>NW_028270146.1:39226226-40597226 GCF_037043375.1 Chiloscyllium plagiosum
CAGAATACTAACAAGCAGGGGAAGATGAGTTTGGTGGCAGTATCTTGCTGGAGAATAAGTATCAAGGTTATTGCAGGAAGACAATGAATTTTTGTCTTCCCAGTATTGTGGAAATTGGAAGTCCTCCAAGATGGATGCTCTATCGGGTTTCTGGCAATAAAAGAGAATCAAGAAAAACAGTGCAGGAGTAGATCTGAATCCTGTCTAGATGAACGCACAGACTGGGTGTGAGAACAGGAAGATTGCAATTACATTTTAAATGGAACAAAACTTCAGATCTGCTGGATGACGCCAGAAGGGGTGCAGAAGGGATTCACCAGGATGTTACCTGGGTTGGAGCACTTTATTTATGAAGTCAGGCTGAATAGGTTCAGACTGTTTTCTTTAGAGCAGAGAAGTCTTGTGGGGAGGGGGGAGCATGACACCTAACTGACATATAAAATTATGAGAGGCACGAGTGGCTGGATTGGAAGCTGCTTTTCTCCTTAGTTGACGGGTTAATAACAAAGATCATAATTTTAATCTGAAGGGCAGTAGGCTCAGAGAGGATTTGAGGAAAATGTCCTTCACCCTGAGGGTGGTGGGAATCTTGAATGGATTACTTGGGAAGGTGGTATAAGTAGGAATCCTCATAACCTTTAAAAGGTACATGGATGAGCACTTGAAATGTCATAACATTCAAGGTTTTGGGTCAAGTGCTGTAAAGTATGATTACTGTAAGTACATCTGCACAGACTCGATAGGCCGTTGGGCTATGCTGCATGAATCTATAAATCTATGACATTGTATATCACTCCCAATCACAGTTATTTTATAAGCTACCTCAGTTGTTCTGTTTAATTTGGGCAGTTTGTGATTGTGCTCAGAGTATCACAGGATTCTGCCACATTAAAGTAATAAAGCACAGAATACGATTCAGTCTGTTGAACCTCCCTTGGAGTTACAGCAAGACGCTGGCACAATGGCCAAGTAGATTTGATTCCCATTTGGTTTAGTTCAAGAACACTGCTGAAAAATGAAGTATATTGCCTGAAAAAGAAAACTGAATGTTTCAAGATACCTACGTCTAAAAGAAAAAATCATTTTTATTGCTAATTGTAAATCCATTCTCAATTGCAGAACTTCCATATCACAACATTACAATTCTCCAACCAGCAAAGATCTTGCAGTGAATCTGAAACAATTATTAAATAACAACTTTTGCTCCAGAACAGATTTTTTAAAAATCACGTTCACTGCAAACAAATAACATTCAGTAGCTAGAAATATTAAGAGCAGTAAATTTTTGCAGGATGTTTAAAAATAATTGTTCATGGCATGTGAGCACTGGAAGGAAGGCTTGTATTTATACCCAATTCTGAATTACAATTGGTTCTGAGATAATGCCATAGTTCCGTTCTCATGCGATCTTGTGTTATAAGAAAATCATGCAATAGCACGGCATTTAAGCTAATGGGGCTGGAATTGCATTATAGCCAATTCAGTAAGAAAAGTTCATGTTCTGTAAATGACAGTCTAAATTCTTGAATCACGTTAAAGCCAATTCACATTGAAGAAATATGCATTGTAGCAGAACTGACTATACCTTCAAGAACGTGTTGGCGAACTGATTACTGTTATAATGCATGCTGTGTAGATGTACCCAAAATGATAGTAAAGAGTCGCAAGATTTTGAGCCAGTGACAATAAAGGAACAACAATATACTTCCAAGTCAGAATGGTTATGAGACTTGGAGGGAACTTGCAGATGATAGCATTCCTATGAACTGTTGTTCTTCCAGGCAATTAAAGTCAGAGGTTATGGAAGGCAATGCAGGACTGCACACCGCAGACAGGAACACTGCAAACCATGGTATGCTGACGCTGGAGGGAGCTGTGAATTTTTAAAGGTTGACGCTATTTTCCCTGGAGCGTCAGAGGCTGAGGGGTGACCTTATAGAGGTTTGTAAAATAATGAGGGGCATAGATAGGGTAAATAAATAAGGTCTTTTCACCGGGGTGGGGCAGTCAAAAACTAAAGGGCATAGGTTTAAGGTGACAGCTGGAAGGTTTAAGGGGCACCGTTTTCATGCAAAGTTTGTATGTAATGAGTTGTCAGAGGAAGTAGTGGAGGCCTGGTACGATTACATTGAAAAGACATCTGGATGGGTTTACAAATAGGAAGGGTTTAAGAGGAATATGGGTCAAATACTGGCAAGTGGGGCTAGATTTATTTAGCATATCTAGTTGGCATGGACGAGTTGGACCAAAGGATCTGTTTTTGTGCTGTATATCTCTATTCTTATATGAGACTAGGCTGTTTTGTCCTAGATATTGCTGAACTTTTTACGGACGGTTGAATTTGCATTCAATCCAGCAACCAAACGGTGTTCCATCACACTCCTGAGTTGCGCTTTATCGATACTTGAGAGGTTTTAGGGGGTCAGAAGGTGAATCATTTCCCATAGAACCACCCAGCCTCTGACCTGCTGTTATAGCTATAGTATTTATGTGACTGGTGTAGGTCAGGTTTTGGTCAATGCTGACTACTCTACTATCCCAACCTCACAAACTGTTGATGGTGGGGAGAATTCAGTAATGAGAAGGTTGCTGTATGTCATAGGAAAATAGTTGGACTTTAATTGCAGATGATCATTGTCTGGCATATTGTAGTCTAAATGTTATTTGCCACTTGTCCAGGTCCTGAAGTATGCATGCATAAACTTCATTTTCTGAAGAATTGTGAAAAGAATCAAATACTATGCAATAATCAATGGATACCTCAAATTCTGACCTAATGTTAGGGGGAAGGTCATTGATGAAGGAGTTGAAGATGTTTGGGCCTAGGATACTAGCCTGACGAACAATGACATTTGTAAGACTGAAATGAATTGACCTCCAATTGGCATAAAATCTTATATTGTGCTATATAAAGGTCTTCCATGTGGCCAGCTTTCCCAAAATTCCACAAAGTTCAATTTTGCTGGGCTCTTATGCCATACCTGGTCGAATCGCAGTGACTTGCATCTCAGTTCTGGAATTGTTTTTTTGCTCACTTTTGGACATTGTTAGGAGTTGAAAAGTCTTGGTGCAATGCAAGCAGAGCATTGGAGAGCAAGTAAGGAAGGACTGGAGTTTACATCCATAAATCAAGCAGGCCAACCCCACTGCGTGAACATAAAACAGGGTGAGAGAGGTCAGGTCAGCCATCCAACATCATGCCAGTCTCCAAAATTATTGCAGTAGAGTGGGTGCAGAAATTGGCAGGCCATTTGCCATTTTAAAATTAGTAATTAACAAGATTGCTAATGATTCAATTGTCTGAAAATTTTCACGTTCCATTTCATTTCTCGGGCATTGGATGTGAAGAACTTGGGAGTGTTTTACAGCAACTATGCTGTAGTGGGAAGGTGGAGACAAAGAATGTATTGGAAAATTCTGATGGCAAAGGTAACAGCACCTGTATGCTTTAAAAACTCACTTTCTCGCTTTCTGTGCATTCAATGAAAAATAAAAACACAATCAAAGAGCATAAAGCCTTTAAAGCTGAGAATGACTTCCTGTTTGTGGCATGAATTGTCATTCTTAGCCATGATTATATTGAATGGCACAGCTGGTTTGAGGGTTATATGGTTCGTACAGTGTACTCCTGCTCCTATTTCTTATGGTTTAACGTTCTGTAAATGGAGAATGGATGCCTTCATCCTTGGTCCCCTCCACAATCTGCACACCCTTGCTGTAAACTTGATTCCTTTTCTCAGCCACTATCTTAGACTGAATAAAGTATTTACAAGCTTGGTCAATTTGGAGTTTTAAATTGCATGTTGTATCTGTTACCAAAATACTTCTACTACACAACCTTGTTCATCTCAGCCCCTCTACTGCTAAACTTGTGCAATTCCAGAATTAATTTAAATTGCTTCTTCTTAACCTTTAACCTTCTTCAATGATAACTTACGTTTTCCTCAACAACTTAAACACAGAAAAAAGACACCAAACAACTACTGTGTTCATCAAACCTCAGATTGAGTCCTGTTTTCCTGAAATCAATTTTTCATTGAGGGCACGCAAAGCCTAAAATATGTGGCTATTAAAAATGGCAGTCGAGAGTGTGGTGCTGGAAATGCACACCTATCCCAGCTATCTTCCCCCCAGCCCCACCCCCCGCTCCCATTTATCTCTTAGGCCCCCGGCCCACAAGGCTCAATCCTGATGAAGGCTTTATGCCCAAAATGTCAATTCTCCTGCTCCTTGGATGCTGCCTGTCCTGCTGTGCTTTTCCAACACCACACTGTCGACTCTGATCTCCAGTACCTGCAGTCCTCACTCGCCCTATCAAAAATGGCATGCAATTAACATTCTTCAAATACTTCCAAGACCTGCTCTACTCTAAGTATGCATCTTTTTCTAGTCACTTATCTGCTCCCAAAACTCCTCTGAAACTAGCTTTAATGCATCCATCTCTACACTGACTTCATTCCACCTCATGGTCATGGCAATGAGAGCGTTTGTCTTACGCTCTGAAGGTTCCTCCCTCATCCATTCATTTTGAAGTCTCATCCTCCAATTTTAAAAGCATTCTCAAACAAAGTATTACCATAAGTGGAGCTGAATATCATACCACCAGCACCAGTGTTTAGAAGGCTGTGACACTTAGGCAGCTGGAGTTAAATAGCAGAATTGCAGAACTAGCAGAGATTGAAGAGATAGGTGGGATGAGGCTTTTGGACTATAGCACCACAGGCTATTTTAATTTTTAAAAATCTGTCTTCCAACTTCTAATTAAAAAATGCAAACAGATTTTGAGAGCTCAAGGAGGGTCAGTAATTGATTAAAGACTTTAAATTCTATAGTGATGTCTATTGAACCATAAGTAAAATGTTACATCTCTGAAGATGCGTTCACATTTATCAGAAGTGAACATACCTGAATAGATTCTGTTACAGTTAACCTTCCACTGCTACCAGAGCTGGACCAAGATTCTGATCTTGTAGGAATGAATCCTTTTTTGTATTTAGTTTGTAGATTTTGCTTCTTCAGTTGGTCTTTATCTTAAGAACAAAAGAGCAATTTACCATCAGATTGATGCTTTACTATATTTTCATATTCACTTCAAGATGTGAACTTAGAATAAGGTGTGAAGCACTAAGCCAGTCAAATTGCACTCCAACTTGCTTTTTCATTTTCTAGAGTGACCACCTATGTTTATTGGCATTAACTGTCCCAGTTATAGTATTGGTATGGTATCATATTTGTGCCAGTAAACAGAATTAAATCGGGCAGCCAAAATAAACTGGATTTGTTGGATGCTCTGGTTTTCTTTTGAAAGTCAAGATCTATATTAAATACAAAAGAGTAACTATGGAGAGAATAGGACCCCTTAAAGATCAGCAAAGCCACCTATGTGTGGAACCACAGCAGATAGGGGAGATACTAAACGAGTACTTTGAATCAGTGTTTACTGTGGAAAATGACATGGAAAGTAGAGAACATAGGGAAATAAATAGCAACATCTTGAAAAATGCCCATGTTACAGAGGAGGAGGTGCTAGACGTCTTAAAATACAAAGGTGGATAAATCCCCAGGAACTGATCAGGGTACCCATGAAAATGATTGCTGGGCCCCTTGCTGAGATATTTGCATCATAGATGGCCACAGATGAGGTGCCAGAAAACTGGAGGCTGGCTAATGTGGTGCCACATTTAAGAAAGGTGGTAAGAAAAAGCTATTGACTTATACACCAGTGAGCCTGACATCGGTGATGGGCAAGTTGTTGGAGGGAATCCTGAGGGGCAAGATTTACATGTATTAGGAAAGGCAAAGACTGATTAGGGATAGTTAACATGGCTTTGTGTGTGGGAAATCATTTCTCACTAGTTTACTTGAGCTTTTTCAGCAAGAATCAAAGATAATTGATGAGGACAAAGTGGTGGACGTGATCGATATGGTTTTCAGTAACGTTTGACAAGGTTCCTCATGGCAAACTGGTTAGCAAGGTTAGATCACATGGAACACAGGCGGAACTACTCAAGGTAGTTGCTCGAAGGTAGTTGCTCGAAGGTAGAATGCACAGGGTGGTGGGGGAGGATTGTTTTTCAGACTGGAGGCCTGTGACCAGCAGTGTGCCACAAGGATCGGTGCTGGGTTTGGATACGAACATCAGTTCACAAATGGTTAGTAAGGTTGCAGGTGACACCAAAATTAAAGGTATAGCACACAGCATAGAAGGTTACCTCAGAATATAATAGGACCTTGATCAGATGGGCCAAGGAGTGGCGGATGGAGGTTAATTTAGAGAAATGTGAGATGCTGCATTTTGGAAAGGCAAATCAGGGCAGGACTTATTCACTTAATGGTAAGGTCCTGGGGAATGTTAATGAACAAAGACACCTTGGAATGCAGGTTCATAGTTCCTTGGAAGTAGAGACCCAGATAGACAGAATAGTGAAGAACACGTTTGGTATGCTTGCCTTTATTGGTCAGTGCACTGAATTTAAGAAGGATGTTGTGAAACTTGAAGGGGTTCAGGAAAGATTTACAAGTATGTTGCCAGGGTTGGACAGTTTGAGTTATCAAAAGAGGCCGAATAGGCTGGGGCTTTTCTCCTTGCAGCAGTGGAGGCTGAGGGGTGACCTTATAGAGGTTTATAAAATCACGAGGAGCATAGATAGGATAAATAGACAAGGTCATTTCCCTGAAGTGGGCGAGTCCAAAACTAAACAGCATAGGTTTAAAGTGAGAAGGGAAAGATTTAAAAGGGACCTAAGAGGCAACTTCTGCAAAATTGGGTGGTGCGTGGATGGAATGAGCTGCCAGAAGAAGTGATGAAGGCTGGTACAATTACAATATTTAAAAGGCATATGATTAAGAAGGGTTTAGAGAGGTATGGGCCAAATTCTGGCAAATGGGACTAGATTTATTTAGGATATCTGGTCAGCATGGACAAATAGGCGGTTTTGTGGGAACGAGAGAGACTCACGCTTGGTATGTTGCCTCCCAGGTGCAAGGGTACGTGATGTCTGATCGTGTTTTCCGGGTCCTGGAGGGGGAGGGGGAGCAGCCCGAAGTCGTGGTCCATATTGGCACCAACGACATAGGTAGGAGGAGTGCCGAGGATGTTAGACAGGCTTTCAGGGAGCTAGGTTGGAAGCTCATAGTTAGAACGAACAGAGTTGTTGTCTCTGGTTTGTTACCCGTGCCACGTGATCGAGAGTCGAGGAATAGGGAAAGAGAACACTTAAATGCGTGGCTACAGGGATGGTGCAGGAGGGAGGGATTCCGGTTTTTGGATAACTGGGGTTCTTTCTGGGGACGGTGGGACCTCTATAAACAGGATGGTCTACACCTGAACCTGAGGGGCACCAGTATCCTTGGGGGGAGGTTTGCTAGTGCTCTTGGGGGGGGGTTTAAACTAACTCTGCAGGGGCATGGGAACCCAGATTGTAGCTTCAGGGTGCAGGGCCTGGAGTGTAGGGAGGTTAGGAACATGGCATCAATTTCCAAGGAGGGTGTCTGTAAACAGGAAAGTGGCTTGAAGTGTGTATACTTCAATGCAAGAAGTACACGAAATAAGGTAGGTGAACTTGCAGCGTGGGTTGGTACCTGGGACTTCGATGTTGTGGCTATTACGGAGACATGGCTAGAACAGGGACAGGATTGGCTGTTGCAGGTTCCTGGATTTAAATGTTTTAGTAGGGTCAGAGGTGGGGGTAAAAGAGGGGGAGGTGTGGCATTGCTTGTCAAAGATAGTATTACAGTGGTGGAAAGGACGATGGATGAGGACTTGCCATCTGAGGTAGTTTGGGCTGAGGTTAGGAATAGGAAAGGTGAGGTCACCCTGTTAGGAGTCTTTTACAGGCCTCCTAATAGTCCTAGAATCATTGAAGAAAGGATAGGGAAGGTGATTCAGGAGATGAGTGACAGTAATAGGGTGGTTGTTATGGGGGACTTTAACTTTCCTGATATTGATTGGGAAAGCTATAGCTCAAGTTCGTTAGATGGGTCAGTGTTTGTTCAATGTGTGTAGGAGAGTTTCCTGACACAATATGTAGACAGGCCAACAAGAGGTGAGGCCATACTGGATTTGGTTCTGGGTAACGAACCAGGCCAGGTGTTAGAATTAGAGGTAGGTGAGCACTTTGGGGATAGTGACCATAATTCGGTGATTTTTACTCTCGTGATGGAGAGGGATAAGTGTGTACTACAGGGCAAGAGTTATAGCTGGGGTCAGGGAAATTATGATGCGGTGAGGCATGACTTAGGATGTGTGGCTTGGAAAAGTAGACTCCAAGGCAAGAGTGTAAATGATATGTGGAGCTTGTTCAAGGAGCAACTATTGAGTGTCCTTGATAATTATGTACCTGTCAGGCAGGGAGGAAAGGGTCGTGCGAGGGAGCCGTGGTTTAATAAGGAATTGGAATCCCTTGTTAAATGGAAGAGGGCGGCCTATCTCAAGATGAGACGTGAAGGTTCAATTGGGGCGATTGAGAGTTATAGGGTAGCCAGGAAGGACCTGAAGAGAGAGCTAAGAGCAGCAAGGAGGGGACATGAAAGGTCCTTAGTCGGTAGGATTAGGGAAAACCCTAAGGCTTTCTATAGGTATGTTAGGAATAAAAGAATGACTAGGGTAGGAATAGGTCCAGTCAAGGATAGTAGTGGGAAGTTGCGTGTGGAGGCGGAAGAGATTGGGGAGACACTGAATGAATACTTTTCTTCAGTATTTACTCAGGAACAGGGCATTGTCGTCGATGTGAATACTGAGTCACAAATAAGTAGAATGGATGGCTTTGAGGTATGTAGAGAAGAGGTGTTGGAAATCCTGGAAAAGGTGAAAATAGATAAGTCCCCTGGGCCTGATGGCATTTATCCTAGGATTCTCTGGGAAGCAAGGGAGGAGATTGCAGAGCCATTGGCCTTGATTTTTATGTCCTCTTTGTCTACAGGAGTAGTGCCAGAAGACTGGAGGATAGCAAATGTGGTTCCCTTGTTCAAAAAGGGGAGTAGGGATAACCCTAGTAACTATAGGCCGGTGAGTCTCACTTCTGTTGTGGGCAAAGTCTTAGAGAGAATTGTAAGGGATAGGATTTATGCACATCTGGATAGGAATAATGTGATCAAGGATAGTCAGCATGGTTTTGTGAAGGGCAGGTCGTGCCTCACAAACCTTATTGAATTCTTTGAAAAGGTGACGAAGGAGGTTGATGAGGGGAAAGCGGTAGATGTGGTATATATGGATTTTAGTAAGGCGTTTGATAAGGTTCCCCATGGTAGGCTACTGCAGAAAATACGGAGATATGGCATTGAGGGTGAGTTGGAGGTTTGGATTAGGAATTGGCTGGATGGAAGAAGACAGAGGGTAGTAGTCGATGGCAAAGTTTCTTCATGGAGTGCCGTCACTAGCGGTGTTCCGCAAGGATCTGTTTTGGGACCATTGCTGTTTGTCATTTTTATAAATGACCTGGAAGAGGGGTTAGAAGGTTGGGTGAGCAAGTTTGCGGATGATACAAAAGTCGGAGGAGTTGTTGACAGTGAGGAAGGATGTGGCAGGTTACAGCAGGATATAGAGAAGCTGCAGAGCTGGGCAGAAAGGTGGCAAATGGAGTTCAATGTAGCTAAGTGTGAGGTGATTCACTTTGGGAAGAATAACAAAAAGATGGGGTACTGGGCTAATGGTCGGATACTTGGTAGTGTGGATGAGCAGAGGGATCTTGGTGTCCATGTACACAGATCTCTGAAAGTTGCCACCCAGGTA
The DNA here is from genome assembly GCF_037043375.1 of Chiloscyllium plagiosum. Classification (NCBI taxonomy): domain Eukaryota; kingdom Metazoa; phylum Chordata; class Chondrichthyes; order Orectolobiformes; family Hemiscylliidae; genus Chiloscyllium; species Chiloscyllium plagiosum. The sequence continues at coordinate 39,235,957 of NW_028270146.1, forward strand.
AATAGTGCGGTGAGGAAGGCATATGGCGTACTGGCTTTTATTGGTAGAGGAATTGAGTTCCGGAGTCCTGAGGTCATGATGCAGTTGTATAAGACTCTGGTACGGCCGCATCTGGAATATTGTGTGCAGTTTTGGTCGCCATACTATAGGAAGGATGTGGAGGCACTGGAACGGGTGCAGAGGAGGTTTACCAGGATGTTGCCTGGTATGGAAGGAAGATCGTATGAGGAAAGACTGAGACACTTGGGGCTGTTTTCACTAGAGAAAAGAAGGTTTAGAGGTGACTTGATTGAGGTGTACAAGATGATTAGGGGGTTAGATAGGGTTGACAGTGTGAACCTTTTCCCGCGTATGGAGTCGGGTATTACAAGGGGGCATAGCTTTAAAGAAAGGGGGGGTAGATATAGGACTGAAGTTAGGGGTAGGTTCTTCACTCAGCGAGTCGTAAGTTCATGGAATGCCCTGCCAGTAGCAGTGGTGGACTCTCCCTCTTTATGGGCATTTAAGCGGGCATTGGATAGGTATATGGAGGATAGTGGGTTAGTATAGGTTAGGTGGGCTTGGATCGGCGCAACATCGAGGGCCAAAGGGCCTGTACTGCGCTGTATTCTTCTATGTTCTATGTTCTAAATAGACCGAAGGGTTTGTTTCCGTGCTGTACATCTCTATGTCCCTAAGTTATGCACAAAAGACAATTCCTGCACAAGTGAATTTGACAACAAATTTTAAAAAAATTTAAACATTGCTGACCAAGTGATATTGTCAGTGCAAGCGATCAATACTAGAAATTGGTCTTGGGAGTGGTGCAAATGAGCACTTTTATATATATTTTCTTAAATGGATTTTACTAATTGCACTACAGCTGAATATCTGATGCTGCATATTGGTGGGCAGATAGTTAGCTATCACTTGTTTTGTATTATAACTAAAATCAAGTTTCAACACAACCTTGCTTAATGTTTTGCTATAAACTGCAACAGCATAACTTCTGCATATTCAAATTCCTAGAAAAAGTAGCCCAACATCTCTATTTTCCTCAAAATATTCAAACATTTCTAATTATCATAGATTCTATGCTATATGTTTCCCTGGCTTTACTTATAACAAATGAATTACTTACATTTTATGCTTAACAGCATGCTTTTTGGAACAGAACAATCCACTGAAGCTGAAAGGATAAAAAGTAGTTAACTTTTAAAAGGGATTGAATACTCTTTGAGAAGCAACATTTTAGAATTACACAGAGCCACCAAAAAAGGTCATTTGCACAACTATTCTTTGTTGCCATTGATGCTTTATCACGTTTAATTGTATAAAGATAGCCAACGTTAACTGGTGGTTCATCTGTGCTACTGTAAATAGGAATGTACTGAAACTAAGGTTTTTGGGTGGAGAGGTGGATGGTCATAACGTTTGCCTCTATGAATAGAGTCATAGATATACATAGCAAGGAAGCTTTGAAAAACATGTAGAGCTTAGGGTTCACTTCCATCCTTCACCTAGCATTTTGAAGTATAACAACATTAACTTTGTTTCTTTATTCGCTGAATGCTACCACCTTCTCTTTAATATTTCGGATTTTCCACTAAATAGGAACTCAAGCACCTTATCTGCCACAAAATATTGTGATGCTTGGAAGTATTCACTAATACCAGCAGAACATTATTTGGTCTCACTTAATTGCCAATAAAATTTCCTTTTAAATGTTGCAATTGACAAAATGGTTGGCAAAAATGCTCCTGTCATAATAACAACAGATTATAACTTCTGTGACTGCATTCTTACATCTAAATGATAAGATGCAGTTAAGTCTAAGTCCAGAGACTGTATCTCCAAATCTGAATTCTGGGTTGGAGTCAAGTGAGACAACTCCTCCAATGAAAGCCAACATACAACATTTCTTCTTAACTGCCTGCTGCACCTGGGACTTATAGAGTCATAGAGGTGTACAGCACAGAAACAGACCCTTCAGTCCACCCCGTCCATGCCGACCAGATATCCCAACCCAATCTAGTCCTACCTGCCAGCACCCGGCCCATATCCCTGCAAACCCTTCCTATTTATATACATATCCAGATGCTTTTTAAATTTTGCAAATGTACTTTCAGTCACTGGTGCACAAGGATACCCACGTTTTGTGAAACATATCCTCTCTCAATTTAAACTTAAACAGCCATTCAAATAATAATCTACCCTCTTATTTGTGTTACCAAAGTAGATAACCTCACAATTATCCACATTGTACTGCATCTGCCAAGCATTTGCCCACTCATTAAACCTGTCCAAATAATGCTGCATCCTCCTCACAGCTCACTCTTCCAACCAGCTTTGTGCTTCCTGCAAATTTTCAGACATTGCATTTAGCTCCCTCACCTACATCATTAACATAAATTGTGAATAGCTGGAGTCCTAGCACCAATCTCTTATGCACCCCATGAGTCACTGCCTGCTATTCTGAAACAGATTTATTTCTACTCTTTGTTTCCTGTTTGCTGACCAATTTTCTACCCATCTCAAAACACTACCCCAATCCCATGCATTTTAACTTTACACTTACTCTCTTATGCTGGACTTTGTCGAAAGCCTTCTGAAAATTTAAATAATCCACATCCATTGGCTCCCTGTGATCACCTCTACTAGTTACATTCCTGAAGAATTCCAGTAGATTATTCAAGCATTATTTCCCTTTTGTAAATCTATACTAACTGTGCTTCATTCTACCACTGTATGCTAAGTGTTCTGCTATAAAATTCTTGATAATGGACTCAAGCATCTTCTATCAACATCAGACTCACTGGTCTATAATGCCATATTTTCTCTCTATCTACCTTTTTAAAATAGTGGGGTTACATTAGCTATCCTCCAATCTATAGGAACTATTCCACAGTCTAAAGGATCTTGGAAGAAGACCACAAATTCATTCACTATTTCTAGGGCCACTTCCTTACGTACTATGGGATGTAGATCATCAGGCTCTGGGGATTTACAAACCCATCAATTTCTCCAATAAGATTTGCTTCAGCTCCTCTCTCTCACTAAACCCTGCGTTCCTCATCATTTCTGGTACATTATTTATGTCCTCATTTGTGAAGACTGAAGTGAAGTCAGAATTCAGTTCCTCAGCTATTTCTTTGTTCGCTGTTGTAAATTATCCTGTTTCTGACCGTAAGGAATCTATATTAGTTTGCACCAATCTTCTTCTCTTTACAGACCTATAGAAACATTTACAGTGAGTTCTTATGTTCCCCACAAACTGACTGGCAAACCTTATTTTTCCCTTCTTATTCAATCCCTTACTAACTTCTTTACTAACTTCTCCCTAATCCTCAGATCTATTGTTTTTTTCTTGCCAATTTGTCTGCCTCCTTTTTGCATCTAATACTATCTTTAATTCCCTTGTAAGCCATGATTTGGCCATTTTACATGTTGTGGCTAATCAAACAGTTAATCATGCTGTGAATCCCTAATTCACTGCAAAGAGACCAAAGCAACAACTGTGACGGTAATCCCAAATATTATACAATTAAGATAACTTGTCCATTCCTCACAACAAGAAGAAAATTACCTAATTCATTTTGCTCATACTATATTCTTCAGTGTGCTAAATATTAGCAAAATTTTCTAAAAGACTGAAATGAAGTCAGAATTCAGTTCATCAGCCATAGAAATTATAAGAATTCTTAGGGACTGAAACTCTTGATGGCCACATAGATATACAGAAAAGTACATCACACATTACCTTTGGCAGAGAGGATTCTATTGTAATGGGATGTCATATGATTCTGGGTTAGGTATGGGTCCATCAAATTCCTGGAATGACCTGCACTGTAAGCTGCAAGGACAAAGGTTGAATACATTACACACAAAGACAAATAAGGGATGCTTTTAACATGAGGAATTATGATTACAAGGAAATTGGAGGCATCAACGATCAACATATCATTAAATATTAAATTTACATGAAGATTCATGACTAAGATTTTGTAGGTTTTCCATCCTAATTACTTTCACAACAATAATTGTGTTTATATAGCAACTTTAATGTAGTAGAATGCCCAATGGCACTTCACAAGAGCAATGTCAAATAACATTTCTCAGTGGTGATATTAAGGCAGACTAGCTGTATTAGCCACAACATGTAAAATGGCCAGCTAGGATGCATTTTGTTATTTTGAAGGAGGGGGTCAGTAGTTCCCAGCAGGTATCATTAAAAAAAAATCATCTCTGGTCCAAGAGGAGATAGATTTAAAAAGACATTAAGAGGCATTTATTTTACACAGAGAGTGGTTTTCATGTGGAATGAACTCCCTGAGGAAGTGGCAGATGTGGGTACAATTACACTGTTTAAAAGATATTTGGATGGATACACGAATAGGAAAGATTTGGAGAGATATGGGCCCGGACTAGTTTGGGATTATGTTTGGCATGGACTTGTTGGACCAAAGGGTCTGTTTCCCCGCTGTATGACTCTATGAAAAGCAGTTAAGCGATCAGTTGTATACTGAGAATAGAGTTTAGGAAACCAAAAGAGAATCAATTTGAAATTTGCTTGGCAGATTAGATGAATGGAGGAAAGTACCTGAGGCAGCTGAGCTACTGGCCCAATCTTAGTGACAAAGAAGTCCTTTACTAGTTAGGGCTGATGATACAAGAGGTAAGACAAAAGAGATTTATGAAGATAGTTTATTGTGGAGAAGTTATAGCAAAGGAGAGCAGAATCTAATAATTCTTTGCTTTGTCCATCAAATGGTTAACATAACTCCCTAGACACTTCACAAATGGTATTATAGAATAAATTATAGCACTAAACAATGAAAGACAACAAATTAGAGATGTCCAAAGTCTCGGTCAAAGAGATGGGTTATAATGTACATCTCAAGGAAAGAAAAAGAGATACAGAGGCAAAGAGATTTACAGATAAGAGTTCCAGATCTTAGAGCCTAGGTAACTGAAAGAATAGTTGTCAATGGTACAGTAATTAAAACTGGGATGCTTTAGAGGCCAAAATTAGTATGCGTGTTAGAGGGGTTTGTAATTTTTTTTTAAACATGAAAAGGAACTGGAAGGGTGCTCTCTCAGATGCAAAAAAAGGCTGAGAACTCTCCTATTAGATGCAGTAAAACATTGTGCAATCATTAAAAACCACACAGAATGGACGCATTTGGTCCATACTGTCTATAATGGCTCTAAGTAAACTATTCAGTTAGTCCTATGTCCATGCTCTTTCTCATAACACTGTTATTTTTTTCAAGTATTTATGTAATTCCTTTCAGAAAATTATTCAATCTGCTACCATCACCTTATAGTCAGACAACTCCTGTTTGCCCTATATAAGAAGTAAAGTTTTCCTGTCTTCTCTGGTTCCTTTCCTAATTACCTGAAATATGTGTCCACTGATGACTGACCCTTCTGCGAATAGAAACAATTTCTTCAAACTTCTCCATCAAAACCCTCAGATTTTTAACTACTTCAATCAAATCTCCCCTTAACCTTCTCAATTCTAAAATGAACTCTAGTCTGTATCTTGTCTGTCATTCATCTACTGGTAACAAGTAATTCTCGAATAAGTTTCCTCTTATGCCTTGAAATCCTAACCAAAATATACAAAGTATTTTGTTTTAAATGAAAGAGCTGCATGACCCAAATACCTTTCACAATTTTAGGATGTCCGAAAGTAGTTTACAGCCAATGAAGTACGTTTGAACTGTAGTTCCTATTATGAGACATAATACTTCAGCTGTTGCCTGATAAGATTGTCACACATCTCTTAATCTTGTAAATTAACCGGGAGAGGAGAAAAGCTTGGTGCAATTTCTGGTCTGTAGAGAAAATATAACTAAATCAAGTAAAGTTTACAGCATAAATGATGCTCTTGCTAAGAATTCGACTTCTCAGCACCCAGTTATTCAGCACTGCAAATATTATTTTTCCTCCAAGCTTGTTACCTGGTATCCGACATCTTGCTTCTGAACAGGGGATAGTACAAGATCATAATGCACATACTTTACTATGTAAGCCATGTTGCCCTCCATTATGCTGAGAACACAGTGTGTGTACAGAAAGCATCCACCAAAGTATGCAGAATAACCAGACAATGACTTGAAGCCAGAGCTGCCACTCTGGAACTGTGAAAATTAATGTCTATGCTTAAAAAAAGTGTTCAGCAGCTCATTGGTCTGATGCATTATTGCAGAAAATTTGGTGTTTTCCAAAGACTTTTAAAACTCCTTGTCTACAGGGAGGAGTTGTCCTGACTTCAATGATTATATAAACATTACTTGCTTCATGGGTGCAACAGAATATGCTTCCTTTGTACTGCAGGGCAAATGAGCAGAGATGACAAGGTAGGACAAGCTGCCAGGAGCAGGAAGAGCTGTAAGAGGAAGAAGAGCAGAAAGGAAAAAAAAGGAAGAGCTGAAAGAGAAATAAGAACTTGAAGAAGAAAAGGATAAATATCTGGACGAGAAAAAAGATGATAGTGTGAGGCTTGCAGAAGACTAAGCTCTTGAGGATGAAGGAAGACTATATTAGGTATGAAGTTAAAAATCGCACAACACCAGGTTATAGTCCAACACGTTTAAATGGAAGCACACTAGCTTTTGGAGCGACGCTCCTTCATCAGGTGGTCATCAAGTCCTTCATCAGCGACGCTCCGAAAGCTAGTGTGCTTCCAATTAAACGTGTTGGACTATAACCTGGTGTTGTGTGATTTTTAACTTTGTACACCCCAGTCCAACACTGGCACTCCAAATCATGACTATATTAGGGATGAGTTATGATTAGTTGAGTTTATTTATTGGTGAGTGATCAATGTGGTGCATCGAGAAGTGAGTGATAGTAGTAGTGCAGTTGTTCAAAATTGGCTTTTGAAGTTACATTCATTGATCTTGCATACTCAGTCATAGAATCCTACAGTTCTATAGCACAGGCCCTTCAGCCCAAACTGGTCCGTGCCAATCAAAATGTCCATCCACACTAATCCATTTCCTTACCCATAGCCTTCTAAACCTTTCCTATCCACGTATTTGTTCAAATGCCTTTTAAAAATTATTAATTTACCCACCTCAACCACTTCCAATTACGTACCACCCTCTGTGTAAAAAAACAAGTTGCCCCTCAGCTTCCCTTTTCACCTTAAACTGATACCCTCTAGTCTTAATTCCCCAACTCCGGGAAAAAGACTGAGTGCATTCACCTTATCTATGCCTCTCATGATCTTATACACTTGTTTAAGATTCCCCTCTCAGTCTATTACGCTGTAAAGAAAAAAGTCATAGCTCATCTAACCATTCCCTTTAATTCAGATTCGAGTCCTGGCAACATCCTTGTAAATTTCTTCTGCACTCTTTCCAATTTAATAACTTCGTTCCTATAGCAAGGTGACCAAAACTAAACACATACTCTTAAGTACAGCACAGTGGGCTCAGTAGTTAGCCTTGCTGCCTCACAGCACCAGGGACTTAGACAATCGCCCAAGGCAGGAATCGAACCTATGTGGAGTTTGCACATTCTTCCAATGTCTGCGTGGGTTTCCTCCCACAATCCAAAGATGTGCAGGCCAGGTGAATTGGCCATGATAAATTGTCCATAGTGTTAGGTGCATTAGTCAGGGGTAAATATATGGTGGGTTACTCTTCAGAGGGTTGGTGTGAACTTGTTGGGTCGAAGGGCCAGTTCCCATACTGTAGGGAATCTAATCTAAAACCAACATTCAGTATAACTGCAAAATAACTTCTATACTCAATGCCCACACTGATGAAGGAGTTGTGCCAAAAGCCTTCTTCACTGCTGTCTACTTATGTCTCCACTTTTAGGGAACTGTGCAGCTGAACTCCAAGGTCCCTCTCTTCCACTACACTCCTCCAGACCCTATCATTCACCATAAAACTCCTACCTTGATTTGACTTTCCAAAACACTCATATATATTAAACTCTATTTGCCATTTCTCGGCATACTTCCCCTGCTGCTGCATTTTCTGATAGCCTTTCTCGCTGTCCATGATACCGCCCTTTTTAGTGTCACTGCAAACTTACTAATTACGCCTTGTACATTCTCATCCAAATCATTGATATAAATAACAAACAGCAACACGCTCAGCACTGACCCCTGTTGGACACAACTAGTCACAGGCTTACAATCTAACAAGCATCCACCTACAATTACCCTCTGCTTCCTACTATGAAGCCAATTGTGTTTCGAATTTGCCAGCTCTCCCTAGATTCCAGACGATCTAACCTTTCAAAGCAGCCTACCATGTGGAAATTTATCAAAGGCCTTACTTAAGTCCGTACAGACTACGCCTACCGCACTACCCTCATTAACCCTCCTGGTCACTTCATCAAAGAGCTCTAAAAAAGTTGTGAGGCATGACCTCCCATGCACAAAGTATAACCATGGCTTTCCAAATGCATGTATATCTTATCCTTCAGAATCTTTTCAAGTAACTTACCTTGCACAGATATTAGGCTTACTGGTCTATAATTCCCAGGTTTTTCTTTGCAGCCTTTTTTGAATAAGGGCACATGAAATATCTCTGCACTTTTTATGGCACTGCATCCAAAGAACAAAGAAAATCACAGCACAGGAACAGGCCACTCAGCCCTTCAAGCCAGCACTGATTCAGATCCTCTATCTAACCCTATTGCCTATTTTCCAAGGATCTGTATCCCTCTGCTCCCTGCTCATTCATGTATCTGTGTAGATACATCTTAAATGGTGCTATCATGCCCGCCTCTTCCACTTCCATTGGCACCCACCACCCTGAGTAAAGAACTTTCCACGCATATCTCCCTTAAACGTTTCCCCTCTCACCTTGAACTCGTGACCCCTAGTAATTGAGACCCCACTCTGGGTAAAAGCTTCTTGCTATCCACCCTATCTACACCTTTCATGATTGAGGTTGACACAGTCAGGTCCCCCTCAACTTCCATCTTTCTAATGAAACTAATCCTAATCTACTCAACCTCTCTTCACAGCTACCATCCTCCATACCAGGCAACATCCTGGTGAACCTCCTCTGCACCCTCTCCAAAGCATCCACATCCTTTTGGTAACGTGGCAACCAGAACTGTATGCAGTATTCCAAATGTGACTAAACCAAAGTCCTATACAACTGTAACATGACCTGCCAACTCTTGTACTCAATACCCCGTCCGATGAAGGAAAGCATACCACATGCCTTCTTGTCCACGCTATCGGCCTGCATTGCCACCTTCATGGTACAATGGACTTGAACACCCAGATCTCTCTGTACATCAATTTTCCACAGGGCCATTCCATATAATTCACTCTTGAATTGGATCTTTCAAAATGCATCATCTCACATTTGCCCGGATGGAACTCCAGCTGCCATTTCTCTGCCCAACTCTCCAATCTATCTTATTTCTGCTGCATTCTCTGACAATCCCCTTCACTACCTGCTGCTCCACAAATCTTAGTGTCATCTGCAAATTTATTCGTCATGGCTATCTTTTGCCTTTGCAAAGTCTGAATCTTAAAAAAAAAATACATTCATAGCTTCATCAACCAGAGCAGCATTTATTGCCCAGCTGTGGATGACCTTGAAAAATTGATGGTGAGCTGCATTCATCAACTGTAGATAGTACATTCTGCTACTACTGTTCATTAATGGTAAGTAAATATTTGTGCATATACTGCCAATTGAGATGGATACTTTGTCCTGGATGGTGTCAAGTTTGTTGAATTTTGTTACAGATAGACTCATCTTGGCAATTAGGAAGTCTTCCATCACACCTCTGACATGTACCTTGTAGATGGTGGACAGGCTGTGGGGATTTGGTGGGCAAGTTATTTGCTGGAGGTTCCTAGCCTCTGGCCTGCTCTCCAGTTCACTTCCTAGTTAGCAGTAACCCCCACGCAGCGTGTTAATAGTAGGGGATTCAGCAATAGTCATGTCACTGAGTGTTACAGGGTGATGGGTATATTCTTCTGTTGGAGATGGTCACTACCATAGCGGTACTGGTCCTTCCCCTGAGCCAAGAGGCCCAAGTTCAAGTTCCACCTGCTCCAGAGGTATGTCATAACATCTCTGAAAGATGGATTAGAAAATATTTAGGTCTGGCTCAAAGGGGCAACTGCAGAGTGATCCCCACGCTTGTTTTCAAACCTGCTCCAATCATGTGGTCTGTAATTTCAATCTTTCGTTATGCCAGTTTAAAGAAAAGGAGTGAAAGAAGCTGAAATTAAAATTTAACTTTAATATGCTCTTATTGTGAGCAAATCATGCTTGCATAATGATCATGAGCTCCTTCAAGATTTGTGCACCAACCTCAAATCAGATGAAACGCTGCCAACTCAATGTGCTTAATCAGTGCCAATGCTCTAACATGGATATTTTATGAAAACCCAAAGTGTGCAAATGTGAACAATGTAGAGCAGAACTACACAAAAGTGAAAATAAAATCAATTTAAGATTCCTTACATTAGCAACAAATAAAGAAACAAGTTTTAAATGCTTTTCCTTAATTGAAAGAAGTTTTATTTTCTATTGTTCAATAGTTTAAGTAGGGCAAGACATCGTGAATGTCTATTACTCAAAACATCAAAGCAGTTCGATATGTTTACCATAAAGCCTGAAACAGCAGCAGTCCTTAAAGTCTACAATATAGCCTGCAAAAGAAAAAGCTCCTTTGTTTTCAACACTAATTTTGTTCAACATTTGTAAAATTATGCTGTACATTTTACTTAAGGGAATTACACTGAAAAGTGAGATTATCACATACTTTAGATATGTTTGTATCAGGTTTGGTTTTATGAATTTAAGAGTAAGAGGTTTTAAAAATTCAATCTTGAGATGTGAGTGTCTCTGGCAAAGCTAGCTTTTATTGCACATCCACTTGCCCTTGAGCCACTGGTGCTAGTAAGCTGCCTTCTTGAACTGTTGTGTGCATACTCAGTGCTTTTAGGAAGGGACTTGCAGGTTTTTGAACAGCGGAATATCCCTTCAGGATAGTGTGGGGCTTGGAAGGAAACGTGCAGTTTATGGTGTTCCCAATGACTGCCCTGCCTGTGTCACGTGCACATGTGAGGTATCAATGAGATGGCTATAAAAGGTTGTCATTGAGGACTGTGGGTCTGTACTTGACAAAGTTTAGATGGATGAAAGGAGATCACATTGAAACTTACAGAATACTGAGAGACCTGGATAGATATAACATGGAGAAGATGTTTCAACTAGTGGGATAGACCAGGACCCAAGGGTACAGCCTCAGAACAAAGTGACAATCCTTACAACTGAGATTAGGAAGAATTTTGTCAGCCAGAGAGTGGCGAATCTATGGAATTCAAGGTTGGAAAATGGGTTTGAGAAACACATCAGCTACATTGAATGATGGAGCAGACTCGAAGGGCTGAATGGCCCAATTCTCCTTCTATACTTTGTGGTTTTATGGGTGGTGGAGATAATGTTCAAGATGGTGGAAGAAATGCTAAACAATCAGGCTGTTTTGCCTTGTATGGGGAGACAGTTGGATTTTCCCTTGTTAGAGATGGTCATTGTCTGGCATTTATTAAATCACGATCTGTGCGAAAAGGTTCAAGGTGGTGACACAAAAGTGAAGTCTTCAAATGTAAAGTTGATTGAACAATACACATGCCAAGAGGACAAATTAAGTATTGTTACAGCCCAGTGCAATGGGATAATTGAACATCTGAAATTTGAGATCACTAACATTAAGGAAAATCTGCTCATGCTGGTTGAAGTAAATTGAAAGCTTAGACTACTAATCCTACATGTTGCATTGCCCATAATGGGCTGTGTTTGTAAATATTCAAATTCATGGGTGTTTTTACTGGTGGCAGTTGCTAGTTAAAAAAAAATAACTTTATAAGTGCCAGATCTGCAGCATTTCATAGGCAACATTGACAGCATCAAGTAGATTGTGATCTTCCTAGAGTCGAAGGGCATACTGGTTGCTTTGCAGGTCTGTGCTTTTGGAAACATAATGCAAGAAGCCATCATGGATAACAAACAGAATTTAATGCACCTGCATTATGAATATAGCGTTATTCAGTTTGTGTTAATGCCCTGGATGCAGTTGCATCAGGTTATCCTTGCTGCATAAAGTTTGCTCCAACACTTGCGTTTCTGACATCAAACTGGAAATGACTTCAACTTTGCATTGCAGTATCTGACCACAGGTGTTATCACTAGTTATTTGGTAAAAAGTGGAAGCTCAACAAGAAAAAGATAGAATTGAAGTTGTCTGAAGTCATGTACTGACAGTATAAAAGGACTTCACCAATATCTTGACAAGGTGAGATCTATGGAAGAAATGGAATGACTGATAGTTGTGAAAGCAATGAAATGAGTTGTGGTTTTTTGGAAACTATTCAGCACAGTCCTTATCCAATTTGACATTACAGAGTGTAAATCTCTGCACAGCTTCACTACCCAGAACATGCCAGGAATTAGGGCAAAAAACACTTTTTACCAAATAACTAGTGATAACACCTGTGGTCAGATACTGCAATGCAAAGTTGAAGTCATTTCCAGTTTGATGTCAGAAACACAAGTGTTGGAGCAAACTTTATGCAGCAAGGATAACCTGATGCAACTGCATCCAGGGCATTAACACAAACTGAATAATGCTATATTCAGATTCAGAGTGTGCTTGGTTGCTGCTTTTGCTTGGGAGTATTTTAATCAATTTCCTGATGAAGGGCTCCTGCCGGAAACGTTGATTTTCCTGCTCCTCGGATGCTGCCTGACTTGCTGTGCTTGTCCAGCATCACTCTAATCTTGACTCTAATCTCCAGCATCTGCAGTCCTCTTTCACCTAGTATTTAATTAATACCTATTTTGGAGAAACAAAGTGACAGTGGAGTCCTACCACAAAGACATTTCAAAGCAATTACCTCAAATTGTTTCTATCTGCTTTAAAGCACCTGCAAAGAATGTTAATTCAGCTGCAGAAACATCATGTAGCTGTGAGATACAAGCAATGGTAATAGCGACGCACTGCCAACATACTGTCAAGAACAGCACTCCACTTGAAGAATATTGAGAATTCTAAGATAGTGTGTGAAATCTTCTGAATTTGAAGAGACGGTGTGCTTTGCTTGATGTGCTCTGAAAGTCATCAACCCTGAAGAGGGCTGATGAAGGGCATATGCCCTAAATGTCGATCCTCCTGCTCCTCGGATACTGCTTGACCTGCTGTGCTTTTCCAGCACCACACTCTCGACTCTGATCTTCAGCATCTGCAGACCTCACTTTCTCTCAACCCAGAAGAGACACTGAATCTGAAAGATACATATCTTACTCAAATTAAACAAACTATGCTATAAAATGCTACTCTCCAGGTGACACAGGACATCGTGATGAAGGGGTGGACTGAAAGCATCAGGATATGCTTGATGCTATAAAGATAGTACTGGGCACATAGGTATAGCCTAAAGATGGCTTCTCGTACAAAGGAAACAGTCATATCCCTAAGGAGATTATGAAAGAGATATAGAGGCATATCCACATAAGTCTTCAAGGAATTGAGCCAAGTCTGAAGAGGTAACAGAAATGCTCTATTGGTAAATATGAGCAATGAGACTGAGAAATGCTTATCAGTGATTTTAGCGAATACTGAGCTAAGCAAGCTAAAGACCTGCTTTAGATATATTAAATCCAAAACAGACCATGGATAAAACTTGGAGTTGACCTCTTCAGTCTTACAGTAACTGATTATCTTGTCACCATCACTTATTATTCAATGTCTGGGAGATTGGTCAGCTGACATCAATGAGTATCAGTGAGACTATAGAATATTTGAAAGCACACTTCAGTCATCATGGCATTCTGGACGTTGTGTTGAGTGACAATTGCCTTTGATTCAAGAGTGAAGAGTTTAGCTGCTTCACAAAGGAGTAGGAAATTTAACACCATATATCATCTTTACAGTATCTCCAGTCAAATGGGAAGACAGAGGCAGCAGTGAAAAATTGTCAAAGGGATCAGACAGAGAATCAAACAAACTTGTACAAGGCAATCCTTGAGTGGAGACATAAACCTACTGAAGGCATCAGATGCAATCTAGTCCAAAGATTAAGGTCATACCGCACTCAAACTACTCTTCCAATACCAAAAAACTGGTTCCGTTAGAAGTGTTAATAGGTTTGAGTGACAAAATCAAGGTGAAATAACAGAAGGCAAAATTTCATTTTGATGAAACTTTGACGTGATTGGTTCTCCAATGCTCAGCTTTGGCAATCACAATGCAAACAGTGTGCTCAGCCACGTTGACGCGACATTCAAGAAAGCACAACAATACCTCTACTTTCTCAGGAAGCTAAGGAAATTTGGCATGTCTGTAAAAATACATGCACTCTATCTGGATGGATCACTGCTTGGTATAGCAACTGCTCTGCCCAGAACCACAAGAAACTACAGAGAGTTGTGAACACAGCCCAGTCCATCACGAAAACCAAACTTCCATCCATGGCATGGACCTCCAGTCCCTGCACACATCCATCCGCCATGATGAAGGCCTCCAAGCGTTCCATTTCTTCCTGTCCTGCTGAATGAACCAGTACCCTTCCACCCTTCTATCAACATACTCATTCGATTGGGTGAACTGGTCCTCAACCTCAATAATTCCTCCTTCGAATCCTCCCACTTCTTCCAGACTAAAGGGGCAGCAATGGGCACCCACATGGGCCCCAGCTATGCCTGCCTCTTTGTCGGGTACATGGAACAGTCCATCCTCCGCAGCTACACCGGCACCATTTCCCACCTTTTCCTCCGCGACATCAATAACTGTATCAGCGCCACCTCGTGCTCCCACGACAAGGTTGAGCAGTTCATCAACTTCACAAACATCTTTTACCTTGACTCAAGTTCACTTGGACCATCTCAGACACCTCCCTCCCCTTCTTGGACCTCTCCATCTCCGTTTCCATTTCTGGCGACCGACTCAACACAAACATCTACTTCAAACCCACAGACTCCCACAGCTACCTGGACTACAGCCCTTCCCACCCTGCCTCCTGTACAGAAGTTGAGAGGTCATGTTGTGTTGTACAGGACATTAGTTGGGCCACTTTTGGAATATTGCATGCAACTCTGGTCTCCTTCCTATCGAGAGGATGTTGTGAAACTCGAAAAAGTTCAGAAAAGATTTACAAGAATGTTGCCACAGTTGGAGGATTTGAGGTTGAATAGGCTGGGGCTGTCTACCCTGGAGCATCGGAAGCTGAGGGGTGACCTTATAGAGGTTTACAAAATCATGAGGGACATGGATAGGATAAATAGTCAAATTCTTTTCACTGGGGTGGGGGAGTCCAGAACTAGAGAGCATAGGTTTAGGCTAAGAGGTGAAAAATAAAAAAAGAGACCTATGGGGCAACTTTTTCACGCAGAGGGTGATATGTGTATGGAATGAGCAGCCACAGGAAGTGGTAGAGGCCAGTACAACTGCAACATTTAAAAGGCATAGGAAGGGTTTGGAGGGATATGGGCCAGGTGCTTGCACGTGGGACGAGATTGGGTTGGGATATCTGTTCGGCATGGATGAGTTGGACCGAAGGGTCTATTTCCGTGCTGCACATCTCTATGACTCTAAGTCCTGGGCCTCCTCCACTGCCAAATTCTAGCCATCCAGTGCTTGGAGGAAGAACGCCTCATCTTCTGCCTTGGGATCCTCCAATCATACGGGATCAATGTCTATTTCACCAGTTTCCTAAGCTCCCCTCCCCAACCTTATCCTAGATCCAACTCAGCACCATCCTCTTGAACTGTCCTCCTGTCCATCTTCCTCCCTACCTATCCGCTCCACCCTCTGCTCCGACCTATGAGCGTCACCCTCCACCTTCATCTTCCATCGCATTCCCAGTTACCTCCCTCCAGCCTCACCCCCTCCCATTTATCTCTCAGCCCCCTTACACCCGCCCCAACTCCCCACATTCCTGATGAAGAGCTTATGCTCAAAATGTTGATTCTCCTACTCCTTGGATGCTGCTTGACCAACCATGCTTTTCCAGCACTGTACTTTTTGACTCTGATTTCCAGCATCTGTAGTCCGCCGCTTTCTCCACAGTGAACCATATCACAACAGACATTGACGACCTATGCTGTCTTGACTACAGAAAGCAGATCAAAAGTAATGATCTCCTCACATGCACAGCATTCTGAACAACCGATAATCCCAGAAGTCCATTGTTCCTCAACAACTGATGTGGATCAGCAAAAACACTAGTCATGTGAACTACGCTCACCAGAGAGGAAATATCACTCGAGTAATGAGCAAATAAAAAAAGAGAAAGCAAACTACAATGCACATGTATATTATTAGGAAACTTGCACAACTTAAAGTCTATGATTACAATGCATGTGCAGAAACTAACAAAAATGGAATTGACTAGTTAACTATTTTTTGTTATAAATGATCATTTTCATTGTGACCATGGACATTGGGTCATTTGCATAACTTGTAGCTGCAAATATGTGCAGTCTGTTGAGGTGGGAGTCATTAACATTATTGTCACACTTGAAACAATGGCAAACAGTAGAAGTAGTAGTGCATATCTAACAAATCAGACCTAAGCTCTGCAGTCCTACCACATTCAGTTATGAACGATGATGAATAATTACTCAACATTCAAGGGGAGGAAGCTCCACAAATATCCCCATCCTGAACAATAGTGCAAAACGTATGTGAAAAAGACAAAGGTGAAGCATTTGCATCTATCGTCAGCCAGAGGTGCCATGAGGATGATCCATCTTGGCCTTTTCCTAGGAGGCCAGCATCACAGGTTTTCCAGCAATTTAATTCACTTCCGATATCAAGAAATGGCTGAAGGCATTAGATACTGCAAAGGCGATGGGCCCTGACAACATTCCGTCTGCAGTACACAAGAGTGTGCTCTTGAACTAGCCATGTCACTGGCTAAAGTGCTGCATACTTGAACAATCATTCCACTATAATTAGCAGATATTAGTGTTGTAGCTCCACTAGATCAGCTTGACTACAGGACCAACTAATTCTGGCGCATGTTTTCTGGAGTTAAAGCTAAATTTTACAAGTGCCCAAGCCTACATCCTGGGCAAACAATGATGCCTCATTACAACATCTCTCACTTCATCTTTGTCACCAAGATTAAGTTTATCCGATATCTTTTACCACCACTACATCTGACAAACAACCCAAATTGTGCAGCTGTAATGATAGCAAGATAGTTATATTTGCAATTGTAAAGATTGTGAATGCTATCAGCAACTTTTGGCATCTGTACATAACCAATTAAAAGTGGAAATTGTCAATGATTCTTGTTGGAGCTGCCTGTTTTTAGAGACACAAAATGGCCGGAATTTAAACGCCTGCTTCAATTGCATGTTTTTAAAGGGACACAAAGAATGGCTGGACTTTAAAAAAAGCTTGCTTCAGCAGAAGCAAAAACAAAACAATGGGCCTCTGAGGACGGAGTTATTCCAAGGCAAAAGAAAGCATTATCTGAATGGCAGGATTCCAAAGAATGCAAACAGAGTGATAAAGAGTCAAAACATCTTTGAAGACTTGCAACAAAATAAAATTGAAACTCAAACTTTGAAAAATTGCTACAATAAGTAATTAATTCTAGTCTCATTAAGGATGTTTTCAGCCATAATTACAGCAGCTAAATTAATCTTGCAGAAATTAGCTGGGTCTTTGAAATTATTTGCAATATTACTAAGTTCAAGTTAAAGATTCTTTAAAAAATTACAACACAATTATAAAACATTAAAGCAATGCTTAGCATATGTTGTCTGATTAGCTAAAAAATGTCAGCAATAGAAAAGGATTATAAAACTATTAAGAATATTATGAGTTTTTAATAACAGAATCAAGTTTTTTAATGGAATTTGATGAGATAGCCATTACAATGGACAGAGTTCAAGCAGTCCTTAGAGACTGAGGGACGTGAACAAGAAGAGGACAGTCAGTAACTTTGGGGTGAAACACAGAAAGATCCCAAGGGCCTAGAGATTACAAAGTTTTTTTCTGATGTTTAACAATTTAAGAACCTTGGGCTGTCCATACGAGTGTTCATCATCGATCAGGTGTTTTACAAGACTGGTCCTACAGAAGGGAAGGGGACGATACAGTAACCACATTATGTATGATCATTGTAATACAAAATGTATAAAAACACTGCTTTTTACTGTGAAATCAGAGTGTGTCATCTTCCAATCTGAACTGAAGATTAAGAAAACGATTGTTTTCACGTTGAAATCAGATTCGGGGAAGATCTTTTGACTCTCTCACTGCGTTAACCAGCTTTTGCTTGAATAAAAGTTCACTATATTTGTGTCCTGTCTACCTCCTGAGCCTTTGTCCCCAGTTGGGGTAATTTCGCTCCTACAATTCTTTACATCGATAAAGTGAGGTGCTGAAGTCACTGGAGACAGAGATCTTTTTGAAATCATTATTTTCTCCATTTTATTGAAATACTGTCAGTAAAAATCTTTATCATGATGCTTTGTTAATAAAATTAGTACAGGTTTTTAAATGAGATAGTAAGGAGATGGTGAGGACTGCAGATGCTGGAGAGTCAGAATATATAGAGTGTGGCGCTGAAAAAGCACAGCATCTGAGTAGCAGGAGAGTTGACGTTTCAGGCAGGACCCTTCATCAGGACTGGGAAGGGGAAGGGGACTGAGAAATAAATCGGAGGAGAAGGATGAGGCTGGGGGAAAGATAAGTGGGACGGCAATAGGTGAATGCAGGTAGGAAGTGAATCATGATAGGTCAGTGGGAAGAAAGGTGCAAATAGGTGGGAAGGAAGATGTCAGGTAAGTCAGGTCAAGAGGGTGGTGCCGAGTCAGAGGCTTGGATCTAGGATGGCGTAGAATGGTGGGGAGGTTTGGAAACTGGTGAATTCAATGTTAAGGCTATGTGGTTGTAGGATTCAGAGGCAGAATAAACCATACCTACTTACGAAGAGCCTCTCAGTTCCAGAAAACTGTACTTGTGTAATTTCAATATTTTCTCATACAGTCAGAGTCACAGAGATGTACAGCATAGAAGCAGACCCCTCCATCCACTCGTCCATGACATCCAGATATCCTAAAAAAAACCTAGCCCCATTTGCCAACATTTGGCCCATATCGCTCTAAACCCTTCCTAATAATACACCCATCCAGATGCCTTTTAAATATTGTAATTGCCCCAGCCTTTACCACTTTCTCTGGCAGCTCAGTCCATATACGCACCACCCTCTGCATGAAAAAGTTGCCCCTTAGGTCCCTTTTAAATCTTTCCCTTCTTATCTTAAAACTATGCCCTCTAGTTTCATACTCCCAAACACCAAGGAAAAGACCTTGTCTATTTACCCTACCCATGCCCTTCATGATTTTATAAACCTCTATAAGATCACCCTCAGTCTTCAACACTCCAGGGAAAACAGCCACAGCCTATTCAACCTCTCCCTGTAGCTCAAACCCCACAATCCTGACAACATCTTTGTAAATCTTTTCAGAACCCTTTCAAATTTCACAACATCCTTCCTAAAGCAAGAAGACCAGAATTGCATGCAGTATTCCAAAAGTGCCCTAACCAATGTCATGTACAGCCACAACATGATCACCAACTCCCACACTCAGTGCACTGACCAATAAAGGAAAGCATACCAAACATCTTCACTATCTCATCTACCTAGAACTCCACTTCCAAGGAACTATGAACCTGTACTCCAAGGCCTTTGTTCAGCAACACTCCCCAGGATTTTACTATTAAGTGCATATGTCCTGCCCTGATTTGTCTTTCCAAAATGCAGCACCTCATATTTATACTCCATCTGCCACTCCTCAGCCTATTCAGCCATCTTATCAAGATTCCGTTGTAATCGGAGGTAACCTTCTTTGATGTCCAACATCTCCAATTTTGGTGTCAACTGCAAATGTACTAACCATACCTTCATGATCACACCCAAATCATTTATATATATGATGAAAAGCAGTGGACCCAGCACCAATCCTTGTGCACCTCTGGTCACAAGCCTGCAGTCAGAAAAGCAACACTCCACAACCACTCTCTATCTTCTACCTATGAGCCAGTTTCTGCATCCAAATGGCTACTTTTTCTTATATTCCATGTGATCTAACCTTGCTAACCAGTCTGCCATGGGGAACCTTGTCAAACGCCTTACTGAAAACCACATAGATCACAATTAACATTCTGCTCTCATCAATCCTCTTCATTATTTCTTTAAAAAACTCAATTAAATTAGTGAGACATGATTTCTCACCCACAAAGCCATGTTGACTATCCATAATCAGTCCTTGCCTTTACAACTAGATATAAATCCTGTCCCTCAGGATTCCCTCCCACCACCGATGTCAGGCTCACTGGTCTATAGTTCCTTGGCATTTCCGTACCACCTTTCTTAAATATTGGCATCACGTTAGCCAACCTCCAGTCTGCTGGCACCTCACCTGTGACTATCGATGAAACAAATATCTCAGCAAGGAGCCCAGTAATCACTTCCCTAGCTTCGGATACACCTTTATGCGCTTTAAACTGCAGCATCTCCTCCTCTCTAATATAGATATGTTTTCAATATGCTACTATTTATTTCTCCACGTTCTATGTCTTCCATATCCTTCCCCACTGTAAACACTGATGCAGAGTACTCGTTAGTATCTCCCCCAAATCCTGCAGGCCCACATGTAAGAGGCATTGCTGACCTTTAAGGGGCCCTATTCTCTCCCTAGTTACCCTTTTGACCTTACAGTATTTAGAAACCCTTTGGATTTTCTTTAACCTCATTTGCCAAAGCTATCTCATGTCCCCTTTTTGCCCTCCTGATTTCCCTCTTAAGTATACTCCTACAGCCTCTTCTAGGGATTCACTCAATTTCTACTGTCTATACCTGACATATCCTTCCTTCTTTTTCTTGATCAAAATCTGAATTTCTCTAGTCTTCCAGCATTCCCTACACCTACCAGCCTTGCCCTTCACCCTAACAGGAACATGCTGTCTCTGGACTCTCGTTATCTCATTTTTGAAGGCTTCCCATTCTCCAGCCGTCCCATTACCTGCAAACATCCACCCCCAATTAACTTTTGAAAGTTCTTGCCTAATACCGTCAAAATTGTCCTTCCTCCAACTTAGTATTTTAACTTTTAGATCCAGTCAATCCTTCTCCATCACTATTTTAAAACTAATAGAATTATGGTCATTGGCACCAAAGTGCTCCCTCACTAGCATTTCAGTCACCTACCCTGCCTTATTTCCCAAGAGTAGGTCATGCTTTGCATCTTCTTTAGTAGGTACATGCACAATGGCAGTCCCAGTCTGTTTGGAAAATTAAAATCCCTTATCATAATCACCCTATCATTCTTAGAGCTAACTGAGATCTCCTTATTAGTTTCTCAATTTCCTGTGTGTCTGTGTGTGTGTGGTCTACAGTACAATCCCAATAAGATGATCATCCTTTCTTATTTCTCACTACCACCCAAATAACATCCCTGGATATATTCCTAGGAATATCCTCCCTAAGTACAGCCGTACCATTCACCCTAATTAAAAACAACTCCCCGTCCTCTCTTGCTCCCCCATTCTATCCTTCCTATGGTATTTATGCTCTGGAGCATTAAGCTGCCAGTCCTGTTCATCCCTGAGCCATATCAGTGTAATTGCTACAATATCCCAGTACCATGTTCCCAACCATGCCCTGAATTCATCTGACTTACCTGTGAGGTCTCTTGTATTGAGATTTTATCAGTTCTACCTCATTCTTTGCTTTGTTCCTGCCTACTTAAAATGTCTGAGGTTTCCAACTATAACAGTCTCAGACTTATCTCTTTCCTCAATGTCTCCCTGCTACCCTCACACACCCTGATTTCTTATATTCCCTCCTCAGAATTTCATCCTTTTCCTCTTCCTACGTTGTTAGCTCCAACGTATACAAAGACCTCCTCTCTCCCTTTCCCCTTTGAGAATATTCTGTACCGTCTTCGAAATGTCCTTCATCCTGGCACCAAGGAGGCAAGACACCATCCTGGTATCTCGCTGTCGGCCACAGAAACGTCTGCCTGTTCTTCTGACTAGACAGGCCTGTATCACAATTGGTTGCTTGGAACCTAATACACCCCTCATTACATTGCAGCCAGTCTTGGTACCAGAAACCCGTTTCCCCCTGAGAGTCCATCACCCCCTACATTTTCCAAAACAGCATACGTGTTGTTTGAGATGGGGATAGCCATTGGAGACTCCTACACAACCTGTCTCCCTCTCCTGGAGATAACCCATGTACCTGACTGTATCTTCAGTATATCTCCCTTCCTGCAATTGGCATCGATAACACTCCATAGCTCTTGTAAATTCCTCATTGCCTCTAATTGCTGCTCCAACTCATCCATGCAATTTGACAGGATTCGCAATGAAACACACTTCCTGCAGACAGAATGATCAGTAACATGGAAACTCTCTCTACTCTCCCATAACCGACAGGAAGAGCACATCACCCTACTAAAGGCCAATTTTGCACCTTAACAATCTGCAGACCCAGAAAGAGATATAGTATAAAAGGCAGTGATATTTCATCTATGCCTCTATATCCCAATTCTTCCTTCTCTCAAACAATTATTTTTAAAAAGTGAAGGATAATCAGTGCATTATACTTCCTGGTTTGCTGTCTGTGTTTCACAATTTTTGAATGCTTAGACTGAGCAGCAGACTCAAATTAACTTTGGAAAAGGTGAAATTCATGTCACTAAAATTGCTAGATCTTTGACAGCAGCCTTCTGTGAAGGTCAGTGGCAACTGCTATCCAAGCATATTTGCTACACCACTTTTAGAAGGAATCACGGTGATAGGTGTTAAAATCAAAAATAATGTTCCCCTCTCCTAAATGCTTTTTTTTGCACTGTAGGTACAAATCAAATTAAATCTCATATTTCCGTGATTAACTAATTTGATTATAGAAGGAACATTGTGTAGATAAAATGGCATTCCAACAGTGATAACTGGTTTTACAAAATTCATTTCTAGCAAATTTTTACTCTTGGAAAGTGTCATGTAATTTAAATCCATCATCATTAAATGAAATCATTTGAGAGATTCTAACTCCAAGTGACATGGTCTAAAATTAATCACAACATGATTTGCTAAATCAAAATAATGTTCCTTGTGAGCCTTCTGAACATCTTAGCACTGTGAGGAATATTGTTTTGATATAGTATTTTTAAAAACTGAATCTAATAGAATATTCAATGACAGTTATAATCACTGTTCACAAAGTCAACCTCACAACGATGCTATAAATCACCATTGTCGAAGAAGTTTCTGCCACATTCCTTACAGTAACTGCTGGGAATCCAGTGGAACCTACAAAAATGCAACACAAATACAATTGTGTCAATCATACCAATGTGAAAGAGGGTGATCACAAGGACTTTAAAGATTAAGGTTGGGGGCTGTTCAGAAGAGGTTAGTGAAGGTTGCGGAACAAGTAATAGGACAGAGAGTATAGCAGGGTCAGGAGTCTAATTTCAGGCAGAGTAGATAATGGGACAACTCTAAGAAGGGGAGCATTCTACAGAGAATTGAAGGTGTTGTACTTAAATGTGTGCAGCGTACAAAACAAGATAAATGAGCTTGTAGCACAGATTGAAATTGAAGGGTATGATGTTGTGGCCAACACAGATGTGGCTGCCATAGAATCAGGCCTGGGAACTAAATATCCAAGGATACACATCCTATCGAAAGGACGGGCAGACGGGCAAAAGGGGCAGCATTGCCTTGTTGGTAATAAATGACATTAATTCAATAGCACGAAGCAACATAGGTTGGAAGGCATAGAATCTGTGCAGGTAGAATTGTGAAACTGTGAAGGAAAAAAGACCCTGATGGGAATTATGTATAGGCCTCCGAGCAGTAATTATGGTGTGGGGCAAAAAATAAATTGTGGATAGAAATGCATGTCAGAAAGGCAATGTTTGAATACAGGGAGAACTAGACATTTGCATACTGAACAGGTTCGAAGATAGAAGACAGAGAGTGGTGACGGAGTGTTGCCTTTCAGACTGGATGCCTATAACCAATGGCAGTGCTGGGTCCATTGCTTTTCATCATCTATATAAATGATTTGGATGTGAACAATAGGAGGTATAGCTAATAAGTTTGGAGATGACAACAAAATTAGTGTTGTAGTGGACAACAAAGAAGACTACCTCAGAGTACAATGATATCTTGTATAGATAGGCCAAGGAGTGGCAGAAGAAATTTAATTTAGATAACTATGAAGTGCTGCACTTTGGAAAGGCAATTCAGGGCAGGACTTATGCACTTAATGGTAAGGTGCTAGGGAATGTTGCTGAACAAAGAGACCTCAGAGTACAAGTTCATAGCTCCTTGAAAGTGGAGTCGCAGGTAGATAGGATAGTGAAGAAGGCTTTCTTTTATTGGTCAGAGTATTGAGTACAGGAGTTGGGAGGTCACGTTGCAGCTGTACAAGACACTGGTTAGGCCACTTTTGGAATATTGCGTGCAATTCTGGTCTCCTTTCTATTGGATGTTGTGAAACTTGAAAGGGTTCAGAAATGATTTACAAGGATGTTGCCAGAATTGGATGATTTGAGCTATAGGGAGAGCCTGAATAGGCTGGAACTGTTTTCCATGGAGCGTCAGAGGCTGAGGAGTGACTTTATACAGGTTTATAAAATTATGAAGGGCATGGATAGAGTGAATAGATAAAATCTTTTCGTGGGGATGGGGGAGTCCAGAACTAGAGAGCATAGACTTAGGGTGAGAGGGGAAAGATATAAAAGGGACCTAAAGGCACCATTTTCATGCAGAGGGTGGTGTGTGTATGAAATGAGCTGCCAGAGGAAGTGGTGGAGGCTGGTACAATTGCAACATTTAAAAGGCATCTGGGATGGGTATATGATCAGTGTTTTGCTCCCTGGAGCTCAAGATCCAGGAATGTTAATTTAGTTTGCATTCTGGGAATCTAAGATGACTTTAAAAGAAAAGGCCATTTGTAGGACAATGATGTTGGGCATTTTAGATGAGCAACGTTACCTAATGACTTTTTCCATATAGCTTAGACTAGTTCCTTGTTATGACGTACTGTTAAAAGGGAAGGCTATGTAGCCAAAGAAATTGGCCATTCGGCCTGGCTTTATCAAAGTTCCCACTTCGATGTGCATGTAGCTTAATTAGTCAAGCATACTCAGACCTATCCATGAGTTTCTCTTTCTCTGCAAACTTTTACCATTTTATTGTTGCTTGTCTGATTAAGGACATGTGGTGTTTTTGTAATTTTAACACCAATTTCTGTATAAAGACAGCTGGTTTGCGGCAATAAAGGGAGTAGCCTGAGAGAGTTCTTAGTGGTAAGAGCTGGCACCGCTACTCTGCTAATGGGTTTAGAACCTTAGCTCATGCTTGGCTTATAGGTATCTATGTTATAGTATAACATTTAAAGGTAACAATTTAAACTAAACTGTCAGTAAGAGTTTTATATTCCAGACTATCACAGAGTACGATCACTGGGACGAACCAAGAGAGGCTTACAGGTAGAGTCCATTAGGGATTCTCTGAGCCATCTCGAATAGGTACTTTAACAATTTCATGCTGTGAGCAGGATTCCAACAAGGGATATGTGTGAGGGATACTGGAAAAGAGGAGCTTCATCTAAAGATCGGGCTTGAGACCAATGGCAAGGTAAGGTTATACCTCGGTTGCTCTCTGTCTGCATTTTTGTGTGCTGCTTTCCCCATTTCACTTTCACGCACCCTGACAGAACCCCAAATTAGACCGTTTAAATACGTACTAAAAATAGAGACCTCGTGAAGGTAAGAGATAACAGTAAGAATTTTGAGAAGGTATACAATAAATAGGATAAATATGGGTGCGACCCTAGATGAGACAGAGGGCAAATGTCCCTTAACAGAGATAGTGAATATGTATCCTCATTATATGAAACAATTAAATGGAATATCAGATGCAGCTGCCCGACAGAATAAGGACCGGCCTCAGGGAGGCACACATGAACTAAATCTACTTCTGAAAGTTGAACGAGAGATATGGAAAAAAGGTTGTGGGAGTAAAAAGAAAGAAATAATATATGTGGAAAAATATAGCTAAAGGAAAATGGGAAAAATTCATGCAGATATCATGGAGACAAACTCTATTAAAAGGCGTATCATTAACTGAGGAAGGACTTGAATTAGATTGGATAGACCTAAAACGCAAATGTGAAGCACATGATTTAGAAACAGAATTGGAGTTGGCCAAAGGAAAAAAATAGCAAAACATAAAGAAGGCAGAGAACCACAACCTAATCTGAAATTTCAGGGGCCCCAAAGAAAAGGGAAACCAGTAAATAAAAATCAGGCAGCAGCTGTAGCCACACGGGACCAGACAGACAACAAGGACAACTCCTTCGACTCCAGCTATCCCAAAGACCCATTATTAGAGGACAATGATTCTCCTGCAAGTGAGGAATTTGAATCGGATTCAGAGGAGAAGACCTTTTATTATGCTCCCTCTCCTGTTAACTGACCTCTTCCAGTTCCCCAATAGGGACTTCCTCGAAACCCACCCGTAGTACAACCAAAGCGAACACGCGCTACAAAACAAAAGCACCTGAACCTCCCCCCTTTCTATTCTGAGGACGAAAGTGCCAACTAAGATTAAGGCATAAGGGAACCTGGAGAAAGCACCTTTGAGTGCCATTGCCCCACCACAAATGAGTCCTGAAGACATTGATGAATTACAATGAAAGTTTAGGGACCTTAATGTTAGTCCTCGCACTCACCCTGATATGAAATGGCCAAGGGGAAATGTCCCGAATAGAAGAATCCCTAATTCACTTGCCTAGAATCAGGGACAAAATCCATTTGTTAATCTTTATCAACCTTGGAAACCTCATGAACTCTCTAGCATTATCAATAAGGCTCCAGACTATGGAAAAAAATCCCGAAGGATTTGTTAATTATATTAATAGGACTAAGGCCATTTACAATGCAGCCTCCCAAGACTTGCTCCTGGAATATGCTCTTTCCCCAGAAAAATGGACTAAGCTCTTAGAAACTTTACAATGTAATAAGCATACCCAAATCGCGCTTATGCATCCAGGTGAATCTAATAGGTCAGACTGGGTTATTACCTGCCTCCGACAAGCTGTGGGCCGTGCAATCGACGCGAGTAAAATCTTCACACTTAAACCTCGCTCAAGCGAAGGAGCTGAGGAGTTCCTTGTCTGCTTTAAAGACTGCTTTGGTGCTTACTCTGGTGAAAATCAGTACCCACAAGGACAATCACCCCAATTTAATGCCTTATTGTATGATCATCCTTCCTCACTAGGTACAGAAAGCTATTAAAACCCATAATATGCACTGTCAAGATGCTGTTTGAACAATTCAGCCGAGAAGTACGTTACGTCCGGGAACTTAGAATCCCTACAGTGTGGAAACACGCCCTTCAGCCCAACAAGTCCACACCGACACTCCAAAGAGTAAGCCACCCAGATCCATTCCCTTACATCTCTACATTTCCCCTGACTCATGCACCTAACACTATAGGCAATTTAGCATGGCCAATCCACCTTACCTGCACATCTTTGGATTGTGGGAGGAAACCGGAGCACCCAGAGGAAACCCACGCAGACACGGGAGAATGTGCAAACTCCACACAGACGGTCGCCCGAGGCTGGGTCCCTGATGCTGTGAGGCCGCAGTGCTAACCCACTGAGCTACCCCGAACTAAAGGATCTTGACAGTAAGGCCTCTACAGCTAAGGTCAAGACTGAATTTGCCCAAACTGCAAGGGCTAGACCTAAAATCAGAACTCCAACTAGACATTCCTGTCTACAAGGCCAGCTAGGTTATTGAATGGAACCCTCATACTGTCATCCAGTATCTAGATTAGAGTGGTGCTGGAAAAGCACAGCAGGTCAGGCAACATCCGAGGAGCAGGAGAATCAACATTTCGGGCAAAAGCCTTTCGTCAGGAATGAAGGGCTTTTGCCCGAGACGTCGATTTTCCTGCTGCCTGACCTGTTGCGCTTTTCCAGCACCACTCTAATCTAGACTCTGATTTCCAGCATCTGCAGTCCTCACTTCTGCCTGTCTTCCAGTATGGCAAAACAATAGGGCCGGTACTGTAAATCAACAACATCCTTATGGACCTTGGGGTCCTCCTCAATAGTCCATGATGCCCCTTACTCCCTATAAATTCTCCCTATAAATCCTCTTACTATTCCTGTGCGCCTCTCCCACCCCCTACAGCCCCCAAACAACTCTAATCAACCAGGACATTGGTCCAAGAACTGCCCTTCCCCTAGGCAGCCCCCTGTTGATCACCAGAATGGAGGAAGCCAGCAATCTTCTGATACCCCTCCCCAGGGACCCCAGCAGTTTGTCCCTCTTAGTGCAGAGAACCCTTTCCGAACCTGACTCCCTGATGTAGGTCATCATCCTCCTGTGAAGCTTCCTGTGGTTACGCTAGCCCTGAGGATAAACCTATGCCAACCCTTAACATTAATGGTCGTGATACTGAATTCATGGTCAACATGGGAGCCACTGTTTCATCGCTTCCCACTAAGCTTGTAAATGACATTGACTTTCAAATCTCAGACAATGCTGAAGGCCTACAAGGTTTAGATGGTTTCTCTAATTTTTATGTAAATACATGTCAGGATATGCGATTGTCACTTTGATTCAAATGATAGAATCTTATTCCATCGATCCACCTTGTTCTGCCCAACAAGCTGAGCTCCTTGCTCTTATCCATGCCGGTATACTTGCTGAAGGGAAGTCAGCTAATATTTACACTGACTCTCACTACGTCCAAGGTTTTGGTCAACTCTGGCAACAGCATGGCTTTCTTACCTAATCAGGAACCCCAATCCTCCATGCTGCCTGCGTTGCTAATCTCCTCTGTGCTAATCAACCTCCCTCTCAATTGGTAATTATCAAATGTTCCGCTGACTCCTCTAATGCTTCTGATGGCACTAAAGGCAACTATGCTGCTGACGCAGCTGCTAAGAAGGCAGCTTTTGAACAAAGAGATGTGATCACTCAAATGACGAACAGGAAACCAAAGGTAGATCCTCCTTTTTCCTCTTCTGATACCCCGACCATGAGCTGACCTAGTGCAAATATGGACCCATCGGGGGATGCCTCTGATGAGGAAAAACAAGGGTGGATAAACATTGTTGTCATGTAATTAGTTATACTGGACTTTTGAGTTACGCCGGTAGAACAGACATGTCTGTCAGATTTGCTTTTGCCTATTCTACATACGCCTACATACGCATGTAGGTAAGGAGGGAATGATGGACAGAATTCTCCAAACTTGGTGGAATCCCCACTAACAAGAAAAAGCAAAACAAGCTGCAACTTGCCTAATTTGTCAAAAACATAATCCCGGGAAAGGAGTAAAGTGTCCACCAGGTGCAACTCCCTTGCCAAGTGCACCTTTTGATACTATCCAGTTAGATTTTATAGAATTACCTAGATGCTATTGCTATAAGTATTGCTTAGTGATAACTGATGTATTTAGTAGATAGATTGAAGCTTATCCCTGTACTGACTGCACAGCAAAAACTACCTGTAAAATTCTAAGGGAAATTCTAGATTTGGAACACGAGTAATGGTCTCTTCCAATAACGGCCCCCACTTCCGTGCGAATCTCAGAGTCTGAATATGAATCAGAGATTCCATTGTCCCAAACATCCCCATGCAGCAGAAATTGTAGAAAGAGCAAATCGTACTTTAAAAGACCAGATAAGCAAGTTGGTAGAGGCAATGTGCCTTAATTGACTGCTAGTACTCCCAACTGCCCTTTTTAATTTGAGAACCATGACCCAGAAGGAAACAGGATTCTCGGTGACTGAACTAGTATGTGGAAAGCCCCTAATGACTCCCTGGCCTGCACCACTGCTGGCCCATCATCTTGTTGAGGTGCATCTAATGGCAGAAAAAATCCACAGACCCCTGACTAAGCTAACCAAAGTATTGCAGTCTTATTATCAATAGATCAAAGAAGCCTTTTGGGTACCAGGGAAGAAAGAAGAAAGAGCTCCAACGTTTAAAGACATCAACCCTGATGACTACGTACTATTGAAAGACTTTAATAGGGAAAAAAATGGACCCTTGCTGGAAAGGTCCTTATCAAGTTCTTCTGACAACTGAAATTGCAATAAAAATAGAAGGACTTTCAACATGATTCTACAAAGGATATTGGAAACTTGTATCACCCTCACAATCCTCGTATTAGTACGAGTGCAATCATCTGATGAAAACCCATGTACATGCGCCCAGATGCAATCTGCCCATCTGTAATATCTCTGAACTGGCTAAACCTCCAATGTGACTGTATGAACGGAATTTGTGTCAATGCTAATGAATCAAATGGAGAAGCAACTAAGGTGGTATGTACGTTTGTTGGTATGAACAGTATCACAGGAATTAATTTTATCAATCTAAACGATACTTCAGAGGATACCACATGCCAAAACAATGAGACCATCAGATACCCATCAATGACTCTTCCCCTTACACTGACGACTATATCATCACCCACCACCATCACTATCACTGACGTCGTTACTACCACTCATGATAAGACAACCCTGATGACCACAAAACAGCAGAAATTAACAACACTCACTCCGCCAACCACTAGCTATTTTGCTACCCCTGTGATTCTGAACACTACCCTTGATACCATGAGAACACTAATGTGTCCCACTTGTCACCCCAATGCCACTTACAGAAACAAAACCAACAATTTAGGTGTAGAATGCCAATGTAATCACAGCTACACTGGCAATGGCACTGGTGCTTTGGGATGCTCTGACGACGAAGAATATATTATTTCCCTACTGCTGCCCTTGAAGATAGAATTTGTCAGCTCCATGAAACTTATACCAATACTTCTGGAAGCTATGAATGCAGCTGTCCAGCTGAAACTCATTTAAGCTATTCACATTGCACATCAGAACATCACTTTCGACATTATTGTCACCCTTACAATACATCAGTGCCAGTTGTCATGAGATGGCATGATTCCATAATTTCATCCACTCCATCACCCGAAAACTGTCACTTTGAAATGTTTGTCTGTTCCCCTCCCAAAAGGAACCATTCCAATTGCAATATTGAACACATAGTACTGAAGTCAAGAACGCTAAGGCATCTATTGCTCTGAGACAGTCAACCTATACCTTCTCAACAGAACCTTCTCCTATCTGACCTACGCCTACTGGCAGAAATACCTTTATACAGCTTCTGCTTTCAGAGCTACTGTAATTAGTAAGACAAGCTGGAAAGGTGAAGAAAGACCAAAAATACTATGCACCCCTAATCCCCCTTCTGTTGCAAATGGTTTCTTTATTCAAGCTAAACACTCTGATCTATGTGTCGTCTGCTCACTCTTCCATCATTCTGATGTACAATGTATGAATAAGACTCACCCACTTATGCAACCCCTCACCTGCGATGACAAAACCCATTCGGTAGAAAAAGCATGTCGCTGTGTAAAGTGCACTAACAAACCTAAAGGATCCAACATTAACATTGGTCCACTGTTAGAATGGTGCATTGAAAGAACATGAGGCAAGTGAAGCAAATACTGCTTAAAAATGTTATAAAAGACACTGGTCGTACTCCTACTCTCCATCCACTAATACATTTGGATAAGCAAACTTTTGATAACACCCACTGTTTGCAAGATTCAGCCCTCGTTCTGAGTGGACTCATCATTCACTCACAGAAGTGCGCCCTCGGAACTCTGTTTAACTTTCACTGGCTATGTGAAAACAAGGCTTACCTATATTTACCCAAAGACTGGTATGGATGTTGTGCTTTTGTGCACACCTTATCACATTTTACCCTCCACCATAAAATAACTAAGTTAGATAATGAATGGAAAGCCCACCAATATGTGAATCGCTACGGAACAAAAATTAGAGGAAAAACAAAACAAGACTTGCATGACTTCTTCCATCAACAAACATGGTGGTCTAGGTTCATGGGAGGTCTTATTCCTGGCCAGGGTGTTGAGATGACCCTAGATCAGATAGGTGACCTTGCATATGACTTTGAAAAACTTACCAACTCAACTGCCCACATGTTGAAACTATTGAACAAAGAACTACAGGAGACCCGGATGATGACACTTCACAATCGATTAGTGCTAGATCTCCTCCTTGCGAAAGAAGGAAGCGCTTGTTCTGTCACTGGCCCACAATGTTGCACCTACATAGACGACTTCTCTAAAGACATTGTATAGGACACAGATGTCATCAATAAAACGGGTCAAGACACAGGAAAGATACCTGCCCCACCATCATCCGACTGATGTGGATGGATTCACTGTGTGGATAGTTCGTGTGGGATGCACTGATAATCCTTGGTCTCATCTGAGGAATGTACATTGTTGTCTGCTTATGCTTGAAATGGACCATGCATTGCTTTTCACCCAAGCTAAAGAAGAATCTTTTTAATCGACCAGTGTTCACTCCTGTACCTCCATGTGTGAACTTTTATGCCAAATCAGGTATCTTTCCGAAGAGGTGCTCGACTTGCTGAAAATACAAATGGACTGAATGGACTAATTATACTTGTATATGCTGTATTGTTATCAGAAAATGATAAATGGAGGGAATGAGAAAGCTGGTAGCCTTGCACATTAGCAAAGGAGATGCTGGAAAGCGTTTGACCAGAGGTGGGGGGGAGGTGAGCATTTGTTCAGAAGAATTAAGGACATCTATTCTTAGTCTCAATGGACTGGTGTAAGAGTTTTATATTCTGGATGACCACAGACAATGATCTCCGGGACAAACCAAGAGAAGCTTACAGGCAGAGTCCATTAGGGATTCACTGTGCCATCTCGAATATGTATTTTAACAACCCAAGTCCTGTACTCAATACTCCGACTAATGAAGGAAAGCATATCAAATGCCTTCTTCACTATTCTATCGACCTGGATTCTACTTTCAAGGAGCTATGAACCTGCACTCCAAAGTCTCTCTGTCCAGCAACAGTCCCTAGGACCTTACCATTAAGTGTGTAAGTCCTGCTCAGATTTGCTTTCCCAAAATGCAATACTTCGCATTTATCTAAATTAAACTCCATTTGCCACTCCTCAGCCCATTGGCCCACCTGATCAAGATCCCATTGTAATCGGAGGTAACCTTCTTCACTGTCCACTACACCTCCAATTTTGGTGTCATCTGCAAATTTACTAACTATACATCCTATGCTCACATCCAAATCATTTATATAAATGACAAAAAGTAGTGGATCCAGCACCGATCCTTGTGGCACTCCACTGGTCACAGGCATCCAGTCTGAAAAACAACCCTCCACCAATACCCTTTGTCTTCTACCTTTGAGCCAGTTCTGTATCAAAGTGACTAGTTCTCCCTGTATGCCATGAGATCTAATCTTGCTAACAGTGTCCCATGGGGAACCTTGTCGAATGCCTTACTGAAGTCCATATACATCACGTCAACCACTCTGCCCTCATCAATCCTCTTTGTTACTTCTTCAAAAAACTCAATCAAGTTTGTAAGACATGATTTCCCATGCATAAAGCCATGTTGACTATCCCTAATTAGTCCTTGCCTTTCCAAATACATGTATATCCTATCCCTCAGGATTCTCTCAAACAACTTGCCCACCACTGACGTCTGTAGTTTCCTGGCTTGTCCTTACCAACTTTCTTAAATAATGGTACCACATTAGCCAACCTCCAGTCTTCCAGCTCCACACCTGTGACTATTGATGATGCAAATATCTCCACAAGGTGCCCACCAATGACTTTTCTAGCTTCCCAGAGTTCGAGGGTACACCTGATCAGGTCCTGGGGATTTATCCACCTTTATGCATTTCAAGACATCCAGCACTTCATCCTCTGTAATATGGACATTTTTCAAAATGTCACCATCTATTTCCCCACATTCTATAGACAGTCATAGAGATGTACAGCATGGAACAGACTCTTCGGTCCAACCCGTCCATGCCGACCACATATCCCAACCCAATCTAGTCCCACCTGCCAGCACCTGGTCCATATCCCTCCAACCCTTCCTATTCATATACCCATCCAAATGCATCTTAAATGTTGCAATTGTACCAGCCTCCACCACTTCCTCTGGCAACTCAATCCATACACGTACCACCCTCTGCGTGAAAAGGTTGCCCCTCAGATGTCTTTTATATCTTTCCCCTCTCACCCTAAACCTATGCCCTCTAGTTCTGAACTCCCTGACCCCAGGAAAAAGACTTTGCCTATTTACCCTATCCATGCCCCTCATAATTTTGTAAACCTCCATAAGGTCACCCCTCAGCCTCCGACGCTCCAGGAAAA
Organism: Chiloscyllium plagiosum; assembly: GCF_037043375.1. Classification (NCBI taxonomy): domain Eukaryota; kingdom Metazoa; phylum Chordata; class Chondrichthyes; order Orectolobiformes; family Hemiscylliidae; genus Chiloscyllium; species Chiloscyllium plagiosum. The sequence continues at coordinate 39,270,271 of NW_028270146.1, forward strand.
ACAGCCCCAGCCTGTTCAGCCTCTCCCTATAGCTCAAATCCTCCAACCCTGGCAATATCCTTGTAGATCTTTTCTGAACCCTTTCAAGCTTCACAACATCTTTCTGATAGGAAAGAGACCAGAATTGCACACAATATTCCAACAGTGCGCCTAACCAATGTTCTGTACAGCCGCAACATGACCTTCCCAACTCCTGTACTCAATACTCTGACCAATAAAAGAAAGCATACCAAACGGCTTCTTCACTATCCTATCTACCTGCGACTCACTTTCAAGGAGCTATGAACCTGCACTCCAAGGTCTCTTTGTTCAGCAACACTCCCTAGGACCTTACCATTAAGTGTATAAGTCCTGCTAAGATTTGCTTTCCCAAAATGCAGCACCTCACATTTATCTGAATTAAACTCCATCTGCCACTTCTCAGCCCAATGGCCCATCTGGTCAAGATCCTGAGGTAACCCTCTTCACTGTCCACTACACCTCCAATTTTGGTGTCATCTGCAAACTTACTAACTGTACCTCTTATGCTCACATCCAAATCATTTATGTAAATGACAAAAGATAGAGGACCCAACACCGATTGTTGTGGCACTCCACTGGTCACAGGCCTCCAGTCTGAAAAACAACCCTCCACCACCACCCTCTGCCTTTTACCTTTGAGCCAGTTCTGTATCCAAATGGCTAGATCTTCCTGCATTCCGTGAGATCTAACCTTGCTAATCAGTCTCCCATGGGGAACCTTGTCGAACGCCTTACTGAAGTTCATATAGATCACATCTACAGCTCTGCCCTCATCAATCCTCTTTGTTACTTTCTCAAAAAACTCAAGTTTGAGAGACAAGATTTCCCACACACAAAGTCATGTTGATTGTCCCTAATTAGTCCTTTCCTTTCCAAATACATGTACATCCTGTCCCTCAGGATTCCCTCCAACAACTTGCCCACCATCGGGGTCAGGCTCACTGGTCTATAGTTCCCTGGCTTGTCCTTACCACCGTTCTTAAACTGTTCTCTAGCTTCCCACAGGGTACACCTGATCAGGTCCTGGGGATTTATCCACCTTTACCCTTTTCAAGACATCCAGCACTTCCTCCTCTGTAAGCTGGACATTTTGCAAGATGTCATCATCTATTTCCCTACAGTCTATATCTTCCATATCCTTTCCACAGTAAATACTGATGCAATATTCTCATTTAGTATCTCGCCAATTTTCTGCGGCTCCACATAAAGGTTGCCTTGCTGATCTTTGAGGGGCTCTATTCTCTCCCTAGTTACCTATTTGTCCTTAATGTGTTTATGAAAACCCTTTGGATTCTCCTTAATTCTATTTGCCAAAGCTATCTCAAGTCCATTTTTGCCCTCCTGTTTTCCCTCTTAAGTATACTCCTACCTCCTTTATATTCTTCTAAGGATTCACTTGATTCTATCCTGTCGATACCTTACATATGCTTCCTTCTTTTTCTTAACCAAACCCTCAATTTCTTTAGTCATCCAGCATTCCCTACACCTACCAGCCTTTCCTTTCTCCTTGACAGGAATATACTTTTTCTGAATTCTCGTTATCTCATTTCTGAAGGCTTCCCATTTTCGAGCCGTCCCTTTACCTGCGAACATCTGCGCCCAATCAGCTTTCGAAAGTTCTTACCTAATACTGTCAAAATTGGCCTTTCTCCAATTTAGGACTTCAACTTTTAGATCTGGTCTATCCTTTTCCATCACTATTTAAAACTAATAGAATTATGGTCGCTGGCCCCAAAGTGCTCCCCCATGGACACCTCAGTCACCTGCCCTGCCTTATTTCCCAAGAGTAGGTCAGGTTTTGCACCTTCTCTAGTAGGTACATCCACATACTGAATCAGAAAATTGTCTTGTACGCACTTGACGAATTCCTCTCCATTCTAAACCATTAACACTATGGCAGTCCCAGGCTATGTTTGGAAAGTTAAAATCCCCTACCATAATCACCCTATTATTCTTACAGATAGCTGAGATCTCCTTACAAGTTTGTTTCTCAATTCCCCTCTTGATTCTCAATTTCCCTCTGAGTATTAGGGTCTTCCATGTCCTTCTCCACAGTAAACACTGATGCAAAATACTTGTTTAGTGTCTCCCCCATCTCCTGCGGCTTCACACAAAGCCGCCTTGCTGATCTTTGAGGGGCCCTATTCTCTCCCTAGTTACCCTTTTGTCCTTAATGTATTTGTAAAACCCCTTTGGATTCTCCCTAACCCTATTTGCCAAAGTTATCTCATGTCTCATTTTTGCCTTCCTAATTTCCCTCTTAAGTATACTCCTACTGCATTTATACTCTAAGGATTCACTCAGTCTATCCTGTCTATATCTGACATAGGAGAAAGTGAGGACTGCAGATGCTGGAGATCAGAGCTGAAAATGTGTTGCTGGAAAAGCGCAGCAGGTCAGGCAGTGTCCAAAGAGCAGGAGAATCAACGTTTCGGGCATGAGCCCTTCTTCAGGAAAGCCTGACATATGCTTCCTTCTTTGTCTTAACCAAAGCCCTCCATTTCTCTCATCATCCAGTATTCCCTATACCTACCAGCCTTTCCTTTCACCCTCACAGGAATATACTGTCTCTGAACTCTCATTATCTCATTTCTGAAGGCTTCCATTTTCAAGCCGTCCCTTTACCTGAGAACATCTGCGCCCAATCAGCTTTCGAAAGTTCTTGCTCAATACCATCAAAATTAGCCTTTGTGCAATTTAGAATTTCAACTTTTAGATCTGGTCTATCCTTTTCCATCACTATTTTAAAACTAACAGAATTATGGTCGCTAGCCCCAAAGTGCTCCCCCACTGACACTTCTGTCACCTTATTCCCAAGAGTAGGTCAAGTTTTGCACCTTCTCTAGTAGGTACATCCATATACTGAATCAGAAATTTTTCTTGTACACACTTAACAAATTCCTCCCTATTTAAACCCTTAACAGTATGGCAGTCCCAGTTTCTGTTTGGAAAGTTAAAATGCCCCACCATAACCACCCTATTATTCTTACAGATAACTGAAATCTCCTTACAAATTTGTTTCTCAATATCCAGCTGACTGTTAGGGGGTCTATAATACAATCCCAATAAGGTGATTATCCCTTTCTTATTTCTCAATTCCACCCAAATAACTTCCCTGGATGTATTTCCAGGAATATCCTCCCTAAATACAACTGTAATGCTATTCCTTATCAAAAACACCACTCCCCCTCCTCTCCTGCCTCCCTTTCTATCCTTCCTGTCGCATTTGTATCTTGCAACCTTAAGCTGCCAATCCCATGTTCCTAACAAAGCCCTGAATCCATCTGCCTTCCCTGTTCAGCCTTTTGCATTGAAATAAATGCAGTTTAATTTATCAGTCCTACCTTGATCTTTGCTTTGTCCCTGCCTGCCCTGACTGTTCAGAAAACAACATACACACTAAAGTTCCAGTTGAACTTTTCAGTAAACATATGATTGGTAACTTTTTCAAACAGTTTTTTTTAAAATGTGGTGCTACCATTGTAGTAACTTCCATTATGGGATCAACATTGTGTATTTACAGCCTAATAAATTAATACATCACATTAGGGGAAGTATCCTCAAAAATATTACTCCATTTGTATTGATTAAAAGTATATGTATCAACAGATGTTTCGGGTCATTTATCTCAAGAATAAATTTTTCTAGGACTGCAGACATGAAACTTTCAGAACTTGGTTGGTTGACACAAGCTGCAGATTTTAGATAACAGTATAAGTGAAGTCTACTCCAGTTTGGAGAGTACACAGTGCATAAGTGCACAGTAATGTCACAGCTGTATCTTTACGAATAAGACACAGATTGCAATCATCTGTACGATTTGATGGTAATAGAGGTATTACTAGTCATTGTTGATACTTTCATGAGTATAATTTACACAGGCATTGTGACATCATCACACATTCTCATAATGCAAGAGCATTACTTCACTGGTTTAAATCCAAAAAGAAAGTTTAAAATTTGAAGGTTTACTTTGTGTCAGTTAAAAAAAACACTTGGAAGCAAATGATTTGTTTGTTCTGATTTTGTTTAAGAATACATATATCCAACCAACCACATACACACATCTTATCGACTCTGAAAATATGCTATATGTTACAATGCCATGCTAACAGTTCTAAGTATGTGATGACAAAGCTATTAACTTAAAATATATTTTGATTAAATTAAATGCAATTAAATATTTTGATAACAACCACCAGAATTATTTTATTTTGAAAAGGTGGCATATGTTAAAATAATTTAAAAATACGAGGAGTTCACCAAGCGTCGAGGTCCTTCAACTTTTAAATCGCATCAATGTTTGGGTTATAAAACTCCACTGTAGATTAGTTAAATTTACCAGACATTAAAGATGTGTAGGCGAAAAGGGAAAAGTGTAGGCGAAAAGGGAAAAGAAGGAACAGCGATTCTCATGGCATTAAACCAGTTACAAGCCAAAATCCAAAGCAGAATTGCATGCATGTAATTCGAGAAGAAAACTGAAACATTTAAGATGAATGTTGAATGCTGTGTTGAGGGCAGATGTTTCTGTCTCGTGCCCATTTACACTGATGGAATAAAGTACAGCCTCAGTTTTCTCCATAATCGCCCGGTTTCAGATTAAAGCCTGACTCAGCACCACTCGCTGTTACCACACAAAGCTCAGCAGCCAGCACCTACCTTTCTTGTTGGCCATGTTAATAATGATCTTTCCCATGCTCTCTCTTGGGTATCACAGAGTCAGGTTTATTCTGAATTCTAGTGCGGGCACTGCCCAGGCCCATAACCGCCTCACCTCCGTCCGGCCGCCATTGCCGCTAACCCCAACCGCGATCATCAACCAATGGGCGAGCGGCGGGGCCCGGGGCCCGGGGCTCTCGCGTCACCGTTACCTTGGAGACAGAGCCTCTGACGAAGGGGGAGTGTGAACAAGATGCGGTGAGGGAGTTGAGAGGCGAAGGGGTCAGGGAGGGAAGAGAAAGGATGGAATCGGCGGATGAGAAGGAAGGGGGGGGGGGCGGTTCAGAAGGAGTTTGGGGGAGAAAGGGAGGAGAGAGAGATGGAAGACAGAGAGAACAGGCGAGAGAGGGGGGAGAAGACAAACAGGGCGATAACAGCGGTTGGGGGGGGGGAGATAAGATGAGGAGGAAAGGCGTGGGGAGGAACCATGAAGAGAGAGAGGATTGGGGTAGAGAGGGGAGGCAAGGAGCGGACAGGGAAAGGGGGACAGAGGAACAGAGAGACAGATGGAGATGGGGATGGGGATGGGGATGGGGATGGGGGGGGGGGGGGGGTCAATGGCAAAATGAAAGAGGGGATGGGGAGAGAGGGGAGATTGGAAAAAAGAGGGAGGAGGACCAGAGGAGAACGGTGCGCTGGCAGGAAAGGTAGGGTCAGGAGGAAGGAGAGTGACAAGAAGGATGAGGGAGGGGTTGAGTGAATGAGGGAGAATAAGGAAGCAAAGGAGGGACCGAAGGAGTATAGGTAAAGGGACAATTGAGAGAGGAAGGAAAAGAAAGGTAGAGAGGGAGCTGGAGTGAGAGATGAGCTCAGAAAGACAGTAAGTGGAAATGGAGGGTAAGGAATAAAGAGAGCTGGGTTATACAGGAGTATGGAAAGAGAATGTTGAGAGAAGGAGAAGAAAGAAAGGACTGGATTAAGAGTTAAAAGAGAGAGGGGAGAAGAGACAGAGAGAAGGAGGGCAAGAAGGCGAGAGATGGAGGACAGAAAGGCACACAGAGAAAAAGGAGAGAGGAAATAACAAAGGAGATAAGAGCAAGAGTTAAGATAAGTGAGAAGAGAATTGAAACAGGACCACGAGAAGAGAGTAAAGAGACAAAACACAATGAAGAACATGAGTAAAATGAGAAAACAGAGTGAAATGCAGGAGAGAGGAATAAATAGTGGGAGAAAAGAAAGGAGAGAGAAGAGACATAGAGCAGAGATTGAGAAAGACGTAAGGGAGGGAGAATAAGGGAGGAGAGAAGAATGAGGAGGGACAACACAGAGGAAGAAGGAGAGAGAAGAAAGACCACCAAAGAAGAAAATCCTTTTCACCCAGAGATTGATGAGGGAGGAGAGGCAAGGGAGATGGGCTCACTGCCTGGGAGGGTAAATGAGATGGGAAACCTTACAATCTTTAAAAAAAAACTTGGATGAACACCTGAAGTATCATAATATTCAGGGCTATCAGCCTCATGCAGAAGAGTGGGACTAATGTAGGTCCCTTCTGTTCTATATAATTTTAAGATTCTATAGAGAAGAAAGATAGCAGAGAAATAGTGAAATGAGAGAAGAATTGGAAGAGAGAGAGAGAAATCAAGGGATGAGAAAAGATGGAGAGTAGGAGAAGGAAAGAAATGAGTGAAGAAGAGATGAAAGACAAATGAGAAAAGAGAAAGATGAGGAGAGCGCTTGTAGAGGCAGAGAGATGGAGGGAGGAGAAGAGGTGAAAGAGAGGAGAAAATAGAAAGGGAGAAGGAGAATAATATGAGAGAGAACAATGAGAAAAAGGACCAGTAAAAAAAGAAAAGGAACACAGAAGAAACAGAGAGGAGAAATAGTAGAGTGAGAAGAAATAGGGAGATAACAGATAATGAGAAGAGAGATGTGAGAGAACAAAAAGAAAGCAAGAAACAGAAGAAAAAAAGAGTGAGAACAGATTGAAAAAGGAGAGAGGAAATAAGAGGAAGAAACGAGAGAAGCCGGAAGGAACAGTGAGAGTGAGCAATGAAAAAGGAGACAGTTGGAGATGAAACAAAGAGCAGAGAGATGGAAGAGAACAGAGAAGAAGGTGCAGACATAGAAAGTGCAAGTAAAGAGATAGAGAGAAGAATCCGAAGAAAGAGAAGTGTGAGAAGAGAAGTGAAAAAAGTGAAAGATGGAGAAAGAGAAGTGATAGATGAGAGAGAAAATTAAGAGTAAAGAAGAGAGAGAGAATGTGACAGGGAATAGAAGAAGAGGTGATGAGAGGAGAGACAGTGAGAAAACAAAGTCAGTCAGAACAGAGAGTGGGAGATGAAGAGAAATGGAGTGTGGAAAGATGAAGAGAAGAGTCAATAACAAGAGGGAACAAAGTGGAAATTAGAGGGATGAAACAGAGAGAGAACAGGACGAGAGAACAAGAAGAGAGGGAGGAATGAGAGAGTAAAGGCAGAAGCAGAAGAAGAAGAGAGATAGAATGGAAGCAAAGGAAGACGTGAGAAAGCCCTTTCCAGAAGGCTGCACAGCTGAAAGCAAAATAAGACAAGAATCCATGGTGTTAAGGGCAAGGTGTTGGCATGGATAGAAAATTGGCTGACTGGCAGGAGGCTGAGAGTAGGAATAAAGGGGCCATTTTCTGGAGTTACACAGGGATCTGCATTGGCATCACAACTTTTCACGTTATACATTAATGATCTGGATGAAGGGCATTATTGCTAAAAGATAGTTGGAGGGCTAGGTAATGTTGAGAAATCAGGGAAGCTGCAGAAGGACTTGGGCAGGCTAGTAGAGTGGGCAACAAAGTGGCAGATGGAATACAGTGTGGGCAATGGAATACAGTGTGGGCAAGTATGAGGTTATACACTGTAGAAAGAATACAGGTATAGCCAATTTTCTAAATATGGAAACGCTTCAGAAATCTGAAGCATAAAGGGATTTGGGAGTCCTGGTTTATCTTAAGGTTAACATGCAGGTTCAATGGGCAGTTAGGAAGGTAAATGTAATTTTAGCATTCATTTTGAGAGGGCTAGAATACAAGAACAGAAATGTACTGTTGAAGCTTCATAAGGCACAGGTAATGTGCCATTTGGAATACTGTGAGTACTTTTGGGCCAGAGGAACTAAAACTTAAGGAAGGATATGTTAGCATCAAAGGGGGTCCACAGTAGGTTTACAAGAAGGTGAACGGCTTGTCATTTGGGGAGGGGTTGACGACTATGGGTCTGTACTCAGTGGTGTTTAGAAAGATGAGGAAGGATCTAATTGAACCTCACAGAATATAGAGAGACCCGGATAGAGTGGATGTGGAGAAGATGTTTTCACTTGGCGAGACTAGGACACGAGCATGGCCTCAGTGAAACAACAATTCTTTAGAAATGATATAAGGAGGAACTTCTTCAGGCAGAGGGTGGTTAATCTGTGGAACTCATTGCCGCAGAGGGCTATGGAAGCCAAGTCATTGAGTGTTCTGAAGACGGACATAAATAGATTCTTCATTGGTGAGGGTACCAAGGGTTATGGGGAGAAGGCTGGAGAATGAGGTTGAGAAACATATCAGCAATGATTGAATGGGGGAACAGACCTGATGGGCTGAATGGCATAATTCTGCCCCTATATGGTATGGAGAGAAGAGAAAGAAGAAAGATAAGTGATTTGGATGTGAACATAGGAGGTATAATTAGTAAGTTTGCAGATGATACCAAAATTGGAGGTGTTGTGTACAGCAAAGAAGGTTACCTCAGAGTACAACGGGATCTTGATCAGATGGGCCAAGAAATGGCAGATGGAGTTTAATTTAGATAAATGTGGGGGTGCTGCATTTTGGAAAGGCAAATCAGGGCAGGACTTATACAATTAATGGTTAAGTCTTGGGGAGTGTTGCTGAACAAAGCGACCTTGGAGCACAGGTTCATAGTTCCTTGAAAGTGAAGTCACAGGTGGATAGGATAGTGAAGAAGGCGCTTGGTATGCTTTCCTTTATTGGTTAGAGTATTGAGTCTAGGAGCTTGGGGGCCATGTTGCGGCTGTACAGGATATCGGTTAGGCCATTTTTGGCATATTGTGTGCAATTCTGGTCTCCCTGCTATTGGAAGGGTGTTGTGAACCCTGAAAGAGTTCAGAAAAGACTTATAAGGATGTTGCCAAGGTTGGAGGATTTGAGCGATAGGGAGAGACTGAATAGGCTCTGGCTGTTTTCCCTGAGCATCAGAGGCTGAAAGGTGAAGTTTATAAAATCATGAGGGACATGGATAGGATAAATAGACAAGGTTTTTTTTCCCGTGTGGGGGAATCCCAGAACTAGAGGGCATAGGTTTAGGGTGAGAGGGGAAAGATATAAAAGGGACCTAAAGGGCAACTTTTTCACATAGAGGGTGGTACATGTATGGGATGAGCTGCCATAGGAAGTGGTGGAGGCTGGTACAATTACAACGTTTAAATGGCATCTGGATGGGTATCTAAACAGGAAGGGTTTAGACTGGTATGATCCAAGTGCTGGCAAATGGGACTAGATTCGTTTAGGATATGTAGTTGGCATGGACGAGTTGGACCGTTTCTGTGCTGTACATCTCTATGAGTGAGGGGGTGAAGCAACAGAAAAAAAACAGAGAGAAGGAGAAAAAAGACAGAAGGAGGGATAGAAAAGGAGAGTGAAGGAGAGACAGAGAGGAAGAAGCAGGAAAGAGAAGATAATTAGGGACCAAGAGAGTGGCAGAGAGAAAGAGAAGAGTTGGAGGGAAAAGAGCAATGAAGCATGAGAGCAGCAAGAAGAGAAGTAGGGAGAAGGAGAAGAATGAAAGAAGGTGATGAAGTGAAAGATGACAGAGGAGAAACTGAGAAAACAAGCAGCAAAACAGAGAGAGAGAGACAACAAAGAGGGAGAAAGAAGAAACAATGAGAGAATAGGATAGAAGTAAGAGAGAAGGAAGAGAACAAGACAAAAAAGCAAGAGAGAACAGAAAGAGTGGGAAATTAAGCAAAGAGAAGAAAGAGGCACAACAGAGACCGTGAAGTATAAGTATGGGGCAGAAACAAAGAGACAGAGCGGGGAAAGAACAAGTGGGAGAGACGGGAGAGTCAGAGAGAGAAAAACAAAGAAAAGTTTGAGAGAAGGGAGAAGAGAGAGAGCAAAAAGGCAGCAGCAGGAGAGTGAAGAATGAAAAAATGTGAGATAAGTAGAGAAAAAAGAAGAACTCAGACTAGAAAAGGGGAGAGAAGGGGAAGAAGAGACTGAGAGAAGAACAAGCAAATAGAAGAGAGTGAGGAGTTAGAGATGAAAGAATGGGAAGCATAAGGGAAGAGCAAAAAGGAGACAACAGAAAGAGGGAGAAGCAGCAGAATGAAAGACAGAGAAAAAGTAAAAGATGGGACACGAGAATAAGAGAAAAGACAGGAGAAATAAAAGGAGGAGAACAGAGACTGAGAAAAGAGTAAGAAGGGAGTGAAGAAGCGGAGAAGAAAAAGATGAGAAAGAAGAGACATCAAGAAAAACAGTGAGCAAAAGAGAGAAAACAAGGAAAGAGACTTGTAGTGAGAATGACAAAAAAAAATGAGAGAACAGAAAGAAACAGAAACAAAGTGAGAGAAAGAGGAGTGAAATGAAGAAGGAAGAGGAAGAGAGAGAAGAGACAGAGTGAGAACGAAGAAACAGAAGACTCAATAACAAAAGGATACAGTTCTAAAGTGAAAGGAGAAGGTTTAAAGGGGGTTTGAGGAAAAACCTTTTCATCCACAGAGCGGTGGGGGCCTGGACTGTGATACCTGAGTGAGTAGTTGAAGCAGGAAACCTGGAAAAATGAAGATTTAGAGGCAGAAAGAGACAGGGAACAGAAGAAGAGAATACGAGGAATACAAGAAAGAGAGGAGAGACAGGAAGAAAACACACAGAGAAAGCAAAGACAAGAAGAAGACGAGAGAAATGGAGAGAGTCGGAGGTAACGAAAGAGAGAGAGAGACTTATAAGGTGAATGTGTGTATAGAAGAGGAAAAAAAGAGATAGATGGAAGAGTCAGAGAGTGGAGAGAAAGGCAAGGATGAAAGTCTGAGGTGAGGAGTGAAAAGAAAAAATAACAGAAAGGGGAGGAAGCAGAAGAATGAGAATAAGAGAAAGCAAAGACAACAGAGTAAGAGAAAGAAGCGAATAGGGGAGAGAGAAGGAGAACAGAGATAGAGATGTGAGAAAAAACACAAGACCAACAAGAGAGAAAAGAAACAAGGAAGAAGGAACAAAGACAGAGACAGATAGGTGAAAAAGATGACCAAAGAAGGGAGAGTGGCAAGACTGAAAAACAGTGCAGAAGAGAGAAGAATAAGAGGTAGAAGAAAGGTATGCAGGTGGAGAGAAAAGAAACCATGAGAAAACATGAAGAAACAGGAGAGAAGTGAGTAGAGAAAGAGGAAACTGAAGAGGAAGAGAGAATGAGGAAAGTGAATGAGAATAAAGATTTAGAAGAGTCAATAACCAAGACTGCACAATTTTAAAGTGAAAGGCAGGAGATTTAGAAGGAATTTAGGGAAAAATCTTTTCACCCAGAGGAGAGTGGATGCCAACACTGCATTGTTTGGGTGGTAGTTCAGGCAGAAACCCTCACAACCTTTAAGAAGAACGTAGATGAACACTTGGTGTCATAATATTCAAGACCTAGTGGAGGACCTCTTGTAGGTAATAATATATTTTTGGTGGTACAGACTTGATGAACTGAAATGTCTCTTTTGTACAGTATACTTCTAAGATTCTTTAGAGAAAAGAGATATTAGAGAGGTTGTGGTGACAGAGAAGAATCACAGGGAAGAGAGGAAAGAAGAGACGGAGAGAAGGGAGAATGAGAGAAATGAGAAAGTGAAGAAGAATAGATATGGGAAATGAAGAGTGGTGCAGGAAGAGACAGAAGAGGAAGAGAGAGTGAATAAGAGAATAGATGAAGTGAGTGAGGGGGGAGAGAGAGAAGAGTAAACAGGAGAGACAACAGAAAGGTGGAGAAGCAGAAGAGTTAGAGAAAGAGAAGATATTTAGATTAGATTACTTACAGTGTGGAAACAGGGCCTTCGGTCCAACAAGTCCATACCGACCCACCAAAGCGCAACCCACCCAGACCTATTCCCCTACACTTAACACTATGGTCAATTTAGCATGGCCAATTCACCTAACCTGCACATTTTTGGACTGTAGGAGGAAGCCCACGCAGACAGGGAGAGAATGTGCAAACTCCACACAGTCAGTTACCTGAGGCAGGAATTGAACCCGGGTCTCTGGCGCTGTGAGGCAGCAGTGCTAGCCACCGTGCCACCCAAGATATGAAATATGAGAGAGAAGAATAAGAGAAATGAGAAGAGAAAAGAAAAAAGGGAAAGAAGGATAACAGACAGATGTGAAAGAAGAAACAAGAAGGAGAAAGAAACAGAAGAAAGTAGTAAGAAAACAGACAACTAAAGAAAGAAGAAATGAGAGAAACAGCAGAAAGATGGAGAAGGAGAGAGAAGAAACACCGAGAGAACAAGAAGAAACAACAGAAATGTGAAAGATTTGATTTATTGTTGTCACATGTACCTAAGTATAATGAAAAGTTTTGTGAGCAGTGAGGGTAGATCAGAGATAACAAGGACGTATAGATCATAGAGTGCTTAGACAGAGAGAAGCATGTACGGTTACAACTGCATACAAGGTGCACAAAAATAAGGTCAACATCAAATTTGAAATTAGAGTGGTCCATTCAGCAGTGCGATAACAGCAGGAAAGAAGCTGTTCTTGAATCTGTTGGTGCATGTGGTCAAGCTTCTATATCTTCTGCCTGACAGAAGAGATTGGAAGAGTATTACTGGGGTGGGAGTGATCTTTGATGATGTTGGCAGCCTTTCTGCAGCAACAAGAAGTGTAAATAGAGTCCATAGATGGAAGGTTGGTGTCCGTGATTGTCTGGGCTGTGCACACAACTTGCTGTAGTTTTTCACAGTCCTGGGCAGAGCAGTTGCCATACCAAGCCGTTACGCACCCAGATAAGAATGCTTTATATGGTTCATCTTTAAACGTTGGTGAGGATCCCCATGGACAAGCCAAATTTCCTAAGCCTCCCGAGGAAGGCACAATGTGCCTTCTTGACAGTCGCATCAACGTGGGAGGCCCATGACAGATTGTTGGTTATCGTCATTCCTAGCAACTTGACTCTCTGTACCCTTTCCACCTCAGTGCTATTGATGTAGATAGGGGTGTGTCCTCTTATTCCTGAAGTCAATGATCAGTTCTTTTGGGTTGCTGACATTGAGAGAGAGATTGTTGTCATTGCATCACTACACCAAGCACTCTATCTCCTTCCTGTATTCTGATTTATCATTGTTTGAGATCTGGCCTACATGGGGGTATCAAGAGCAAACTTGTGGATGGCGTTCATATGAAATTTGGCTACACATTCATGGATGTACAGGGAGTGCAGTAAGGGATTGAGTACGCATCATTGTGAGGTGCCATGGTTGAGGATTATTGTGGAGGAGGTGCTGTTGTCTGTTTTCACTGATTGTGGCCTGTGGGTCAGGAAGCTCAGGATCCAGAGGATGGAGGTGAGATGTAGGTCTCGGAGTTTTGAGATTAGTCTGATAGAGATTATGGTGTTGAAGGCCTAATGTAGATGGCCTTGTTGTCCAGATGTTCCAGGGATGAGCGTAGGACTAGTGAAATTGCATCTGCCGAGGAACTGTTTCACTGTTAGGCAAATTGCATGGGATCGAAACAGGCTGGGAGACTAGAGTTGATGTAGGCCATAACTAAGCTGTCAAAGCACTTCGTGTTTATGGAGGTCAGAGCCACTGGGCAGTAGTCATACATTGCATAATACACAATGTAGGTGACCCAATTTGTGGTACTGGGATGATGGTAGTCTTCCTGAAGCAGGTGGGGCTTTGGCTTGTAGGAGGGAGAGTTTGAAGATATCAGTGAATACTTTCACCAGCTGGTCTGAACAAGGACTCCGTCTGGGCATGGATAGGCTGGTACCTTTTTCACAGGAGCATAGGAAGTTGAGAGGCAATCTGATTGAAGTTTATAAAATAATGAGAGGTGTAGATAGAGTTAATGGTAGTTGTCTTTTCCCTAGGTTGGGGAATTCAAGATGAGGGGGCACATTTTTAAGGTGAGAGGAGAGAGGCTTTAAAAACACATGAGGGCAAATCTTTTACACAGAGGGCGGTTTGCATGTGGATTGAACTTCCCGAGAAACTGATGGATGTGGGTAGAATTACAACATTCAAAAGACATTTGGATAAGTACATGAATAGGAAAGGTTTGGAGGGATTTGGGACTGGTTTAATTTGGGATTATGTTCAGCATGGACTGGTTGGACTGAAAGATCTGTTTCTGTGCTGTACGACTGTAAGAAGATCAATCTGACGTCTGCAGTGGTGACAGAGGGAAGAGGTGCATCAGGGGCTGTCGGGGCAGGTGGCACCACGCCATTGGCAGTCTGCTTGAACCAAGCATTTTGTAACCCATTATGTTATGTAGGCCTTGCCACAGGCAGCAGTGTCTGTGTGATTAGTTTGAGCCTCTAGCTTGGTCCGGTACTGCCTCTTGGCATCTCTGATGGCCTTGTGGAGGTCATACCTGGATTTGCTCTTTAATCTGGGTCGTCCGCTTTGAATGCTGCATGCCTGGTCTTTAGTTCAACCAAGGTTTCTGGGGATAAAAACATGAATTGGCTTCTTTGGCACAGTCCTCTATGCACTTACTAATGGAGTCCAGAATGGTGGTGGCATACTCGTCCAGGTTGTCCAGTGAATTCTTGAATATGGTCCAGTCCACCGATTCAAAACAGTCCCAACGAAGCTCTTCCATTGCTTCAGACTAGCATTGTACTAGTTTCTGAGAAAAATCCTCTCATTTCAACTTATGCGTGTAAGCTGTGAGGAGAAACATAGCGTTGTAATCTGATTTTCCAACCTGCAGGCAGGGTATAGAGTGGTCGACGTTTTTGATGGTTATGTATCGGTGGTCAAGGGTGTTTGGTTCTCTGGTAGGGCAGGAGACATGTTGGTGATATTTTGGTAGCACCCTGTTGAGGTTGAGAGTGTGTTGCTGGAAAAGCACAGCAGGTCAGACAGCATTCAAGTAACAGGAAAATCAACATTTCGGGCTGGAGCCCTTCATCAGGAATGAGGCTGGGAGCCTCAAGGGTGGAGAGATAAATGGGAGGGGGGGTAGGGGTAGTGGGGCTGGGGAGAAGGTAGTTGAGAGTGCAATAGGTGGATGGAGGTAATGATGGTAGGTCAGAGAGGAGGGTGGAGCAGATAGGTGGGAAGGAAGATTGACAGGTGGGAAGGTCATGAGGGCGGTGCTGAGGCTGCAAGGTTGTAACTGGGGTAAGGTGGGGGGGTGGGGAAATGAAGAAACTGGTGAAGTCCACATTGATGACCTGGGGTTGAAGGGTCCTGAGGCAGAAGATAAGACGATTTTCCTCCAGGAGTTTGGCCATGTTGAAGTCTCCAGCCACGATGAATAGGACCTTGGAGAATTTCATCTCCAGAACATTTGTCGCACTGTAAGTTTCATCTTCTTCACCTCTGCCTGGGATGGTGTGTAGACTGCTGTCAGGATGATGGAGGTGAACCTGCACAGTAGGAAATAGGGTCGGCATTTCATTGTACGATATTCTAGGTCCAGAGAGCAGTAGCTGACCAGATTAGCCATGTCTGAGCGCCAGGAGGTGTTGATTTGGAGGCAGGATTAGAGGAGAAGAGGGAAGAAGCAAGAGAGAACAGAGAATATGGGAGATAATGGAGGAGAGCATAGGAGATGAAGGAAAGAAGAGAGGGAGGCAAAACAAATGAGAGAAAAAGGAGATGAACAGAGAGAGGAGAAGCAAAAGGAGGGGAGAGAGAACAAATGAAGAAGGAGAGAAAGTGGAAGACAGAGTGCAGAGACAGAAAGAAGAATCAGATGGAGAATAAGAAGCAAGCACAAGAAGAGAAAACAGGAGGGATAAAATACAGGGGGAATCCGAAAAATGAAGGAAAGAGAAGAGAAAGGTGAGCGAGGGGTAAGGGGAAATAAACAGACAAAGAACAGAGAGATGTCAGAGACAGAGGGAGAAGTAGAAGTAGGAGAGACAGAATGAGAAAGAAAGTGGTAGCAAGAGAGTTGAAGGGATGAAAAGAAGAGTCAGTGCTTGAAAAAATGTAGCAAGAGAGGAGAGAAGCAAAAAGGAGAGAAGATAGAAATGAGAAGCAGAATTATGAAAAAGTGAAAGGTGAGTAAAATAGAGGGAAAAAAGGTGAAAAGAAGAGAGAGAAGGACAGAGATAGTGATGTGAGAGAAGAGAGGTAGAAGCAGGAAGAGGGAAGAAGGAGACAGAAAGGGAAAGAGAGTGGGAAAGAGAAAGGGAAAGCGAGTAGCAGAAAGCATGAGAGAAGACTGAAAAAGAGCAAGAACAGTAAGAGGAGAAAGCAGAAGAATTAGAGATGGCAAAGACATGAGAGAAGCTTACAAGAAACCAGATAAGAAAAGAAGAGAATGAGAGGGGAGAGAGAGCAAAGAAACAGAAGAGACAGGGTGAAGAAGAAGCGATAACAAGGAAGAGAAAACTGTTGAGAGAGGGGAAACAGTGAGAAAGCAGGCACAGAGCAAAAGAAAGATGAGAGAGAGAGAGAGACAACAAAGAGGGAGAAGGGGAAGAAACAATGAGAGAACAAGAAGAAATAGGATAGAAGTGAGATAAGAACAAACGAGAGAACAGTGAGTTGGAAATGAAGAAGGAAACAAAAGAAGGAAGGAGGCAAAACAGAGAATAGACAGCCAGATGAAGGAGAATAGAGAGAGGGTAAAGCATAAAAATGAATCTGAAGCAAGGAGACAGAAAGAGCGAGTGGAAGAGAATGTGAAGAGACAAGAGGAGAGTCAGAGAAGAAGGAAGAGAAGCATGAGAGAAGATGAGAAAGGAGAGAGAACAGAAGGAGGAGCAGTAGATGAATGCCAGAAAAACATGAGAGAAGAACAAGAAATGAGAGGGAGAAAGAAGGAGAACCGAGATAGAGATATAAGAGAAGAAGAAAAATGAGCAAGAAGGTAGAGAAGACATGGAAAAGGAAAGTGGGAGAGAGACAAAATGGACAGTGAGCAAAGAGGAGAAGAAAAATGAGAGACAACAAAGGTAGGGAGAAAGAGAGAGAAGAAATAATGAGAGAATGGGACAAAACGGGAGAGAAATATAAGTGAAGTAGAAGAGAGAAGCAAAGGACGTGAGAACATAGGAGATGGAGAAAAGAGAGGGACGCAAAACAGATGAGAGAATAGGGAGCTGAACAGAGAGAGGTGAAGCAAAAGGAGGGAAGAGAGTGGAAGACAGCGTGCAGAGACAGAAAGAAGAGTCAGACGGAGAATAAGAAGCAAGCACAAGGAGAGAAAACAGGGATAAAAAAGAGGGGGAATCAGAAAAATGAAGGAAAGGAAGAAGTGAAAGGTGAGAGAAGAATGAGAAACGAGAAGGGAAGGAGAACAGAGATAGGGATGTGAGAGAAGAGAGAGAGAGAAGAAACAGTGACAGAGAAGAGAAACCAATATAAGCGAGTGAGATGAGAGAGGAGACAGCAAACAGGGAAAACAAAACTGAAGAAAAACACGTGTGAAAGAGGAGAAAGAAGAAGTGAGAGTAAACAATGGGAGATGAAGATGGAGAGAAATGTTTTAGTAGGGTCAGAGGTGGGGGTAAAAGAGGGGGAGGTGTGGCATTGCTTGTCAAAGATAGTATTACAGCTGTGGAAAGGACGATGGATGAAGACTCGCCATCTGAGGTAGTTTGGGCTGAGGTTAGGAATAGGAAAGGTGAGCTCACCCTGTTAGGAGTTTTTTACAGGCCTCCTAATAGTCCTAGAAACGTAGAAGAAAGGACTGCGAGGATGATTCAAGAGAAGAGTGAAAGTAATAGGGTGGTTGTTATGGGGGACTTTAACTTTCCTGATATTAATTGGGAAAGCTATAGCTCAAGTTCATTAGATGGATCAGTGTTTGTCCAATGTGTGCAGGAGGGTTTCCTGACACAATATGTAGATAGGCCAACAAGAGGTGAGGCCATACTGGATTTGGTTCTGGGTAACGAACCAGGCCAGGTGTTAGAATTAGAGGTACGTGAGCACTTTGGGGACAGTGACCACAATTCGGTGACCTTTACTCTAGTGATGGAGAGGGATAGGTGTGCACTACAGGGCAAGAGTTATAGATGGGGGCAGGGAAATTATGATGCTGTGAGGCATGACTTAGGATGTGTGGCCTGGAAAAGTAAGCTTCAAGGCAAGGGTGTAATTGATATGTGGAGCTTGTTCAAGGAGCAACTATTGAGTATCCTTGATAAGTATGTGCCCGTCAGGCAGGGAGGAAAGGGTCGTGTGAGGGAGCCATGGTTTAATAAGGAATTGGAATCCCTTGTTAAATGGAAGAGGGCGGCCTATGTAAAGATGAGGCGTGAAGGTTCAATTGGGGCGATTGAGAGTTATAAGGTAGCCAGGAAGGACCTGAAGAGAGAGCTAAGAGCAGCAAGGAGGGGATATGAACGGTCCTTAGTTGGTAGGATTAGGGAAAACCCTAAGGCTTTCTATAGGTATGTCAGGAATAAAAGATTGACTAGGGTAGGAATAGGTCCAGTCAATGATAGTAGTGGGAAGTTGCGTGTGGAGGCTGAAGAGATTGGGGAGGCACTGAATGAATACTTTTCGTCAGTATTCAATCAGGAACAGGACATTGTTGTCAATGTGAGTACTGAGTCACAATTAAGTAGAATGGATGGCTTTGAGGTATGTAGAGAAGAGGTGTTGGAAATTCTGGAAAGGGTGAAAATAGATACGTCCCCTGGGCCTGATGGCATTTATCCTAGGATTTTCTGGGAAGCAAGGGAAGAGATTGCAGAGCCATTGGCCTTGATTTTTATGTCCTCGTTGTCTACAGGAGTAGTGCCAGAAGATTGGAGGCTAGCAAATGTGGTTCCCTTGTTCAAGAAGGGGAGTAGGGATAACCCTAGTAAATATAGGCCGGTGAGTCTCACTTCTGTTGTGGGCAAAATCTTAGAGAGAATTGTAAGGGATAGGATTTATGAACATCTGGATAGGAATAATGTGATCAAGGATAGTCAGCATGGTTTTGTGAAGGGCACGTCGTGCCTCACAAACCTTATTGAATTCTTTGAGAAGGTGACTAAGGAGGTGGACGAGGGGAAAGCGGTAGATGTGTATATGGATTTTAGTAAGGCGTTTGATAAGGTTCCCCATGGTAGACTACTGCAAAAAATACGGAGGTATGGCATTGAGGGTGAGTTGGAGGTTTGGATTAGGAATTGGCTGGCTGGAAGAAGACAGAGGGTAGCAGTTGATGGCAAATGTTCATCTTGGAGTGCCGTCACTAGCGGTGTTCCGCAAGGATCTGTTTTGGGACCATTGCTGTTTGTCATTTTTATAAATGACCTGGAGGAGGGGTTAGAAGGTTGGGTGAGTAAGCTTGCGGATGATACGAAAGTCGGAGGAGTTGTAGACAGTGAGGAAGGATGTGGCAGGTTACAGCGGGATATAGATAAGCTGCAGAACTGGGCAGAAAGGTGGCAAATGGAGTTCAATGTAGCTAAGTGTGAGGTGATTCACTTTGGTAAGAGTAATAAAAAGATGGGGTACTGGGCTAACGGTCGGATACTTGGTAGTGTGGATGAGCAGAGGGATCTTGGTGTCCATGTACACAAATCTTTGAAAGTTGCCACCCAGGTAAATAGTGCGGTGAAGAAGGCATATGGCGTACTGGCTTTTATTGGTAGAGGAATTGAGTTCCGGAGTACTGAGGTCATGTTGCAGTTGTATAAGACTCTGATGCGGCCACATCTGGAGTATTGTGTGCAGTTTTGGTCGCCATACTATAGGAAGGATGTGGAGGCACTGGAACGGGTGCAGAGGAGGTTTACCAGGATGTTGCCCGGTATGGTAGAAAGATCGTATGAGGAAAGGCTGAGGCACTTGGGGTTGTTTTCATTGGAGAAAAGAAGGTTTAGGGGTGACTTGATAGAGGTGTATAAGATGATTAGGGGTTTAGATAGGGTCGACAGTGAGAATCTTTTTCCACGTATGGAGTCAGCTATTACAAGGGGGCATAGCTTTAAGTTAAGGGGGGGTAGGTATAGGACAGATGTTAGGGGTAGGTTCTTTACTCAGCGAGTCGTGAGTTCATGGAATGCCCTGCCAGTAGCCGTGGTGGACTCTCCCTCATTATGGGCATTTAAGCGGGCATTGGATAGGCATATGGAGGATAATGGGCTAGTGTAGGTTAGGTGGGCTTGGATCGGTGCAACATCGAGGGCCTGTACTGCGCTGTATTCTTCTATGTTCTATGTTCTATGCAGAGGTTAAAGGGCCTGGACTGCACTGCCTGGTCTGGTAGTTGAGATGGGAAACCTGAAGAGGTGAAAGATAAGACAGAAGCATAAAAGAGAGAGAAGGCATAGAGAAAAGTGAGAGAAGAAAGAGACAGGCCCAAGAAGAGGAAATGAGGAAAATACATGCGAGAAGAGGGATGGAAAAATTAGACAGAATGCAATAAAGAGAAGTGAAAAGAGAGACATGAGGGAGAGAAGAATTGAGAGAATGGAGAAAGTAGATGCTGAAGAAGATAGAGAAGAGCTGGAAAAGGAAAATGAGAGTGTGAAAGAGAGCAAAGAGATGGAACAGAAGCTTCAGAATGAAAGTGAAAAAGTGAAAAGGAGAGAGAACAGAAAGAGGAAGAAACAGAAGAATGAGAGAAAGGAAAATAGAAAATGAGAGACAGGACAACAGCAATAGTAATGTGAAAAAGAAACAGAAGAGATAGGTAGGAGAAGAAGATTTAACAAGGAAGAAAGAGGGCAGACAATGAGAAAACACAGCAAAGGAGAGAAGAAAGAGAGTGACAGGCAGAGAGAAAAGAGACATTCAGTGAACAGGGAAAAAACAGGAAAGAAATGAGTAAAGAAGGAACAGGAAAAAGACAAAGAGATAGTGAAGAAACAGAATGAGACAGAAGAGTCAATAACAAGAGAACACAATTTTAAAGTGAAAGGCAGGAGGGTTAGAGGACATTTGAAGACAAAACTTTTCACCCAGGGGATGGAGAGGACCTGCACTGAGTTGCCTGGATGGGTAGTTCATGTAGAAAAGCACAGCCTTTAAAAATTATTTGGATGAGCACTTTAAGTTTCATACATTCAAGGCTATTGGCATAGTGCAGGAATGTAAGATTCAGGATGACGCGGTGGCTCAGTGTTTAGTACTGATGCCTCGTAATGTCAGGGATGTGGGTTTGATTCCAGCCACTGGTTACTGTCTGTAGGTTTTTGCACAATATCCCTGTGCCTGCATGGGTTTGCTCCAGTTTCCTCCCAAAGTCCAAAGATATGCAGGTTAGGTGGGTTGACTGTGCTAAATTGCCCATAGTATCCAGGGATGTGCAAGCTAGGTCATTTAGTCATGGGAATGCAGGGTTACATGGATAGGGTAGGGAGTATGCCTGGGTGGGATGCACAGGGTTGGTATGGACTTGAGGGGCCGAATGGCCTGCTTCCACACTATGGGGATTTTATGATAGAGTGGTAGTAGTATATTTTTGGCAGAACAGACTTGATGAATGGAAGGGCCTCTGATACTATATAATTTTAAGGTTCTGTAGAGAAGAAAGAGAGCAGGGTGGGGAAGAGAGCAGAATCAGGGAGAGAGAGGAGGCAAAGAAGAGGGGGAAGGAGAGAGATGAAAGAGTGCAGAATAATACATGATGAGACTTAAGAGAGGCAAAACAATTGGGAACAATGGGGAAAGTGGAAGAGAGTCAACAGAGAACAACTGACAAAAAAAGAGAACAGTGTGTGGAGACTCATGAGAGAAAGAGAATGCAAAGATAGAAAAGAGAAAAGGAGAGAAGAGATACAGAAGAAGGAAAAAGACAGAAGAAACCGAGACACACAAAAATGACAAGAGACAGACAAAAGAAGAAATAACGAGAAAAATAGTGAGATTAGAGAAAAGAGAAGAGAAGGATAATAGAGATAGAGATGTGAAAGAGAAACAGAAGTAGAAAGAGAGAAGAGAAGAAGATTGAGGAGAGACAGGAAAAAAGATGAAAAAGTAGTGAAAAGAATAGGGAGACGAGAAGAATAAGCAAGAAATCAGATACATCGAGAGAGAGAGAGAGACAGAAGAGAGAAGAAACAATGACAGAACAGGAAGAAAAAGAAAAGCAGGAGAGAAGAAGCAAGAGAGAATAGGGAAAATGGGAAATGAATGAGGAGAGAAGGAGATAAAACAGACAACAGGCAGATGAAGGAGACAGAGAGAGAATCAGAAGGAGAAACAAGAGGAGAAAGAGAAAATGGAAGTGAGAGTGTGAAGAGACAGAGAAAAAAGTCATAGATATACTGCATGAAAACTGGTCCATGCTGACCAGATATTCGAAATAAATCTAGTCGCATTTGCCAGCATTTGGCCCATACCCCTCTAAACCCATCCCATTCATATACCCATCCAGATGCCGTTTAAATATTGTAATTTGACCAGTCTCTATCACTTCCTCTGGCAGCTCATTCTATACACCCCCCATCCTCTGCGTGAAAAAAATGCCACTTAGAGCCAGTTTAAATCTTTCCCCTCTCACCTTAAACCTATGTTTTGGACTCACCCACCCCAGGGAAAAGAGGGAGAAAAGAGAAAAAACAATGAGAGAATTAGAAGAAACAAGATAGAAGTAAGAGAGAAGGAAAGAAGAAGCAAGAAAGAACAGAAAGAGTGGGAAAGCAAGGAGACAGATGAAGGAGAATAGAGAGCGCGAAGCGTAAGTATGGGTCAGAAGCAAAGAGAAAAGGGGAAGGAGCAAGTGGAAAAGAGAGAGAGAGTGAAGAGCTAGAGGAGAGTCAGAGAGAAAAACAGAAGCATGGGAGAAGAGAACAGAATAGAGGGAGCAGCAGGAGAAAGCGAAGAATGGAAAGCTGTGATAATAAGAGAAGAAGAACTCAGAATGGAGAAGAAGACGGAGGGAGAAGAGACTGAGAGAAGATGGAGTGAAAAGAGACAGAAGGAGAAAGAAAATGGAAGAGTGATGAGTCAGAGACAGAAGAAGGGGAAGCATAAGAGAAGAGGGAAAAGGAGACAAAACAGAACGATGGAGAAGCAGAACAATGAAAACAAAAGGTGAAAGATGAGAGACAAGGATAAGAGAAAAGACAAGAAAAAAAGTAGAACAGAGAGACAGAAAGAGACGTGAGAAAAGAGTAAGAAGAGAGTGAAGAAAAGAAGAATGGGAGGAGACAGGGAGAAGAAAAAGGCAAAGAAAAGAAGAAAGAGACAAAGAAGAGTCAGAGATAAAACAAAGTGGGCAAAAGAGAAGACAGAGAAAGAGACTTCAGGTGTAGTGAGAAAGACAAAGAAGGAACAATGAGCGAACAGTATGAATCAGAAGCAAAATGAAAGACGAGGAGAGAAAAGAAGAAAGAAGAGAAAGCGAGAATGAGGGAACGGTGAGAATGAAGAGACATAGAGAACAATTAATAACAAGAAGATGCAATTCTAAAGTGAAAGGAGGTTTAGAGGGGATTTCAGGAAAGACCTCTTCATCCACAGGGTGTGAAGGCCTGGACTGTTATACCTGAGCTGGTAGTTGAGGCAGGAAACCTGTAGAAGTGAAAGATGAGAAAAGAATAGCATGAGAGAAGGAATTGAGATAGAAAAGCGACAGAGAGGAAAAGAAGAATTGAATACAAGGATTACAAGAAAAAGAAGAGACAGAGAGAAAATAGAAAGGAAAGAGAAGAAATCAGGAATGAAAGAGAGAAGAAAAGTGAGAGATTTGAAGAGATTAGGAGATGAAGGAGAGAGAGAAGAGACTAACAAGGTGAATGAGTGTGTAGCAGAGGGAGTAAAGAGACAATGAAAAGTCAGAGAAGAAGAAAAGGAAATGCAAGAATCGAAGATTGAGGCGAGTAAAAAGAAGACAAAACAGAAAGAGAAAGTAGAAGAATGAAAGAAAGAGAAGAGAAAGACGAAGAGTGAGAGAATGTAGAGAGTAGGAGAGAGAGAAGGAGAACAGAGATAGAGATGTGAGAAAAGAAACAGAAAAAGGAGAAGAAACAAAGGGAAGAGACAGGTAGGAGAAAAAGAGTTAACAAGGAAAACAAGAAAAGAGAAGAGACAGTGAAAAACAGACTGTGTAAAAGACAGAAGAAAACAAAAAAGTGCTGGTGAAAGAGACCTTGGAGTGCAGCTTCCTATTTCCTTGAAAATGGAGTCAAAGGTAGATAGAATAGTGAAGAAGGTGTTTGGTATGCTTTCCTTTAATGGTCAGTGCATTAAGTACAGAAGTTGGGAGGTCATGTTGCGACTGTACAGGATATTGGTTGGGTCACTGTTGGAATACTGCATGCAATTCTGGTCACCCTGCTATACAAAGAATGTTGTGAAGCTTGAAAGGATTCAGAAAAGATTTACAAGGATCTTGGCCAGAGTTGGAGGGTTTGAGCTATAGGGAGAGGCTAAATAGATGAGGGCTATTTTCCCTGGAGCATCGGAGGCTGGGAGGGTGACCATATAGAAGTTTATAAAATCATCGCAGATGATTTTATAAAATACTTTGACTGTTTGTCCTGAGGGCACAGATTTAAGGTGAGAGGGGAAAAATTTAAAAGGGAGCAAAGAGTTAATATTTTCATGCAGAACATTGTGTGTGTATAGAATTAGCTACCAGAAGAAGTGGTGGAGGTTCATATATTTACAACATTAAAGATATCTGGATGGGTATATGAATGTGGAGGGGTATCAGCCAAATGCTGGCAAATGAGACTAGATCGATTTAGGATTTCTGGTTGACATGGATGAATTGGACTGAAGGATTTTTTCTCTACACTGTATATCTCTGACACTATGACTGATCTCAGCGGGTCAAGCAGCATCCATGGAGAGAAAGCTGCTTGACCCGCTGATCTCCAGCATTTTTGATGAAGTTAAAGAGCAAGAGTGAAAAGCCAGATAAGAGATGGAGTGAGAGGAAGTGAGAGAAGAGAGAGAAGAGGAACAAACAGGAGAACAGAAAGAGGGAGAAGCAGATGAATAAGAGATGTGAAAGATGAAAGAGAAGATTAAGAGAAAAGAGAGGCGAAAACGGAGAGAAGGATAACAGACAGATGTGAGAGATTGAGAGAAGAAAAACTGGTGAAGAAACACATAAGTGAGAAAACTGATGCAGCAAAAAAAGGAATAAAGAGAGAGAGAGAGACTGCAAAAAGTCAGAGAGAACACAGAGAACAGGAAGAAACAAGCAAAAAAAGGAAAGAAGGATGAGAGAAGAAGCAAGAGAACAGAGAAAATGGAGGATAAAGGCAGAACAAGGAGAGACAGAATGAGAAAGAGTGTATGTGAGGGAGTGAAGAGTGGAGTCAGTGAAGAAAATGACGCAAGAGGAGAGCAGCAAAAAGGAGAGAGGATAAAAAGAAGCAGAAATATGAAACAAAAAGTGTAAGAAAAGTGTAAGAAAAAAAGAACAAAGGTGATGTGAGAGAAAAAAGAGGGAAGACAAAGTTGGAAGCAAAAAGGGGGAAGAGGAGACAGAAGGAGAAAGTGTGAAAGAATGAAGAGACAGGGAAAGAGTCTGACAGAGAAGCAGAAAAAAATCGTGAGAAGCAAAAAGATCAAGAACAGGAAGAAGAAGTAGCTGAAGAATTAGAGACAGCAAAGAATTGCAAGACATGAGAGAAGCTTAAGAGAAAATTAGAGGAAAGACAAAAAGGAGAGGGGAGACCAGGTTTAGGTGGAGTCAATGGAAGTAAGGCTGGTTAACGTGAGGAACTGAGCTATGTTCACGACTCTCCGTAACTTCCTGTGGTCTTAAGCAGAGCAGTTGCCATACAAAGCTGTGATGCATCCGGGTACGATGTTCACTATGATACATCTATAAAAAATAGTAAGAGTCATTGTGGACATGCTGAATTACTGTGAGGATGTAGAAGGATTGGTGTGCTTTCTTAACCGTAGTGTTGACATGGATGGACCAAGACAGATTGTTGGTGATCTTTACTCCTCGGAACTTGAAGCTTTTGACGATCTCCACCTCAACAGCATTGATATAGACAGGAGAGTATTCCTCCGCCTGCTTCTGGAAGTCAATGAGCAGTACCTTCATTTTGCTGACATTGAGAGAGAAATTGAAGTCTTTACACCATTGCACTCAGCTCGCTATCTCTTTCCTGTCCTCCATCTCATCATTGTTTAAAATCCAACTCACAAAGATGGTGTCACCAAACTTGTAAATGGAGTTAGAGCAGAGTTTGGCCACACAGTTGTGAGTGTACAAGGGGCTGAGTACATAGTCTTATGGAACACCAGTATTGATGTTTACCATGGAAAAGATGTTGTCACTTATCCTTACTATTGAGGGATGAGGGTCAGAAAGTTGAGGATCCATTTGCAGAGGGAGGAGCAGAGTCCTAAGTCTTGAGGTTCAGAGATGAGTTTACTTGGAATTATGGTATTGAAGGTGGAGCTAAAGTGAATAAATAGGAGTCTGAGATTAGAAAAAAAAGTGGAAGAGAAAAGAAGTGAAAAGGATAGAAAACAGAGAAGAGCAGAATGAAAACTAAAAGTGAGAAATGGGAGGGAGGTGAAGAGAAAAGGAAGAAGAAGGAGATCTGAGATAGCAATGTAACAGGAGAGAAGAGTGAAAACAGAGAAGGAAAAGAGAAAGAGCAGACAGAAGAGACAGGAAACAGAAGAAAGGAGAAGCAAAGTGAGACAACACAGAGGGAGAAGGGGAGAGAAACAATGAGAGAAAATGATAGGAGAAAGAAGCAAAAGAGAACAGTGTAAGTGGGAGATGAAACATGGAAGACGCAGAGAAAGAGAAAGAATGGACAAGAGAGAGTGAAGAGATAGATGAATTAGAGAGAAAAGGGAGAATAACAAGGGAAGAGGAGCAGAAAGGAGCTAACAGGAAAGATGGAGGGATGAGAGAATGCAATATGAGAGAAGAATAAGAGAAAAGAGGAGAAGTGAAGAATTGAGAGAAAGGGAACAAGTAGAGATACAAGAGAAAATCAAGATGAGAGGGAACAGGTTAAAGAAAAGGTAATGAGAAAAAGGAAGATGAGAAAGAAGGGACAGTAAGAGAAAGCAGACAGAAAAATAGAGCAGAAACAGAGGGAGAGAGAAGAAACAAAGAGAGAACTGGAAGAAACAGGACAAAAGTGAGAGAGAGAAGGAAAGAGATGCCTAAGATGCATGAAAAAATTGCCCCTTAGGACCTTTTTATATCTTTCCCCTCTCACCCTAAACCCTATGCCCTCTAGTTTTGCCCCCTCCCCCACACCAGGGAAAAGACTTTCTATTTATCGTATCCATGCCCCTCATGATTTTATAAACCTCTACGAGTTCACCCTTCAGCCTTCGAGTCTCCACGGAAAACAGCCTCAGCCCATTCAGCCTCTCCCTGTAGCTCAAATCCTCCAACCCTGGCAACATCCTTGTAAATCTTTTCTGAACCCTTTCAAGTTTCACAACATCTTTCCAATAGGAAGGAGACCAGAATTGAACTCAATATTCGTACAGTAGCCTAACCAATGTCCTGTACAGCCGCAACATGACCTCCCAACTCCTATACTCAATTCTCTGACCAATAAAGGAAAGCAGACCAAACACCTTCTTCAGTATCCTATATACCTGCAACACTACTTTCAAGGAGCTATGAGCCTGCACTCCAAGGACTCTTTGTTCAGCAACACCCCCTGGGACCTTACCATTAAGTGTATAAGTCCTGCTAAGATTTGCTTTTCCAAAATGCACACCTCGCATTTATCTGAATTAAACTCCATCTGCCACTCCTCAGCCCATTGACCCATCTGATCAAGATCCCTTTATAATCTAAGGTAACCTTCTTCGCTGTCCACTACACCTCCAATTTTGGTGTCATCTGCAAACTATACTAACTATATCTTCTTTGTTCATATGCAAGTCATTTATATAAATGACAAAAAGTAGTGGACCCAGCACCGATCCTTGTGGCACTACACTGGTCAGACCTCCAGTCTGAAAAACAACCCTCCACCACCACCCTCTGTTTTCTACCTTTGAGCCAGTTCTGTACCCAAATGGCTAGTTCTTCCTGTATGCCATGAGATCTAACCTTGTGTTTTAAAAAATTCTCAAGGTCAGGTTCGTAGGAGAGTAGTCTGACACAGAACAAACGACCAAGAGGCGAGTCTGCTAGAATATGAGCATTTTATTCCCCGCAGCGTCGCCACAACCAGGTCTCATACTTACAACGGGTCTGGCTTATACTCACTCTACATGTTACCGGAACTGGGAGCCGTCAGTTCTCGTAGAGCGGTTGCCAACAACCCACGCTCGGCGGTTAAACGTAACCCCGGAGCAGACTCCCGGGTCTGGCTTATACTCACTCTACATGTTACCGGAACTGGGAGCCGTCAGTTCTCGTAGAGCGGTTGCCAACAACCCACGCTCGGCGGTTAAACGTAACCCCGGAGCAGACTCACCGAACTGGAGACTTTTCCAGCTGATATACTCTTTTCCAGATATAAACATTCATGTGAACAGCAGAGCAAGGCTAAAAAACACATTCCATTCTGGTTACATACAGATAAGAAGATTCACACGGGGGGGTGTGTAATAAGATTCACACGGGACTAAGCAACACCTCCATTCCGGTTAGATTCACACATGTATTGGGACATAATTTTTAACCGTTTCACCACATTCCACTGCTTGGCCCAATACATGTGTTACATTATGATTCACACATGTATTGGGACATAATTTTACACCACATTCCACTGCTTGGCCCAATACATGTGTTACATTATGCTTAATTCAGTTCAATTCGTTTCAGTTAATTTCAGTTCAGTCAATTCAGTGTAGTTCAATTCAGCTCAGTTCAGGTCTGTTCAGTTCAATTCAATTGTGTTCAATTCAGTTCTGTCCATTTCAATTCAATTTAGCTCAGTTCCATTTTGTTCCGTTCAATTTGATTCACTTCAGTTCCACTCAGTTCAGTTCAGTTCAATCCCATTCAATTCTGTTAACTCCGCTTCAGCTTTTTGGACATGCCCACATCCTCCGCTGTACCCCAGGCAAGGGGTTCTTCGGCAGGACTGGGATCCTCTCAAGGGTGGACAGCAGCGACCCTGGGGTTCCTCCGGTCGCCCCCCACCATTTCTCAAACAAACTGCCACGTACATGCCCACATCCATGCCATCCCGGGACGGTCGGGACCTCCACAGTTTGTTCTTCTGGTTTCTTAGTCTTTTTCCAAAACATTGTTCTGTATCAAAATCTCTCCTCAATTGCGATTGACCCTGCTCGCAGCGCCAAATGTTTTAAAAAATTCTCAAGGTCAGGTTCGTAGGAGAGTAGTCTGACACAGAACAAACGACCAAGAGGCGAGTCTGCTAGAATATGAGCATTTTATTTCCCGCAGCGTCGCCACAACCAGGTCTCATACTTACAACGGGTCTGGTTTATACTCACTCTACGTGTTACCGGAACTGGGAGCCGTCAGTTCTCGTGGAGCGGTTGCCAACAACCCACGCTCGGCGGTTAAACGCAACCCCGGAGCAGACTCACCGAACTGGAGACTTTTCCAGCTGATATACTCTTTTCCAGATATAAACATTCATGTGAACAGCAGAGCAAGGCTAAAAAACACATTCCATTCTGGTTACATACAGATAAGAAGATTCACACGGGAAGGTGTATAATAAGATTCACACGGGACTAAGCGACACCTTCCATTTTCGGTTAGATTCACACATGTATTGGGACACAATTTTAACCCTTTCACCACACCTTGCTAACCAGTCTCCCATGAGGAACCTTGTCGAACGCCTAACTGAAGTCCGTACAGATCACGTCCACCAGTCTGCCCTCATCAATCCTCTTTGTTATTTTTTCAAAAAACTCAATCAAGTTTGTGAGACATGATTTCCTACGCACAAAGCCATGTTGACTCTCCCAAATCAGTCCTTGCCTTTCCAAATATGTGTAAATCCTGTCCCTCAGATTTCCCTCCAACAATTTTCCCACCACGACGTCAGGCTCACCGGTCTATAATTCCCTGGCTTGTCCTTACCACCTTTCTTAAATACTGGTAACCATTAGCCAACCTCCAGTCTTCTGGCACCTCACCTGTGACTATCGATGATACAAATATCTCAGCAAGAGGCCCTGCAATTACTTTCCTAGCTTCCCACAGAGTTCTAGGTTAAACCTGATCAGGTTCTGGGAATTGATCCACTTTTATGCGTTTCAAGACATCCAGCACTTCCTCCTCTGTAATATGGACATTTTTTCAAGATGTCACCATCTATTTCCCCACATTCTATATCTTCCATGTCCTTCTCCACAGTAAACACTGATGCAAAATACTCGTTTAGTATCTCCCCCATTTCCTGCGGCTCCACACAAAGACTGTCTTGCTGATTTTTGAGGGATCCTATTCGCTCCCTAGTTACCTTTTGTCCTTAATGTATTTGTAAAAAGCCTTTGGATTCTCCTTAACCCTATTTGCCAAAGCTATGTTATGTACCATTTTTGTCCTCCCGATTTCCCTAAGTATACTCCTACTGCCTTTATACTCTTCTAAGGATTCGCTCAATCTATCCTATTTATATCTGACATATACTTCCTTCTTTTTCTTGACCAAAATCTTAATTTCTCTAGTCATCCAGCATTACCTACACCTAGCAGCCTTTCCTTTCACCCTAACAGAAATATAATGTCTCTGGACTCTCGTTATCTCATTTTTGAAGGCTTCCCATTTTCCAGCCGCCCCGTTACCTGCGAACATCTGCGCCCAATCAGCTTTTGAAAGTTTTTGCCTAATACCGTCAAAATTGGCCTTCCTCTAATTTAGAACTTCAACCTTTAGATCTGGTCTATCCTTTTTCATCACTATTTTAAGCTAATAGAATTGTGGTCTCTGGCCCCAAAGTGCCCCCCTCTGACAACTCAGACATCTGCCTGCCTTATTTCCCAAGAGTAGGTCAAGTTTTGTATCTTCTCCAGTAGGTACATCCACATACTGAATCAGAAAATGTTCTTGTCCACACTTAAATTCCTCTCCATCTAAACCTTTAACAATATGGCAGTCTATGTTTGGAAAGTTAAACTCCACTGTCATAACCACCCTATTATCCTTACAGATAGCTGAGATCTCCTTACAAGTTTGTTTCTCAATTCACCTCTTGTTTCTCAATTTCCCTCTGACTATTAGGGTCTTCCATGTCCTTCTTCACAGTAAACACTGATGCAAAATACTTGTTTAGCGTCTCCCCCATCTCCTGCGGCTTCACACAAAGCCGCCTTGCTGATCTTTGAGGGGCCCTATTCTCCCCCTAGTTAACCTTTTGTCCTTAATGTATTTGTAAAAGCCCTTTGGATTCTCCTTAATCCTATTTGCCAAAGTTATCTCATGTCTAATTTTTGCCCTCCTAATTTCCCTCTTAAGTATACTCCTACTGCATTTATACTGTAAGGATTCACTCAATCTATCCTGTCTATACCTGACATATGTTTCGTTCTTTATCTTAACCAAAGGCCTCAATTTCTCTCATCATCCAGTATTCCCTATACCTACCAGCCTTTCCTTTCACCCTCACAGGAATATACTGTCTCTGAACTCTTGTTATCTCATTTCTGAAGGCTTTCCATTTTCGAGCCGTCCCTTTACCTGCGAGCATCTGCTCCCAATCAGCTTTTGAAAGTTCTTGCCTGATACCATCAAAATTAGCCTTTGTGCAATTTAGAATTTCAACTTTTAGATCTAGTCTATCCTTTTCCATCACTATTTTAAAACTAACAGAATTATGGTCGCTGGCCCCAAAGTGCTCCCCCTCCCACTGACACCTCTGTCACCTGCCCTGCCTTATTTCCCAAGAGTAGGTCAAGTTTTGCACCTTCTCTAGTAGGTACATTCATATACTGAACCAGAATTTTTTCTTGTACACACTTAAATTCCTCCCTATTTAAACCCTTAACAGTATGGCAGTCCCAGTTTCTGTTTGGAAAGTTAGAATGCCCCACTATAACCACCCTATTATTCTTACAGATAACAGAAATCTTCTTAAAAATTTGTTTCTCAATTTCCCTTTGACTATTAGGGGGTCTATAATACAATCCCAATAAGTGATCATCCCTTTCTTATTTCTCAGTTCCACCCAAATAATTTCCCTGGATGTATTTCCAGAAATATCCTCCCTCAGTACAGCTGTAATGCTATCCCTTATCAAAAACCCCACTCCCCCTCCTTCCTTGCCTCCCTTTCTGTCATTCGTGTAGCATTTATATCCTGGAACATTAAGCTGCCAGTCCTGTCCATCCCCAAGCCACTTTTCAGTAAATGTTATGATATCCCAGTCCCATGTTCCTAACCGTGCCCTGAGCTCATCTGCCTTCCCTGTTGGTCTCTTGCATTGAAATAAATGCAGTTTAACTTATCAGTCCTACCTTGTTTTCTCTGCTTTATTCCTATCTGCCCTGACTGTTTGACTCGATTCTTTGCTCAACTGTACCAGAGAGAGATAGGAGAACAGAGAAAGGGAGAAGCAGAAGGGAGAAAGAAGAGGCAGAAAAGGAGAAAGAGATTGTAAAGAGACAGAAGAGTCAGAGAGAATAAAACAGTGTGAGAGAAGAAGAATAGGAAGATTAATTAAAAAGATAACAAAGAAGAATGAGAGAATGAAGAACTGAAAGATAAGAGAATAATAAGTGAAGAGAGCTGAAAATAGAAGAGGGAGGAGAACAGAAATCAAGATGTGGAGAGAAGAGCAAAAAGGATGAAGAAACAGAAGGAGAAAAGGAGAGAAGAACAGAGAAAAGGAGAAGAGATAATGAGGAAAAGAAGAGTGAGATGAGGCAAGAGACTGTAAGGAAACAGAGATTTTTAAAAAGAAAGTGACAACAGAGAGAGGAGAAACAATGAGAGAACAGGAAGAAACAGGAGATAAGTGAAAGATGGAAAAGAAGAATGAGAGGGTGAGACAAAACAGACAGATGAGACAAGAAGGAGGAGAAGAGAGAGAGAAGAGAATTCAGAGAAGACTGAGGAAGAATAAGTCTGAGATGCTAGGAAGGATAAGAATGAGACAGAAAGAAAACACAGAAAGGAGCAGAGGGAGAAGAGACAGAACAGAGAGAGAAGAAAGAAGGGAGGAGAGAGAGAAAGAAAGAGGTTGAGAAGAAGAGAAATGAGAGGGAGAAGAAGAAGAAGATAAGAAAGAAGAAACAGAGATGAAAACAAAAGCGAATGAAGTGGAAGGACCATGATTCTTTTTAAAATTAAGAAGCTATGGATATAAATGAGCAAGAGCTGTTTTAAAAATCAGTGTTTGAAAGAGTGTTACGATTTTGAAAGTAACCTGGCAACCCTGCCAAGCATTATTTTTTTGAACAAGCAGGTGATTGAAGTTAAGTTGCAAATGATTTGGAACTGAAAGGGAATACTAACGTACTGAGAAGAGACTAAGAATACAAGAAGTAGGAGAAAAGAGAAATAGAGAAAGGAGTCATGAGGAATAGAGTGACAGGAGAAGTGAGAAGAAAAGCATTAAAAGAAAGAGGAACAAGGGGAAGAGAGAGAGAGAAGACTGAGGGAGAGAGGTAAAGTGATGAGGGAGAGGAGACAGAGGGATAGTGGAGAGATGGGAGAGATAGAGACGGGAGAGGAGAGTTAGAAGGAGGAGAGAAGGGATTAGAAGGTGAGAGAAGAGGCAAGAGAGATAAAAGAGTGAGAGAGGATAAGAATGTACAGAAGAAAGAGTGGACAGGAAAAGAGAAGCAATTGAAGAAGAGACAAGGAAGAAAAGAAGAATAGAGAACAGAGCGATGATGGAGGAGGAAAGAGAAGAGAGCAAAACAAAAAAAAAGAAATGAAGAGAGGGAGAGAAAATCAGACAAGGGAAGAGGAAGAAAGGAGCAGCTAGAGAAGAGAAATGAGAGGTGAGGGAGAAGAGAGAAAGACAAATAAGATGACACAGAAAGAGCAAAGAAGAAGAGAAAAGAGAGGAAGGACAGGTGGAGAAGAATGGAAGGTTAGAGAAAGAAAAGAGAGAGGGGAAGAAGAATGCTGAGAAAGAGGAGAGAAGAAAGAGAGAATGAGAAAGAAAAAGGGATCGAGAATAGGGAGAAAAAGACCAAACAAAGGGATGAGGGAAAGAGAAATGGGAACAGTGTGGAGGGGGGAAGAGAGAGTGCCTGAGGGGGAGAAAGAGAGAAAGCAGTAGGAAGAAGAGAGATGAGTCACAAAAGAGAGTGTGGAGAAGAATAAGAAAGAAAGAAATGATAGAGAAATGAGGAGACTGAGAAGATACAGACAGAGAGGAGAAAGAGAAAAAGAAAAGAGAAAGTCTCTTGTAGTTGGCGTTCACACTCATCCCCTGAGATCTGAGGTGATGACCATAGTATTCTGCAGATGAGGAGAATGAGGGAAAATATAATAACTGCAAATAAAACTTGAGTGGCAAATGGAATATTCCTTTAACAACACACACCTTACTAGTGGATAAACAAAGAACAAAGAAAATTTACAGCGCAGGAACAGGCCCTTCGGCCCTCCAAGCCTGAGCTGATCCAAATGTCCTGTCTAAACCTGTCGTCCAATTCTGAAGCATCTGTATCCTTCTACTCCCCACCTACTCATGCATTTATCCAGACACATCTTAAATGAAAATACCGTGCCTGCCTCTACCACCTCTGCTGGCAACATGTTCCAAACTACCCTCTGTGTGAAGTACTTGCCCTCACTTCACTCCATCTTCTCTCCTTGCTGCTCTGTCAAAATGGAGGCCTGACTCCCGAGGTAAGTCCCTTTTTAAATGGGAAAACTTACCTTTCCCACCAGCCCTCGCTTCACTCGACCTTCTCTCCTTGCCGCTCTGTCAAAATGGAGGCCCGACTCCTGAGGTTAGTCCCTTTTTAAGTGGGAAAAGTTACCCTTCCCGGCACTGCTCTCTTCACTCCATCTTCTCTCCTTGTCGCTCTATCAAAATGGAGGCTCGACTCCCGAGATAAGTCCCTTTTTAAGTGGATATGGGAGGTGTATCCACAGTGTTGAAGTGGACACCACTATGTCCGCGTTCCACACATTGACAGCCAGAGTCTTGACAAACATGAATGTTGTCTTCAATTGGAAAACATTTTCTTGCTGATCTCGTCAATTAGTTAACTTTGCAAATCTTGAAAAAAACGTAATATTTGCTATGACTCCACAAATAGCACGACTTGATTTATGGTGCACCACCCCACTATGGCACTGCTCAGATCGAGGGGCATCATCAGAGTTCTGCTTCCAGAATGCTGTCCAGAAATCTCAACTAAATTTGAAAGGTCAGAAGTCACACAACACCAAGTTATAGTCCAACAGGTTTATTTAAAATCACAAGCTTTCATAGGACTGCTCCTTCATCAGGTGAAGTGAAGAGAAACTCACAGGCGCAGAATTTTTTGGGCAGAGAGATCAAAAGATCGTACAAATGGTGTGTGGGGTGTCAACAGGCTTAATAACATGTTTCTGCAGGTGATCAAAAGTGTCAGACGGTGTGAGTAAAATATCAACAGCTGATTTGTAAGTGAAGGGATGACCTAATTATTTGAGACAGACATAATTACAAAACAATGTAAAAATAAGGTGGTTGCGAGGGGGGGCTGTGCAGGGGAGATGTAAGAGAAATAAAGAAAGGTGGTTGACAGAGAAGGTTTGGATGAAAAGGGGCGAAAAATGACAGGAGAGGAAAGAACAGCAAGTGTTAGGGGAGAGAAATGGAAATGTATAAGGGTTGAAGGAAAAACAAATAGGAAGAGAGCAGTGATATATTAGAAAGAAAGAGATAGGAAAAGATTGAAACAGCTTTTTAATCTGGGAGATTTAGACATGAGTTTGCAAATCCATTTCATATTTAAAATTTTTCATATTTTCATGTATATTATGATTCTTTTGTATTTCCTTTTTTAGACTATTTTTGCCAAATGGCAGATTCATAAATTTTCCTTTAGGGGGCCCTGTCATGTTACATTAAATAACTCTATGCTGTCACTAAATAGTGTTGTGTCTACAGATACTGGCACCTACTCACTAATTTTAAGATAAGGTATTGATCCCAACATATTTGGAAAATCCAATGCAAATATAAACAGCAAATGTTTTGTACTTTTGTTATTCATTAAATTTTACCAATAGAGCACAATGAAAAATCAGTGCAATGATACAGAAATTAGAGAATTTGTTGGTAAGTTATTCGGAACTGCACACAAGTTGAAACACAGGATCAGGAGAATTTTTACCCAGAAGCTTGGAAAAAGAGCTGGAAGGGATAGCACGAAAATAGGAAAAGAATAATTTGGGCTATCTCCTCACTGTGTTCCCATCTCCTTACACTTTCACCAAAGACATCTCCAAAACTGTGACTGCAACCAGAATACCAGTGGTGGGAAACAGTTATGGAAGCTGATAGTGGGCATGTTTGGAAGGTTGTTGTATTTTTTATGATGCACACAGCACCCTTGCTTTGTCTGCACTCAGGAACAGTGAGTACAGCAGGACATTGGGATGCTATGAGATTCATATATGATGGTCACTTGAAAAGTGACAATCATCAGGACATCCACAAGCAAACATTTTGCAGGGGGTTCCACCAGGTAATTCTCTGGACTAAAGGTAATTCTGATGCTATCAGCAAAATGACACCTCCATCTTGTGCCACCCTCCTCCAATCCCCAGCCCACCGCCACCCTGGTTCTATATGATCCAGCCAGGGAAGCAACATTTCAGAACCTTATACGTAGAGAATAATCTCATGCGTCCATACATGATGAGTAAAATCAGTGCCATTGCTTAGTGGTTGTCATTGACACAAAGACAGTCCATTTGAGAAAATCAGACAGTGTGGTATGGGCCAGAAAGTGAAGGACTGCTGAGCTTAGGGAGCTCACATAGTTGCCCTGAAATTAAAATAATGTATTAGTTTGTAGTTTGTTTTGAGTGACTTGGGGAGAGACACAAAATAAAAGGAAAAAACATCAAGTGTCTGCAGTTCACCAATTTGCTGTGACCACACCCATGAGATGGTTGGTAAATGTCCACTATCTTTGCAGGAGCTACTTAGCACTTATTCTGTAGCACTTAACCTATGTGTCACCTTAAGTAACAGCATGAACATCCAAACATGGTAAAGAATACCAGCTGTATACATTACTCATGACTTGTTTCCACTACCTGAACAAAAGATGAGAGGCATGCAGCAAACAGGGCCTATAAGAAAGGAATGGCAGTCAGTGTGGGCAACTTGGTCTACCAAACCTTTCTTAGTAAGATAAAGGATGATGGAAGATGGAGTATTGGTAATTTCACTTGACCACTAATGCAGAGCATAGGTTAATGCTGTGGGGATGTGGGACCAAATCCCATCATGGTAGCTGGTCAAACTAAAATTTAAGGGCTGTTGTAGTACAATGGTAGAATCCCTAACTCTGAGCGAGGACGTCATGGTTAAATTCACATCTGCCCCAGTGGTATGTTACAAAATATTTGAACTAAAAATAAAATAACAAGATAATACCTGATCAGATTGTGTTTTAACTTTACCTTCCTGCTGCTCATAAGCCTCAGCCTGCTTGTAGATCAAAATCTGTATAACTCAGTCTTCAATATATTCAGCACCCCCATTGCTTTCTGAGGTAGACAATTCTAAACATTGGACAACCCTCTGAGAGAGGAAGTTTCTCTTCATCCTTATTCTGAAAGTGTGCCTTCCAGTTCAAGATCTCTCCATGAAGGTAATCATCTTCTTGACATATAATTTGTCAATCTCCTCTAGAAGTTTGTGTTTCAATATGATTATCTTTCATTCTTCTGAACTACAATGACTATAGCCCAACCTAGTAAACCTTTCTTCACAAGACAGCTCTTTTAACCTCGGAATCAACCTACTGAATCTTCAATCCAAAACTGTTCACAGTCCTTTTGCCCGAAACGTCGATTTTGCCTGTCCTCGGATGCTGCCTGAATTGCTGTGCTCTTCCAGCACCACTGATCCAGAATCTGGTTTCCAGCATCTGCAGTCATTGTTTTTACCTCGCAGTCTTGCCAATGCCCTGTACAGCTGTGTCAAGACCATTATTTTTGTAATCCATTCTCCTTACAATAAAAGCTAATATTCCATTTGTTTTCCTAATTACTTGTCGTACCTATATGCAGCCTTTGTGATTCAAGTATGAAGACATCCAATCCCTCTGCACTGCAGCCTCCCTCCGTTTAAGCTTTTCTATTTTTCCTTCCAAAGCAGACAATCTCAAATTTTCCAACATCATACTTTTGTTCACTGTGTATACTCACAATTTGCTTTCTCACTCCTTTTTTATTAACCTACTTTTATAATCAACCTGTTCAGAGATGTTATTACATGCCTTTGGAGCAGGTGTGACTTGAACCCAGGCCTGTCAGTCCAAGGGTGGAAACACTACTACTGTGCCACAAGATGGCCCTTATGGACAGCAACTTTGGCTCCAATTCAGATCATCCTTTCATCTAAGTCGTCTTTATATAGATCATAAATAGTTGATACACCAACTCTGATCCCTGTGGCATTCCATAATTACACTTTGCAACTCTGAAAATTAGAGGAGAAAGTGAGGTCTGCAGATGCTGGAGATCAGAGCTGAAAATGTGTTGCTGGAAAAGCGCAGCAGGTCAGGCAGCATCCAGGGAACAGGAGAATCGACGTTTCGGGCATAAGCCCTTCAGGAATGAGGAAAGTTTATCCAGCAGGCTAAGATAAAAGGTAGGGAGGAGGGACTTGGGGGAGGGGCGTCGGAAATGTGATAGGTGGAAAGAGGTCAAGGTGAGGGTGATAGGTCAGACTGGGGTGGGGGCGGAGAGGTCGGGAAGAAGATTGCAGATTAGGAAGGCGGTGCTGAATTCAATGGATTTGACTGAGACAAGGTGGGGGGAGGGGAAATGAGGAAACTGGTGAAATCCGAATTCATCCCTTGTGGTTGGAGGGTTCCTAGGCGGAAGATGAGGCGCTCTTCCTCCAACCATCGTTTTGTTGTGGTCTGGCGATGGAGGAGTCCAAAGACCTGCATATCCTTGGTGGAGTGGGAGGGGGAATTGAAATGTTGAGCCACAGGGTGCTTGGGTTGGTTGGTCCGGGTGTCCCAGAAGTGTTCTCTGAAACGCTCCGCAAGTAGCCGGCCTGTCTCCCCAATATAGAGGAGGCCACATCGGGTGCAGAGGATGCAATAGATGATGTGTGTGGAGGTGCAGGTGAATCTGTGATGGATATGGAAGTTTCCTTTGGGGCCTTGGAGGGAGGTGAGGGGGGAGGTGTGGGCGCAAGTCTTGCACCTCCTGCGGTTGCAGGGGAAGGTGCCGGGAGTGGAGGTTGGGTTGGTGGGGGGTGTGGATCTGACGAGGGAGTCACGGAGGGAGTGGTCTTTACGGAATGCTGATAGGGGAGGGGAGGGAAATATATCCTTGGTGGTGGGGTCCGTTTGGAGGTGGCAGAAATGACGGCGGATGATGCGCTGTACATGGAGATTGGTGGGGTGGTAGGTGAGGACCAGTGGGGTTCTGTCCTGGTGGCGGTTGGAGGGGCGGGGCTCAAGGGCGGAGGAGCGGGAAGTGGAAGAGATGCGGTGGAGGGCATCGTCGACCATGTCGGGGGGGAAATTGCGGTCCTTGAAGAAGGAGGCCATCTGGGTTGTGCGTTTTTGGAACTGGTCCTCCTGGGAGCAGATGTGGCGGAGTCGAAGGAATTGGGAGAATGGGATGGCGTTTTTACAGGGGGCAGGATGGGAGGAGGTGTAGTCCAGGTAGCTGTGGGAGTCGGTCGGTTTGTAGTAGATGTCCGTGTTGATTCGGTCACCTGAGATAAAAATAGAAAGGTCGAGGAAGGGGAGGGAGGAATCTGAGACTGTCCAAGTGAATTTGAGGTCGGGGTGGAAGGTGTTGGTGAAGTGGATGAACTGTTCAACCTCCTCGTGGGAGCACGAGGCGGCACCGATCCAGTCATCGATGTAGCGGAGGAAAAGGTGGGGGGTGGGGCCAGTGTAGTTGCGGAAGATGGATTGTTCCACATATCCTACGAAGAGGCAGGCATAGCTGGGGCCCATGCGGGTACCCATAGCTACTCCTTTCGTTTGGAGGAAGTGGGAGGATTGGAAAGAGAAGTTGTTCAGGGTGAGGACCAGTTCAGTCAGTCGAAGGAGGGTTTCAGTGGAAGGGTACTGGTCAGTACGGCGGGAAAGAAAGAAGCGGAGGGCTTTGAGTCCTTCGTGATGGGGGATGGAGGTGTACAGGGACTGGATGTCCCTGGTGAAAATAAGGCGTTGGGGACCGGGGAAGCGAAAATCATGGAGCAGGTGGAGGGCATGGGTGGTGTCCCGAACGTAGGTGGGGAGTTCTTGGACTAAGGGGGACAGGACGGTGTCAAGGTATGCGGAGATGAGTTCGGTGGGGCAGGAGCAGGCAGAGACAATGGGTCGGCCGGGGCAGTCAGGTTTGTGGATTTTGGGCAGGAGGTAGAAGCGGGCGGTGCGGGGTTGTGGGACTATGAGGTTGGAGGCGGTGGATGGGAGATCCCCCGAGGTGATGAGGTTATGGACGGTCTGGGAGATGATGGTTTGGTGGTGGGGGGTGGGGTCATGGTCAAGAGGGCAGTAGGAGGAGGTATCTGCGAGATGGCGTTTGGCCTCAGCGGTGTAGAGGTCGGTGCGCCAAACTCTGAAAATTACCCATTTGTCCTGACTGTTTCCCATAGATTAGCTAGTCCTGTGTCCATTCTGAGGAAGGGTCAACAAACCCGAAATGTTAACTCTGATTTTTCTCCACAGATACTTTCAGACCTGCTGAGCTATTCTAGCAATTTTTGCATCTGTCCATGCTGATCTTCCCAACACCAGATGTATACTGGATCCTGGACTTTATAAATAGAGACATTGAGTGCAAAGCAAGACAGTCACAGAAAGTCCGATTGATGAATCTATATAAAATACAATCTGCATCACTGGCTTATTGTGCCCGGTTCTTGGCACCACACTTGAGGAAGGATGTGAAGAACTTAGAACAGAAAAGAATCACAATATAGTTTCAGGAACAAGGAATTTAATGTGTTTTATAGGACATGAAGGGAGAAAAATTCAAATGCAGACTTGTATCAAATCTGTAAGGACAGGCAGGCTATTGGACTGCTATGGTCCATGCTGCCTGCCACAGTGAATTCAGGGCGATCTGCCTTGTACCACTGGAAGCAAATGATTTCTTGCCCATAAGTTTCCAGCCTCACACAGCTGCTGAGATGGAGAGGGTGAATTTCATACAGTGAGTTACATTGAGTTTACATAAATGAAGAAAAATTTGTTTGTTTTGGTGGCCTGGACAGATATCGTAGGAGCTTCCTGTCTAAGCTCCATGGATAGTCCATTGGAGGAGTTCTTTATATAAATCCCAACCAAAGCCTGTGTCATTTACACTTCTGCATGACCATTAAAACTTACACACATTTGGACTTTGAGCCTTGCAAACATAAGGCTTCAGCATAATCCATAAAACTGGTTAGGCCATATTGTGACACCAAAAGTAATGAATTCTGCAGCTCTTTTGCAAGTTACCTGATAATGTGCCAGTACTACTATTTTTGTCAGTCAGAAATTATCTCATGACATGAAAATTATGTGGTGGTCAACTTAATTCATAACCATAGAGCAGTGCAGACAGATGACCCTGACTCAAAAATCATTATGTAGTAGGTGTTGAAACTTTTGCTGTTCATGAAAATCACTCTTCTCATACACATCTTAGTTGCAGTCTTCAAATGATTTCTCCTGCAGTCACATTTAAGTACATATTCTCTACATCCGGCTTAGTAACTCCCTGACACTATTTTACTCCAGCCCTTACTGTGCTTTCTTTTTATAAGAAAGAACAAAAATATCTTGCAATTTATATAGCACTTTTCACCTTGTTTCAAAAACTTTACAACCAGTGAACTACACTGTGTTGTCACTGTTGTAATTTAGATATGCAACAGCCAATTTCTGCACAGTATACTTCCACATTCAGCAATGCAATATTGACAAAATAATCTGGTTTTGTGGGACATTCATTAAGAAATGGATATTGACCAGGACAAAGGATGTAACCCCCCAGCTTTTCCTTTAACTGATGCCTTTGTATTTGCCTAGATGAGGCTTCGGTTTCACTTCTCAATTGAAAGACAGCATGTCAGAGTACATTATTCTTCAGCATTGTATTCGAAGGTCAGGTTATGTATAGGATAGAAATGTAATAGTACAAATGTACCTCCTGGCTTGCTGTAGTCTTGTGACCTCTACTATGATGCACCAGCATCTACCTAATTGAATAAAGATACTGTAAAAGCTGGTCTGTTTGTATTGTGCACATTTAACTGTCATGGTGATAATATTGGTCTCACAAACACTCCTCAGGGATTGATTATGGTTAAGTTTAATTGAAATAGTAAAATGTATCATCAGTAGTAAAATAGGCACTATAGCAGACCAGGCAGCATCCAAGGAGCAGGAGAATCGACATTTCGGGCATGAGCCCTTCTTCAGGAAGAAGGGCTCATGCCCGAAACGTCGATTCTCCTGCTCCTTGGATGCTGCCTGACCTGCTGCGCTTTTCCAGCAACACATTTTCAGCTCTGATCTCCAGCATCTGCAGTCCTCACTTTCTCCCATTATAGCAGACCAGCTGGTTTTAATGTGTGCTGCTGCACAGAACTGGTAGGTGGAGTTGCAACCTTAGTTATGCACAACACTTGGGATCTTTAAAATTGACATTTCTTAAAGGCAAAAGATACCTCTATGACATTCTGTCCTTTCCAAAGGAAATTTTAACTACAATAATTGAATCTATGTCATGTAGGTAGTTTGCTGATATGTACAGATTGGTTTTCTTTGAAGCCTGCATCTCTTCAACATGCCTTCTTCAATAATTGTTCAGTTTCTATGACCCACTTGAATTCTCACTACAGCATCATTGTTGGCATTTATTTCTGAAATTCATGTCTCACTAATGGTTTGCATCTCCTCATTATGAGCACTGTACATCTCCACCCATTTTTTGCATTTCCTCCACCCTTATTTTGTGTTCAAGCCAATGTTCTCTATCTGTTCATTCCGAACCCAAATTATCTTATATGTGAGATGCTCCAGGTCTTCCTGTGGAGTGGCTACCTTTTCATTAAATTGGCAATACATGGCTGTGTTCATCCCACTTCCTTTGTTGCTCTCATAACTCTTCATTCATCATTTTGGAATAGAGACATCCCTTAAAGACTTCTCTGAGATGGTATTCTCAGATGTGGATTCATCCTGAGCTAGTTGTTCAGCCTTTTGCTCTTAAAGTTTCATTTTTCTCTTCACAGCTAAGAGTTTAACTCTGCTAATTCGGAAAAAA
Source organism: Chiloscyllium plagiosum (assembly GCF_037043375.1). Classification (NCBI taxonomy): domain Eukaryota; kingdom Metazoa; phylum Chordata; class Chondrichthyes; order Orectolobiformes; family Hemiscylliidae; genus Chiloscyllium; species Chiloscyllium plagiosum. Next base: position 39,313,415 of record NW_028270146.1, read on the forward strand.
GAAGGGTGCTCTATTGTTCTTTTCACAGTCAATTAAACAAGTATTTCATAAATACTCTGCAGCAGGTTCTGTTCTATCTCAGAAGCCTGACTCATTCCTTTGATTGTGATTACTGCAAGGTCATGGCACACTGATATACAGCACCTGCAATGACTGGTCCAGCTATGACTATAATACAGAACATTGTGACATCCAGGTAGATAGATTGGACTTGCACTTCAGTCCTGTTTTCCTACATATGGAATTGGTGAACAATATCATGCTGCACACATTTACATTATCGATTTCATCAAGGCTATTCATATCTCTAGGTACATGATTCTTAGAATTATCGGGATAATATTTTGGTACTTGCATCTATGTTGATTTTAGCTGATAACAAATGACAGTTTTCTCAGAAAATGAAGTTTTGAAATTTTACAAACATTTTGAATAGGTTTGATGTTTTCCACAAGTTTGATGAAATGTATTTCACATTGTCAATATTTGTCACATTCTGGGTATTGTCAGCTGCTGGATTGTGAAACAGTTCATGTATGAGCCCGTAGCAGGATACCAGATGGTCTGTATTATAGAGTGGAGGTTCTCCTTGTGAGAATAATATGAGAAGTCCCGCAAGGCCTATTTCAATATTGAGAACAACTGGCTGCAGCTTTTAGCTAAGTTCCAGGTGTTGGGGTAAGATTCTCACTAGGCAGTGGCAAGTTTCCTGTTCACAGGACTAATCTTTTTTCATATTTTTAAATGCAAATCTTTCCTCATTAAAATGCAGCTTTCTATTGTTCCATTCACATGAGCGAAATAGACACCAAGAATTCTTGACATTGAAGTCACAGCTGGTACCTGGCACCTTCAGCCCACTGCTTGACCCAAAAGCCTCCATGTTTGCACTAACATTTCAGGGCACAGTCCATGGACACCAGCAACACACACATCCCATATCCACAGACATTGGCATCTGATATGTGCCAACCTCCAAGAATCCTCATAGCACATCTCCAAACTATGTACATTGTGTCTCTGCATTTCAGTGATGCACAATGGGCAACCTCTGATTCCAGTCCAGGGACTTAGAAACATAAACTACTCAGGGCAATCAGAGTCAGGATTCTGTCCGCATAAAAAATCAGCAGCTGAATGTTGGGCAACCCACCAATCATCATGACTCTTTCCTACTGTGGTCTTCCTACCTCCTGGAATGAGAGTGATGCAGGTGTTAAGGGAGATGAAAGTGGGTGACACAGGTGATTCTTTTGTTGTGGATGGCCTGAGTGTGTGATTAAGGATCATAGAGGGCATGCAGGGTTAGTGATATCAAGGTTGAGGTTGGTGAGAGCAATTGAGTGAAGATGTTGTGAGCAATAATGAAAGTGCTAGAACAAGAGCCTTGGTGAAAAGTGGGTACAATGGCTGAGATAGAGAGTGTGTGAGTTATTGGAGGAAGATGGTGGCATTTACACTTGTGGAGTAGAGAAGGTCATCGACAGTCTTCCTCCATTAGTGCGCATTCCTCCAGATGGCTAATAATTAACTGATCTGGATGGCAACCACAGAATAGCCTAACATTTTTGAATCTTGTGGACATGCTCTTCCTTCAGGACCAGAAGAGGGGGTCACACATCACACGAGCCACCAGGATCTCTAGGTCTCTGCTTGAAAATTGAGGTGCAAATCTTTGCTTGGCTGCCATATTATCCGATTTCATCCAAACTCCACCTACAAGTTCACTGACGAAACCAACATTGTAGGCTGGATATCAAACAATGATAAGACAAATGCATAAAAGAGATTCAATGCTTGGTGATGTGTTGTAAAGATAATAGTCTCTCCCTCAATGTCAGCAAAACTGAAGAGTTGATCATCAACTTCAGGAAGCAAGGTGGAAGGCATGCCCCTATCTACATCAATGGAACCATGGTGGAGTTGGTTTGCAGAGCAGTGTGATGCCAATAGTGTGGGTTCAATTCCCATCACCAGTTTGAGGTTACCATGAAGGACTCTCCTTCTCAACCTCTTCCCTTGCCTGAGGTATGATGGCCCTCAAGTTAAATCACCACCAGTCGCTTCACTCTAATGAGAGAGCAGCCCCTATGGTCTGATAAGTCTATGGCAACACAACATATAGACCAACATGTTTATTTGGAGGTACTAGCTTTCAGAGCGCTGCTCCTTCATCGGGTGGGGGGGAGGGGGGACGTGTAGGCTGAATCAGAAGTCACAGAATTTATAGCAAAAGATCACAGTGTCATGCAATTAAAAATATATCGAACAAACCTAGATTGTTGTTAAGTCTTTCATCTTTTAGGGTGAATTGCAGGTTTTGGTTCATTAATATCTAAATCCCAGAACTTCTTTTAGGTCACATTCTCGAGATAACAAGGTTTTATTTGAAAAAAGGTGGCATCTCAGCTCAAACAATGTATTAAACGTGTGAGGTTAGAGTCTTGTCTGTATCCAATCACAAGTCAGACTGATTCTATTTCCAAAGTAAGAATTTATAAAATGTTATATGGATTGACTGCCTGCAGGTTTTGTGCTTTTTAAGCAAACCTACTATCCATTGACTCCATTTATACTTCCCAATGCCTCAGAAAGGCAGCCAACATAATCAAAGACCACTCTCACCCTGGTTATAATCTCTTTGAACCTTTTCCGCCAGGTAGAAGATACAAAAGCTTAAACACATGTACTAACAGGTTCAAGAACAGCTTTTTCCCCACTGTTATGGGCCTCTCAAATTTCAAATGAAATGTTGATCTCATTTTTTGTGCGCCTTCTTTGCAACTGTAACTTTGTATTCCTCACTCTGTTCAATCCCCCAATAATCTTTGTGTCTTTGCGTATTATGATCTGCCTGTACTAGATGCAAAACAAAACTTTTCACTGTACCTAGGTACATTAGATTAGATTAGATTACTTACAGTGTGGAAACAGGCCCTTCGGCCCAACAAGTCCACACCGCCCCGCCGAAGCGCAACCCACCCATACCCCTACATTTACCCCTTACCTAACACTACGGGCAATTTAACATGGCCAATTCACCTGACCTGCACATCTTTGGACTGTGGGAGGAAACCGGAGCACCCGGAGGAAACCCACGCAGACACGGGGAGAACGTGCAAACTCCACACAGTCAGTCGCCTGAGGCGGGAATTGAACCCAGGTCTCTGGTGCTGTGAGGCAGCAGTGCTAACCACTGTGCCACCGTGCTGCCTACATGTAACAATAACGTATCAAATCAAATCAAATGTCTAGGACCAATGTCAGGAACCGTGTAGGTTCCAAGTTTGGGCTAACATTGCAATTTCAAGTGCACAACAGCTATCTAGAGATACCACTGGTGCCAGGACGCTGGCCATTCTGGGATTTCACTATAGTGGAGAGTTGTTCCCGGTGCACAAGTGGTAGAATGGAGCTCAAATTAGATTTGGGGGTGCCAATATGGCAGGGTAAGTAATTAATTAAGAGAATTTGAAAAATTGTTGAGGGGTCTGTCTAGGCCCCAGCGAGAGAAACCCTCCACAAAACTGAGACTTAATGAAAAAAAATACATGATACAGCCCATGGAACCAGAAGTGAAGCTGAGATTACAAGAAACAAGAATATGGCTACTCAGTCTTTGAACTGTTCTGCCTTTCAATAATATCATGGCTAATCTGATTTTAATTTAACTCTACATTCCTGCATGTCCCAAGTAATCTTTCATCCATTTGGCCATCAAGAATCTATCTACTTATGCTTTGAAAATATATAAAGACTGATTGTTGAAGAACTGCAGAAGGAATGCTTAGACTTCTGAAAGTCACTATAAAAGAACAAAAAAGCAAGCCACAGCTGAAGCATTGGGTACGATACAATGACTGGAGCATTTCTTCTCTTAGCAACTGCCAAAATAAAAACTGTTATGGAACAGAACTAACACTTTTTCTCCATGCACAATGACAAAAATACAAAATTGTGATGAATTTTATTAACAGACCAGGGCAGCCAAGTCATAGAGATGTATAGCACGGAAACAGACCTTTCGGTCCAACTCATCCACGCCAACCAGCTACCTGAACCTAATCTAGACTCATTTTCCAGCACTTGGCCCATATCCATTTAAGCCCTTCAAGTACCCATCCAGATGCCTTTTAAATGTTGCAATTGTACTGGTCTCCACCACTTCCTCTGGCAGCTTATTCCATACACGCACCACCCTCTCTGTGAAAAAGTTGCCTTTTATATCTTTCTCCTCTCACCCTAAACCTATGCCCTCTACTTCTGGACTCCCCCACCCCAGAGAAAAGACTTTGTCTATTTATCCTATCCATGCCCCCCTCATGATTTTGTAAACCTCTATAAAGTCACCCCTCAGCTTCCAATGCTCCAGGGAAAACAGCCCCAGTCTGTTAAGCCTCTCCCTATAACTCAAATCCTCCAACCCTGGCAACATCCTTGTAAATCTTTTATGAACCTTTTCAAGTTTCACAACATCCTTCCGATAGGAAGGAGACCAGAATTGCACGCAATATTCTAAAAATGTCCTGTACAGCCGCAACATGACCTACCAACTGCTATACTCAATGATCTGACCAGTAAAGGAAAGCATACCAAATGCCTTTTTCTGTGACTCTACTTTCAAGGAGCTATGAACCAGCATTCCAAGGTCTCTTTGTTCAGCAACACTCCCTAGGACCTTACTATTAAGTGTATAAGTCCTGCTAAGATTTGCTTTCCCAAAATGCAGATGGAGTTTAATTTATCTAAATTAAACTCCATCTGCCACTCCTCAGCCCCTTGGCCCATCTGATCAAGATCCTGTTGTAATCGGAGATAACCTTCTTCGCTGTCCACTACACCTCCAATTTTGGTGTCATCTGCAAACTTACTAACTATTCCTCCAATGTTCATATCTAAATCAATTATATAAGTGACGAAAAATAGTGGACCCAGCACTGATCCTTGTGGCACTCCACTGGTCACAGGCCTCCAGTCTGAAAAACAACCCTCCACCACCACCCTCTGTCTTCACCTTTGAGCCAGTTCTGTATTCAAATGGCTAGTTCTCTCTGTATTCCATGAGATTTAACCTTGCTAACCAGTGTCCCATGGGGAACCTTGTTGAATGCCTTACTGAAGTCCATATAGATCATGTCCGACGCTCTGTCCACATTAATCCTGTTTGTTATTTTTTCAAAAAACTCAATCAAGTTTGTCAGACATGATTTCCCATGCACAAAGCCATGTTGACTATCCCTAATCAAAACACTTACTATTCCAAACACATGTCAGTCCTGTCCCTCAGGATTCTGTCCAATAACCTGCCCAACACCGATGTCAGCTCACCGGCCTATAGTTCCCTGGCTTGTCCTTGCCACCTTTCTTAAATAATGGTACCATATTAGCCAACCTCCAGTCTTCCGGCACCTCACCTGTGACTATCGATGATACAAATATCTCCGCAAGGGGCCCAGCAATTATTTTCCTAGTTTCCCACAGAGTTCTAGGATAGACCTGATCAGGTCCTGGGGATTTATCCACCTTTATGCATTTCAAAACATCCAGCACTTCCTCCTCTGTAATATGGACATTTTTGAAGATGTCACCATCTATTTCACCACATTCTGTACCTTCCATGTCCTTCTCCACAGTAAACACTGATACAAAATACTCATTTAGTATCTCCCCCATCTCCTGCGGCTCCACACAAAGGCTGCCTTGCTGATCTTTGAGGGGCCCTATTCTCTCCCTTGTTACCCTTTTGTCCTTAATGTATTTGTAACTCCCTTTGGATTCTTCTTAACTTTATTTGCCAAAGCTATTTCATGTCCTCTTTTTGCCCTCCTGATTTCCCTCAAGTATACTCCTACTGCATTTATACTCTTCTGAGGATTCACTCAATCTATCCTGTCTATACCTGACATATGCTTCCTTCTTTTTCTTAACCAAACCCTCAAATTCTTTAGTCATCCAGCATTCACTACACTAGGAGCCTTTCCTTTCACCCTAACAGAAATATAATGTCTCCGGACCCTTGTTATCTCATTTCTGAAGGCTTCCCAATTTCCAGCTGCGAACCCAATCTATTCTTGAACATTCTTGCGTAATACTGTCAAAATGATTAGCTATACTTTTATAATTATTTTAGAGAGTTTATTCCACCTTAAATTGCTCCAAATAGCAGGAAAAAAAGAAGTGGACTTGAGAACGTTTAAAGGTCTTGAAGGCATATTTTAAGCGTGTTCAATATTAGGGTGCAACATGAAATAGAGACAATTGGTAAGTATGTGACTGCATTAAAACAGCTCACTGAATTCTGTGAATTTATGAAATTAAAGGATGATCTAATTAAGGATAGGATTGAATGATGTGTAAGAGCTCTGACAAAGACAGCAGACGTCCTGAGAGAGGAGAAGCTTATTCTCGGGAAATCAGTGGATATTTTGAAAAAGTGCTGAGGTTGTAAACCAGCAAGTAGAGCATATTCATGACAGAACAGAACAAGACTTGCAATACGCAGACAGAAATTACATGCCAAGGGGCTAAATAATCATGGACAAAGGGCAAACTGCAAATTATTGTAGAAAACATCAAACAAGGGAAATGAAGGCATGCCCTGTTTACAAGAAGCTAAATCATTTTTCACATGACTGTATGGCTAGAAGAAAGCACAATAAACAAGTACAGAAAGCATCTCGAGCAATAGGAGCTGAATATTCTGACAAATCACTCGACACCATAAAATAGGTTGGTTCTGTCAGGTGCTAAATGATTTGTGACTTTGAAATGATGACTGCCGTGTCATGTTAACATAAAGTGTCAGATAGACACTGGTGCATCATTTTTCCTTTATTCACTTGTAAGATATGATGTATCTGGCTGACCAACATTTATTGCCCACCCTAGTTACCTTTGAGAAAGTGGTGGTGAGCTGCATTCTTGAACTATTACAGACAATTGCTGTAGGTAGGCCCACAATGCTGTTGGAGAGGGAATTCCAGGATTTTGATCCAGCGACAGTGAAGGAACAGCAAGATACCATATCACAATGGTAAGTGATTTGGAGGAGATATGGCAGGTGCTGCTGCCTTTGCCTTTCTTGATTGAAGTGGTCATAGTTATGGAAGGTGCTGTCTAAGGATCTTTAGTGAATCTCTGCAATATATCTGCAGAAGGCAGTACGCACTGCTACTACTGAGTATTGATGTTGGATGGAGTGGATGTTTGTGTAGATCATACAACATTTGCAAAATGTATCAATGTGATAATCCCAAAAGTATGTTTGAAACTATATGATGGCACCATACTCTTTCCAAAAGCGGAAAGTATTCTAAGAGCCAAACGCAGTAACAAGATCTGGATTTCCAGATCATAGACCAAGATCGATCTTGCTCAAGATATATCAGACAAAAACCACTCACCTCATCTGGAACAAGTCTAGAAACATTGAAAATGAGAAAAGGAATAGGCCACTCAAATCTTTGAGCCTGCCCTAAGACTCAATATGATCAAGACTGATCATTCAACTGAGTACCCCATTCCTGCTATACCCTTTGAAGAACTATATCTAACTCCTTCTCAAGAATTCCATAGGCTCACATCTCTCTGAGTGAAGTGATTTATTCTTATCTCAGTCTAAATAGCCCACTCATATCATTAAAATGTGACCTCTGGTTCTGGACTGTCAGACATTGATAACATCCTTCCTGTGTTTATCCTGTCTGGTCCTGTCAGAATTTTTCTTTGTGATCCCCCTCATTCTTCTAAACTCCAGTAAATAGAGTTTTAACCAATTCAGTATCTTCATACATCAGTCCTGCCATCCCAGGAATCTTTCTAGTAAACCTTCATTGCTCTCCCTCCATAACCAGAAAAGCCTTCCTCAGATAAGGAGACTGAAGCGGCTCGCAACTGTGTATTGTGATGACAGTAAGACAGCACTTGGATCAGCCCTAGTCATCAAGGTCAAGTGGTTGTATTTGCAACCAAGGCATGAACACAAATGGAATGATGTGAAGCTCCAATCAAGAAAGAATGCTGCTTGGTCATTATCTATGTTCGTGAACATTTTCATCGACACCTATTTGAAAGAAACAAAGTCATAGTCTAGATAAGAGACAAGTCACTTTTAGCTGTTACTATTCACTTCAAAGCATTTGTAAAGACATTACACCAGTTATGGAGTTGCCATCTGGACTTGATACATAAGCAAGAGTAGTATATCACTGATGTGGCTGTTGAGACCAGAATTCCCTTTGGGAAAGTTAGAAGATACAATAGAATGTGAAATCCCCCATATCCAATGTGAAACAGCAGCTCACTATGCTGTGGAAGTCATAAACCCAGCAGAGTATTGAATGTTACAGACAAACCCTTGTCAAACCAAGCAGACTACTCTAAAAATGCAGCTCTCCAAGCAGTGCACGGCGATATGATAAAAGAGCATCATGTACATACAGAAATGAATTGACAGACTAAGATGGCATATTGTACAAGGAAATAGAATAATTATCTCTAAGGAGTTGAGAGGAAAGATGGTGAAGTATACCAATACAAGCCACCAAGGAATTGCATCAAGTCTGAGGAAGGCAACCAAAGTGCTCCACTGGCCAAACAAGAGCAATAAAATCAAGGAAAATGTCAGCCAGTACAGTTTGTGTAACAAGTACCAGGAGAAATAAACTGTTGAGCCACTGATAGCACACAAAATCCCAAACAGAACATAGGTGAGGTTCCAAGTAGACTTCTTATTTCTCAAAGGAACTGATCATTATTGGCACAGTTGACGACTATTCTTAGTACAGTATTGGAATGTAGACCAGCTGACTTCCACAATAATCAGTGAAATTATGGAATGCCTGGAAGCATATTTTGGTCATTGCAAACATATGAATAATGAGAAGGAGTATGCCATTTGGCCCCGCAAGCCTGCTCCAATATTCAATAAGGGGTAACTCAGTGATTAGCATTGCTGCCTCACACCACCAGGGAGCCAGGTTTGATTCCACCCTCGGGTGACTGACTGCATGGAGTTTGCACATTCTCCCCATGTCTGTGTGGGTTTCTTCCGGGTGTTCTGGTTTCCTCCCACAGTCCAAAGATGTGCTGGTTAAGTGAATTGGCCATGCTAAATTGTCCAGGGATGTGTTAGTTAGGTGGATTAGCTGTGGGAAATGCATGGTTACAGCATAGGGTATGGTATGAGTCTGAGTGGGATGCTCTTCGGAGAGTTGGTGTGGACTGGTTGGACCAAATGGCCTGTTTCCACACTGTAGGGATTCTATGAGTATCATGGCTCATCTTATTGTATCACAAATTCATGTCCCACCTACCCCTGTGGTCTTTCACTCATTTGCTTTACAAGAATCTGTTTACCTCTGCCTTAAAATATTCAAAGAGTTTGTTTCCATCAGCTGTTCAGAAAGTGTTTCATGGGGTCACTTTACTTTGAGGGAAATAAAATTGCCTCATCTCTGATTTAAATGTATGAAGTCTGATTTTTAAACCTCCAGTGAATACAAGCCTAGCCCGTCTAACTTTGCTTCATAAGACAACCTGCTCATTCCATGTATTAGTCTGGTAAACCCTCTCTGAACTGTGAGCAACACATTTAAATCCTTCCTTCTAAAAGGTACCCAATACTATACATGCCCTCCAGATGTGGTCTCACTAGTGACCTGTAAAACTGAAGCATAATCCCATTACCTTTGAATGCAATTCCCCTTGCAATAAATGATAACATTGCAATAGCTTTCCTAAACATTTGCTGTATTTTCATGCAAAACTTTCATGATTTATGCTCTAGGACACCAGATCCCTCTGCATCCCAGGCCCTGCGATCTCTCACCATTTAGATAAATGCTTCTTTTTTATTCTTTCTGCCAATTTCGCATTTTCCCACACATTATACACCATTTACCAGATCTTTACCAATTCACATAACCTATCAATATCTTTCTGTAACCTATATATATATATATATATATATATATCCTCTTCACAACTTACTTCCTTACCTATTTCTGTGTTATCACCAGATTTGACAACTTTAGGTTCTGTCCTTTCATCAATCATTTATAGAAACTTACAAAACAGTTGAGGTCCCAGCACTGATCCATGTGGCACATCATACATTACATCTTGCCAATGTTTATGTTTACCTTCTATTTCCTGCTAGCCAGTCAATCACCCATTCATACCAGGACACTAACCCTTTCACTGTAAGTTTTATTTTCTGCAATCAAAGGTTGCTTGATTTGACACTTTATCAAATTCCTCTGAAAATGAAAATAAAGTCAATCAACCAGCTCCTCTTAATTCAGAGAGCATATTTCTTCCTCAAGGAACTTCAATTGATGGGTTAAACATGACTTTTCTTTCACAAAGCTATATTCATTCTTCCTAATTGCCTTAAATCTAAATGCCTTCCTATAAATCCTTTAACATTAGCTTCTAAATTTTTCCCTACGACAGATGTTCTGTCTCCTGCCAGTTTGATTTATAAGACATTTATTCGCCATCTTCCAACCTGATTGTACTTTCTCCAAATCAAGAGAGTTTTGGAAAATTAAAATCAATTTAAAAATTACAATGGTGCATCAACTATCTCTTGATTGACTAGGGATGTAGTCAATCAAGATCAAAACACATCACAACCCAGGGCTTAGACAATTTACTCAGTACCTCTTCTCCTGTGATTGTTATTTTCCTAAGTTCCTCCCTTACTTTCAATTCCTGATTTATAGCTACTTCTAGTATATTACTTGTACCATTGCAGTAGATTTATTTAACAAAATAATCCCAGGAACCTCAAAGTACAGGTCATTGCTTAATGAGAAAACATTTGGGAGAGATTACCTGAGAAATTAGTTTTGAGGTAGCACCCTAACAAGAATCTATCAGATATTTATATATTGTATGGTGCTCAGTTGTTAGTACTGCTGCCTCACAGCACCCGGGACCCAAGTTCTATTCCACCCTTGGGCAACCGTCTGTGGAGTTTGCACATTTTCCCTGTGTCAGCATGGGTTCCCTCTGGGTGCTCTGATTTCCTCCCACAGTCCAAAGATGTGCAGGTTGGATGGATTGGCCACGCTAAATTGCCTATAGTGTCCTTGGATGTGCAGGCTAGGTAGATTAGCCATGGGGAATGCAGGGTTATAGGAATAGTGTATGAGTCTGGGTGGGATGTTCTTTGGAGGGTCAGTGTGGACTCAGTGGGCTGAATGCCTTGCTTCCACACTGTAGGGAATCTATGAGGTAAGTCATGTAGACAGTATGTTACTCAAATTTCTAATAGCTTAATGCATAGTGGTCTACCTCACTATGTTATAAAACAGGTAAACAGAACACTGTTTTGAAATAAATGACTATGAATACAGAAATACTTACAAATTAATTATTTGTTTCAGATATTTATAAACCACATAAACCTCTAAACCAAACTTAAAATAAATGATATTTAAAAAAATGTAAGTTACAGTTTATGTTGCAGACAAAAAACACTAATGTCATTTTGCACCCAAATGGCTCTTCCAATAACAAAGGTAGTGAAACCAATAGCTGAATTAGTAATAAGCATGAGTGACAAAATCAAGGTATAATGGCAGACAGGCAAATATTTTAACAAGTCTGCCAAATTACTGTTCCTGAATAAGGGTCCTGCTCGAAACGTCGATTTTCCTGCTCTTCGGGCGCTGCCTAACCTGCTGTGCTTTCCCAGCACCACTCTAATCTTGAAATTATTATCAGAGTTGAGCACTGGAGAACCAGAGTTGAGAGTGTGTTGCTGGAAAACACAGCAGGTCAGGCAGCATTCAAGGAGCAGGAAAATCGACATTTTGGGCTGAAGCCCTTCATCAGGAATGAGCGCAGTAGATCACTGGAGAGCCAGTCAGGATACATGTACTATCAATAAAAATTAGCCCAGTCGGCAGCTTTGGACATTCATAGAGCAGTTGTCACCTCAATTGGCTACCTGTCATAATTACAGGTTAGTACACAGAAATATCAAAGCTGTTTTTCAGCACATGTGGCCAATCAGGAAGATGCTTTGCTTTATGTGTTGGAAATCATGTCTCACTAACTTGTACAATTTTTTGAGGAAGTGACAAAGAAGATTGATCAAGGAAGAGCACTAGATGTTCTGCAAGGTAGACCAGTTAGCAAGGTTAGATCGCATGGAACTGGAAATGTGTTGCTGGAAAAGCGCAGCAGGTCAGGCAGCATCCAGGGAACAGGAGAATCGACGTTTCGGGCATAAGCCCTTCTTCAGGCTTATGCCCGAAACGTCGATTCTCCTGTTCCCTGGATGCTGCCTGACCTGCTGCGCTTTTCCAGCAACACATTTCCAGCTCTGATCTCCAGCATCTGCAGACCTCACTTTCTCCTCATAGATCGCATGGAATCCAGGGGGAGCTAGCCAACTGAATACAAAATTAGCTTGAAGGTTGGAGACAGAGAGTGGAAGTGGAGGGGTGTTTTTCAGACTGGATGCCTGTGACCAGTGATGTGCCACAAGGATTGGTTAAATGAAAAATTAATTATTTTTAAAACTGATTTAATGTGAATATAGGAGATATGATTAGTGAGTTTTCAGATGACACCAAAATTACTTATGTAGTGGACAGTAAAGAAGGTTATCTTGGTTACAACAGAACCTTGATCGGATGGGCCAATGGACCGAGGAGTGACAGATGGAGTATAATTTCGATAAATGTGAGGTGTTGCATTTTGCAAAGCAAGGTTAAGGCAGAACTTATACAATTAATGGGGGGGCCCTGGGGAATATTGTTGAACAAAGAGACCTAGGGGGTGGGTGCATAGATCCTTGGAAGTGGAGTTGTGGGTAGACAGGGTGGTAACGAAGGTATCTGGCACACTTGCATTGAGTACAGGATATCATGTATAGGACATTGGTGAGGCCAGTTTTGGAATACTGTGTTCAATTCTGGTCTCCCTGCTATTGGAAAGACGTTGTTGAACTTGAAATGGTTCAGGAAAGATTTACAATGATGTTGCCAGGATTTGTCTAGAAGGACAGGCTGAATAGGTTGGGGTTCTTTTCCCTGGAATATCAGAGGTGCAGCAGTGATGTTAAAGAGGTTTATAAAATAATGAGGGGCATGCATAGGTGAGTATCCAAGTTTTTTTTCCCAGTGTAGGGGAGTCCAAAGCTAGAGGATATAGGTTTAAGGTGAGAGAGGAAAGACTTAAAAGGGACCTGAGGGGTAGCTTTTTCACAGAGAGGGGGTGTGCGTTGAGCTGCAGAGGAAGTGGCGGAGGTGGGAACAATTATGACATTTAAAAGGCACCTGGATGGGTTCATGAATGGGAAGGGTTCAAATGCTGGGAAATGTGACTAGATCGGTTTAGGGTATCTGGTCAACATGGCTGATTTGCACCGAAAGGTCTGTCTTCCTATTGCACAACTCTATGACTCTACGATTGAGTGTTTTATTTGTGTGTCTTTAAAAAGTGAGGAATTAACTGTTTTAAGAAGTAACTGTTTTAAAACCAGTGTTTGAAAAAGTTGCTGGAGTTTTGAAAGCAAGTGATCTGATATTCATGACAGGCATGTCAACAGCTGTTTGAATAAGTATTAATTGAAGTTTGAATTGTACACGATCTGGAGCCAAGTATGAGTACTGATGCAGTTCTTATTTGCAGTAAGAAATTGATTGGTCTGTGGACTAGTGGCAGTAAAGACTGACAGAGACTTTTGCTTGCCAGCAACTGTTTGATTGGACGATTGGACCTCAGGCATCTGAGCAGCTTGGAGCAGAAATCAAGTTACAGAGACAGAAACAGAGACAAAGAAGTGTGCCGATCTTTTTCCAGCCCAGAACTAACTGCCTGTTCTCTGCAGTCAGAACTCAGTTCAAACCTGAGAAAAAAACAATTACCTTTCCTGCGACCAAAAGTGCTGAAGATCACAGCAGGTCAGGCAGCATCCATGCTGAGTAACGTTTAGAGTCTAAATGATCTTCATTACTTCATCTAGACTCGAAATATTAATTTGCCTTCTTTTCATGGATGCTGCCTGACCCGCTGTGATCTCTAGCATTCTTTTTGCTTTCAGTTCAGATTTGAGGTGGGTTCTTTATGCAGAGAGTTGTGAGAACATGGAATGCATTGCCAGCAGCAGTTGTGGAAGCGAGGTCATTGGGGATATTTAAGAGACTGCTGGACATGCATATGGTCACAGAAATTTGAGGGTTCGTACATTAGGTTTACCTTACACAAGGATCAATGGTCGGCACAACATCGTGGGCTGAAGGGCCCGTTCTGTGCTGTACTGTTCTATGTTCTATTCAAGCATTTGCAATTATTTGCTCCTACTTTGCCTGTAACAGTTGTTGTAAACTATGACAGTTGAAATGATAAATCAGATGTTTGTGAAGTGAATGAATTACTCTGTAATTCCTAAAAACTTATGGAAGCATGAAGAAAAAGTGAACAATAAGGAGTTTGGACAGCTAAAAAAAAGTACCATTTCAACATGTGAACCGGAAAGTAAAAACCACAGAACTGATCTTTCAGGATTTTTTTAACTTCTGTCGGTAATCTACTTACGAGTGTGTGTGTATGTGTGTGAGAGAGAGAGAGACAGAAAGAGTTTAGCAGGGGATTAGAATTTTAGTCTGTAGTCTCATGTGTGAATGGTATATAATTGTTTACCTGTAGCTATACTCTAATTACTTATAATAAATACTAATTATTGTTCAGGACAGGAACAATTACTTTTAATAAATAATAATTGATCCATGCTTTCTACATTGGTCTAAAAGTCAAGTAAATTGGAGTACTGTTTGCACTTTTTAAAAAGAAATTAACATTTGGTGCAACTTCAGGAATAGTGGATCTCAATTTACGATGGGCTATCCTAGTAGATTTTAACAGTGTGAACTCACCATTTGGACAGACCACAGATCAGCCATTGGTCCCAAAGATTCACAGCTCCTCTACAATGGAATTGGAACAACAGATACTACCACATCAACAAGTGACACAGGAAAAACATATTCTGGAAGGGGAATAACATTCAAATAAACAGCCAATGATAACGCACATGTGACAATCAGAGATTTAAAGATGATATGTGCATTGCACGTGCAGAGGCCAATGGGAATAACAAAATAGTAATGCATGCAAACAGTTATGTGCGTAATATGTAAGTTAGGTCACTCACAATGTAAATGTTTTTTATTCTTTCTGTATGAGTGGAGAGATGTTTAGATTCAATAGTATACCAATTTGCTTCCTGGTTTGCCATGGTCATATAACCTCTACTATGACGCACTGATTGCATCCAATTTACTGTTAGTTGAATAAAGACAATGTAGAAGCCATACTCTGATCCGTGAGCTTGTAACAGACTAGATTATGTATTAAATACAAGGGCATGCCTTATGCAATGCTAAGTCTCATCCTGAGAATTCACACAGTGTTAGGAGTTCAGGGTAAGGATGAAAATATGCTGATCACTTAATCCTACCAGAAACAGCAAGAAGCAAGTGCAGCTGCATATATACAGTAAAAAAAAACTTTGTTAAATATGTTACATAACTGCTGAACTTGCTCAGAAAAGTGTTCATAAAGTTACTCTACACATACTCAGCTGATGCAAATCTGTTGTGTGTGTGATGTTGATGGAGAGTAAATATTGCCCAGGACAACACAGATACATCCTCTGCTATTTGAAATCAGGAAGAAGCTTCAGTTGAATGTCTCATCCAAAAGTCAGCATTCTGTCAGTGTAGGGCACCCTCAGTATTGCATTGGAGTGTTATGCACCCAAGCCCTAGAGTGTGACTTTCAACCTGTACCTTGGGATTCAGAGGTGAGAATGATACCAGTTCAGCTACAGTTGAATTGGATTGTAGGAAAGACAAAGAAGTACAAGTGCATTTAGGAAGAGCAATATTATGGCACAAAAATAGCAGAAAATGCTTCTCCCCAATGTTTTTGTCACAAAATGTTGATGGTTCTGACACGCAACAAAATAGGACCATAAGAAATAGGAATAGAAATACGCTACTTGGACCTTCAATCCTACTGCTCCATTTAGTAAGATCATGGATGAACCAACATTCTTCATGTCCCTGTAATCCTTGATTCCCTTACTGATGAAGAAATGATCTACCTCATCCTGTCAAGCGCCTTTAGAATCCTATAAGTTTCAATGGGGTCACTTCTCATTTTTCTAAACTCCAGCAAGTAGAGTCCCAACCTGTTCAGCCTTTGATCACAAGACAATCTCTCCATACTAGGAATCATCCCATTGAACCTTCTCTGAACTGCCTCCAATGAAATATATATTTCTGAAATTAAGGGGTCCAAAACTACTCACAGTGCTGCAGATGTGGTCTTACCAGAATCTCATACTGTTGAAGAAAGACCTCCCACTCTAATACTCCAACCCCCTTTAAAGAGCCAACATTCCATTAGCTTTCCTGATTACCTATTGGACCTGTGTGTCAGCTTTCTGTCCTTTGTGCACAAGTACTCCCAAGTTCCTTTGCGTTGCAGTGCATTGCAGCTTATTTCCATTTATATGTTACCCTGTTCTTTTGTCCTTCCTTCCAAAATAAACAGTTTCACATGTTGTACTGCATTTGCTAACTTTTGTCCACTTATGGAATCTAGCAATATCTCTCTACAAATTATTTGCATTCCTGTCACAACTTGTCTTTCTACTTTGTTCTGTGTTGTCTGCAAATTTAGTTACAGTTCATATGCCTTCTTCCTCCAAATCATTAATATATATTGTTCACGGTTGTGGTCCCAGCACTGTCCCTTGTGGAACCCCAATGGTTACAGGTTGCCAACCTGAAAAAGAGTTCCTGATCCCCATTCATGGTTTTCTGCCCATTAGCCATTTTTCTATCTGCCAATATACTATCTCTAATATCATGGTTTCTTATCATATGACTTAACCTTCTGTGAGGTATGTTATTGAGTGCCTTGTGGAAGTCCAAATACAACATAACTACTATCCATCTGTCTGAGGCTTCCTCAAAAAAACCGCTAATAAATGTCAGCTTTCATGAAGTCAAGCTGACACTGCTTGTTTAGGTTATGATTTTCCAAATGTAGTGCTATTACTTCCTTAATAATTGATTCCAATACTTTTCCAACAATGGATGTTTCTATTGGCATATAATTGGCATATAGTTACCCACATTTTGCCTCCCTCCCTTTTTGAATGGGGGTGTCACATTGGTAGTATTCCAGCTCTCCAGTTCTCCTCCAGAATTCAAAGAGTTTTGGAAAATTACAACCACTGTATGTACTATTTTTATAGCTGCTTCTTTTAGGATCCTAGGATACAAGCCATCAGAGTCAGTGGACTTATTTACCTTTAGTCCAATTAGTTTGTCTAATATTACTTCTCCAGTGATGTTGATGTACTTAATTCTTCCCCTGATTTCTTTAATATTGATGGGATTTTTGAAGTATCATCCACCATAGAAACAATTTAAAATATATGTTTAAAATGGGATGAGGTTTCACCCACAACAACAATAATATGTTTTGCACAAAAATTAAATGAGTGTTTGAAAATAAATATTATAAAGGATAGTGGGGAAAGCTGGAAAAGGGATTAAAGTGAATAAGTCACTCAAGAGGTAGCATTGGCACAGGCATGAAGTGTCAAATGGCCATTTTCAGTGTTGTAATTTGTGTAATTTGTTATTAGGAATGAGATAGAGGTTGTATTTGCATGCCAACTGTAATGCCAGAACCAAATACTTTATGGTTTAAACCTAATTATAATGCAGTCATCATCTAATGTCAATGGAAGGATGCCAACAATGGAAAGCAGAGCCAAATCTAGGGTTAGATTGGAATGAAATATTCAAGAGAAGGATCTTACACTGCTTTGTTTAAAAATCATATCCATCCATAACCCTTTAATTGTCAGATATGGGTGTGGTTTTCCACATTTCCGCATGAGTCGATAATCCTGTATCTGTTCACCTCAGCAAAATGGCAGGCTGATGAGCAGCAAACCTCAGTCCACTAGTTTAATTTATCGCCATTATAGATATATAGTGAAATGCAATTATTTCAATTAATTCAAGTACTAGATCAAAAATAAGTTTGATAATATATTAATACGCAAGCTTCAATATAGCAAAGGGTATGATTTCTAAAAAAAATTTCATTGAAATTAAATGAAGAATTTAGTGTGTATAATACATGTACACATTCATGTGAATACTTTAGCCCATAGTTATTCCATTCAAGCACCTAAAGTGCTCTGCTAGGAGGTGTCCAGTCTCCCCAATGTAGAGGAGACCGCATCGGGAGCAACGGATACAATAAATGATATTGATGGATGTGCAGGTAAAACTTTGGTGGATGTGAAAGGCTCCTTTAGGGCCTTGGATGGAGGTGAGGAAGGAGGTGTGGGCGCAGATTTTGCAATTCCTGCGGAGGCAGGGAAAGGTGCCAGGACGGGAGGTGGGTTGCAGGGGAGGCGTGGACCTGACCAGGTAGTCACAGAGGGAACGGTCTTTGTGGAAGGTGGAAAGGGGTGGGGAGGGAAATATATCCCTGGTGGTGGGGTCCGTTTGGAGGTGGCAGAAATGTCGGCGGATGATTTGGTTTATGTGTAGGGTGGAAGGTGAGCACCAGGGGCATTCTGTCCTTGTTACGGTTGGAGGGGTGGGGTCTAGCAGAGGCATTGAGTTTTAGGAAGGAGGGTGATTATGCTCAAACTGTGTAAAATGTTGGTTAGACCACATTTAGAGTATTGTGTGCAGTTCTGGGATCCACATTATAGGAGGGATGTGATTTCACTGGAGAGGGTGCTGAGAAAATTTATTGGGACATGTACATGGACAAAATCTTAGACATCTACAGCATAGAAAAATGCCCTTTGGCTCATTGATTCTGTGCCAGTCAAAAATAGCTACTTAACTATTAGAAATTGCAGGAGAAATTCAGCAGGTTGAGCAGCATCAGTGGAAACAGTGAGGTCTGCAGATGCTGGAGATCAGTGTTGAGAGTGTGTTGCTGGAAAAGCACAGCAGGTCAGGCAGCATCCGAGGAGCAGGAAAATTGACGTTTTGGGCCAGAGCCCTTCATCAGGAATGGTGTGTTCCAGCAACACACTCCCAGCATCAGTGGAAAACAAAGGTAGCTAATGTTTTGAGTACAGTGACCCTACTTCTTTCTGTCTACCCTGTCTATGCCCATCATAATTTATACATCTCAATCATGATCCTCTGCTCTAAGGAAAGCAACCTTAGTCTATCCAATCTGTCTTCATTACTAAAACTCTCCAGTTCAGGGAACATCCCAATAAATCTTATCTTGCTTAGTCTAACATTACCATTAAGTCAGAAACTAACCCTTATTCATTGATGAATATATGAGAGCAAACCAGGAGAACACCGGGGATACCAAAGAATGAAGTGCCAGTCTGGTGAAGCAAAACGTAGGGCTAATGGTGAAAGTGGCATGCTATTAATAGAGCTAAGTGATCCCAAAAGTAATGGACCAGATCAAAACTTTGTAATCCTAAACCTTTAATTGTTAAATTTGATGAACAGTTAAACAACTAACATGTGGAGGCCCAGCATGTAAGTCCAAATGACAAGGCCAAAGCATTTATACCCATTTTCAATCAAAGGTACCAAGTTGACAAAGGTACTAAGTCTGACGAAACTTTGCAAATCTGACTCTGGTGTTCTGATGAAGAGTCACCAGACATGAAATATTAACTCTGATTTCACCTCAAAGATGCTGCTAGATCTTCTGAGTTCCACCAGCAAATTCTGCAGTTGTTTCAGATGTCCAGCAGCCACTGTTCTTTGTTATATGGTATTGAGCTGACAATCCATCTTAATCTCCTCATGTGTTCCCCACCAGCACAGATGCTAGTCTTTATCCAATTATGTTTCTGGATTACAAGTGGTGTAAATTGAATTGAATAAAGATTGGCATCTTTGCTGGTGAGGAACTCATGAGGAGGTTACAGCTATTTCTGCTTAGCATTCTGGATACAGCAATGACTATGACACTGGCAATAACCAGCTATAGTATTGAAAACTTGTGAATGGGTCTTTGCCAATGCTATCACGTGGCACTAACTCATGAATGACTTACTGACCAATGCTGAGATGATTTTCATCCAGACCAATCAACTCATTAAAACCCTGATCCAAATACTGAGTCATTGCTCTTGAATTCAAGGTGGTATTTGGCAAATGTTAAAGGAGTCCTATTAAAATTGAAGCTAATAGGAATGTGGGGGAGAACTTTACCTAGCATAAAGGAAAATGTTTCTAGGTATTGCAGATCACAATCTCAGCCCCAGGGCAACTTTCTAAGAGTTCCTCGGTGTAGTGCCTCAGTGTTAAGCTGCTTCTTTCAACATAAAGTGACAAATCACTGATGATTGCACTATATTTAGTTCCATTTGCAACTCATATAATGAAACAGTCAATGAACATATGAAAAGTTTGGCCTTATTGAGTTTGGAGTGAAATGTCTCATATAATATTTGCACCAAGATGTGCCTAGTGATGATTACCTTCAACAAGAGACTATCCAATCCCACCTCTCCTCCATATTCAATTGCATTATCAACACTGATTCTCCCACTTCTAGGTTCTTGGGTTTCACCAATGATCAGTAATTTAACAGGTTTAACCATATAAATAATGTGGCTACTTTGAAGCTAGTTATTCTGTGATACCTCATCCAGTGACTCTTTTAACCTTTTCTAAGAAAGCACAAATCAGGAGTGTTATGGATTAATACTCAAACTGCCTGGATCAGTGAAGCTCAAACCACATGCAAGAATCTCAACACTATCCAGGTCAAAGAAACCTGCTTAATTTGTACTACCTTGTCATTGATTCACTCCACCACCATCACCCAGGGACTGCAATGCATGCTATCTAGCAAGATAAAGCAATGCACCAATGCTTCTTTAAAGACATTTTCCAAATCAATTGCTTCTATCATCCAGAAGGAAAAGGGCAGCCTGTGTCTGAAACACCACCACCTGTAACTTCCCCTCAAATTTATTATCATCCAAATACGAACATGGGAACAGGAGTAAACCATTCAGACCCTTGAGCCTGTTACACCGTTCAGTTAGATAATAGCTGATCTGTGGCATAACTCCATTTACCTGCTTTTGCCCCATATCCCGTCATATCTCATTTGATAAAAAAAATCTAACTCAGATTTAAAATTAACAATAGATCCAATATTTGGTTCCATTTGTGGATGAATGTTCCAAACATCCACCATCCTTCATGTGTAGAAGTACTTCCTAACATTTCTCCTGTGTGGGCTGACACTAATTCTCAGACTATAACCTTTAGTTCCAGAATCCCCTATTGGTGGGAATACTTTATCTTTAACTACCCTGTCTTTTCCTGTTAATATCTTGAAGACTTTGATCATATCCACCCCTTAACCTTTTAAGCAAGTGCTGGTTGACAGTACATTTGATGATGATCCCTTTTGTAATTGAGAGTAGACTGATTCGGTATTAATTGGCCTGGTTGCATTGATGCTTCTTTTTCTCTACAGGATATATTTAAGCAATTTTCTACATTGTCAGATAGATTCCAGTGTCATAGCTGTGCTAGAGCCATGGCAACTTCTAGAGCACAAGCCTTCAGTTCTATTGCTCAAAGATTGTTAGTACCCATAGCCTTTCCAGCATCTAGTGCCTTTGGCTGTTTCTTGATTTCACATACAATAAATTGTAATTTCTGGATACTGGTGTCTGTTATGCTGGGAACATCTGGAGGAGATGGAGATGGATCATCCATTTCGCACTTCTGGCTGAAGAATGTCACAAATGATTCAGCCTTAGTATTTGTACTGTTGAAAATGTGTTGCTGGAAAAGTGCAGCATCCAAGGAACAGGAGAATCGACGTTTCGGGCATAAGCCCTGGGCTCCCCAATCATTGGGGATTGGAATATTTGTGAAGCCTTCATTAGTAAGTTGTTTCATCATCCATCACAATTCATGTGTAGTTGCTACTTGTGCTGTTTGGTATTCAAGTGTTCCTGTGTTGTACGGGGTCCTGTTATAGCTTCAGTTGATTGTCACCTCACTTTTAGATATGCCTGTTGCTGATCCGGGCATGTCTTCCTTCACTTTTCATCGAAGCAAAGGTGATCGCCTGGCTTGTTGGTTGTGGTAGAGTGGTGGATATGCCAACCCTATCAGGTTTCAGATCATGTTTGAATGCAATTCCACAGGTTTTGATGGTCCACAACACTGAATGGATGTCCAAACTTGAGTTGCTAAATTTATTTGAAGTTTATTCCAGTTAGCATAGCTGTTGTTCCACACAAAATGATAGAGGGTATTTTCAATGTGAAGACTGGAGGGGATTGAATGAGGTTTCCTTGTCTATCTTTGACCTGATGCCATGAGACTTCACATGGTCTAGGATCAATGTTGAGGGCTCCCAGGTTATTCCTTCTTGCATCACTGAACTGGCATGGCTGCTGCATCAGTCCTGCACACCAATAGTATTGCCTGGGACATTCTCTGTGAGTGTGTGTGTAAGGTTGTTGCTTGACTAGTTTGTGAGGCAGCTCTCCATATTTTCATACTGACTCCTCAGATGAACTTTGCAGGGTCAATATTACCATTTCTGGTGATTAGGTTGATGCCATCTGCCCAGGTTCATTTCTGTTATGATATGATTGAGTAGTTTATTAGGCCATTTCAGAGGGTGACTACGAGTCAACCACTTTACTGTGTATGTGGAGTCACATGTAGACCAAACCAGGTCCATGGAGATGGATCATCCACTTGGCACTTCTGGCTGAAGATTGTCACAAATGATTCAGCCTTAGTATTTGTACTGTTGCACTGGGCTCCCCAATCATTGGGGATTGGAATATTTGTGAAGCCTTCTCTAGTAAGTTGTTTCATCATCCATCACAATTCATGTGTAGTTGCTACTTGTGCTGTTTGGTATTCCTGTGTTGTACGGGGTCCTGTTATAGCTTCAGTTGATTGACACCTCAATTGTGGGCCATCAAAACCAGTAGAATTGCTTTCAAACATGATCTGAAACCTGATAGGGTTGGCATATCTACCACTCTACCATAACCAACAAGCCAGGAGATCACCTTTGCTTCAATGAAAAGTGAAGGTAGATTTCCTTCCATAAAGATCATTCATGAAAGGTAAGAGGTTTTTTTTACAATAATTGTTTTTCCTAAAACTCAAGTTAATCATTTGCAGTGGGATACAAACTGAGTTCTCAAAGTATTGTTCTGGATTATTAGGCCAGAAACAATATCTCTATGCTATCCCTTGCCCTGGTGGTTATGGTGGCTGAAATAAAGTTTTGTACATCTGTAAGACAAGATTGTTGGAACAGCAAATGTTGTTTTCAAGTTGTATTGCTAGAACAATACAGAAACTAAAATTGATACAGGAAGCAGCACATTTAAGGAATTATGTTGAGGTTTGGTGCATGAAGCTATTGGTTCATTGACATAAGATTGACATAAATCCTAAGAAAGGTATGCTGTACTTTGAAAAAAAAACTTTGCAGGAATCTTCATGCAACCCAGTGGCTACTGCCACATTATATTAGCAAGGCAAAAGTGAGGACTGCAGATGCTGGAAACCAGAGTTTAGATCAGAGTGGTGCTGGAAAAGCACAGCAGGTCAGGCAGCATCCGAGGAGCTGGAAAATCGACATTCGGGCAAAAACAATTACTGCAGATGCTGGAAACCAGATTCTGGATCAGTGGTGCTGGAAGAGCACAGCAATTTAGGAGCATCCGAGGACAGGCCTCAGATGGTGCCTAAATTGCTGTGCTCTTCCAGCACCACTGATCCAGAATCCAGTTTCGGGCAAAAGCCCTACATCAGGAATTTGAAGGGCTTTTGCCCGAAACGTCGATTTTCCTGCTCCTCGGATGCTGCCTGACCTGCTGTGCTTTTCCAGCACACTCTAGTCTAAACATTATGTTAGCAGCACATCCAGATTAAATATTGTTGATCTTGTTTTGACTGTACCCAGATTATATTTTACTTTCTTGCGCACGCCTTACGTTGACAATTTATAAAAGGTTGCATTTATTGACACCTTTTAGAATGGGTCAAACGAACCACGTTGCCAGACCCGCCCAATTTTTAAAAAAACTTTTTGTTGTCTAAGTGTCTGAAAGCACCGCCCTCTCTTTTGTTCCGGCTGTATCCCCGGAAGAGCCGATGGTTCAGTCGGTGTGAGCAGTGGTTGCGGTTGAAGGCACGGTTCTTCCGCACAGATTTCAGAATATCGTTGCGGTGCAGTGCGATGAAGTAATGTAAAATGCAATCAACAGTTGCGCGTAGTTGTGACAAACCATCGTGCTCCCTTATTCCTTGTATTTATTTGTAGCCCAGCCACGCCTGGACGTAAACGTGTGGGACGTTTGTCAGCATGACCTGTACATGATGTGCACCAACTGTTTTAACGTGTATTCATACTCCGGGTCCAAATTACATTTTAAAAATTATAAAATTCATTTGGTGTTTATATAATAAAAACTTTTCCAGTACAGGCATGTCAGAGGTTCAGTAGCACGATACGCATTAAGTAAGACGTGGTCTAATGAAACAAACTGTTGTGTGCGTGTTGTCAACATCTGCATGGTGGAATGATACAACACAACAATCCCACAAAAAGCCAAAGTAATGTTTCTGCATTGATTTTCCAAAGAGATATGAGCACCTACACCCACATCTCAACCATTACAGAAGCAACTGTGTAGCGTAAACAATCGCCTTCTGGGAGGAGTCCCTTCCCGTTGGCCGAATATTGACTGTTTATTCCATCTTTCTGTGTGGGGGGAATGTATGATGAGTTGGCTGCCGCCTGCCGCAGGACACCGCCATGTGCCTACAATCCAAGGGTGTCTTCCGACTCACAACTCCACCTAACAACACGACACAGCCATACACAGCATTCATCTCCAGCCAAAAAAACAACTCAGTTCAGCCACTCTTCGGAAGCAAGAGCATCGATGGTCTCCACAGACAATATACTTCTGTTTTAATTGCCATATGCGAGGCGGACGCATGCAATTCGTCCTGCACTCTGCAGTGTGAGATCATTCATGCACGAATCCTTTCTGATGTTGCTGAGCCTCAGCCCGGTTTAGGAATTTCGCTTGAATATATGTTTTAGAAATCTAATTTTCCTTTGATCGACTGGCTTGGTTTTAAAATGCGCTTGTGTGAAATGTTAACTCCAGAGGATGTCCTTTTATCTTAAGTACGCGGATTCCGAGTAACTGACTGCAATTTGCGAATGCAAGGAAAGAAAAGGTTTTGGCGATCTAAGATGAAATTTCCAATAGAATCATCAAGAAAACACACTAGCTGTGACCCTCCAGGTTCGTAGCTGTATTGAATTTGAGTGTATGTACGTGTGGTATTTTATTCCATGAATTGAACAGTATTTGCCCATAGGGTAAATACTGTTCGGTATATCGTTCAGGTATATGTACATACACAAAGAGGTAGACAGTGGTGGGAACTATTGCCCTTTGGCGGCCAAATTTTTTTTTCTCGTTTCTCTTTTATTTACGAACGAGAATTCGCTTATCGGGTTCCCAGTCCGGGGTCTGACAAATGCCATTATGATACGATGCTACACTGTTAACTGAGCAGTTACACCAGGGTGTCTGGGTGTATGACTGAGATTTGAACAGTAAGCTCACTTTGAATATGCCAATCTTTTATTCATTCCAAACTGCATCTCGGCAATACCCAGTTATTTCGCCCGCTTTCTTTTTTCATTTCATCACCATTGTGATTTGATTATTGGTTCCGATTACGAGTACAGCTGGGGTGTATGTGTGTAGCTGCTTCGTGTTTTTTTTGCATTATTGCATGGACAGGCAAGCACACAGCAAAAACCCGCAGTCTGCTGCGGCGGGAAGGAATGAACAAAAAAGCCTCACTATTGCTCGAGAGCTAATTTGTTGAGACGAGTGTATGCTATTGACAAAATTAAACCAGGAACTGATATGTTTATACCTCTTCAGCTCTAACCGTCTCCGCATTCGCTCTCCCCTATTTGCTGCTTTGCAATATTCCCGTTGAGGTGTTTTGTTAAAATGGTTCTTTCACTGCAGCACACACACACACAAACACACTGGGAACAATTTCAAAACGTTCAGCGGCAAGACTTCCCCGATAAAAAAAACTGCTGGATGGATGTACGATAATAACCATCTCAACTGCTCCAGCAGTCAATTACATCAATCCAAACAGCTTTTGATTTCTCCGAAACAGACTCAAGCTCTTCATCAAGTCTACTCATTTTCATGTGGCTTGAATGCAAATATCCAAACCGACTCTTTGCAGCCAGCTGCCGGGGTGGGTCGTTGTTACAGGGTGCATTAGTTTGCCACGACCCCCAACGGAATGTTGCCTAGGAGCTGCCGTTTCGTTGCACGCAGACCGTTTCCGGTAACCCTACACAAGATGCCAGTTTCTGTTTACGTTTAGAACGATTCTAAGGCACTGCTGCTGTCTCCGGTAACCCATCGCATTAATGGCCACTAAAACAATACCAGATAGATATAACATTATGTATTCAAATAAATTTGTATCTAACCTAAATAGACCTTTTGTAATCAGTTCGAGCACATTTAGTATTGTCAGTTGCTGTTAGTGCAAGTCAATGGACATTATTTTGCCTGGGAAGATCGAAGTGTAGGTCCAGGAAGAAAGGCATTTTGAATTTTGTAGAGGAGAGGCACACATCTGCATGTATTTTCTAGGGTCCATTTACCCCACACATTGGGCGCAGTGCCCAGCTGTACACGCACATGCTGCACCCTCACACTACAAGCAAATCAGTCGATGAGAAACGGCAGGGAATAACACGACCGACACGAGGGAGCGCTGACGGCACGCCCCTATTTCATCCAAAGAAAATACTACTCCGGCTACAGCAACACTTTTGCATGACACATTGTACAGAGCCAACCTGAAAGGGCTGATTTGCACACAATTTAAACAGGGCGTTTCGCTGAACCGTACACCTCCAGGAAGCATCTAATTACAAGGTCAGACTCGAAACAAAACTATGAAGTTAGTATGCATCTTGAAATGATATCAGACTGACAGTTCAGGCCCCAAATGTCCTTCTTTAGTGCACAGAGCTATAGGTTTGACCCCTCTCCACACTGGGATCAGAGTTACTCTTCAGTTGTTTTTGTTTCAGTCGCTGTCCAATCCACAGTGCAAGCCTGTGATCCAAAGACCAACGGGCACTACCCGGTGCCCAGGCTGTCCATATCCTCCAGGACCACGGTGGTAGCCAGCATGGACAGTGGCCCTCACACATCGCCCACAGTCATGAAGTGGAAAACGGTGCTGGCTATCTTCGTGGTCGTTGTCCTTTACCTGGTGATCGGAGGCACCGTGTTCCGAGCTCTGGAAAAACCTTTCGAAAGCAAACAGAAGCATAAGATCACGACAGAGAAATCCAGTTTCCTTCGAAATCACCCCTGTGTGAACCCCGGAGAACTTGATGCACTCATTGAGGTAAGAAAATGAATGCACACATGGGCTGGCCTCAGATTTAACTCCAAACACATCTCACAGTTGGAAGTGGCTGGATAAATGCGTCGGCTCGCCAAACTTGCCCCACCAAAGAAAACATTATTTTGAAAGGATAGAACTTGTTTTGGTAAAGGGAAGTAGTTGTTTTTTTTGTTTTGAGAAGGGGTGGATGTTATTGGTCAGACTTAATGCTCAGATCGCACTGACACGCCATTTCCACATGCTTGTTTTTACAAAGATCTTGTTTCACAAGTAACCGTCACCAGGTGCTTAAAGTCCAAGAAAGGATGAAGTTATCCCTCTTTCAATGAACACTTTTCAAGTAAATAGCTTAACTATCTCATGTTAAACGTAAAGGCTGCATCATGTTTATGGCAAAACCAAATCAAATTCCGGTTATTCGCACGTTCGAAAGGTAATACTCGAACAATCTACACGGTATGTGATTATGAACTCCTGTCCATTTCTGGGAGGCCGTGTTACTCCAAACACAAGTACATATATCTCACTTTTGATTTTGACTTAGTTTAATGCATCATTATTAGCATGTGGCGATAATTCCTGTCTTCCAACAGTTCACAGACAGTGGCATTCAACAATTAAGTGTGCAGCCCTTTTGGCGCTGACATAGGGTCTTCCATTTCACCAGAGACAACCAGTCAGATGCTGCTATTAAGAATACAGGAATAAGAACAATGGAACCTGGGTTAAATCAAGCCTTTTTAAATAAAAAAACCCATCAATAAACGCAGTATGTTACATTTAAACTTAGGTAAATATATTTCTGTTTCACTGTAGTCGATGGTAGTCATGATTTGGAGATGCCCTGTTGGACTGGGGTGTACAAAGTTAAAAATCACACATCAGCAGGTTATAGGCCAACAGGTTTATTTGGATACACTAGCTTTCGGAGCACTGCTCCTTCCGCAGGTGAGCAAACCTACAAAACCTCGTGCTTCCAAATAAACCTGTTGGACTAAACCAGTTTCACTGTTTTACTGTATATAGTGAAAGATTTGCAATTAAACACTCTTCCACACCACTTCAAAATATTCTAAAATGTTCTACAACCTATTAGAGACTGTTAAAGAGTAACCACTGCGATAAACACAGCAGCCAATTTGCACGTGGCAAGGCCTCACATATAAGTATTAGATAATGGCCAGATAATCTGCTTTATTTTGTAATGCTGGACTGAGGGATCATTGCTGATCAGGAATGAATTTTGGCGGAACTCTAGTCGTTTTTCATATAGTGTCACTGGATTAGTTTTTTTTAAATCAAAATTGACACATATTGAGAATGCACAGAATCACAATTCCTGAATCATATGAAATAAAGTAGGAAGTTTTACTAGAATTGGTTCCAAAAAAGGCCACTGATAGATACAGAATACTGATAGAAAGGATGTTATTGTAAGATTTGAAACAATTTTCGTGGGCTGTTTTCTATAACTTTGTTACACTTATTGCTAGTTGAACAAGTATCAAGACCTGTTTATCTGATGAAAGGTCACCAACCTGAAATGCTAGCTTTACCTTCTCCTCCTCCTGAAGAAGGGCTCATGCCCGAAATGTCGATTCTCCTGCTCCTTGGATGCTGCCTGACCTGCTGCGCTTTTCCAGCAACACATTTTCAGCTCTGATCTCCAGCATCTGCAGTCCTCACTTTCTCCTCATTGACACAGCCTGATCTGAGATATTCCAAATTATTTTGCTCTAATATATAAATGTTTGAGCATTATCTTAAATATTCAAACTAGAAATGTCCAAACTTATTTTTAAAGTGGGCCATGAAATAGAATTGGGCTTATCATAACAGTTCCAGTATAAAACACGTATTAAAGAAAAGTTTAACTCAGACAATAGAAATACTTCCTTTCAAGCTTTGTTACAAAAAATGTTAAATTTAATACTATAACTTCCACTTGCTGCTGGTTTCTGAAATGACCAGCTTGAGGATAGTTAAAACAACAACATTACATATTCATTTGAACCTTTGACAAAATAAAATGTCTCAAGGCCCATTGCAGGAGCATTAAAAACAAAGTATAACACTGAACCATATTTTTAATAATTCTTTGATAGGATAAGGGTATTGCCAGCAAGGCTGATATTTGTTACCCATCCCTAAATGCAAAAGATTTCAATCACTTAAATATTAGGCCAGGTGACTAAATGCTTGATCAAGGAGTTGAGTTGAATTAATAAGTGAAATCAGGAAAATAAGGTAGGCAGGGAAGGGAGAGTGATCCAGAAATTGAGATCTCAGCAACTTCATACAGAGTCAGCATTAGTGAAGCAATTAAAATTGAGGATGTTCAAGAATCCAGAACTAAATAAGCACAGAAAATTTGGAAAAATTTTAGAAAAATAGAAAGTGATACCCTGGAGGGACTTGAGAACAATGAAGATAATTTTAAAATCATAACCTTTCTTGACAAAGAACCAGTGTAGGTCAGCAAGCATGGGAGTGATCGTGAATGAGGAAAATCACAGACAACAGTGTTTTGGATAACATCAAATTTTTGGAGGTTAGAATGTGAGAGATCAATTTTATAATCCCTGTAAAGACTGTTGACAGTTAAAGTGAAATTTGAACATTTAAAAGAAATTATAGAATCAGATCATACCAGATAGTCACAAAGTTTCCATGGCACAGAAAGTAGCTATTTAGTTCATTGTGTCTCCAATGGCTGTTCAACTAAGCAAGCCACCTAGTGCCATTCCCTTGCCTTTATACCATAACTGTATGAGTTCTTCCTTGTCAAATAATTGTCTAAATCTCCTTTTTGAAACCAAAGTAAAGCCAGTCTGCACCACATTCTGAGGCAGGGCATTCCAGCTCCTTACCACTCACTATGTGAAGAAAGGTTTCCTCATATCACTTTTTCTATTTTTACTAATTAATTTAATTCTATGCCCTTGTTGTTTAAAGAATTCATATGTAGGACATGCATGTTGCTGGTTGGCCAGCATTTATTGAGGAGAAAGTGAGGTCTGCAGATGCTGGAGATCAGAGCTGGAAATGTGTTGCTGGAAAAGCGCAGCAGGTCAGGCAGCATCCAGGGAACAGGAGAATCGACGTTTCCTGAAGAAGGGCTTATGCCCGAAACGTCGATTCTCCTGTTCCCTGGATGCTGCCTGACCTGCTGCGCTTTTCCAGCAACACATTTCCAGGCCAGCATTTATTGCCTGTCCTTGGTTGCTGTTGAAAAGGTGGTGGTGAGCTGCAGTTCCTGGGGGAAGGTTGAGCCACAATACCCTTAGGGAGGGAATTCTAGAATTTTGACCCAGTGACAGTGAAGAACTGGTGATATATTTCCAAGTCAGGATGGTGAGTGGCTTGGAAGGGATCTTGCAGGTGGTGGTTTTCCTTTGTATTAGCTGGTCCTGTCCTTCTAGATGAAAATAGTTGTGGGTTTGGAAGGTACTGTCTAAGGATCTTTAATGAATTTCTGCAGTGCATTTTGCAGATAGTATACACTGCTGCTACTGAGCATTAGTGGTAGAGGGAATGGATGCTTTTGGCAGTCATGCCAATCAAGCAGGCTACTTTGGCCTGGATGGCATCAAGCTTCTTGAGTTTCTGGTCAATGGGAACCCTAAAGATGTTGATAGGGGGGATCCAGTGATGGTAACACGAGTTAATGTCAAGGGCCAGTGGTTAGATTATCATTTATTCAACATGGTCCTTGTCTGGCATTTGTGTGGCATGAATGTTACCTGCCACTTGTCAACCCAAGCTTAGATATTGTCCAGATGTTGTTGCATTTGAATATGGACTGCTTCAATATCAAATGGTGCTGAACATTGTGCAATCATTGGTGACCACCCCCACTTATGATGGAAGGAAGATCAGTGATAATGCAGTTGAAGATAGTTGAAACTAAGACACTACCTGAAGAACTCCTGCAGATGTGTGTAGCTGAGATAACTCACTTCCAGCAACTACAACCATCTTCCTATGTGTCAGGTGTGACTCCAGCCAATGGAGGGTTTGCCTCCTAATACTCTTTGATTCCCATTTCTGGGCAGATGTAACTGTACTGAAAGACCTTGACTAGACGAGCTGATTCATCAGCTGAGGGAGGTATGTCATAATCAGCAAGAGGTTTCCTTTCTCATGTTTAACCTGAAGCCATGTGGTCCAATGTTGAGGATTGCCAGGGCAGCTCCTCCCCAACTACATACTACAGTTCTGCCACCTCTGCTGGGTCTGTCCTGAAGGTGAATAAAATCACCAACCCAGGGTTGGTGACTGTGGCAGTGGGACATTGTCTGTCATGTATGATTCTGTGAGTATAATTGTGTCAAGCCCCATTCAGCCTCCAGATGATAGTAAGGAGCACGTAGCAGGGTCAATGAGGTTGTTTCTTCTGTTGTCTTTTCCTGGCATCTAGGTTGATGCCTGGTGGTCTGTCCAGTTTCACTTTTTTGTTGAGACGTCATAGAGATTGATGCAACTGAGTGGCTTGGTAGGCCATTTCAGAGGGCAGTTGAGGATCAACACATTGCTGTGGCTTTGGAATCACATGTAGGCCAGACCAGGTGATGGTGGCAGATTTCCTTCCTTAAGAACATTAGAGAACCAGATAGGTTTTACTGACACTTAACAATAGTTTCATGGTTATCAATTCCACCATCTGCTGTAGTGGGATTTGAATCTGGGTCCCCAGAACATTACCTGAGTTTCTTGATTAATAGTCGAGAACAAATACATTCAGGTTCCTCTGCTCCTATAAGAGCTAAATACCTCAGATGCTGGAAATTTGAAACAAACTCAGAAAATGCTGGAGAAACTCAGTAGGTTTGGAGACAAGGTTAATATTTTGAGTCTGATATTCGTCTTCTTCAGAACCTGAAGGTTCCCCTTGGCTCAGTGAGCTGCAGCTTCCTCTATCTGTCCCCAAATTAAATTGCTGAATGCCTGTTTCTGTGAATGAGAATGTAGAGATAAACACCACAAAATAGTACAGTTCCATATCCATTTCATATCCATGACAATGTGGCATACATGGGATCTTACAAACAAAAATTTGCATTAATTAAACCAACTTTGATTCTTAAACCCACAGGAATAATTCAAATTTTGAGTGAAACCAGGGTAAGCTTCATGTTAAATTTCCCTATTTACAATGGTGCTTTTACCTTAATTTCATCAGAGAATGACATAAGTAATTTAAATCATTTATTGAGGTATATATAGACCTCATCACAGATTTAGAAATGGGTCATCTATTGTTTAAGTTTATTTTCATTTTAATTGCATGTAAACGCATGAATTTGAAAGCGAGTTAGGCCATTTATGCCCTCAAGATGAGTCCGTGATTTGATAAGAATCATGGCTGACTTGACTGTGGCCTTTACTTTCTTATTTACTTCCAATACCCTTTGAACCATTGTGGATCAAAAATCTGTCTAATTTAGGATTAACAATATTCAATGACTCTGCCTCCACTATTCTCTGGGGAAGAGAATTATATAATACGAGAGAAACAAATTCTCTTCACCTCCAGGTTAAATGGGAGATCCCTTATTTTTAAACTGTCTCCTTTTAATTTTAGTCTCATCTATAAGGGAAAGTATTCTTTCAGCAACTACCCTGTCAAGACCTCTTGGGATTTTATATGTTTGAACGAAACCATTTTACAATTGTTCTAAACCCCAATAGATACAGACCCAATGTGTCCAAACTTTCATCATCAGACAACCCCTTTATCTGAAAATCAGCTGAATGAACTTTTTTTCTGCACTACTTATGTAATTATATCCTTCCTTTAGTAAGGAGACAATACTCCAGATGTGATTTTACCATCACCATGTACAATTGTAACAAAACTTCCTTACTCTTGCATTCCTTGCTCCTTATAATTATGACACCATTGCATTTTATGAATCACGTACCAAAACATCTGCAGCTCTCTGTACAACAGAGTTTTGCAATACACAGAGTTCTGCAATCACTCTTTACCTAAGTAATCATCTGCCTTTCTGTTCTTCCTGCCAAAATGGACAAATTCACATTTTCTCACGTTCTATGCCATCTGCCAAATTTTTGCCCAAACATTTAACTTATCTATATCTCTTTATGTCCTCTTCATAATTTACTCACCTATCATTTTGCTATTCTATCAGCAAATTAAGCAACCATTCATAAAGTCGCTTCGTCAAAGTCATTGATATAAATTGCAAATAGCTGAGGTTATGTCACTGATCCCTCTGGCACTCCAATAGCTACAGCTTGGAGAAAGTGAGGGCTGCAGGCGCTGGAGGTCAGAATCAAAAGGTGTGGCGCTGGACAAGCACAGCAGGTCAGGCAGAATCTGAGTAGCACGAAAGTCGACGTTTCAGGCATAAACCCTTTGTCAGGAATGAAGGGCTTATGCCCGAAATATCAACTCTCCTGTTCCTTGGATGCTGTCTGACCTGCTGTGCTTTTCCAGCGCCACACATTTTGACACTAGCTACAGCTTGTCAATCTGAAAATGATCCATTTATACTCACTTGCTATTTCATGTTAGCTATCCAATTCTTTATCTATGCTAATATGTTACCCTCTACCCCATGAGTTCCCTGTATAGTGATCATTGATGTGGCATTGGACTCAGTGGTTAGCACTCACAGCACAAGGGACCCAGGTTCAATTCCACCCTCAGACAACTGTCTGTATGGAGCTTGTACATTCTTCCTGTGTCTGCATGGGACTCTATAAGGTGCTCCGGTTTCCTCTCACAGAACACAAATGTGCAAGTTAGGTGGATTGGCCATGCTAAATTGCCATGCTCGTGTTCAGGGATGTGTAGGCTAGGTACATTAGCCATGAGAAATGCAGGGTTACAGGGAAAGGGTAGGGGAATGGGTCTGGGTGGGAAGCTTTTTAGGGTGTTGGTGGGGACCTGTTGAGCTGAATGGCCTAGTTCCATACAGTAGAGATTTTATGGATTCCATGGGCACATTGTCAGATGCATTCTGGAAATCCAAGTGCACCACACATACAAGTTCCCCTTTTTTCATGTTACATGGATCCTCAAAAAGTTTAATAAATCAGTCAAATGTAATTTACTTTCTGCATACCATATTGACTGCCTGATTGACCGATGTTAAGCTAACTAGTCTAATTCTGACCTGATTAAATAAACACTCTAAGTATAATTAATCAAGGTCAATTTACAAGTTCTCCAACCAAGAGAATCTATTTAACTTACATTTAACACTTTTGTCCCCAACCAAAACTTCAGTTTTGTAAAACTATACCTCTAAATTGCATAAATTATGGAGTCAGGTATTCACAATACGCAAATGTTTAGAACAATCAGAGAGAATGCTGGAGAAATTCAGCAGGTCTGCCAGTATCTGTGGAGAAAGAAGTAGAGTTAACATTTTGCATCTGGTACAATGCTTCTTCAGAACTGGAAGGTAGTGGAAATATATTTTTATACATTTGACAGAGGCAGAGGAGAAGAAATAAGTCAGAATGGTTGTTAATGGTGGAGAAAAAGAAAAAAAAATGTAAAATGGGCATAAATTAGCATGTGAAAGAGAAACAATGTGTTCTCTCTACTAAGAACAAAATAAAGAAGACAAGACTGTGGGGGTTGGTGTAGGGAATGGTGGAATTGGTAGAATATAAGAAAATGGAGAGCAGACATAACACTGCCAGTTTCTGAAGTTATTGAGTTCAGTATTGTGACATTGAGACTGTAACGTGCCTAAGCAGAAAGTGAGGCTTTTTTTTCCTGAAATAACTTCACAGAGGCTGATGTCCCATCACCAAGTCACCTTTATTTACATGTGGAAAGTCCTTGATGCTGATCTAGCTCCCTCAAGAGCCAGCTCTCAGAGTGCCAAGATGTCTGACACTCCTGCTGTTTTTTTTTCTTTTTTCTGCGGTAGTGAATGTCAGTTTTTTTTAATGTTATTTTTTCTCCCACACTACTGCCTAACTGCGGCAGTGCTTATTTTTTTCCCCAACACCCATGTTGTGTGTGTGCAGGTGTGAGACACAGTGAAAGATACAAGGTGCACAAATCTTTATTCAAATTTCTACCACCAGGAAGAAAAGATACACCCAAGTGGCCAGTGATAAGCAGTGCCCTTCACATCAAAGTGAAGGGGAGGGCAGGGATTAAATCAAAATAGAGTTGGAGGGGGAAATAATGCACTCCACTCCCTGCGGCACCCAACTCTCCCTGAACAACTCCAGGGTGTTGGTGGAGACTGCGTGCTCCTTTTCCAGAGACACCCGGGCTCTAATGAACCGCAGAAGAGGGGCAGGCAGTCAGCCCTAATGACCCCCTCCATGGCCCGCTGCCTGGACCTATTTATGACCAGTTTGACCAGGCCCATGAGCAGACCCATGAGGAGGTCTTCAGACCTGCCCTCCCTCCTCCGTACGGGGTGCCCGAAGATCAGGAGCGTGGGACTGAAGTACAACCAAAAGCAGAGGAGGAGGTTTTTTAGAAAATCAAAAAGGGAGTGCAAATGCCCACACCCAATATATACATGGTCCACAGACTCCACAGCGCCACAGAACAAGCAGTTGGATACTCCTGCTGTTTTATTTTCTCTCTTTTTTTTATCCAACTCTCAAGATAGGAAAACACCCGAGTGGCCAGTGACATCTTCTGATTATATTTTCCTTTTTTTTTCTATTTTTTTTCTTTTTTTTTAACCCCCACACTACTGCCTAACTGCGGTAGTGCTTACTTTTCCCCAGCACCCATGGGGTGTGTGTGTAGGTGTGAGACACAGTGAGAGACACAAGGTGCACGAATCTTTATTTAATTTCCACCACCAGGAAGATAGGAAAACACCCGGGTGGCCAGTGACAAACACTGCCCTTCACATCAAAGGGCAGTGCTGTGTGATCAATACAATGAAGGGGAGGGTAGGGACTAAATCAAAATAGAGTTGGAGGGAGAAATAATGCACTCCACTCCCTGCGGCGCCCACCTCTCCCTGAACAACTCCAGGGTGTTGGTGGACACCGCGTGCTCCTTCTCCAAGGACACCTGGCCCTAACGTAACCGTGGAAGAGGGGCAGGCAGTCAGCCCTAACGACCCTCTCCACGCCCTGCTGCCTGGACCTGTTGGCCAGGCCCAGGAGCAGACCCACAAGGAGGTCTTCAGACCTGCCCTCCCTCCTCCGTACCGGGTGCCCAAAGATCAGGAGCAGGGACTGAAGTGCAACCAAAAGCAGAGGAGGAGGTTTTTTAGAAAATCAAAAAGGGAGTGCAAACGCCCACACCCAATATATACATGGTCCACGGACTCCACAGCGCCACAGAACAAGCAGTTGGATACTCCTGCTGTTATCTGTCAACCAGTGCTCCCTGACTGGACTAGATTAACTGCTACAGTCAGAGAACTCATATTTTATGAGGTCCATCTGGCTGACCTTATTACAATCACTACAGTTCCTTGAGCTTGTGCTGTGCTTGGATCATTGCAGCAGTCCTAGGACAGAAATGTAAGCTTGAGAGCAAGGTGGTTAATTGGAATTACAAGCAAATTGGGAGGTTAGGGTAATTTTGTGCAAAGTGATAACCCAGTCTGTTATTGGTCTCACCACTGTAGAGGGGTCAGTGTTTTGAGCAGCAAATACAGTAGACTAGATTGAAAGCAAAATGCTGCTTCATCTGGAAAGTGTATTCAGGCCTTGGACAGTAAGGAGAGGAGGGAGATGAATAGGCAAGTGTTACACCTTCTGCAATTGCATAGGACAACTCTGTGTCTAGTGGAAGTGAGGAAATGTTAAGAGTGATGTAGGATTATAATGAAGTAGTCCAGCCTAGAGTTAATGAAAACATGAATACAGAAGTGTAAATAGGTGGTATTAGTGATTACACAAATATTGAGTTGGAAACTCATTTGGGATGAAGTCTGAAACCATGGGTTGCGAGCACACTGAGCCACAGGGAGTGGATTGGCATCAGTAGTTAGGGAATGGAGTTGAAGTGGGGACAGGGAAAAAGTGTCTTCCGTCTTTCCAGTATTTAATTTAAAAAAATCTTTGATCATCTAATACTGGATATCTGATAAGCAGTCTAATGACTTGGAAACAGTGGAGGGATCAAGAGAAGTGATGGTGAGCTAGATTTGTGTGTCAGCTGCATATGTGTGAAAATGTAATGCAATGTTTTCATATGGCTTTGTAGACCAGGAAGCTATGGCTTGTGTGCTGTATGTGAGTTACGTATAGTATTTTAAATTCCTCTTTAAAGTTATAAGTCTGGGTATTCACTAACAAATGTTTCAATTGCTTTATTGTGAATTTTTCTGAAAGTATAATTTATTAATGTACAACTGTTTCTTTCCAGCATGCAATTGAGGCTCTTGGTGCTGGAGTGAATCCTGTAGATAATTCAGCTAATAATACAAGCCACTGGGAACTTGGTAGTGCCTTTTTCTTTGCTGGGACTGTGATAACCACCATAGGTAATCTTTTAAAAATTAAACTTTATTACCAAAATTAACAGCATATGTAAAAATAGTTTCAATATAATTTTAGAATATCTGTGTGATGCTCTGCACTATTCACTTTTACAACATCCTTCTCTTCATACTTAAACAAGATACATGCATTATCAGCGGCATAACAAAGAACGGTAATTTGGATGAGCCCTATCTTATGGTGGACATACAATGGCCAAAGTTATGCTGATCCCTCTTCTAGTGGCTGATCACTTTGTCCCTATTTTGATTAGTATCTAATAAGTGCATGGCTGGAGTAGGTATGCATCAATATTTCAAAAAAACTTTCAAAAATGATAATCTAGTTAAGATTATAATTCTCCATTCAATTTGGAGCTTTTAATTATGAATCACAAATAATGCTAAACTTGACAGCATTGAAGTACTGTGCCATAAACTGTTTCCACATGCATGCAAAAAACTTACCATTAATACTATTGCTTCTTCTTTCCTCTATTATTTCTTTATAAAAGTCCATTTTTGAATTTGCTACCAATTTGCTGAAAAAGTGAGATACATCTTTCCATCACCTATTTTTCATTTTCTTTGTTCCCATTTCAGGGTCTCACAGCCTAACTAGAGGAGGAGCGAGCTTAGAATGGCTCTTCCCTCTCTATTGAGCTCTTCTGTTGGCAAAATTATCTGATTTCCTTCTTCAGTTCTCTGAGCAAAGGCAGGTCTGACCCATGATACCAAACCTTGGTAGGGTGAGGAGGCATTAGGCCACAAGACCTCCTATGCCTTGATCTGATAGACATATGCAAATCATTGCTGAATGACACTCGTGATTGATGAATCCGGAGATCTTGTCATAAAGGCTAAAACGTGTTGAGTGAATATGAGGGAGTGTCAAGAAAGATTTACATTTATGTTGCACATTTTTCCTTCCTAAGGAACTTCCAAAGTGCTTTACAGCCAACACAACATCTTCAAACCTAGTTAGTATTGCAATATAGGAAAGCCAACAGCTAATTTGAACACAGTAAAATCACACCAACAGGACTGTAACGTCAATCTGGTCAAATGGAATTCCTGACAGTACTTTTATAACTAATACTACTTCATGTGCTCCTAATGGGCTATGCAAAAAAAACGCATAAAGTAGAACACCATCTTATAAAAAGTATACATAAGCCTTACACCCAGGAACAACCCCCGCCTTCATATTGTCAAAAAGCAAGAAGTCACCCTTATTGGCATGAGGTATCGCCAAGCATAATGTTGGTTACTGTTGGTCCCTGCCAGCACAATTGTGATGTGAATCATGTAAAATTATTAAGGTTATTCAACAGTTGTAACAGTGATGATGGAGGATGATATACAGCATATATATCATCCTCTTTCTGTCTTTCTCCCTCTCACTAAAGCCATTACCTATTGAATTTTCTCAGTTTTTGCAAATTGATTTCCTTTGGCCTCATACAATGCAAACAAAAAGAAATAAACAAGTAGCCTGTACTAGCAAACGGTGAGCTGTGTATGAGATTTCATCAGGCAGATATTGCCAACCTCATCCCCTCCTCTCCTCCTTACTTGTCCTTTGCACTCTGTACAGTCCTGGTTGGTTCAAATTCACAATCACATTCACTAGTTGTCTGTGAGTTGTTTCAGTATGACTGGGCATTAGTTATTCTTCCTAATTTTAAAAATTGTTTCAATTGAAACCTGGCTGCTTCATTAACTTGGACCAGAAAGTTCCTAATTCGTTCATGATGTGATTCAGTCTCCTGGAGATATTTGTCCCTGTTTCGTTGCCCTTTGTAATCCTGGGAGGAAACTTGCAACACTATCTGTACAATTCATTTCTGCATACGAGCACACTCACTCTCCTTACTGGCTTACAAACAGACCTTTCTAGTTGAGTGAAAGAAACTGAGGTGCTCAAGACACCCATATATGTGAACCAGTTGAGGATAACTAGACTTTGCTGCATTTGCAGAACCGTACTTACACAGGTTTAAAGTTTGTTATACCCTGGTGCAAATTGTAGGAGTTGTCTAGACACTCGTGCTTCAGAGCCAGCACTCATAGTGAGCAGGAGGTGTGACACTCCTGCTCTTTTTTTTTCTTCTTTCTTGATATCTAACGCTCCTGGTCTTTTTTTTTATTACCCCCACACTACTGCCTAACTGCGGTAGTGCTTATTTTTTTCCCCAGCACCCATGTTGTGTGTGTGCAGGTGTGAGACACAGTGAAAGACACAAAGCTCGAATCTTTATTCAATTTCCACCACCAGGAAGAAAGGAACTACCCGAGTGGCCAGTGACAAGCAGTGCCCTTCACATCAAAGGGCAATGCTGTGTGATCAAACAGTGAAGGGGAGGGCAGGGATTAAATCAAAATAGAGTTGGAGGGGGAAATAATGCACTCCACTCCCTGCGGCATCCATCTCTCTCTGAACAGCTCAAGAGTGTTGGTGGACACCGCATGTTCCTTCTCCAGAGACACCCGGGCCCTAATGTAACCGCGGAAGAGGGGCAGGCAGTCAGCCCTAATGACCCCCTCCACGGCCCGCTGCCTGGACCTGTTGATGGCCAGTTTGGCCAGGCCCAGGAGCAGACCCACGAGGAGGTCATCAGACCTGCCCTCTCCCTTCCGTATCAGGTGTCCAAAGATCAGGAGCGTGGGACTGAAGTACAACCAAAAACAGAGGAGGACGTTTTTCAGAAAATCAAAAAGGGAGTGCAAGCACCCACACCCCATATATATACATGGTCCATGGACTCCACAACACCACAGAACAAGCAGTTGGGCGACACTTGTGCTTCATTGCAATATCTTTTAATTAAATGACAACAGAGTCTAAAAT
Source organism: Chiloscyllium plagiosum (assembly GCF_037043375.1). Taxonomy (NCBI): domain Eukaryota; kingdom Metazoa; phylum Chordata; class Chondrichthyes; order Orectolobiformes; family Hemiscylliidae; genus Chiloscyllium; species Chiloscyllium plagiosum. Next base: position 39,354,250 of record NW_028270146.1, read on the forward strand.
GAATCCTTTTGAGAATAAGTATTCATTGCATAAATTGATTTGCTAAATTAACAATGTTTCCTTCAGTCTAGAACATTTTCACTCAATCTTTCTAACTTTTCTTACTTGAGAAAGCTTTGGGAAACCCATCACCAATTATGTCTTCAATGGTTTTTCATTGTTTGTTGACTGTTTCTTTTCCATAAAGACTTTTGAGATGTTTATTGTTTTAGAGGCACTATAAAAATAAAAGTTGCATATGGGGCAGCATGGTGGCTAGTGGTTAGCACTGCTACCTCACAGCACCAGGGACCTGGGTTCAATTCCAGCCTTGAGTGACTGACTGTGTGGAGTTTGCACATTCTCCCCGTGTCTGCATGGGTTTCCTCTGGGTGCTCCAATTTCCTCCCACAGTCCAAAGATGTGCAGGTTAGGTGAATTGGTCATGCTAAATTGCCCGTAGAGTTAGGTGCATTAGTTAGGGGGAATAGGTCTGGGTGGGTTACTCTTCGGAGGGTCAGTGTGGACTAGTTGGGCTAAAAAGCCTGTTTCCACACTGTAGGGAATCTAATATATTTGGAGAATACTGCACTATTCTGGACTGCTGATTCCAAGGAGATATGATGGTGGAATTTTATGAATATCCCTAAAGGAGCTGGTAGGAAGAGAGGCTGCAAAATCAGGTACCATAGTGACAGCACCCTGTCAATTACCTATCCACCTTTGCTCATGTTTTACCAGTGGCACATGAGACACTGTCCACTTTAAGGTCTCTTTCCATTGTCACTGTCCCTGGTATTTTACCAGGAGAAGCAGGAAGTCTCTATACTATTTTTTTTGTAGGCTGGTGTCCAGACTGTTCATGCACCTTTAGCCCAAAGGAGAGCCTCACACACACCCACAATATGCAGGCAACTCAAATGTTTAATCATCCCTTACCAATCCTCCACACCCCTTACCACGGTCTAACAGACTGGCCCTGACTGACAGCCCCAACTTACATTTTCATCCAGCTCCATCGATGACTGTTGTTGGATACAGTTTGCAATTCCACCAATGACCAGCACTCCTGGTGGTGTTTCAGGGACTTCAAAGCTGTTGGCCATCTAATTGTCCGGTTATTTTTATGAGCAGGATCTCCTCTGCGGTTGAGCAGAAATCTTGCCTTGACAAGTAAGATCTGACATCTGTTACACCAGCTTACGGCAACCTGGCCACACGGAGGCAGGCACAATCCATTTTTAAAACTAGAGTAATGGACCCAACACCTCTGTATAAAATTCAGACCCATATTACCAGTCAGATGAAGGTTTTGGGTTGTAAACAGCGTATGTGAGTTAATATTGTAAAGAACGTGCAATCATGATGTGAATCTATCTTTCATTCTTTTAAAGGTCCAATACGAAATATAAAGCATGCACATGTTTTTGAATATGCTTTTGTGGCATTATATACAAATTCATCTTTTATTCAATGAGCATCAACTAAAGCTTCCATGCTTTGCTGTAGCTATTATCAAATGAGAATAGTAAGGAATAAGAAATGAACAAGCATGCTCTTTGATTTTATTTTCTTCGTCAATAGCTAAATTAATTATTGTTGAATTCTAGAATCATTGTTTAAGATTATTTTAGAGGTAAAATACATTTGACAAAAATTATAAAGAATATTTAGTGACCATGTATAGAGAGATGGAATTTGGCACATATGGAAATTTGTAGCATGTTTAATATCCAGAAAATGAGAAATGTGGTGTTCTCCCAGCAAGACTCAGAATGATCTCACTGTAGATGACTGGAATGTTAATTTTTTTCAGCAGTCTGTAATGTAGCCGTATTTTGTAACATTGTATCTTCGTTAAGGAGTTCTGAAATCCCATCCCTTGTACAGAAATAAGTGGAGGGTGCTTAATTTTCTAAATGTTCTCAAAATTCTAATCAAAAAATAACTACATTGCAAGTGGGAAGTTGCATTTGTACCAAAAATCCATCAGAATCTGAGAAAAAGAGGTTAATCGCTTGGCTGAAGCTCCTTCATCAGTACCAGTGCTAATAAAGAGTTTACACTTAAAGGACAGGATTTTTGGGTCATCAGGGTCTTCTGTCCAGTCACCATACAGCAGCCATACAGCACATTCATTGGCTGGAGGCAGGCGTTCTCTTTCCCCATCTGGGGAGGAGGGGGTTTTGTCCTAGTGAGCAATCAGCCAATCCAGTTGGCAATCAGCCAATCCAGTTGCCCAGCAGCCAATCCAGTTGTCCAGCAGCCCTCTCGTCTCACCTGCGCTAAACTGAACGAAGTTTTAAGGAACGAAGAACAGGATAGACCATTCAAACCTGGTGATGCTACAAAAGAAAATTGATTTTATAATAAAGCAAATTTTAATTTTCAAATCAACTCTAGTGATTATTCATAAACAATATCATAACATTATTTGTGATAAAGTCCCTCATGGTGCAGAAGGTCAAATCGCGTGGAATCCATGGTGAGTTGGCAAGTTGAATACAAAATTGACTTGGTCACATTAGACAGAGGGTGGTTGTGGAGGATTATTTTTCTGGCGGGAGAACTGTAACTAGTGGTGTCTGCAAGGATTAGTGATGGAAGCTCTGTTCTTTATATATAAATGATTTGGGTGGAAATGTTGGTGAGCTGATTAGTAAGTTTGCAGATGACACAAAGGTTGGTGGAATGATAGATAGTGAGAAAGGATATTAAAGGATGCAGCAGGGTTAAAGATCAGTTAGGAAGTTGGGCAGAGAAATGACAAATGGAATTTAACCTGGACAAGTGTGAGGTGATGCATTTTGGGAGGTCAAATGTAGGAGGAGAGTGTACAATCAATGGCAGAATCCTTTAGTAGCATTGATATGCAGAGGGATCTTGGAGTCCAATTCCAAAGCTCCCTGAAAGTTACAACACTAGTAGATAAGATGGTAAAGAAGGCATATGGTATGCATCCATCAAACAGGGTATTGATTATAAAAGTTGGCAGGTCTTTTCCCTGGGGTGGGAGGGTCCAGAACTAGAGGGCATAGGTTTAGGGTGAGAGGGGAAAGATATAAAAGAGAGCTAAGGGGCAACCTTTTCACACAGAGGGTGGTGTGTGTATGAAATGAGCTGCCAGAGGAAGTGGTGGAGGCTGGTACAATTACAGCATTTAAAAGGCATCTGGATGGGTTTATGAATAGGAAGGGTTTAGAGGGATTTAGGCCAAGTGCTAACAAATGGGACTAGGTTAGGATATCTTGTTGATATGCCTGTGCTGTATTGTTTCATTATGAGGTAATATCTTCATTCAAAGTTCAATTGCCTCGTCTTGATAATTATTGGAACACAGTTACTTTGTGCATGTAGATTAGGTCCTATTAGCATACTATATCAATTTGTTGTCTATAATGGCATAACACATGCAGGCTTCAAGTACTATAAACAGAGTATGCACAAATAATAACAAATAGAGTTAATACTAGAGTCATTCATTTCTCCTCCTCATTTTTCCCCTAATATTCAGGTAAAGTAAAAACTGCTGAACAAAAATAGGTTTATTGACACCATAATTTCAATCCGTCATCTCTGTTTCTCTGGGACATCACTGATTTTAACCGTTGAACATTTCTGTGAGGTATACAGGACATTCAGATTTCAAAATAAGGTATCAACGCTTCAGAACCTAAGCAGAGAAATCGAACATCAATTTTGGATTGCTATGATTTCTAAACAGATCTCTAGAATTGTGAATACTTAAATAATATATTATTTGCATTTCTTGTGCTGCTGCAAGGCACTGAACTAATCTATATTTAGGACTGAACTAACTATATAATTACTGAAAAAATGTTTTCTTTGTCTCCCAAATAAGGACTAAGATACCTGGAAATAAAAGATAGATTAGTTTAATAGCTCACTGATTGAACTCCCGTTGCCACTTCAATACTTCATTTTTGTCTGTCTCCAAACTGATTGATGATTTATCGATTTAGTTCCTAGTTCATTAAGTAGCAAGAGATCTTTATGTCTTTATTGTTATATCCCAAAAATATGTTCTTATTTATTTTGATAGGTTATGGGAATATTGCACCCAGTACTGAAGGAGGGAAAATATTCTGCATCTTATATGCTTTATTTGGAATTCCTCTCTTCGGATTTCTGTTAGCAGGGATTGGGGATCAATTGGGCACAATCTTTGGTAAAAGCATTGCAAGAGTGGAGAAAGTATTCAGAGTAAGTTGACAGATGTTCAATATTTTGTTATATTATTTTATGCTCCATGAACTCTATGGTGTGTAAACTATTCATCCCTGGAAGTCATTAATATGCTAAACACATCAACAAAGTCAAAGTTGATTATATATTTAACGAAGTTTACATCATTTCTGATTAAAATGTTCACACATTTTACTCTATTATTGAAACCTAGACCTCCCTTTATCAGAAAAAATGAATAGGTCACACGTCTGTTGGTGCATGATGAAAGAATGATTCACATGTGAACATGATGTTGAGTTGCCGGTGTTGGACTGGGGTGGACAAAGTTTGAAGTCACACGATACTAAGTTATAGTCAACAGGTTATTTGAAATCACAAGCTTTCAGAGCATAGCTCCTTCATCAGATGATGAAGGGTTTGCACTCCAAAAGCTTCTGACTTCAAATAAATCTGTTGACCTGTAACCTGGTGTCACGTGACTTCTGACTTTGTCCACATTTGCACAGACAGCAAAAATAACTATAGAAATCAAAGCAGTGGAAAAACTAACTATAACTAAAGAATCAAGAATACAATATCAAACTACTGGGAGCTACACTTCAATGTTTTATATATTTAAATTATTTTTGAGAAGTGGATGTCACTAAGCCTTTTACTGACCCGAGGAGGCCCCTCTCTTGAACTACTGCATAAAGATTTTGATAAAACTGGAAGACTTGCTGGGGCACTTTAGAGAGCCTTATTGAAGAGACAACCTTATTGATGGTAGACTGGAATAATGTCTAAACCAGAGGAGGTAATGACTTACCAATTCTATAAAAGGCATTAGTAAACTGCTTGGAAGTTTACAACAATTCAACGTCTTCATTGTTACTGGTTCTGGCCATTTAAAAAAAACTGAATTCAAGTTCCCAAGTGTCCATTGTCCTGTTCTCACAGTTCCATACTTAATGTTATTCAGCTATACCAAATAATGATGGTGTTCCAGATTTTGTAGGAAATTCCCATGGATTGAGAAATATAAAGGTACTTAAAGACTTTATGAACAATTTTCTAATTTGAAAAGACTTAAGCAAAAAGTTATGTTGTTATTCTTCAGGCACTGGAATCACCAATATTGCATCTACACTAACTACTTCCTACACTGCTTCATTTGACATATGAAATAAAAAAAGTTAATTGTGGGGCATATATTTAATGTAGATTTAAAACAATGCACTATCACAAATACCACACCCAGAACTAATGAAATCTTTTAGCCTAAAAGAAAACATATTCCAAACCAGAAAATACAGTTGACTTCTGATAGATCTGCTTCCAGCTGCTTTACAGCCCCTGGCAAATTCTCTCTTTACCTGTCTCAAAAACAGCTGCTCACAAGTTAACCTCCACTTACCATGATAAATGAGGTAGAACCCAAAACAAACAAAATCTCCCTGCAATTTATTCCCATGGCAACATGGTACACATTAACACCTAAAAAGGGAAGAAAATTAATAAAAGTGAACTTTTGTTATGAGTATGTGGCGATCTAGCCTATTTAAAGAATTAGACTTTCAGGCAGAATGTGGCTAAATGAGGGACATTGGCACCACGGTCCTCTACATTATTTAGCTAAAAGTGCAGAATGCTTTTTCTTTAACATATAATTATTTAATTCTGTCAAATCATTAAACAACATTCTAGCTTTGGAGGAAACATTGACAAGTGTGACACACCCGTTTTCAGATAAAGAGATCGCCTGACCAACTGGATTACATTTATCACGTCAATAGCAATGCCATTATCAATAAGCTAGATGGAACGTCATATAGCACTGCAACAGTACATACCAGTTAAATCAAAATTAAGCCTCCTGTGCTGTGTCACTCATTTGTAAAACTGTAGTTATTATGGAGAAGTTTATGATAAAGACTATCATGTCTTTTTAGGAATTATATTAGGAGGCAACAGATCTAAAGAAAATGTAGACAGACCTGTGCTCAAAAATCCAATCATGGACCAGACAGATGTGGGGTAGGTTGCCTGATTTTTGGCTTCACCAGTTTCCAAAGGGTGGGACTCATGGTAAATCTTTGGTATGGTTCGTACCCCCAAACCTCCCATCTGCAAAGAAAGATCAAAAGGGATCCCTGAGTTGCTCTGAGATTTTGGCCATTAAATGGTTTCATTGGAACTCATGCCAGTTGAAAATTGGGTTACATTCAGCTGAGGCTATAGGAAAGGTGCCAAACCTTGTCCAATGTAAAATAAGAAATCTTGGAGGGAATTAATTACATGGTTCCATTGAGCTATGAATTTGTTGAACTCGTGTATTTTTCAGTGCTGCTTTCTTTTAATCTGAGAACAGCCTTGTTGTGCAATTTGATAAGATGTATTCATTCTTCTGGCAGGCTGATTGGGACTGAATTCTCCAGATGTGGTCTTACAAGTTATTGCTACCAGTTTTGAAAACACTACTGAGCCACTGCCTTCCACTTCTTCAAATAGTCCGAGCTAGCAATGTGATCTGAATTGGGTTAATTAATTCAGATTTGACCTGATTGCTTCTATGTTTTGTTTTTAATTTGATTGTTCATTCCTTATGCAACATCTGACAGAGATGACAGTTAACCAAACAGTATTGGACTTAAGTACAGTACTGGGAGGTCTGCAAGAATGCCCTTGTTTCCTTTCCAATTTGGCTCTCTTCCAGCCTGTGTGGAAATGTCTTGCTTTTCCTCTACACCTCATGCTGATAGCCTCTGGGATAGCACGACTAAGGATAGAAATTCACCATATGGTCAATTGGAAAGAAAAATCCAAAACCTATCATTTTATGGCATTATACTTTGACGTGCATCAACATGCTGTTTTTCAATGCAGAATTGCAGATCAATGTCAACTTCAGATGGTTCTTTTACAATTTTAGGTAAATATAGCAATAGGCACTGTGAGTGTTATCAGAAACCACATCAAAAGTGATTTTATTATTTCAAAACCTAATTCAGGTTTTGACTCCATGAATCCAAAAGCCAAAGGATGAATTTAACATTCTGTTTTAAATTTTTTATTTCCTCCAATTGTGTGCAGTAGTTTTTAGACCTTGGAAATATATGCTTGGAATTCCCACAAGTTCTATCTGCAGGGTGATGAGCAGAACCCCTGGAGAAATGGCACAAATTGCTGGAAACATTAAATACAGTTTCTCCAGGGCTCCCACTGACGACTTGCTGGAGGTTTACCAGGCGTGCAGGAAAATTATGTAGAAATTCTTATTACATGATTTTAAATCCAGTTCAGACATTGTTTGCCTCTCTCTGATGACAATCTGACAAGCTTTCTTGCATTGTAGTATTTGATCCCTATCTGTGCTTTCTCCTGAAATCAATACTCAGAGGCTTCACGCACTTGAGAAGGAAAAATGTCTCATTTCCCAATATCATTTATGACTGCAATAATAACTACTCAGTTACATTAATTTTTATCAAACAAAATATTCATCGCTTATTTCTTCTTTTCAGAAAAAGCAAGTGAGCCAAACAAAAATCCGGGTGATTTCCACAATCCTTTTCATTCTAGCAGGATGCCTTGTTTTTGTGACTATCCCAGCAATTATTTTCAAGCACATTGAAGGTTGGACAACTCTGGACTCCATCTATTTTGTTGTTATCTCCTTAACAACTGTAGGATTTGGTGACTATGTAGCAGGTAAACAATGTATTGGCCTAAGATCATTTCAGGTACAAATTTATGACTTTAGTAAATTTTTTTAGTTTATGTATTTACTTCACTTGTTTGATAATCAACCCAATAATTATTTGAACACAAAATGTTTCTGATGCTGGAAATCTGAAGTAAAAGTAGAAAATGTTGAATCTACTCAACAGATCAGGTAGCTTTTGTGAATAGACATGATTTGGAGATGCTGGTGTTGGACTGGGGTGTGCAAAGTTAAAAATCACACAACACCAGGTTATAGTCCACCAGGTTTATTTGGAAGCACTAGCTTTTAGAGCACTGCTCCTTTATGCAACCACCTGATGAAGGAGCACCACTCTGAAAGCTCATGCTTCCAAATAAACCTGGTGGACTATAACCTGGTGTTGTGTGATTTTTAACTCTGTGAATAGAGAGATAAAGTTAATTGTCAGAAAGCAGTAGAGCTTAATGGAGTGAAGCAGACACTCAATTTGGCTCTAAAACTCATCGGATCTTCCAGTTTTTGACAAGTATTAAGACCCCAAAAGAAGAAATCCTACCTGCCAAGAGCTGCCAACCAATCAGAGGCTGGCAGTTCTCACACTTGGCAATGTCATGAAGGAGGCTATGGCTGTCAGTGCAGCACCCCATAGACTCTAAGGATGGAAGCTGCAGCCATAGAATATGGGAATATTATTGGAATTTTCATGGTAATCACTGGGAGGGGACTCTCAGCACCTTTATGCTTAGCAAGTCAACCATGCACAAATTATTGCAGATTGAGGGAATTCCTCCAATTGAGTCTGTTGCATTGGTTTATCAGTCAAATGGACTGATTCTTTCTTATCCTGCCTGGAGCTCAGGTTAGAATAAGCCTTTAATAGGTCATTCATAGACCAGTAAAGGTCTCAATTAGCATTAGGGTGGGAAAATTGAGTTTGGCCATTCTCACCCAAATTTAGTTCCAGTGAATGTGGGAAGACAACAAAGAACTACCCCAACTAAAATAAGTTGCTTTCCTGCCTCTAGACCTATTGCCTCTGGAACTAGAAGATTTTTCCACATTTCAGCTCCGTGACCTTACTTTAGAACTGAGAAAAGTACAAGGTGTGAGCAAGTGAAAAGGAGGTAGATGGAAGACTCAAAAAGAACAAAAGGGAAAGTCTGTGATATGATTGGAGGGCAGAAAAGATTAAATGACAAAAGATTACATTGTGCCAGAAAAAAAATGGAGTTGTGACAAGAAAAGTAAAGAAACAACATATTTGTCTCCAGGAGACGTGAATGCCAGGATCAAGCAATTGCTGCCATCTGAAAGTAAAGTGAAGGAAAAATGAGGGATATAACTGATAAAACCAGACCAAGAAATAAATAGAAACAAAATGTGGATAATGGTTAAAATCTAAAATTGTTGAACTCAATGTTAAGCTCAGAAGGTTGAAAAATACCCATGGAAGAATAGAGTGCTGTTTCTTGAGGTTGTGTTGTGCTTTATTGAAACACTGAATAACACCAAGGACAGAAAGGTCAGAGGAGGTGTAAAGGGGATAATTAAAATTAACAAGATTGAAAAACATTCCTGGTGAAGGGCTTATGCCCGAAATGTCGATTCTTCTGCTCCTCAGATGCTGCCTGACCTGTTGTGTTTTACCAGCGCTACACTTTTTGACTTGGAAACTCAGGGTCAAGCATGTGGACTGAACAGAGCTGTGTTAAAAGAAACAACTGCTGAGCTTGCATTTGACCTCCCTCCTGAGCAGCAAATATAATTGACTACATTTAAAGAAAAACAAGTAAATAACTGTTTCATCTGACACAAGTGTTTGGGGACTTGGATGCTGAGAAGGAAGGAGTTTGTGTTCCTGAGCTTGAATGGAGAGACATCATAGGAAGAGGTAGGTATTGTGGATGACTAAGAACTGGACCAGGACCTTGGAATGTCCCCATTGGAATGCTGCGAGGGAGGCTAGCGAAGATATACATCATAGTTCATATGATACTAGAAGTGGAGGAAATGGCTGAGAATGATTTGTTAAATTTAGAGGATGGTGCTTTTCATGACAAGAATAAGGAGAACTCCATCATAGTTTTGGGAGAGGGATGAAGATGTGACAGCAGAAATGTCTGAAATAGAACAAACATGATCGATGGCCCTGTAAACCATGGCGGGGAGGATTCCTTGGATCAGAAGAAAGAAAGACGTAATTGCATCATCAGAGTAGATAGCTATTTCAGTCTATTATTAGCTCCATTCCAATCATATGCCAGGATCAGAATCAGATTGCAATTTGTTGAATAAAGGATGAATGTGAATTTGAGGCCAAGCCTGAGCTATCTGAGAGATTGCAATGTTAGGAAGCATATAAGACTGTGATTATGGAATAATGACATTCTGAATTGATCCTTGGCAGGCAGAGCATTGCATTAGTGACTGTCTGAGTGACCCTGGCAATTTAAACAGCCTGTCACATAAATTTTAGAAACTTCAGCTTTGCTATAACAATGTCTAATTATATTACTTGTATACCAATTATTTCACAGTTTAGAAAGGTGTTAATTATTTGTGATGAAAATAAACAAAGTGAGATCTTACACTTAATTTTTTAAAAATGTTTCCGAAATGCATTGCATTCCGGGATGTGTACAAACCTCAGTTTTTTGGAACAACTGTATTAATACTGATGTATTATGAACTTCATGTTTTTATGAGAAATTATTGCTCTGTAGTTTGCACTTTAGGGCTCAACATACAACGTGCAGCCAGAAAGCATGAGGCACTGTTTCGTTTTGTCGAGGTTGTTATGCTTGCCACACAAAATGATCAGCATAAGGCTGAAGATTATGACTTGAATTTTTCTAATCGACCTGTTTAGAGATGTTATTACACATCTCTGAAGCAGATGGGACTTGAATCCAGGCCTCTTAGTCCAGGGTCACCACCACTGAGCCACAAGAGCCCCCCCCCCCCCCCCCCCCCCCCCCCCCCCAATGAATTTTTCTATATGGGAAATGACAAACAAAGTTCATCATAAGTCACTGATATGTGTGGGCCTATGGCAAACTCTCACTCAAGTGCAGTACTTATTTTAACATCCATTTGCTTGTTTTACCTTGCCAGAATTGCTGCATGATTTGTTATATCACTGGGATCAGATAGCCAGATCCATGGATTCTTGGGTTGTTTGCCCCATACCAACCCTGCTGTACAAGCAAATTTACATAGAGATTTTCCCAGGAGCACAATTCACAGTAAATCAGCTGGAGTGTCAAAGCCTTCAGCAACAGGGTAATGCTGACAATACTCACCCAACCCAAAAATCCTCTTTTCTGACAATCCTTACTCCCTCTAGGCAATCCTCCCTCTCTCCAGACAATCCTTACTCCAGACCCTGATAATCCTTATGCCCTACTGACAATATTCACACTCACTCCTGGACAATTCTCATCCCCTCCTGACAATCTTCATCTGCTCCTGACAATCCTCACTCCCGCCAAACAATCCTCATCCCCTCTTGACAATCCTCATTCCAGACCTTGATAAATCTTTAATTCCTACTGACAATGTTTGCACTCCTCCCTTGACATTGTTACCCTTTTTTCACCAACAATGTCGCCCCTCCCTCACTGACAATGTTCCCTTTCCCTCCTTGACAATGTTACCACACCTTCACTGATAATGTTACCCTTCCCTCACTAACAATTCTACACCTCCTTCACTGACATGTTTCCTCTCCCCCACTGGCAATGCTCCCCCTCCCTCACTGAACAATGTTACCCCACCTTCACTGACCGTATTCAAGGAAAGGGGGATACACAATAGCCAAAAACAAAAGCAGACCTGGGCAAAGTACAGTTTCAGCAAAGAAAGATGAAAGTATTGATTAAGTCGAGAGAAACTAGAAGGGGCTATTGTTTGAAGGTTGATAGATTGGGAAAGGGGAGGTGCAATGAATCCTGAGTGCTTTTGTACAGTAGTCATAGCGTCATTGAGTCATAGGGATGTACAGTACGGAAACAGACCCTTCGGTTCAACTCGTCCATACCGACCAGATATCCCAACCCAATCTAGTCCCACCTGCCAGCACCCAGCCCAATATCCCTCCAACCCTTCCTATTCATATACCCATCCAGATGCCTTTTAAATGTTGTAATTGTACCAGCCTCCACACCTTCCTCTGGCAGCTCATTCCATACATGTGCCATCCTCTGTGTGAAAATGTTGCCCCTTAGGTCCTTTTCAAATTTTTCCCCTCTCACCCTAAACCTATGCCCTCTAGTTCTGGACTCCCCCACACCAGGGAAAAGACTCTGTCTATTTACCCTGTCCATGACCCTCATATTTTATAAACCTCTATAAGCCCTCAGCCTCTGACATTCCAGGGAAAACAGCCCCAACCTATTCAGCCTCTCCCTATAACTTGAACTCTCCAATCCTGGCAACATCCTTGTAGATCTTTTCTGAGCCCTTCATTGTTTCACAACATCCTTCTGATAGGAAGGAGATCAAACTTGCTCACGATATTCCAAATTTGGCCTAACTAATGTCCTGTACATCTGCAGCATAATCTCCCAACTCCAATATTCAATGCTCTAACCAATAAAGGAAAGCATACCAAACACCTTCTTCACTATCCTATCTACGTGTGACTCCATTTACTAGGAGCTATGAACCTGCACTCCAAGATCTCTTTGTTCAGCAGCACTCACCAGAACCTTATCATTAAATGTATAAGTCCTGCCCTGATTTGCCTTTCCAAAATGCACCACCTCACATATATCTAAATTAAACTCCATCTGCCACTCCTTGACCCATTGGCCCACCTGATCATAATCCCATTGTACTCTGGGGTAACCTTCTTCGCTGTCCACTACACCTCCAATTTTGATGTTATCTTAAACAGTGGCACCATGTTAGTCAACCTCCAGTCTTCCGGCACCTCACCTGTGACTATCGATATTCTTGCTTGAATTCTCTGGACATCAGAATGCATCTAAGAAAAATTAATAAACAGCAAAATTCACAGCTGAGCTTGGAGGGGCCTGTGTGGGAGAGCTCACAGCACAAGAGCAGTTAAGTGCCTAGTTTTTAAGTGTAAGCTTGCTGTAAATCTACAGTTGTGAGTACAGTGGGTTCTTTTTCGATTATATATTTCATTGAGATCTGTCTCTTGATTAAATTTTTAAACTCAAGAACATAGGTGCAAAGTTAGCCTGGAGCAGTGCTTTTAAAACAGTAAGACAGTACTATTTTCTGGGTCTATAGATTGTGAAGGAGCAAAGATGGCCTTTAGTAGAGTGATGTACTCTTCCTGTCAGATGTGGGAAGTTAGGGAGGGTTTCCATGTTACTGATGAAAGTGTTTCTGGTTGCAAATCCTATCAGATCGCATGGATCGATTGGAGTGGCAGTTAGAAGCAATAAGGAATTTATAGAAGCTGGGGGGGTGATGGATGGCAGTTATATGAAGGGAGAAAAACCACAATTACAATCAGGTAGATGGATTACCTTCAGGAAAGGTAGGAGAGGCAGACAGGTTGTGCAGGAGTCACCTGTTGCTATCCCCATCTCAGACAAGTATGCTGTTTTGAAAAATGTAGGGGGTGATGGACTCTCAAGGGAATGTAACACGAACAGCTAAGTGTCTGGTACCAAGACTGGCTCTAATGCAAGGAAGAGTAGATCAGGTTCCAAGTGATCGATTGTGACAGGAGACTCTCTAGTCAGAGGCACAGATAGATGTTTCTGCGGCTGGCAGCGAGAAATTAAAATGGTGTGTTGACTCCCTGGTTCCAGGATCAAAGGTATCTCAGAGATGGTGCAGAATGTTCTCAAACAGGAGAGGGACTGACAGGAGGTCATTGTACACAATGGAACTAATGACATAGGAAGGGAAAGGGATGTGATTCTGAAGGGAAATAGAAAGTTAGGCAGGAATTTTAAAAGAAGATCCTCGAAGGTAATAATATCTGGATTATTCCCAAAGCTACAATCTGGTGAAGATAGGAATAGGAGGATAGAGCAGATGAATGTGTGGCTGAAGAGCTGGTGCAGGGGAGAAAAGTTCACATTTTTGGATCATTGAAAAATTTTCTGGGGTAGAAGTGACCTGTACAAGAAGGAAGAATTGTACTGGAATTAGAAATGGACTAATACACTGGCAGGGAGATTTGCTCAAACTGCTCAGGAGGATTTAAGCTATTAAGGTGGGGGGTGGGGTGGTGGTGGTTGGGACCCAGGGAGATAGTGAGGAAAGAGATCAGTCTGAGACTGGTAGAGTTTGGAAAAGGAGCAAGTCAAACAGTCAGGGCAGGCAGGAATAAAGCAGAGAATGAGGCAGGACTGATAAGTTAAACTGTATTTATTTTAATGCAAGAGGTCTAACAGGGAAGGCAGATGACCTCAAGAGCATGGTTAGGAAGATGGGACTGGGATATCATAGCAATTACCGAGATGTAGCTCAGGGATGGACAGGACTGGCAGCTTAATGTTCCAGGATGAAAATGCTACAGGAAGGATTGAAAAGGGGGCAAAAGAGAGGGGAGTGGTGGGTTTTTGGTAAGAAAAAATATTACGGCCATACTTAGGGAGAATATTCCTGGAAATACATCCAGGTAAGTAAGGAACTGAGAAATAAGAAAGAGATGACCACATTGTTGGGATTGTACTACAGACCCCCCAGTAGATAGTGGGAAATTGAGAAACAAATTTGCGGGGAGATCTTTATTATCTTTAAGAATAATAGAGTGGTTATGGTATGGAATTTTAATTTTCCAAACTGAGACTGCCATAGTGTTAAGGGTTTAGATGGAGAGGAATTTGTTAGGTGTGCACAAGAACATTTTCTGAATCAGAGTGTGGATTTACCTACTAGAGAAAGTGCAAAACTTGACCTACTCTTGGGCAATAAGGAAGAGCAGATGACTGAGGTGTCAGTGGGTGAGCACCTTGGGGCTAGAGGCCACAATTCTATTAGTTTTAAAATAGTAATGGAAAAGGATAGACCAGATCTAAAAGTTAAAGTTCTAAATTGGAAGAAGGCCAATTATGACAGTATTAGGCAAGAACTTTCAAAAGCTGACTGGGGGTGGATGCTCGCAGGTACTGTGGGGCGGCACGGTGACTCAGTGGTTAGCACCGCTGCCTCACAGGACCAGGGTCCCAGGTTCAATTCCAGCTTCGGGTGACTGTCTGTGTGGAGTTTGCATACTCTCCCCGTGTTTGCATGGGTTTCCTCTGGGTGCTCTAGTTTCCTCCCACAGTCCAAAGATGTGCAGGTTAGGTAAATTGGCCATGCTAAATTGCCCATCGTGTAAGGTGCATCAGTCAGAGGGAAATGGGTCTGGGTGGGTTACTCTTTGGAGGGTCGGTGTGGACTTGTTGGGCCAAAGGGTCTGTTTCCACAATGTAGGGAATCTAATCTAAAGTAAGGGGCCGCCTGGAAAATGGGAAGCCTTCAAAAATGAGATAATTAGATTAGATTACATTACAGTGTGGAAACAGGCCCTTCGGCCCAACAAGTCCACATCGACCCGCCGAAGCGCAACCCACCCATACCCCTACATTTACCCCTTACCTAACACTATGGGCAATTTAGCATGGCCAATTCACCTGACCTGCACATCTTTGGACTGTGGGAGGAAACTGGAGCACCCGGAGGAAACCCACGCAGACACGGGGAGAACATGCAAACTCCACACAGACAGTCGCCTGAGGTGGGAATTGAACCCGGATCTCTGGCGCTGTGAGGCAACAGTGCTAACCACTGTGCCACCGTGCCACCCAGAGACAGTATCTTCCTGTTAGGGTGAAAGGATAAGTGTAGGGAATGCTGGACGAGTAGAAAAATTGAGGTTTTGGTCAAGAAAAAGAAGGAAGCATATGTCAAGTATAAACAGGAGAGATCGAATGAATCCTTAGAAGGGTATAAAGGTAGTAGGAGTATTCTTAAGAAGGAAATCAGGAGGGCGAAAAGGGGATATGAGATAGCTTTGGCAATTAGGATTAAGGAGAATCCAAAGGGGTTTTATAAATACATTAAGGACAAAAGGGTAACTAGAGAGATAATAGGGCCCCTCAAAGATTAGCAAGGCAGTCTATGTGTGGAACTGCCGGAGATTGGGGAGATACTAAACGAGTATCATTTGTCAATGATTGCATCACTGTTTACTGTGGAGAAGGACATGGAAGATATAGAATGTGGGGAAATAGATGGTGACATCTTGAAAAATGTCCATATGACAGAGGAGGAGGTGTTGGATGTTGTAAAACTGGATAAGTCCCAGAACCTGATCAAGTGTACCCTAGAACTCTGTGGAAGGTAAGCAGGCAGGTACAGCAGGTGGTGAAGAAGATAACTCTCATCTTAGCCTTCATATTGACAGGATTCAAGTGCAAGAGCAGGGATGTCTTGCGACAATTGTATAGAGAGTCAATGAGACCATACCTGGAGCACTGTGTTCAGATTTGGTCTCCTTATCCGAAGAAGGATATTCTGTGATGGAGGGAATGTAATGAAGGATACGGGGTAGGCCACTTTGGACTGAGATGAAGAGAAACTTCTTCACCCAGAGAGTGGTGACTCTGTTAAATTCTCTGCCACAGAAAGAGGTCAAGGCCAGAACATTGAATGTATTCAAGAAGGAATTAAACATAGCTCCGAGGGATCGAAGGGTATCAGAAGAAAGCATGAACAAGGTACCAAGAGAAATGATCAGACATGAATCAGGCTTGAAGGCTGAATGGCTATCCCCAATGTTACAAATATTTGTTATGTTGACTGTTGCAATTCAGTAATTTAGAAATTAATGGAGAAAATACAGTGAAATGTTTATTTCAAATTCATTTATTTTGTTTACTGTTCATATATTAATGTTGCACTCCTTGCTTTGCATTTGTATTACTTTTGCATTATCCTTTTTGAGTGTACATTGTTCAACCACCAGCTTTCTCTGTCAGGTAGAAGAACTAGGAAGCCTAATTAGACTAAACAGGCTTAAGCTAATGACAAAATGGGGAGAATTGAATGAAAAACTGCATTTCTAGGAGCATAAATAGATTCATTAATTTTTGTTTTCATCAAAATAGGTTTCCAATATGGCATATAAATCCTTGATAGAAATGGTAACTTGTATCCTGGAAAAAATATACCGATAAGGACTTGAAAACTAATTATGTTTTGTATATTCCACCAGGTATTGAAGGGATCTTTTTCTTAACTTTTTAATTAGGGTGTAAATTTAAATTAATCCAATAAATCAAACTGCAGTTTTCATTTTTCTGTTATGGCTATCAGATCAACTGAAATGAAATTAACTTCAAAATCATGAATACTTATGGTAAATTCCAATCTTACATAACAACTAAATTAAACCAGAGATGAGCAGCAACTTACAATTGTGGACTCAGTTTCTTTATTTATCAAAATGTCCTAAGTTTTTCTATTAGTTTCTTTTATGTATTTTAGATATCTTGTTAATGGCAGTGCCCAGTGTTAGATTAAACTCATGGTATAATGTATTACTGTGTATAAAGTGATGTATAATTGAAAGACAAGGATGTGCAACAAAATTAGCACAAATGAAGTGTGGCAGAGAATTATTTTATCGCAATTAATGCAGCAAGGCAGCAGACAGATAAAGCAATGACTGGTTCTATATTTGAGGTCACATAAATGGGAATAAATTTGGATAAATATGCTGATTGTGACAAAGTTTCTTTTTTTCCTATTGATTTCTAATTGGAAATAGTAATTTTAGCTGTTTGTTTCCAGCTCTGAGTTTGATTGACTTAGACCAGTTTCAATCAAACCAAGTATCTGAACCAATTCTAATAAGAACTGCTGATGTAATGAGTGTTTGATAAATTGGTGAGTATTTTTGCTAACTTTAACAATTATGAAAATGCTTTACAAATTGTTGGACATCACAAATGTTTCTGATAGTGCTGAACATGTCAGTGTTTCACTGTCACTGAATGATCACAGTGGGTAATAGAGGTTAGCAGTTGATATGAAATTAGATCATCTTTGAAAATCAAGCAACAGGCTCTCCATTTCCAAATATACTGTTCAATGCCAAGAGGCAATTAGAAGTTTTGAATTTATAAAATGCATCCACTTAGTTCTACATCATCTGTTTATTCAGGTGGAAACATAGCTATTCATTATCGGGAATGGTATAAACCATTAGTCTGGTTCTGGATTCTAGTGGGTCTGGCATACTTTGCAGCTGTCCTCAGTATGATTGGAGATTGGCTACGTGTGATATCCAAGAAAACAAAGGAAGAGGTAAGATGCTGTATTTTCTCTTAGAAACTTGCCAACACTTTTTTAGAGCTAAAGACCTCTTACCAATTAAATTACAGATCCTGGGTGGAGGCTGCAGAGTTAATGTACAGATCCTGGGAATAGATGCATAAGAGAGTCACTTGCATCGGGGAAATGCCAAGATCAGCGAACTTAGTTTTGGGCACCTGCTCTTTTCTTATCCACCCATGGAACAAATCCAAAGGTTGAGCTGTTCAACACTCATTGAGCTAGCATGCCAGATTTAGGAATTATATTTGCTCATTTTTTTTAGCACTTTATTGCTGAAAAAAATGTAGGACTCATCTCCAGTTATATCTTGCACAGAAGAGTTTGAAGTTCTTTTCCAAGTGAGTACAGTCAACATAAATAGTCTTTGTGTGGGTTTGCGCAATGAGGGAGATGGGGGGTCTTAAAAACAGCAGTTCAACTTTGGAATAAGGACTGATATGGCATGTTCTTGGTTGGGACAATGTGTGGATTTTCATATCAAAAGCAATTGGTTCAGTGAGTTGTATCCATTACTGGAAGAAGTTCTTGATCACAGATTGCATCACCAATCTCCCTACCTGTACATCAACTCCTTCCATGTTGATCTCCTCCCCTGCCTCATCCTCTTTCTGTGGTCCTGCAGGCCCATTGGCCTTCTAATCGAGCTGCTACATGCCCCCTCCTCGTTGGATGGCAAATTATAATGCAAGATGGTGATGATTTTGGAGACCCTGGCTGAAGTGGAAAGCAACATCCTGCCTGAGTAGCCCAAATAACGGAATCATTACTTTAGCATTCCTAAGGTGTGTTCGACAGTACAATGGATAGTGGCATGGAATCGTACTTGTACTTTGCTGTGCCGGGTTTTTATCTGAGAATTGAGACAGATGCAATTAGTAGATCTGGTCTTCCAACAATCCATTCTTTCAAGGGTTACAAGTAATTTGGGTACTCTCAAATGTTACATTCCTGAATACTGGAAAATTAGTTTGCAGAAACCATCTGAATATTTAAGGACTGGTATTCCTTCCAGATCAGGTATGCATTAAAGTTGATGTTTAGAAGATTCATCACCATATGCAT
Organism: Chiloscyllium plagiosum; assembly: GCF_037043375.1. Classification (NCBI taxonomy): domain Eukaryota; kingdom Metazoa; phylum Chordata; class Chondrichthyes; order Orectolobiformes; family Hemiscylliidae; genus Chiloscyllium; species Chiloscyllium plagiosum. The sequence goes on from NW_028270146.1 coordinate 39,373,496, forward strand.
TCCATTTATAGCAATCTGGGCTGTCAGAAAGCCTGTCAGTAAAATAATCTGTGCCTACTCTAGTTTCCATTGGTAAACATGGCATCAGTCACTTCTTCATATAGATATGTGCTGGTTTGTCTGGTAGATGTCCCTTACAGTGATTTAGAAGGATCCTATTGCATAAAAATGTGATTCCATTGAGTCTTTCGCAACTGAATGTGAAGCTATTCCAGCCATTAACGTTACCCCAGCACAATCATTGCTTTTGCAGTTAAGTGGAGACAGCAAACTATCTTCTGACTGAATTAGAGAGAAGTGTTTTAGTGTATAAATACAGGTACTTGAATATTGATTGGACTGATCCTATACCCTCTTAGTGATGATTTTGTCCCTTCATGAACCTGATCTCATCAAATTCATACAGCGCAATAGAAACACTTGCAACGATCACAAGAAACTGGAAGTTTTATAGCAAAAGAATGAAAATGCATAGATCAGAAGTTTATGCCAGAAGTATAGCTGTAGTAAAATCCTCATTGCAAAGAAAATTTACAGTTCATCACCCCACTGAAACTTTTCTTCACTGTTTAGCTTCTGGCATGATCACTCCATTTAACTTTCAGTTCTGTGGGTAAGGTGCACTGGGACAGTCTTTCACCAAAGTCATGGGTCAAAATTTTGTGTACCCCTCACCCCCAACCTCCACCACCACAATACCATGCCCTCCTCCCTCATGCACCACCACCACAACCACAATACCGTCCCCCACCTTCCAGAGGGATGAATGTTGGGTGATATGCAGCAGCCCATTTTCAGCACCTACCTGCCAGCCTCTACTGCAATTTAGTCAGTTGTCAGAGAGACATCAGATGGTGAGACCCTTTAAAGTCTCTTCTCCTGCTGTTGCTGGGACTTCACCTACTGCAGGAGAGCTTACAGTTGCCTGGTACAACTCGGCAAATGTGGGTGTCTCCTTGATGACTACCTGTGGCCATCAGAGGCCCCCACCCAAAGTGCAAATCTCACTGCATTCATCTTCTCTTGTCCTTCCAACGATGATGTCTGTGGCCACAATGTTACTCAGCCTCATGTTACATCACATTACATCCATTGTTGAACATCTTCCACTTGACCCCATGCAAGTTCCAGCAGTGACTGCCTCTCCAATGGTGCTGGTAAGACCCTAGTGCTGCTGACCCTCTGTTGCACAACAGCTCTCCAAGGCAAGGCCACTTTTTGGTGATGGGTGGGCATCCCACTTGTGGCCAATTAGGGGCCCATGTGTTGAAAGGCAAGCGAGTGAGGTGAAAACAAAGAGTCTGCAGTGGGATGTAGACAGGCTAAGTAAGTGGACAACAAATAGAACATAGAAGAATACAGCGCAGTACAGGCCCTTTGGCCCTCGATGTTGCGCCGATCCAAGCCCACCTAACCTATACTAACCCACTATCCTCCATATACCTATCCAATGCCCGCTTAAATGCCCATAAAGAGGGAGAGTCCACCACTGCTACTGGCAGGGCATTCCATGAACTTACGACTCGCTGAGTGAAGAACCTACCCCTAACTTCAGTCCTATATCTACCCCCCCTTAATTTAAAGCTATGCCCCCTTGTAATACCCGACTCCATACGCGGGAAAAGGTTCACACTGTCAACCCTATCTAACCCCTTAATCATCTTGTACACCTCAATCAAGTCACCCCTAAACCTTCTTTTCTCTAATGAAAACAGCTCCAAGTGTCTCAGTCTTTCCTCATACGATCTTCCTTCCATACCAGGCAACATCCTGGTAAACCTCCTCTGCACCCGTTCCAGTGCCTCCACATCCTTCCTATAGTATGGCGACCAAAACTGCACACAATATTCCAGATGCGGCCGCACCAGAGTCTTATACAACTGCATCATGACCTCAGGACTCCGGAACTCAATTCCTCTACCAATAAAAGCCAGTACGCCATATGCCTTCCTCACCACACTATTTACCTGGGTGGCAACTTTCAGAGATCTGTGTACATGAACACCAAGATCCCTCTGCTCATCCACACTACCAAGTATCCGACCATTAGCCCAGTACCCCATCTTTTTGTTATTCTTCCCAAAGTGAATCACCTCACACTTAGCTACATTGAATTCCATTTGCCACCTTTTTGCCCAGCTCTGCAGCTTCTCTATATCCTGCTGTAACCTGCCACATCCTTCCTCACTGTCAACAACTCCTCCGACTTTCGTATCATCCGCAAACTTGCTCACCCAACCTTCTAACCCCTCTTCCAGGTCATTTATGAAAATGACAAACAGCAATGGTCCCAAAACAGATCCTTGCGGAACACCGCTAGTGACGGCACTCCATGAAGAAACTTTGCCATCAACTACTACCCTCTGTCTTCTTCCATCCAGCCAATTCCTAATCCAAACCTCCAACTCACCCTCAATGCCATATCTCCGTATTTTCTGCAGTAGTCTACCATGGGGAACCTTATCAAACGCCTTACTAAAATCCATATATACCACATCTACCGCTTTCCCCTCATCAACCTCCTTCGTCACCTTTTCAAAGAATTCAATAAGGTTTGTGAGGCACGACCTGCCCTTCACAAAATGGGCAGATGGAATTTAAAATGGGAAAATTTGAGATTATGCAATTCAGCAGAAAGAATGGAGGAACTGAGTATTAAAATGAAGAAATACTAGAGATAACTGCAGCACAGAGGGATTTTAGTTTGCTCATCCATGAATCACAAAAAACTAGCATCCGAATTCAGTGGGTAAAGGGAAGGTAAAAGAAATGTTGACCTTTATTTCAAAGTGAATGGAATATAAGATAGAGAAGTTTTACTAAAACCATACAACACACTAGTCAGACCGCGTCTAGAATATTACAAACAAATTTGGTCATCCTATCTTAGGAAAGGTAAACTAGAATTGCAGGCAGTCCAGAGTAGGTTCACTAGTTGATCCAGGCATGGAGGGACTGTCTTATGAGGAGAGGTTGAGAAGGTTTAGCATGTAGTTTAAAAGAATGAAACATTATTGAACCATCCAGGAGTCTTGGGGACATTGACAGAATGAATGTGCAGAGATGTTGTTTCCCCTTGTGAGAAAGTCTAGTACCATGCAACATAATCTCGGAGTAAGGAGTCACTCATTTAAGACAGGGATGAGGAGGATTTTTTATTCCTTCAGAAAGTAGTGAATCTGTGAAAATCTTTACTGCACAAGGCTGTCAAGGCTGAATTATTAAGAGTATTCAAGGCTAAGAATCAAAGGTTATAGAGAAAAGGAAAATGGAGTTGAAGATTATTAGATCAACCATGATCTCATGGAATGGTGAGCAGATTCAAATGGCCTGCTTTGGCTCCTATGCCTTATGGTCTTATTTATATATTTATAGTCTTACTTAAAACCAGAGTTCTTCTCACAATCAGCACTGCTTCCTTGGTTCATATAAATCATCGTAATAAATTCAGCCTCCAAAATATCATGTATGTAAGTTTATTACATTACCATCATGAGTGATTAGATTAGATTAGATTAGATTAGATTACTTACAGTGTGGAAACAGGCCCTTCGGCCCAACAAGTCCACACCGCCCCGCCGAAGCGCAACCCACCCATACCCCTACCCCTACATTTACCCCTAACCTAACACTACGGGCAATTTAGCATGGCCAATTCACCTGACCTGCACATCTTTTGGATTGTGGGAGGAAACCGGAGCACCCGGAGGAAACCCACGCAGACACAGGGAGAACGTGCAAACTCCACACAGTCAGTCGCCTGAGGCGGGAATTGAACCCGGGTCTCTGACGCTGTGAGGCAGCAGTGCTAACCACTGTGCCACCGTGCCGCCCACGTGTTCCTCCCTAATTCCAGCAAAACCTCACAAAATCAAAACTATGTTGTATAGCTTTACTACTAAACCATAAAGTTTATCTCGAGGAGTATGCCAATAAGCAAAGATGCAACCCTTATTAATAAGATCATAATCTGAAAAAACTCATAAGTTAATTATCAAAAATGACATAGTCACCCCACATTGGCATAATGCTAGTTTTGAGCAGATGTGGTGTGTAGAACTTTAGGTGAGATCATTCATTTTCATTTGTAGGATCTGCTTACACAGGCATAATTAAGGTTTTCAGTCTAATGGGCTCTCTAGACTGAAATGAAATCAGGATGTCTCAATTTATTTCCTGGGGATTTGAAACCAATTGCAAAGAATTTCCCATAGGATACCTTAATTGTCTTGCAATACTGTTATTTGGTGATAAATCCCAAAGGTATATTTAAAATCTTGAAACTTTTTGCTTCCAGAATTAGAGATGGTTTTTCAGGTTATAAAATCTAAAGGTCTTTAATTGCAGTCTTTTTCTATTTAAATATTTTGCTCCTTTGGTACAATTTAAAGACAAGATAAAACACAAAAGGAAAACCTCCATTGGATGTATTAGTGAATAGGTATATCAAGAAATGGGTTAAATCTCTAAACTCAACCATTAAATGTAATGTTTATTCAACGTATCCCCTTTTGCATTGTGTAACGAGGAAATCGAATAGTCCTTATCAAAGGGAAACAAAATGCTCCTGGTACAACTGGATTAACATAGCTTGGCAATTCATTATCTAAAATAAACTCCAAATGACTTGCTTTCTGCTTGTACAGAAGTTCCAATGTCTTTCAAACTTTCAAAATGCAAAGATTTAACAAACCCGCCTATAATTCCAAAAAGAACCCACAAGGTGATGACAGCAATGGAAACTGCCACTGCCGTGAATGCATGCAATTTCTGCCTTCTTTCCTATTTCATGTGTAAACTAAGCTTTATTTAACACTCTGTTGCTCTTGTACATGTTACTGTTGCCTTGTTACTGAATAATTCTTTGTTTTATGTGACAATATATAATAATTTCTTTGTGCCGGAAGGTTGGTGAAATTAAGGCTCACGCTGCTGAATGGAAAGCAAACGTGACGGCAGAATTTAGGGAAACAAGAAGGCGATTAAGTGTTGAAATTCATGACAAACTTCAAAGGGCAGCAACTATCCGAAACATGGAGCGAAGACGGCTTGGTTTGGACCAACGAGCCCACTCCCTTGACATGCTCTCCCCTGAGAAACGATTAGCATTTGCAGGTCTGGAGACAGGTCAGTTCAAGGCCTCCTCTCAGGAAAGTATAAATGGCAATTCTAATAATCTACAGCAGAAAGAAACAAAGCAATATGACAAACACATGCAAGGAGCTTCAGAGGACAACATCATCAATAAAGTTGGATCTTCAGCAAGAGGGCCCAAGAGATTCAAAAGTAGAGAACTAAAGAAAGAGATACCAGAGAATATTAGAAAAATATATGAAACATTTGGAAATCACACATTGGATGAAGAGAAAAAGGAACAGGAAAAAGAGAAAGAAAACAATACAAATGTTCCAGCTATAACAAGTTACGTCCAGCATTCAGAAGCAGAAGATGACAGAACAACCAATGAAGCCAAATATCCAGAGAATAGGAAATTACTTGAAAAAAAGATATGAAAATACTATGGCGAACAATATAAAAAAGTTTGTTTGAAGATTTTTTTTATACTATTGACATGTGCCTTATCATTTTAAAAATGTGGGAAAGCCATTTTCACACATGCATGGTCTACACAAACCTTTAGATTGATTTGTTATGCCACTGTGATATAGGGTTGAACTACCAAATATCAAACATAGGCTTGAATTAATCTGAACTATGGGAATGTGTTTGAAGACTACATTAGTACCAACCTGGGAACATTTTATGTGGACTTAGTGCTCATTACCAATGCAGTATATCCAAGGAAAGAAGTGGATGGCTCTGTACATTATCAGAAGCTCCACTAAGTCTCCAATACGTTTATTACCGAGAGGATTCAGCTTTGGAAAATTTATGTCCACTTATTTATTACAATTGTTCTACAATTTTTCAACAAACATCAGTTTGTTTTAGGACCCTTGTGCATCTGCTTTGGCGTGTGTTGTACGTCCTGTTGAAGATGTTACATTTCTGATAGGTATACGAATTTCTGCAGCAGAGAAACACATCAGAGTCATGGCATTGCAATATTCTTGTGTAATTGTTGAAGACTGACATGAGCACTGAACAAAAGACTGCGGTCTGCATGTCCGTGTCTTTGTAATTTAGTAAGAAACTTCTATGACTGGTCTTGATAAATGTTGACTTCTCAGGGCTCGCTTGTCCTGCTTTTACAAGGTTTCCTATATTAGGTTTTAAAAAATATAGGGTGTTGGGAGTAATATTACACTAAAGTAATAATTCAAAGAAAGCATGTTGGTGTATGGATCTATGATCATTCTCTTTGTTGTCTGTGTACTTCTGTAAATAATACAATTAATTTGTATTGGTTCTTGAAAATAATTAATGAATAAAGCAAAGACAGAATCTGATAAAATTAAACAGATATTTTTAATCCTTGTGCTGTTTTTATCTTTTCTCCTCAGTTAATACATCAACTCACTGCTCAGCCTTGTTGACTAAGTTGTTAAAACAGGCTACACACCTCTGAGTTGTCTAGAATGTAACAGTTGCAGGTCAGAAAGAATTAAAACAATATTTTCCGCAGAGTCAGGTACTTCTCTGTAGAATGTTTCATTTAGTAGCCAAATTGAGATTGATGCATGGATTTATATTGCTATCTGGTATATTGTCTTGAGTTATTGTTGGGACTTTGCAACTTCAACACTGAAAAAGGAGTGGTTTAACTGTTACAAAACACAAATGCCATGAAGATCCATGAAGTGGGGGACCACATCCCAGTTTAAGTACCAGTGTCTGCATTAGACTGGAGTAGGGTAGTAAAGTTTGAACCTCTGATGGTTTGGGAGACTGATTTGTCTTCACATTGAAGAATCTTGAAATACCAAATAAAGCTTCAAATCAGAAAGGATGCCTGTTTTTTCTTTCATCTCCTCATTCCAAAAGGAGTATCAGGGAATCAAACAAATGCACTTAAGAATCAGGAGCAGGGGTAGGCCATTCATTTGTAATCTTTGGGAACTTAAGTTCTGATCCAAGCTTGAAGCACCAGTTTGGCCTATTATCAGCAGACACAGGTAACACCACTCAGTTCAGATATTGCACTGACCCTGCCTTGAGGCCTGGCTGAGAGTTGGGGTATGGGAACTCTTGACATGGAAGTCCCTGCATCAGGCTAGTATCCAATGTATCTGAGACCTAGCTGATCTTGTGACTGTTCCAATGAACTCTTATTAAAGTTACAGCAGGTGTCTCCCAGTCAAGCTAATGAATTTCAGGGCCACATTGCATGTCCTAAAAACAAAATAACCAAAAACACAAGTTATTTTAAAATAGCATTGAAATAATGCAAAGTCTTTTGGTGTACATTGTCAACTGCATTTAAAACTATGTTCCTACCTTGTTCCATAGTCTGCAGCAATAACTTTTTCTGCGAGTTGCAGTGTAAGTCCATCAATGAGGTCAGTGGGGTTCTTTCGTAGTAAGTCATTTCCAATGAGGACTGCTTTCTTGTCCATGACAAGTAAATTGTCTTAAGTGTTTATAAGCTTTTAAAGCATCATTCTATTTTTAATTCAAGCTGCCAACCCACATTCCCTGAGCTCTGCTCACTCTCCACCCATGGTACATCTAGCTGCACGTTCATTTCACAGGACCTCAACACCTACTCCCTGAAAGCCCATTTTCATCTCTCTCCCTGGAATTTCATCCCACATCACCCCTGGGTGCCCCATCCACCCTGACACCCCCAGGACCTCTATCCACCTGGAATGCCATTCCCTGCCCCATCTCTGCCTGAAACCACATTCCCATTCGAGAATTTCATCCTCTCATGCTACTCTACTCCATTCCCACCACCTGAGCCCAGAATCCCAATCTCCCTGGAACCCTACTGCCTCCTCCCCTCATGTTATTCCATCCCAAATTTCTATGACCCCAGTGTTTGAACATTTAAGTGGATCACGCAATCATCAACTCCAATATCTTGAAATCTAATTTAAATTTTAATAAAGATGAAGATTAGTTGTTGAGGGTATGGGAACTCTCAATGTCTCCCAATGTCATTCAATCTATTTTAAATCATAAAAATGATCCCTTGTCCTTATTCCAAGCAAAAACAAACAACTGTTTCACTACTTGCAACAAGATTTGAGGCTACACAATGAGAGTAACAGAATGTTGCACTGTCAGAGGGACCATTTGCTGAAGTCCCATCTGTTCTTTGAGGTAGATATAAAGGCACTATTTCAAAAAAAGAAGAGTGAAGTTATTTCCTGCCAATATGAATATCTCAATGAACTTCCCCCTACAAATTGACCATTATCATGTTGTTGTGGGAGTTTGCTAGGCAAAGATGCTACATAAATTCACGTCTTTTTCTTTCTCTTGTTAGCATTGACCTTGTTTGACTTCCTTTGGAATAAATAAATTGGATATACCACAGATTATCTATTATTCATTATTTGTAGGTCAAGTGCAGAACTAAAGACGAGTTAAACACAATATTTAATTTTATTACTGAACATCACAAGCATAAAGGATACCCATATGAATGTTTTTCTTGTTTGTTAGTAGCTTGAACATCTTTTCAATGACAATGTACAGTTACATTTGAGCAACCAGTCTTCCTCAAATTATGCTTTTTTTTATGATGAGTAATAGCAGCACTGTTTAACTATGTACAAACAGAAGAGATCGGAATTTTGGTTTTACACAATGATATACTATTTATTGGGATTTATAATTGTGTTAGAATTTGTCGCAACATGAAATTTCTTTTAAAGAATTGTAAAGGTTGTCAACTCCCACAAGACTGGCCAGACTATAGACTATTTTCAGCAACTCTGAAGTTACAGTTATCAAACTGTGTAATATCTGCCATGGTCAGATCCAAATTCAGAACATTATCTGGGTTTCTGGATTAATAGTTTAGCATTAACACCATTAGGCAATTGCCTCATGAGTATTGATCATGTAAAGTGTGCATAATGTGATCTAGTAATTGTTACAGGAACACATAATATTATGTCTTGTAAACCACATTACACATTATAGTGAGCTTTCTTTGAGAACATATCCTCTGAAAAGTGTAGAACAATGCGAATGTACAGTCAGTATCATCATGATTTCCTTTTTCATATAATACAATTCTGTAATTATAAATATAGAATTTTTATTCATGTCAATGCACTGTATCACTTTTGAAGGATAATTATAGAAAGTAAGAGGGACTGGGTGTCAGGTGAAGGTTTGCCATGGCTGCCTGATATTTTTTACTGACAAAGATCCAGCACAAACATGATGGATTAAGCATGTGTTAAATTTCAATACTATTGTAGTCCCACAATTCTCTATTTTCATAACTTGACCTCTGTCTCAATACTTTGTTTTCAATCATCCTGTTTACCTTAGATGTTAAAATTGGCTTGATTTCTGCTTGCCAGGATCCAGCTGTGTATTCAAAGATATTCATGTTATTCCTTGATAAGTTCCTTTCCTGGAACTGAAGCGTAATCTACTGTTTAAATTGATTTTTCACACTCTATTTGGACTGGTGCTGATCACATTACTGGCGTAGGCAGTGAAACAGAACAGATTTAAATCTCCCAGCCTGTATGAGGAAGCACAGGTCATAAAATTGAATTTTACCCACCAGGAATTAATTATATCTTTCTATGATGAATCTGTATACAAATGACAATTTTGGATGAAAATTTGACTAGTTTCAAGTAAACGAACTCACTTGAATGGATGGATCTGAGACATACCTTCAGTTGGGCTTCCCACATCATTATTATTGAATTGGAAGTTGTTGGCACTTATAAGGTGGCCTCGGGCAGCTTGTTGAAGCGATCATAAGCATTAGGCTGCTACACAATTGGCAATAATGCTTGTGTTAAATCCCTAAAAGGGACGATGAAAGAGGGAAGACCAGATAAGGGGAATAACCAGAAGAGGGTGATGATCTGCTGGGCAGTGGTTGGAATGAGGGTTTTGAGCCTGCAGAGTGCTGATTAGAAGGAGTTATAAAGTTGTACAGTCATAGTGCACAGAAAAGGCTCTTCAGCCCATCAAGTCTGCACCAATCTATCTATGCACTAATCCTATTTTCCAGCACTTTGCCCATAGCCTTGAATGCTATGTCATTTCCAGTGTTCAAAGTTTAAAATCACACAACACCAGATTATAGGCCAACAGGTTTATTTGGAAACAATAGCTTTCGGAGCGCTGCTCCTTCATCAGGTGGTTGTGGAATATAAAATTATAAGACACAATTTATAGCAAATGTTTACAGTGTGATATAACTGAAATTATATATTGAATAAAACCTGGATTGTTGTTAAGTCTCTCATCTTTTAGAATGGCCATGTTGGTTTCAGTTCTTTTATATGTAAATTGCAGAACATTGAAAAGTTACATTCTCAAGTGAACTTTAACAATTGTCATGTTGGCCCAGATAATGCATTTAAGGTGTGAGCCGTCCTGTATGAGATTGTCTGCACCACAATGGTCAGACTTATTCTAATATAAAAAATGGATTTACACAATCTTACATGGATTCATGCAGTTTTTGAGCAAAATAAAATGTAATTCTGCAAATACAAATTCAACCCACAAACTTATATGTATATGCGTGCAAACCTGTTGGACTATAGTCTGGTGTTGTGTGATTTTTAACTTTGTATACCTCAGTCCAACACCGACATTTCCAGTGCTCATCCATGTACTTTTTAAAGGCTGTGAGGTTTGCCTCCCAGGCTGTTTCCATCCAGATTCCCACTACCCTGTGGGTGAAAATTATTTTCTCCAATCTATTCTCAACCTCCTGCCCTTCATCTTAAAATTATGCCCACTCATTGTTGATGCTTCAACTAAGGGGAAACACTGCTTCTGATCCAGCCTGTCCATGCCCCTCATAGTATTATACACCTCAATAAGTATCTCCCGTCAACCTTTTTTGCTCCAAAGAAAACAATCTGAGCCTAAGCAGCCTTTCTTCATAGCTAAAATGCTCTATTCCAGGCAACAGCCTGATGAACCTTCTCTGCACGTTCTCCAGTGCAATCACATACTTTCTACAATGAGGTGACCAGAACTGTGCATAGTGCTCCAACTGTAGCTTAACCAAAGTTTTGTACAGCTCCAACATAACCTCTCTGCTCTTATGTAAAGACTGATAAAGATGTTGCCCATATGCCTTTTTAACTACTCTATTAACCTGTCCTGTCACCTTCAGGGATCTCTGAATGAGCATTACAAGATCCTTCTATTCTTTTGAGCTTCCTAATCTCCTGCTGGTAGGTTGAGGTTACAACTGAGTGATGGATAGGTGGTGTTTGGAACAACCTATAATTTTAAGGAGGAAATTTCCTGCTGCACCCAGATCCACATTTAGATAAATGACTTGAACATACTTAACTATTGGTGGTAGTTGGACTCCAACAGTCATTAGGAGAAAGTGAGGACTGCAGATGCTGGAGATCAGAACTGAAAATGTGTTGCTGGAAAAGCGCAGCAGGTCAGGCAGCATCCAAGGAGCAGGAGTATCGACGTTTCGGGCATGAGCCCTTCTTCAGGCATGAGCATTCCTGAAGAAGGGCTCACGCCCGAAACATCAATTCTCCTGCTCCTTGGATGCTGCCTGACCTGCTGCGCTTTTCCAGCAACACATTTTCAGCTCCAACAGTTCTTATAAGGACGATGTGTTAAGCTGCATGAAGAGGTGGCATTGGTTATTTTGGGCAAGCAAACATTATAGGATACTTAATTTGCACACTGGGGAGTCAGGAGGTGACTGCAAGAGTCCTAGACTTTGACCTGTTCTTGTAGCTACTATATTATATTCCTGATGAAGAGCTTATGCTCAAAACATTGATTCTCTTGCTCTTCAGATGCTGCCTGACCGGCTGTGCTTTTCGACTCTGATCTCCACCATCTTCAGTCCTCACTTTTTCCCATATTATATGTCTAGTCCAGGACAGTTTCTGGTTAATGGTAATCTTCAGGATGTTAATAGGTGGGGGTGCATCAGTGATGGTAAAGCCATTGAATTGCAAGGGATGATGATTGGATTCTCTCTTGTTGGAGATGGTCATTGCCTGGTACTTCAATGATGTGAGTGTTCCTTGTCACTTGTCAGCCCAAGCCTTGATATTGTCTGCATTTGAACATTGTTATGGACAAGGCCAAACCCCCTCAAAGCATTTCAAGGAAGTAGCCCTGACCGTAACTTTGTTAATTGTTTTAAGCAGGGGTAAAGTGGATATTCCAGGAGTGATGCAGCTGGCCCAACCACATAGTCTTAAGCAAAACAGAATTTATTTGCAAGATTGCCAAATGAAACACAAACAAAAAGAGAACTGAATATAGAATAACTTAACCCATCTGGAAGCCCTAACAGATTATCCCAACTTAATGATGCTGTTTCAAGTTCCTGCAACAATCCCCATAAATACCCTTTGGCAATAAAAGGTAAAATCAAACACAGGGTTTTACAGGAGAGATGGCAGAGAGATTCAGCATGGAACACCTTCTTCTATGTCACTGTTTCTTTGACCAGCAGCCTCAAAGAACTGACTGTGTTCTCTGAACATCCAAACTGCTAAAAAACCCAAAAACCAAACCAAAGCAGAGAAAAACTGAATCAGGAGAACTGGCCACTCCCCTTTCATTTTACATGTTTTTTTAAACTTAAAAGCCTTTTGCCTGAGGCAGTATCAGTTAGCTATAATCAAATTTGCCCTAAAATTCATTAAAAGCCAGACATCCCAGAGTCTCTACATTTACAACCTCTCAAAAAAGAACAAAAACAACATAATCTTATTAAAAGAGCAACATCATCACAACATGGATTACTTCACTATCTGAGGAGTCACAACCATTGCTGAACATTGATCATATGAAAGATGAGCAAAGATTGACCAGTCAGTCTTCCAAGTCTGTTCTGCCATTGAATAACACCATTCAAGAGAAGAAATTTCTCCTCATCTCTGTTCTACAATGACAAACTCTATTTTTAAAAGCAATCCTCCCTAGTTGTGGAACCATCTCCATTCTTTTCACCTTCAATTTGTCAAGATCATTTGGGATCTTATTCACATTGATCAAGTCACCTCACACTCTTCGAAACATCAGTGGAATAAGTCCAGCCTGTCTATTTTTTCCTTATTAGGCAACCCTCTCATTCCAGGAATCAAACTAGTAAACTTCCTATGAGTCACCTCCAAAGTTCCTTAAATAAGGAAAACAAAATTACACACAGTTTTGAGATGTCCTCTATAACTGAACCATAAAATTGTTAGTTCTATGCTGAATTTATCTGGTAATAGAAGATAGAATCTCATTAACCTTCTTGATTTTGTTTTGTAAGTACATACTAATTTTATGTAACTCATGCACCAGAACATTTAAATTCCTCTGCACCTCAGAATTCTGCAGTCATTCTCTAGTTAAGTAATTTTCTGCATTTTTATTCTTCCTGCCAAAGCAAATAACTTCACATTTTCACAACTTACACTCATCTGTCAGAATTTTGGCCCACTCACTCAACCTATCTATATCCATCTCCAACCAAACTCTTGCCCCAATCAAATAAGTCATTAATGTAAATCATAAAAAGTTGATGCTCTAACACAGATACTCGCAGACCTCTGCTCATCACATCTTGCCAATCAGATAAAGACCCATTTATGCATATTTTCTGTTCTTGCCAGTCAGCCTATCTTCCATCCATTCAAATACATTATCCTCTACACTATGAGCTTTTACTTTCCACAATAACCTTTGATGTGTTCCATAAACTAAAGCCTTCTGAAAATCCAAATATAGTATGTCTATGGGCTCCCCTGTATCCACAGCTCATGTTACTCTTTCACAAGAAGACCAATAAGTTGGTTAACCATGATTTCCCATTGACAAAATGTTTGTAGGGTTTTCTAACTTCATAGTTATAATCTTATAGTGTTCAATTTTAAAACATCCTCACAACAGACAGCAAGCTAATTGGCCAATAGTGTTCTTTTTCCTGCCTCGTTTACAGTCCGATGGGATCTTTCCTGAATTCACAAAATCTTGTAAAATTAACCCTAACTCATCTCCAATCTCATTTGAAATGTTGTTTAAAATTTACAATGAAATCCATCTGGACCTAGAATCTTGTCAGCCAGCAGCTCCATCAATTTGTTTAGTACCACTTGCGAATGGTTGTTGAGAAAAGACACATTTTGTTGAAGCCATTTTTTGGTCCTCATCAGAGTGTTTTGCAAGAACATAAATTCAAGGGGAGAAAGTGAGGTCTGCAGATGCTGGAGATCAAAGTTGAAACTTTATTGCTGGAACAGCACAGCATGTCAGGCAGCATCCAGGGAACAGGAGATTCGACGTTTCGGGCACAGGCCCTTCTTCATGGTTAACCAACTTATTGGTCTTCTTGTGAAAGAGTAACATGAGCTGTGGATACAGGGGAGCCCATAGACATACTATATTTGGATTTTCAGAAGGCTTTAGTTTCCTGAAGAAGGGCCTGTGCCCGAAACGTCGAATCTCCTGTTCCCTGGATGCTGCCTGACCTGCTGTGCTGTTCCAGCAATAATGTTTCAACATAAATTCAAGGGGAACACCATCTGTACTGCATGAGAGGAGAATGCTGACTGGTTGGCAAATGGATTCTGATTTCCAGAGGTGTTACCATTGAGAATGTAACTGTTAATGCTGATTGACAGTTAACAGCCTGGTTTTATTCAATTTTAAACCAGTCGGGTTGACTCTGATTGAGGAGGTAATTGCCCTGAGAAATGAACCAGTGAATGTCTTATGCCTATTTTATTGAGTTGAAACAGGAACAGTGTCTGTACATGTTCTTTCTATCTGCGAAGAACAATCCCATGTATTAGTACATGCAACTACCAGTACACGCAAGTGTGCCACACTGAGGCCAACTAACAATCCTACTCAAGGTCTGTACTACTAAATGACTATTTGTGTCCTGAGACAGAGGTACAACAAAGATATAAATAACTTAAAGTTCCATTGAATTCTTTCAAGAATGTATTAAACCCAAGATTGTGCCAGTTTTCACGCCCAAATCCACAGATAATATTAAAATGAGACAAAGTCTCACAACTGAATGGGTGTTTATGCAAGAAGATATTGAACAGATTGCTAATAGAATTATTAACTTGTGCTGTGCCCAACACAGCACTTGGTCTAAAGTGCACAAATTTCTTTCAATTTTGATCTATTTATGCCACTATATTGCTTCTATAGATGACTGCACTATAAACAATGCCCGATTAAAACATGCTTGCACCATAAATTTAAAGTGGTTTGGCAACACAAGTAATGATTCCAATAAATATGTGGTAAATCTCCCTGACCATGTTCTGTCTGAAAAGTGAAGAGTTTGTCCTTGTACACAGGAGTTCTGAGGAAGGGTCACCAGACCCGACATGTTAACTCTAATTTTTCGTCATAGATGGTGCCATACCTGCTGAGTTTTTCCAGCAATTTTTGTTTTGTTTCTGATTTACAGAATCCGCAGTTCTTTTGGTTATTTTTTAGTTTGTCTTTGTACATTATTTTGATGTGCTTTCATCTGACACCAAACAAGAAGATAAATTTCCTGAGTTTAAACTCTTCTGCTCACAGTTATCGACCTATAAGCCAGTCCCACAGTGCTCAAGATAGTAAATCCTTGGAGGAGTGCCTAGTTGATCTAGCACGTGCATATTGTGAGATTCTGAATGACTTGTTCAATTTCCCCATACAGTGTGAATGTCGAGCAGCATTGCCAGACCTCAGAGCCAAGATAGACATACATATCAGTAAACCTTGTAAAGGGATTTGAATAATCATCCCTGATAAACATTATTTTACAAACAAAGTGCCATTTTTAATGAGAAGTCCACGTGTCTCTCCATCAGATATAAATGCGCAGTATGACCACACAGCCTGACTAGAAAGTAACTAAAAGATTGTTTGCTGGACTTTTCCAAAAGCAATAAATAGCCAAGTGATATGCAATGGATATGGAGATCTTGCTAAAACTGTACAAGGCACTAGTCCAATCACAGCTTGAGTAGTGTGAGCAGTTTTGGCCCTTGATCTTAGAAATGTATCTTGGCATTGAAGCATCCAGAAAAGTTTCACGAGGTTGATCCTGGGTATGGAGGGATTTGCTTATGAGGAGAAGTTGGGTTGGTGTTATTGTTGTCAATGCAGAGAGGCTGTTTCCCCGAATCTAGGACCAGAGGGAACAATCTTAGAGTAAGGGAGTGACAATTTAAACAGAGAAGAGGAGGACCTTTTCTTTCAGAAAATCTATGGAATGCTTTACTGCAGAGGGCTATTATGGCTGGGTCATTAAGTGTATTCAAAGCTGAGATGGATTTCTAATCATTAAGGGAATTAAGCGTTATGGGGATAAAGCAGGAAAGTGGAGTTGAGGGCTATCAGAACTGTTTTTATCTCATTGAATGGCAGAGCAGACTCAATGGGCCAAATGACCTACTTCTGCTTCGATGTCTTACAGACTTAAGAATGGTCGGGTTCATTCTCACAATTCATTGCAGCTCCTTATACATGGACTGTCCAAGACATACAAAAATGTTTTTTCTTTACATTGTCATATCTATGACTGGTTCTGTATAATATGAACTGGCCAAATGGTTGGGTGAACTCACACAACCAGTTTTGAGCAGGTTCCCTACTTACACAGTGAAGGAGCCCTTCACATTTGCAAAGACCTTACAGGACTTACATAACAATAGCAATACTCTCTCCATATGTTCATTTAACATTGGTAACCTATTCACTCAATGTACCCACTCAAAGAAACCATAAACACCTGCACTTCAACACTATATATGGGCAACATAGACAGCAACTATTGTGAATCTGTATTAATTGAACTTATGAACTCAGCAGCTTGTGCAGTTGAATTCAGTCTCAACAACATTGTGTATGCTGAAAATAGATGGTGTTGCCATGGAATCCCCACGAGACCAAGCTCTCACAAATATCCTAATATGATTCCATTGGAAATGTGTCTTGAATGGAATGGCACCTATCCTTCTACCCTTGCATATTTCTGACATGTTGATGATATGTTTGCTATATTTAAATCAGCAGCTGCATGTAATAATTTCCTAATGTGTTAATGGGCTCAATCCTGCACTCAAACTCATGTTTGAAATGGAGCTATCAAATAAGTTACCTTTCCTTGATGTCCTAATTGATAAATTGGTCAGTACATTCTCTAATATTCTCTACTGCAAATGTACCTTCATTAGTGCGTACACTTCTTTGGATTCCTACAGTTCCATTTGTTGTAAGGTTAGCCTTTTTGGAAACCTTGTAAATAAGCATTAACTCAGTTCTTCACCATACAAACCTGATGCTGAAACATGGCACAATAAAGCCATCCTGCAGGATAATTGCTGCCCTGATCAGATATTTTTCACTATATATCAATGCTCATCTCTTCCTGTGTCACAGCGTCATGGCCAGTTTACAAATCCAAACTGCAGCCTCCACTCTCATCTAAAGAGGCTGAGACAACCTTACACCTATAAGGCGATTGCAAAGATTGACACTCCTACATTTCTGCCTTCTGGGATCCCTTACCTCTCACCTCTCCTGATCATTGATCAGATCAGATTACCCTATCTTAACTAATGTGACTGCCTCCTGGTACAAAGAATCCAGGTAACCCAGGTTCCTCTTTCCCGATAGTGTCTGTAGTTCAGCCTCCATCATATAAACTCTTAGCCAAAACTGCTTGAACTTCAAACACTTGCTGTACAGTAATTAGTGAATTTTCTAATTTATGACCCAACAGAGGGAAAGTAATTGATGAAGCAGCTACAGGTCATTGGACCTAAGACACCACCCTGAGGAAATCCTGCAGAGATGTCCTGGAACTGATGTGACTGACTTACAACAACCATCCTCTTTAGTGCTAGGTATGATGTCAACCAGTTTTCCCCCAATTCCTATTGACTCTAGTTTTCATTAGTCTTCTTGATGCCAAACTTGGTCAAATACAGTCTTGATGTCAAGTCACTCTCACCACATCTCTGGAATGCTGTTCTTTTGTCTATGCTTGGGCCTAGATTATAATGAGGAACTAAGTGACCCTGCAAAACTCAAGCTGATGAGCAGTGAGCAGGAGTTTGCTAAAGAAATGCTGCTTGATGATCCATTAGACTATAAGAACAGGAGTAGGGCCTTCAGCCCCTTGAGCCTTCTCCGCCATTCAATAAGATCAAGACTAATCTGACATTTCTCATATCCACTTTATTGCCTTTTCCCTGTAACCATCAATTCCCCTACTGATCAAGAATCTATCTATCTTACCCTCAAAAATATGCATGGACTCTGCCACCACAGCTCTCTGTGACATGGAATTCCAAGGACTGACAATCTCAGTGAAGAAATTCCTCCTCATCTCACTCTTAAATTTGCACCCCTTTAATCTGAGACTATGCTCTGGCCCTAGATTTGAGAATGAGACTTCATTTCACCTACGTTCGCCCTAATATTATTTCTGCTGTGCAGACCCCCAGGGTCTATGTATGAGGGGAAACATCCTCTCAGCATTTACCCTGTCAAGCTTGTAAGAATCCTATATGTTTCAATGCGATCATCTCTCGTGATGACGGTACCATACATCACTTTACTGATGATCAAGCGAGCCTGATAGGGTAGTAATTGGGTAGGTTGGATTCATCCTACTTTTTGTATATAGGACATAACTGGATATTTTTGACATTGTTTTGTAGATGCCATGTCGAAGCTGTAGCAGAGCAGCTAGGCTAGGGGCATGGCAAGTTCTGGAGCATAAGTCTTCAGTACTACGTTTGGCTATCACATGGAATGAATAGAATCAGTTGAACATTTGCATCAGTGATGTTGAGATCCTCTGGAGAAAGCAAAAAGAATCACCGAATTGGTATTTCTGGCTAAAGATTGTTGCAAAATGCTTCAGCTTTAAGTTTTGCACTAATATTCTGGGTACCTCATCACTGAGGATGTGAAGATTTGTTGAGTCACCACCTCTAGTAATTTGTTTAAATTGTCCACCCCATCATGTCTAGATGTGTCAGGATAGCAGAACTTGAATCTGATCTGTTGGTTATGGAATTATGTAGCCCTGCCTATCATTTGCTAATTATGCTGTTTGGCAGCAAGCACATCTGTATTATAGTTTTACCAGGTCGATGATACATTTTTAGTTATGCCTGGAGCTGTTCTTGGCATGCCCTCCTGCTCTCTTGGTTGAATCAGAAATGAACCCCTCATTTGATGGTAATTGGAGGTGTGAGGAATAATCCAGACCATGAAGTACATAGCTGTCATGGCTGATGGTTCACAGGACATTACGGATGCCTTAATTTGAGTTGCTAGATCTGTTTGAAACTTATCCTATTTAGCATGATGATATTGGCTCACACATAATGAAGGTTTTTCTCAATTTGAACATGAGACTTCACCTGTGTTCGCCCTAATATTTTTTTCTCCAGGGTCTATACGTGGCAGTGATGCCACATGTGGAAGTCACTGCATCAGCTCGCCAATCAGTGTGCAAAGGACTCCAAGTAGCTTAGAGGGAATGCTGGTGATCATTCTTTACAATACTGGAGTGGTTGAGTATAACTGCAGCAGGCAAATGGCTAAGGATGGAGTCAAGTATGCTTTTCCCTCTTGATAGTTCTCTCACTCTTACCATACAAAACATCTAGCAGGTATGTCCATAAGGATTCACTCAGCTTGGACAATATTGAAGCTGATTTGCCCGAAACGTCGATTTTACTGCTCCTCGGATGCTGCCTGAACTGCTGTGCTCTTCCAGCACCACTAATCCAGAATCTGGTTTCCAGCATCTGCAGTCATTGTTTTTACCCAATATTGAAGCTGCTGAGCCACTGTTAGGGATGGATATCAAAGTATTCCATTCTGTATCCTTGCCATCCTCAATGCTTCCACAAAATAGTGTTCAACATGGAGGAGTACTGATTCATCAGCTGAGGCAGTACAGTATATTATCTTCAACGAGATTTCCTCACCCACGTTTGACCAGATGCCATTAGACTTTATGGGATCTGGACTTAATGCTGAAGACTCCCAGGGCAACTCCCTCCTGAATACTACATTATCACAGGATATACCACTGTTCCACCACATCTGTTGAGTCTGGCCTAGGCAAAAGTGGGGACTGCAGATGCTGGAAACCAGAGTCTAGATTAGAGTGGTGCTGGAAAAGCACAGCAGATCCTTTTCCAGGTGCTCCAAGGAGCAGGAAAATTGACGTTTCTGATGTTTTCCTACTTGTCGGATGCTGCCTGACCTGCTGTGCTTTTCCAGTACCACTCTAGTCTAGACTCTGGTGGCTTTGAATCTGTAGTCTGTACTAGTCGTCCTGTTCGGATCCAAACTGTGTTGGTTTAAATGTAGTCTGGAGTCCATGTGGGATCAGTTGGCTGTGGAGGCAAGCACTGAGGAAGCAGATGTGGCTGTGGTAGCGGGTCTGTTTCAGCACATGGTTGAAGAGCTTCAAGGCAGAGGAGATGACCTGGGGGTTGCAGTGAGAGAGAGATTCACTGAGATTCTTGTGGAGAGAGGAGGAGAACTTCTTCAAGGTACAAAGTTAAAAATCACACAACACCAGGTTATAGTCCAACAGGTTTAATTGGAAGCACACTAGCTTTCGGAGCGACGCTCCTTCATCAGGTGGTAGTGGAGGGCTCGATCGTAACACAGAATTTATAGCAAAAATTTGCAGTGTGATGTAATTGAAATTATACATTGAAAAATTGATTGTCTGTTAAGCCTTTCATCTGTTAGAATACAGTGATAGTTTCACTTCTTTCATGTGTAAATCACAAAACCTTTTTTTTAAAGTTGCATTCTTGGGTTAGCTGTTAATAATGGTGATAGCTAGACAATATGTTGTCTAGCTATCACCATTGTTAACAACTAACCCGAGAATGCAACTTTAAAAAAAAGGTTTTGTGATTTACACATGAAAGAAGTGAAACTATCACTGTATTCTAACAGATGAAAGGCTTAACAGACAATCAATTTTTCAATGTATAATTTCAATTACATCACACTGCAAATTTTTGCTATAAATTCTGTGTTACGATCGAGCCCTCCACTACCACCTGATGAAGGAGCGCCGCTCCGAAAGCTAGTGTGCTTCCAATTAAACCTGTTGGACTATAACCAGGTGTTGTGTGATTTTTAACTTTGTACCTTGAAGAAGTTCTCCTCCTCTCTCCACAAGAATCTCAGTGAATCTCTCACTGCAACCCCCAGGTCATCTTCTCTGCCTTGAAGCTCTTCAACCATGTGCTGAAACAGACCCGCTACCACAGCCACATCTGCTTCCTCAGTGCTTGCCTCCACAGCCAACTGATCCCACATGGACTCCAGACTACATTTAAACCAGCACAGTTTGGATCCGAACAGGACGACTAGTACAGACTACAGAGTCAAAGCCACCAGCAACGGTTCTCCTTCAGGATCGTCCGCTCCACACTCGCAGCAATGCACCGGCACCTAACCTCTCTACAGTCAGCCTTGCTTCAACTGAGGGTCACACTCTCTCAGAACTGCAAAAGACTCCTTCTGTACTATATTCTAAGAAGAATTCATACTCTCAACAAACAGTATTCCAACACCATCTCAAACATCAAAAACTGTAAGTGCAACAAACTTTTATCTACCCATCTCCATAACCAGCACTCCTCAAACATTCCAGAAGATTCCCCCAGTCTCTGAAACTGCTCGGACGCCATTAGCCATGCGGCTGGTACAGCTACCATCCCCACGGCGATCGATGACATTAATTCCACCTCCATCATGGCCACTTCCGCAGCCACTTCTGCGCCTCACGATTCCTCATGCACCACACATGACATCGTTTCCGCCCCCCCAAATCATCGCTAACGTCACACGCTCAGCAACTTCTGCCCCCCCCCCCACTGCCGTGTTCGCCACCACTTCCACCACCACCTACGCCATTCACCTGCATTCGGCTGACACGCTCCCCCCCACAGATCCCACTGTCACCATTCCTGGCCCCCCATAACCCTGAGGGGAACACTACCCCTGCTCATGACTCCACCCCCATTCCCCACCACCATACCCACTCCAGTTACAGGCTTCGCCCCCACTCCCAGCTCCACGCCTAGACCAGGTCCCAGCTCCCAGCCCTGCCGAGTTTTCACCATCCCCCCAGACCTCCCCCTCACTGAGGATAAACGATCAGTCCTCAGCAAAGGCTTTATCTCCCTGCACCCACGCATCAATGAATTCAATACACGCCGTGATGTCGAACACTTCTTCCGCTGCCTCCGCATCCAAGCTTACTTTTTCAATCAGGACTCCCGCCCACCTTCCGAGGACCCCTTCGCCCACCTCCAATACATTCCATCCACCTGGACACCCCGTGCTGGCCTATTACCCGCCCTCGATCTCTTCATTTCTGACTGCCGCCGAGACATTAACTGCCTCAACCTGTCTACCCCCCTTCCCCACTCCAACCTCTCACCCTCACAACGCATAGCCCTCCACTCCCTCTGCTCCAATCCCAACCTCACCATTAAACCAGCGGATAAAGGGGGTGTAATGGTAGTTTGGCACATTGACTTCTGCACCGCTGAAACCAGACGCCAACTCAAAGACACCTCCTCCTACCGCCCCCTCGACCATGACCCCACCCCCATCACCAAACCATCATCTCCCAGACCAAACAGAACCTCATCACCTCCGGAGATCTCCCACCCATAACTTTCAACCTCGTAGTCCGGGAACCCCGCACTGCCCGATTCAACCTCCTTCCCAAGATCCACAAGCCTGACCACCCTGGCTGACTCATTGTCTCAGCCTGCTCCTGCCCCACCGAACACATCTCCACCTACCTCGATACTGTCCTATCCCCCTAGTCCAGGAACTCCCCACATACGTTCGATTCACCACCCACACCCTCCACCTCCTTAACACTTCCATTTCCCCAGCCCCCAACGCCTCATCTTCACCATGGACATCCAATCCCTCTACACCTCAATCTGCCATGACGAGGGCCTCCAAGCCTTCCGTTTCTTCCTCTCCAGACGTCCCCAACAGTACCCTTCTGCTGAACTGGTCCTCACCCTTAACAATTTCTCCTTTGAATCCTCCCACTTCCTCTAGATCAAAGAGGTAGCCATGGGCACCCGTATGGGCCCCAGCTATGCCTGTCTCTTTGCCGGCTACGTAGAACAGTCCATCTTCCGTAGTTACACCGTCACCACTCCCCACCTCTTCCTCCACTACATTGATGACTGAATTGGCGCCACCTCGTGCTCCCACAAGGAGGTTGAGCAGTTCATCAACTTCACCTGCACATTCCACCCCGACCTTAAATTCATCTGGACCATCTCTGACACCTCCATCCCCTTCCTGGACCTCTCCATCTCCATTAATGACGACCAACTTGACACTGACATTTTTACAAACCCACCGACTCCCACAGCTACCTGGATTACACCTCTTCCCACCCTAACTCCTGCAAAAATGCCATCCTGTATTCCCAATTCCACCGCCTCTGCCGTATCTATTCCTAGGAGGACCAGTTCCACCACAAAACACACCAGATGGCCTCCTTCTTTAGAGACCGCAATTTCCCTTCCCACGTGGTTAAAGATGCCCTCCAACATATCTCATCCATATCCCGCACCTCCGCCCTCAGACCCTACCCCTCCAACCGGAACAAGAACAGAACCCTCCTGATCTTCACCTTCCACGCTCCCAACCTTCGCAAAAACCGTATCATCCACCGACATTTCAACCACCTCCAAATGGACCCCACCACCAGAGATATATTTCCCTCCCCACCCCTTTCCGCTTTCCGCAAAGACTGTTTCCTCTGTGACTACCTGGTCAGGTCCACACCCCCAACAACTCACCCTCCCGTCCTGGCACCTTCCCCTGCCATCATAGGAATTGCAAAACCTGCACCCACACCTCCCCTCTCACCTCCATCCAAGGCCCTAAAGGCGCCTTCCACACTCATCAAAGTTTCACCTGCACATCCACCAATGTCATTTATTGTATTTGTTGCTTTCCAATGCGGTCTCCTTTACATTGGGGAGACTGGGTGCCTTCTCGCAGAGCGCTTTAGGGAACATCTCCGGGACACCCGCACCAATCAAACCCACCGCCCCGTGGCCGAACATTTCAACTCCCCCTCCCACTCTGCCAAGAACATACAGGTCCTGGGCCTCCTCCACCACCGCTCCCATACCACCCGACACCTGAAGGAAAAATGCTTCATCTTCTGCCTCAGAACACTTCAACCCCAGGGCATTAATGTGGATTTCACCAGTTTCCTCATTTCCCCTTCCCCCACCTCACCCCAGCTCCAACCTTCCAGCTCAACACCGCCCTCATGACCTGTCCTACCTGCCTATCTTCCTTCCCACCTATCCACTCCACCTTCCTCTCTGACCTATCACCTTCATCCCCGCCCCCATTCACCCATTGTACTCTTTGCTACCTTCCCCACCCTCCCCTCTGACCTATCACCTCCAACCCCCACCCCCATTCACCTATTGTACTCTTTGTTACCTTCTCCCCAGCCCACCCACCCCATTTATCTCTCCACCCTGGAGGCTCCCTGCCCCCATTCCTGATGAAGGGCTTTTGCCCGAAACTTCGATTTTCCTGCTTCTCGGATGCTGCCTGACCTGCTGTACTTTACCAGCACCACTCTAATCTAGACTGTTGAGTCTGTCCTGCCATTAGGGCAGGTAATGCCCCGTTAAGGTGTTGTCTGTAGGGATTGCTTGTAAGTTATGATTCTATGACTATGTTCTTAATTATTAAGAAAGAATCTGGCATAACCTGTTTTAAATAGTTAAGTGAAATCTCAGAGTTTTCCGTTAGTGGAGATTTAGTTTCAATTCCCAGGAACCCACAAGGTATGTGGCATTCTGGGTAGAGTGACGTCATGTACCTAATTTATTTTTGTTGTGCTACATAATTTTCCATTATATTCTGACTCATCAGATGTCTTTGCACAGATGTGCCCCATTGTTTGTGAGACAATTTTTGATGGAAAATATTGCTGCACAGCTGCAGAGCAATTAGTCATAAGGCACTGAAGACCACCAACAGTAAAATCAAACTGCAGCAACACTGGATGTCTGCAGTTCAGATCATTCAACAGAGGGTAGTGATTGTAAATGAGTTAAAACTGATTTTACTGATGAATATGCTATTATGCTTTGATATTTTCTGAATGACTTGAAAACTTATGAAAACTACTACCAAATATAGTGCACAGCTTTTGAACAGAACATGTTTTCCATTAATGTGGACAAAAAATGGTATATGTTTCAATCTCACTTTGGCACACATGGATATCATTCTATGAAATGCTTTTCTCTATTGGTCAGAGTATTGAGTACAGGAGTTGGGAGGTCATGTTGCGGCTGTACAGGACATTGGTCAGGCCATTGTTGAAATGTTGCGTGCAATTCTGCTCTCCTTCCTATCGGAAAGATGTTGTGAAACTTGAAAGGGTTCAGAAAAGATTTACAAGGATTTTGCCAGGGTTGGAGGATTTGAGCTATAGGGAGAGGTTGAATAGGCTAGGTCTGTTTTCCCTGGAGCATTGGAGGCTGAGGGGTGACCTTATAGAGGTTTATAAAATCATGAGGGGCATGGATAGGATAAATGGACAAAGTCTTTTCCCTGGGGTGGGGGGAGTGCAGAACTAGAGGGTGAGAGGGGAAAGATATAAAAGAGGTCTATGGGGCAACGTTTTCACTCAGAGGGTGGTATGTGTATGGAATGAGCTGCCAGAGGAAGTGGTGGAGGCTGGTACAATTGCAACATTTAAGAGGCATTTGGATGGGTATATGAATAGGAAGGGTTTGGAGGGATATGGGCCAGGTGCTGGTAGGTGGGACTAGATTGGGTTGGGATATCTGGTCGGCATGGATGGTTAGACCGAAGGGTCTGTCTCTATGCAGTACATCTCTATGACTCAATGACTCTATTAGGGAAAGTTACAAGAATCGCAGAAGCATAGAAATTGGATATAAATAACATTTGTAGAAATGAGGTTAAAATTCAAAGTCTGCATAGAAAGTAAGAATTCAGATTGAGAAAACACACAAAGTCCTGAAGTCCTAGACAGGACGGTTACTCCACAACCCACAGAAAGAAGGTAGTCTTGTGGGGGGGGGGGGGGAGAGGAAGATAGCTGAAAAATGGATAATCTGGGTTTTGCAGGAGTTTGCAGTCTTCACTCCCTCTGAAACTGGCAACAATCGCGTGGGTTCAGCTCAATGTGAAAGTCCAACATTTGCTGTCAGACGTTCAATGCTTCTCCATTGAAGCTGGTGAAGTCACTGTTCTGCGCAATCAGTTAGAAATCATTGAACTGACAAGAACATTGCCTTTTAAGTTGTCATATTGCTTTTAAATACCCTGCAGTAAAACCACATTTAATTTATAAAATGGCATCTAATAATAACACTTGAAGCTGTCAAGTGTTATTTAACACTTTCTGACAGAATGTTCCTAATTCCTCAGCTGGCTTTCAAACTGTCAAATAAGGCAGATTTTCACGGTTCTTCCAAACCCTGATTGAAGTATTGTAGGTGATTGAAACCAAGCTTCTCCCAGAACTGCCAAGGATGATAATGACATCAAAAGATGTACAAGTTAGTTTGGACCTAAATCTAACCTGTACATCTTCTCACCTATAGGAAGTTTGTGTGGGTTGTTTTTCCATTGGGAAATGCAAAATTGTGCACTGGTGACTCATTCTTTTGTCAAATTCTCCCCATTTCTAATGATCTCAGGACACAAATATCCGGGCCTTTCATGGAAACTAACAGTTCTTGACAGCTGATGGCTTTGCTAGCTGGCAAGCAGCAAAATGTTGTTAGGAATTAATGATTTTTCCATAATTTGTATTGTTACAAAAATGAGTTATCTGAAATATTAATTGATTAAGTCATCTGTTTCATTGAACACAAACTGGTTAAATAGAGACACTGAGTTAGCACACTTTTATACCCAGTGTGCTGATGGGAAAAGAATTAGTTTCGAGCACAAACCGTCAGAAAGGGGAAATAACTTTTATCCTCTCTTCCTTCTTTAAAATCTCTTTCATCAAATTTTGTGAGTTGAAACACCTCATCCCTGCAAGTAGAGATTTCTTAAAAGAGAAGTTGGGGGGGATCCAAGATGGCAGCAACCTAGGAAGTTTGTGTTGCACAGCTCCGCACTGCAGCGCAAACAGGACGAACTTTTAACCCGCCCTACCCGGACCACCGCGATATCCTGGGACTCTGCAAAGGTCGTGGAGTCCTAGGAAACTGCTAAAAATCAACTTACGTTGGTTTTTGTCGTCCAGGGATGCCGAAGACGGGAAGAGGAGCGTCTGAGGCCAGGCCCACGGCCCAACCTGCAGGATCCTCGGACTCGATTTCTTACCAGGCCTTGGTGAAGGAGCTCGCAAGATGTTGGGTAAGCGGAAAGAGGAGAAGCTGGCCCCGATCTCTATCATACTGCAGAAACGCAAACAGCAACTGGGAGACCTGAAGAAAAGGATGGATGAGGTAGAACACAGAGTCACAGTGGTGGAAGCTGGTATCGGTTCCTCCAAGGTTAGGATTCAGGCCCTGGAGATGCAGGTCTGTAATTTGCTTGATCAAGTTGATGACCTCGAGAACAGGGGCAGGAGAAAAAAATATTCGGATCGTTGGCCTGTAGGAGGGTAAGGAAGGTCAGCGGCTGGTGGAATTTATTGAGAATTGATTGCCGAAATTCCTTAACTTGGAGGCTGGAAAGAGAGGTTAGAAGATTGAGAGGGCTCACTGGGTCACGGCACAGAGGTTAGGTTCGTATCAACGTCCTCGTCCTATCTTGTGCGGTTTCATTACTGTAGAGATAAGGAGAGAATCGTGGAAGCTTCCAGAATCCAGGGGAAGGATCCAAAGGCCCTAGTTTACGAGGGCTATAAAATCATGTTCTCCCAGGACTTCTCAGTGGTGGTGATCCAGAAAAGAAAATCCTAAGACATTGTCAAGAGAAGATTGAGGGAGCTCGGGATCCAGTACTCTCTGATGGTGCTTTCAATCACCATAGATGGATCCACACATCTCTGACACGTCAAAGAAAGCAAGAGACTTTGTGGACAAATTAAACTTAATCTGAAAAATTTAGTATGTACAAATAGTAGTGTTGTTTGGATATGTCTTTGTTTTTTCTTTTAAAAAAAAGAAGTCTAGTCAGGGATTTATTTTCCTATCTTTTTTATTGGTAATAATCTGGTCTAAACTATGTTTGGCGGCTTTTGAGATATGTACTTTCAATTTCTAAGTTAAGTTATACCAAAGGATGGGTAGAGTACCTAATGTCTTTTCTTCAAAATTTCTTTATTCACATTGCTATTCCATGGGGTATTTTCTTTCTTTCCTGCTTGCATTTGTGGTGTGGCTCTAGCTAGGAGGAGGGAAATGGTTGGGATGGCTGGATGCCTTCTTACAGGCAGTTTATCCCTGGTTCAGGTATTTAAATGACCTGGCTGCAGTTTTGGCAGTGGGATGGGAGGTTGGGTTTTGGGATGCGTAGTTGCCCCCTTTGGGCAGGGGGCTGAGTTCTCCTATTCAGCGCCGTTGGTGCTTTATATGTTGGTTTGTGTTTTGGTTTTTGTTGTAAATAGTCTTTGATAGATTTGTAGGTTTGTTAACTGTAGTGGTTTTGGTTTATGTAGTTTTTATATTCAATTGATCTTGCAAGACTAAGACTCACTGATTTGTGGTTCGAGTTCCTCCTCTCTGGAATCTAAATGTTACTGCAGAAGGTTATGGCTAATGAATTGATTAAATGGTGCACCTGAAACATCAAGGAAAGTTTCTCACCAATTAAGAGGAAAAAGGTACATTTGAGTCTTAGCAAGGAAAAGGTGGATATTGCTTTGTTACAGGAGACACACTTGGATGATTGGGAGCATTTGAAACTACAGCAGAATGGCTTTGATCAGGTTTACTTTTCATCTTTTAAGACGAGAGATAGGGGAGTGGCTATATTGGTTAGGAGGAATCTCCCATTTAAGTTACTAGAGTGCATTAAAGACACACAGGGAAGTTTGGTAATTCTCAAAGCCTTGATGAATGGGGAAGAATATGGTGATTTAAACGTTAATTGCCCTCCGGCCCATCCCCTCAAATTTCTGATAGATGTGTTCTTTAAATTGATCACTCTTGAGTCCCGACATATCATTATAGGGGGAGATTTTAATTGTCTTATGGACCCCACAGTAAACAGGTTGTCCAAAGGCTCCCTGATACCATCTGTACACACTAAACAATTAGTGGATCAATGTGTGGAGTTAGGTTGGTGGATGTCGGGAGCAGGAATTTTACATTTCTTTACGATCCACAATGATGTTACACCAGGATTGATTTTTTTTCTGTCCCCGTGGCAACCCTGAGCTTGATGGCATCTTGTACGTTTGATAATATTACCATCTCTGATCACACTCCAGTGTACCTGTTGGTTAAAATTAAGGATGTTACAGTGGGTTCGAGGCACTGGCAAAAGGATCCCTTTATCCTCAAGGATAATAAGTTTGTGGAGTACTTCTCTAGGGAGTTTCGGGCATTCCTAGACATTAATTCAGGCTCGGTTAGTAGCCTGTCCGTCCTTTGGGAAACTGCCAAAGCCTATGCCGGGGGTGAATTATTTCCTACTTTGCCAGTATGAAGTGGCAGAAGGGTGAGCAGCAATGTCTTCTCGAAGCACAGTAGAAGGCAGCCGAGAAGGCTTACTTTGACAGACCCTCGTTGGTCAAGCTACAGAGGATTAGGGCACTGCGGTCTGCATTGAATTCCGTGCTCACACAGACAGCAAAGAAGGAGCTTACCTTTGCAAAGCAAAAGCTATATGAGCATGGTGACAAACCGGGCAAGTACCTAGCATATCTTGTCAGGTAAAGGAATGCCCATCAAGCCATTACATCGATTAGGGAAAGGTCCGAGAACCTACCATGTGATTCCAAAAAGATTAATGTGGCATTCCAGAGATTTTACTCTGAATTACACCAATCTGAGGTCTGTGAGGCGGGGCGGGGCAAGATGAAGTCCTTTTTTCGAGGATCTGGAGCTCCCAGATATAACCCCCGAACAAGAATCTTTTCTCAATGCCCCCTTATCAGAGCAAGAGGTGCAAGAGGCTGTGAAGCAGCTTCAGAGTGAAAAGGCGCCTGGTCTTGATGGACTCCCCAGCAAATTCTATAAGGAATTTATAAACATACTGTCAGGCCCGATGCTCAATATGTTTAGTAACTCATACAGTCATGATTGTCTCCTGCCATCTCTGAGAGAGGCTAATATTTCACTTATTCTTAAAATAGGGAAGGTCCTGGAGGGCTGTGCTTGGTACAGGCCCATTTCACTCCTAAATGTGCACTTCAAAATAATGTCTAAGACTCTTGAGTTAAGGCCGGAGACTGTGTCACCTTCTATTGTTAAAGAGGACCAGAAGGGCTTCATAAAGGACTTCAGATCCTCCAATAATGTTAGGAGACTGCTTAATGTAATTCAAACATGTCATCAACAGTCAGTACAGGGATTGGTGATTTCTCTAGATGCAGAGAAGGCATTTGATTGAGTTGAGTGGCCGTACCTTTTTTATATTCTGGAGCAGTTTGATTTGGGCGAAGCCTGTATAAGATGGGTAAAGCTTCTCTACAGTGATCCTCTTGCTGCGGTCATCACCAATGGCAGGGCTGTCCCCTTTTGCCATTGCATTTTACATTGGTGATTGAACCATTGGTGGAGGACATTCATAGGGATCTTAATATATCGGCTCCAAGAGTGGGGTCAAAATTACATAAGAGCTTGTTGTATGCAGACGATGTCCTCATTTGTTTTGGCAAATCCAGCAGTTTTGGTGCCTTGCCTGATAAAATGCATCAGCATGTTTGGCACCTTTTCGGGGTACAAAATCAGAGGCTATGCCCATGGGTGGTCTTACGAAAGTGCTAGGTCTTGAGGATGAACATTGATTCCCATTTAAGTGATCACAGAGGGTTTTGTGATTTTGGCATATTCATTACTCCAGTTCTTGATCGGTTGTTTAAAGCTAATTTTGTTCAATATTTTGACAAAATCAAACAAGACCTTCAAAGATGGGAGGCACTACCGGTCTCATGGTAGGTCGGATAGCGCATATTAAGATGAATATTCTCCCGTGTTTGTTGTACCCTATACAGATGCACCCCCTGATTTTCAATAAGCAAACGTTCAGGAGACTGAATGGCTGGTTCAGCTCTTTTAGTTGGCATCATAAGCAGCCCCTTATTAAATTAGCTAAACTGAAATTGCCTCACAGATTGGGGGGAGTGGATCTCCCAGACATTAAAAACTATCAACTAAGCTTGTTTTTATCTTACATGAGTGATTGGGCTTGTGGGGACCCCCTTTCAATATGGTTGGATATTGAAACCTCTCTACTAGCTTGCTGTTTTTGGACAAAATGAGGACGGTTAAGGAATATTGCCATAACCCAGTAGTTATCAATACTGTTAAAGCGTGGAGGGCAATTCGGCAGAGTGAAGGCAATATTGGCAAAACACCTCCTCTTACACGTTTAGTGGGTAAATCAGGTTTTCAATCGGGGATAATAGATTCAGGATTCAACCATTGGGCAGCTAGGGGTGTGTCTTGCATGGGCGATTTATTTGAGGGAGACACAATGATGTCCTTTGATCAGTTAACATGGAAGTACAAGCTATCTAACAGGGGCCTCTTTTGTTTTTTTCAAATTAAGGATTTTATTCAAAAAAAGACTACACTTTTGACTGATCCCTACAAATCCGACATAGAGAGGAGGTGTTCAGTGCTCAGAGTACACTTTCTGTCAGCACTTTATATCATCAATTGGGCAGAGCACTCCCTCAGATGAGTTTGATTGGCTCTGCAGGGAGAGAAAACTAGGCATTGAGGTCTCCTCAGAGACATGGGAAGATATTTGGGAAAACACAAGAAAGATATCAATTTGCAATAGGACCCATACTTTATAGTTGAAGATTCTCCACAGGATCCACTT
Organism: Chiloscyllium plagiosum; assembly: GCF_037043375.1. NCBI lineage: Eukaryota > Metazoa > Chordata > Chondrichthyes > Orectolobiformes > Hemiscylliidae > Chiloscyllium > Chiloscyllium plagiosum. The sequence continues at coordinate 39,405,608 of NW_028270146.1, forward strand.
GGCTCCAGATTGTTTGTCAAAATTTAAACCAGGGGTATCTTGAACATGTCGCAAGTGCAAGGTGATAGGGGCACTCTTAACTCATTGTCTCTGGTCCTGTGTAGGCTTCAAACATATGGAGCACTGTGGTGGGTGCAATGGAGGGGATTTTGGGTGTAAGGGTGGAGAAGGACTCAACCTTACTTCTTTTTGGCCTGGCCAGTGTGTTCCCTGCAGTTGCACATAAGAAAAGATTTTTAAGCGTCCTCACTTTCTGTGCAAGAAAGAATATTTTGTTAGGTTGGGATCCGAAAATCCCCTGGGCCTGTCGGGTTGGCGGAAGATTATTATGGAGCATATCCTCTTGGATTTTCTTACGCGTACAGTACAACACAAGACTGAGAACTTCTATAGGACATGGTGGCCCTTTTTGGAATACCCAGACACAGATTTGTCTGCCACACTAATAAGGGCTTTTATATAGCTGTAACGATTGTGATTTATGAGTCCAATATCCAGAGAGGGGGAACTGCGAATGTATGAATAGGTGAAAACTAATGCTCTCGATATTCGAGACTGAGTGTTTTGTTTGGCTGAGCTGAGTTATTATTATTTATTCGTTTGTCGTGGTTATTATTTATTTAGTTAAGTAGTGAGTTGGAGTTTTTTTAATATATTTTTTTCTATACATATTTATACATTTGTACCTGAGGGCGGTTTGGCTTTTTAACATTTTTTTTAGTGTTCTTTGTTTGTATTGTTTTGCATTTGTTGTAATATTAGAAAATCTATTTTTCAATAAAAATATATTTAAAGAAAAAGAGAAGTCTGTATCCATATTATCTTCTCCAGAAAAAGAGAACCAATCACAGCATTGTTACAGTGCTGAAGGAAGCATTTGACCCACCATGCTTGCATCAATTCTAACACATAGTGCCAAATTCCTATCTTTTCCCCATATCTCTGCATACCATTTCTATCTAAATAATAATTCTATGCCCTCTTGAATGCCTCAATTCAACCTGCTTTGACCTCATATCCAAACAATGCATTGTATATCCTAACTACTCCCAGTCTAAGGAAGGTTTTCTCCCATCATCCTGGCTTCGTTTGAACATCACTTTAAATCTATGCTCTCTCTTTTTTCTCTTTTACAAGTAGGAATAGCTTCTCCCTATCAACTCTATCCATCCCGCAAACAAAACCTTTGTCAAATCTCCTTTTTGCCTTTTCTTCAAGGAGAACAGTTCCAACTTCTTTAAACTAATCTCGTAAGTGAAGTGTCCCATTCCTGGAAACAGTTTTGTAAATTGACTCTGCACTTTCTCCAGTGCATTCACATCTTTCCGATAATGTGGTGTCTACAATTGTACTTCAGCTCAGATCTAACAAGTGTCTTTCTCATGTTAAACATCACCTCCTTGTTCAGTAATCTATGCCCCTGTTAATATTTCGCATATCTAGCCACCTTCAATGATATGCGCACATGCAGGTCTCTCTGTTCCTGTAGCCCCTTTAGAATTGTACCCCCTACTTTTATTGTCTTTAATATTGTTCTGACCAAACCTTACACTTCTTGCATTGAATCCATTTGCCACCTATCTGCTCACTCCACCAATTTTTAAATATCAGTTTGGAGTTCCATACCAACTTCCTCATAATTTATAGTTCTTCCAATTTTAATGTTATCTGCAAGCTTTGAAATTGTTCCCATCACACCAAGATCCAGGTTATGAATATGTATCAGGAATAGCAAGAGTCCCAGCACCAACCACTGGGGATCTCCACTATAAATCTTCCCTCAGCCTGAAAAATATCCATTGGCCAGCTATCAATCAGCCACAACTGATCCAGGAAGAAATTCCAGCATCAATATCTTGTGTGGAAAGTGACTTTGGCTACAGACCAGCATTTTACTATTTTTTGAACAAGTTTATTTGTTAATTTAAGCAACCTAGCTGACTTGTTTCGGGTGCCTGTAAATATGTTGATATAAACCATAATAACACTGTCAGCTTCCTTTAAAACACAAATTTAATGTGGCCAACAGAAAGGAAAGGAATCAAGTCCACCCTCCCCCCCCCCCCCCCCCCCCCAACAGCCATAGCAATAAACTTTTATTGTAGTACAAATAACAGAACAGTTCAAATCTGCTTCTGAAAGGTCCTCCTTCTCATCCATTCTGTTCCTTCTTCCTGTCAACAGCATCTTCTGCTCATCATCCAACCCTCTGTTGTGATTGTTTTCCTTCAGATTTTATTTCCTCAGCTTTAAATCATGATTCCCTTCATGAGCTCTAAAATGGCAATGAAAATTGTGTTTCTTTAATTCACTTCTTGATCTATTTAACTTTTGAGTTAAAATGAATTAGCTCTTCAGTTAGTTAATTGCAGTCAAAAGAAACTGCGTGTTTATGCTAAGGCCGGTGTAAATCTCAAATGTTTTCATTAGATTGTTCATGCACAGAGATGACTTTTAGTTCATGGGAAATGAATATAAAAACTAGCAATACCTGGAAATGAACATCCTAGTCATATTGAGTTTCATTTTGAAGTATACAAGACAAGTCAGGCCAATGCATTCTTTGCATGTTTACAGGGTTTTCTTTCTACTTACTCATAGTTGTATAAACATCAACAAAGCTTAGTGTTCATGAAAATGGATCTAATGCTGTTTTACTCAACTGAATCTTAACTCCTGGAAACAGATGATTTAACCTTATGTCAGAGATTAAAATGTAACAAATCTAGAACAGGAATTAAATGTTCTGATAACTGTTACTTCATGGATTTTAATGTAGACAGGACAAGGGTGGGGAGGGGGGCAATGTAAGCAATTTGCTAGTGGAGGCTATTTGATTATGTAAATATTCTAATAAGGCCGCATGCCCTCACTTAACAATTGCTTCATGTTTTAACCTGCTGCTTGGTTCCTGGACCGTGGACATTCCAAGGTTCAAAAGAGCCATGAAGGATATTGAACAATGAATGCCTTTTGCAATGTTTGTGAGCAAGGATAATCACAAGGATTTCCTCCATGCCCAATATTCTAATATAGTGATCCTCACTTATGTGATTTGTCTGTTTCAACTCCTCCACTCTGCATCTCATGTCTGAACCACCATCTGCTCTACAATGGGACATCCCACAGCTACCACCATACAGCACGGTGGCACACTGGTTAGCACTGCTGCCTCATAGTGCCAGAGACCTGGGTTCAATTCCCGTCTCAGAAGACTGTCTGTGTGGAGTTTGCACATTCTCCCTGTGACTGTGTGGGTTTCCTCCCACAGTCCAAAAATGTGCAGGTCAGATGATTTAGCCATGCTAAATTGCCTGTAGTGTAGGGGAATGGGTCTGGGTGGGTTGCTCTTCGGAGGGTCAGTGTGGACTTGTTGGGCCGAAAGGCCTGTTTCCACACTGTAAGTGATCTAATCTGGAACCACCTCCCTGCAATGTGAATACACCCCAGTAATTGATTTTTAAAATTCCTGTCTCCTATATTCGGCAAATAGGAGAAAGTGAGGACTGCAGATGCTGGCTATCAGAATCGAAAAGGCAGCATCCGAGGAGCAGGAGAATTGACGTTTTGGGCATAAGCCCTGCATCAAGAATGCGAGGAGGAGGAAAGCGGCTGAGAGATAAATAGGATGGTGGGGGAAGGGCAGTGGGGAAGATAGCTGGGAAGGTGATAGGTAAATACAAGTGGGGAGGGTAATGATGGATAGGTTGGAGGGGAGGGTGGAGCAGATAGGTGGGAAGGAAGATGGATAGATAAGGCCGTTCAAGAGGATGGTGCTGAGTTGACAGGTTGGATCTAGGATGAGGTGGAGGGAGGGAACATCTAATTCAAAGCCACTAACTCCCACAGTTACCTGGACTACACCTTCTCCCACTCCCCCTCCTGTAAAAACATTATCCCTTACTCCCAATTCCTCCGCCTCTGTTGTATCTGCACCCAGGCAAAGCAATTCCACTCAGGACATTCCTGATGGCCTCCTACTTCAAGGACCGTGATTTCCCCTCCCATGTAATCAACAATATCCTCCAGTGCATTTCCTCCACTTCCCGCACCTCTGCCCTTGAACCCAGCCCTTCCAATCGCAACAAGGATAGAAAGCCCCTGGCCCTCACCTTTTACCCCACTAATCTCCGGATACAGCATATTATCCTCCATTTCTGCCATCTACAATCTGACCCACACCAAAGATATATTTCCCTCCCCACCTCTATCAGCATTCTGCAGAGACCATTCCCTCCACAACTCCCTCGTTGGGTCTACGCCCCCCACCAACCCACCCTCCACTCCCGGCACCTTCCCTTGCTGCTGCAATGGGTACAAAACCTGCACCCACACCTCTCCCCTCATCTCCGTCCTAGGTTCCAAAGGATCCTTCCACATTCAGCAGGATCCTTCCTGCACAACCAAACACCTCATCTATTGTGTCCGTTGCTCTTGATGTGGTCTCTGCTACGTTGGAGTGACAGGATGCGAATTTGCAGAACATTTCAGGGAACATCTCTGGAACAGGCACCAAACAACCCCACTGCCCTCTGGCCAATTACTTCAACTCCTCCTCCCACTTCCCTAAGGACATGCAAGCCCTGGGCCACCTCCACCGCCACATCGAACCCACCTGATGCCTGGAGAAAGAACGCCTCATCTTCTGCCTTGGGACCTTCCAACCACATAGCATCAGCGTTTATTTCACTGGTTTCCTTACCTCCCCTCCCTCCACCTCATCCTGGATCCAACCCTCCAACTCGGCACTGCCCTCTTCAACTGCCCCACCTGTCCATCTTCCTTCGCACCCAACCGATCCACCCTTCCCTCCAATCTATCACCATCACCCCAACCTGTATGTACATATTGCCTTCCCAGTTACCTTCCCCCCGGCCCCATCCTGAACCGCCTATTTATCTCTCAGCCTCTGCCTCCCCACCCCACATTCCTGATGAAGGGCTTATGGCTAAAATGACTATTCTCCTGCGCCTCAGATGCTGCCTGACCTGCTGTGCTTTTCCAGCATCATACTTTTTGACTCTTATATTCTGTAACTTTGTGAAGCAAGCTTTCCACATGACCTCCATCTATAAGTCAGACTGGCTGTGTGCAGGGACTTCAAAGAAAGAAACTCAAAGCAGGCCTGCAGTTAAATTCTGCAGGAACCTAAAAAAATCCTGTTCTTCAAGGTGTCATGTCCTCACAAGAACAGAAGCAAATCCCATCTCCTGCTTCCACACACAACTCAGTGAAGTCCACATATTGGTAAACTCAGTACAATGCAAATGCACCACAGCCAGTGCCATTTACAGTTAATTTCCTCACAGTATTTAGAAATTAAATCATCAGTTTCTCTGGCAGTACTGTTTATTAGTGTGTTTGTAAATGTTTGATTTTTCTTCCCTTTCTGCTGTACCCAAACAGTACACCTTCCCAGCTCACTAGAATTAATGTCTGAGTGGGAAGGCCAATGGTCAACTTTCCCATCCCAATATAATTTGAGACTCTTAAGAGGCCAATTAAGGTCCACATAAGGGACTTCAGCCTAAAGCTGGGATTTATCAGTGATAGTGGCCCTGTCACTATGTGACATTCACAGCTGCTGCTACCCTGGAGGCATTTAACACTTCAGTGCCTGATCGAGGAACTGGATATTGTGCAGTGATGAGCCCACTGTGAGTCAATCCCCGATGCTCACTTGTTCTCACACAATGGCCCTCAACTTGAAAAATCCCTCCCCTCATTGCATAATGTCATGATTCTGAAAGAATTATTGATTATGCCACATTTACATCCAATCTGATGATGTCACACATCTGGTGATGATTGTGTTCTTCCTCAACTGAAAGCTGGAACGTGTGGAGGGAGCGAATGTATTCCATACAGTGCCCAGGTGTCCTTAGTAATGTCAACTGTATCTATTTTTACCATGCAATAAATTACTTAGTTATCAAATTCAATTGTTTCTTCTGTTTAGATTCAGCAAAGATCCATTCTCCACCAACGATAATTAAACAGGCCCTAGATTCAGAATAGAGAAAGAAGGATTAATGGTAATGAACTACCTAAACTAGAATACTACATGCTGGCAGCAGTATAATCTAAAAATATTACATGATGCTAATGGCATTATTATGAAGACTTCTAAAGTGCCATGATATGACAAGGTGATCAGCAATACAGATGGAAATTCTATTTAGCTGAACAAAATGTCACAGACAGATATCTACTTGAATCTATTTGATCTTGAAAAAAAGAAGAAAAATATTTTGAAGAAAAATGCATTTACTATTTCCTGACCATGTTACACTCGTTTTAAACAGGAGCAAAGGAATTAAACTCTGGAGGTGAGGCAAATGTGATTGACCTTGACATGAAGACAGCATTTGAAACTGGCATCAAGGAGTCCTTGCAAAACTTGAGTCAATGAAAATCAAGAGAAAAAGCCTTTACTGTATTGGAGCCATTCTGAACACAATATTTGTGATTGTTGGATATCAATCATCTCAGTTCTGAAACACCATTGAAGACGTTCCCCAAGGTAGTTTTCTAGACTCAATCATCTTAATTTGCTTAGTCAATAACATTCCTTCCATTGTAAGGTCAGAATAGGGGAGGTTGACTGATGACTGCACAATATTCAATATCATTCACAGTTTCTTAGATACTAAAGCACTCTGTGTCTATATACAGCAGGACTTGGACAACATCCAGGTGTGGGCTGATAGGTCTTCATGCTACACTAGTACTGGGTAATGCCCATATCCAAGAATAGAAAATCTAACAATCTATCCTTGGTACTCAATGGCATCTTTATCACTGAGTCTCAATTATTGATAACTTGATGGTTGTCTTTGACTAGAAACTGAACTAAATGGAACCAGCCATATAAATACTATGGATAAAAAAAGCAAGAAACCTATCACTATCTACAAGACGCAACTTAGAAGGATGATGGAATGCTCTCCATGTGCCTGGATGAGTGCAAATCCAATATCACTCAATTAGCTTGACACGATTCAGACAAAACAGCCCATTTGATTTGCACACCATTCACCACCTTCAAGTTTCATACCCTCCACCACTGATGTGACACACAATGGCAGCAGTGTGCACAAAATGCACTGCAGGAACTTGCCAAGACTCCTTTGACAGCACATTCCAAACCTAGAGCTCCACTACCTAGATGGATAAGAGCAACGGATGTTTCGGGACTCCCAGACCTGCAGTTCCCCTTTAATTACACATCCTCCTGATTTGGAACTATATTTCTGGTCTTCCATTGTTACTAGGTCTAACCCTGGATCTCCCCTCCTAATGGGTGAATCATCCTCAGTTGACTGCAGCAGTTCAAGAACAACTTTCCCAACGGCAATTAAGGATGAGCAATAAATGCTGATCTAGCCAACAACACTTGACCAATGAGGAGTCTACCACCTCAACTAATAATTTGAGGTGGAATATACACTTTGTTCAGTTTCTCTGGAGGTACACTTGAAAAAAAAACACAGATAAAATGTGTTGCAGCTTTCTGCAGCTTTCCTCCATTCAAATAATGCTATTTTGTTCTGCCTTCCAAAATGAACAACTTCACATTTTGCCACATAATACTCTATTTGCCAACTTTTTGCTCACGTACTTAACCTATCAATATCTCTTTGTAATCTATTTGTATCCCCTTTGCAACTTGCCTTTCCACCTATTTTTGTTAGCTGTAAAGTTATCTACAGTGCCTTTGCTTCCTAACATTCATTAGTTGCTATTAGTGACAAACATTGAGATGTTGTCAGTGGTAGTTTAGCACTCTTAGGAAGTTCTAACACACATAAATGCTGTAAATGTTGAGGAAGCTTATGTTTATAATTAACTAATTTACACTACCCAGAATCTCTGTAAATGCCACTGAGACTGATTTTATTGTCAGAAACTTGGGTTTACCTGGATACCTATCCATTTTGTGCCACAGACCATTGCAGAATTTTGCCACAGCGACTATTGTTATAAAATTATACTGGAGTAGATTAAATAGAAAGATTATGGTAACAGGTACTTGCTTAAAAAAAGTCAATGTTTTAAAAAGCCAGACAATTTTCTTGTCTGTCTGATTTCTATTTATTTCGAGTCCTATAAAATTGACAGATTACGAAATCATAGGGACTAAATTCTATCTATAAAAATCTATTTTTCTCTACTTTGTTTCTGGGAAAAGGATTGGATCACAGGAGACATTTTGTGTTGTATTCATATTTCACAAAGATGGCACCATTGCAAATTATAGTCACCAGAAAGAACCAACTGAAGTAAAAAGATAATAATGGGTAAGTTAGTACTGAAAGTTTAGCCAGATGTAAGAGTCATACAGGAAATTATAGGTGCAGGTTTGGCTTTTCTTACAGGTTATTGGCTAATAATTCATGTTAATATCCATCCCAATATAAGGTCATTAATTAATTGTCCTCACGGTGATGGATACCACTCCATTGATCCCGAATGATATAACGTAGTTCCTGAGCAATGCAAACTCAAACTGTACAAATTGATGCCACAACTTCAATATGCAGTTGCTAATTTAGGAAATCGGAGAATTGAATCTCTGTAAATAATGAAATTTCATCATCACAAAATTCATGAGTAAGCAAGTTACCATTTGAATTTTGATACGTACAAGATGTAGTGCTCACATAAAAGTGCATTTAAAAAAGCATTCACTTTCAATATGTTTGATACTATTCAACTTCCTGCATTAGATTTGTTTGTGTGTGTGAGGATTTATGAATGAGAATTTATAACTGAATCTTTCGTAATAGGATCAAAAATAAAAGTCAGAGGGCTAGATTTCATGATAGGCCTGAAATTTGACCCCATGACAGGAAGCAAAAACCAATTTAATGTGTTTGAGGCTGTGGTTTAAGAAACTATTTTGTGACATCTGAGCAATTAACTGCGAGCAAGCGGAGGAGGCATCAAGTCAGGTGACTTTGGAAGTGCTGTTGTCATGATTAACGAACTGCCAGAACTCGTCGAAATTGATATACCCACAAGAAACAATAGTGGAAGACCTGAGGAAGAAGATCTAACTCAGGTAGATAGATAATCCAGGCTGGCCCTAACATCAGTGACAAGTCCTTCAGACTGGCTTGAAAATGTAAGACGTTCTCTCTCTTCAGGAGGGGAGGAAATGACCTCCCTACCAGACCAATGACGCTTCGACAGAAATTGTAAAGGAAATCAGTACCTGTGAGGTCATCCCCAGACTATAGTTGCAGTGCTGAAGGCATGTTAATGACCTCAGACTGCCAAGTTGAGTGTATTGCCAATTGTATTCCTCAGCGGTTTACATGTGGCAATGCGTGATGGTGAGATTGGTGAAAGGGGAGTGCCAATGCAGTCACTGCTTGGCAATGACCAGTTAGCTGGGCTTGTTGTTGGAGGCGTGCCATCTTCTCTGTGAAGGGTTACATTCCAGCTGACTCCCATGCTGATATATCTGATTGGTCAGTTTTGTTTTATTCACTTGTGGGTATGGGTGTGGCTGGCTGAACCAGCAGTTATTGCCCATCCCTAGGTTCCCTTGGGGAAGCTGCCATCTTGAACCGCTGCCATCCATCTGCTGTAGTTAGACTCAAAATCCCATTAGGGAGGGAATTCCAGAATTTTTAACAAAGCAAAACTGAAAGAATGACCATATATTTCCAAGCCAGAATGGTGAGTGGTTTGGAGGGGAGCTTGCAGGTGGTGGTGTTCCCATGTATCTGCTGTCCTTGTTCTTTTAGATGGAAGTTGTCGTGGGTTTAGAAGGTGTTGTCTGAGAATACTTTGTGAATTTCTGCAGTGCATCTTGTAGGTACTGCTACTACTGAGTGTCAATGGCTGAGGTTGTGGATGCTGTAGATGATGAAGCAATTAAGCAGGCTGCTTGTCCTGGATGGTGTCAAGCTTCTTGAGTATTGTTGGAGCTGCACCCATCTAGGTTGAAATCTTTGAGGAGAAAGTGAGGTCTACAAAATCCACAAACCTGACTGCCCTGGCCGACCCATTGTCTCCGCCTGCTCCTGCCCCACCGAACTCATCTCCGCATACCTTGACACCGTCCTGTCCCCCTTAGTCCAAGAACTCCCCACCTACGTTCGGGACACCACCCATGCCCTCCACCTGCTCCATGATTTTCGCTTCCCCGGTCCCCAACGCCTTATTTTCACCATGGACATCCAGTCCCTGTACACCTCCATCCCCCATCACGAAGGACTCAAAGCCCTCCGCTTCTTTCTTTCCCGACCAGTACCCTTCCACTGACACCCTCCTTCGACTGACTGAACTGGTCCTCACCCTGAACAACTTCTCTTTCCAATCCTCCCACTTCCTCCAAATGAAAAGAGTAGCCATGGGCACCCGCATGGGCCCCAGCTATGCCTGCCTCTTCGTAGGATATGTGGAACAATCCATCTTCCGCAACTACACTGGCCCCACCCCCCACCTTTTCCTCCGCTACATCGATGACTGTATCGGCGCCGCCTCGTGCTCCCATGAGGAGGTTGAACAGTTCATCCACTTCACCAACACCTTCCACCCCGACCTCAAATTCACCTGGACAGTCTCAGATTCCTCCCTCCCCTTCCTCGACCTTTCTATTTCTATCTCAGGCGACCGAATCAACACGGACATCTACTACAAACCGACCGACTCCCACAGCTACCTGGACTACACCTCCTCCCATCCTGCCCCCTGTAAAAACGCCATCCCATTCTCCCAATTCCTTCGACTCCGCCGCATCTGCTCCCAGGAGGACCAGTTCCAAAAACGCATAACCCAGATGGCCTCCTTCTTCAAGGACCGCAATTTCCCCCCCGACGTGGTCGACGATGCCCTCCACCGCATCTCTTCCACTTCCCGCTCCTCCGCCCTTGAGCCCCGCCCCTCCAACCACCACCAGGACAGAACCCCACTGGTCCTCACCTACCACCCCACCAATTTCCATGTACAGCGCATCATCCGCCGTCATTTCCGCCACCTCCAAACGGACCCCACCACCAAGGATATATTTCCCTCCCCTCCCCTATCAGCATTCCATAAAGACCACTCCCTCCGTGACTCCCTCGTCAGATCCACACCCCCCACCAACCCAACCTCCACTCCCGGCACCTTCCCCTGCAACCGCAGGAGGTGCAAGACTTGCGCCCACACCTCCCCCCTCACCTCCCTCCAAGGCCCCAAAGGAAACTTCCATATCCGCCACAGATTCACCTGCACCTCCACACACATCATTTATTGCATCCTCTGCACCCGATGTGGCCTCCTCTATATTGGGGAGACAGGCCGGCTACTTGCGGAGCGTTTCAGAGAACACCTCTGGGACACACGGACCAACCAACCCAACCACCCTGTGGCTCAACATTTCAATTCCCCCTCCCACTCCACCAAGGATATGCAGGTCTTTGGACTCCTCCATCGCCAGACCACAACAAAACGACGGTTGGAGGAAGAGCGCCTCATCTTCCGCCTAGGAACCCTCCAACCACAAGGGATGAACTCGGATTTCACCAGTTTCCTCATTTCCCCTCCCCCCACCTTGTCTCAGTCAAATCCATCGAATTCAGCACCGCCTTCCTAACCTGCAATCTTCTTCCCGACCTCTCCGCCCCCACCCCAGTCTGACCTATCACTCACCTTGACCTCTTTCCACCTATCACATTTCCGATGCCCCTCCCCCAAGTCCCTCCTCCCTACCTTTATCTTAGCCTGCTGGACAAACTTTCCTCATTCCTGAAGAAGGGCTTATGCCCGAAATGTCGATTCTCCTGTTCCCTGGATGCTGCCTGACCTGCTGCGCTTTTCCAGCAACACATTTTCAGCTGCACCCATCTAGGCAAGGAAGGAGTATTCCAGCAGACTATAAGGAGATGAGTTACTTTCTGCAGTATTCCTAACCTCTGACTTGCTCTTGTAGCCATTGCATTTATGTGGTGAGTCCAGTTGAGTTTCTGGTCAATGGTAACCCTAGGGCTATTGATAGTGGGGTTTCAGTGATGGTAACATCATTGAATGCCATGAGTAGGTGGTTAGATTGTCTCTTATTGGAGATAGTCATTGCCTGGCATTTGTGCAGCAAGAATGTTACTTGCCATTGTCAGCCCAAGCTTGGATATTGTCAGGATCTTGTTGCATTTGAAAATGGACTGCTTCAGTATCTGACAAGTCGCAAATGGTGCTGAACATTGTGCAATCACTAGCAAATATCCACACTTCTGACCTTATGATTGAGGAAAGGTCATCTATGAAACAGCTGAAGATGATTGAATCTAGGACACTATCCTGAGGAACTCCTGAAGAGATGTCCTGGAGCTGAGATGACTGACCTCCAACATCTATGACCATCTTCCTATGTGTCATTTTGCCCCTTGATTCCCATTGATTTCAGTTTCGGTAGGACCCCTTGATGCCACACTCGGTTGAACACAGGCTTGATGTCAAGGGCCGTCAGTCTCACCTCATCTCTGGAATTCAACTCTTTCATCCATATCTGAACAATGGCTGTAATAAGGTCAGGGGTAGAATGGCTCTGGCAGAATCCGAACTGTTCTAAATGTTACTGATTGAAATGTTAACTCTGCTTTCTCTCCAGTGATGCTGCCAGACCTCCAGGGCTTTCCCAGAAATCTCTGTTTTTGTTTGAAAAATCAATAGAGATTAATGAAGCTGTGTAATTGGTAAGATGCTAAACACTTAAACACAGGGCAATGAAAACTGCTTCTTGCTGAAGCGTTAAAGGTTTTTGCTCTCAATTCTTGCCCTGATTTTTCTTTTGAGATGAATTTCAAAGTCTTTGAAGATAATTTCTGACACCTTTTGTGGTCTTGACTTCATTTCACTTTGCAGCTGTCAGCCGACTCAGTGACATTACAACAACGTAAGCAGTTGTACACTTCGCGAGTCAGCATGGAGTAACAAAAGGGAAAAGGGAAATCATGCTTAACATACCTATGAGAATATTTTAAGGTTGTGGCTAGTAGAGTTGAAAAAGACAAATCAGTGGATACGGTTTACTTGGACTTATAGAAGGCTTTGAATAAGGTCCTGCATAAGTGATTAGCATGCAAAGTTAAAGCACATGGAATTGGGGTAGCATACCATATAGACAGAGATCTAGTTGGCAGACAAGAAACAAAGAGTAGGAATACGTGGGTCTTTTTCCAAGTGGTAGGCAATGATTTGTAGAATATCGCTGGGATCAGTACATGGACCACAGCTATTAACAGTATATATTAATGATTTAGATGAGGGAAGTAAATGTAATATCTCCAAATTTGCAAAGCTGGTTGGGAGGATATGGTTTGAGGAGAAAGCAGAGATGCCTCAGTGTGATTTGGACAAGTTGAGTCAAAGGGTAAATGCACAGCAGTTGAAATGTAATGTGGATAAATCCCAGGTTATACACTTTGGTAGCAAAAACAAGAAGGCAAATTATTAACTGAATTGTGATATATTGAGAAAGAAGGAGGTACAATGAGACCTGGGTATCCATGTACACCAGTCGCTGAAAGTAAGTTCTGATGCAGCTGGTGGCAAAGAAGACAAATTATATTTTGGCCTTCATAGTGATAAGATTCAAGCAGTGGAGCAGGGATGTCTTTCTGAAATTATGCAGGGCCTCGGTGAGGTCACACCTAGAGTATTGTGTGCAGTTTGATTTCCTTATCTGAGGAAGCATGTTCTGGCTATGGAGGGAAGGCAACAAGTGTTTACCAGACTGATTCCTGGGATGGCAGGACTGGTGTATGAAGAGAGACTGGATTGGTTAGGACTATATGTCTCGGATTGATATCCCAGGGGGAGTATTTGCGAGAGTGGTTGGGAGTCTTTAAACTAAAATGTTAGGGGAACCTATGCAAGGAGTCATAGGAAGGGGTTAGGGTTAGGAATAAAACAAAAGTGGAAGGCAGAGAAATCAAGGAAGAGGATCAAACAGGGAGACAATACATTGAAGAACCAACTAGAGGCAAGCCATCCTAGACTGGGTAGTGTGTAATGAAAAGGAGCAACTGGCAATCTGGTTCTGCAAGACCATGGAGATGAGCAACCATTAGATGATACAATTCCTCATCCAGATAGACAGTGATGTAGTTCATTCTGAGACTAGAATTCCAAATCTGAATAGAGGAATCTATGATGGCATGAGGCTCTGATAGATTGGGGATAATTAAAGTGATGATGTGGAAAGGCAATGACAAACATTAAGCCCATTGGTGAACAGCAACAATTTTTCAATTCTTGCCTGGTGCAAAAGTAGAATGGAAAAGATGGCTAATCCATGTCTTGCAAGGGAAATTAGTGGCAGCATGGCATGAAGAAGCCTTGGCAAAACCGGAATCAATGCCTATCAGGGGCAGATTCTCTGCTGGTTCGAGTCAAACCTGGCACATAGGAAAATGGTCATGGTTGTTTGAGATTAGTCAGCTCAGCTCCAAGACATGTCTGCAGGAGTTCCTCAGGATAGTGTCCTAGGCCCAACTATCTCCAGCTACTTCATCAATGACTTTCCCTCCATCATAAGGTACAATGTTCAGCACCATTTGCAACTCCTCAGTTACTGAATCAGTCCATGTTCAAATGCAACAATATCTGGATAATATCCAGGCTTGAGCTGACAAGTGGCAAGTAACATTTGTATCACGCAAATGCCGGGCTATGGAACATTACCAATAAGAAATAATCTAACTATTGTCCTTTGACATTCAATGGTGTTACCATCACTATCAGTATCCTTGAGGTTACCATTGACCAGAAACTCAACTGGACTCACCACATAAACACAGTGGAAACAACAGCAGGTCAGAGGCTAGGAATTCTGCAGCAAATAACTCACTCCTTGACTCACTAAAGCCTAGCCATCATCTGCAAGGTACAAGTCAGGAATGTGATAGAATACTCCCCAGTTATCTGAATGGTTGCAGCTCCAACAATACAAAAAACTTGGCACCATCCTGGACAAAGCAGCCCACTTGACTGGTACCACATCCATAAGCATCCACTCTCTCCACCACCGATGATCACGAGCAGCAGTGTGCACCTTTTACAAGATACATTGCAGAAGTTCACCATTTATTTTCAGACAGCACCTTCCAAACCCATGACCATTTACATCTAGAAGACAACATAAAAACTGACTGTAAAAGTCTCTATAGGTACATGAAGAGAAAAAGAAATGGTGAAGACAAATGTAAATATCTTACTGTCAGAAAGAGGGAAATTTATAATGGGGAATCAACTAAACACATACTTTGGTTCTGTGTTCACAAGGAGAACACAACATACCAGAAGTGCTGGAGAACACACAATTTAGTGAGTGGGATGTATTGTAGAGAAATAGTATCAGGGAAATTGATGGGGTTAAAGGCCAATAGATCAAGTGTTATCACATGTCAGTTGCAAATGGGTTGTTAGCCGTCATAGTGAGATGATTTGAGAACAGAAGCAAGGACATTTTGCTGAAATTATACAAGATCTTGGTAAGACCAAACCTGCTATAATATGTGCAGTTTTGATTTCCTTACCTGAGGCAGAATGTTCTTGTTATAAAGGGAGTGCAACAAAGGTTTAACAGATTGTTTCCTGGGATGGTGGGTCTGATGTAAGAGGAGAAGTTGAATTGGTTAGGATTACTTTTGCTGAAGTTCAGAAGAATAGCAAGAAATCTCACAGAAGCCTGTAAAATTGTAACAACACTCATCAGGGTAGATGTAGGAAGAATGTTCCTGATGGTATTGGCGTTCAGAACAAAGAATCACAGGCTGAGAAAATGGGATAAATATTCAGGACTGAGATGAGGAGAAATTTCTTACTCAGAGAGTGGTCAATCTGTGGAATTCATTACCACAGAAAGCAGTATCATCCAAAATATTACATGATTTCAAGAGGAGTTGGCTATAGCACTTCGGACTATAGGAAACAAAGGACATGGGGGATAAACAGGAACAGGCTATTGATTTAGATGATTAGCCATGATCATAATGAATGGGGGAAGCAGGCTTGAAAGGCCAGATGGCCTAATCCTGCTCCTATTTTCTATGTTTCTATATTCCCTGGAGTTTAGAAGAATGAATGGGGAGGGGCAGGGCGGGAGTGGGGAGGATGGCAAATCTCATAGAAACATGTAAAATTTTAACAGGACCAGACAAGATAAATGCAAGCAGACTCGTTCTGACGAACAGGGAGTCCAGAACCAGGGTAGCAGTCTAAGGATATAGGATAGGCCATTTAGGACTGAGACAAAGAGAAAATTCCTCAACCAGAGAGTGTTGAGTCTATGGAATTCTCAGCTAGAGAAGTGGTCAAGACCAAAACATTGAATGTTTTCAAGAAGGAGTTAGATATAGTTCTTAGGGCTAAAGGGATTTAAGGGTATGTGGACAAAGCAGGAAGAGAAGTACAGGGTTGGATGATCAGCCATGATTATATTGAATGATGGAGCAGGCTTGAAGTGCTGAATGGCCTATTCCTGCTCCTAATGTTTTCTATGTTGCTGATGAGTAACAAAAGAAACAGCAGCACAACAGCAGCAACACAGTTGACATATCTGCAGCAACCTGGCTCTCCTCAGAGAAGAGGCAATGGCCACCAAGATCCAGTGACGTCCTCAACATAGGCTATATCAACTTTCTGGATTTAACTGAGCAACAACTATGCAATGACTGTTGGTCAGAATTTCTCAGCAGATTCCTGCTGATATCTGTAGCCTTATGGAACAAAACAGCCTAGCCAGTGGACCAATTGGGACTTTTCTTTGCTGTTCCTGCCTCCTGTTCCCTTGTGATGCATGGCTCATCATGTTGCAACCCAACTTCCTGGTTTATATGACCCCTTATTGAGGCATATATTGAGGGTGGTACAGTGGCTCAGTGGTTAGCACTGCTGCCTCACAGCACCAGGGACCCGGGTTCGATTCCAGCCTCAGGCAACTGTCTGTGTGGAGTTTGTACATTCTCCCTGTGTCTGCAGCAGTTTCCTCCGGGTGCTCTGGATTCCTCCCACATTCCAAAAATGTGCAGGTCAGGGGAATTGGCCATGCTAAATTGCCATTAATGTCAGGTGTGAATATAGGGTAGGGGAATGGGTCTGGGTGGTTACTCTTCAGCGGGTCAGTGTGGACTTGTTGGGCCAAAGGGCCTTTTTCCACACTGTAGGGAATCTAATCTAATATATTTGGCTGGTACAGTTGCAGGTGTCATATGACAGTGTTTTATCAGAGTGTGTAGCCACTGCCAAAGACTTCTCCTGCATCATAATTTAAGGACTGGTAGAAGATGAAAGACATGAATAAGAACTGACAAATGGAAATCATTCAATGCCATCAGTGAGCAGACATCACAAGTTACTGGTGACATTAAGTCAACATAAATGACTGCTGTGTGTTAGGTGACCATATGCTATATAATTCACACTGCTGCTGTTTAGTGCCTCAACCACATCCAGCCAAATCTGTCAGTTCTGAAGAAGGGTCACTGGACTCAAACATTAACTCTGTTTTTCTTTACATAAATGCTGCCAGACCTGCTGAGTTTCTCCAGTAAATTCTGAGGTTTTTTTTCAGATCTTCAGCAGCTGCATAGCTTTGTTTTATTCCAGCAAAGCCAACTTAGTTGCCTCTTCCTCTCATCTGTTAGAAAAGTATATTTCTCTGTGAGCCCTTACAGCTTGTAGTATTACCTTTGGGAATACCTCAGCAACGCACTTGCCAACATTGTGACTCCATCAGCACAGTCGCTGATCCTGACCTAACAATTCTAGAATGGTTTCATTCAGGCCCATTCCAGTGTCCTCTGAATATACTGAGGCTTGAATAGTTTGGTGTGGGTTGTGCTCATGCCCACGTGCTCTGATTGTGTCAGAAACTCAGAAGCAGAATGTTCATACTAAGGCTGAATGGAAAAAAAACACAAAAAAGCCCTCTTCACCAATCTTTTAGTTCTCAAGCCAGTGCTGAGTTTTCCTTCTAAGAGTGCCTAAAATTCAGCCTAAAATATTTGAATGTGTTTAAGGTAGACTTGTATTTAATTTATTCAAAGTATTTTTCAAAGAATCCTTCTACATTGTCAATCTTTATTTACAGGTCATTAATTTTTTTGCAGACACATGTAAAAGTATATTATAACAGCTAGCGAATGTCCGATATGTTCAGTTGTTGTTACAGCAATGTCAATATTACAACATGGCACAATTTGTTTTCAGTTGAATTGCATAGTCCATTAAGAACAGTTTAACTCCATTCCCCTGCATAATACTTAATTGATTTTTCTTGTTGATGGATCCATAGTTCAATGTAACTCTTCAAAACCTCTAAGTGCCGAGACAACTACTGCTTGGATTATAATAAATTGTTGCTATGCACTCATAGAAACATATTGCATTTTTAATACAAATTGTAATAATGTTTCTCCTGAAATCAGTGTATTTTTTGCAATGCCATATTACTTTATTAATGTAATATAAATATGTATTATTTGTTATGTGTAGCCTGGGTTTCCAGGCTGTGCATCACTCTAATGTTGTGCTGTTTGCAAAGAGGTTCACTCAAAATGTCTGTTACCAGGCAATTTCTGAGAAGAAATATTAAAGCATTAAACGTTGGTAAGATGGAGAAAAGAAAAGAATCATAAAATTCTGAAAAATAGCTGATCAGGGAAAACAGCTCTCTAACAAAAAGACATGATGATAGAATTGATTACTGAAAATATTGTACAGAAAAAGAAATGACTAAATAGTCTGCATTTTTAAAGGGAAATTATTTTTGTATTAATAATATTAATTTTATAGTCAAAAGTGCAAACTTAAATCAAATAAAAAAAACTGAACTCAAGCTTTAACATACTGAAAATACACAGATCACAGAACCATGAGAATACTTTTAACTTTATACATTCTTGTAAAGTGTGTGATGATATATTAGCAACCTGTTTAATATCTCAAGTTCTTTTTTTCTGTTTCCATTGATTTACTAGGATTTTTCAGGCCAACCTTCATATTGATTTAGAACTATGCTGTTAATTGCTGGAACACTGATCCATCCACAATGACAAAGTCAGTTGTGAATCAGGGCATCATAGATGGTACAACCAATGGCGTACTCCTTAAATCAACCATACATCATTGTAAGTAGCAGGCAAGGAAACAATAAAGTAGATTGAGGTGAATGAGGTAAATGAGCTGCAATTCGTAAATTTAACCACAGTGACATTGAAAAAGTTAACTACAGTTAAACTATATATATGTTTTGAAGGCTATAAAATATAATCTTGGCACCTTCACAAACCTTTTTCCAAGGAATTTTTGTCAGAAGATTTAACTGTCCTGATATCTTTAGGGATGCTAAATATGCCATCAAGATCCTCTGATCCTCAGTGTATCTCAGGGCTCTACCATTCATCAAGTATTCCCTTGTCTTGTTTGTCCTGACAAAGTGCATCATCTCAGATTTGTCCAGACTAAATTCCATTTGCCACCGATAAGTTCATCTGGCCAGCCTATCCATACCTTCCTTTAGTTTAAGGCTATCCTTCTCACTATTTGCCACCTCACCAATTTTCATATCATCTATGACCTTCATGCTCAACCCTCCTACAATCAAGTCTAAAATTATTTCTATACACCACAAACAGGAAGGGATCCAACAATGATCCCAGTGGAAACCCAAACATCATCCTCTGGTTCCTGCGAGATGCAATTTTGGATCTAATTACCTAAATTTTCTTGGATTCCATGAGCTCTTAAATTTGCTAGCAAATTCCCATGAATGACTTTATCAAAAGCCTTGCTAAAGTCCAAGAAGACTTCAGCAAATGCATTTTCCTCATCAATACATCTTATCTCTTCGAAAACTTCAGTGAAGTTGTTTAGACATGACCTCCCCTTAGAAAAACATGCAGACTATTCTTGATTAATCCCTGGTCTCCAAGTGCAGATTAATTCTGTCTCTCAGAATTGCTTCTAATAGTTTCCCCATAACTAAACTGACTGGCCTGTAGTATCCTGGCTTATCCCTACTCCCGTCTTGAATGAGGGTCCCACACTGGCTGTCCTCCAGTCCTCTGACACCTCTCCTATGGACAAAGTTAAAAGTCACACAGGTTACGGTCCAACAGGTTTAGTTGGATGTATTAGTTTTCATAGCACTGCTCCTTTATCAGGTCACTGTGGAGCAAGATCGTAAGAACAGAATTTATAGCTGAAGATTACAGTGTCATGCAACTGAAATGATACAATGAACAAACCTAGATTGCTGTTAAGTCTTTCATCTTTTAGAATGGGTTGCAGATTTCAGTTCATTAATATGTAAATCCCAGAACTTCTTTTAAGTCACATTCTTGAGATAACTTAAGGTTTTATAAAAAAAGGTGACATCTCAGCTCAAATAATGCACTAAAGGTGTGAGGTTAGAGCCAGTCTGTATTCCAGTCTTGAGTCAGACTGGTTCTATTTCCAAAGTAGGAATTCATAAGAGGTTATATGGATTGGCTGCCTGCATTGAATATCTGCAGATTATGTGCTTTTTGAGCAAAATAGAATGTCCCTGCAAATACAGGGTTCATAGGATTGTTGTTCCCACTCTTTGCCTTTATTGAAACGTGTTAGCCTAGTAATCTCTCTATTTCCTAGTGAATGTATCCCAATGTTCTGACACAGATTTACTTAGAAGTATTTGCTGCCAGTCCAAAATGTGCCAGATGTTCTTAAAATCGGCCTTCTCCCAATTTAGAACTTTGATTTCAGGCCCATCCTTGTCCATAACAATTTTGAATCTAATGGAGTTATAATTACTGTCGACACTGTCTACTCTCCCATTGATACTTCAAGCAATTGCCTGGCTTCATCACCTAAAATGAAGCCCTGGAATGCCCACTCTCTTGTAGGGCCTTCTACATACTGGCTTAAAAACACTCTTGGATGCATTTTAAGAATACTGTCACTGTTCTGTCCTGATGAAGTCACTGGACTTGAAATGTTAACTCTGTTTTTATTGCTACAGATGCTGCCAGACCTGCTGAGTTTCTCCAGCACCTTCTGTTTTCATTCCAGATCTCCAGCATATACAGTTCTTTGTTTTATTTAAGCTTTCTTTGATTTTTCTCTTAATGTCTTCTGGCCATGACTTCTTTTTTTATTTGTTTTCATTTGATAGGCTCATTGTGGAAATTGTGATGCCTCCTGTGTCTAGGCATTAGCCACTGGCATCCTAGAAGGGAAACAAACAATATAAGTTGTAAATAATGCATACTGGTTTGACCAGCTGACATACCTTTAAGTGTAACTCTAGTACAACCAGTATATTCATTTCCACATACAGGAATTCCCTGGGTTACAAACACCCGACTTACGAACGTCCCGTACTTACGAACCGACCTCCAGCTTCTCATTTTTAAAAATTATTTTTAAAAATCCGAGTTACATACAATGTTTCATCCTAATGAATGGGCGGACTAATTAGCCTGTATCTGTTCCGACTTGCACACAAATTTGACTTATGAACAGCAGGAAAAACAGAACTCATTTGTAACTTGGGGACTTCCTGTACTGCTCTTTATTGCTGTTTTTTCTCTCTGGGATGAAAAAAGGGGTCAAACAATTTGCTCCACGCTTTGCATAAAATGTACAGCTGACAGATGAGTTAATATACTGTAACGTTCTAATCTTTTCACTTTCCTTATACAAGGGCCTTTGGAGATGAGGGAAGGCAGAAAATCCTTATGGAGGTGTTAGTGGAGGGTGTGGTGCTACACTGGAACGTCTCAAACTGCGCTGCCAGGATGTGATTGTGAAGAGGAGACATAAACTTCCTTTCTATCACTAGTGAACTACTCCTTCCCCAGGAACTGTAAAACCTGCGCCCACACCTCCTCCCTCACCTCTATCCAAGGCCCCAAAGGAGCTTTCCACATCCATCAAAGTTTTACCTGCACATCCACTAATATCATCTATTGTATCCGTTGCTCCCGATGCGGTCTCCTCTACATTGGGGAGACTGGGCGCCTCCTAGCAGAGCGCTTTAGGGAACATCTCCGAGACACCCGCACCAATCAACCAAATCGCCCAGTGGCTCAACATTTCAACTCCCCCTCCCACTCTGCCGAGGATATGGAGGTCTTGGGCCTCCTCCACCGCCACTCCCTCACCACCAGACGCCTGGAGGAAGAACGCCTCATCTTCCGCCTCGGAACACTTCAACCCCAGGGCATCAATGTGGATTTCAACAGTTTCCTCATTTCCCCTTCCCCCACCTCATCCTAGCTTCTAACCTCCAGCAACTCGATCCCCTGACCTGTCCGGACTTGTCCGACCTGCCCAGCTCCTTTTCCACCTATCCACTCCACCCTCTCCTCCCTGACCTATCACCTTCATCTCCTTCCCCACTGACCTATTGTACTCTATGCCACTCTCTCCCCACCCCCACCCTCCTCTAGCTTATCTCTCCACGCTTCAGGCTCTCTGCCTTTATTCCTGATGAAGGGCTTTTGCCCGAAACGTCGATTTTGCCTGTCCTCGGATGCTGCCTGAATTGCTGTGCTCTTCCAGCACCACTGATCCAGAATCTGGTTTCCAGCATCTGCAGTCATTGTTTTTACTCCTTCCCCAGGCCCTGTCCACACACATTTTACGAGGCCTGTGAGACACACATGATTTATTTCAAAGTTAAAATGGTGGAGAATCAATGGGATGTGGATGATGTTGGCAAGACCAGCATTTATTGGCCATCACTAATTGCCCTTGAGAGAATGATGGTGAGTTGCCTTCTTAACCAGTTGAAACCCACGTGGCTTATGGTGTTGCTGTTGTGATTTGATACAATGCTGACCCATTTCAGGGGAAAGTTGTCAACTACATTACTGTGGGCCTAGAGTCAGGCATAGGTCAAACCAAGTAGGTAAAAACAATGACTGCAGATGCTGGAAACCAGATTCTGGATTAGTGGTGCTGGAAGAGCACAGCAGTTCAGGCAGCATCCGAGGGGCAGTAAAATCGAAAATTTGGGCAAAAGCCCTTCATCGGAATAAAGACAGAGAGCCTGAAGTGTGGAGAGATAAGCTAGAGGAGCATGGGGGTGGGGAGAAAGTAGCATAGAGTACAATAGGTGAGTGGGGGAGGGGATGAAGGTGATAGGTCAGGGAGGAGGGTGGCGTGGATAGGTGGAAAAGAAGATAGGCAGGTAGGACAAGTCATGGGGACAGTGCTGAGCTGGAATTTGGAACTAGGGTGAGGTGGGGGAAGGGGAAATGAGGAAACTGTTGAAGTCCATATTGATGCCCTGGGGTTGAAGTGTTCCAAGGCGGAAGATGAGGCGTTCTTCCTCCAGGCATCTGGTGGTGAGGGAGTGGCGGTGAAGGAGGCCCAAGACCTCCATGTCCTCGGCAGAGTGGGAGGGGGAGTTGAAATGTTGGGCCACAGGGTGGTGTGGTTGATTGGTGCGGGTGAACCGGAGATGTTCCCTAAAGCGCTCTGCTAGGAGGCGTCCAGTCTCCCCAATGTAGAGGAGACCGCATCGGGGGCAACGGATACAATAAATGATATTGGTGGATGTGCAGGTAAAACTTTGATGGATGTGGAAGGCTCCTTTAGGGCCTTGGATGGAGGTGAGGGAGGAGGTGTGGGCGCAGGTTTTGTCAAACCAAGTAAGGTCACAGAATGCCTTCCTTCAAGGATATTTGTGAATGACTTGGGATTTTGTGATAGTCCAGTACTTTCATGGTCATCTTGAGTCATCTATCTCATATAAAGGAACAGGGTGCATTTCAGCTTGATTTCTTAACAGTCACACACTTTGCACTTACTTGGATGTTTGCATATTGCCTATTATTGCAGACAGATAGCCAGGCAGCTTATCATGTTTGGCAACAATGAACAGTCAAGGGGAACTATGTTTAGACTGGGGGCTGGTCCATCGTGAGTCAGAAATGGTGATGAGGTGTCCTAAGTGAGTGAATTGGAAGTGTAGAGGTCTGAAAAGGTTACTAGTTTGCCAGACATGTGTGACAGAGTCAGTGAGGAAATGCATTGTGTGCAAATTTGTGAATGGTAGACTATGACTCGGCTGACAGCATTTGACATAGTGCAGAGCCAGAGTTTAAATAAAGTGACTTGGAAATGAATACTGGACAGCTTTAGCACCAGTGCACACTTTGCCACTGCTGAACTCAAGACACATATTAGTGTCTTCTAGGAGAAAGTGAGGACTGCAGATGCTGGAGATCCTGAAGAAGGGCTCATGCCCGAAACGTCAATTCTCCTGCTCCTTGGATGCTGCCTGACCTGCTGCGCTTTTCCAGCAACACTTTTTCAGCACACATATTAGTGTCACCTTGGAAACAAAGTGCATATATAAGGTGAACAGCAGAGAATTGTATGAGATAACTTGCTAAATCTTGGTGTAGAATAGGTCATGGGCTGGAGAGTTTGGAGTTCAAACGCAAAGAGAAAAAGTTTTTGGGAAGTTATCCAGGAAAGCAGTGCAATAGAAAAACCTGGGAATATCAAAAACTGGGATAAGGATTTCACTAGCAGATGGGCAAGGTTGGACAGAAGACATAATGAAAATACAAGCAAGCAGTGGTATGCAAATAGCATCTGTGATAGGGATGGGTGGGATGAAGGAGATTTGATGGGATCCCAGAATGATAGTTTTGTTCTACCCAGGTTTGACTCATTTGAGACTGAATGTCAGAGATGCAGATAGAAGATGAGCTGTGGAGAGGATAAGTGAGTTGGTGGAGAATTAGATTTAGGTTTCATGAGGATGGATGTGGAAATCAATGCTGTAGCTTTTGATACTAAATAACATTTTGTGGATGAGAAATAAGAGCAGGCCAAAAATACGTTATTCAGGAGACTCCAGAGATAGCAGAAGGAGAAACTGTTGTTGGAGACATTGCTGGCTATTGACCATATGAGAGCAGGACAAAGTGGAGGCATTCCAATGAGGTTATCAGTAAACGAGAGGTATTCAAGGAAGTTGTTGTGTTTAGTAATGTTGAAGACACAGTGAAGTTTGAGAATGACAAGGAGAGATGGCTGTTCCAGATGCTTCTTTCAGCCACTCTTTTTAATACTGACTATTTCTGCATTCACCTTTTATCGACTTTTACAAAAACAAGAGTTTCGACAAGGTACTACGTGGTAGACTGGGAGAGCTAGCCAGTTGGACACAAAGTTGGCCTGATGGTAGGAAACAGAGGATGGTGGTAGAGGATTGCTTTTCAGACTGGAAGCCCGTGACCAGCGGTGTACTGCAAGAATTGGTGCAGCATTTATATAAACAACTTGAATGAGAATATTGGAGTCATGGTAAGTAAGTTTGTGAATGGAAAATTAGTGGCATAGTGGACAGTGAAGAAGGTTATCTAAAAATACAATGGATCTTGATCAACTGGGCCAGTGGGCTGAGGAATGGCAGATTAAGTTTAATTCAGATAAATGCAAGGTATTGCATTTTGGTAACACAAACCAGGGCAATATTTATACAGTTAATGGTAGGGCCCTGGACAGTATTGTTGAATAGAGAGAGCTACAGTTACAAGTACATAATTCTTCGAAAGTGGTGTCAGAGGCAGACAGGGTGGTGAAGAAGACATTGGGCACACTTGTCATCATCGGTCAGAGCATTGTGTTACAGGAGTTGGGGCGTCATTTTACAGCTGTACAAGACATTGGTAAGGCCACATTTGGAATACTGTATACAATTCTGGTTGCCCTGCTATAGGAAGGATGCTATTAAATAGAAAGGGTGCAAAGAATGATTTATCAATGTTAATGTTATCGAGACTGGAAGGTTTGAGTGATAAGGAGAGGCTGGTGCAACTATTTTTTTTTCTTGGAGCTTTGGAGGCTGATGGGTGATCTTATTAAAGTTATAAAATCACAAAGAGCACAAATAAGGTATGTAGCTGAAAAATGTGTTGCTGGAAAATCACAGCAGGTCAGGAACATCCAAGGAGCAGGAGAATTGACGTTTCAGTTCTGATCTCCAGCATCTGCAGTCCTCACTTTCTCCACAGATAAGGTATGTAGCCAAGGTATTTTCCCCAGGTTAGGGGAGTCCAAAACTAGAAGCCATAGGTTTAAGGTGAGAGGGGAAAGATTTAAAAGGGACACAATGGAGCAACTTTTCACACAGCATGTGGTGTGTATATGGAACTCGCTGTTAGAAAAAGTGGTAGGCAGGTACAATTGCAACATTTAAAAGACATTTGGACAGATACATGAATAGGAAAAGTTAAGAGGGATATGGGCCAAACACAGGCAATTCAATTTAGGAAACCTGGGTCGGCATGGATGAGTTGAGCTGAAGGGCCTGTTTCCTTGCTGTATAGCTCTATGCCTTGACAGAGGACCACTGCCTGAATAGATAGAATCTAAGAAATGTTTGGAGGGATATGGGCCAAGTGCAGGCGAGTGGGATTAGTTTAGTTTGGGATTATGGTCGGCTTGTACTAGTTGGACTGAAGAGTGGTAGATGGAGTGTAATATCAATAAATGCGAAGTATTGAACTTTGGTAAAACAAACAAAGGCAGGACTTATAAAATTAGAAGTATGGCCTTGGGTAGTGTTGTAGATGTTGACAACCCTCTGACCTCACAAGCACAAATCTCATCTCATCCATAAGAAGTTTCTCTCTGGCGATCTCATGTAATTTTCCCAACTTTCTCACATTGTTCAGTGCTGGGAAGATTCTGCCCTATAAGTTTACTGCTTTAGTTTTATTTCTTTTCTCATTAGATTTAGAGAAAACCATGGTATTAAACCAAAAAAGATTTGATAAGGCTAAAAATCAGCAAAGATCAACCAGAAGTCTGTGTTTGGACACAAAATGTGCCGGGTCCATAATTGGGCAAAATGGAGTAGTGTATTAAAGATATATAACAGACCGCAGTCCTGACTTTTAGCAAATATTCTAGGGAGTTTGAATCCCTCACAGTGTAGAAGAGCCAAGAAGGAGACCAAAAATAAATCCCCAAAAAACTGCAGGTGCTGGAAATCTGAAACAAGTACAGAAATTGCTGGGAATGCTCAGCAGGTCTGGCAGCGCACGTGAAGAGAAAGCAGAGTTCACCTTTCAAGTCCAATGACCCTTTTTCAGAACAAATAGGAGACTAGTAAGGTCTACAAGCTTGTGTATGAGGAATGAATCGTATCTTCTACTGATGGGTTAGTGAAATAACATATTTCTCTATTGTTCAATGTAAACTGCTCCTCAAATATTGTGTGTTAAGTCCCACACTTAACTAAAAATATTATTAATACAGAGTCAACATAATCAAAGGCATGTTAAATTTTGCCCATGACATGTGACTAGGTGATTCAATACACCCAGAGGCAGTACTAGGAAATCTGTTCTGTCACTATAATCTACATTTAGTATCCTCTTCACACCTCTACCAGTTATAAATTACAGCATTTTAGAAGCTCTGATCCAGTCCTCTTATCACCTGTTCACAATGGGAAATACAGTCATCTTAACTTCAAAAACAAGGGATAAAAATTCAGATTTATCCTTTTGGTGCAGAATATTCATAGTAGCTATATGCTTCGGGAATTCAAGGATATGTCTCTACCGTTTTCCATTCACTAAGTTTAACATGCCAACATTTCCATATGACACTCTTATCCTGGAGCATTGAAAATGGAAATTTACTTACCAAAGTTTTACAGAAGCAAGCAAAGAAAAAGCTGGAGAATCTCAGCAGGTCTGGCAGCATCTGTGGTGAGGGAAAGAGAGTTAACGTTTTGAGCATGGTGTGACTCTTCTTCAAAACTGAAATCACTTCCATTAGAGTTTTACAGAACAATATTTGACCTTTATTTTGTATCCTCTGTTGTCAGCATTAAATGAACTAAAATAGATGCAGAGCCATGCGCAAGGATATGAATTGAAGAATCTGAATCAAGTAAGCTCTGAAGAACTAACACAACTACTGAGTGATGACAAATTGACTTGACACTAGACATTAGCATATTTGGTTTTCCTGCACCTTTTCACTCTAAAGTTTCCATTACCTCTTGCCATATTCCCTTCCGAATTCGATGGGGGCCAAGATTGTACTTCTTCATGTGTAATGTATTGCTTGATAGACAGTAGGTGCACTTCAGAGAAATTGCTACTAATTATAGCATAATGGAGAGATCTAGCTGAAAAACAGGAAACAATTTGAAATATTTAGTGAAATCAATTCAAAAACTATTAATGGAATGAAACTAATTCAACATTAGAACTTAGATCTATAATGTTGTCCATACTCAAGAATAATCCTCAATCAGCAATAATAAAAAAGGATTTGATCAGATCAAATCAGAAATCTATTTGTGGTAATTGCAAAGGGTATGGCAAAGAACAATGAAGACAATAAATTGAGTAAATAAATTGGATTACTGCTTTAAACTCATCCATGATTTTGTAACTAAAATCAAAAATTGTTGCTATTAAATGGTGATCCAGAATTTATTCCATTACTTTAGATGGGAAGCAGCTATTTCTGTGAAGAAACATCAGTGCTGCTAAAAACATATTAGATTCTGACAGTTTCATTTTGTTATTGATATTTTGTTTTATCACACTAATTAAATTAGCTTTACAGCTTTAGGACATTGAGCAGAAATAGTTTTCGTAACAGTTGATTTGCTTTAATGCATGAACCAGACCCTGATGCATACTGACCTCTAGCATACAAATTGGTCTTTACTCACAGCTATTAGATCATCCATAGATGACTAAGGCTCTTTTGTCCTTGTATCCAAGACATACTATTATGAACAAAAGCCTGGGGGAGAAAATAATTTTGGCAAGAGAGATGATTCCATACTGATGTTTATAAATGATCATTTATATCATTAAACATTGTTTATACTTTACACGCTAATCTGGATTCACAGTCTGTAAGAGCACAGAAGAAAATGCTTGCATTTATCCAGCACCTTGCAAGACATCTTTCAAATGCCAAAGCCCTGTAGAATAGGGGCTATAGTGATACATGCATTACATATGGACAGATCTCACAAATAGTAGAAAGTGAGGACTGCAGATGCTGGAGATCAGAGTCGAGACTGTGGTGCTGGAAAAGCACAGCAGGTCAGGCAGCATCTGAGGAGCAGGAGAATAAAAATTTCAGGCATTAGCCCTTCATCAGGAATAAGGCTTGTGGGCTGGGGAGGCCGAGAGATAAATGGGAGGGGGTGGGGCTAGAGGGAAGGTAGCTGAGAATGCAATAGGTAGATGAAAGTGAGGGAGAAGGTGATAGGTCGGAGAGGAGGTGGAGTGAATAGCTGGGAAAGGTGATGGATAGGTCAGGAGGGAGGTGCTGAGTTGGAAGCTTGGGACTGGGATAATGTGGGGAGAGGGAACATTTCCACTCCACCCTCTTCTCCGACCTATGACCTTCTCCCTCACCTTCATCGACCTACTGCATTCTCAGCTGCCTTTCCCCAACCCCACCCCCCCTCCCATTTATCTCTCAGCCCCCACCCCCGGCCCACAAGCCTCATTCCTGATGAAGGGTTTATGCTCAAAATGTTGATTCTCCTGCTCCTCAGGTCTCACAAGTAGCAATGAAGCCATGACTAGATAATAAAAAGCAAATAGTGGTCAGAACACTGAGGGGAACTTCCCTGCTCTTTTTGAAGAGTTTTGTTGGATCTTGTAGACTGATATTAATAAAAGAGCGTATTAAGTTTAGTTTCACATCCAAAAGGAAGTATATTTGACAGTGGCCCACCACCACATTAACTGTTCTCAAGTGTCCATTCAGATTACATACTGCAGTCTGTGGAGTGAAATGTGAACTGACACTTTTCTGATTTACAGATAAGAATGTTACCAATGTAGAAGGCACAAAGTGGGGGAGGGCAAAGGGTACCACATGCAGAAACGATACACTACCTTTGAATTTACAATGAAATGCAATTTATAAGGCTAAGGGCATAATATACAATTCAAATATTGAGGAAATATTTTTCCAATCAGATAAATAACTTATAAAAAAGAAAAACAACACTACATAACAATTAAAATGACAGATTGTAAAGAATGAAATAAGCAATAGGAAAATTCTTCTTCAGAATGGCAGCTTATTAATAGCAATAGAAAGACTTGAAATCCAATTGTACGTGCAATTCATAAGAGAATACAAATAAATTATGACCAGCAAAAAAAATAGTTTGTAAAATGCTAATTCCAATTTAAACTAAATTGTTTCAGAATAGATTATTGGTTATTTTAATTGTCCTGCATTCTCTAGGAATCTGCATGTTACATCAAGAAAAGCTTTGAAAAATATCAACATTTGGAATCTTAAAAAGTTTTTTTTTAGATTAGATTACATTACAGTGTGGAAACAGGCCCTTCGGCCCAACAAGTCCACACCGACCTGCCGAAGCGCAACCCACCCATACCCCTACATTTACGCCTTACCTAACACTATGGGCAATTTAGCATGGCCAATTCACCTGACCTGCACATCTTTGGACTGTGGGAGGAAACCGGAGCACCCGGAGGAAACCCACGCAGACACGGGGAGAACATGCAACCTCCACACAGTCAGTCGCCTGAGGCGGGAAATGAACCCGGGTCCCTGGTGCTGTGAGGCAGCAGTGCTAACCACTGTGCCACCGTGCCACCCACATCAATTTTCCCAGTGCTTTGTCTAAACATAGTACATTACAATGCAGTCAGTCCATATTTTAACCTTTTATTCTGTTGCTGTCCTTCCACAAGACACAAGGCAAGGACAGCAATGTGAAGTCCATGGATTTTTCAGAATACATTAGGTACTATTTGCTAACCAAAGACGTGCACTGATGCAACTGCGAAACATCAGCCTAATTTATAGACCCCAGCTTTTAGATGTATCTCTTGTATTTTATTTTCTATAACTATAAATTATGTTCTGAAATCAACTTTTGGTATAGCAAAGAACATTGGTTTACTTTTCAGGTTGTTAATTTAGAGTACTGTTTATTGGTTACCTACTTTTTTTTTGTCCCCAGGATCTTTGATACTGGAGTGTGTAAATGGGACTGAGTTTTTTTTGTGTGCTAAAAGGCCTGAAGTTCTTGTGTACCAGTGGGCTATGGTACCCATATTTACTAATCTGGATTCAAGTGTTAGCATGCTATGAAGGTCACAGTTGAAGAACTATCTTCTAAGTCCCTTGTCTGTGAGAAAGACATGCATAAGGGAAGGAATCCATTTTTAAATTAACCTTGTTGTGATCAACTAAGGGGGTAGATGAATAATGAAGAGGAACTAGTTCATTCTTTATCATTTGGGAACTTAATGATTTGGGGTATTCTGTCTTGAAGCATCACAAATTGGGAAACCTAGGATTTGGGCTTAACATTGTCTAAACCTACTTTTAATATATATGTCTGTGTAAGGAAGGGGAGCTTTTTGTTGTGTTTCTATTTTGAAGTGTGCAAATAAAAATGATCTTTTCTGAATTTAATCTTATCTTAAATCCTGCTTCTCAGCTGTTGTAAACCTCAGCACTAGACAAATATCTCATCCAAGGAGAAAGTGAGGTCTGCAGATGCTGGAGATCAGAGCTGGAAATGTGTTGCTGGAAAAGCGCAGCAGGTCAGGCAGCATCCAGGGAACAGGAGAATCGACGTTTCGGGCATAAGCCGAAGAAGGGCTTATGCCCGAAACGTCGATTCTCCTGTTCCCTGGATGCTGCCTGACCTGCTGCGCTTTTCCAGCAACACATTTCCAGCAAATATCTCATCCAAGACAACTGAGGTGTGAAAAAAGGGGTAAATTAATCTAGTAGCTCTCTCTCTCATCCTTAACTACCCTCAGTAGTATCTAATTCCTCTCAAGGATAGTTGTTGGAGCCTCCCACAAATATTGTTATATGTGAAAGGAACTGTGAAGACATGTGACCTGAATAGTCAAGGGGCAAGGTAAGAATGTTACATGTTATCACAAAAGTGAAGACAACATGTCTGAGTATCACATGACATGTGCATCATTAACTTGTGTGCCACCAGAAAAGTGAAGGGTCTCTGTCTGTTTATGTACAATGACCAATAGCATTGAAACTCCACTGATTTCTAGCATTTCATCTTCAAACAAAAATAATGAGATTCTTGGAAGAGCATATTTTTGTTTAGCAGCAGGAAGAGTGGGACCGACAACCAGGCGGTTGTTGGGAAGATAATTCACTGCTTTAAGAACTTAGCTTGAGCGTCGGGGCCTTCCATTTCTGTTTCAGCAGCAGGAAGAGCAGGAGCAACGACTAGGGGAGTGACTGGGTGTTAAATTACTGCTTTAAAAACTTACCTCATGAACAGGTGGAGCGCACGCTGAGCCGGAGCAGACACTGGACTGCTGAGTAAGTGAAGTAATATATTTGGGTGATTGCGTTACCTGAAACACTACTTAAGTAGTGTCTCCCATCCATCCTCCTCCTCCTCTAACCAAAAAAAAGAGTTCTGTGCACTGGATTGGTAAGGTAGCTAGTTTTTTTTTATTCTTTATTTTTCAGGAGTTTCTTTTGTAATTTAGACTAGTTGGAGTGGAGGTTAGGGCAGGTTGAATGTTCGTCCTGCAGAATGTCAATGTAATGCTGTTCGGGAGGGGGATGGGAACCTAAATTGTAGTTCCAGTGTCGAGCCAGTTGATAGTAGTGAGGTCAGAAATAAGGTTGCAAGAGTGCACCAGCAAGCAGAGAGGTTGTTTGAAGTGTGTCTACTTCAATGCCAGGAGCATCTGGAATAAAATGGGTGAACTTGCAGCATGGATTGGGACCTGGGACTTCGATGTTGTGGCCATTTAGGAGACATAGATAGAGCAGGGACTGGAATGGTTGTTGGAGGTTCTGGCACTTAGATGTTTCAGTAAGAAGAGAGAAAATGGTAAAAGAAGGGGAGATGTGGCATTGTTGGCCAAGGACAGTATTACAGTGGCAGAAAGGACATTTGAGGACTCATCTGCTGAGGTTAGAAACACGAAAGGAAAGGTTGGGAGTTTTCTATAGGTCTCTGAAAAATTCTAGAGATGTAGAGGAAAGGATAGCAAAGATGATTCAGGATAGAAGCGAGAGTAGCAGGGTAGTTGGTATAGGGGCTTTAACTTTCCAAATATTGACTAGAAGTACTATAATTTGAGTACTTTAGATGGGTCGGTTTTTGTCCAATGTGTGCAGGAGGGTTTCCTGACACAGTATGTAGACAGTCCAATGAGAGACAAGGCCACGTTGGATTTGGTACTGGGTAATAAATCTGGCCAGGTGTTAGATTTGGAGGTAGGTGAGCACTTTGGTGATTAGTTTAGGTTCCCTACAGTGTGGAGACAGGCCCTTCGGCCCGGCGACTCCGCACCGACCCTCCGGGGAGCGGCCCACCCAGACCCATTCCCCTAACTAATGCACCTGACACTACAGGCAATTTCGCATGGCCGGTTCGCCTGGCCTGCGCATCTTTGGGTTGTGGGGGGGGGGGGGGCACGCGGACACTGGGATGGTGTGCGGGCTCCGCACGGGCAGTTGCCCGAGATGGGAGTTGGACCTGGTTCCCTGGCGCTGTGGGTCAGCAGTGCTAACCACTGAGCCACCGTGCCGTCCCTTATAGTGACCACAATTTGGTTTCGTTTATTTTAACGATGGAAAGGGATAGGTAAATACCAAACGGCAAGAGTTATGGGAAAGGCAATTATGATGCAATTAGGCAAGATTTAGAATGGATAGGATGGGGGTGGAAACTGCAGGGGATAGGCACAATTGAAATGTAGAGCTTATTCAAGGAAGCTACTGCGTGTCCTTGATAAGTGTGTACCTGTCAGGCAGGGAAGAAGTGGTTGAGTGAGGGAACGGTGGTTTGCTCAAGAAGTTGCATCTCTTGTCAAGAGGAAGAAGGTGGCTTATGCTAGGATGCGATGTGAAGGCTTAGTTAGGCGCTTGAGAGTTACAGGTTAACCAAGAAAGACCTAAAAAGAGAGCTAAGAAGAGCCAGGAGGGAACATAAGAAGCCATTGTAGGACAGGATCAAGGAAATCCCTAAAGCTTTCTATAACTTGCAGGAATAAAAGAACGATGAGACTAAGATTTGGGCCAATCGAGGACAGTAGTGGGTAGTTGTACGTGCAGTCCAAGGAGATAGGAGAAGAGCTATTTTTCCTCCGTATTTGCACTGGAAAAAGACAATGTTGTCGAGGAGAATACCGCAATAGAAGCTACTGGACTAGTTGGGATTGAGGTTCATAAGGAGGGGATGTTAGCAATTCTGGAAAGTGTGAAAATAGATAAGTCCCCTAAGCCAGATGGAATTTATCCTCAAATTCTCTGGGAAGCCAGGGAGGAGATTGCCGAGCTTTTGGATTTGATCTTCATGTTGTCCTTTTTTACAGGGATAGTGCCAGAAGACTGGAGGATGGCAAATTTTGTCCCTTTGTTCAAGAAGGGGAGTCGAGAAAACCCTGGTAATTACAGACCAGTGAGCCTTACTTCGGTTGGGGGTAAAGTGTTGGAAAAGGTTACAAGAGGTAGGATCTATAATCATCTAGAAAGGAATAAGATGATTAGAGATAATCAACACTGTTTTGTGAAGGGTAAGTCATGCCTCACAAGCCTTATTGAGTTTTTTGAGAAGGGGAACCAAAAAGGTGGATGAGAGCAAATGGTTGATGTGGCGTATATGGATTTCAGTAAGGTGTTTGATAAGCTTCCCCATGGTAGGCTATTGCACAAAATGTGGAGGCATGGGATAGAGGGTGATTTAATGGTTTGGATCAGAAATTGGCTAGTTGAAAGAAGACAGAGGGTGATGGTTGATGGCAAGTGTTCATCCTGGAGTTCAGTTACTAGTGGTGAACTGCAAAGATTTGTTTTGGGGTTTTACAAATTACCTGGATGAGGGTGTAGAAGGATGGGTTAGTAAATTTGCAGATGACACTAAGGTTGGTGGAGTTGTGGATAGTGCCGAAGGATGTTGCTGGTTACAGAGGGACATAGAGAAGCTGCAGAGCTGGGCTGAGAGGTGGCAAATGGAGTTTAATGCGGAAAGGTGTGAGATGATTCACTTTGGAAGGAGCAACAGGAATAAAGAGTACTGGATACTAATGGTGAGATTCTTGGTAGTGTGGATGAGCAGAGAGATCTCTGTGTCCATGTACATAGATCTCTGAAAGTTGTCAGGGTGATAGAGTCATTAAGAAGGCATACAGTGTGTTGACTTTTATTGGTAGAGGGATTACGTTTCTGAGCCAAGAGGTCATGTTGCAGCTATACAAAACTCTGATATGGCTGCACTTGGAGCGTTGCATACAGTTCTGGTCACCATATCATAGGAAGGATGTGGAAGCTTTGGAAAGGGTTCAGAGAAGATTTGCTAGGATGTTGCTTGATATGGAGGGAAGGTCTTATGAGGAAAGGCTGAGTGACTTGAGGCTGTTTTTGTTCAAGAGAAGAAGGTGGAGAGGTGACTTAATTGAGACATATAAGATAATCAGAGGGTTAGATAGGGTTGACAGTGAGAGCCTTTTTCCTCAGATGGTGATGGCTAGCATGATGGGATATAGCTTTAAATCGAGGGATGATAGATATAGGACAGATGTCAAAGGTCGTTTCTTTACTTGGAGAGTAGTAGTGGTGTGGAACACCCTGCCTGCAACGGTAGGAGACCCGCCAACGTTAGGGGCATTTAAATGATCATTAGATAAACATATGGATGACAATGCAATAGAGTAGGTTAGATGGACTTCAGATTGGTTTCATTTCATTTATTGATTAATTTTGTTCATTGATCAGAATTACTTAGCGTCATAGAGATGTATAGCACAGAAACAGACCCCTCAGTCCAACTTATCCATGCTGACCAGATGTCCCAACCTAATCTAGTTTAATTTGCGAGCACTTGACCTGTATCCCTCTAACCCTTCCTATTCATATATCCATTCAGATGCCTTTTAAATGTTGTAATTGTACCAGCCTCCACCACTTCCTCTGGCAGCCCATTCCATACACACACCACCGTCTGTGTGAAAATGTTGCCCTTTAGGTCCCTTTTAATTTTTTCGCCTCTAACCCAAACCTATGCCCTCTAGTTCTGGACCTCCTGACCCCAGGGAAAATACCTTGTCTATTTATCCTATCCATGTCCCTCAAGATTTTATAAACCTCTATAAGGTCACCCCTCAACCTCCGACACTCCAGGGAAAATAGCCCCAGCCTATTCAGCCTCTCCCTATAGCTCAAATCCTCCAACCCTGGCAACATCCTTGTAAATCTTTTCTGAACCATTCAGGTTCTACAACATCCTTCCCACAGGAAGGAGACCAGAAATGCACTTTGTGCTAAATCATAAGAGCATGGGTTCTATTCCATTGAAGAACTTCAACACATAATCTAGTAAACATCTTCTCCTTTGGATGAGCCTCTAAACTGTTAAAAAAAACATATCACATTCTTGTCTTTATGGAATACAAAAATAAGGAAAATTTACTAAACTTGTATAAACTATTGATAACACCTCAACTAGAATATTGGGCTAAATTTTCCTGATGAAGGGCTTATGCCTGAAATGTCAATTCTCCTGCTCCTCGGATGCTGCCTGACCGGCTGTGCTTTTCCAGGGCCACACTTTTTGACACTAAATCTTAACTCCTTGCAACTAGTGAATTGGTGTCATGTAAGAGGCAAAAGCCACAATTAAATCTGGATCAGGTTATAATGCCACCTCAAAGCCATCCACTTCTAATTTTAGGCAAAAGAACAAGTGACCAGCCAATCCACTTGCATGAAAAGGGATTGTCATTTAGATATGGTTATGAGACCATGCGCCATTGCTACCTTTATTCTATATTTAACCACTTGCTGAAGCTTTTTGGGCCTTGGGAAATTTGACAGATTAAAGAAGGCAAGAAGTGTTTAATCCTGATTTGACTGATTGATTTGATTTGACTGATTTACTGTCATGTGTACCTTCATACAGTGGAAAGCTTTGTTTACAAGCAGTACTGGCAGATCATAGTAAACAAGGACATACAGATTATAGGGTGAAAAATAACCTGACAGAACCATACAAGTTAAATCGCACAAGGTGTGGGCTTATTTGAAGTTGGAGAGCCTAACAATGGCGGGGAAGAAGCTGTTCTTGAACCTGCTGGTGAATGTGTTCAAGCTTCTGTATTTTCTGCCAAATAGAAGAGGTTATAGGAGAGCATTACTTGGGGGATGGGTTTTTGATGATTTTGGCAGCCTTTTTTTACCTGGCAACAGGCTGTGTAAATGGAGTCCATGGATGGAACGCTGGCTTCCGTGATGGTCTGGGCTGTGCACCCAGACCATCACGGTGCTTCTTCCCCGCCATTGTTAGGCTCTCCAACTTCAAATAAGCCCACACCTTGTGCGATTTAACTTGTATGGTTCTGTCAGGTTATTTTTCACCCTATAATCTGTATGTTCTGTAGTTTCATATGTCCCTGAGCGGAGCAATTGCCATTCCAGGCTGTTATACATCTGGACAGTATGCTTTCAATGGTGCATCAGTAAAAGTTGGTGAAGGACATAGTGGAAATGCCAAATTTCCTGAGCTGCCTGAGCTGCACATTGTGCCTTCTTAACTGGAACATCTACTTGAGAAGTCCAGGACAGGCTATCGGTTATTGTCACTCCTAGGAACTTGACGCTCTCCATCCTCTCAACCTCCACTCCTTTGTTGTAGACAGGGGTGTATTCTCCACCCTTCTTTCTGAATGCAGTGATAATTTCTTTAGTTTTGCCAATGTTGAGAGAGAGGTTGTTCTCATTGCACCACGTCACCAAGCCCTCTATCTCCTTTCTGTATTTCCACTTGTCATTATTTGAGATCCGTCCTATCAACTTGCAGATGGCGTTCATTCAACTTTGGCAACATAGTCTTGGGTGTACAGGAATGCATCCTTGGGGGGCTTCAGTGTTGAGGGTTATAGTGGAGGAAGTGCATTGATCTATCGTCACTGATTATGGCCTGAGGGTCAGGAAGTTGAGGATCGTTGCAGAGAGCGGAGCTGAGACCTAGGTCTTGGAGTTTTCAAATGAGTCTGGAGGGGATAATGGTGTTGAAGGCGGAGCTGTAGTTGATGAGCAAGAGTCTGACGTACGTATCCTTGTTGTGCAGATGTTCCAGGGATGAGTGCAGGGCTAGGGAAATGGTGTCTGCTGTGGACCTCTTACATTGGTAGGCAAATTATGGAGGAACGACGTTTCGGGCATAAGCCCTTCTTCAGGATGCTGCCTGACCTGCTGCGCTTTTCCAGCAACACATTTTCAGCTCTGATCTCCAGCATCTGCAGTCCTCACTTTCTCCTCAAATTATGGAGGATCAAGGCAAGCTTGAAGATTAGAGTTGATGTCGGCCATGACCAGTCTCTCGAAACACTTCATGATTATGTCACAGGGTAATAGTCACGTTGCTTGTGCTTTCTTAGATACTGGGATGATGGTGGTCTTCTTGAAACAAGTGAGGGCTTCAGCTTGTAGGAGAGAGAGGTTGAAGATGTCGGTGAATACCTCCACCGGTTTGTCCGCACAGGATCTAAGTGCTTGTCCTGGCCCATCACTTTCCTTGGGTTGACTCCCAGGAAGATCGATCTGGTGTCTGCAGTGGCAACAGTGAGCACAGGTACATTCGGGGTTGTTGGGATAGATGAACCATACCGCTGGCATTCTGCTTGAACTGAACATAGCAAGCATTGTATACATGAGGGAGTGATGTGTCTTTGTTCACTATCTTGTTCTGCTTCATTTTGTATGCCATTATGTCATGTAGGCCTTGCCAAGTGCAGTGGGAGACTGTATGGTTCGTTTGGGCTTCTAGTTTGGTCCGGTACTGCCTCTTGGCTTTGTAGAGGTCATAGCTGGATTTTCTGTATAGGGCTGGGTCGTCTGACTTAAGTGCTACATGCCTAGTTTTCAGTTGGGAGTAATCCATTAGGTAAGTACGTTTAACATCATTGCTTATGAAGTAGGAGGACCAGGAGAGTTTCCTCCAGGCCCATCAAGCTATAACCTTTCCAACTCTAAAATCTATCCATTTCAATCTCCCTACCTCAATTACTCTGGGACCTTCCACTACCTTTCCAATGATCTGGACATCCTCAATCCAGAACCATGAACTCCCCTCTCCTTTTTCTGGAGTCCTCTGCAATTCAGACACCCTCCTCATGATACATACCATCCCTACAATTCTGCCTTTTGCCTCATCACTCCTTAACAATCCTTGTCATTTGTCCATTGCATCTATGTGTGCCGTAAACTCCTCCAGAAATGCCATCAGACTGCTTGTGGGTGGGGACCTCACCATAAACATTTAAAGAATACACCCTTTCCTAAATTATATGTATCCCCATCTCTAAACTTACCACAGAGAAGAGCACTAGATTTTACCCATATTCTAGCTAATAGTCATCCCTTGAATAACTCAGTTAAATATGCTGAGGCCTATGGGGCTTTGCTATGTGCAACTGTGCTGCCAAATTTCCATATGTAGTAACAGTGGAACACTTCTAAAGAACTTTTGAAGATCCTGTTGACATGAAAGGTACAATATAAACTCCGGACTGTGTGTTCTCAATGGAGGAGACAAAATGCCATCATTAAATATGGCCACTGTGATCTATCTCCATATATGCAGTTGCAGCTATGAAGTCATTCTTTTCATATAAAATCTCTTGTTGGTATTTGAAACCATCAAAAATAATAATCTTTGTAGTAATATAGGCATATTCAAATCAAACATGCAATTGCTTCTTTGATATCCAATGCAACTAAAGTACCTTTGTGTTTTCACTGAAAGTGAAATATATAGTGATCTCCAGTTTGAATTCAACACTTTCATGTTTTAAAAATGTGCCATCAGTTGTAAACATCTGAGAGAGAATTTTGAGGTAAATGAAATGGCATCAAAATAGGTCAGCAGACCATTATGTTACATTTTTTTCCTTTCACCAGTTTTTTCTTTAATGTCCCAGATAACCTGATGACCTTATCTACATTCCTTTATAGTACACTGCCTGACTGTGCTCATGTGAGAGTGGGTCCATCCAGCTGTGGTATTCAATTCAAATGCATCCTGTAAACTTGATGTCTTTATTTACTCGACAGAATTTAATATGCAATCATTCTACTCTCCAGAGGAATAATTCCTGAAGTATTTTTGTCTCTTACCTAAACAAGCTAGATGTCTGATCGGAAATATTAAGTCAGTTTTCTTTCCACAGATACAATCAACCTTGCTGAGTTTCTCCAGTAATTTCTGTGTTTATATTTCAGACCTCCAACACCCACAGTTCTTTGTTTTATTATAGATGTCATTAATTTTGAATCATTAATGGAGATAATTATGTATATGTGTGTGCAAATCAAATTTGGTGGCACAGCAGCATAACGCATCAATTATCTATAAATTGTACATGATATTAACATATTAATGCTAATTAACTCTAACCTAATGTAAATTTCTCTCACCACCAAGTAAACAATCAACAGCTTGAAAGTGATGTGTTAAAGTAATTCAGAAACATCACTGTATTGTACTCATCTTGGGAATATCCTACTGAGATATTCACTAATATATACAATCTGGATAATTGTTTACTAAACATAGTAGAATGTGAACTGCAGATAAAATAAAATTTAAGTTGACACGTCTGATTTGTGTAAATATTGTAATACAGGTACATTTTTTGATTAAATGTAATGAGTCATCAGTGGGTTGACACATTGTACTCATCAAATAATTAGGAAGGATATACTTTCCCATGTTGTGAAGTGGGAAAAGAAGACTGCTACAAATTGTACCTCTGCATTTCTCAGAATTACCTTAGTAATCTTTATCTTTTTGTCAACCCATTTACCCTTTTATTTTCAATCATTCTTTGCTTATTTGTCAATTTTATATATATAATTTCTCTTGTCTAAAAGTATTAATCGATACACAAATATATCCATACTATATTTAATTTCTGATGCACATTAAGTTTAATAGGAATCAAGATTTGTCAAAGCAGCCTGGGAATGTATATTTTGTATGACATTGTATTGTTCTACTTCCAAGGACATTGCAAATGGGAATGACAATCTGCAGAAAGCACTTCACATTGATTACATGAATTAAGGTTCATTTTGAAATGTCACATCTTGTGGAGTACTGCACAAAATGCATACATACAAATTAGGAGCAGAAGTAAGTATTTGACCCTTCAAGCCCACTCTGCCATCCAATAACATTATAACATTATGACTAATCTGATTGTGTTCCAAATTACACATTCTCACTTATCTCTGATGACCTTTGATTCCCTGACCTAACAAGAATCTACCTGAATCCACCTTTAAAATATTAATTGGCTCATTCATCCACCTTCAGAGACAGAGTTCCAGAGTCGCACAACCATCTGAGAGAAAGAAAAATCCACTCATCTCTATTCTAAAAGTATGACTCCTAATTTTAAAAAAAGTGTGTCCTAGTTTTGGACTACACACCGGGGTAAACATAATTTCCATATTTACTTTGATTTAATAAACTTTAAACAAATCACCCCTTGCTATTGTGGTCTCTGGTGAAAATAAGACCAGTCTGTTCAATCTTTCCTCATCTTTCCAGCTCATTCAAGGCCTCAATCTAGTAAACCTGCTCCGAACCATTTCCAATGCATTTACATCCTTCCTTAAATACGGAGTCTAAAAATATACAGTATTTGGGAGGTGTAATGAACTCGCAATAGCCTTTTACATGGAATCTTGTCAAATGCTTTCTGGAAATTCAAGTACAGTACCACAACAGACTCCACAACGCATGTTAATCCTTCAAAGAAATCCAACAAATTGGTTAAACATAATTTACATTTCACAGGATCATGTGGTTTATCCTTGATTACTATGAATATTTTTCAATTCCCCATTCATATTGACATTAATAAACAATTGTAACCATTTGCTCAGGCCAGATGTCAGGCTAATGATTCTGTGAGTTCCTGCTTGCTGCCTCCCTCGTGTCTTGAATATTTAATATTTTCAAGTCTCATGGACGCTTTCTAGAATCAAATTAATTTTGGACAACTAACAGCAACACATCTGCCACTTCATTAGCCACCTTTTTAAAGACTGTGGAATAAAGTTGATCAGGACCTGGAGACCTATCAACCCACTCAGTGTGCTCAGTGCCACTTCCTTAATGATTATAATTGCACCAAGTTAATCTCTTGATTTACAGCTTTTATTATGATGTTTTGGTATCTGCTGGAGTGAAGACTGAAGCAAAATGCATATTCACTATTTCTTTGTTATCCACCATTGACACACCATTTTAACACACTAGAGGATAAAAATTCAATTTACTTACTCTTTACTTTTCAGATACCTATAGAAACTCTTGCTATCTTTTTTTATATTTCTAGCTGTGACAATGTGGACTTCACAACTTTAATAATTTCATGGATTAAAATAATTAACAATAACTCTTTCTGGAATAAACTAATTCTTCAGATGAAAGGGACAAGGCGAAACTGTTATAAAGGAATTAAAAATAACATGCGAATTAACCA
Source organism: Chiloscyllium plagiosum (assembly GCF_037043375.1). NCBI lineage: Eukaryota > Metazoa > Chordata > Chondrichthyes > Orectolobiformes > Hemiscylliidae > Chiloscyllium > Chiloscyllium plagiosum. The sequence continues at coordinate 39,448,138 of NW_028270146.1, forward strand.
TCCCTGAGAAGGAGCAACATAAACAAGCTGTTTCCTGGGAAAGAGGAGATAACAATTGCTTGATAAGCTGCTACCTCATGACAAATGGGCAAGTAAGCCTGCCTGCAGAAGGAATGTCCTGAATAAGAGGGTTAATTACAGAAAAAGCTGTGTTTTAAATAGACAGCTAACCCCGAATGTAACAAGGATCAGGGAAGTTACTTCTGATAAGAAGGTAAGTCACAGACTTGAGGTCTCTAGACTTATAATCAATTTTGGGGATGAAAGAATCTATTGAATTATCAAAATGCCACATCACAGACGTGAAAGAGAGAAAATTGTATTATAATCCAATTTGAGAATAATTCACTGGCAGAACTTTGAAGAACAACACTGCATAAGGGTCACACCCTGGGCACATCCAGAGATAGACACTCTGGGTGGAATCTTGAGCTGGTGGAATCATGGTCAAGTTCACCATTAATTGGATAATAGTCAAGTTGGGTTGTGAGGCTTAACTTCCTTACTTGAGTGATCTTATTTTGGTTGCTACATGAAATGAAATTTAAATCTTTGTTTTAATATTTGATTGTGAAATTTCTTAATAAGTAGCCAAATTAAAGGTAACTTGTTTACTGACAACAATTGGCATCGCCTGTGTGGGCTCAATAAGAAGTGACTTTTAAATTGCTCCAAAATCGAACTTACCAGCCTTGTATTCTCAGAAATCCTGCCTGAGCATGATTGAAGATGGCATTTACCCCATGTGACAGCCAGAAATTCAATTGGAAGGATAAGGATAAAGGCAACAATTTTCACATTTAATCAGAGCATTTACATCTTTGTCTTATTGAATTTGGCAATGGAACTTAGCTTTGAAATCATGGCAGACAAGCAAGCTGAATGGAAGAGCTTGTTTAAGGTATACTTTAATGAGAAATTGACAGTTGATAGAGTATTGAGAAGCTTGTGATGTTACAATTCCTAGTGCCCTGGATTGTTTCTCAAAGCCAATTGGGAAGTCAGGGGGCAAGCATGCACTCAGAGAGGACAGGCTGACGGGAATTTGTTATCTTTTTGTAGAAACTTGCTATGTGAAACACACATTAAAGAGCTGAGAAATACTGAGATAAGTGAGTTGAAGTTAGAAAGTGCAGAGATAAAACAGAAACCTGATGACCCAGAGGTTGTTCGTCCGGAAAGGGCTGTTTTCCAGTGGGAAAACACAGAGTTAAAGGGAAAGGTTAAATTGTTAGAGATGGCCAATAAGGAAAAGATAGTTTACCTACCATATGATCAAAGTCAATTTGAGGCAGTGAACAGAAATACTGAGAAGGCACAGAGGCAGATTCAGGGGTCAGAAATTAAGACTCAGGAGCTGGAAAGTAAATGTAAAGATGTCCAGGCAGCACTTAAAGTACTGCATCAAGCACAGAGCAGAATGCTGATCATTCTAAATGCAAATAAGAAATTGATGCTTTGAAGTTACAGCTTGCCAGCCAGAGAGGGTTTCTCTGCATTTTGGGACCAAGACAAAAGATAGGGGACAAAATGGGGAATTCCAGTTGGGGATCAGGTGAGAATGAAGCCACATATTAATCAGTACAGGGCACGGTATACGATTATAATCCTGATTCTGGATTATTCCTGATGAAGGGCTTTTGCCCGAAACGTCGATTTTGCTGCTCGTCGGATGCTGCCTGAATTGCTGTGCTCTTCCAGCATCACTGATCCAGAATCTGGTTTCCAGCATCTGCAGTCATTGTTTTTACCTCGTTGATTATAATCCTGACCCAAGCGTCTCTCTGACATACTCATTTAAAGGTTCCCTGTATCTGTCTATACCAGTCTGCTGCTAGTCCAAAGTAAAGATTTAATGAAAATCCAACAATACAAATGAGAATACAGGTAATCGACCAGTAATTGGGCCTTAAAAGTGAGACAAACAAATGGCAGAATTTGAAGCTGGGTTAGGGTAATCTCTAGAGTCAGCCATGAGAAGGGCTAAGACCTATCTCCTGGAGTCTCAGAGGAGTGTGATGTGCTTTTCTGATACATATTAGACTCAGAGTATCAGGAACAGGAATTTAGTGAAAGCCAGACCCCAAACCCAATTGATTCCCCTATCCCCGAGGCAAACCCAAGATAGAGAGAGACAATAAAGAGGAAAGAAACGAAGTTTGAACCACAGCCCTTTGTTTGCCTGATAAAGTAAGAGCACCTGGATAAACTGTCTGTATAGAATATTGCACAGGCAATGATCGTGAAGAGTAAAAGTTTTGCTTAACAGCAAAATTCAGATTAAGAATACTGTGTTAACTGCAAATAAGTGCAGAAACTACCTTGTTTTTTTGAGCTTTAGATAAACTAAGAAACTGATTACAGAGGAACCTCGATTATCCGAATGAGATGGGCAGGCACAATTTCGTTCGGATAATTGATTATTCGGTTAATTGATTTCCTTTGGGGCTTGGAGTTTCCTGTTAAGTCCGCTCCCCGTTCAGGAGGCAAGGCAGCAGCACACTTCACGCGAGCCCCTGCCCCCAGCCCACTCCCACCCCATCCAACAACGCCTCCCCTGCCTGCCCCCCAACCCCGTCCAACATGCCGCCCTGCCGGCCCCCCAACCCCGTCCAACACTACCCCCTCCAAGTGCCCCCAACCCCGTCCAATACCGCCCCCTCCGCCTGCCCCCCAACCCCGTCCAACACCGCCCCCTCCGTCTACCCCCCAACCCCGTTCAACACCGCCCTCGCCGTCTGCCCCCCCAACGCCGTCCAACACCGCCCCCTCCGTCTGCCCCCCCCAACCCCGTCCAACACCGTCCCCTACATCTGCCCCCCAACCCCGTCCAACACCGCGCCCCCACGTCTGTCCCCCAACCCGTCCAACACCGCCCTCTCCGTCTGCCCCCCCAACCCCGTCCAACACCGCCCCCTCCGTCTGCCCCCCAACCCCATCCAACACTGCCCCCCGTCTGCCCCCCAACCCCGTCCAACACCGCCCCATCCGTCTGCCCCCAACCCTGTTCAACACCGCCCTTGCCGTCTGCCCCCCCAACCCCGTCCAACACCGCCCCCTACGTCTGCCCCCCAACCACATCCAACACCGCCCCCCCACGTCTGTCCCCCAACCCCGTCCAACACCGCCCTCTCCGTCTGCCCCCCAATCCCGTCCAACAACGCCCCGTCTGCTCCCCCCAACCTCATCCAATACTGCCCCGTCTGCTCCCCCCAACCCCATCCAACACCGCCCCATCTGCTCCCCCAACCCCATCCAACACTGCTCCATCTGCTCCCCCCAACCCCATCCAACACCGCCCCGTCTGCTCCCCCCAACCCCGTCCAACACCACCCTGTCTGCTCTCCCCAACCCCGTCCAACACTGCTCCCCCACCTGTCCCCCAACCTCGTCCAAAACCACCCCCCGTCTGCTCCCCCCAACCCGGTCCAACACCACCCCGTCTGCTCCCCCAACCCCACCCAACACTGCCCCGTCTGCTCCCCCCTTTACCATCCAACACCGCCCCACCTGCTCCCCGCAACCCTGTCCATCACCCCCCCTGCCTGCCCCCCAAGCCCGTTCAACACCGCCCCCGGCTGCCCCCAAACCTATACTATACCCCTCGCCTGCCCCAACCCCATCCAACACCGCCCCCCGTCTCCCCCCAATCCCGTCAACACCGCCCCCTGCCTGCCCCCCAACCCTGTCCAACACTGCCCCCATGCTTCCCCCCAACACCGTCCAACACCGCCCCTGTCTGCTCCCCCAACCCCATCCAACACCGCCCCCTTGCCTGATCCCAACCCCATCCAACACCGCCCCTGCCTGCCCCCAAACCCGTCCAACACTGCCCCCTGTCTACCCCCAACCCCATCCAACACCGCCCCCTGTCTGCCCCCCAACCCCGTACAACACCGCCCCGTCTGCTTCCCCAACCCCGTCCAACACCACCCCCCGTATGCCCCCCCAACCCTGCCCAACACCGCCCCGTCTGCTCCCCCAACCCCGTCCAACACCGCCCCCTGTCTGTTCTCACCAACCCCATCCAACACCGCCCCGACTGCTCCCCCCAACCCCCTCCAACACCGCCTCCCCGACTGTTCCCCCCAACCCCGTCCAACACCATCCCCCGTCTGCCCCCCAACCTGTCCAACACCACCCGTCTGTTCCCCCCAACCCGTCCAACACCACCCCGTCTGTTCCCCCCAACCCGTCCAACACCATCCCCCGTCTGCCCCCCCAAACCCATCCAACACCACCCCGTCTGCTCCCCCCAACCCCATCCAACACCGCCCCGTCTGTTCCCCCAACCCCGTCCAACACCGCCCCATCTGTTCCCCCCAACACCGTCCAACACCGCCCCGTCTGCTCCCATCAACCCCGTCCAACACCGCCCCGTCTGCTCCCCTCAATCCCGTCCAACACCGCCCCGTCTGTTCCCCCCAACCCCGTCCAACACCATCCCCCGTCTGCCCCTCAACCTGTCCAACACCGCCCCGTCTGCTCCCCCAAACCCCATCCAACACCGCCCCATCTACTCCCCCCAACCCCATCGAACACCACCCCGTCTGCTCCCCCCAACCCCATCCAACACCGCCCCGTCTGCTCCCCCAAACCCCATCCAACACTGCCCCATCTGCTCCCCCCAACCCCATCCAACACCGCCCCATCTGCTCCCCCCAACCCCGTCCAACACCGCCCCGTCTGCTCCCCCCAACCCCGTCCAACACCGCCCCATCTGCTCCCCCCAACCCCGTCCAACACCGCCCCATCTGCTCCCCCAACCTCATCCAACACCGCCCCGTCTGCTCCCCCCAACCCCATCCAACACCACCCCGTCTGCTCTCCCCAACCCCGTCCAACACCGCCCTGTCTGCTCCCCCAACCCCGTCCAACACTGCTCCCCTGCCTGGCTCCCAACCTCGTCCAACACAGCCTCCCCGTCTGTTCCCCCCAACCTGTCCAACACCACCCCGTCTGCTCCCCCCAAACCCATCCAACACCGCCCCGTCTGCCCCACCAAACCCATCCAAAACTTCCCCGTCTGCTCCCCCCAACCCCATCCAACACCACCCCGTCTGCTCCCCCAACCCCATCCAACACTGCCCCGTCTGCTCCCCCCTTTACCATCCAACACCGCCCCACCTGCTCCCCCCAACCCCGTCCAACACCACCCCGTCTGCTCACCCAACCCCGTCCAACACTGCTCCCCCACCTGGCCCCCAACCTCGTCCAACACCGCCTCCCCGTCTGTTCCCCCCAACCCTGTCCAACACCATCCCCCGTCTGCCCCCCAACCTGTCCAAATCCACCCCGTCTGCTCCCTCCAACCCCATCCAACACCGCCCCGTCTGCCCCACGAACCCCACCCAACACTGCCCCGTCTGCTCCCCCCTCTACCATCCAACACCGCCCCACCTGCTCCCCCCAACCCTGTCCATCACCCCCCCGCCTGCTCCCCAAACCCGTTCAACACTGCCCCCCGGTTGCCCCCAAACCTATACTACACCCCTCGCCTGCCCCCAACCCCATCCAACACCGCCCCCCGTCTCTCCCCAATCCCGTCCAACACCGCCCCCTGCCTGCCCCCAAACCTGTCCAACACTGCCCCCCCGCTTCCCCCCAACACCGTCCAACACCACCCCTGTCTGCTCCCTCAACCCCATCCAACACCACCCCTTTCCTGATCCCAACCCCATCCAACACTGCCCCCTGTCTGCTCCCCCCAACCCCCTCCAACACCATACCCCTGTCTGCTCCCCCAACCCCCTCCAACACCGCTCCCCCGCCTGCCCCCAACCCCGTCCAACACTGCCCCCCCGCCTCCCCCCAACTCCGTCCAACACCAATGGGCGGCACGGTGGCACAGTGGTTAGCACTGCTGCCTCACAGCGCCAGAGACCCGGGTTCAATTCCCACCTCCGGCGACTGACTGTGTGGAGTTTGCACGTTCTCCCCGTGTCTGCGTGGGTTTCCTCCGGGTGCTCCGGTTTCCTCCCACAGTCCAAAAATGTGCAGGTCAGGTAAATTGGCCATGCTAAATTGCCCGTAGTGTTAGGTAAGGGGTAAATGCAGGGGTATGGGTGGGTTGTGCTTCGGCGGGGCGGTGGGGACGTTGGGCCGAAGGCCCTGTTTCCACACTGTAAGTAATCTAATCTGTAAAGTAAGCTAAAAAAACCACCCCTGTCTGTCCCCCAACCCCATCCAACACCGCCCCCGCCTGCCGTCCAACACCGCCCCCCTGTCTGCTCCTCCAACCCCATCCAGCACCACCCCCGCCGCCTGCCCCCAACCCCGTCCAACACCGCCCTGTCTGCCCCCAACTCCGTCCAACACTGCCCCCTGTCTACCCCCAACCCCATCCAACACCGCCCCCCTGGCTGCCCCCCAACCCCGTACAACACCGCCCCGTCTGCTTCCCCAACCCCGTCCAACACCGACCCCCGTCTGCCCCCCAACCCCGTCCAACACCGCCCCGTCTGTTCTCGCCAACCCCGTCCAACACTGCCCCTCGTCTGCGCCCCAACCCCCTCCAACACTACACCCCGTCTGCTCCCCCAACCCCATCCAACACCACCCCATCTGCCCCCATCCCTGTACAACACTGCCCCCCTGTCAGCTCCCCCAACCCCATCTAACATCCCCCCAACTGCCCCCCATCCCTGTACAAAACTGCCCCCTGTCTGCTCCCCAACCCCATACAACACCGCCCCCCGTCTGCCCCCCAACCCCACCCAACACCGCCCCGTCTGCTCCCCCAACCCCGTCCAACACCGCCCCATCTGTTCTCGCCAACCCCGTCCAACACTGCCCCCGTCTGCGCCCCAACCCCCTCCAACACTACACCCTGTCTGCTCCCCCAACCCCATCCAACACCACCCCATCTGTCCCCATCCCTGTACAACACTGCCCCCCTGTCAGCTCCCCCAACCCCATCTAACATCCCCCCATCTGCCCCCCATCCCTGTACAAAACTGCCCCCTGTCTGCTCCCCAACCCCGTACAACACCGCCCCGTCTGCTCCCCCCAACCCCGTCCAACACTCCCCCTGTCTGCCCCCCAACCCCGTCCAAACCGCACTGCCCCCATCTGCCCCTCCAACCACATCCAACACCGCCCCCGCCCAGTGTCCAACCCTGTCCAACACCGCCTCCCATCCACCCCCCCAAACCCATCCAAAAGCACACCCTGCCCGCGGTCCAATCCTGTCCAACCACCACCATCCGCCCCCACACCCCATCCAACACCACACCCTGCCCACCGTCCAACCCTGTCCAACACTGCCTCCCATCCGCCCACCCCACCCCATCCACTACCACCACCTGTCCGCCGTCCAACAACGTTCAATGCCGCCCCTCGTCCGCCAGTCAACCCCATCCAACACAGCCTTCCCCCAACCAGGTCCAACACCGCCTCCCCCAACCCCATCCAACACCACCTCCCCCAGCCCCGTCCAACACCGCCTCCCCCAACCCCATCCAACACCGCCTCCCTCCAACCCCATCCAACACCGCCTCCCCAACCCCATCCAACACTGCCTCCCTCCAACCCCATCCAACACCGCCTCCCCCAGCCCCGTCCAACACCGCCTCCCTCCAACCCCATCCAACACCGCCTCCCCCAGCCCCGTCCAACACCGCCTCCCCCAACCCCGAACAACACCGCCTCCTCCCAACCCCGTCCAACACCGCCTCCCCCCAAACCCGTCCAACACCGCCTCCCCCAACCCCGTCCAACACCGCCTCCCCTAACCCCGTCCAACACCGCCTCCCCCCAAACCCGTCCAACACCGCCTCCCCCAACCCCGTCCAACACCGCCTCCCCCAGCCCCGTCCAACACCGCCTCCCCCAACCCCATCCAACACCACCTCCCCCAGCCCCGTCCAACACCGCCTCCCCCAACCCCATCCAACACCACCTCCCCCAACCCCGAACAACACCGCCTCCTCCCAACCCCGTTCAACACCGCCTCCCCCCAAACCCGTCCAACACCGCCTCCCCCAACCCCGTCCAACACCGCCTCCCCCAACCCCGTCCAACACCGCCTCCCCTAACCCCGTCCAACCCCGCCTCCCCCCAAACCCGTCCATCACCGCCTCCCCAACCTCGTCCAACACCACCTCCCCCAACCCCATCCAACACCAAACCCCACCCACCGTCCAACACCGCCACCGTCCATGGCCCCAACCCCAACCAACACCATCCCCCATCCATGCCCCAACCCCATCCAACACCGAACCCTGCCCACCGTCCAACACCGCCACCGTCCATGCCCCCAACCCCAACCAACACCATCCCCCATCCGCGCCCCAACCCCGTCCAACACGGCTTCCCCCCAACCCCATCCAACACCAAACCCCGCCCACTGTCCAACACCGCCACCGTCTGCGCCCCCCAACCCCAACTAACACCATCCCCCATCCGCGCCCCAACCCCATCCAACACTGCCCCTGTCTGCCCCCAACCCCATCCAACACTGCCCCCATCTGCCCCAACCCCATCCAACACCATCCACATCGCCCCCCAACCCCGTCCAACACCATCCCCCCATCCACCCCAATCCTGTCCAACACCGCCCACCACCCCCATCCACCCCCCAACCCCATCCAACACTGCCCCCCAATCCTGTCCAACACCATCCCCCCATCCACCCCCCAACCCCGTCCAACACTGTTCCCCGTCCATCATTCAACCCAATCCAACAACACCCACCGCCCCATCTACCCCCGAACTCCAATCAACACCACCCCCCATCAGCCCCCCCAATCCCGTACAACACCACACCCCCTTCCACCAGCTAACTCCGTTCAACACTGCCCCCCATCAGCCCCCGCCACCATCTGCTTACCAATCCTGTCCAACACCAACCTGGCCCCCGTCTGCTTCCACCCCCAACCCCCAACCATGTCCGACACTGCCCCGCCCCATCCACCCCTACAACTGACCCCCAAACCTGTCCAACACCACCCCTTCCCCCACCCCGACCACCCCAATCCCGTCCAACACCACCCCCGCCCCATCTGTCCCCAACACCATCCAACATCGCCACCCTCCCCCCCGTCCATCCCCAACACCGTCCAACACTGCCCCCATCCACGCCCACCCCACCTTCTCCCAACCCTGTTCAACGCTGCCTCCTTTCCCCACCCACCCGCCCCTACACCATCCAACACTGCCCCCTTACCCAACCCCATCCACTCCCAATCCCATCCAACACCGCCCCCTTTCCCCCACCCCTATGTGGCCCCAACCCCATCCAACACTGCCCTCTTCCCCTAACCTCATTCTCTCCCAACCCCATCCAACACCGCCCTCCGCCTGCACCCCCTGTGCACTCCCAATCTGCCGCCTCTCTGGGGCATCCAGACTGGACACCAACAGTAAGACAGCTGCTGCTTTGGGGTGGGGGAGTTGCGGTGAGTCTCCAAATAGTGCGTGGGCCTACACACACACACACACACACACACCTTTTTAATGCAACTTTGTGACAAGTTCCACCTTTGCCCTGTATAGGACAATGTTGTAGAGATTATCTGGGGAAGGGGGGATTTAGGGTATACACCTGTGTAGAACTCCAGGGAAAGCGTGGGGAGAGAGAGGATGGGAGGTCAGTCATTTGGAGACATTGCCTGGGCTCCCTTCAGTCCAGGACTGTTCTCGGCAGCATTTCAGGAAGCGGAGTTCACTTTTAATCACTGTAAATAAAAGATGCGATCACTGTTGTAAACACGGCTTTGATATTTCTATCGGGACCTCAAGATCTCCTTCGGATAATCCGACATTCGGGTAATTGATATTTGGATAGTCGAGGTTCCTCGGTATTGGAATTGTATTGCTGGCTTGGCATTTGCACACAAAATACAAAGTCAGAAGCAGGGATTTAGTGTTCAGTGAAAGTGGACATAGTGTGCGTACATAACCAAACACTGATATGTACACACTGACACCGTTGCAAGACATTTCTGCCGACAACTTCATGTGTTAATTTTACACGCCACACAGATGTCAAGTCCATTTGAGCTGATGACTTGCACAGGACTTCAGACCACACTCACACTTAGATCAGAAGTGATTGAAAGTCCTGTAATGTCTCCTGTAGAAAAAGGAAGATGCAGAGGAGGAATAGTTATGTGAAATCTAAGTAAAAGTGTTGGGTGAAAACATCTATCATGAATTGGTACCAGTTATTCTGAATGTCTCAGATATTCAGTTACTATAATTGTGTCCAAAACTTTTACTTAACATTTATAAGGAATTGGTTGAGTTTGTTTAATCAAGAGGGTTACACAATTGAGGGGAGAAACAAAAAGTGCAGAAGTTAGATATGAGATGCTGCAGTCATTTCTACACTTAATGGTCTAGATATTAGTGTTATAAGTGATTGATTAAATTAATTAACTTCTTAAGTTAAAGATACTTTGGGTGCAATGAATAATAACACTAAACTTAGTAGTCAGGCAGGAGACATCACTAATAGCGCTGCATTTCATATTGTTGACATCTTAGAAACACACACTGACACAATTAACAAGTTAATAAGAGAATTAGGAAACAGTAACATCAAATAACTATAACTTTGTGTAATATAATTGGCAAATGGATGTTAGACGCCAGAAATAAAAGGGATTTTGAGAAAGGTTACATATTCAGCAGATTAGTCAGAGAATCAATACAGATTTAAAAATATTGAGGAACATTTTTGGTGGGATGACATCTGGAATTGGGGAAATAATATACACACAGCCACATGGGTTCATATTATTTCACATCTCGTTATTATTTTTGTTTTTGTGTACTTAGGTTTATTTTGTTTCTATCATTATTACACTTTTTGGCATCAGCAATGAATGCAGCAGTTGAAAAGAGAATTAGACTTTACTAAGACATTATCTTTTTAAAGAAGCAGTGGGTGAAGCATAATGCATATTTATTTCTTTGTGTATGAATATTACTCTGGTGATTTATTTACTGATCGTTATTCTATAATTCATTTCTTGCTTATATCTCTACCGCATAATGAAATGGTGCATTTTTAAATTATTCCTGAAGAAAGGCTTATGCCCGAAACATCGATTCTCCTGCTCTTTGGATGCTGCCTGACCTGTTGTGCTTTTCCAGCAACACATTTTTCAGCATTTTAAAATTATGTATGGTATAGCAACTCAGCTTGATCATGAACTGATATGATGGAAAATGGCTAATTATTAGCATTTGTTCTTCATATTAAAAGTAATGAACAATGAGGACAGACTGTGACAATGTGAACTTCACAACTTTAATAACTTCATGGATTGAAAAAATCAGCAATAACTCTTTCTGGAACAAACTGTTTCTTGAGATGAAAGGGAGAAGGAGAGACTGTTATAAATGAATTAAAAGTAACGTGCAAATTAACCATCCCTGGGAAGGAGCAACATTAACAAGCTGTTTCCTGGGAACGAGGAGATAACAATTGCTTGATAAGCTGCTACCTCATGACAAATGGGCAAGTAAGCCTGCCCGCAGAAGGAATGTCCTGACTAAGGGGGTTAATTACGGAAGAGCTGTGTCTGAAACAGACAGCTAACCCCAAATGTAAAAAACGAACAAGGGAGCTACTTCTGATAAGACTTGAGTTCTCCAAAAGAGTAATCAATATTGCGATGAAAGAACCAATTGAATCTCATAATATCACACCACAAACATGAAAGGGAGAAAATTATATAGGAATCCAACTCCAGAATAATTCACTGGCAAAACTTCAAAAAATAGGACTGTATAAGGATCACACCGTGGACACATCCAGAGACAGACACCGTTGGTGGAATCCTGGCCAAGTACCACCACTAATTGGATAATAACCAAGGTGGGTTGTGAGGCTTAACCTGGGGATTGAGGGATCTTATTTCGGTTGCTACATGAAGTAATTTTAAATCATTGTTTCGATATTTGATTGTCTGTGAATTTCTTAATGACTATCTGAATTAAAGGTAACTTGTAGTGTTTACCCACAACATAGCTAACTTACTCTAATTTATTATCCCTGATTAATATTTTAGTCATTGTCTGTTCTTTGTATTCTGACCAGTCATTTGGCTTGCTACTCATGTTTGCATGATTACACGCTTTTTCATTCAGTTTGAAACTCTCCTCAACTACTTTAGTTAATCACAGATCATGAGTCCATCCCTCAGAATTTTTCTTTATGTTACGAATGTGCTTATTCTGAATATTGCAAAATACCCCTGTAAATGCCTGCCACTGTGTCTCTTCTATCTATCTGCAAGCCTAACATGGGGTTGGTTAGTTCAATTGGCTGGGCATCTATTTTCCAATGTAAAGAGATGCTAACAGCATAGTTCAATTCCCACACTGACTGAGGTTACCATAAAGGATTCTTCTCAACCTCTTCCCTTGACTGAGGTGTGATGGCCCTCAGGTTAAACCACCACCAGTTAACCTATGGTCTGGTAAGGCTATGGTGATTTTATCTTTTAATATCCCAGTAGACTATGTGAAATGTTCTACAGTTTTCAGGTATTACAACAAATAACAAGGTGTTACTGAAGACACAGAACGTGCGCACGTAATGTGTAGGATTATGGGGAAAGGCAGTATATTGCAAAATCTCATTAATCTATTTTTTATTTAAAATTCAGAGAGTGAAAAGCCTAGCGCATTCTTTAATTCACTTCATCGATGCCCCTCATAATCGTAAACACCTTTACCAGGTCCCCTCCCCTTGGTGGTCTGAACAATCTTGCTAACTCAGCCTATCCACTAAAAACAGCAGTACTTAACTCATAGGTTCACAGACCTTCGCAGCACAGAAGAAGGCCATTTGTAGGTCCATCACATCCATGACATTGAACAAAGCTCTGAGGGCACTAATCCCATTTTCAAGTTTTTGACCCAGAGCCTTGGAAGTTATGGCAGCACAAGTGATTATCTAAATAATGCTGAGATGATATGAGTTTTTGATTCAACCATCCTTTTAGGCAGTGTGTTTTCGACTTCTGTCACCCTCTAAGTAAAAGTAATTCTTCTCAACTCCACCCTTGGTCTTCTACCTTTTACCTTAAATGTATCGTCTCTCATCATGACTCTTCTACTAATGGATAAAGCACTTTCCTATTTACTTCATCGATGCCCCTCATAATCGTAAACACCTTTATCAGGTCCCCTCTCACTTGTACTGCTCCAGTGAAGATAACCCCAGCCTATCGAACCGTTCCTCATAGTTCAGATGTTCTAGCCCAGGGAACATCCTGACAACATTTATTTGCACCCTCTCTAGTGCAGTCACATTCTTCATATACATGGTAATATGTGATGCTCATTATGCATGAAACTTTAGTTACTGTGTGATTTTGATATCATCAAGTCTACAACCCTAAAAGTTTTTGTTAAGAATAACTCCAATAAAAAAAAACCAAATGCTCAAGCCCTTGGAAGGTGCATAAAGCCTCATTTTTTATTTGTTGCCGAAGAGAATCTGTAATTTATCTTCAAATGTAATTTATTTTTATTGAGGTGAAACATCTCTTGGTTCTTCATGCATTATATGTCGTTTGTGATCAATATTAGCACTTTGCTGAGGAATTTTGCAAGGCGAATCTTAAACATATGTAACATTCTGGACACAGGTTTAAATGCTGACATTGGCTGGGTTCAACATGGAATCGCATACATAATAAATGATGTCGTCCTCAAGCAGTTTCTTAGGCAACAGCATCACCAATGTTAAATTAATAACTACAGTCTTAATATTCTTTCCAATATTCCAGCCTAGCGGTCTGCAGTTTGAGCATAGTGCCAAATTTCAATATAATAACCTTTTAAAAACTGGCTCATTTGGAACTGAAACTGGTGTACTTGCCAAAATCACATATTTACAGTAGGTTGTGACATTCTGAATAATTGGTTTCACTAACTGTTCAGAAGAAAAGTAATGTTCACTTTAAATTAGGACAGATTGACCAATACTGCTCTGGGATTTGTATTTGGCAAAATGAAAAACTTGGTCATCCTTTGTTTTGTTAATTGGTTACTGCATTGATATGTTTGTGTACATTTCTATTGGTTTGTGTGCTGCTACTGTTGTACCACATGATGATCACCTGGGTCTGGTTCGGATCCAGTTTGATTTTTGAAAGCAAATGTTTTGCAATTGTGTGCCCAGGTTTCTTTGATATAAAGTGTTTTGCAAATGTGAGGAAATGCCAGACAACTTCTGGGTAGGTGTGATAAACCACATGCATTATCTTGTTAGTTTGATGCAATTTCCTGACCATAGCAATAACGTTGTCTGCACCAAAACATGTAAGTGATGTTGACCTTCCACTATAGCTTTATACTGCCATCCATCTTCCAACAAGCCATCAATGGTATAGGCCATTTTCTTATATCAAAGGCTTTAATAAGAATGGTGTGAATACTAACTTTGTTAGCCTGTTTGCGAGTTCTTGTTCAGAGAAATCACGCTTATGCTCTTTACTGTTGTATCTGATGATAAAGCCAGCCATGGAACCTTAGGATTTCTGTCTGTAAGATATGATTTGGAGTCTGGTAATTTGGAAATTGATTCACATCTTGAGCTGATCCTCAAGCAGTTTCCAGATCTTCTTTCAGTTTTTAAAATGCACTTGTTCTGCAAGACCTTCCTTGTTGCTTGCATGTTGATCATCATTTGTTGATCACAGCCTTGAAAACCCTTTCAGACCCAAATTCAGTAGCACCTACAAAAACAAGGGAACAGGTACACAGGAACAACTCCAACTCATAGACTATGGTGACTGGAAATATTTTGCTGATCTATTTGAATTGCTGAGTAAAACTCCTGAAACTCCTTATCCAATATCACTGCATGTATTAGTACTAACAGTACCTAAACAACACAGACTACATTGAATGAAGGAGACAGCTCAACGCCAACCTCTCAAAGGCAATTAGAGCTGAGCAATATATGTTGTAAAAACTGAAAGAGCTGTGGATGCTGGAAAGCAGAAACATAGTCAGAAATTGCTGGAAAAACCAATCAGGTCTGGCAGCATGTGTGGGGAGAAAGCAGAGTTAATATTTTGGGACCCAGTGACCTTTCTTCAGAATTGCTTTCCAGTAATTTCTAATTTTGTTAGCAATTCATGTTAACCTTGTCAGTGATTCACACATCCCATAAATGAACAACTGAAATGTATCCTGATTTCCTACGGTCTGAAAATAGTTGTTTTTCTTTAGTCTAGCCTTGTGAATGTCAGAGTCTAAGGTGGTAACCATTATCCCATTTATATAATTTACTGAATTTGATTTAGACTCAGGAAATTTTCTTTGGGATGATTGCTTTTACTTCCAACGTTGAGGTTTACAGAATAAATAAACAATAGTTTCATTTTCAAATGAATGATAAAATGTAGCACAATGTGAAAAGAAAAATATGTGAATAAAAATCCATAAGGGGATTCAGACTGAATTTAAAATCTCTGTTAAATCACAACACAATTATCTGCCGTGACATTTTATGATTTGGAGTTAATTTTAACTTTGATTTAAGATCTAAGTTAATCACAACTATAGACTGTGTTCAGACAGTTAGTCTAAAGGTTTTCAACTATTGATTAGTTAAAATACCCTTCCAAAGAACAAAAACATAATTTCACCAGTTTCACAGCATCGATTAAGTTTATCAAAACAAGTACAAAAAAGTTATACTCAATAAAGGCAGTGATTGGGTGGTGTGGTGGCTCAGTGGTTAGCACTGCTGCCTCACAGTACCAGGGAACTAGGTTTAATTTCAGTTTTGAGTGACTGTGTGGTGTTTGAATGTTCTCCCTGTGTCTCTGTGGGTTTCTGCTGACTGCTTTAGTTTACTCCCACAGTCCAAAGATGTGCACATTAGTTGGATTAGCCATGGACAATGCAAGGTTATGGGGATAAGGTGGGTGGGTCTGCATGGGATGCTCTTCAGAGAGTTGGTGTCAATTTGATGAGCTAAATAACCTCTCTCTGCACTGTAGGGATTCTATTTTTTTCAGTCAATCCACTTCAGGACATAAGCCATTTGTGCAACTGGGCACATGTCTCCTGTTCTGTTGACTTAAGTTGTCCTTCTGTCTTTGGCTGTCTTTCCTGTGCATATGGATAGCAACATCTAAGAATTACCACTTACTAACTCTCACTTGACACTATCTACTTGTATTAACAGAGGAATCCTGGAATCTAATTGCTTTGTTCCACTTGGTTTACGAACTTCATAGATATTTAGCAAGAAAATGTGCCATCAGCAGGTAATTTGTGTTTCTGTTTGAGAGTATGTAGTGTCATTTCCTAGTGATTTGATTTCATTCCAAATGTTCTAATTAATACATCAAAATATTTTATAAAATTTAGAAGTCCATCAACAAGACGCAACTTGACAGATATATAAATTGGTAGTGAAGAGAGAAAAACAGACAGTATTGATACAAAAGGTTTTTAGCTTAGCATCATATATTGGCGCTGCTGAAGGGCCTTTGCCTGTGCTGCACTGATCTTCGTTCTTTGTTAATACTTTTTATCTAAAAGAGCTGATAGGAACCACAGTTATTGTGGAGCCAAAATAAAGTTTAAAGCTCAGAATACCCCTATGTTCAAGTATCCAAGGACCCAAAATTGCACATTCTAAATTGCTGGAGAAATCAGGCCTGACAGAAAATTGACTAAACCAAACAAAAATCAAGAGTTATCGCTACAGAGAACATTTGAAACCAAGGTCAAAGTGGTCACAAAGGTTCAGGGGGAGCAAATTACAACCAACCAAAGGGCTGTGTATGGGCAAGTATCAATCAGACTTTCTGGCATCTTGACTTCCAGCCAGGGCCTCATGACATGCACTTTACATCTCCCTGTCATGGCAACAGTGAATGGTGTTGATGTAACCCATTGGATGCTTTGAATCCTGCTCACGACTGCATTGGCCAAAGTCCAAAGAACATTCAAGAAGGTCTGGGGCAAGTGGGTAAAAATACATAGCTGGAAGCTACCCGCTCAACCTTGCAGCAAGGTTCATGATGGAAGACTGTGCTTCACCTCAAGAAGACTTAGGAGATGATCCACCTTGACTTGCAAGACCTGCCTTTGTAGAAGAGGGCCAATTCTACGTCAGAGAGGAAGGAAATTTCAATGGCCCACCCCAAACATGGTAATAGCCTTTCTCATACGGATACAGCTAGATAGAAAATAATTTGGGAAATTGGGAAGAAATTTGGGAAATGTTCACATGGTGTTTTTAGTAAGGAATATTTTGTTAATAAAATCGAGTTGAACAGTAAACTGAATTCTATGTCCCTTTAGCTATCTTACTGACAAGACCACTTAGGTAAAGTGTTTCTAATATGTAATCTAGTTGAAGGGTCCAAAGTATGGACCACATTAGCATTCCTGGGTAGGCTTCAATTTGAACTGTTTGTATAACCTCAAACATCTAGCTCCATCAACCTTGAACTTGTCATCATAGACATTTTTAGCAAACAGTAGAGGCAGTCCCCACTCAAATGAATATCATTGAAGTTCTAGTGGACATTTTAATTAATCTTAATGACAGCTTTCTCACAGTACAGATTCAGACCAGTGAATCCATTTCACAGCCCAGGCAATGTAGGCAGGGATGAATATATTTTGCTTCAAAGGTACCATCCTCACTCCAATGGATTATAGACAGGATGCTCAAAAGAATGCTCTGAAAGGGCGAACAGCCAAACAACTTGACCAGAACTTTGTCCTCATGCTCAGAAGAAATTCACCCTCCAGTTCAATGACCAGATATTCCATGAGAAGTAGCCAACCCTTAATAAGACTGGATTTTATTGAGCCTGAGGTTGAAGACTTTTGCCACAAACTATGGAAATTCTATCAGAAAATGTACAAGTTGCATACAGAATGGCAGAAAGGAAACAGCAGAGCAAGGGTACGGTGATGGGAAGATGAACCTGGTAGAGTACAAGGAATGGCAGCAGATGATATTACAAATTTCCCAGTAAGGAGCATTCCTATGCAGCAGGTATCCATGTCATGTCCACACTTGATAGTGGACAAGGCCTGCCCACCCATGCACAGCATTTTGCTAGATATAGGATAGTGATATATTAACCAGTTAAGGAACTATGGACTCCAAACCAACTGCTACCAAATCCATGTGCTTCTAGGTGAACTGAGGGAAGTGGACCCTAACCTGAGTCTTGATCCAGATTAGTCATTGATCCAGCTCCAATCCAAATCTCCTTTCTAGGTCCAGCCCCAGTGACTGATCCTGGAACAGCCCTGGCTCCTGTTCTTCCTGAGGCCTCAATCAGGAACTGAGCCACACGTAGGGCCCAACAATTCTGTCCAGAAGAGGCAGGTGTCAGTACACAACACTCCAGACAGTAACCCAAGAAACATCCAATGCAGTGCCCTAGCCCAGAGGCAGAGCTAACCCTTTACAAAGACAGTCATTCTGACATTCCCACCAAAATGTGGTGGAAGAGCAAGTCCACGACAGATGGAGCTCTCCCACCTAGGCATGGTGCCCAATTTTCTCTCTGTCCCTCTCTCTCTCTCTCTCACACACAGACACACACACACTCATTAATCCATCAGAGTCAGAGAAGAATATTATCATAAATCTCTTCCACCACTGTAGCTTGAATCTGCCAGGCCATCCTGTTTGTATAGGGCTAGAGCACTACATATTATGATAGATAGCCATCATCATTATTTTCATCTTTTGGGGCCATCTTCATCCTTCCTCGCTGCACAGCGCTCTGAGGTCTGTGGGCAGCAGTGACTATCAGAACTTGAAATCAATGCTACAATTGGTGTGGTGATACTGATCAGTGTGTGTGGACCCTTGGAATGCAGCTCAGAGGGAACTTTCATGAAGACCATGAAATTTCAATTATCATAAGAACCCAGTAATACCCTTTTGGGAAGGAAATCTACCATAGGGGTGGCTCAGTGGTTAGCACTGCTGCCTCAAAGTGCCAGGGACCCAGGTTCAATTCCCATCTTGGGCAGCTGTCTGTGTGGAGTTTGCACATTCTCCCCGTGTCTGCGTAGGGCTGCTCTGGGTCCGCTTTCCTCCTACAATCCAAAGATGTGCAGGTCAGGTGAATTAGCCATGTTAAATTGCCCATGGTGTTAGATTCATTAGTCAGGGGTAAATATGGGGGAGGGGAATGGGCATGGTGGGTTGCTCTTCGGATGGTCAGTGTGGATTTGTTGGGCTGAAGGACCTGTTTCCATACTGTAGGGAATCTAATCCCTACCTGCTATGGCCTACATGTGTCTCCAGACAGACAGAAATGTGGTTGACTCTTACAACAAGCCACTCATTCAAGAACAAATTGTGATGAGCAACACCTTATAGCTCCTACCACCATCTTGTGAAAGAATAAAGGCAAAACGACTAATATAACATCTCAAGACACTTCACAGGAATGATTATTAAGCAAAGGGTGATAGCAATCACCTTTAAAACCCATGACCTCTACAGTCTAGGAAAATGAAGTAGCAGGCAATTGAGAACACCACCATCTCGAAGTTCGCATTTGAGTCCATCCTGACTTGGAACTATACTACTGACCCTTCATCATCACTGGGTAAAAATCATAGAACTCCCTTCCTAACAACACTGGGAGTATACCTATATCTTGTAGTTACAGCCATTCAAATGATCGCTCATTACTACTTGTTCAAGGGCAATAATTGCTGGCCTAGGCAGTGAACTCCACATCCAATGAACAGAGAGAAGGAAGATAATTAACAGCAGAAGACAAAGTCACAAAAGTGCAATGGTTAATATTTAGGAAGCTTTGACTGTGTCAATAAAGAAATATTCACACAAGGGCATAAATATTGTTAGTTAATCCAAGAACTTCTTCAGTCAAAAGATTTAAATTAAATAAGGAACTCAATTTTTGACAGTGGCCTCCAAAGAGAATATTATTTCCTATCAGGCATCCACAGTTTCATAATAACATAGTTGAAAATATTCACTTACACATGTACGGATTAGAAATTCTGATACTCAGTCACATTTTCATCACAGGTTTGTATGGAGTTGTGTCAACAAGTTTGTAGGTGTCTTATAAAGTCTGAGTAAATCAGAAATTAGTTATATGTATGAGCACAAATAATTCTTCCCTTAACGTACTAAGTAAAGAGATACGAAATTAATATTTCACATCAGTTTTTACAGAGGAGGAAGAAATGGACTCTAGAGAATGCAGAGAAAAAAATGCAGAGAAATTAAGAGACAATTTCAGATGAGGATGTTCCTGAGAATTTTCATGTTTTAAAAGGTTTGACTTCTTTCCCTTCAGAATCATGACAAAGTAAAACAATATCAATTGAAACATTCTTGTATTTTTCTCTTAAACTTAGTCATCATGTTTACCAATGAGTTTCTAATGTTGGTAATAAATGTGGTGATGTCGAATTCAGTATTCTGTATTTGTAAAAATATTCTGTTTGATGGTGGCAATTTGAAAAAGAGACAAGTCAAACATATTTTAGTTGAAACCAGCCATTTAATTAACATTCACTTTTATTCTTCACCCACTCCTGATTTCTGCTGATGATTGATGAATATTCAAGGCTACACGTGCTATTGTAAGGACAGACTGACAGGCAGAGGGGGTGGGGTGGCCATGTTGGTGAGGGATGATATTCAGTCCCTTGCACGGGGGGACCTAGAATCAAGGGATAGAATCAGTGTGGATAAAGCTGAGAAATACTAAGGGTAAAAAGACCCTCTTGGGAGTTATCTACAGGCCCCCGAATAGTAGTCTGGATGTTGGATGTAAGTCGAATCAGGAACTGAAATTGGCCTGTCGCAAAGATGTTACTACAGTTGTTATGGGGGATTTCAACATGCAGGTAGACTTGGAGAATCAGGATGGTATTGGACCTCAAGAAAGAGACTTTGTGGAGGGCCTCAGAGATGGATTCTTAGAACAGCTGGTGCTGGAGCCGACCAGGGAGAAGGCAATTCTGGACCTGGTGTTGTGCAACGAACCAGAATTGATCAGGGACCTCGAAGTGAAGGAGCCATTGGGAAGTAGTGACCATAATACAATAAGCTTCAATCTGCAATTTGAGAGGGAGAGGGTACAATCGGAAGTGACAATATTACTGTTGAATAAAGGGAACTATGGAGCTATGAGGAAGGAGCTGGCCAAAGTTCAATGGTGCAATACCTTAGCAGCGATGACAGTGGAGGAACAATGGTAGATATTTCTGGGTATAATGCAGAAGTTGCAGGATTAGTTCATTCCAAAAAGGAAGAAAGATCCTAGGAGGAGGCATGGGTGGCTGTGGCTGACGGGGGAAGTTAAGAAACATATAAAGTTAAAAGAGAAAAAGTATAACATAGCAAAGATAAGTGGGAAAACGGAGGACTGGGAAGCTTTTAAAGAACAATAGAGGATTACTAAGAAGGAAATACGCAGAGAAAAAATGAGGCACGAAAGGAAACTGGCCAATAATATAAAGGAGGATAGTAAAAGTTTTTTTAGGTATGTGAAAGGCAAAAAAATGGTTAAGACTAAAATTGGGCCCTTGAAGACAGAAACAGGGGAATATATTACAGGGAACAAAGAAATGGCAGAAGAATTGTATTGGTTCTTCAGATCTGTGTTCACTGGGGAAGACACAAGCAATTTCCCTGAGGTAACAGTGGCTGAAGGACCTGAACTTAAGGGAATTTATATTTGCCAGGAATTGGTGTTGGAGAGACTGTTAGGTCTGAAGGTTGATAAGTCCCCGGGGCCTGATGGTCTACATCCCAAGGTACTGAAGGAGGTGGCTTGAGAAATCGTGGATGCGTTGGTGATTATTTTCCAGAGTTCGATAGATTTGGGATCAGTTCCTGCGGATTGGAGGGTAGCTAATGTTATACCACTTTTTAAGAAAGGTGGGAGAGAGAAAATAGGAAATTATAGACCAGTTAATCTGACCTCAGTGGTGGGAAAGATGCTGGAGTGTATTATAAAGGATGAAATTACGACACATCTGGATAGTAGTAACAGGATAGGTCAGAGTCAACATGGATTTATGAAGGGGAAATCATGCTTGACTAATTTTCTGGAATTTTTTGAGGATGTAACTCTGAAGATGGACGAGGGAGATCCAGTAGATGTAGTGTACCTGGACTTTCAGAAAGCTTTTGATAAAGTCCCACATAGGAGGTTAGTCAGCAAAATTAGGGCGCATGGTATTGGGGGCAAAGTACTAACTTGGATTGAAAGTTGGTTGGCAGATAGGAAACAAAGAGTAGTGATAAACGGCTCCATTTCGGAATGGCAGGCAGTGACCAGTGGGGTACCGCAGGAATCAGTACGGGACCGCAGCTTTTTACAATATATGTTAATGATATAGAAGATGGTATTAGCAATAACATTAGCAAATTTGCTGATGATACTAAGCTGGGTGGCAGGGTGAAATGTGATGAGGATGTTAGGAGATTACAGGGTGACCTGGACAAGTTAGGTGAGTGGTCAGATGCATGGCAGATGCAGTTTAATGTGGATAAATGTATGGTTAGCAACTTTGGTGGCAAGAACAGGAAGGCAGATTACTACCTAAATGGAATCAATTTAGGTAAAGGGGCAGTACAGAGAGATTTGGGTGTTCTTGTACACCAGTCAATGAAGGTAAGCATACAGGTACAGCAGGTAGTGAAGAAGGCTAATAGCATGCTGGCCTTCATAACAAGAGAGATTGAGTATAGAAGCAAAGAGGTTCTTCTGCAGCTGTACAGGGCCCTGGTGAGACCACACCTGGAGTACTGTGTGCAGTTCTGGTCCTCAAATTTGAGGAAAGGCATTCTGGCTATTGAGAGAGTGCAGCGTAGGTTCACGAGGTCAATTCCTGGAATGGCGGGATTACCTTACACTGAAAGGTTGTATACCCTTGAGTTTAAAAGACTGAGAGGGGATCTGATTGAGACATATAAGATTATTAAAGGATTGGACAATCTGGAGGCAGGAAACATGTTTCCGCTGATGGGTGAGTGCCGAACCAGAGGACACAGCTTAAAAATACAGGGTAGACCATTTAGGACAGAGATGAGGAGAAACCTCTTCACCCAGAGGGTGGTGGCTGTGTGGAATGCTCTGCCCCAGAGGGCAGTGGAGGCCCAGTCTCTGGATTCATTTAAGAAAGAGTTGGATAGAATTCTCAAGTATTGTGGAATCAAGGGTTATGGAGATCAGGCAGGAACAGGATACTGATTAAGGATGATCAGCCATGATCATATTGAATGGTGGTGCAGACTCGAAGGGCAGAATGGCCTACTCCTGCACCTATTGTCTATTGTTTATTGTCTATTGATGATGAAAGAAAGGATTCTGAAGGAAACACAAACATGAAATATGGTTGCTGACATGAAAAGGAAAATATACCAAGTAAGCAAAAAGAAATTCACTTCAGAGTAGACAATATAATTAATCCAGAAAGATCAAAGTAAGGAGCAACTCTTGCTGTTATTACGTTGCTTAACAATTGATTCCAGATGACCATTGGAAGTGGGTCATCATTGGCAAACGGGAATAACTCTGAGGGAAGGTGACAAAAAATGAAGAATTGTGGGACTGCAGGTATTCTAACATAATTTGTCTCCTCACCAAACACATTAAAAAGTGCTTTTGACTTTTGTCTGGAAAAATGTGGCTGCTGTGCAATTTTATTCTGCTTGCGCAGTCAGATAACAAAATGTCAAGCCAGCAGTCATTTCTAGATAATTCCATTTCTCAAATATGTTTCTATCACGGACTGAAGCGGAATATTCAGCATTCAGAAAGTTGGGTATGGCCATAGTGTTTAGAGATTAGCTCGTTATTTTGGTGTAATGAGTGACATAAGAAAGAAAAAGTGTTTTTTTCTGTCTGGGATGGTTGATCATTGAGGTCCAGCTGACTGAAATACTTTGGACATATGCTTCATTTAGGGTATGGCAGATGTTGATTTTATATACACATTGGAGTACATTTTCAACATGTACCTATGCCCAAATAAACCAAATTATGTATGGGTGTAAAGGCAAGCTGTCTACACTTCTTGTACTTGTAGGAGGAAGCTTGTCCATTTTGTTGGGGTTGGGGGGGTGCTGGTCATCAGATAGGGTACTGACAACTTAAGGACAGCCTGCACCTCTTAGATGCTTAAAAACAATCAGAAAATGTTGGAGTATGCAACTGGTCTGGCAGCATTTAGTCATAGAATGATAGAGATGTACAGCACAGAAACAAACCCTTCAGGCCAAATTGTCCACGCCGACTAGATATCCCAACCCAATCTAGTCCCATTTGCCAGCACTTGGCCCATATCCCTCTAAACCCTTCCTATTCATATACCTATCCAGACGCCTTTTGAATGTTGCAATTGTACCAGCCTGCACCACTTCCTCTGGCAGCTTATTCCATACACGTACCACCCTCTGTGTGTGAAAAGGTTGCCGGTTACGTCTCTTTTATATCTTTGCCCTTTCACCCTAAACCTCTAGTTTTAGACTCACCCACCCCAGGGAAAAGATGTTGTCTATTTATCCTATCCATTCCCCTCATGATTTTATAAACCTCTATAAGGTCACCCCTCAGCCTCCGACGCTCCAGGGAAAACAGCCCCAGCCTATTCAGCTTCTCCCTATAGCTCAAGTCATCCAACTCTGGCACTATCCTTGTAAATCTTTTCTGAACCCTTTCAAGTTTCACAACATCCTTCCAATAGGAAGGAGAACAGCATTGCCTGCAATTTTCCAACAGTGGCCTAACCAATGTCCTGTACTGCTGCAACATGACCTCCCAACTCCTGTACTCAATATTCTGGCCAATAAAGGAAAGCAGACCAAACGCCTTCTTCACTATCCTATCTACTTGTGAGTCCACTTTCAAGGAGCTATGAACCTGCACTCCAAGGTCTCTTTGTTCAGCAACACTCCCTAGGACTTTACCATTAAATGTATAAGTCATGCTAAGATTTGCTTTCCCAAAATGCAGCACCTTGCATTTACCTAAATTAAACTCCATCTGCCACTCCTCAGTCCATTGGCCCATCTGATCAGGATCCGATTGTAATCTGAGGTAAACCTCTTTGCTGTCCACTACACCTCCAATTTTGGTGTCATCTGCAAACTTACTAACTATACCTCCTATAAATGACAAAAAGTAGAGGACCCAGCACCGATCCTTGTGGCACACCACTGGTCACAGGCCTCCAGTCTGAAAAACAACCCTCCATCACTATCCTCTGTCTTCTACCTTTGAGCCAGTTCTGTATCCAAATGGCTAGTTCTCCATGTATTCCGTGAGATCTAACTGGCTAACCAGTCTCCCATGGGGAACCTTGTTGAACACCTTAATTGAAGTCCATGGATCACATCCAACGCTCTGCCCTCATCAATCCTCTTTGTTACTTCTTCAAAAAACTCAATCTATTTTGTGAGACATGATTTCCCATGCACAAATCCGCATTGACTATCCCTAATCAGTCCTTGCCTTTCCAAATACATGTAAATCCTGTCCCTCAGGATTCCCTCCAACAACTTGCCCACCACCGAGGTCAGGCTCACTGGGCTATAGGTACGTGGCTTATCCTTGCCACCTTTCTTAAACATTGACACCACGTTAGCCAACCTCCAGTCTTCCAGCACCTCACCTGTGACTATCAATGATATAAATATCTCAGCAAGAGGCCCAACAATCACTTCCCTAGCTTCCCACAGAGTTCTAGGGTACACCTGATCAGGTCCTGGGGATTTATCCACCCATATGCGTTTCAAGACATCCAGCACTTCCTCCTCTGTAATATGGACATCTTTCAAGGTGTCACCACCTATGTCCCTACATTCTATATCTTTTATGTCCTTCTCCACAGTAAATACTGATGCAAAATACTCATTTAGTACCTCCTCCCATCTCCTGTGCCTCCACACAAATGTCGCCTTGCTGATCTTTGAAGGGGCCCTATTCTCTCCCTAGTTACCCTTTTGTCCTTAATTTAATCATAAAAACCCTTTGGATTCTTCTTCATCCTATTTGCCAAACCAATCTCATGTCCCCTTTTTGCCCTCCTGATTTCCTCTTGAGTATACTCCTACTGCCTTTAAACTCTACTAAGATTTCACTCTATCTATCCTGTCTTTACTTGACATACGCTTCCTTCTTTTTCTTAACCAAATCCTCAATTTCTTTTATCACCCAGTATTCCGCACACCTACCAGCCTTTCCTTTCACCCTCACAGGAATATACTGTCTCTGGACTCTCATTATCTCATTTCTGAAGGTTTCCTATTTTCTAGCCGTCCCTTTCCCTGTGAACATCTGCCCCCAATCAGCTTTTGAAAGTTCTTGCCTAATACATCAAAATTGGCCTTCCTCCAATTTAGAACTTCAACTGTTAGATCCTCTCTATCCTTTCTATCACTATTTTAAAACTAATAGAATTATGGTCACTGGCCCCAAAGTGACCACCCCTGCCACTCCCCAACCAACACTTCAGTCACTTGCCCTCCCTTATTTCCCAAGAGTAGATCAAATTTTGCACCTTCTCTAGTAGGTACATCCACATACTGGATCAGAAAATTTTCTAGTACACACTTCATAAATTCCTCTCCATCTAAACCCTTAACACTATGACAGTCCCAGTCTATGTTTGGAAAGTTAAAATCTCCTACCATAACCACCCTATTATTCTTTCAGATAACTGAAATCTTCTTACAAATTTGTTTCTCAATTTCCTACATTTATGTAACTGTATTTGTGGCTCTTCTCCCTTCCTATAAATGGCATCCATCACACTCCCTTGCTCTTGTAAATTCCTTATTGCCTTTAACTGTCGCACAAACCAATCCATTCGATCAGATAGGATTTGGAAGCAACGACATTTATTGCATATATAATCCTCAGTAACACATAAACTCTCTCAAAACTCCCACATCCGACGAGAAGAGCATATTGCTCTCCTAAGGGCCATTTTTGTTCCTTCCAATCTACAAACCCAGAAAATAGCATTGCCTTATTGCTCTACAAAACACTGCTCCAGGCTAATCTAATACTT
This sequence comes from Chiloscyllium plagiosum, assembly GCF_037043375.1. Lineage (NCBI taxonomy): Eukaryota > Metazoa > Chordata > Chondrichthyes > Orectolobiformes > Hemiscylliidae > Chiloscyllium > Chiloscyllium plagiosum. The sequence continues at coordinate 39,475,168 of NW_028270146.1, forward strand.
CTGGCTTATATTTTTAAAGTTTAAACAAGAGACAGATCTCAATAAAATATATAATCAAGAAAGAACCTACTCTACTCACTGTTGTATATTTACAGCAAGGCTATACTTAACATTATACATTTATTTGTTTCTGTCCTGTGACCTCTCCCAAACAAGTTCCTCCAAGATCAGTTGTGAATTTCACTGTTTGTTAAGTTTTCCTAAATGCACTCCAATGTCCAGCGATACATGAATTCAAATAGCAAAGGCAGTTACTGCACAGGTTCACTGCTGTGTCAGGAAGCAGTGTGGGTTTGTTTGTTCCTCTCTCTCTCTCCTTCACTGACCATGTTCTGCTTATTGTCCAACTTTCTCCCTTTTAAAAGTGCTGTTGTTTTGACCTTTTTTTCTCCAAAGTTCCAAAACAATGTAGCAGCATATAAAACAGTAATTACTGCTCCTGGAATTCAAAGAAATCACTTCCAAAACCTAAAATACCTCAAAAAAGGAGCAGCTGTAACAGCCACAAGTTTTTTCCCGCCTCCACCTATTTGTGGAGAGAGAAACTGAATTAACATTCTGAGTCCAACATGACACTTCTTCAGACCCTTGAAATGATTGGTGCTGCCAATGAATCATAGATTACTGAGCAGCTGCTGCATTAAACATTTTTGCTGCTAGAATTCCTCAGAAAGATACAACAAGGTCATGATGAAGGAATTATTGAACAGAATAAGGTAATTTTTTTCAAAGACAGGTTTATTATGCCTCAGCAGTTAGCTCGGCAATTATGCTCTGAGGTAGTTGAGCATGTGAATGCCAGGGGTATCACATTACAGATCTATCAGCAATGTAAAATTAAATTCAATGGCCTGATCACAGCTGTTAAGGTAAGACTCCCATTCACTGCTTTAATATAATCTACACACTGCCCTGTCTAATACTGGCAAGTTTCCCCATCCCTGATAACACACAATGTTTCTCCAATCATTGCACAATGCTCCACATCTGCTATTGATTAACCCTTTCTCATCCCAGACATTCCATAGTTTTTATCTCACTTTATGGAAGAGCTTTCAGATGGACCTTGATCAAATCGGCAAATGAGCCTAGGAATGGCAGATGGAGTTTGATAAACATGAGGTGCTGCATTTTGATAAGGCAAGTCAGAGCAGGGACTATACACTTAATGGTAAAGTCCTGGGGAGTGTTGCTGAACAAAGAGACCTTGGGGTGTAGGTTTATAGTTCCTTTATAGAGTCACATGTAGTCAGGTGTGTGAAGAAGGCGTTTGGTATCCTTGCCTTTATTGATGAGTGCATTGAGTATAGGAGTTGGGAGGTCATGTTGTGGCTGTACAGGACATTGGTACAGGACTTTTGAAATACTGCATTCAACTTTAGTCGCCCTACTATAGGAAAGACATTGTGAAACTTGAAAGGTTTTAGGAAAGATTTACAAGGATGTCGCCAAGATTGGAGGGTCTGTTTCCATGCTGTACATCCCTATGACTCTAATCCTTTAAAATACATGATAGTATTCAAATAAAACAATGGCTCAAAGCGTGTGACACATTGTTGCATTCATTGTCTTACGAAGAAGTCTTTCATGAGGAGCATTTGATAAAACAGCTTTTGTGTACGTTGTTCTGCAATTAATTTAGTGTTAATCTCCATTGCTAAGTATGGAAAACTATGATCAGTACGGTGCCTCCTCCCCTTTACTATATGGCTTATTTGGAGGCAGCTGAGAGGGAAACTACCACAAAATCCTTTGATAGCTGTTGGAATCATTGTCCTCTGGTTTTCTAGATCTGTAACAGATGTTTCCCGAATAGTGACTAGGAATCGTCTTACTCCCTGAGCATAGAATTCCTCTACCTCATCAAATAACTCGCTTTGATAATTTTTTCATCTTGTAGCAGTTGCTCATGGACTCCTTTGGTGACTAAGGTCATAAATGTATAACTCATTTAAAATCCTTGCTTTACCAAAGTGTTTTTGGTGCTGCAGATAGCTTTTCTGAATATACCACAAAATAATTTTATGACTGAAGCATCAGAATTGGCATTCCAAGTGTCTCAAGGATAGCCAGCTAAAACATTAGTTTTGTGCTATAAAAAGCTTGTGAATGAGTCATACTTTAGAGGGAAAGAGGATACTTTAATTTGTTTAATTGCAAAGGGTCATAATCTAATTTTAGCAATAAATCTGGTAAAATTCTTGGATGTATAGTTTTAACAAACAATTTGCCATCACTTGTTTCATATAGTATAAATATTTTAGTAATGGTCAATGAGGCCTGGACATTTGACCAAGAAATCACTCATTTTTCATATACTTTGTGGGCGGCATGGTGGCACAGCGGTTAGCACTGCTGCCTCACAGCACCAGAGACCCGGGTTCAATTCCCGCCTCAGGTGACTGACTGTGTGGAGTTTGCACATTCTCCCCGTGTCTGCGTGGGTTTCCTCCAGGTGCTCCGGTTTCCTCCCACAGTCCAAAGATGTGCAGGTCAGGTGAATTGGCCATGCTAAATTGCCTGTGGTGTTAGGTAAGGGGTAAATGTAGGGCAATGGGTGGGTTGCACTTTGGCGGGTCGGTGTGGACTTGTTGGGCCGAAGGGCCTGTTTCCACACTGTAAGTAATCTAATCTAATTCATGTATACGTCAACCCCTAAATTTAGCCACCAAATCCAAACTTTTTATATGCATTAGTTGCTCTTTGCTGAAGTCATGTTCATCCTGGTGCAAAGCTATTTGATAGAATCAGAGGGCCGAATGTTATAGAGGCTTCAAAGACATGGACTATGGCAAGAAATGTGACAAAATTATGTGAGAAGACTGTTCTTGGCATCGGGAACAAATTGTTGTATTTTTTTAACTACGTTCTAAGCATCAAGGTGTAATTGTCATCAGGTAGTCACGAGTTATCAATTGGGGGATTATTGCTGATTAACAACCTTATTAATAGCAGATCTAACCTCATTAATATGCAGCTTTTAATCACGATGAGATTCCACTCTGTGGAATTTTGACATGGTTCGAGCAGGTAACTAGTGGCTTCAGCTCATCACTTGTTCTGAATGATGTCCAAGTACACCGGACATGGACACATTACATGTTCATGAACATTAGCATCTGTTATCTGTCAGCCTCTAAGAGCCCTCCTGGCACATCTCTGATCCATTATAATATGTTGCTATATTTCAATGATGCATGTCAGGATGCAATGCTAACAACCATTGTCATGCTGCAACAGGAACACTGCACTCACGGACACACACCCAGCTTATACATGGAAACTAGGCTGCATCCCCATTCTATTTGTTCACTCTTTGGTGCTTACTCACTTTGAGCCTACCTGAATGCTCACAGCGTCTTTGCATTGCTTTTCCATTTTGCACCTTGGTGTTCAGCCAGCCTTATAATACTGCCACTTAGTACAGACACAAGGCCAGGAAGCTTGTTATGATTGTCAACAGTTCTCAGTCAATGCAAGGAAGATAGCTTTCAGTAAGAATGTCTGCGCACTGTAAGTCAAGGGTGGCCTTCGATACCAGTATAGGGGCTTGGACACCATTGGTCAGCTGCTCGGAGTAGTCAGAGTCAGGATCCTTTCATAAGGAGTGAGGAGGTGGAAGTTGGGCAACCAGAATCTATCTTGGCTCTATTGTGGGCTGTTTTCCTACTGGAATCAGAGGGAGGCACATATTGAAGGAGATGAAAGTGGGTGGCAATGCTGTTGATGCAGGAAGTGAGGGGTTCTGAGTGAGCAATTAGGCAGCACAGAGGCTACACAGGGCTAATAATGTGGAGGTTGGGATGGTTCAGAGAAAGTGAGGGAAGATGTTGCAGGTAATATTTAGTGCGAATTGGGTGCAACAGCAGAGATTCAGTGATAATGTATCAGAAAGAAGATAATAGTACTTATGCTGGCAGAATGGAAAAGGTTATCTTCCTTCTTCTGACAATTGCTGGCCATTCCTCCAGACAGCTGAGACAGCACTGATCCAGATGGCAAACTCAGACCAGACTGACCTGGTCTGGGGTCGTGACCTAATCTGTTGGTTCTGGGGAAAGAGGATGTCCTGCCTCTGCACCACCCATCCACCATCTGGGTCCTTGCCTGCAAAGTGAGATGTTCAATCTTCGCTTTATCTGCCATGCCTGGGCAAATGTCAGGTATCACATGGGGGACCTGCAAACAGTGCTTGTCCAGGTGGCACCAGGTGTTAAAGATGGCACCAATACCAGGGATATTAGTGCATTCTGGGATACTGAGGTAATGGCAACTTGTTCCAGCTATGGGTAGTATTAGAATGGGCATTGAAGTAAAAATAGGGACACCCCCAGGACAGGGTAGATAGGCAATTGGAGGAATTTGATAAGAAATGATGAGAAAGCTCACTGGGCTTTATGGACAGAAACTCTTCATTAAACTCTGAAACTCTTAGCCAAAACATTGTAAGATTAAGGCCTTGAAGTAACACATCATTAAAGCTGCACTCACATATCAACATGTGATGCCAAGTTTACCATCTCACACGTAAGAACTACAATCCCTGCCAGTCCCACTTTCTAAGTTGGCAATATGGTATTAAAGAATTACAGATGCACGACCCAGTTCATGATATTGCAGTGCTGACAAATAATTGTACAACAGCTCAAGAATTCAAAGTATCAGAGAAAGACATTAGAGAATGGAGGAAACTCTCTACACAACTAAGGCAGATGCCTAAGAATAAATGTGTAAGCAGAGATAAGCCTTGTATGTTGGAAGACAGGGAGGAACTTTCCCAGTTGGAGTTCAAGTGTTTTGTTAAATGAGATTCATGGTATTGGCTCTGCCATAGCTTGAAGTGACTTTTCTCATGTCATTATCATTTGTCACCTCATTAATTATGCCTTTCCTGATAACTGTGCAGCCAGGGAGGCAGATCCACTTGCCACTTCAGGGACCTCTGATATTTATGCCGCTAACACCATACCTAATGCCCAGCTGCAACTCAATTCAGCTGTTACAAGCGAGGAACAGGGTCCATGCACTGGAACTGCAATGACGTAGCAAGGGACTGCACAGGATTATGTCTATCTTCTATCCGATTGATAGATTGAGTGCTCCTCACTGTCACATACTGCTTATCTCCCCTCTGTGCTGTGAAGCAATGTCAGCCACAGAGGCTGGTAATCTGTAACTGAGTACTAAAGATCCTACATGTTAACAATGAAATGAAAGTCACACAGAGGCTGACGGTGCTGAAATCAATGAGTGTATGTTAAGAAAGCGATGTGAAATAAAGCAACTAGTAGCCTGTAGGTGCGCACAAATTTAATGAGGACTGAAAAAGCAGGTTGCATCCATAAAGTGCAGATGCAGGAGATATGTTTGCATCCCTGCAGACACGTTGACTGGCAGAAGAACATAAATTGTAGGTGTCCCTTAGCTCTGTGAAGCAAAGTAATGAAGGTCTAACGTGTGTCTGGGTTGGTTGAGAGCAGGCATGATGATGTGGTGAGGCTGGTGGCTTGCCGATGTTGACTTTCATGGATGTTGAGTTGAAGATGAGCATGGTGACATTATTCTGAAGAAACAGTGGCCTGATGGCAAAGTCAAGCATCCTGTGAGCTAAAGGCACCAGGTACCTGCTCTGATATACAGACTGGGAATTTGTGCGATATGTTTCTTGGAAAGAAGAATTGGAAGATGTATATAAATGAACAAGTTGGGGTTTAAATGAGTTGTGTATACATGTACACAAGGTAGTTATAATCAATGAAATTTTGAATTCACCATTTATGGCTTGAGGGGAAATTGGGAAAATTCTTCTCAGATTCAAGCATCAGATCTTTTCATTCACACTGTACTCTCCCAGCTTTCTTGCCATTACTTATGTCACACTAGGGAGGAAAAAATTCCCCTCTAGAAGAGTAGATTTATAGTTGTGCTGTTGTGTACATTCAATGGACAAATCTGAAACCGATATTGATATTCAAACAAAAACTCGGCTCAAAGCAATTATTTCCAAACTGAGTCATTGTACACATTCATGATGAAGCATGGATGAAAGTGGATTGAAGGTATGGCTGAGGAATGTTTGGAGCTTCTTCACAAAACTTCTGATCTAGGACATGCACAGATCACAATTTGTCAATTATGATGTTGCAAAACAGTGATTGTATAGTGAATACTGCTAGTCAAAGCAGACTTATCCAACCACTGGAAACCTCTCTAAAACAATTTTTTCAAGCACAGTGGCACAGTGGTTAGCACTGCTGCCTCACAGCGCCAGAGACCCGGGTTCAATTCCCGCCTCCGGCGACTGACTGTGTGGAGTTTGCATGTTCTCCCCGTGTCTGCGTGGGTTTCCTCCGGGTGCTCCGGTTTCCTCCCACAGTCCAAAGATGTGCAGGTCAGGTGAATTGGTCATGCTAAATTGCCCGTAGTGTTAGGTAAGGGGTAAATGTAGGGGAATAGGTCTGGGTGGGTTGCGCTTCGGCGGGTCGGTGTGGATTTGTTGGGCCAAAGGGCCTGTTTCCACACTGTAAATAATCTAATCTAAAATGAGAAACAAATGGATTGACTGAATAATCAAAAGAGTGAAGACATTATTTAAAGAAGGTGGGATATATGAACACTTCAACCCCATGGCCCATCTCGGAACACTTCAACCCCATGACATCAATGTGGATTTCACCAGTTTCCTCATTTCCCCTTTCCCCACTTCACCCCAGCTCCAACCTTCCAGCTCAGCACTGTCCCCATGACCTGTCCTACCTGCCTATCTTCCTTTCCACCTATCCACTCCACCCTCTTCTCTGACCTATCACCTTCATCCCCACCCCCATTCACCCACTGTACTCTTTGCTACCTCCCCCACCATCCTCTCTGACCTATCACCTCCATCCCCACCCCCACTCACCTATTGTACTCTCTACTTTCTTCCCACCCCCATCCCCCCACTCATTTATCTCTCCACTCTTGAGGCACCCTGCCTCTATTTCTGATGAAGGGCTTTTGCCCGAAACGTCAATTTTCCTGCTCCTCGGATGCTGTCTGACCTGCTGTGCTTTTCCAGCACCACTCTAATCTAGACTCTAGTTTTCAGCATCTGCAGTCCTTGTTTTTACCTACATGACAATAAAACCTAATTCTATTCCATGATCTGTGATATTAGGAATCCTGTATCAGCAGATTAGAGTCATAGAGATGTACAGCATGGAAACAGATCCTTCAGTCCAACTTTTGCATGCCAACCAGATATCCCAACCCAATCTAGTCCCACCTGCCAGCACCTGGCCCATATCCCTCCAAACCCTTCTTATTCTGGATGTAGGTTTGCTTGCTGAGCTTGGAGGTTCATTTCCAGATGTTTTGTCACCCTACTAGGTAATATCATCAATTGGCCTCAGGCAAAGCAGTCTCAAAACCCTTCCTATTTATATATCCATCCAGATGTCTTTTAAATGTTGCAATTGTACCAGCCTCCACCACTTCATCTGGCAGTTCATTCCATACACGTACCACCCTCTGCGTGAAAAGGTTGCCCCTTAGGTCTCTTTTATATTTTTCCCCTCTCACCCTACACCTATGACCTCCAGTTCTGGACTCCCCCACCCCAGGGAAAAGACTTTGTCTATTTATCCAATCCCTGCCCCTCATGATTTTATAAACCTCTACAAGGTCACCCCTCAGCTTCGACGCTCCAGGGAAAACAGCCCCAGCCTGTTCAGCCTCACCCGATAGATCAAATCCTCCAACTCTGGCAACATCCTTGTAAATCCTTTCTGAATCCTTTCAAGTTTCACAACATCTTTCCAATAGGAAGGAGACCAGAATTGCACACAATATTCCAAAAGTGGCCTAACCAATGTCCTGTACAGCTGCAACATGACCTCCCAACTCCTGTACTCAATACTCATATTAAATGCCTTCTTCACTATCCTATCTACTTGTGATTCCACGTTCAAGGAGCTATGAACCTGCACACCAAGGTCTCTTTGTTCAGAAACACTCCCTAGGACCTTAGCATTAAGAGTATAAGTCCTGCTAAGATTTGCTTTCCCAAAATGCAGCACCTCACATTTATATAAATTAAACCCCATCTGCCACTTCTCAGCCCATTGGCCCATCTGATCAAGATCCTGTTGTAATCTGAGGTAACCTTCTTCGCTGTCCATTACACCTCCAATTTTGGTGTCAACTGCAAATTTACTAACTATAACTCTTATGCTCACATCCAAATCATTTATATAAATGACAAAAAGTAGAGAACCCGGCACCGATCCTTGTGGCACTCCACTGGTCACAGGCCTCCAGTCTGAAAAACAACCCTGCACTACCACCCTCTGTCTTCTACCTTTGAGCCAGTTCTGTATCAAAATGGCTAATTCTCCCTGTATTCAGTGAGATCTAACCTTGCTACCAGTCTCCCATGGGGAACCTTGTTGAACGACTTTTTGAAGTCCATATAGATCACATCTACCACTCTGCCCTCATCAATCCTCTTTGTTACTTCTTCAAAAAACTCAATAAAGTTTGTGAGACATGATTTCCCACGCACAAAGCTGAATCTGTGGTTTCTTATCCACTTCCTGTTTCATTGTATGCTGTGATACTTTTAAATGCTGTCTAGCCAACTCTCCAGCTCTATTTAATCATTCTTTAAAATGTGACACATAGTCCAAATGGGTGGTCTCTGAATTCTGACTTATTAATTTCTCATTAATCAACTTTAATGGTCCTCTTGCTTCATGCCCAAAAATTAATTCAAATGGACTGAATTTGGTCAATTCATTCGGTGCATCTTTGATCGCAACAAGTACAAATGGAATTCCCTTATAACAATCATCTGGATAATCCTGACCATAAGCCCTCAACATGGTGTTTAGTGTTTGATGCCCTCTCTCTAGCACTCCCTGTGATTCTGGATGGTACGCAGTAGATTTGAATTGCTTTATTCCCAAGTTATCCATAATCTCCTTGAATAGTTTGGATGTGAAGTTTGATCCTTTATCTGACTGGATCTCTATCGGTAGTCCATATCTGGTAAAAATATTTAAGTAATCTTTCTACAACCCTTTTAGCTGTGATATTGCATAATGGGATTGCCTCTGGAAATCTAGTCGACACATCCATTATTGATAACAAATACTTATTCCCACTTTTTGTTTGAGGTTGGGGACCTATGCAATCAATCAACACTCTTGTGAAAGGTTCTTCCAATGCTGGAATAGGTATTAAAGGTACAGGTTTTATTATAGCCTGTGGTTTTCCAATTAGCTGACATGTATGACACATCTGGCAAAATTCAACTACATCCTTGTGCAGTCCAGGCCAGTAAAACATCTTTGTATTTTAGCCTGTGTTTTCCTCACCCCTAAATGACCTCCAAGTGGTAACTCATGTGCCACTTGCAGCAACTCATTTCTATACCCTACTGGCAAAATGATTTAATGAATCTCTGCCCATTTCTCATCTGCTTGAATGTGTGACAGTCTCCAGTTCCTCATTAAGACATCATTTGTTAAGTACTAACACACAAGGATGCATTCACTTTCCTTCTCTGTAAATGCATTTTGATATAACTGTTTTAAGTTCTCATCTTTCTGCTGTAATTCAATCAGTTTAGCAGAGCTAAAGATACTTGCATGTTTACCTATTTGCTCCTGCTCTGTGCCACTTACCTGATCAAAAAAGGTCTCGGATAATGCTATGTCAGCTTCTTATCTGAGCCTTTTGATTCCCCCTCACACCCGCTTCAACTTGTGCCTCTGTGATCTTGTGATCACACAATCAGGGAAAATTCCTGGATAAACATTCTCCATGTCTTCAGTTCCCTGTGTCTACATTAGCTTTTCAACTAAAGTAGGCAGCCACCTACTGGTGAATCAGCTATATTATTTGCAAGGACAAACTGTATTCCTGGAGCTGAGAGTTTGTCCAGTACTCCTACCACAAATTCTTCATTCTTCTCTGGACCCTCTCACCTCACTTTACATAATTGACCACTTTTTGTCTCACCATGAATTCCTGTTCCCAGTACCTTTTCTGGCAATTGTCTCTCAATAGTGCATATCGCCTCATTCTTCAGCATTACAGACTGAGAGGATCCGGTATCTCTTAATATTATAACCTCCTTACCTATTACTCCTGGCCTATGTGAATAAACTTTACCCTGGCATGTATATTTTTTAAGCAGATCTGGCACTTCCTCCTGTATCAACCTCTGATCATCTTGTAAATTCTGAGGCAGTTGTCTAACTTTGCTTGTGCATTTTGTTACTAGTCCTACAAAACTTCCAAGCTTGTCCCATTTTCCTACCTCTGGCTTTCTCCGATCCCACCAACATTGTTTTTTCATGTGGCCCACTTTATTACAATAAAAACACCGGAATTTTTTTAACTTCCTTGCCCCCCCCCTCAAGGGTTTCTTTTTTACCCTGTGGTAAATCATCCTTAAGATCTTCACTGAGATCTACCTTTCCCCTTCCACATGAGGATTTCTCTTTGCCCCAATTTCTATCGCTCATGGACTGAAATTGATTCTGGAAGCCAAATCGTGTTTTATGGACCAGCTCATAATCATCAGCCACTTCAGCTGCTAACCTTGCCATTTAACACTCCCCTCTTCCATGTGAGTTTGTATTACTTCCTCGCTAAGGTTACCTTTCAGCCTTTACCTCCACCCTTATAATCTGACTTTCCTTTTTAAGTGTCAGGTTTTGAAGTTCAACAGTTCTCTCTTTTTCTTTCTCTTCTGCTTTTAATCGTAACTCAAACTGTTTCATTTCTGCTGCCCTTTCCTCATCTGTTACCTTTAAATCAAGCTGTTTCATTTGCAATTGAATTCTTGCCATGTCTATAGATTCTGATGGTTTCTCCAGCAAGTTCAAATGTTGAGCTACAGCTGTAATTATCTCTCCTTTCCTCACAGAAACAGACAGTTCCAATTCCAGTTTCTCTGCTAATTCCTGCAGCTTGGTCTTATTCACCTTTTGTAAACCTTTCAAAATCACCACATCCACATCCAGAAAACTTCTAGCAACTGAAAGAGCCATTACTATCCAACCAAACCACACCCAAAATAAAGACATTAGCACCTACTACTCGCTGTTTAAAATTCTGCAAAGAACCACCACTCTGTTATGGACTAGGCCAGACCACTCAAAACATTCTTGAGCAGGTAACCCAGGCCATAACTTTGCAATTTGTTTTGTTAAGTGTACAGTGAGAATTACCCAGAGTAAGCTATCTAGGTTGACTACTAGGTTTTAAAACAGACAGAAATTTATTCACAAAATCACACAATGAAACACAGAGAACTGAATAAAGAACCCCTACAGAACTCAGTCTATGCAAACTAGACTTAACTATGCTGTTCCAAATATACACAACAGTTCCAATAAGCAAACCCTCTTGAAACACAGTTAAAAAATGGAACAGATGCTTACAGGTTGAAGTTAGAAGGGCAGAGAGAGAGAGTTTGTTTCCATTCAGCTCACTGTTGAACTCCCAACTAGTTCTAGACTGAATTAAACTGCTCAGCTAGAGAGTTGACCACTCCCCTCTTGTAATACAGGTCACTTCTAAAACATGACCACTTTGTCCTGAAGTCTCATCTGTTTACATATAAACAAAAAGGCCTCTCAATAATCTTTGATCTCTGTCGCAAACCAGACTAATCAGCACCAAGACCAGTGTATTACCCCTCTGAAAAAAAAAACAAGGATATGGTTTCCTTGAGAAAAGGAACAACTTTTAGAAAAAAGAAACGTGTTTTGTGACAAGGATTCCAGGAGAACTTTTCTCTTACTATCTCTTGTAAATAGTTACAGTTAATAAAGTCTATTAATGTTCACATACAAGTTTGTACAACTGAACTGACTGCTTTGTGAGAATATATAGAAATCTACAGAATTAGAGAAACATGGCACAGATGGCATGAAGTGACACCCATTACCATACAGGACCAACCTGATCAATTGACCAGCCGACAAGATATCATAGACAACATCATGGGAGATTCCATTCAGGTGAGCAATGGACTCTGTCCTAAACCACCTACAAACTTTCTTAATAGTACAGGGTCACAGACAGGCTCAATAAGGATGGAGATACCATTAGGGGTGCACAAATGGAAGCAGGCAACAGAGAAACAGTATAAAAACATTGCCAAATGCCATTTTATGAGTTCTTCAACATGTTGCAAAGAAGGTAAAAACAATGACTGCAGATGCTGGAAACCAGATTCTGGATTAGTGGGGCTGGAAGAGCACAGCAGTTCAGGCAGCATCCAAGGAGCTTCGAAATCGGTGTTTCGGGCAAAAGCCCTTCATCAGGAATAAAGGCAGTGAGCCTGAAGCGTGGAGAGATAAGCTAGAGGAGGGTGGGGGTGGGGAGAAAGTAGCATAGAGTAGGGGGTGGGGATGAAGGTGATAGGTCAGGGAGGAGCGGGTGGAGTGGATAGGTGGAAAAGGAGATAGGCAGGTAGGACAAGTCCGGACAAGTCATGGGGACAGTGCTGAGCTGGAAGTTTGGAATTAGGGTGAGGTGGGGAAGGGGAAATGAGGAAACTATTGAAGTCCACATTGATGCCCTGGGGTTGAAGTGTTCCGAGGCGGAAGATGAGGCATTCTTCCTCCAGGCGTCTGGTGGTGAGGGAGCAGCGGTGAAGGAGGCCCAGGACCTCCATGTCCTCGGCAGAGTAGGAGGGTGAGTTGAAATGTTGGGCCACGGGGTGGTGTGGTTGATTGGTGCGGGTGTCCCGGAGATGTTCCCTAAAGCGCTCTGCTAGGAGATGCCCAGTCTCCCCAATGTAGAGGAGACTGCATCGGGAGCAACGGATACAATAAATGATATTAGTGGATGTGCAAGTAAAACCTTGATGGATGTGGATGGCTCCTTTAGGGCCTTGGATGGAGGTGAGGGAGGAGGTGTGGGCGCAGGTTTTACAGTTCCTGTGGTGGCAGGGGAAAGTGCCAGGATGGGAGGGTGGGTTGTAGGGGGGCGTGGACCTGACCAGGTAGTCATGGAGGGAACGGTCTTCACAGAAGGTAGAAAGGGGTGGGGAGGGAAATATATCCCTGGTGGTGGGGTCTGTTTGGAGGTGGCGGAAATGTCGGCGGATGATTTGGTTTATGCGAAGGTTGGTAGGGTGGAAGGTGAGCACCAGGGACGTTCTGTCCTTGTTACGGTTGGAGGGGTGGAGTCTGAGGGCAGAGGTGCGAGATGCGTTGGAGGGCATCTTTAACCACGTGGGAAGGGAAATTGCGGTCTCTAAAGAAGGAGGCCATTTGGTGTGTTCTGTGGTGGAACTGGTCCTCCTGGGAGCAGATCCGGCGGAGGCGGAGGAATTGGGAATATGGGATGGCATTTTTTGCAAGAGGTAGGGTGGGAAGAGGTGTAATCCAGATAGCTGTGGGAGTCGGTGGGTTTGTAAAAAATGTAAATGTGTCAAGTCGGTTGTCATTAATGGAGATGGAGAGGTCCAGGAAGGGGAGGGAGGTGTCAGAGATGGTCCAGGTAAATTTAAGGTCAGGGTGGAATGTGTTGGTGAAGTTGATGAATTGCTCAACCTCCTCGCGGGAGCACGAGGTGGCACCAATGCAGTCATCAATGTAGCGGAGGAAGAGGTGGGGAGTGGTGCCGCTGTAATTACGGAAGATCAACTGCTCTATGTAGCCAACAAAGAGACAGGCATAGCTGGGGCCTCTACGTGTGCCCATGGCTACCCCTTTGGTCTGGAGGAAGTGGGAGGATTCAAACGAGAAATTGTTAAGAGTGAGGACCAGTTCGGCCAAACGAATGAGAGTGTCGGTGGAAAGGTACTGTTGGGGACGTCTGGAGAGGAAAAAACGGAGGGCTTGGAGGCCCTGGTCATGGCAGATGGAGGTGTAGAGGGATTGGATATTCATGGTGAAGATGAGGCGTTGAGGGCCGGGGAAACGGAAGTCTTGGAGGAGGTGGAGGGCGTGAGTGGTGTCTCAAACGTATGTAGGGAGTTCCTGGACTAGGGGGGATAGGACAGTGTCGAGGTAGGTAGAGATGAGTTCAGTGGGGCAGGAGCATGCTGAGACAATGGGTCGGCCAGGGTGGTCAGGCTTGTGGATCTTGGGAAGGAGGTAGAACCGGGCAGTGCGGTGTTCCCGGACTATGTGGTTGGAAGCTGTGGGTGGGAGATCTCCTGAGGTGCTGAGGTTCTGTATGGTCTTGGAGGTGATGGTTTGGTGATGGGTGGTGGGGTCATGGTTGAGGGGGCAGTAGGAAGAGGTGTCCTCGAGTTGGAGTTTGGCTTCAGCGGTGTAAAGGTCAGTGCGCCAGACTACCACTGCGCCCCCTTTATCCGCTGGCTTGATGGTGACGTTGGGATTGGAGCAGAGGGATTGGAGGGCTGCGCGTTGTGAGGGTGAGAGGTTGGAGTGGGGGAGGGGGGTAGACAGGTTGAGGCGGTTAATGTCCCGGCGGCAGTTGGAAATGAAGAGGTCGAGGGCAGGTAATAGGCCAGCGCGGGGTGTCCAGGTGGATGTAGTGTGTTGGAGGTGGGCGAAGGGGTCCTCGGAAGGTGGGCGGGAGTCCTGATTGTGAAAGTAAGCTCAGAGGCGGAGGCGACGGAAGAATTGTTCGACGTCACGGCGTGTATTAAATTCATTGATGCGTGGACGGAGAGGGATGAAGGTGAGTCCTTTGTTGCAAAGAAAGCCCACAGTAAGAAGGATCTGCCCATATTACAGAATGCCATGGTTTCCATCAAAGCACACCCTTTTATTACAGGAGCCCATGCTGAAAAAAAATTCTGAAGGCCAACTTGGACATCAAGAGTTTTCCCCTGGGGAAGTAAAAGATCAGCAGAGTCAATACCAGATTATGGTCATTGTGGCTAATGATTGACACACGCACTTTAAATTTGATAGAGAATTGCAGTTTGTTGTTCTATCAGATTGTGTAAAATCGTTGAAGGAGTTTACCCTTTAATATTCATCCATCCAACTGAATGGCCCAGGAGGAACAAGCCTCAAGGTCAAAGGCCAGCTTCAGGCAATGGTAAGATGCAGTTATAAAATGATTGTGGGAATTGGTTTAGCTCAGTTAACTGGATTGTTGATTTACACAGCAATGTGATGCCAGCAGTGTGGGTTCAATTCCCATCACTGGTTTGAGCTTACTATGAAGGACTCTCCTTCTCAACCTCTTCCCTTGCCTGTGGTCTGGTGGCCCTCAGGTTAAATTACCACCAGTTGCTTCTCTCTAATGAGAGAAGTCCCTATGGTCTGGTAAGACTATGGTGACATAACAACATTAACTAATGATTGCTGAAACCCCTGGATTTTTTTCCCCAATGGCATTGTGGGTGTGTCTTAACTTTATGACAGTCTTGGTACAAGCATGTCAAAACAGGCGAACTTGAGGAAAATGAGGATGACTGCCTCTGACATCAGCATTTGATTGTGTGACATCAAGGAGCCCTCGAAAAAAATACAGTCAATTGAAATCAAGGGAACATTCTCCACTAATTGGAGTCATCCTCGCACAGAGGAAGATGGTTGATGTTCATAGAACATAGAACATAGAAAATACAGCACAGAACAGGCCCTTCGGCCCACGGTGTTGTGCCAAACATTTGTCCTAGCTTAAGCGCCTATCCATGTACCTATCCAATTGCCACCAAAGATTCTGAGGTCAATCAGGTCAGACACGAGACATCAGTGCTGGAGTTCTTAGAGTAGTATCCTCAGTTCAATCATCTTATCTGTTTTATTAATCACCTTTCTTCAATCATAAGGTCAAAGTTGGGATGTTAGCAGATGACTGCACAAGGTTTCATAGGCAGCACCTTCCAAATGTACCCCTCCACTTAGATGGTCTAATAAAACCATTTTTCACTTTTGGGCCTCTTCTGTCTCTGTAAATCACTGTAATCATTTTAGGTGCTGCAACGATGAACTTGTTGCACGACTGCCAGAATTTTCTGGCCACTCAACAGTGAGTTTCTTTAAGGTTGCAGAAATTCAGGCAACAGGCTGCTTTACATGTGTTATGGCTGCCATATGTCAATGGCCGTATCGGGGCAGAGTCATGACTGGAATCCATCACATTAAATCCCTCATTAGTTTGGCTGTTACATTGCATATTTTTTCTCATTCTTAGAATGTCATTCTGTGGATGTCTAGCAAAAACTGACAATTATTTTCCATCTCCCTCTTGTTGCCTTGGATACAACTGCATGACTTGCTCGATCACTTCAGAGAGTAATTAAGAGACAACCATATTGGAATCATGTATAGGGCAAAGGCACTGAGTTTTACCCCCTAAAGGACAGCTGTGTTTGTTTGATAATTTGAGAGCTTTATGCTCACTTTTCCTGATACTAGCTTTTTCATTTTCTGATTCTTTTACAATTGAATTTCAATTCTTAAGCTCCCAAGATGAAACTAAAATTGTGAAAAAATGAAAAATGCACCAATTTTCAGTCATGAACCAGTTAATAATTCTAAAAAAAATACGTTCCAAAGATTGTTTGATAGCAGGAACACTGCACGGATCATTAAGTCTGTTTAAAAGGCTACATAACTGGGGCAAATCACTTGCTGTCTGCATTGAAATATTGATCTTGGAATGTTCTCGTAACCATAGGAACTGAAGGTCAGTCTTAAGAACCTTTACAGTCATGGGCTGTAAACAAAAGGAAACCAAGGTCTCCATTGCAGAAGTGACTAATGTTTTTCTGGTTTATAGTACATACACAAGATCTTGTAATCCATCACTGTTTATAAATAATTATGATGTCTCTAATAACCTGAATAATCATTTCAAAAAGGTGAAAAAAGCCCATGCAGTGAGTGAAATGAGGACTGTGACTAAACAGCTATTAACAAATATTTATTTGATCATGATTTGACTTTAAGTTAACAAAAGTAAAACAGAGTAAGCATAGTCTGTTTGGGCAGTGTTTATGTTCCCATTGAACTGGTCCATTAGCCATCAAGTGACGTTCTAGAAGCCAATTTACTGACAGTTGAAGCTTGCTGAGGATATAAGTTGATTACCTCTCAGATGTATCCCTGGATGTAGGAGGAGGTGGAGCAAGATCCACTCTCTCCCAGTTTTCCAGAACCTTGAGTGGCCTTAGCTGTGGTTCTGCGAATGGACTTGAGCCCATTTCCATGCATCCGTCAAGTGATTCATCTGGGTTTTATTGACAGACTAACCAAAATATGCTTATCATATTTATGGGAATAATAATGGCGCTGCTGCCTCACAGTGCCAGGGATTTGAGTTCGATTCCACCCTTGGCCAACTGTGTGGAGCTTGCACATTCTCCCTCTGTCTGATTGGGTTTCCTCCACCTTGGGACCCTCCAACCACACCGGATCAATGTTGATTTAATCAGTTTCCTGATTGATTATTCCGGCTTCCCCCCACAGTCCAAAGATGTGCAGGTATGGTGGTTTGGCAATGTTAAATTGCCCATAGTGTCCAGGGATGTGCAGGCTGGGTAGATTAACTGTAAGAAATGCAGGGTTACAAGGATAGGGTGGCAGGTTGGGAATATAGGAGTCTGGGTGGGATGCTCTTTGGAGGGTCAATAGGCCTAATGACCTGCTTCTACACTGTAGCGATTCTATGATTTGAAGTTTAAAAATGGTGTTCATGGTTCAAGGGCAAGGAATTAAAATACCCTTGGCCTGTTGTAAACTTAACTTCTAACTGACAAAGAGAGAAAGTGAGGACTGCAGATGCTGGAGATCAGAGTCGAAAAGTGTGATGCTGGAAAAGCACAACATCCAAGGAACGGGAGAATCAACGTTTCGCACATAAGCCCCTCATCAGGAATGTGGGGGTGGGTGTTAAGGGGACTGAGAGATAAATAGGAGGGTGGGGATGAGGCTGAGGGGAAGGTAGTTAGGAAGGCAATAGATAGATGCAGATGGGTGATGGTGATAGTTTGGAGCAGAAGGTGGAGCGGATAGGTGGGAAGGAAGATGGACAGGTGGGACAGTTCAAAAGGGCAGTGGCGAGTTGCAGGGTTGGATCTGGGATGAGGTGTGGGGAAGGGAGATAAGGAAACTGATTAAATCGACATTGATCCCGTGTGGTTGGAGAGTCCTGAGGCGGAAGATGAGGTGTTCTTCCTCCAGGGTGGCTAGGATTTGGCAATGGAGGAAGCTCAGGACTTGCACGTTCTTGGCAGAGTGGGAGGGGGAGTCGGAGTGGTCAGACACAGGGCAGTGGGGTTGTTTGGTGCGTGTGCAACAGCCACAGCTAGAATCTGCCCAGACGTAAAATCCGGGCCACTGTACACAGTAAAGTTTGTTTCTAAAGGGTTAGTTAGTTTTGAAGAAAGCGTAATTATTAACTCTATTTCTTTCTCGAGATGCTGCCAGATTTCCTGGACATTTTCTGTATCATGCTTTACTTAGGCATGACATTTTTGATTACCTTGACCACTCAATAAGGTATTCATTGTAAGTATAAAAACATATCTTATGTATTTTTGAAGTATAATAATGATGATTGTAAACAATTGTATTGTGAATAATAATTACTTGTTTTATTTGTATTATCATTATAACTTGGCACCTGTCACCATGATAATTTAGCTACCCATATTGATTATACCTTCATCTCTTCCAACAAATTTTACGTGGTAACTTTAATTTCATTAGAAATTTCCTTTACTCTCCTTTCATACATGAAGCATTTCTGAATGAGCTGCTCCATGAGAGCTCTGATAGCTTGAACACCAGTGGATATATTACCTCAACTGTTCCTCCTTTTCTCACTGTGTATTCTCCTCCCCTCTTCATCCTTTTTCTACCCCTATTCCTGATGCACTTTCTGATGCCCAGATGGTAATGGTGATCTCTCACAAAGGCTAAGGTATAAAGCATGAAGCAGGTGACCAAAAATGAATGGTGACTAAGTGATGCAGGGAGTGGAAACATGGAAGGGGTGGATAAAATACAGCATTGGCCAGTATGTGCTGTCCAACTTGCAACATATTGCTGCATTTCAGTACATTGTTTAGTGTAACCATATCTGGAAAGAGAGGACACTTAATGCACAAAAAATCAAATCAAGAATCTTAACAGTGTATGTTATTACTTTAAGACATGTTAGGTGGACAGGGTTGGTTGGCTAGGTGTCATAGAAAACCTACGAAATTAGCATGAATGTCTGAGCCACCACAGAAAGTTTGAACATTATTTTGTTGTGGTTACAATGGAGTCTCTTAACAATACTGAAACTTGGCTTTAGTTTTCTATTATGATTGCAATTTAAATTCTTCATTCTTTCAGATTCTTTCCATTTCTGAAGAAGAGTCATTTGACTCAAAATATTCTTGAAGTACTCTTTCTTTTCACATAGACAACAGAATTGCTGAATTTTTCCAGCTCTCTCTGTTTGTATTCTTCCTTTTAAGATTTCCTTGTCCTGAAATAAGCTATAGTGCAATTCTAATGTTGCTTAGTTGACAACACATGAAAATAAATGTATTGAATGGTCATAATAATGAATGAATCTGCTCTGAGTAAACAATCAAGATTTAAGCAGTTATCACCATAATGCTCTATAATGTCAAATTTTCAATATTATTTCAATGTTGACTAGTTAAACCTGAGAATCAGGTCAGTTAAGCAACAGTAATTTTTAAAAAATAATTTGCTATAATGTTTTACCAAGTGTTTTTAACCATATTATTTATTACAATAAATAATTTAAGTAAAAATGACTGAATAAATATAATAATAGACAGAAACAAAACATAAAAGATACTTTATCAATTTTGACTGACAAATGTCCTATAGATATGTATCAATTATTTGGCTGTCAACCTTGTTAAAAGGATGTAAATATGAAACATAACCATCTTACCGGTCATTAAAAGATCATCAACCTGAAACATTAATCTTGCTTCTCTCCACTGATATTGCCTGACCCCCATTGAACTTTTCAACTTCTTTTCTAACATTGATAAGGTTTGATAAGGTTCCCCATGGTAGACTACTGCAAAAAATACGGAGGTATGGCATTGAGGGTGAGTTGCAGGGTTGGATTAGGAGTTGGCTGGCTGGAAGAAGACAGAGGGTAGTAGTTGATGGCAAAGGTTCATCTTGGAGTGCCGTCACTAGCGGTGTTCCGCAAGGATCTGTTTTGGGACCATTGCTGTTTTTCATTTTTATAAATGACCTGGAGGAAGGGTTAGAAGGTTGGGTGAGCAAGTTTGCGGATGATACGAAAGTCGGAGGAGTTGTAGACAGTGAGGAAGGATGTGGCAGGTTACAGCGGGATATAGATAAGCTGCAGAACTGGGTAGAAAGGTGGCAAATGGAGTTCAATGTAGCTAAGTGTGAGGTGATTCACTTTGGTAAGAGTAACAAAAAGATGGGGTACTGGGCTAATGGTCGGATACTTGGTAGTGTGGATGAGCAGAGGGATCTCGGTGACCATGTACACAGACCTTTGAAAGTTGCCACCCAGGTAAATAGTGCGGTGAAGAAGGCATATGGCGTACTGGCTTTTATTGGTAGAGGAATTGAGTTCCGGAGTCCTGAGGTCATGTTGCAGTTGTATAAGACTCTGGTGCGGCCACATCTGGAGTATTGTGTGCAATTTTGATCGTCATACTATAGGAAGGATGTGGAGGCACTGGAACGGGTGCAGAGGAGGTTTACCAGGATGTTGCCTGGTATGGTAGGAAGATCATATGAGGAAAGGCTGAGGCACTTGGGGTTGTTTTCATTGGAGAAAAGAAGGTTTAGGGGTGACTTGATAGAGGTGTACAAGATGATTAGGGGTTTAGATAGGGTCGACAGTGAGAATCTTTTTCCACGTATGGAGTCAGCTATTAAAAGGGGGCATAGCTTTAAATTAAGGGGGGGGGTAGGTATAGGACAGATGTTAGGGGTAGGTTCTTTACTCAGTGAGTCGTGAGTTCATGGAATGCCCTGTCAGTAGCAGTGGTGGACTCTCCCTCATTATGGGCATTTAAGCGGGCATTGGATAGGCATATGGAGGATAGTGGGCTAGTGTAGGTTAGGTGGGCTTGGATCGGCACAACATCGAGGGCCGAGGGGCCTGTACTGCGCTGTATTCTTCTATGTTCTATGTTCTATTACTAGATACATTACTTTTTAAGATCACACCTTACTCAATCATCCTACTTGATAAATAATTCTGTTTGATCTAGTAATTACATGTAGATAATCCTGCAAATGGTGCACTTATTGCACTGCTCTGCCTTCATAATAAAACCTAACCCTAGTCCTTTCTTCCAGATGCTGAAAGTATTGATGCCTCTGGATCATTTCTGGAGAAGGGGGCCAACCTTCCTGACGGTACAGTTTCTCTTGTCATTGATGCAGGTGGTGATGAATACCTGACTTATTTTAGCTTAAAAAGGCAATCTCATTCAGGGGTACAAATCACACAACACCAGGTTATAGTTCGACAGGTTTAATTGGAAGCACTAGCTTTCAGAGGGCCGCTCCTTCATCAGGTGGTTGTCCACCAGTCCAACACCAGTATCTCCAAATCATGATTACTATCATACAGGGATGTAATTTTTGAAGACCTGACATATAAACATTTCCTATACTTATATATGGCTGTTTTACATTGTCCTGTATTGTGTTCCAATGTTTGTACAAATCTATTTGTGACTGAAAGGTTTTGAAATATACAGTAAAGTACAATCTCATTAATCCCAATATCATCATCACTCTATAGTACTCAAATACCAGAGAGAGCTCCCTTCTCTAACATAATAGCATCTCACTGATTATTCACACAGTTGAGTTTAGACTTTCTTCAAATGATCCCTTCAGAACTTCTGGTCTAGAGTTTTCAACTAAAACTATTACACTGATGTTTGATTTGATTTGATTACTTTTCTGAACTAAATCCTTTCTCTAGGAGAAATCGTTTCTTACATCTAACTCTAATCAAGATTTCTATGAACTGAAAATAAAAACTTTCCAAGTTGTAGGATTAGCTCCTAAGCAAAAGGAAAATCAATTCCTTAATCTCCTAAAATGAAAGCAAGCTAATGCTATTTTAATGTTTACTCAGTCCTCCTGTGAAACTCTCACAATGCCATCTAGATCCCATTATCACTCCAGGAACACTCTCTCATGCTGTTTTCTTTCTTCAATAAAGCCATGGCTCCTGAGATACTGACAAGTTAATTATTAAAAACCCTTGTACACACAGACTTAAACTCATATGCCACCAGTTCAAACACCAACCTCTATAATAAATGATATTTATACATTTAACATAAATTATACACCTTATATTACAACAGAGTAATATGTTATAGACTTTAACTGACTGTATAAAAGATTCAGAATTTCAGTTTGGAGATTCCTTTTTCAGTGCTTGCATCTAAACTGTTGAATTTTCTAGAATGTGACATACAGGTAAGTTTCTGATTTTCAACTGCTGTTCAGTACTCAGAAAGAGACATCTTTTTAGATTCAATAAATGCTGCTTTAGAGAAAGGAGGAGCAATTATGTACAGCAGATGTGATGGTATAAATTAAACTTTCTGTGGTGTACAAAGGATGGGGGAATTCAGTGATGGTGGCCTTCTGAGATCATCTGGTATGAGATAGTGCAATAGTCTGATATGAGTGCAACAGAAGAGTTATAGACTGAAAAAATAAGGATGAAGTCACTCTTAGTGGATCTGGATATCACTGCAAATGACAGTATAAGTAGTAACAAACAAATGAACCCCAGCATTACCTGAGGAACTGTTAACAGATGTGACTCAAAATATCATTATGTAATGAATTACTCAAAGTGAAAGAGCAGGATTGTTGAATGGACTCATGACAAAGAATTTAGGGAATTTTAAGATAATGACAGTTATCAATCTGAGGGAATTGTACTGGTCACAAGAAAATTTAGTCCAGTAAGAAGTGCAATAGTTAGTATTCATTTAATTGTACTATGTTAAATAATGATATCACCATATATCCACCGTGTGGATTAAAATGTTATTTAGATTTACTCTGTAATAAGGCTTGAAATTTCAGGTTTGGAAATGACAACACACTGAGGTCATTAAAATGCAAATGACCATAATTGGTACAGATGTAATCTCTCATGAGATATCCTTACAGCTGAGTAAACATTTCATAAAAAGACATAAATGGAACTGGACTTAGGATATTCTAAAGCAAATATTTTTGGAAAGTCACTGGATCTCCAGGTTACCCAATCAGAGTATTATTCCATTTCCTTTACAAAGTCTAACGTTCACAATCAGAATGTTAAAAAAGAGTTAATGACATCATCAAGTGATAAGAATCTGAAAATAAAAACAAATTTTCTTAAGGTTACACAGATAATTTGCTCACCCTTCTCACAAATTAAACATCTTCCTAAAAGATGCAGCTGCTGTTGATGATGTGTGTTTAAGACTCATCAAAGCAATTCCTGAAGAATGTGACATATGTAAAAGGTATTGAAGAAGTAGGAGCCATGAGCTTAAAGCTTTGGGACAAAGTCAGAAATAGTTCTGTTTTATATTTCGGATTCAGTTTTTCTAAAGTAATGCATTCTAAGGACAAAAAGATAATTGTTGATAAGTGTGTCTGTGATGAGTTTGAAAGCTTTGGTGAAAATATGAACATTGAGGTTATGAACATTGCAGCTGAAAGTCTTTTCAGCAATGGACTCTGTGAAAGGTACCTATTATTAATTTAATGTATTTTCTGTTCCCTAAGTGTTTATGTTTTTATCTCTTTTTGTCCTCTGAGCTTCACTGTTATCCCTTTTCTTTAACTTTGAGTCACTATGATATGTAGCTGAGCCCACTTCTTGACCACTTAAGTACTTTCTATGAATCTATTTACCTTTTTTGCTTGGACTTTGACCTAGTTCAGAAATCTCTGAGGACAAAATCTTTTTATTCTACTCACCACTTAAATTGCATCATGGTTTATGGTGTCTTGGTTGAAGTTCTGGTCAAACTCCCTACGGATCTCCTTTTTGTCCTTATAGGTAGTGAATATAACTTATCTTCTGGACAAGACCAACACGTTTCTGTTCTTTTGTTTACCTCTACTATTGACAGTCCATCACAGACTCCTATTAATGTCCTTGTTTCTTCCTGTAGGTGGTGTGACTACATTCTGAAGTGAACAATTCTGATATTCTCTCTCCTCCTTTAGTCAGATTGTGCATATCTTGCACTCCAGTTTAATAACTCAGAGCAACAGTGATTAGATTAGATTCCCTACAGTATGGAAACAGGCCCTTCGATCCAACAAGTCCACACTGACCCTCCGAAAATTAACCCACCTAGATCCCTTCCCCTACCCTATATTTACTCCAGACTAATGCACCTAACACTATGAGCAATTGAGCATGGCCAATTCACCTGACCTGCACATCTTTGGATTGTGGGAGGAAACCAGAGCACCCTGAGGAAACCCATGCAGACATGGAGAGAATTTGCAAACTCCACACAGACAGTCGCTCTGGGTGGGAATCAAACCCGGGTCCCTGGCGCTGTGAGGCCGTAGTGCTAACCACTGAGCCACCATGCTGCCCCTTCAAACCATGAACATTTACAGGATATTCTGACTGTCCACACCTTCCCACTTTCCATCTCACTATCTATGCTCTGTTACGTACTCAATATATTCAGTTTTTTATATATTCCTTGTGCTAAGTATAATACTATATTAGACTTAAGTTCATTTCTATTATCACTTAAATTGCTTGGTTTATTATACTTAGACTATTGCATCTGTTATGGCATTGGATTCTGTTTAATTATTTATTGTTGATCGGTATCTTTCTGATCTTGCATCTTATGGACTTGCACTTTCAAAATTTCAATTGCAATATTATTTTTAAATTAGTGGCTGGTTTTAGAAGCAGCCCTGAAGAAAGGTTACGTCCGAAACGTCAACTCCTGTACCTCCAGATGCTGCCTGGCTTGCTGTGTTCTTCTAGCCTCCTGCCTTGGATTCTAGCATCTGCAGCTTTTTTTTTAACCTGGTTTTAGAAGCAGGTGATGCTCCGGATATTCACTAAAGTAAAAATATTCATATCCTGCTTAACAGGATGATTGTTAATGGCTTCATTTTGAGAACACCTCACTAGCAAGACAATTCACCAAACTCTGCTGAAGGTTTACTTGGAATGATTGAGCTGATTATACACCATATGGACTTCCTCTTTGAATATCACTTCATTTTTGCAGAACATAATTTACATAATACAAACATTTATCATGCTCATTGCACTGTCCACTGGCTACATGTATTAGTGGCACTTGTTGACATGATTTAAAACTAGCCTGCACCTCATAAAGGGAAGGTGCGTTTCGGTTCCTGGAGCTGAAATCATTAGAGAACTGCTGTTAAATAATTAACAGAGCATGAGAGTTTTTAGTGGAGAAAGCAGAAAGATCAAGATGGTCCTATAATGAGCAAAAGTCAGTAGCAATAGTATAGCTGCAGATATTAATGCCAGAATTTAGTCCCTTTGACTTAGATGCAATATTACAAGTTTAATGACTTCATGTAAGTGGTCAAGGTCAGATTGGACAGGGCATAGTCGTGATGCTACAGTGAAGATTGTTTGTCTCATTGTCCTCGTATCATTAGAGAAGGTGCAGTGTGTGGGCATATTCTTTGGGCCAACAAACAGCATAGTCCTTTGTGAGAATAAATATAGCTTCAAACACATGAATGAATCACAAAGCAAGCCGATTGATTTTATTAAATTGATTTCTTATGCAATTCTTAGTCTAGATTATTTAGTAAATATTGCCTAATAGCAGAATCACATCTAATATTTTGCAAGAATGGACTGGTTAAGGACATTCAGCAAACTGACCTCTATAGATAGTCACTAAAACTCACATACATGACACACTTGAGTGGTATACAAAATATCCTTTTGGCTTGATGGCAGCATCTTACCAATGGAGAATACTGTTTGTCTATTTTATGTAAAATGACACTGTAAGACATCTAGCTTCAGTTGTTGCTCAAAACTGGATGCTTTTAGATCTTAAAAGCAGGAGGATTGATTTTAAGAGCCGTGAGGTTATACTGCAGCTCTCTAGAGCCCTGCTTGGACCACACTTGGAATATTGTGTTCAGTTCTGGTCGCCTCATCATAGGAAGGATGTGGAAGCTTTAGAGAGGGCACAGAAGAGATTCACCACAATGCTGCCTGGACTGGAGGGCATGTCTTATGAAAAAAAGTTGAGGGAGCTAGGGCTTTTCTCATTGGAGTGAAAAAGGATGAAAGGTGACTTGATAGAGGTGTACAAGATGATGAGAGGCATAGATAGAGTGGATAGCCAGAGACCTTTTTCCAGGGCGGAAATGGCTATCACAAGGTGGCATAATTTTAAGGTGATTGGAAGTTTTAGGGGAAATGTCACAGGTAGGTTCTTTACACAGAGAGTGGTGCGTGTGTGGAATGCACTTCCAGCAATAGTAGTAGAGTCAGATACATTAGGGACATTTAAACAACTCTTGGATAGGCACATGGAAGTTAGTACAATGAAGGGTAAGTAGGTTAGTTTGATCTTAGAATAGAATAAAAGGTTGGCACAGTTTCAAGGGCCAAAGGGCCTATACTGTGCTGTACTATGTTCTATAAGACCATTACATATAGGAGCAGGATTAGGCAAATTGGCCTGACAAGTCTGCTCCACTATTTGATCATGGCTGATATGTTTTTCAAGGATATTGTCCTGCCTTTCCCCCATAACCTTTGATCCCTAATCCTAATCCTATCTATCCCTGTCCTAAGAATACTCATGATTTGGAGATGCCGGTGTTGGATAAAAATCACACAACACCAGGTTATAGTCCAACAAGTTTAATTGGAAGCACTAACTTTCAGAGCACCGCTCCTTCATCAGGTGGTTGCGGAGGACACAATTGTAAGACACAGAATTTATAGCAAAAGTTTACAGTGTGATGTAACTGAAATTATACATCGAAAAATACTTTAATTGTTTGTTTATAGTTTCACTTCCTTCATATGTAAATCACAAACCTTTTTTTTAAAAGTTGCATTCTCTGTAACAATTGGTGTCAGCCAGATAATATGTTGAAAGTGTTAGTCCCCTGTATTCCCTGTCTGTGCCATATTATTTGACTGATTCTAACCTAAAAAGTGAGTTAACAGAGTCTTACATGGATTCATGCTGTTTTTGAGCAAAGTACAATGTAACTCTGCAAGTACCAGAGAGTGGTGGCTGTGTGGAATGCTCTGCCACAGGGGGCAGTGGAGGCCCACTCTCTGGATTCATTTAAGAAGGAGTTGGATAGAGCTCTCAAAGATAGTGGAATCAAGGGTTATGGAGATAAGGCAGGAACAGGATACTGATTAGGAATGATCAGCCATGATTATATTGAATGGCGGTGCAGGCTCGAAGGGCTGAATGGCCTACTCTTGCACCTATTGTCTATTGTCTATTGTCTATTGTACAAATTCACCCCCACAAATGTCTATGTATATGTGTGCATGTGGGTTTTGTGTGTGTGTGTGTCTGGGGTGGGGGATTGTGAGTGTCTGTGAGAGAGAGTGTATATGTGTGTGTGAGTGTAAAGTAGTCTAAGTCTGTAAGAGGATGCATGTGGGAGGATGTGTGTCTGTAGGTATGTGTGTGCGTGTCTGTGTGCGTGTCTGTGTATACGTGTGTGCGTGTGTGTGCATTTGTAGGAGTGTCTGTGTGTGTGTATAGTGCAATGGTGGTCACCTGTAGTGTGAAATGAACCCAAGCTCCCGGTTGAGGCCCTCCCTATTGGTACGGAACTTAGCTATCAGCCTCTGCTCAGCCACTTTTCGCTGCTGCCTGTCCCGAAGTCCGCCTTGGAGGATGGTCACCCAAAGGTCCAAGGTCGAATGTCCTGGATCACTGAAGTGTTCCCCAACTGGGAGGGAACACTGACGATTGTTGTGCGGTGCACATTCATCGTTGCCATCCACACTCTGACACGTCTTGCAGCGCCTACTGTGACAGGGCTGTATGGAGCTGTCCTGAGAGCCGGGCAGCTTGCTACGAACAATGATCTGTTTGAGGTTTGGCAGTTGTTTAAAGGTGAGCAGTGGAGGTGTGGGGAAGGTCTTGGTGAGGTGCTCATCCTCATTGATAATGTGTTGCGGGTCACGAAGAACATGGAGTAGTTTTTCAGCTCCTGGGAAATACTGAACAATGAAGGGTACCCTGTCAGTTGCAGGACGTGTCTGTCTCCTGAGGAGATCATTACAATTCCTTGCTGTGGCACGTTTGAACTGGCAGTCGATGGGTTGAGCATTGTACCCCGTTCTTATGAGGACATCCCTGAGTACTTCCAGGTGCCCGTCAAGTTCCTCCTCATCTGAACAGATCCAGTGTACGCGTAGGCCTTGTCAACACAGCCATCCCCTACGGACATCCTCTAGCTAAAGAAATATCTCCTCATCTCAGTTCTATAGACCTGTCCCTTCCCTCTGAGTCTGCAGCCTTGGATCCTAGTCTCTCCTATTAATGAAAACATCTTCTCCATGTCCACTCTATCCAGGCCTCTCAGCATTCTGTAGTTTCAATGAGATCCCCCTATCCTTCTTAACTCCACTGTGCGCAGGCCCAGAGTCCTCAAATGGTCCTCATATGACAAACATTTCATCCCTGAGATCATTCCTGTAAACACCCTCTGGACCACCTCTAAGGCCAGCATGTCTTTCCTTAGATATAGCGCCCTAAGACTACTGACCATATTCCAAAAGCAGTCTGACCACAGCCTCAGCAATATATCCCTGTTCCTGTATTCTAGCCCTCTCAAAATGATTGCTAGCATTGTATTTGCTTTCCTAACTGTCAATAAACCTGCATAATAATCTTAAGAAAATCCTAAATTAGCATTCCTAAATCTCTGTATTACAGATTTCCAAAGCTTTTCCCCATTTAGAAAGTAATCTATTCCCTCCTTTCTTCCTAACAAAGTGCGTAAGCTCACACAATCCTACTTATTATTCCATCTGCTACTTCTTTGCCCACTCTCCTAGTCAGTTCAAGCCCTTCTGCAACCACGTTGCATCCTCAATACTATCTATCCCTCCACCTATCTTTGTGCCATTTCAAACTGAGTAAGAATACCTTCAGTTCCTTTGTCCAGATCATCAATGTATAACATGAATAGCTGTGGTCCCAACATGAACCCCTGCAGAACTCCACTAGTCACTAGCTGGAAAATACCCCTTTATCCCAATTCTCTGCCTTGTACCAGGATATGCGAGCTAACAATATAGCCAATCCTCTATCCATGCTCCTCATACCACAGGCTCTTACCTTATTTGGCAGCCTCCTGTACAGCACTTTGTCAAAGCCCTCTGGAAATAACAATAGTTCACAAGTATTGGCTCTTCTATGTCTAATTTGCTGATTACCTCTTCCAAGAATTCTAACAGATTTGTCAGGTATTACAATCCCTTGACAAAGCCAAGTTATCTCCTTTAGAACCCTGGTGTGTAATCCTTCTGGTCTGGGTAATTTATCCACCTTCAGATCTTTCAGCCTCCCCAGCAACTTCTCCTTAGTGATGACCATTGCACTCACCTCTGCCCCTAACTCTCTTGAAGTTCTGGTATGCTATTGGTGTATTCCACTGTGAAGACTGATGGAAAGTACCTATTCTGTTTCCCATTACTACTCCAGCCTAATTTTCCAATGGTCCAATGCCCACTCTTGCCAATCCCTTACCTTTCATATATCTAAACAAACTCTTGCAATTTTCTTTTATATTGTTAGCTCGCGGATCCTCATATTTCATCTTCACTCATCTAACTCCCAACCCCCCAACCCAGTCCACCTGCTTATTGGAGACCCCCATGATTATTGTAGTCGTGTTTTTCTTTAAATTACTTTTCTATCTCCTGATTTATTTTCTAACCCACATCCTGAGGACTGCTATGAGGCCTCTAATAACTCCAACCAAGGTCTTTTTTACTTTATGGAGAAAGTGAGAACTGCTGGAGGTCAGAGTCGAGGGTGTGGTGCTGGAAAAGCGCAGCAGGTCAGGCAGCATCTGATGAGCAGGAGAATCAACATCTCAGGCATAAATTCCTCCATTCCTGACGAAGGGCTTATGCCCGAAATGTCGATTGCCCTGCTCCTCGGATGCTGCCTGACCTGCTGTGCTTTTCCAGCACCATACTCTCAACTTTTTTTCTTTATGGTTACTCTATCCACAAAGATTCTACACCTTCTGACTCCATATTTCTTCTTGCTATCGATTTAATTTATTTTCTTTCTAACCAATGCAACCCCACCCCCTCTGCCCATCTGCCTATCCTTTCAATAGAATGTGTATCCTTGGATATTTAGTTCCCACCCCTGACCTACTTGCAACCACATCTCTGTGGTACCCACAGCATTGTACCTGTCAATTTCAATCTGCGCTACAGGTTCATTCACCTTGTTTCATATTTTAGGCAGTACAAGTGTAACACTCTCAGTCTTGCATTGACTGCCGCCTTCTCACAAATGCCCCCTCATCTGCTGTGTCTGAAGTTAGATTCTTGAGCTGTTCCATACTCTCTATCCTATTACTTGTTCTGGAACCTTTAATACCCTCTCCTGACCTCCCCCCTTGAAATGGTTTAAAGTTCCTGTGATCTCGATTTGCCCCTATTTGTACCATCAAGTTGTGTACCTCATTCTGAATGCTTCCTGCTCTGAAGATACAAAGCCTTTTAACTTTTTGTCGAGTTTCTCTACACTTTTATGATTCCTTGGTTTGTATGGCATTCACACATTCTGTCCCTTTCATTAATTTTCTCGTAACAACCAATCCCATCATTAACCAGCAACTCTATCTTTTCCTTTCCCTTTGATTTTATAATTTTCCATGTTACTGAACCTGCCCCATACTCCCACTATTTAACTTAAAATCCTAACTACAGCTAGTTTCACTCATATTTAACAATCATAGCTTCACTTCACCAAGACACTTGGTATTATTCCAAGCTCCAAATCGTATCTCACATCTTTTCCACACTGCCAGTCACTTAACCATGGTGGGCTTATTGCTACAATAATTGCATGATATCTCAACCTCCATTTCAGCACAAAGAGATTCCACCTAAAGTTTGGATACTGCAATACAGATTGCTGTCATACAAGCTCAGGCCAATGCCACTCTACAAGCAGATAGCAATATTCAAATAGATCTTCAGGGTGTCATAGGAGTCCGTCAATCTACCCTCCAAAATATTGCGATGACTGCTGAAGCATGATCCTTGGGGAACAGCTCAAACCTGCTCTTCTCAAGACACCAGACCCTTGCCACTTTGCTTGTGCTTTTGCTATTACCTTCTCACATTCTGTTCCTTACTGAGGTTCAGGAAGGAGAATTGCTCCCTGGACACAATGCATGGACATGCATCCTAATCCCTTCCCTGTCAGGTGATGAATTCTCACTGCAACTCAGCTTGGTGTAAAATTAATTTGGTAGGTTTGCTATCAGCATCCCATTTACTGGGAGGAATCTAAAGGGCCTGTTTAATCTAGTATGGTAAAGGACAAGCCTCTTAAATAAGATGCAATTTATTTCATGATATCAACTAGGTCTACAATAATGCTATGATAAAATAAGGCTGTGAGATTTCAATGTTAGATCTTACTCCTTCAAGCTGTCTGCTGCCTGAGTCCATATGGCAAAATCATGTTTTGTGGTGCTTAATGTACTCCTCAGCATTAACACTTTTAGGTCCTTACATTCATTTACTGTACTCTCCTCCTTCTCTCATTTATCCTTCTTGGTGCAGTGTCTGTTCATTTTCCAGTCATGTTTGATTCTGAAAGGAAGGGCTACTACTGTACCTATGTTGGAGAAACTGGTTGATGCAGAACCCTTGGAGTTAACAAAAGCATTTCAGCAACCGTCACATCACTACCTGCAGATTGTTTAAAACTGAAACAGTGATAAAATTTGTTGTGGTTCTGTTCGCCGAGCTGGAAATTTTTGTTGCAAACGCTTCGTCCCCTGTCTAGGTGACATCGTCAGTGCTTGGGAGCCTCCTGTGAAGCGCTTCTGTGGTGTTTCCTCCGGCATTTATAGTGGGTTGTCCCTGCCACTTCCGGTTGTCAGTTTCAGCTGTCCGTTGTAGTGGCCGGTATATTTATCAAATATCTGTGCAATTGTAGAAACAACAAGAAAACTAATGTGTCAGGAGCTAACCTTTAAGTAGTTGATGATCCCATTAAATTCTGAAGATAAATGTCGGGATGAGAGGAGAGGATTGCAGTATATTTCATGCTGGTTGAACATTAATTATGCAAGGTTAAAAGATCACATTGGATAGAATATGAAGCTCATAAAATGGCATCACTAATGTCAAATCACTGCTGTTTGCTGAGTAATACCATGATCTGCATGTGCCATATACTTCTAGGATACACCAGTCTTAATCTCTGAACCAATATTATATTTTGTGCCAGAGCATCACAGATGCCATTTCAAAATGCAGAGGTACAAGAGATAGATGTTACTAAAAGCCTGTTGCTCTTATCCCATCATGAGTGTTCTTTTAATATTCTATGGTCTTGCACAATGTTTGACTTATTTTGTTTATTTAATTCCTATAATATACAGGTTTCCACCTTCATGTTAGATTTGATTTAGTCATATTTTCATATTTTACATCTCATCTGTTCTAAAGTCTTGTCTGAGTTTTTAGCAAGGAGACAAAGGTTTTGGACTTAGCAGAAGTGACATCCAGGCAATGTACCAATACAGTTATTTACAGTAGTCTACCATCCCCTAAAATACAACTATCTCAGGGCGAGAGCACAATAGCATTAATGGGTCAAAAGACACTCCCTACAAACTCTGTACAGTATGCCCCACAAAGACTGTCCTGTATCATGATGGTGAGCTGTGTAGCCTCACTATTAGGCCACTGGCATGGTGCAGCTGCAGTCCTCACCAGATAACAAAAATTGGGGAAGGCAAAATGGAGAAGAGGGTGACCTGATTATTTGACAACGAGAGGGAATGTCTTCTTGCTCAGTAATGTTATGATCTGTTCATCCCCTGATAATTTACGCAGAATCCCTTTGTACTAAACTCGTTACTGTTTCCTTTATCCTCTGTTGAAGGACTTTTAAGGCGTTTAGACAATCTCTATATCAATTATATAGTAACAAAGTAGAATTCAGAACTTGCCAAAAATTACTGCGAAGTGCCAGATTTGGCATTTAGGTTCTACTTTTAAGATCTTTTTATCATTTTTCCATTCTTTTCAAATGAATCAGTGAGTGATCTGCTCCACCGAGTCTAGGAGGAGGTCTACCAGATACAACATACTATGCAACAGCACAATGGATAATTTTCTCTGCAATCTTACTGTCTTGCCTGTACATCAATGTAATTCTTGTACTTGGTACTTCTTGGTTCACAAAACTGAGGTGATTCCCTAGGACTATATTGCACAGCATGTTGCACTACATTATCCTGAATGCAATGGTTCAGTTAGTTCATGAACATGTTATCCAGTGAAGAGGAAAAAGATTCCTGTCAGTATCTAGTTTGAATGCTGAGTACTCAGCATTGACTCAATTACTCATGCAGTAAGATCAGATTCGGTTGGTGTCAAACAGAAGTGTGGTTTTCACCACAGACATTCTGAAGCTGTTGCGTATTCACAGTTTTTCTATTGATCCAGTGTTGCAGACTCCATATGTAAATATGATTAATTTCACAACATTGACAGCCTTGAACTCTATTATAGAACCACTTCTTGAAGTACATTTGCTGAGCAACGACAATTGAATTCCCATCCTATGAATTAATTAGAAAGCTATGATGCAAAGATGACATTTCTTCCATGCATATTAACATGATCATGAAATAGCTGATAAAGTTTTAAGCAAGGCTAAACAATTACATATCACTCCATTCATACCACACTTAGAAAGAAACTGTTTTAAAATGAATTCCACCCTGAACTTCACAGAAGACAACAGTAATTTTAAAAAGGTTTAAATGCATGCTTTGAACCCCAACATAATGTATGAATGGTAGGTGATTAACACTAGGGACCAAGGTGAAAAATAATCCATTAATTGATACATAACATTGTTAACTTAGCTCGCAGAAGCCTGTGAATTCGCACAACTGAAAGATGATCTCATTAAAGATAGAATCACCTTAAACTTAAGAAATCCTATCATCACAGCATGACTGCTAAAATAAATCTTGACTCTTGAAGATATCACAAATATGAACCGAAACTCTAAGATTGTAAATCAATAGCTGCAGTACATACATAAGAGAATAGCTGAGTTTGTCCACAGTGTGGAGAAGCTGTCCTGATCTGTGAGCTGTATTGACAAGCAGCTCAAAAATGTCTACTATATTGATAAGCATCCTAGATCTTTCAAGTACATCAATGTGGAGTAGAGCAGTGAATATCCAAAAAAAATGCCAACAGAAAGATTAAACTTGAAGGACAAGTTTCAAATACTGCAACAGTCATCACATGACTCAAAAGAACTTGACACGGTCAGCCTGGGGAAAAAACTGTAAGAAACTAAGCTATTTTGCATACAGGCATTGAGCTAGGTATTAGACAAACAAGCCTATAAAGGCATAAAGATAATCACTATAAAGATTCAGCCGAAATCAAGCAATGATGCTGGAGACATATCAGACAAAAATTTGGACACTTCGTTCTATACCTTAGAATAATTCAGTCTCAGGGAAGGGTGCTGAGGGGATGGTTAATGGTAACATCATGTTGGAGCTGGTGGAAATGGCAGAAGATAAGTAATTAAATGGGATGAAAGATGAGAACAAAGGGAACCCCATTATTGTTCTAAGAGAGAGTGGAAGGAATAAGAACTGCATGTGAACACAGTCAAGGGCTCAGTTGGGAAATCTGGTTGAGGGAAAGCAAAGACATTTCTGTGGCAAGTTGCATCATTACAACAGATGTGACAGAAGAAGTGTGAGAAAGGAATGGAATCCTTACAGATTATGTACTGTGAGAAGGCTTAGTCAAGGTTGCTGTGGGAGTCAGTGGAGTTTTAGTCATTATTAGTTCATAGTCTAGCATCAGAGATAGATTAAAATAAGATAAGGAAGGGAGGGAAGAGTCAAAGGTGGACTGTGTGAAACTGAGAGGGTGTGGAAGTTGGCAGAAAACTTGATGAAGTATTTCAATTCTGACCAAAAGCGGACATGGCTCTGACTGCCATCAATATAACAGAATAAAAGTTGACCCAAGGGACCTGAGTAAGTCCGAAGCAAGAAATGTTTGGCATATCCTTCAAAAATGTATGCATAGCTAGAATTGCTACAAGAAACACAGGACAAGTCCCAATTTGTTATGACTAATCTCTGGGTGTAGTTTCCCAATTTATTACCAGATGGAATTCATTGTATTGTCCAACTTCCAGGTATGGAACTAGCTCTCTTTCTTTATTCATTTACCCCCTTGATTGGTCACAACAAAGTTAGTTTGAAAAAAATCCCTTACTTGTGAATGCCTTTCTCCCAGACCAAATATATTTATGTTTTCAAAGCAGCCAATTTAACTAGGCTTTCTTCAGTAATGCATTTATCAGTTACCAAAAAGGAGAAAAAGTAATAATGCAACACACATTCAGCCAGATTAAAAATAAAGTGACTCCAAAATAAAAACAATCTCTGGATTGTTCGTGAAAAGTAGATAGTGGAACCTTGCAGTTGTTACATTGGGTGATACAGATATCACTGATGTTAGGAGGCAAGCAGTTGATTTTGAGAAGTTGGTTTTGCATGTCCACTGAAAGACCTTTGACCTGTTTCCTTTTGATGGTGGTTTCACATTCTTTCTAGCTTCAGCAAAAAGAGACAGACATCCTTTCATTTTCACTTGATACACAAGGCTGACGAGAGGTTTTCTCAGCTTTGACACTAACAGCGCACACTTTTGCCTACAAACACACCCAAATCCAGGTTAAAACTGGATTTTAAACCCTGTTTTTGTGTATTCTTGAAAGGGACAAAACACAAACATGTCTCTCATCCAGACTGTTCTCTTTTCTCCCATCGCATTCGCAGTCTTGAAATAAATAACAGGCGATTGCAGTTCAGTTTGCAGTGCACTTCTCATTATCATTTCCTTCTCTTTTAATCTTCTTTGATACTTTACAAGGTGTAACATCCCAAGCAATTTTTTTGTGGACCCTCACAGCCTACAGCCTGACAACATGTTCGTATATTGTGTTTCATCAGGAAGCTTGGAAGGTCAATTTCATTTATTAAAATAAAAATCTTGAATGGAAAGCTGATCACCATGGTGGGGCCTGCATGTGACATCAACCCCACAGCAATGTAGTTGACTCTTACCTGCCAACTGAAATGACCCAACAAGATGGCAGCTCAGGACTATCTACTCCAGGAAAATTAAGGATGGACAATAAATGTGGCCTTGCCAGTGACGTCCTCATTTTCTGAATGATAATTATGATAATAATGAAGCATAAAATAATAAGATTGAATATTGAATAATTGAACACTTTCCATATGCAAATTATTACAAAATATTGAACAAAGGAGATCCCCTTAATTTATAGAATGAAGATTAAAATTCTGTTGCACCCTACATTTTGTATCAGTCCATGTATCAAATGTTACCATAGCAATTTTGCTGTCAATTCTAGTAAAGTGAACAAAATTGGCTTCAGATTGTTGATACTCTGTGTTAGCTAGAAGCAGGATGTTAGCAATAAGAGCATGATGACAACCCTCTTTAAAAGGAGCATCTGCAATCATCAACAATGGAATCAGTCATTCAGAAGGTAGCTGTAGTTATAACAATTGTTTTTAAAAAAAAAATTCAGACTTTAATTTAAACCTTCTATGTTGTTAAAAGAAAGTCATACAGTTAAACTCAAGATTTTATAAAGATCTTCGTATCCTCCCATTCATAATGAATTGTATAATTAGAAAGGCAACAAATCTGACAGAAAGTGCATTTAATATCGCTACTTTTTTTTATACATCTGTTTATGTACTTATTCATGAGATGAAGGTCTCGCTGGCTAGGCCATCATTTATTGCCCGTCCCTAATTGTCCAGAGGACAGTTTAGCGTCCTGTGGGTTTGGCCATGTAATGATTGTGGTTTCCTTCCCTAAATGATATTAGTGAACATGATGGATTTTTCCCAACAATTGACAATAGATTCATAGTCATCATTAGACTCTTACTTGTAGATTTTTATTGAATTCAAATCCACCATCTGCTGTGGCAGGATTCAAACCCAGGACCTGGACTATTACTTGGATCTCTGGATTAACAGTCCACTGATGATCCCACTAGGTTGCTGCCTCCCCTTAAACAGATACAGAATCACTCTTCCTATATATCTTCTTCATTTACACTTTAATTGAAAAATAGAGAATGTACAGCTGAGAAGGAAAGTCATTTGGCCCAATGTGTCATAGAAACATGGAGATATAGAAAATAGTTGTGCCCATACACTTTCATTCCTTTAGCCCAACAAATTATATATATCTTCTTCTTGAAAACTTTCAAGGTATTGGTTCAACCACTTCTGTGGCAGACAATTTTCTATGTGAAGAGTTTTCTCTTCATCTCAGTCCTAAATGGCCTACCCGTATCCTTACAAACTGTTGATGTTTCTGTGTCAGTTGAGGCAGAGCTGTCTAGCTTAATAACACTTCCTTAATAACAGTTCTTGAACTGGAGTCTTGTGGGTTATATCGGTTCAAGTGTGTTCTTTATTCCAATGACTTTGATGGGACTGTTGGTTATCAATTAATACAAACTGAAACAGAAGCCTTTGGGAATGATGAAAAACACAAACTCAATCACAATCAGAGATCTGGGAGATCACAATCCGGGAGTTTTCGTAACTTTTTCAAGTGATTTCAGTCTCTTCTGTTCTACTGTTTGGAACTTTCTCCCTTTCCTGGCTCCTCCACCTCTCCTTTTCTCTTTTCATCTCCAAACATATTATTAAAACCATCATAGTCTTATGTCTATAGCTTGTCATTTATTTGATCTACATTAAATTTATGTATTCCTATTTATTCCTCCCTTTCCTGTAAAATGTCTTGTGATATTTCCAACATTAAAAACGCCATATGAATAGTTGTCAATGAAGGATTACACATATTGAGTCACTGTATGACTCATGGTGCTGTGCATAGTCATTTCCTCAATCCTGGATACCAGCTACCATCATAATTTAATAGTCAGTGATAATTGCCTGAGAACGTGGAGAAATGAACAATGATCTCTTGAAAAGTGTCCATAATACAGAGGAGGAGGAGATACTGGGCAGCTTAAAATGAATAAAGGTGGATTAATCCCCAGGACCTGATCAGGTGTATCTCAGAACTTTGTGGGAAGTTAGGGAAGTGATTGCTGGTCCCCTTGCTGAAATATTTGCATTATCAATAGCCATGGGAGAGGTGCCAGAGGGCTGAAGGTTGGTTAATATGGTGCCATTATGTAAGAAAGGTGGTAAGGAAAAGGCAGGGAACTATAGATGGGTGAACCTGACATCAGTGGTGGGGGAGTTGTTGGAGGGGATTCTGAGGGAGAGGATTTACATGTATTTGGAAAAGCAAGGGCTGATTAAGGACCGTCAATATGGCTTTGTGCATGGGAATCATGTCGCACTAAATTATTTTTTCTTTGAAGAAGTGACAAAGAGGATTGATGAAGGCAGAGCAGTGGACGTTCTCTACCTGAACCTCAGCAAGGCATTTGACAAGGTTCTACAAGGTAGACTGGTTAGCAAGGTTAGATCATATTGAATCCAGGGAAAGCTAGCCACTTGGATACAAAATTGGCTTGAAGGTAGGAGACAGAGGGTGGTGCTAGAGGGTTTTTTTCAGACTGGAGGCCTGTGTCCAGTCGTGTGCTGCAAGGATCGGTCCTGAGTCCACTGCTTTTTGCCATTTATATAAATGATTTGGATGTGAGTATAGGAGGTAAGGTTTGTAAGTTTGCAGATGACATCAAAATTGATGGTGTAGTAGGCAGTGAAAAAGTTTATTTCAGAATACAACGGGACCTTGATCAGATGGGCTGATGGGATAATTTAGATAAATGTGAGGTGCTTCATTTTGGTACGGAAAATCAGGGCAGGTTTTATATACTTAATGGTAGGGTTCTGAGGTGGGTTGCTGAAGAAAAGAGACATTGGAGCGCAGGCTGATAGTTCCCTGAATGTAGAGTTACATGTAGACAGGGTGGTGAAGAAGGCGTTTGGTACACTTGTCTTTATTGGTCAGTACATTGAATATTAGAGTTAGGAGAACATATTGCAGCAATACAGGACATCGGTTATGCCACCTTTGGAATATTGTGTGCAATTCTGATTTCCCTGCTATTGGAAAGATGTTGTTAAACTTGAAAGGGTGCAGAAAAGATTTACAAGAATGTTGTCAGGGTTGGACGGTTTGAGCTATAGGGAGAGGTTGAATAGGTTGGGGTTATTTTCCCTGGAGTGTTGGAGGCTAAGGGGTGACCTTTCGAGGTCTATAAAATCATCGATATGGTGAATGTCTAAGGGCCTTTTCCCAGGGTAGGGGAGTCCAAAACTAGAGGGCATAGATTTAAAGATGAGAGGGGAAAGATATAAAAGGGACCTAAGGGTCAAGATTTTCACACAGAGGGTGGTATGTGTATGGAATGAGAGAGGAAGTGGTGGACTTTTGTACAATTAGAATATTTAAAAGGCATCTGGATGGATACATGTTTAGGAAGGGTTTAGAGGGATATGGGCCAAATGCTAGCAAATGGGGCTAGATTAATTTAGGATATCCAGTTAGTATGGGTGAATTGGACCGAAGGGTCTGTTTCTATGCTGTACAACTCTATGACTCCATGACTACACAATTAAACAAAGCCTGAGATGCTAAAGAGCGATAAGCCAGTGTCTCTTTGCTTCCGATGGAAGTTACAAGCAAGCTTCTTGCTCCCTGTTAACTTAGATGACTTCACCATGAAGTGCGGTGCTAAAGTGCCCTTGAGTCACTACCTGCTTGAAAAGAGCATGCCAAATTTTTAGCAGCTAGCATCACTTGAAGCCAGTCTACATTTCTTAAAGGAGGGCCCTTGTAGATCCATGGTAATATCTGTGCTTCTGGGCCTGACATTCTGGGCTTATGTCCCAACTGCTCTTAATATGTGCAAACAATTTGATTGAACATATCTGCATTTATTAAAGGGGAAGTATGTTGTAACTGCAGCAGATGCTGACAGTCATTCTACAACGGATCCTGATCTGGCAATGATAGAAGAATGGCATAACATGGAGGAGAATGGGCTCAGAGATTTTTTGATATCACACTAGAAGACTTGATGTAGGAGATGAAGAGGTGTTGCCATTTATCCACTTGGAGTGATAATTAGTGCCTGGAATCTTGCTCCAAGGGTTGAGAGTGTGGTGCTGGAAGAGCACAGCATGACAGGCAGCATCCAAGGACCAAGAGAATTGACGTTTCAGGCATAAGCCCTTCATCAGGAATGAGGCCTGTGGGCTGGGGGGCTGAGAGATAAATGAGAGGGGGTGGGACTGGGGGGAAGGTCGCTGAGATTGCAATAGGTAGATGAAGGTGGGAGAGGAGGTGATAGGTGGGAGAGGAGGTGGAGCGGAATGATGGGAGTGATGATGGATATGTCAAGAGGGCGGTGCTAAGTTGGATGCTTGGGACTGGGTTAAGGTGGGGGGAGGGGAAATTAGGAAACTGGTGAAATCTGTGTCGTTGCAAGATCCCAAGGTGGAAGATGAGGCGTTCTTCCTCCAGTTGTCGGGTCGTTAGGGTTTGGCGATGGAGGAGGCCCAGGACCTGCATGTCCTTGGTGGAGTGGGAGGGGGAGTTGAAGTGTTCAGCCACATAGCAGTAGGGTTGGTTGGTGCAGGTGTTCCAGAGATGTTCTCTGAAACAATCTGCAAATTAGCGTCCTGTCTCCCCGATGTACAGGAGACCACATTGGGAGCAACAGATATAGTAGATGACAATTATGGAAGTACATGCAAATTTCTGTTGGCTTTGGAAGGATCCTTTCGGGCCTTGGACTGAGATGAGGGGGGAGGTATGGGCGCACGTTTTGCCTTCTTGCAGAGGCGGGGAAGGTGCTGGAAGAGGGGTGTGGGCTGTTGGGAGGGGGCGAGATCTGACAAGGGAGTTGCAGATGGAATGGTCTCTCTGAAACGTTGATAGGGTGGGGAGGGAAATATATCCCTAATGGTGGGGTCTGTTTGTAGGTAATGGAAATGGCAGAGGATGATGCGATGTATATGGAAATTGTGGGTGTAAAATGAGAACCAGGTGGGTTCTGTCCTTGTTGCATTGCTTCAAGGATTTGGATACAATGTCGAATGCAGTTCAATGACCAGAATTACCTGTGATTTAGGTCAGAGAATGTAATTTCAAATGCCATCACCCACCAACTGAAACGTTAGCTTTAGAGGCTGCTCAATGGACTACACCCTGACGATTTACTTGCAATTTTATTTTGATCACAGCACATGCCTAATAT
The DNA here is from genome assembly GCF_037043375.1 of Chiloscyllium plagiosum. Taxonomy (NCBI): domain Eukaryota; kingdom Metazoa; phylum Chordata; class Chondrichthyes; order Orectolobiformes; family Hemiscylliidae; genus Chiloscyllium; species Chiloscyllium plagiosum. The sequence goes on from NW_028270146.1 coordinate 39,516,683, forward strand.
TCATAGCTTCAATTCAAACTTGCACATTTAGAACTGCCATAGGTCTGACACCGACATTGCACGCATTATCAATATTCAATCATCATATTGAATCCTTTCATTTGTTGAAGTTTAATGCCCATACATTCTCCAACCCTTTAGACAGGTTTGCTGGTGGGGATATGAGACAAGTGTGGAGAATCCACAACCTTCTTATCATTCTCTGATTTACTCAAGGGTGGCAAACCTCAAATACTCAAGTACCTTCCCACTCAGAAATGAATTGAACTCTTAACAAGTGACTTAAAGTCCACATTCCACTGTTGCTGGTTGCTGATCAGGCAGATCCACTCCTGGGAAAACCCTAGCAGATTGACCTGGGGTTTGGTGGAGGAGGGCTATTTCCCTCCTTGCCAGGCTCTCTATGCCTAATGAATGCATCCACTGTTGAGGTGGAGGTAGCTTGAGTAAGTTGTCCCTCTTCAAATTGACACCTCTCCCTCCACTCACTGGGGCCTCCCCTTCTGGATCAGACGAACACAACCCACTCATTATTTTCCTGGGGCTCCAGTGTCAATTCCTGGTTGAGGATGAATATTCCTGGTATTGCAGCCCATATGAGAGAGTTACAAGACAGTGAATGATTGGCTCCTCACAGGATTTCCAGAGAAGATTTTCCTCAGGGAAGGACCGAGAAGCCTGATGATGTGTAATTGGGATTAAATTTGACTGACCTCCTGAACATGGTCTTTGAAAGGTTTCAAACAGTTTTCCAGTTGCTGGACAGGCCTCACACCCTGACCTTTGATTTCTGCCCACTGACACATTTTCTCTCGCTTTTGAAGAAGGCAAAACATAGCCAGAGGCAGTAGAAGCAGACTGGTAATTTCTTAACTGGATAGAGGAAACAGTGATCCCTGTCACTGGAGCAGCCATGATGGTGGCTATGACCATCATGATCTCCTAGTCATTCATCATCCTTCTTACTCTCCACTCATTCACACTAACTTAGAAACTGCAGAAGGTATAAACCTGCACTTCTTGTTTCCTCCACTTTCTTCATCATGATCACCCTATCCTTGTGCCTTTCTCTTTCAAGAACAACAACATAATCAGGCAGTCATGGGAGAGCAAAAACTGAATGAGAAGGAAGACAGATATAATGGAGAAACATTGTTACTTGGGCTCATATTTGTAGCCACCACCTCAGATAATAGCAGTGTGCACATTTTCAAGGACAACTTAAAGATAGATTTTATATGTTGTGAGACTTGGGTATGAGTGACATATCTGGGACAGGGTGTGAGTTAGAACAGTTGCTTGAGGGTGATGTTCTGGTGTTATAGATTTTGGTGTGGGCTTTTATGGGGTGACCTACAGAAGGAGGGTAATGTGCATGCAGAAAGAAAAGCTTAATGTTTTGGCAAGACTACTTGAAAGCTTCATTGAGGAGTTCGCACCAACAAAGCGCAGGGCTTCGTACAGATTTTGAGCCCATATTTTCTGGTGTGGAAGCGATGGCATGAGCAGAATTGCAGGCCCAAGCATGATGCAGCATGATAGTTGATGCCTCAGTTTCCAGTGCTGCACAAGTACAGGTTTTCCATTGTCTGAGTGCCACTTTGGAACATTAGACTGAAATCCTGCCAGGTCAGCTTGCTGCCACTCAAAATCATACTGCTGCAATATACCTGCAGATACCAGTACTCAAAGGACTTGGAAGGTCTGATAGAAGTCCAGCAATTTGTCCTCCAGCATATCCCTACGATTGGTTGAGTGCTGCTTTGGGATAATGGCAGAAAGGCAGCAATCAGCAGAGCACAAACCTGCTCCCATTTGACAGGAGGAGAACATTCCTTCACTCTGCCAATGTCTTTGCAGTTTTATATCAGTCATCCAGAATGCTGCTGATCATGCAAATGCTGTAGTCCAAAGCTGGACCTTCTATGGCCCACATTTCCTTAGGGATTTCCTGCAACGACATCTGGCAGTCTCCTGCAATGAAAGCGTTGAATGGAGTACAGTGCCCAACTCATCGACTGCCAGTTCTGACGTGCCACAGTAAGGAACCGCAATGACCTCCTCAGGAGATAGACACGTGCTGCAACCGACAGGGTACCCTTTGTTGTTCAGTATTTCCCAGGAGCTGACAAACTACGCCATGTTCTTCGTGGCCTGCAACACATTATCAATGAGGATGAGCACCTCACCAAGACCTTCCCCACTCCTCCACTACTTGCCTTTAAACAACCACCAAACCTCAAACAGATCATTGTTCGTAGCAAGCTGCCCGGCTCTCAGAACAACTCCATACAACCCTGTCACGGCAGGCGCTGCAAGACGTGTCAGAGTGTGGACATAGATACCACCATTATGCATGGGGACACCTCCCACCTTGTACATGGCAGGTACTCATGTGACTCAGCCAACATTGTCTATCTTATACGTTGCAGGCAAGGATGCCCTGAAGCATGGTACATTGGGGAAACCAAGCAAAGGCTACGACAACGGATGAATGGGCACCGCACAACAATCAACAGACAAGAGTGTTCCCTCCCAGTTGGGGAACACTTCAGTGGTCCAGGACATTCGACCTCGGACCTTTGGGTGACCATCCTCCAAGGTGGACTTCGGGACAGGCAGCAGCGAAATGTGGCCGAGCAGAAGCTGATAGTTAAGTTCGGTACCCATAGGGAGGGCCTCAACCGGGACCTTGGGTTCATGTCACATTACAGGTGATCACCATTGCACTACACACACACACACAGATACTCCTACACACACACTCACTCACACACAAACAGACAGGCACTCCTATACACACATACACACGGATCCACATGTACACAGATGCGCACACAGACACCCTTACAGATACACACATTCCCACACTCACACATGCACCCCCTCACAGACTTAAGACACTCTACACTCACTACACACACACACACATACACTTTATCACACTGACAACCCCCAACCCAGACAGACACACACACACAGACAAAGACCCACATGCACACACATATCTTGTGGGGTGAATTTGTACTTGTAGGGTTACATTGTACTTTGCTCAAAAACTGCATGAATTCATGTAAAACTCCATTATCTCACTTTTTAGACTAGCATCAATCTAAACATCATGGCAGAGACAGAGAACACAGGGGGCTAACGCCTTCAACATATTGTCTAGCTATCACCTAACCTGAGAATGCAACTTTTAAAAAAAGGTTTTGTGATTTACCTATGAAATAAGTGAAACTATCATGGTATTCAAACAGATGAAAGACTTAACAATCAATTTTTCAATGTATAATTTCAGTTACATCACACTGTAAATTTTTGCTATAAATTCTGTGTGTTAGGATTGAGCCCTCCAGTATCACCTGATAAAGGAGTGACGCTCTGAAGGCTAGTGTGCTTCCAATTAAACCTGTTGGACTATAACCTGCTGTTGTGTGATTTTTAATTTATGCAGTTAATGATTATGGTTCCCATGCTATCATTGTAACTGCTGGGTAAGATTAGTCATTTTCTGAGAAGTTGTTAAAATGGATTGGATTTTGTCTTTAATTTTTTTAAAATGGTCTAAAAGGGTTCCTGGGCGTTTTCGGCTATAACTCTGAGGAATGCAAGAAAGATTGAAAAACAAGTTAACCTACTCTAATGCCATTGTAATAGACATTCAGCAGGGAAACACACCTAACTCTTTTGCAAAAGAGAGGATAAAATTGCTCAGAGAACTGGTTGAAAATGTGTTGCTGGAAAAGCGCAGCAGGTCAGGCAGCATCCAAGGAACAGGAGAATGATTCCTGAAGAAGGGCTTATGCCTGAAACGTCGATTCTCCTGTTCCTTGGATGCTGCCTGACCTGCTGCGCTTTTCCAGCAACACATTTTCAGCTCTGATCTCCAGCATCTGCAGCCCTCACTTTCTCTCAGAGAACTGGTTATATGGCACACGAGAGGATTCCAACTTCCAGGCTGGGGGTACAATTGATTTCCATGTCTCGCTTATTTGTTCATCCTCTTGGAATCAATGTATGGCTATGTACATAGCACCCAGGAAAGAAGGTATTTTGCATTTGTGATTCACAGAATCTTTATAGTTACATTGGTGAGCTTAGAAACATAAAAGGTATCGTTAATATGGAGTAAGGTTGATTTCATGGTCACATTCAATCATGGTCCCTGACGTCAAGGATTCTTTCAAATTGATTTTCATTTACATCCATGTAGTCTTTGAAAATCAATGAAGTTGTTGCAGAGCAATTGTGACTTATCTGGACATGCTTGGGATGGAGAATCAAATTTGTGAACTGGTTTAGGGAGGCACACATGAGGCATCTATCCATCCAAGTTAAGCAGACCTCTTACCTTTCATCATCTTGGAGTAAAGTGCCTTGCATTCATGGTTCAGCCTGCATGTCTGTACATACACTTCACAACACACCATTGTACCTGCCTCCAAAGCAATGCTAATTTATCTGTTGAAGCTGACAAATATTCAGAAGTCACCAATGTTTAAGGGCTTATACTTAAAGGCACTTCACTCATTATAAGCCAGAAACTCCACTTCTTCACTCATTATAAGCCAGAAACTCCACAACAGCTCCAGCCACAAGGATCTGTACTCATTATTAGATTACTAGTCCAGAGACATTATCTCTGCACCACCACCTCCTCACCATGCTGACAGTCTTCTAATGCTTCCTGGGCACTGCTCTGCCTGTTCACTGTCTAGGCAGTGCTCACCACCTAGCAGGGCTATTCATGCTCATCAAGTGTCCAAGTGCACATTCCTACCTCAGTCAACCCTTCTCTTCCTCTCACTGCAAGAAAACCTGGCGCATAACAGGAAGGAGAAAGTCCAGATTGGTGGAAGCCTTTCTGATCATTACATCTTCATCACATCTGAGGAAGATGCAGTTCAATTGGCTGGTGAGGATTTGAGAGAGTGGAATAGCTGAAGCGAGTGAGCAACATTGTTGCTTACTCTTTTCGGAAGTGGAATCACTCTTACACACTCCTCCACATACCAACTCCCTTATCAACTAACTTGCTTTTTTCTCTTCTACAACATAAGCAGTGTTCCTCCAGTAAAATGAAAGTGCACACAGTGGCTCCCTGTACAAGCACCTCTTAAAATATTGTTTGGGATATTTTACCTCCATCAGCACAGATATTGTCACCTTCATGACTATCCTGACTAGAGTAGACCAGGGGATGCAATCTGCTGACCACATCATTGACACATGTCTGCAGCTACTGGAGAAAGAAATACCTGAGGACTCTGATGTTCAAGGACATCCAGAGACTAGGCACCTGCCCAGTCCCACCCATACGATGCCATTCTACTCAGCCATAAGTCACATGGTCAACCTGCAAAGACAGATCCGGCAGAGATTCTGAAGGCCTTCACGACACTACAGTGAAGGATGGAACAGTCCATCTATCTTCAGCCTGTCCTGGTGCAAGTACATGCAAATGCTTAGCTGCCTCCTTGGAATCAGTGGCTGTCATGTTAGAAACTCATGTCCAGTCGAGCCTGAGTTCAGTGGCTGTCAGGAATGTGTTCAGGCCTGCATCATTGCTCTAGCCATGAGTAATCAATGTCAATGTCAAAATAAGAGTGGAATGAGGCACCTTGGCTTCACTCCAGGTTCCTCTGCTTCTCAAAAAGACAAGTATGTGCCATCAGCCATGTACAGACAGCAGAACGAACAGACAGAGAACCTGGGAGTTTCATCTCAGTGCACTCTACGGGTGACACACCCTGTAACTTTCCTCAATCAGTAATTCCATTGCCTGCAGCTGGTTAGGCCAAGGTGGTGTACCTGTATTTCTGTAGGAGATTCTCACCATCATAGGATGCCCTGCAAAGCCAGGCCACAATTAATGCCAAAAGTATCTTCATAATCACCAGGATTTACCATTCAGCAGGTTCCATCCACATCAGTTATCCTCCAACATGGCGGTGGAGTAGGAAACTCCAGCCAGAGCTCGTCCCCTCTATCCGTTCTTCTCCTTTTTCTTCTCTTTTCTTCCTTTTAGTGCTGCTTTTAACCTTCTTCTCTCACAGCCTCTGATGTTTCCCAGCACTCTGGTGACGACTCCTGGACTCTGACAATGACTCTGGCCCCTGGTGATGACTCCCAGAGTGGCCTCATGGCTTGGCATGATGACCTCCCTGTCTGGTGCAGCGGCCTCCAGGCAAGGTGTGGTGACCTCTTGGCCTCCTGCAGCAGTGTCCTCCCATTGTGGCCTCCCACAGCGACTTCCTGGTGTGGTGACCTCCTGACCTGGCATAGCAGCCTCCCACAGTGACCTTCCAGCATGGTGTGGTGACCTCCCAGCTTCCAGCAGTGGCCTCCCAGTGTGGTGACCTTCTGACCTGGCAAAGCAGCCTCCAACGGTGACCTCCCAGCATGGTGTGGCGACCTTCCAGCTTCCCTCAGTGGCTTCCTGGTGTGACGTGATGAATCTCTTGAACCCCCACTGTGGCCTCCCGGCGTGGTGACCTCCTGACCTGGCTCAGCAGCCTCTTGCAGCAGCCTCCCTGGCATAATGATCTCTCGGACTCCCGCAGCAGGTTCCCAGAGTGACTCGGTGACCTTCTGGCCTGACTGAGGAGCCTCTTCCTGCAGTGGCCTCCTGGGGTGTCATGGCAACCTTCTGGCCTGGCGTATCAGCTTCCCTACCTATAGCAGTGGCCTCCCAGTGTAGTGTCCTTGGCTGAGCTTGGTGTCCACGGCCCAGCGTGGTGATTAGATTAGATTACTTATAGTGTGGAAACAGGCCCTTTGGCCCCAACAAGTCCACATCGACTCTCTGAAGAGCAACCTACCCAGACCCATTCCCCTACATTTACCCCTTCACCTAACACTCAATTCACCTAATCTGCACATTTTTGGACTGTGGGAGGAAACCGGAGCACCCGGAGGAAACCCATGCAGACACGGGGAGAATGTGCAAACTCCACACAGAGAGTCACGTGAGGTGGGAATTGAACTCAGGTCCCTGGCATTGTAAGACAGCAGTGCTAACCACTGTGCTACCGTGCCGCCCTTAATCAACACTGGCAACTCTTCGAAGGTTTTGATGTCAGATACCTCTGGGAAACCCAAGCCCCTTGTAACGAAAGATTCAGCAGGTCTACGCACAGTCAGAAGAATCACTCATTGCTTTTCATCTGCCCCAAAGTCATCTGAATGTGATCTGAAGTGATCTCCCAGTTTTGTGGTCCTCAAGGTGATATCTGGCATGATGTGGAGCCAGGGCCTGTTGTGGACTGAAAGCTAGATATCATTGTGGTCTGTTGTCTGAACTTTTATCTCTGCAATGCTGGACATTTTATTTCTGTATTGTCTAAGATCTTTGTAGTGATTGGGACCAGGTTGACCTGATTGACTACAAGGGTCTTGATTGGGGTTGTTAACCTGGACGAATTAGGAAAGCCTTGACTGACTAATGTAACTAGGAGATTAGAATCTCCTCAGTTGAGGACTGACTCAAAGCTGGCTGGCCATAGCCAGTGTACTGCGGGGGAAGGAAGTTCCCTGGACAAAAATATTAATATATAAAACCAGGAGATTATAGTCCCCTAAATTGAGGACTGACTCCAAGTTGGCTGGCAATAAAATATATATAATCAGGAGATTAGAATCTCCTCAGTTGAGGACTGACTCTGAGCTGGCTGGCCACAGCCACTGTACTGTGCATTAGTAAATAAAGTGAGACTTGGTGACAGGACCCGGCTGTTATTTCAGTGGGAATGGGAGAACAGGTCGCACCTGAGGAACATTAATTTACAACTGTAATCTTAGAGTTGTGGTAAACATTTCTGGCATCATCCCTCTACTTGGGAAGCTTGACTCATTTGACCCTGCTGTCAAAGACGGGGTCCAGTATGTTGAGAGAATGCAATATCCTTTTTAGGCAAATGACATTGGGGCAGATGAAAAGCAATGAGTGATTCTTCTGAATGTGCGTAGACCTGCTGAATATTTGGTTACAAGGCGCTTGGGTTTCCCAGAGGCACCTGACACTAAAACCTTCAAAGGGTTGCCAGTGTTGATTAAGGAATATTATGACCACAAACTTCCTCAAATCCTGAGATGCTATCGGTTTTATACGGAAGGTTTGGCAGTCATATTTGGTGTGAGGAAGTTCCACCAGTACCTCTACGGATGGGAATTTATCATAGTCACAGATCACAAACACCTGCTAGGGTTACTGAAGGAAGGTAGTGCCACTCATAGAATTCCGTTAGAATTCAGCATTGGGCCCTGATTCTTGGCTCGCACAAGAACAAGGTAGAACACCATCCAGGAAGCCAAGTGGCTAATGCCTCCCACTAGCTGATACTACACTGGTGTTGCGTCCCCTGGAATAGTCCATTTTGGTTTTAAACTTTCCTGCCACCCTTCCAGTCATCACGGACAATATCCAGCTGTGAACACAAAAACATTCTGTCCTAGCAAAATGGTGGTACTGGGGTAACGGAAAGGCCATTGCAAACAGGATTGAAACTTTTTTGGACCTGGCGAGATGGGATCACGTAGAGTACAGCATATTACTATGGGGAACAAAGGTGCTTGTCCTGAGTAAAGGTTGTCGCCAGGTACTCGTCGAACTCCACCAGGGGTCTCCAAGATGAAGATGCTAGCAAGAAGCTATGTCTGGTAGCCAAGGTTGAATGCCAACATAGCCATGTTGGTGGGGCAGTGCCCAGGTTGCCAACAAGGACTAAAATTGCCATTAGCATCACCTCCCACATTTGTGGGCTTGACCAGGTAAACCCTGGACTCTGTTGCTTGTCGTCTATGCCAGTCCTTTCATGGGTTTAATGTTCCTGGTCATTGTGGATGCCCATTCAAAGTAGTTAGATGTGCATAACGTTTGGTCAGCAAACTCAGGGATGATGACTGAGAAGCTGCGAGCATTGCTAATGATACTCGGATTCCAGGAAGTACTGGTCATGGACAATGGGATGTCATTTACCAGCAGGGAATTTGAATATTTCCTAAAGTCCAATGGCATTTGGCATTAAAGGACAGCTCCATACTATCCATCATCCAATAGTCTAGTGGAAAGAATGGTTGAAGGCAGGCTTAAAGAAGCAGCCTACAGCATCAATTGAGATCAAACTGTCCCAGTTCCTGTTAATAGGACCACCCCACACACAATAATAAGGATAGCTCCAGCCGAGTTGCTGACGGGGAGGAGTCTCCACACCAGGTTAAACCTGATATTTACACAGCTGGGGGGGAAAATGGTAGCAGGAATGCCAATGCCAGGCAAATTCTTCCTCTAAGCAAGAGAGACAATTTAATTCAGGGGATAAAGTTTGATGCTGGAGCCATGGAAATAGCCTTGTATGGATACAAAGTGAGATTGATGTGAGGTCAAGTCTCATGACTTACAAAGTTCGGGTAGCTGATCCAATCCTAAACAAACATGTGGATCACCTGAAAACCATTATCTTGCAAACAGGGCAGGAGCAAAACATGGCCCCTCAGAACAGTTAGAAGCCCTGTCTTAAACTGCAGGTGCTCCCCCTCTGTATAGTGTCGAGAAAGCCTCAGAGTCCGAAATGGATGCAGCCTCGATACAGGTACTGCCGAAAGAAGAGGAGGAGACTCTTCCAAGATGTTCTGGGCACAAGAGATGGGCCACGGTCCATCGTGTCTGAGTGTCTGAGTTCGAGTCGGAGGAACTAGACCTAGGGCTGCTATTACCGTAAACATCTGAGGTTTCTTTGGAGAAGCAACATGAGCAGAAGAATCAAAAACCATAATTGCTGGAAATACTTAGCAGGTCTGGCAGCATCTGTGGAGATGCAACTTCCAGCCATTTCGGTCTTTGATTCCGATTTCCAGCAGACACAGTTCTTCCAGGGTTTTTTTTAATCTGTGTCAACTTGATGTTGCTTTCAGGAGATCTGTGGAGATAGCAATGACATACAAATAGTTATATCTGTCAAGGATACAGCTTCTATCTTGCTTTTGTCTCCCTTGTTATATTGTTTACTACATACCTGGGTGAGCATGAATTAACAAACTGGTGAAAACTCCATTTCATTCTCCTAGTTCCTCAGTCTCCATTGAGTCTGTTTTGATAAAATCAGCTTCTTTAAGGGGCCTCTAAATTGTCCACCTTCTTCCTAAACCAAGGATTCCTCACCACTGTGGTTGACAGGGCCTTAGCCGTGTTCAACCTATCTCCCAGACTTCAGCCACCACTTATTGCCTTCTCTCCCACAACAGTGATAGGGTCATCCTTGTCCTCATTTACCATCCTCCCTGCATCCACATCCAAAGATGCATTAGCTGCTATTTCTGCCACCTCCTGCAGATGCTATCACCACACTCTTATTCCCCTCCCCTCCTTTGCCAGCATTCCACAGGGACTGTTCCCTCCAGGATACTTTGGTCCACTCCTCCTCCATTCCACTCATGCCCACTGAAGTGACTAGGGCCAAGGGCAGAACCTCAGAGTAAAGGATCAACCTTTTACAACAGAGATGAGGAGAAATTTCTTCAGCCAGAAAGTGGTTATCAGTGGAACTCATTACTGCAGAGTTCACTGGAGGCCAAGTCATTGAGTGTATTTAAGACAGAGATAGAAAGGGTCTTAATTATAGAGTCATAGAGATATACAGCACGGAAACAGACCCTTCGGTCCAACTCCTCCATGCTGACTAGATATCCCAAACCAATCTAGTCCCACCTGCCAGCACCCGGCCCATTTCCCTCTAAACCCTTCCTATTCATATACCTACCCAGATGCCTTTTAAATGTTGCAATCATACCAGCCTCCACCACTTCCTCTGGCAGCTCATTCCATACACGTACCACCCTCTGCGTGAAAAGGTTGCCCCTAGGTCTCTTTTATATCTTTCCCCTCTCGCCCTAAGCCTGTGCCCTCTAGTTCTGGACTCCCCCATTCCAGGGAAGAGACTTTGTCTATTTATCCTATCCATGCACCTCATGATTTTATAAACATAGTAAGAGGATTGAGGGTTACTGGGAGAAGGCAGAAGAATGGGTTTGCAAATATGTTAGATGTGATTTAATGGCAGAGCAGATTCGATGGGCCAAATTCTGCTCCTGTATCTTATGATCCGATAGATTATATTTCAATTGGTAGCTTCACTGTCAGAAGAAATTTCTCGAGATTATGATGCTGTACAAAGAGCTCAATATGCTTATAAATTGGTTCATGCAGGCACACACTTTGAAAATTAAGGGAACAGCCTTCAGAAACTTTCTTTTGGACCAAAGAAAGCATGAGTGAAAATTTCCTGAGTGCAAATAATAGCTGCATTCATTCACAAGAAATGTCTGAAAGTCTGAAAAGTGTTTGCATTTCAATAACTTCTCTTTGAACAAATGTTTCTTTTATGATGATCACTTCGAAGTAGTTGTGTCTGTTAAATCACAGGGTATGATTAGAAGGTCACACGGAAAGGCAGAAGGAATATGATTCAGTACAGTTGATTTAATTACATCATGAGATTAGGAGTGTAGACTGAGAATTGGTTAATGAACAGAAAACAGAGTAGGAGTAAAGAGGTCATGTTCAGGACAACTGCCTATAACTGCTGGGCCTAAGTTACTTATAATCAAATGGAAAATGCTTGTATTTAATATAATACTTAATATAATAAAATGTTGCTTCATCAGAGTATTAAACAAAACTGGACACAAACCTCACAGGCAAAATGGGGGCAAATGGTCGAAAGCTCAGTAAAGATATGAGTGTCTTAAATAATGAAAGGAAGGTGCAGAGGTTCAAAGAAGAAATTCCAGAGCTTAGAGTCTTGCAACTGAATTCAGGAACCAGTGGTAGAACAATTGATATCAGGGGCCAGGAAAAGTCCACTAATTATCTTCATCCATGTCCAACTAATCACAACCAAAACCGACTAACCCTGACAATGCCAACTACACCTGACCTGTCGCCTCTATTAACCAGACCAACAACTCACCTACCTAACTGCCTTGAACACCTCCATACACTTACACCTCCCAATATTCCACTTCACTGAACTACTCACCTTTCAAAGAATTAAAATACCCACTTTCTTTTTATTAGTTTATGAGAAGTGGGCATCACTGGCAATGTTGGTATTTATTGCTCATCCCTAATTGCCCTGTATAAGGTGGTGGTGAGACACCTTCTTGAACCACTGCAATCCTTGGGGTATAGGTACATTCACAATGGTACTAGGGAGGGAGTTGCAGGATTTTCTCCCAGTAACAACATAGGAATGGTGATTATAGTTCCAAGTCAGGGTAGTGTGTGGCTTGAAGATACTTTGCCCATCCACAAATTTCAACCACCTACTCACTTCACCTACCTGCCTACCTACCCACCCACATCTCTTAACTAATGACTTTCTCACCTATCCACCTTTACACCTACCCACCTACACACCCACCCTTTAACCCCCTATTAATCAACTCACTTCATTCACTTCACTCACCTTACATACCTCACCCACTACCCAAATCACTCACACACCAAAATACTTACTTCACAGACCTACCCACCCACTCACCTCATCTACTGTGCCACTCACCCACCTATCCATTCACTCGTTCATCTGTTCATTGACTGAGTCATTTGCCGAAAGACTTGGACATTTAAAAATGACCTGAATACAGCAACAACTGTCATGAGAAGGAGACATGTTCTCTTTACATCTGTCTCTTCTTACGCTCAATGATCTTCCCCTTTGAAAGCCTTCACTGACTATGTGATGCTTCAACCTTGATGAAAAGACATGACTGAAAAATCATAAACGGGTTGGGTTGCAGAAAAATTTGCAAGCAGCGTTAGTGCTCTCAATATCAAATGAGTCATTTTGTTCAAATGAGTCATTTTGTCTATTTGAACAAAATGTCTGCTTTTTCCATAATATATTTTACTCGTATCTGTCAGTATTGGGACAGCCAGTTCTTCAGCTACCTTGCCTGACAATTACTGCCCTTTCTTCATTCAATGCACTTGGATTGTCTCCTGTAACATTGCATTTAATTTATATTTTGTGCAGGCAGTAACAATGATAATAAATTCAGGTTATCTGTCATTTATATTCACTACAGTGCACAGATGGTTCCTGATGATGGTCAATTAGATTTTGTAAATGTAATTACCATGACAACTAAAGAACATCTGATGATCTATAAAATCCACCAAGGTGTATACTGGCTCAGAGGCATTACACAGTACAACCACTTAGAAATATAAAGAAGAGCTAATGGATCAAATCTTACCCTGGAAATAATTGTGTGGCTCCCCGTGATTAAGGAGCATATTTGAAACCAATTTCAAGTGTCTACACATCCACAGGAAAACAGAGAAATCAGGACATTGCTGCCTAAGTTGCCTAGCTCTTTGAGAGGCTTTGCTGCAATGATATCACACTGATACCAGTTTCAGCCTTCACATACATGAAACAGCTTGAACGTAACATGAAATATGAACATATGGATGACCCACAGATCATGAAGTGAGGATTCTTTATTCCCTAGCACAAAATTGCTACAAAAATTAAGGGAAATTATGGTCAAACAAGAAAGCATTTATCATAGATTCATGGACATTTAAAGCACAGAAAGAGGCCTGTTGGCCCATCATGTCCACATTAGTCAACAAAAGCCTGACCATATTAATTTTATTGTCCAGCTGTTGGCCCATAGCCCTGGAGGCTATGACAATGGAAATGGTTATTTAAATACTGCTTAAATGTTATGAGTGTTTCTGACTCAATCACCCTTGCAGACAATGAGTGCTGGACTTGCACCACACTCTGGTTGAAAACTTTATTCCCGACTCTCCTCTTAGCTTTCTCCTTCTTAGTGGGCGGCACGGTGGCACAGTGATTAGTACTGCTGCCTCACAGCACCAGAGACCCGGGTTCAATTCCCGCCTCAGGCAATTGACTGTGTGGAGTTTGCACATTCTCCCCGTGTCTGCGTGGGTTTCCTCCGGGTGCTCCAGTTTCCTCCCACAGTCCAAAAATGTGCAGGTCAGGTGAATTGGCCATGCTAAATTGCCCATAGTGTTAGGTAAGGGGTAAATGTAGGGGTCTGGGTGGGTTGCGCTTCGGCGGGGCGGTGTGGACTTGTTGGGCCGAAGGGCCTGTTTCCACACTGTAAGTAATCTAATCTAATCTAATCTTATCTTAAATCCATGCCTTCTGCTTACCAATGCCTCAACTAATGGAAAAATGACTTCCTATCCACCATATCTGTGCCCTAATAATCCTATATACCTCGATCAGATTTGCAGCTTCAGGAAAACAACCCTAGCCTATCCAATCTTTCCGCATATCTCAGATTTTCCAGTCCAGGCATAAAGGTTTATTTACTGTTCCCTCTCTAATGTAAGCACATCCGTTCTACAATGTGATGACTAAAATTCCAGTTGTGGCCTAATCAATGTTTTATTCAGTTCCAGAATAACCTCCTTGTTTTTGTATTTAATGACTAGGCCATTAAAGTAAGGATCCTGTCTGGCATCTTAACTATTTTATCCACTTACCTGGCTGTCTTCTGCGATCTGTACACAAAGGCCCCTTTGGTATTCAGTATATTCCAGGGTCCTAATTTTTATCATGTAATCCCTTGTCTTGTTATCCCTTCCCAGGTGCATCAGTCCACAACTTATTCATTGAATTCTGTTTGCTGCTGCTCTGCCCAGCTGACCAGTCCCTTGGTACCCACCTACAGTTTACAACTATCCTTCTTGCTATGTACCAGCCTGACAATTTTTGTTTCATCCATTAACATCTCAATCAAACCCTTTCATTTAAATCCAAATTATTAATATACACCACAAACAGCATGAGCCCAAGCATCAAGCCCAGAAGAACCCCACTGAAAACAAACTTACAGTCACAGAAATATCTTTGTACCATCACTGCATGCCTCATGATTCTCAGTCAATTTTGGATCCAACGTATCACTTTCCTATGGGCTCTTTGTCAACTTATCTGCCATGAGGGAACTTATCAAAAACCTCACAAAAGTCTACAGGTGATAGACTACATCAAATGCATTGCTGTCATCAACACCCCTAGTTACCTCCTCAAAAATTCAATCAAATTTATCAAACAAATTTTCCCTTAACAAATACTGCAGGGCAAGAGTTATAGCTGGGGGAAAGGCAATTACGATGTGATTAGGCAAGATTTAGGATGCATCGGACGGGGAAGGAAGCTGCAGGGGATGGGCACAACTGAAATGTAGAGCTTATTCAAGGAACAGCTACTGCAGGTCCTTCATAAGTATGTACCTGTCAGGCAGGGAGGAAGTTGTCGAACGCTGGAGCCGTGGTTTACTAAGGAATTTGAATCTCTTGTCAAGAGGAAGAAGAAGGCTTATGTTAGGATGAGATGTGAAGGCTTATTTAGGGCACTTGAGAGTTACAGGTTAGCCAGGAAAAACATAAAGAAAGATTTAAGAAGAGCCAGGAAGGGACATGAGAAGTCATTGGCGGATAGGAAAACCCTAAGGCTTTCTATTGGTATATCAGGAATAAAAGAATGACTAGAGTAAGATTAGGGTCAATCAAGGATAGTAGTGGGAAGTTGTGCGTAGAATCAAAGGAAATAGGGGAAGTACTAAATGAATATTTTTCATCAGTATTCACACTAGAAAAAGACAATGTTGTCAAGGAGAATGCTGAGATATAGGCTACTAGACTAGATGGGATTAAGGTTCATAAGGAGGACATATTAGCAATTCTAGAAAGTGTAAAAATAGATAAGTCCCCTGGGCTGGATGGGATTTATACTAGAATTCTCTGGGAAGCCAGGGAGGTGATTGCCGAGCCTTTGGCTTTGATCTTTATGTCGTCATTGTCTACAGGAATAATGCCAGATGACTGGAGGATAGAAAATGGTGTTCCCTTGTTCAAGAAGGGCAATAGAGATAACCCTGGTAATTATAGACCAGTGAGCCTTACTTTGTTTGTGGGTAAAGTGTTGGAAAAAGATTATAAGAGATAGAATTTAGAAAGAAATAAGTTGATTAGAAAGGAATAAGTTGATTAGGAATAGTTAACATGATTTTGTGAAGGGTAAGCTGTGCCACAAACCTTATTGAGTTCTTTGAGAAGGTGACCAAACAGGTGGATGAGGGTAAAGCCATTGTGTGTGGTGTATATGTATTTCAGTAAGGCATTTAATAAGGTTCCCCACGGTAGTCTATTGCACAAAATATGGAGGCATGGGATTGAGGGTGATTTAGTAGTTTGGCGGGCTGAAAGAAGACAGAGGGTGGTGGTTGTTGGGAAATGTTCATCCTGGAGTTCAGTTACTAGTGGTGTACTGCAAGGATCTGTTTTGGGTCCACTGATTTTTGTCATTTTTTAAACAACCTAGATGAGGGTGTAGAAGGATGGGTTAGTAAATTTATGGATGACACTAAAGTCGGTTGAGTTTTTGGTAGTGCAGAAGGATGTTGTAGGTTACAGAGGGACATAGATAAGCTGCAGAGCTGGGATGAGAGGTGGCAAGTAGAATTTAATGAGGAAAAATGTGAGGTGATTCAATTTGGAAGGAGCAACAGTAATGCAGGGTATTGGACTAATGGGAAGATTCTTGGTAGTGTAGATGAGCAGAGGGATCTCAGTGTCCATGTACATAGATTCCTGAAAGTTGCCACCCATGTTGATAGGGTTGTTAAGAAGGCATATGGTGTGTCAGCCTTTATTAGTAGAGGGATTGAGTTTCGGAACCGTGAGGTCATGCTGTAGCTGTATAAACTCTGGTACTGCCGCACTTTGAGTATTGCGTACAATTCTGGTCACCGCATTGTAGGGAGGATGCGGAAGCCTTAGAAAGGATATTTACTAGGATGTTGCCTGGTATGGAGGGAAGGTCTTACAAGGCAAAGCTAAGAGACTTGAGGCTGTTTTTGCTGGAGAGAAGAAGGTTGAGAGATTGACTTAATTGAGACATATAAGATAATCAGAGGGTAGGATAGGGTGGACAGTGACAGCCTTTTTCCTTAGATGGTGATGGCTAGCACAAGGGGGCATAGCTTTAAATTGATTGATATAGGACAGATGTCAGAGGTAGTTTCTTTACTCAGAGAGTATTAGGAGCGTGGAAGACACTGCCTGCAACAGTAGTTAACTCGCCAACTTTAAGGCCATTTAAGTGGTCATTGGATAGACATATGGACAAAAATGGAATAGTGTAGGTTAGGTGGGCTTCAGATTGATTTCACAGGTTGGCTCAACATCGAGGGCCAAAGGCCCTGCTCTGCGCTGTAATGTTCTATGTAAAACCATGCTGACTATCTCTGATTTAATCTATGTCTCTCCAATTGCAGATATATTCTGTCCGTCAGAGTTCTTTCTTTTTAATAACTTCCTCACGCCTGAAGCTAGAGTGACTGGGCTGTAAATTCCAGATCTACTCCTTCTCCTCTTTTTAATTGGGATACAATGCTACCAGTCCTCCAATCCTCTGGCATCTCCGAGAGGAGTTGAAAATCACTACTAGGGCCCCTGATATCTCCTCCAACAGCTTTGGATCAGGTTATTGTTCAACAGGTTTATGTAAAATTGCAAGCTTTTGGAGCACTACTTCTTCATCAGGTGAAGTGGAGAGAGGCGCACAGTCACAGAATATGTTGGCAGAGAGATAGTGGCAAGATAATTCCGGGTATTTAAGAATGTCAACAGAATGTCAGCAAAAACTTCTTATTCAGCTGTCAACACTCTAATCACACTATTTGTACTCACCTGTTGGCATTCTTAAATACCCGGAATTATCTTGCCACTATCTCTCCATTTATATATTCTGTGCCTATGCACCTCTCTCCACTTCACTTAAAGATGGAGTAGCACTCTGTGATTTTAAATAAACCAGTGTCTATAACCTAATGTCATGTCACTTTGTCCACCCCAGTCCAACACTGGCATCTCCACATCATAAGATCCTGGGATACATTTTTTTCAAGCCTGCATGCATGTATTTATCCACTTTTAGTCATAGAATCATAAATCCCTACAATGTGGAAAGAGGCCATTCAGCCCATTGACTCTGCACTGATCCTCCAAAGAGGATTCCTCTCAGACTCAGGCCTACTCTATCCCTATAACTTGATGTTTGGATAACTGGGGTTGTTCTGTACTTTCGTTGCTTTCCTAATTCCCTTTATAAGATCCTCCTGCACTTTATTTATTGCACATAATGTATATGGATTATCGCCTGTGGTTTAAATTGGGTTGAAGAAGCCTTTGTCTGTTTGCTCCTTCTTCACAGGAGACCTTCTTTCCCCAAAAAACACCTTTTTTCCAGAGAAGGTCCAGTTGAAATAATTTCAGAGACTGGTATGCGGTCACCAAGTCATGCTTTATTTACATGTGAAGAGCCCTTGACACTGATCCAGCTCCCTCAGAGCCAGCTCTCAGAGTGAACAGGATATCTGACATTCTTGTTCTTATCTGTCAGCCAGATTAACAGCCCTAATTAGGGAACTCATATTCTATGAGGTCCACCTGGCTGATCTCACTACAATCATCACAGACTATCCCATCTGCCTTCCCTCAGCATTGCCACCTGCTGCTAAAGGTTCCATTACATGGATGTGTGTTAGGAAAAGATAAATAACCTTTAAACGTGACAGAAAAATTTAGGGCTGGTCCTTTCAAGTATCAGTATTTTTTTGTGGTTTGTTAAGTTTTAATCATTATTTGGATTCAGGCATAAACTTCCCGATTTCTGTGTTTAACTGCGAATGTATAGCATTGGAAACTGATATCGGTCGCTTAATAATGGTGGGTTCCAATAGACCAGCAATAACTCTAGGACATAATTATTATATTTTTTAACTTCTTTCTGTCTTTTTTCTCTCTCTCTTACTCCTATTTTTCATTTCAGCCCTTTATTTCGATTCTTGCACATGATCAATTTTTAATTATCTTTTAATTATATCCTTTTAAAACACTGAAGACTGAAGTATGCTAGAGCTTAGCCCAAATGTGCATTCCATCTGGGGTAGGGGTGCTGCTTTGAAATTGGGAAACAAGAAAGAATTGGCTTCCTGATTGTCCTCCAGGATTCATGAGGACTCCATTTTTTTTTCTCTATTGGTTTCCCACTCAAAGGAAACTTGATTGACAGATTAGAGATCTGTTCACTGGGAAGCCTTCAGCACAAGGTCACAGTGAAAAAGAACACATCATGGATTACTGCAGAATCAGATATGATGGTATTTCTTAATACAAAGATGTTCCAATTGTGGCGAGACCCACTCACAGGAAGGAAATTATAGTGGTTTGTGGGGTTACCAATTGCTGGAAAGTGCCTTCAAAGGCAATTGGAGGAGCTGGCACAATCAAGGGATGCATCTAATAGTACTTGGGTGGTCCAGTAGAGGCCACTTGTCTGATATTGATCAGGAGATTGAGGGTTCAGTACTCCTGGGGTGTAATGATTGATTACAGAAATTGAAAACTAATGGGGCAAGTGTGGTATTTATTGATTATCTTACTGGAGCAAATACTTACGCATCTCCTGTTTCAAAACCAGTGCTTTAAAATCATGCAGCTCATGTATTCAGCCCCTTTGATCACCTTGAAGGTGTTGGGTTTTGCAAGGTATGACCAGCAAGAGTTAAGAATAGAATGACTGCCGAAATGAAGGCAAGTGACCACTGTTGCAAATATTTAATTCATCATTCATACATTTTAGTTTCTAAATTTTAGCTTTAGGAATTAAAGTTTAATAGTAGCAAATGGGATAAATGCAATTGAAACACATGAAAGTCTATCATGTTTTAAAGGTTAGTGGCATGTTGCTTGAAGACATTACTCTCATTTGGTTTACAGAATCGGAATCAAAGAGATTGGTTGTTTTACGAGTTACCTCAAAATTAGCTTGAAAGCATTCAGTGAATTCTGAAAGGTTATAAAACCCATAAGAAGAGCATGCCAATATGCAAATTAGGAGCAGGAGTATTCTAATGCTGTTGAATGGGACAGGAATGCGAAACACTTCAAAGGCCACAGTGAAACTAGAACTCATTACTCCTGGTTTACAAAATCAGTACACTAACCAACAAGCTATGGAGCCAGAGTGTCTTGAGCCTGCTCTGACATTCAATATGATCTGATTCCTTCACAATCCTACCTACCCTCAATGACCATTCCAACACCCCTTGCTAATCAAATATCTTTCCACCTTAAAAATATTCAACATTTCTGTTTCCACACCATTTTGAGGAAGACAGTTCAAACAATTCTTAACCACTTGTGAAAAAAGAATTTTCCTTATCTCTTTGGGATCACCCCATTTAAGAAATTGAACAATTTAACATTTCAGACATTATACTCTACTTGCCAGATCTTTGTCCACTCACTTAATCTATCTATTACCCTTTATAATAAAACAAAAAGTACTGAAGAAACTCAGGTCTGGCAACATCTGTGGAGAGAAAAATAAAGCTAACATTCCGAGTCCAATGTGACTTCTTCAGAAGTCTTCTAGTTGTGATTGGCATAGCATACATTTGGTAGCATAATCAGTGATTGTAATACCTCAATAAATGGCCAACCCACTTACCATAATGGATTGTTGCCTGTCCCTTCTCTGGGTCCATTAAAACTGGAAGTGGATGAGTTTGGGGCACATTTTGTTCCCGTTCCAAATTGGTTGAATGTTAATCACTGACTTTAACCCCTTTTTGGGGATTATGATTAAACCATGCTTGCTTCCATAAGAATTCTTCAATCTATTTGATTAAGAAAACACACATCTACTTGTCCTACTCACACTTGCTTCAGATTCTCTGTAGAGGGAGCTGAGTCAAAGTGGATTTCTAACAATCATAAATTCTTATCTGTGGGTAAGTGAAAGTGTCATGAAAGGCTAGTGTTGTTCATTCTTCACTGATTACAAAATCCAGGCCAATACTTTGATATTTCAAGAAACTTTATATTCAGCATTATTGACTGCTTGCTAAAATTAAAGGCACTATTAAGCCTGTAAAAGTCAGATCAATTTAACTGGTGCAGTTATGACATTTTGTAAAAGGGCATGTATAAAACAATTTTATTTTTAAAATTGCATCAGACTGTTTTTGCAATTGTCAACATTTGGTGCATGCACTGTAAACTATTGGTATTCTTCTTTCAAACAGGAGGGATGTTTTTAATCTATTGGCAATTTCATCCCATGTTTTCCAATTGACTAAACAGTACTATATTAGAGCGTTTACTTTGTATTTTAGTGGACAGGAGTGCTTACATCCCACGAGTAAATAAGATAAAAATAAATTTTTGATATCACATGGAGTAAATTGAATTGGCTGAAGACAAAAAGAGGTTGAAATGGATCATCTACTCAGAACTTCCGATTGAAGATACATGCAAATGTTTCAGCCTTGTCTTTAGCAGTGATGTGGTGACCTCCCCATCATTAACAATGGGAATGTTTGTGGGCCTCCTCCTCCACAATTGGAGCAAGCACTGTATATGCAAAGGCTATGGACCCTACAGGTAATCATACTAAAGACTATGGTTTCCATCTCTAAGCTGTTCCAGTACAATTAAAACACTGGTTTCTAACCAGCAATGTGGACAATTGGCCAGCTGTGTCCAGTTCACCAAAAAGTGAGACAAATCCAACCCAGCCACTTTCTGCTCCTTCAGTCTATCCTCAATCATTAGCAGAAAGTGTCATGAATATCAAGCTGTCAAGCATCACTTTCTTAGTAACAGCCTGCTGACTGATGGTGTTTAGGTTCCACAAGCCCACACCGCCCCTGACTGTACTATAGTCTTGGACCAAACACGAACAAAAGGGCTGAGCTTAAGAGGGGAAGTGAAATCAAGACAGCATTTGGTTGAGTGTGGCTTCATTAGTCCTAGCAAAACTGAAGACAATGTGAATCAAGTGAAAACTCTATGCTGGTTGGAGCCATATATAGCACAAAGGAAGGTCATGTTTGTTAGCAGTCAATAATCTTAGTCCTAGATGTATAGATCAGTATTATTTTACTTTCTTTATTATTAGTTGTGGACAGAAATGGAAAAATGACTGCTTTAAAGTCCTTGACTCACTGTCACTGGGTCAACATTCTGTAACTCCTGCCTGAACTTTATTGTGGCTGTACCTGTGACTGTAGCTGCTCAGTACCACCTTCTCCTGGGTAATATGGATGGACAATAAATGCCAGGCTCACAAGCTGTAAAATATTTTTTTCAATGTTATACATACAGATGTTACAGCACAGACGGAACGCATTTAGCTCATTGTGTACTCACCAGTCAATAAATATCTGACCGCATGAATTCCATTTTCCAGTTCTTGGCCACAGTCCAAGAGGCAAAGCAATGAGTAAATATCTAAATACTGCTTTGATGTTACGATCATTTCTGACTCAACCACCCTTTCCGGCAGTGAGTTCCAGACTCCCACCACTCTTTGGGTAAAAGTTCTCCTATTTCTCCACTTAGCCTTCTAACTCTTACCTCTTACCCTGGTTATTGACACCTCTAATGGTGGAAAATGTGCCTCCCTATCCACCCTATCTTATACATGTTTATTAGGACCCTCTCAACCTTCACTACTCCAGGGAAAACAACCCCAGCCAACCCAATCTTTCCTCATAGCTCAGCACCCTCCATCCAAGCAGAATGCTGGTATATCTCCTCTGCACCCATTATAGTGCAATCACATCCTTCCTTCATGTAGTGACCAGAACAGCTCTAGTTGTGGCTTTCCTAACATCTTATACAGTTCCAGCATATCATCCTTGCTCTTGTATTCTATGCCTCGGCTAATAGATGGTAATATAAAGCAGTGTAAAAACAAATCAGTTTCTTAAATGATAATTTTTCTCTAACTTCTCTCAACTAAAAGTATAATTGGTTTAATAAAAACAAGCAATTATTGAGTGAGACATGAAACACATGCAAGATGACATACTTTGGACCACTGTTTAGAAATGTAATTGTTCAGAGTATTTGAGAAAATTTGTAGTTCATGTTGTGGATGAGGTTGTTGACTTGCTCACTGAGCTGGTACGTTTGTTTGCAGATGTTTTGTTGTAATTCTAGGTGACATCATCAGTGCGCCTCTGGTGAAGCACTGGTGTTCTGTCCCACTTGCTCTTTGTGTCTGGGTCTGCTGGGGTTGGTGGTGTCAATTCCAGTTTTGTTGTTGGTTCTGTTTCTTAGTGATTGGTATATGGGGTCTAACTCTACATGTTTGTTAATAGAGTTCTGGGTTAAGCGCCAGGCTTCCAGGAATTCCTGTGCATGTCTCTGTTTGGCTTGTCCTAGGATGGACACATTGTCCCAGTCAAATTTGTGTCCATCATTGTCCTTGTGTATGGATACAAATGATAGCTGGTCATGTCTTTTGGTGGCTGGTTGGTGTTTGTGTACCAGGTGTAAGGGATCCTTTATACTTTATTCATGGTAACCCACAACCAACTACCACACTACAACAGCTACTAACAAGAATAAAGGATCCCATACCCACAACCAACAGGACCAACATTATACACAAAATGCCATGTAAAGACTGCCAAAAGTACGACATAGGGCAAACAGGAAGGAAATTACCACCAGAGTAATTGTACACTTGTTACATGGATTGGTTGGGATAGATGGTCTGTTTCTTATACTGCATATCCCATGTAACTTTACATATGTAATGTTGATCAATAATGCAAGGGAAGGAAACTAACACTGTTATTCCTTGAGATTACATAGAAGAATTCTATCTACCATGACCAATTAGAGGAACGAGAATGACATGTAATCACCATCATCTCCAAGTTCACTTCCAAGTCATACACTGCAGATCAAGAAAAAAATCCAATTCCATCTATTCATGGTAATGAGAGATGAAAAATAAATTATACTTGCTAGTTTAACTGGGATCACCACCACGTGCAAGTTCCCCTCCCAGCCACTCACCATCTTGAGTTGGAAATATATTCAGTGTCACTGGGTCAAAATCCTAAAACTCCCTTCCTAATGGCATTGTTGGTCCACTTACACCAAATGGATTGCAGTATTCAAAATGACAGCTTACCAACAACTCCTTAAGAATGACTAGGGATGGGTAATAAGTCTGACCCAGCCAGTGTCACGCACATTCCATGAATTCAAAAAAATCCTACATCCCATGAATAAACTAAACAGAGAGAAAGCAATAGATTGCTCCTTATACTAGAAGTGACATCTGAATGATATCGCTTACAAGTCACCCAAAGACAAGGCATCACTTTACAAATTCAGATCTATCATTCATGTGTACTTCATATTGTGACAAGCATTAATCGTGATTGCAAATATTCTCGCCTACCCAAAAAGACTGAGTGTATCTTTTGTTTCTAAAATTTAAGCCTTATCGCAGCACGATAACAAAATATGGACTATCATGCTGAATTATTCACAATAATCTGTCAATCTGACAGCAGAAAAAACTGCTTCAAATTTGTAAAAAGAAATACTTAATGACCATCATACTAAGGCTGAATCATGACTTGATTGCACGGTCTTGCAAAATACTCCCACCACTTTGTGTATATTCACAAAATCTACTTTTTCATCAGATGCAATTTCTGTCTGTTCAATCATTAACATAAAAAGGGCAACAAAGGAGAGGAGATGAGATAAAGGGGTCCAAGTGAATGTAATTTGTTTGAGTTTGAAGTCATAGGTAGTGGGCCAACTGCACAGCTATCCATGTTGTACTTGCTTATAGCCTGCTATGGGGTGTTTCTCATTCTCACGTACTGTGTGACCAACTGAAAGACCCAACAAAAGGAAAGGTGACACCCAGTGGGAAGACAACATGGATACAAAATTGACTGAGCGATAGGAAACAGAGGGTAATGGTCAATTGATATTTCTCAGGCTGGAGGGAGGTTTGTAATGGAATTCCTCAGGGGTCAGTTTTCTGATCTTATTTATTCTGATATTTCTGCTTTTCCCTGATATATATACTAATGGTGTTGATCTTGATGTGCAAGGGACAATTTAAAATTTTGCAGATGACTTGAAATTGAAAAGAATTGAAAACTGTGATGAGGGCAATGTAGAATTTAAAAGAACATTGACAAGTGTGTGGATAGATGCTGATGGGTTGAATAGAGAGAACTGTGAGGTGATATATTTTGGTAGGAAGAAAATTGGAAGACAATATGAAATATGGCATACAATTCCAAAGGGGTTGCAAGAACAGTGGGACCTGGATGTATATGTGCACAGATCAGTGAAGGTGACAGGACAGGTTGAGAGAGCAATTAATAAAGCATACAGTATCATCACCTTTATTAAGGGGACATTGAGTACAAGAGCAAGGAGGTGATGTTGAACTTTTAAAAGACACTGATTAGACCTCAGCTAGAGCACTGTGTACTGTTTTAGGTGATACATTATGTAAAAATATGAATGCATTGGAGGGAGTGCAGAAGTAATTTACAAGAATGGTTCTAGGGATGAGAAACTTCAATTATAAGGATAGATTGAAGAAGTTGGGTCTGTTCTTCTTGGAGAGAAGAACAATATGAAGAGATCTGATACATGTTTCCAAAATCATGAGAAGGTTAGATAGAGTAAATGGGTAGAAATTGTTCTCGCTCATAAAAGAATCCAGTGATTTGCATAAGAAACGAATGCAATGTGAAAAAAAAAACTTTATCACACAGTGAATGGTTAAGATATGGAATGCACTGTGAGAAGTGTAGTGGAGACAGATTCAACTGAGGCATTCATGAGGGTATTGACTGATTATATGGCTCTTTTCTCTGCCGTAATTCTTCTGTGATTCTTAGAGCACTGACTCTGCTTTTGCTGTTAACCCCCTTTCCTCCCCTTTCAAGAATTCCAATCCCTTCCCACTTACCTTTCCCTAGGACTCCAGCAATAATGCCTGGTGAATGTCCATTGCTCCTGGTTGTTGAAAGGTTGTTGGCTCTGATTGACTGGCAGCTCTTTGGACAGGATTGCCACTCTGCATTTGAAACAGGAGGTTTAACACTGTCGAGGTAAATTCCTGTTTATTGCGTCGTATTTCCCAAACAATATGCAACACTGGGTTCACAATGGTTTTGCAGCTAGTGTACTTGAGCCCGAACATGAACAATAAATCCCCTCATAGAAAGTTATACTGCAACTTTAGAGAACACAGATTAGACCTTAGCTGTAATATGGTGTTAATTAGCACCACACTGTAGAATGAGTGTCAATGCCTCACAGGGTGCAGAAAACCTTTATGACAATTGTACCTGGGTGAGGGACTTCAGTTATGTGGAGCAACTGGGGAAGCTGCATTCATTCTCAATAAATTGTGAAGGTGTTAGGTTTTCTTTTTGATAAATGGTAATAATCAATAATTTGATTGTATTGCATATTAACGGCAGTAATTAGACTTCATGCAACACAAGTGAGACTTAGTATATTACATTATCTGAGCTGAATTTTATTACTCCATTATAAGCAAATGCCTGCACACTTTGAACATCTGGTTTGTCCTCCAAGAGATGAATTTTGGTCCCACCCTTCCCCACCCCAGCTGGTATATTTGAAATGGGGGAAGTACATAAAATAAAGTGGGTGGTCAATCCACTTGCCCATAGTGTTCAGGGATGTGTAGGTTAGTTGCATTAGTCATAGAAATGTCAGGTTGTAGGGTAGGGGAATGGGTCTGGGTGGGAAAATCTTTGGAGGATCTGTGCCCCTGATTACAGAATGTGGGCAATGTAGCAGGCAGCCTGCTGAAGCCCTTAAACTGTTGATTAATGTTCACTTAAAGACTTTACTCTGCCCCCATTACAATAATATGTTTGGCTAGGGAAGGTGGATAGAAAGTGGCCATCCCTCAAATTTAATAGCTCAGATTAAACAGCAGGAAGGAAAGGCATTCTATCTCCACTGTTGGTGAAAGGTAAGGAGCATGGATGTCTGCTGCAATCATCAAAACCCAAGACCATCCCTTCCAATTTCTGCCTGAGTGTGACCTCTGAAACCATCATCCAAAATCCCTCTTTCTTCTTGTTAGAACATTAGAATGTAAGAACCAGGAGCAGGAATAGGCCGTCTGGCCCTTTGAGCCTGCTCTGCCACTCAATTAGATCATGGCCAATCTTTTCGAGGACTCAGCTCCACTTACCTGCATTTTCACCATAGCCCTTAATTCCTTTATTTTTCAAAAAAGTATCTACCTTAGCTTTAAAAGTGATTACTGAAGTAGCATCAACTACTTCCCTGGGCAAGGAATTCCATAGATTAACAACCCTTCTACCAAAATGTATGACTTCACATTTAGTAACATTGCATTCCATCTGGCAGATCTTTGCCCATTCACTCAATGTATCTCCATTCCCCTGCAAAGTTTCACAGTCCTTTGCACACATAACTCTGCCACTCATCTTAGTGTCATCTGCAAATTTTGACACTATACAAGTGGTCCTCAACTCCAAATCATATATATATAAATTGTAAATAATTGTGGTCCTAACACTGATCCCTGTCACTAATTGCCAGCCAGAATAGTACTCATTTATCCCCACTCTTCGCTTCCTGTCAGTCAACCAATCCTCTATCCTTGCTAATACTCTATCCCTAACACCACACATCCTTATCTTATGCAGCGACCTCATGTGCGGCACCTTGTCAATGGCCTTTTGGAAATCTAGGTACACTACATCCACTGGGTCCCTGTTGTCCACCTTGCTTGAAATGTCTTCATAGAATTCCAAAAGATATGTGAAGCATGACCTGCCCTTCGTGCACCCATGCAGCGTCTGTACAACTGGAGAATTTCTTTCGAGATGTCTTGCTATTTCTTCCTTGGTAATAGACTCAAGCATCAGAGGTTAAGCTCACTGGTGTTTAATTCCCCATCTTTGTCTACTTCCCTTTTTAAACAGTGGTGTCACATTTGCTATTTTCCAATCTGCTGGGACTGCCCCAGAGTCCAGCAAATTTTGGAAAATTACCACCAGTCCACCTGCTATTTCTCCTCCCATCTCTTTTAGTACCCTGGGATGCATTCTATCAGGGCCAGGAGTCTATCCTTAGCTCTATTAGCTTATCCAACACTAACTCTTCTGTAATAATATTTGTTTCCAAGTCCTCACCTACTTCGTCTCTTCATCACTTACTGGCATGTTATTAGTATCCTCCACTGTGAAGACCGATGCAAAGTACCTGTTCAATGCCTCAGCTATTTCATCATATCACATAACTAACTTCCCTTTCTCATCCTCTGAAGGACCAACATTTACTTTAACCACTCTTCTTCGTTTTATATTTGTTTTGGCTCCACAATTGAAAGGCAGTCCCACTCTCAAGCATTTAATGCTGCCTCCAGTATATTATCATTGAGGGGCATCCAGACTTAAAAGATGTTCTTCCCATAATGTTCAACCCAAGTGTCTCTTGAAGTCTTCTACACCCTCTTTCTGTGCAGGTATACTTTTTATCATTCTTGAAGTAATTGAAAAACCATTAAATTTCTTTAAACCTCATCACTTATCACTCTATTGTACAATTGTAGGGATGGCATGTACACAAGACTATATAGCTTCGCTCAGGTTTGGTTTAATGACCTCTGTCATCAGCATTTTTTGTTATGATTGCTGCCATTATCTATGGCAATACAAAGCAGCATCTTTCGTGGTAGAACAGATAACATCCTTGAGGATCTCATGATTCTGGCAAAAGGCTCACACTTTTTTGTCTTGAACCAAGGCACAGATCTTCCTGTACTCTGAGGAATTCCAATTCAGGTAATTAATTTTAATTAACATGGGAAAGTAGCTGTCTCAGCTTGCTGTCCCTTCTGATTTCCACAGTTCTTTACATTTAATTGAATCGACCATACTATCAAGGGTTTCTCTTTTAATTCTCCCATAAGAAGGGGAATATGCCATTAAATTCCATGAACCAGTTTTGCCATCCAATGTGTCAAATTCCTGGAGGTCCCTCACTGGCAACACCTTAGGTGTACCTATGCCACACAGATAGCAGTAGTGTAAGAAAACAGTTCACCACCAGGGCAATTAGGGATGGACAATAAATACTGGCCTAGCCAATGATATCTGCATCACATAAATTTATCAACGTGTAATAAAATTACCATTCTATCCCTTTGATTGAAGCACAATCTCCACTTAACTATTCCTTGGTCATGCTCCAGGTACCAGTGAATATGTGAATACAACACATAATACCTCTACAATTATTCTTCAAAAATCTCTGATATAATGTCATTATGCAGTAAAGCCAATAGAGACCAATTTTACTCAGTCATTACCTTGCCATTATTTGAATGGCTCAATCACAAAAGATGTCCTTTAATCGTGTTTCCCCCTAAGTCAAGTCTCTCTTTCAGGTCTTTTGACATTCTGACTTTTATTAGCTCATTAACATTTTAAACCTAATTCTTGGTCAAAATGAGAAAAACATGTTGACCTTGGTACCCCAGTGTCTGGTCCAGGATTCAAAGTACTTCTGCTTTCTCTACTTGCTGTCCATGCCTCTAAAGTTCTGTTAAGGTGTTTATCTTTTCGGTCGCATGCAGCAGGTGAGCTTCTTCTTCAATCATTGCACTTTATGTCACGAGGGTGTTCTCACAATTCTGTTAGATAGGGTTTCCAGATATCCATCTAGCATTAATGAAGAAACAATACCTGTCATGATTTGTGTTATTAATTGGCAGGTGGGTTTGGTTCTCTTACATTAGGGATGAAAATTGAGATGGACATTGTCTGGCACATACGTGAGTGAACATTAATTTCTAATGTTACTTGTGCATAGTACTTAACAGGCTAAGCCTGAATTTTATTCATATATTGCTTCATGGTTGAATGGACCTGTTATCTGAAGTATTGTAACTGGAATTCAACTCTGTAAAATCATTAACAGATAATTCCACTTATGATTTTATGATGGAGAGAGGTCATTTATGAAGCGATTGAAGATGACTATACCTACATGCTATTCTGAGAAGCTGTTGCAATAATGTCTTGGGATGGACATGACTAGCCTCAAATAACCAGAACCACATTAGCATGTGTTGAGATTACTGTAGCCAGGGACCTGTTCAGTTAGTTAGTTAGTGTTTAGGTCAGATTAATGCAAACAGGGGTTGAATCCCTGTTTTTCAATTGAGGTAAAACTGAGACCTTACACTACCTGGCATAAAAAAATCATGGCACTTTGCCATGGTTTGGTGAATACCACCAAGGATCTACCTTTGGCAAAGAAATAAAGAAGAATACTATACCCACTGGAGAATTGTCCTTTGATTCCCAATGACTTTAGTTTGAATCGAGATGCTCAGTATCATACTGTTAATGGTATCTTGAGGTCAAGAACAGTCACTTTCACCTCACCTCTGAAGTTTAGCTTTTGTGTTTGTGATTTGACCAAGGGTGTTATAAGTCACAAGAGTTGACTGATCCCAGATAAATCCAAACCAAGCATCACTGAACAGATTATTGATGAGAAGTGCCTCTTGATTGTGGTTTGGCCAATATTTTCCACTACTTTGCTAATGATTAAGATTATACTGATGGGATGGTAATTAGCTAAACTGGATTGTTAAAATTATTTATGGACTGGGCATACTGTGTAATTTTTAACAATCCCAGTTAGTGACCAGTGTTGTCGCTGTAATAGAACAGATTGGTCAAGATATGGTGCATTTTGGATTACAAGCCATCAGCAGGACATTGGAGCTATCTTTATTTTCCACATTTTAGTACTGCAAATAAATGCTGACAAGCATTTATCGTCATGCTTAAACTAAACACTTGAACAACCATAATTATTTCCAAATAAATCTATATAATGTGAGCTACATCTTCATTTCGGTACATTTCTTCTAACAGCCTGTATTTCAGAAACTAATTTAGTATTAATTAATTTCTCTATCAAATACTATGCACTTGAACAGAAACTTCCAAGGTACAATGTAGTGATTATAATTTTCAATGCTAGAATAAGTAGGGGTCCAATATTAACGAGATTTGAGTTCTCTCAAACTAGTCTCCATAAATTCAGTTTTAACCTTAGCTGAATTACCTTGGGAGACATTTAACAAAAGGCAAG
Source organism: Chiloscyllium plagiosum (assembly GCF_037043375.1). Classification (NCBI taxonomy): domain Eukaryota; kingdom Metazoa; phylum Chordata; class Chondrichthyes; order Orectolobiformes; family Hemiscylliidae; genus Chiloscyllium; species Chiloscyllium plagiosum. The sequence goes on from NW_028270146.1 coordinate 39,547,764, forward strand.
GTATTTCCCCAGAGAGATAGAAAAAGCAACTAAAGACTGCATCAAGCTAATGTACTTTCATGTACTACTAAAATAAAGTTAGTTAATAGGAACATGTATGGGTTATGTAGCCATTTTGAACCATTCAACCAATTAATCACATCATGACTCTGCATTTCCAACTTCATAATGCTATTTGGTCTGAAGTCCACCTTAATTTAGTAACCTTTAATGTCCTTTCTTCTCCAGTCATAAGAATTTTCTCTTCAAAAAAAAACTTGTGAATAATAATTCTGAAGTATATGAATAATTGGATAAAATGTGATTTCAAAATATGTTCACAAAGCACTTAATGACAAGAAAATCACTCTTATACTTTTAGTTGTAATCTAGCTGTCAATAGAACCATTGAGAAAAGGTTTTCAGTTCTCACTATGGTTTTTTTAAAAGTGACAGGCACTATTATGCTTTTTTTTATTACCATTAACAATTTCCCTGTTATTTAGATGAGTATGCCTTAAGGGGGTGTTATACTTATCCCAGGGCTTTTAGCAGGCAGGTTTAGCTTACTGAAACATATTTTCAAGGTGATTCTCAAATGCCACATTATCAGTCATAAGGATAATTTATTCACTAGCTGTATTTGCATTTGAAGATTCTTAGTTGAAGTTTTCAAGGTAATGAAATGTTCCAGATCAAGTCCTTGCATACCATTGTATTTACAATGCTAGAAAAGTGTTGCACATTGTGAAGAATTTTTTTAAAAATCAAACATTTTCAAAACATTGAGTTATTCCTGTAGGGTACATATTTGTAATATTTCTGCATTCATTCTATTTTCTTCTAATTGTCATTTATACACCACATCAGCAAGCATGCCAATTTTATTACACAGGATTATATATGGAAATTTAAAATGATTATCTTCAATACTTGAAAAATGAGCTAAACAGCAGAATAATAGTGGCACTGCTAATTGCTCAATAATACCAATGTCAGGAACGCTAAACTATACCAAAGACTTTGACTGCTCTGATACCTGGTTTAGTTGACCTGTCTCTTCACAACAAAACTTGTCTTAGGTAGAAATAGAAGCTATGAAATAGAACCTGCATGCCAAAAGGCAACCGGATTGGTGTGTAGAGTAACGAGATAAACACTGAATGTGTAAAGGTGATGATGTATAATGTTGTGTTCCCAGCTCAAGGTAATACTGGACAAGTCAGATCCCAGAGTGAAACCTGGTAATGATAAATCATAAATTTTATTTTCCCTTTTTGTTTACTTTGATGGTCAGTTACTGAACATAATTGGAGTATGTCACCAATGTACTTTTGACAAAGGAACATTAAACACAAAAAAGAAATAAAAACATACCATTTTACACTATACTAGAAATATTTATAATAGTCTTATTAAAAATATCAGAAATAAAGATTCAACCCCTTTAACTCAACAAAAACCTTACAGATACTCAAACCTCAGTAAACTTCACTCCATTTCACAGTTCCTTATTTAGTAGGCAAGGATACAACTGGTTTCTGGAGCTTTCTTTTTACAGACTTTGAAGTACTTTGAAGCAAACACCTGGATTTTCTATACGCTTGGCTTCCAGCAGTTTTCTTTTTCTGGAGATTTATTCTCAGTCATTCGTGACATCTTTTTTTCTGCCCTGCCTATTTTGAGGACATGCAAACAGCACTGCTACTGTTACAGACTTTTTTCTCTGAGTGACCTGTACCTCTCAAAGGATCCTGTACACTTCACCAAACACTGAATAGTTCTGTCTTCATGTCTCACTGTATCATAGAATATCTTGTTGCTGAGCAACAGAAGATTGTTTTTCTACACTCATTTCCAGTGCACTGAACTGTTCACCTCAAGCTCTAAACCATGACTGTAAACCTTCATTAAAAATGCATATAGCAATAAACTTCAAACACTCCATTGCCGCTCATAGATCAAGTGTAAAATGAAATTAAAGCTATGGCCAGAATCTTACTGGGGTCTAAATTATATGAGCTGTGGCAAAATTAGTGTCAAAATTGGATGAAAGGTACGGTGAGACTTATCTCAATGTCAGGACCATATTACTCTTTTTTATATACTTTTATCAACCAGTGAGGCATATTTCTCACTTTGCAGCAGCAAGTTGCGACCAAAAAGGACTATTGCTCATTAAATATTTCGTTGACAACCCAATTCACGCCATTAGTCTGCAAGTTTTGGTACAGGAGAAAGTGAGGACTACAGATGCTGGGGAATCAGAATCGAAAAGTACAGCAGGTTAGGCAGCATCCGAGTAGCAGGAGAGTCGACATTTCAGGCATAAGGCTTTCATCAGGAATGTGGAAGGGGAAGGGGGATGAGAGATAAATAGGAGGGTGGGGGTAGGGCTGGGGAGAAGGTGGCTGGCAAGGTGATAGGTGGATGCAGATTGGGGTAAATGTGATAGATCAGTGAGGAGGGTGGAGTGAATAGGTGAGAAGGTAGTTAGGTGAGAAGATGGGCAGTTGGGACAGGTCAAGAGGGTGGTGCTGAGTTGGAGGGTTAGATCTAGGATGAGGTGGGGGAGGGGAGATTTGGAAACTGGTGAATCGATGTTGATGCAATGTAGTTGAAGGATCCCAAGGCAGAAGATGAGGCATTCTTCCTCCAGTTGTTGGGTGGTTTGGGTTTGGTGGTGGAGGAAGCCAGGACTTGTATGTCCTTTGGGGAGTGGGAGAAGGAGTTAAGTAGTCAGCCACAGGACAGTAGGGTTGTTTGGTGCGTGTGTCCCAGAGATGGTTCCTGAAATACTCCGTGGGGTGGCATCCTGCCTCCTCGATGTAGAGATGACCACATGGAGAGCAACGGACACAGTAGATGAGGTGGATGGATGTGCAGGAAAATCTGTCCTGGATGTGAAAGGATCCTTTGGGGCTTTGGATAGAGGTGAGGGGGAGAGGTGTTGGTGCAGGTTTTACACAAGGGAAGGTGCCGGCTATGGAGGGTGGGTTGGTGGGGGTATGGACCTAACGAGGGAGTTATGGAGAGACTGGTCTCTGCGGAATGCAGATAGGGGTGGGGAGGGACATATATTTCAGTCAGATCTCTGTGATCTGAAACAATGGAGGATAATGCGTGGGGTGGAAGGTGAGAATCAGCAGTTTCTATCCATGTTGTGGTTGGAGGGTTGGGGTTCAATGGTGGAAGTGCGGGAAGTGGAGGAGATGTGCTGGAGGGCACTATCGATGAGGGGAAATTGTGGTCCTTGATGTTGGAGGCCATCTGAGATGTCCTGGCGTGGAATTGCTCCTCCTGGGAGCAGATACGGTGGAGGTGGGGGTATGTGAGGAGGTGCAGTCCTGGTGGCTGTGGGAGTTGGTAGGTTTGAAATAGATGTCCATGTTGAGTCGGTCGCTGGAGATAGAGATGGAGAGATCCAGGAAATCTGCAAGCTTTGTATCATCAGGAAGGAGATCACATCTGGAGTGAGACACAGCCTGATTGAATATATGGTTCAGGAGACAGCATGGGAATAGAACTGGTAAACCTTTCTTTTTATTCTCTTTTTTTTAAAGTTTAAAATTCACTAGGTTATTTGAAAGGTTAATAAGGTAGCCAACTGAGAGACAGTTATTATTAAATCACCTGAGCCATGAATAGGGCCTTAATTGATATTGATTACTATTGAAGCTTAACTTGAGAGAGTTATCTCAGCTCATCTTAGTTCTATTTAAGAGGGAGACTGTTGAAAGTGCAAAATCAGTAAGCTTCATGCAGTTAGGAAGGGGAGATCATATTCCAAATGAGTTTGGGGATTTGGAAGTATGGTGGGAATTCAGTGCAGAGGGGTGAGGTATTTTTTGGTTTATGGTTTGTAAGGTTTTTGATAAGTAGGATAACTTGAAGCCCAGGATCAGGGGGCCCAATACAAATGAAAGAGTGACATCACGTGAAAACTGTAAGTTCATTGGCTGGTAATACTTGCTAATTTGACTATCTATTATGTGATCTTCAGATTGAAGGCAATTCAGACAAATATTTACAGATTACAAACTAAAAGAGCAATTAGGAAATATTTAAAAACAAACTAAGAAGTGAGCAAATGAAATAGAGATGCAGGGTCAGGTGAATATGTAGTACCAGCATGATGTAGAAGCTTGTGGACTCCATTGTGACACATCTGTAGCAAGTGCTGCTTGCTTGAGAAACTCTGGCTCAGAGTTGATGAGCTGGAGTATGAACTTTGAGCACTGACACATCAGGGAGGGGGACAATTACCTGGATGCTATCTTTCATATGAAGAGCAGTTGAGGACTCTGGATCTGTACTTGGTGGAGTTTAAAAAGAAGAGAGGTGATCTCATTGAAACTTGTAGAATACTGAGAGGTCTGGTTAGAGTGAATGTGAACATTTTTCAACTCAGGGTAGAAACTAGGACCTGAGGGCACAGTTTTAGTGTAAAGAGATGACCTCTTTAGAACTGAGGTGAAGAGGAAATCATTGCCAAAGAAGGCTGTGGATGCTGAGTCACTTTGTGCATTTGAGATGGAGGTAGATGGGTTCTTGATGAGTGTAGAGATCAAAGGTTATGGAAGAGAAGGAAAGAGAATGGAGTTGAACATTATATCCCTCATAATTGAATGGCAAAGCAGATCTGATAGATTAAAAAGCCTCATTCTGCTTCTAATACCTTATGTTTATTAATTTTCTGCTTCCTATTTTAACAATTGCATTGAACAAGCTAGATGTCAAGAAATCTCAATATGGAAATTACCTTGGAAATAGCTGACAACTTCAGCACACAGCTTATACTAAAGAACATCCACATTGTTAGAACCAAACAGCAACTGCAGGCATGATCCACTGGCACTTGCCATATACACCCCTCATCCATGGAGACTGGCATTTGCCAACTCCCTCACAACCATGATTCCACTTCTTCTTTGTACTTGCAAGCTACTCAAGTATAACAGAATTACATTGCAGGGCATTATGGCAACTAACTTGAAAGGCTGCAGCAAGGACATGTTATGTACAGGAACTCAGGTCATGGATTGGACAAGTCTGAATCTCAGGGCTGCTCACTTGCTCTCCTAGAGTTTACTCACTTACCACCTACCCTCATGTTTGCATCATCCATGCCTTATTCATGGGATGTGGGCATCATTTATAGTTCATCCTTTATTGCTCTTGAACTGAGAAACTTCAGAAGGCATTTCTGTGGATCTGGAGCCATGGTTAGGCCAGACCAAGTAAGGACGGTATATTTCCTTCCCTCAATTGGGAGCCTGTTCTCAGCCCAGTCAAGGGGGCAGCTAGTGTCTGTCAAGATTTCCTGATATCATCAGTCATTGACAGCTTACACAAGGTCCAGAAGCTTGCTCATGGTCAGTCATCCACTTGGCTCATTCATGTAGAGTCAAAGAGCATGGAAACAGACACTTTGATCTGACCAGTCCATGCCGAACAAATCCCAAACTAAATTAGTCCCACCTGTCTGCTTCTGGCCCATATGCCTCCAAACCTTTCCTACTCATGTACTTATCTAAATGTCTTTTAAACATTGTAACTGTGCCTGCATCCACCTCCTCAGGAAGTTCCTTCCACATGTGAACCACCCTCTGTGTTAAAAAAAACTGCCGTGTCTGTTTTCTTTTTAAATCTCTCTTCTCTCTCATTAAAATATATGCCCCATCCTATGAAAAGGCCACGTTAATGCTGCTCATGATTATATAAATATCTAAAAGGTCACTTCTTAACCTCCCATGCTCCAGTGAAAAAGGTCCCAGCCTATCCAGCCTTTCTTTATGACTCAAATCTTCCATATCCAGCAACATCCTGGTAAGTCTCTTCTGAATCATCTCTAGCTTAATAATATCCTTCCTATAACAGGGGATTTGTCCAGCTACAGTCTGGGAAATTGGCAAGCACCAGTGCAATAACGCTTGTAGAACCAGCCAGAGGAATTGCATATTGTTTGCTTAAGTTAGCAGTTACGTGTTTGTTATTTCCTGACTAGAGGTTTTTCATCAAAACTGGTCAAAAGTCTGGGGTGAAAATAATCCTGGATGTCCATTGGTCAATCATGAAGGGGGGTTTTATAGGAGAAGCTGGGGTATTACCTCAAAATGAAGTCAAGAATGAAGGCTTGGGGGAGTGGGGAGGAAAGAGGCATTGCAGTGGTGAGGATAAGGTTGATGGGGGAGTTTCATGTGTGTGGAACATCAGAGGGCATGGTAAAATGTTGGGTTGGGGTGCAGTGACAGTATTAATGACCTTGGCCTCCACAGGGGAAGCAGGGTGGGCATAAATAAGTTGCAAGCCAGGTTTCAGGGGACAGGACATTTATAGGTGAAGTTCACTGTTATAGGTCGCCACATGGTGAGGTAGGGGAAATGGGCTTTCAGTGGTGTGAAGTAAAAGGGGAACATGAAGGTTATGCAGGGTGTACCTTGCAATCAGGTAGAGCCTGGTGCAGGCAGTACCACGACAAATTGTTTCCTCCCATCACTTGCCATTCTCTAGCTGCAATGTGCTTCTGGTAGCGAGAACACTCAAGTAACAAATACGTGAAGCAGTTGGTTGCAAACTTCTGCTATATCTAATTTGCAATCATTTCATTGCTCGTTTGTTTTGCATTTAGAGTGAAGGTGCTTAAGCTTACTTGTATGTTTGCAGCATTTATGCCATGACTGTTCACACATTGGCATTCAGACAGAGGCAAACAATATCAGTACAGTGGGGGAGGGATATCCTGTTGTATCGCACACCAAGACCTCCATCTAACACCTATAGCATGAGTCAGCTACCAATGGCAAATAATCTGGATGTACATTCAACCAAATGGCTATTTTAGCACCTGGTGTGGGACAGTCCTCAGCCAAATGGGAATGGTTGTCACTAAGGGGTCTGGGTACTGTCAGTCACGATTATAGCCTGGACATAATCAGGGGTTTTGCTGTTGCCTGCTCAGGGTTCAGTTCTCTAGGGTCAGAACATGCAAACAGGGTAAATAGTCAGTTTGGGAGGCTGCAAATAGTGCAGTAAGGGGTCTCATCAGTTCTGTCTAAGGGCTCTTGTTGAAGTCAGTCAGAAGTCTGGGGTAAATACAATCTTGGGAGCCCGTTTATTGAACATTCAGAAGGGTGCAAACAACCTATTAGGGCAGCAGGAAAATCAATGCCAGAAAGGGCAGGGAGTCAAGGCTGGGGGTAACAGCAGTGGCATTTGAGGCCTTGGGGTCAGGATGATGACAGGAGAGACACCAGGTAAGATGGGACATTTACAGAGCAGCATCAGAGAGTATGGTTGGCTTCAGGAGGAGGGATTGGTGGCAGTGACCACCATTGGGACACCTAGAGAAGCTAAATGGTTATCATTAAGGTGTATGTTCAGGGTGTAGAATGGATAGTTGATGAATTTCAATATAGATCTCTGTGCAAGGAATGGGTAGGAATAGCTTTTGGCATTGTGCACAGACACTATGTAGGTTAGTTGGTGACCAAGTGGGGCACAGTGTTATTGGTTTCCTCCACAAGCTGTGTTCTGTACCATCATTTAGGGTTTCCTAGATTTTAAGTGCTACTAGAAAATGATTGGGATAACTAGAATGGACAGAGTGAGTGTTAGGTGAAAGTAGCAGAGCCACATTTTGCAAAACACTGCAGAACACTGTAGCAACAAATGGCAGACATTTGCAAAGCCCAGTTAAAATTTACTTTACAATGGATCAGAGTCCTAGAGATCTACAGCACAGAAACAGACCCTTTGGTCCAACTCATCTATGCTAACCAGATAGCCTAAATAAATCTAGTCCCATTTGGCCCATATCCCTCTAAATCCTTCCTATTCATGGTCTCATCCAGATGTTTTATAAATGTTGTAATTGTACCAGCCTCCATTATCTCTTCTGGTGACTCATTCTATAGACACACCTGTGTGGAAAAAGTTGCCCATTAGGCCCCTTTTAAATCTTTACCCTGTCACAAACCTATGCCCTCTAGTGTTGGACTCCACCCACCCCCTCACCCCACCCCCCAACCTGGGGAACATACCTTGTCTATTTACCCTATCCATGCCCCTCTTGATTTTCTAAACCTCTAAGGTCACTCTTATCCTCCAATGGTCTGGGGAAAACAGCCCCAGCCTATTCAGCCTCTCCCAATAACTCAAACCCTCCAACCTTGGCAACATCCTTGTAAATCTTTTCTGAGCCCTTCCAGCTTTTACAACATCCTTCCTAAAGCAGAGAGGCAAAAATTGCACACAGTATTCCAAAAGTGGCCTAACCAATGTCTTGTACAGCTGCCACATGATCTCCCAATTCCTATACTCAGTGCACTGACCAATAAAGGCAAGCATACTAAATGCCTTCACCATCCTATCTACCTGAGACTCCACTTTCAAGGAACTATGAACCTGTACACCAAGGGTTTTGTTCAGCAAGACTTCCCAGGGCCTACCATTAAGTATATAAGTCATGCCCTGATTTGCCTTTCCAAAATGCAGCACCTCACATTTATCTAAATAAAACTGCACCAACCACCCGTTGGCCCATTGACCCATCTGATCAAGATCCCATTATGCATGGAGGTAACCTTTTTCACTGTCCACTACACCCCCAATTTTGATGCCATTTGTAAACTTACTAACCAGACCTCCTATGTTCACATCCAAATCACTTCTATAAAAGACAAAAAGCAGTGGACTCAGCACTGATCATTGTAGCACGCTGCTGGTCACAGGCCTCCAGTCTGAAAAGCAAACCCTCCATTACCACCCCTGTCTTCTACCTTTGAGCCAGTTCAGTATCCAAATGGTAGTTCTCCCTTTATTCCATATGATCTAATCTTGCTAACAAGTCTACCACGAGGAAACTTGTCAAACGCCTTACTGAACTCCATATAGATCACATCTGCCGCTTTTTCCTCATCAATCCTCTTCATTACTACTTCCAAAAACTCAGTTAGTGAGATGCTGGTCATGGGAAATTTGCAACATAGCATTGGTGCTTGCAAGTTGAACTTGGGCATCTTAATGATATTGAAGTTAGCAGCAATGATGGTAGAAAAGGCTAGTGCTGGCTGAAGGCAGACTATTATTTGTGCAAGTTGAAGCATCCTATGTGACTCACAACTTTGATTCAATATCTGACATGTGAGTGTAATGGTCTGTACTGATTGCAGTGAGAAGTTGAACAATTGGCACTGATTTGGGATAGGAAAGGTGCTAGAGAGTTGCAAGCACTCCCTGCTTAATGACATTGAGTGGTCAGTTAGTCATCATGGTATCTTCATCAGTTGCTACACTTGCTGAGCCTGAATGTGAATGGATGATGAAGATATGTCCCTCATTATTCAATTGCAGCATGTGTCTCTGTATGGGGAAGTACGATCATCCCTCCTTTGCAGGGTTTTCCATGTGAGATCTAAGAACCTCTATCACTCCTTCGGTTCTCATGTTCAGTCACTTCCACTGTGTATTCTGGGCCCTACCACTAGTGTCATGTTCATCATTATGGGTTCCAACCTAAAGGCAAATACAGATACAGGAGGTCCAGGGTTGATGGCCCTCTCAGGAGCACTGCAGAGCATGAGGAACACTAAGCATAAGCAAAGATCACTCCTAGAGGGCCCTCAATGTGTGCAGTGTGTAGGGTGTCCATTGTTTTCTGGCCCCAATTCCATCTCCTGGGGATGAGCTAGGCAATGCCAACACAAGCACCATATGTCCCAGAATTTTGCCAGATGAATAGCAAAGGTCTTTTCCCTGGGGTGGGTGAACTCAAATCTAGAGGGTATATTTTTAAGGTGAGAGGAGAAAGATTTAAGAGACCTGAGGCAAATTTTTCAGAGGCTGGTTCATATGTAGAATGTACTGCCAGAGGAAGTAGTAGGTGCAGGTACACTTGCAACATTTAGAAGACATTTCGACAAGTACATGGTTAGGAAAGGTTTAGAGTGCTATGGACCCAATGCAGTCAAATGTGACTAGTTTAGTTTGGGAAACTTGAGGGATTTGTCAGTTCTGCAACCACAGATGCACCAGGTCAGTAACTAATGATATCTGTGGCAGATCGCAGCAGTCCATTTTATTCCCCTATTACATGGTTGTGCCGTCCAAGCAGCAGGATTTAAAAACATAGCTGGCTTCCCCAAGGTGCAGGGTGCCATAGACTGTACACTTATCACTATAAGGGCTGTAATCATAACACTGCAGAATCCTTCAACAGGAAAGGGATCCATTTGAGTAATGTTCAGGCCATCAGTGAGTACTATTATCACCTCCAAGACATGCATACCTGCTCTTAATGACATTACAAAGGATGATGTGCTAGACATTTTGAAACATGTGAGGATAGATATATTCCCTGGGCCAGATGGGATACATCCAAGGCTACTACAGGAAATGAGGGAAGAGATTGCTGTGTTTTTGGTGGTGATCTTTGCTTCCTCATTGTCCACTCTGGCAGCTCCAGATGTTTGGAGGGTGGCAAATGTTATTCCCTCAAAGAAAGGGAATAGGGATAACACTGGACATTACAGTCCAGTCAGTCTTGCATTAGTGGTGGGCAAATTATTGGATAGGATTCTGAGAGACAGGACTCATGATTTAGAAAAGAATAGTTTCATTAGAGAGAGTCAGCATGGCTTTGAGGGGCAGGTCATGCCTCCAAAAGCCTTATTGAACCTTATTGAGGGTAGAGCAGTAGATGTGATGTATATGGATTTTAGCAAGGCATTTGGTAAGATTCCCATGGTAGGCTCATTCAGAAAGTAAGGAGGCATGGGATACAGGGAAATTTGGTTGTCTGGATACAGAATTGGCTAACCCATAGACAGAGGGTGTTAGTAGATGGAAAGTATTCATCTGTATTTGCCTGGAGTTTGGTGACCAATGATGTTCTGCAGGGATCAGTCCTGGGACCTCTGTTCTTTGTGTTTTTTTTCATAACTAACTTTGAGGAAGTGGAAGGGTTGGTTAGTATGTTTGCCAATGACACGAAGGTTAGTGGAGCGGTAGATAGTGTGGAGGACTGTTGTGGGTTGGAATAGGACATTGAGCTGTGCTGACAAGTGCCAGATGGAGTTCAACCTGGAAATGTGTGAAGTGATTCATTTTGGAAGGTCGAATTTCAATACATGGTTAAAGACAGGATTCTTAGCAGTGTGGAGGAACAGAGGGAGCTTGGAGTTCTCATAAGTTGACAGGGTTGTTGGAAGGTGTATGGTGTGTTGTCTTTCACTGGTAGGGGATAGAGGTTAAGAGCTACAAGGTTATGCTGCAGCTCTATAAAGCCCTGGTTAGACCACACTTGGAATATTGTGTTCAGTTCTGGTTGCCTCCTTTATAGAAAGGATGTAGAAGTTTTAGAGAGGGTATAGAGGAGCTTTACCAAGATGCTGCCTGGACTGGAGGACATGTCTTATGAAAGGTTGAGGGAGCTAGGGCTTTTCTCATTGGAGTGAAGAAGGATGAGAGGTGACTTGATAGAGGTGTACAAGATGATGAGGGGCATTGATAGAGTAGATAGCCAAAGTTTTTTCCCAGGGTGGAAATGGCTATCATGAGGGTGCATAATTTTAAGGTGATTGGAGGAAGGTTTAAGGGAGATGTCAGAGGTTGGTTCTTTACACAGAGGTGAGTGCATGGAATGCACTGCCTGCTGTGGTGGTAGTCAGACACATTAGAGGCATTTAAATGACTCAGATAGGCACATGGATGATAGAAAAATGAAGAGTATGTAGGTTAGTTTGATCTTAGAAAGATAAAAGGTTGGCACAACATTGAGGGCTATGTTTTAAGTTCAATGTATCCTGGAAGCTGCCAGGAGTCCTACATCTTGGAGAAATGACATGTAACTGGTGCATTTGAGGGCCAGGGACCTTATGAGGCTAGTAATGGGATCAATATCTATCCACTGCAACCATGGTTCATGACAACTTTGCAAAACCCCTCACTGACAAAGAACATCAGTTAAACGCTATACATGCTTTGACCAGGAATATGAGGGTTGTTAAAGATTGTTACTGCTATTGGACCAAACTGGAAGACCTTCCAGTATAGTCCTGACTGTGTTTAATGCATACTCTGGCTTTCTGTTCTCTGCAGAATTGCAACAGAAAACATGGTGTTGTGTTGGATGCTGAGGAATAGGAACAGTTTTGAGGAGGATGACAAATCTTTGTCCTTGTGCCTGATGCAGCTGAGCACTATCATGAACTAAAGCCAGACAAGACAGTGGTTAGCACTGCTGCCTCACAGCGCCAGAGACCCGGGTTCATTTCCCGCCTCAGGCGACTGACTGTGTGGAGTTTGCACATTCTCCCCGTGTCTGCGTGGGTTTCCTCCTGGTGCTCCGGTTTCCTCCCACAGTCCAAAAAAATGTGCAGGTTAGGTGAATTGGCCATGCTAAATTGCCCGTAGTGTTGGGTGCAGGGGTAAATGTAGGGGAATGGGTCTGGGTGGGTGCGCTTCGGCGGGTCGTGTGGACTTGTTGGGCCGAAGGGCCTGTTTCCACACTGTAAGTAATCTAATCTAATCTAAAAAAAAATCTGTTTGCCATTTGGTTCCAATAGATGAGATCCTGAATGAGCAGAATTATAGACTGTAAATTATTAACTGATCACATTGTTGAAATTGGGTTTTTGTCCTTGTTTTTGCTGTCTGAAAACAAAAGCTCATGTCTGGATTGTCCAATTGCTTGCCTGTATGTGGTATTTCCCTTTTAGAAATGAAAATCTGCAGGTCTCCTGTGGGTACTTCTGACAGGGTAGCGCTGACTTAAGAGGCTGTTCAGACAAGATCTATCTACAGACAAAGTCTGGTGTGGTAGTTAAACTGCAATTAATATGAGAACATGGTGTTGCTTGTGTAAGGGAGTGTTAGCCATGTGCCATGGGAAGTGTGGCTTTGTAGTTCCTGTGCTATTACATTGCCAAGTGAGGGGATTGGAATTGGATGTAAGAGACCATAACGATGGGGTAGATATGCCAAGAAAGTCCATTAGGCCAGGCAGCAGAAAACCTCTTTTCAGGCAAGAAAAGAAGGATTCAGCATCTTGTCTTTAAGAGGCATTTTAATATTTTTAGTGTAATTTCTTCACTATATCTATTTTACAAATTCACCTATCAGTAAATTCTATTTACAATAAATACTTCAGGACTTTCAAGTTTGAGTTTGATCTACTGTTGTCACATGTATGGAGATACAGTGAAAAGTGGTGTTTTGCATACTATATAGGCAGACCATACCACAAAGTACATCAGGGTAGCAGAATTGTGCAGAATAGTGTTAATGCCGCAGAAAATATGCAAAGAGATCAGAATTGACATTTGAGGTTCATTCAAAAGTCTGATAAAAGCCAGGAAGAAGCAGTTCCTGAATTATATTTCCATAATAATCATATTGTATTGAAATCCATTTTGACCATGACATTAATTTTACTTAATTTGCTCTTGATAAAGCATATGATATTGTTTCTTCTAGTTTTATGAATGCCAATGAAATGGTCTTTAAATTCTGCCATAATTTTTTCAAGAATCATGGAATTACAGAATTGTTATGGTGAAGAAGGAGCCATTTGGGCCCATTGTATCTGCACCAACTGTCCAGTGAGCAACATGACTTAGTGTCATTCTGTCTTTTCTCCATAACCTGAATCAATCATCCACTTTGTGACACTGGTTCTTAATTGCTGGCTGCTGAACGCTTGTCTCCTACTGTGGTCCTTTGACTGAAGTCTATTTTCTTTCCTTGCCATGCACCTAGTTGCAAAACATTAATGTGTTGATTCTTGCTCGCCATTACCTTTGTTTAGATCAATGGGATTCTTGAACTCTGACTGGCCAATGTATTAAAAGAATGTTATCAGTCTTAGTTTGGCTAAATGGTGTGTGCCGAAAATGTGTTGCTGGAAAAGCGCAGCAGGTCAGGCAGCATCCAGGGAACAGGAGAATTGACGTTTCGGGCATAAGCCCTTCTTCAGGAAACGGTGTGTGACCAATTTCTGATTTGGTTTCTTCAGGTGTTAGTCATCTTATCAATAATGCTTTGTTAACTCCTGTTTTTCTACCATATCAATCATTTGGAGAAGCAGTGCTATCCTTTATTTTCCAGAGGGATAGATGTAATACAATTTGTGTAAAGTATATCAGGGAGGCAGTGGCATAATGTTGTTGTCATTGGCTAATGCTCATGGACGTGGGTTTGAGTCCTACCCTGGCAGATAGTGAAATTTGAATCCATGAAAATCTGGAATTAAGACATCGTGACTAACTTTTGTCATAAATGCCCTATCTGGTTCAGTAATATTAAGGAAGAAAATCTTACCCAGTCTGTCCTACATGTGACTCTAGATCCACAATTTGGTTGATTCAATTGTCCTCTGAAATGGCAATTAGGCAGAGGTAATATGTCAGCAATGCTCACATTCCATGAAAAAATTTTAATTGAAGGGAAGTAATTTGAAGTCACAAGATGGTGTTAAATGGTGCAGCAAGATAAACAAACTATAGCAACTAACAAGAATGACATAAAACTAGTGAAACTTAATTTTGAAGTAACATATAGACCTGTTACATGCTTTATTACCGAGACCAGTGTCCTGCTGTGAACCCGTCTGGGAAGAGTCAAAGTGCAGCCAAGAGAAAGCAGCTGATTGGGTGAGTAAGGTACTTATGGTTTGAAAGAAATATTTAGAGTTTATAATTTGTAAGGGCAACATTACGGGGATCCAGAAAAGGGCCGTAGAGAAATTATTTCTCAAGAGAATTGAAGGGTTTAATTTAAAGGGATGAGTGATGAAAGAGTTCAAAACTGTGGTGTGTTCTTCCTGCACTGTGGGAAATAAGGCAGTTTCAGGACTAGAACATGTGCACAACATGTTTCCAGCTCAGCTCCTGGAAGTCTGAGTTTCAGAGCTGGAGCAGCAACTGGGAACATTATGCAGCATGTGTGAGGCTAAGAGTATTGTGGTTAGCATGTACAGAGTGATAGTCAGTCTGCAGCCTAAGACTGCAAAGACAGGGAGAGAATGAATGACCACCAGACAAAATAAGACTAGGCAGGTAGTGCAGGAATACCCTGTGGCCATTCCCCTGCAAAACAGTTATACCACTTTGGATACTATTGGGGATAATGGACTTTTGGAGGAAAGTAGCAACAGCCAAATTCATTACAGCACAATTGATTTTACTGCAAAGAGGAGCTGGAATAAGTGACAAGGCTGTACTATAAGGGGATTCAATCATAAGAAGAAGAGACTGATGATTCTCTGGTCACGAATGAGACTCTAAGATAGTATGTACGAAACATACAAAGTCAAGGATGCCCTAGTGCGGCTATTGGACATCCTAGAGAAGGTGACTGAACAGCCAATGATCGTGATACACATTGGTGCCAACAATATAGGTGGGGGGAAAAAAACTATGTCCTAAAAAGCCAAATATAGGGAGTTAGCAAACAATTTTAAAAAGACTTAATCTTAACATTGCTGCCAGTGCCACAAGTCAGCTTAGAAATAGGATATATCAGATGAATCTGACTGGAGAAATGGTGCAATGGGGAAGGGTTTAGATGCCTTGGACACTAGGACCAGTTCCGGGGATTTGACCAGCACAAGCTGGCTAAGTTGTGTCTGGACAGGACATGAACTAAAATACAGGGGGAGTATTTGCTAGTGCACTTAGAGAAGGCTTAAACTAAAATGGCAGCAAGATGGAAACCTAGTCAGGGAGACAGAGAAACCAGTGCAAAAACAAAAAAACAGAATTTGAAATAAGAAAAGTGATAGACAGAGAATACAAGGGCAAGAATAAACATGGCCACAATGCAAATTACTGAGTGGACTAAAAATGTTAAATAGACAAGCCTTGTGTTTTCATGCAGAGAGCATTTGCAATAAAGTAGGTGAATTATTTGTGCAAATGGTATGATTGAGATTATAGAGATGTGACTGCAGGATGACCAAAGATGTGAACTGAATATCCAAGGGTATTCAGTTTTTTGGAAGGATACACAAAAAAGAGAGGAGGTGGGAGGCATTGCTTGTCAAAGAAAACACTTCTGGAGTAAGAATATTAAGTCTGGTGTAATGGAATTTGTATGGATGCAGATTAGAAACACAAGGGGCAAAATAACAACAATTGAGGGGGTTGTTACAGATCTCCAAACTGTAATGGTAATAGTGGGAAATCCATTGAAGAGAAAATGAGATGTAAGCAATAAAAGTACACTTGTAATTAGATGCATCTAATTCTTTGAATTCACACAAAGGATATCAGAGCCGATTACTCTCCAGGACCTGATGAACCAGCTCTCGAAATCTCACGAGATGTTGGGGAAACAGATTGAAGAGAAGCTGGCTCCAGTCTCTCTCATGCTGCAGAAGCATGAGCAGCAGCTGGGAGACCTGGAGAAGAGGACGGATGAGGTGGAGCACAGGGTCACAGTGGTGGAAGCTGATGCCAGTTCATTCAAGGATGAGATCCAAGCCCTGAAGACACAGGTTCATAATTTGCGTGACCAAGTGGATGGTCTTGAAAACAGGGGCAGGAGAAAAAACATTTGGATCATTGGTCTGCCCGAGGGTAAGGAAGGTGAGCGACCTGCGGAATTTGTTGAAGATTGGCTTCTGAAATTCCTTGACTTGGAGACTGGCATGAGAGGATTGAAGATAGAGAGGGCTCACCGGGTCGCAGCACGGAGGTCGGGTCTGGGTCAACGCCCTTGTCCTTTCCTGGTGCGGTTCCATCATTACCGGGATAAGGAGAGAGTTATGGAGGCTTCCAGACTCCAGGGAAGGATCCAAAGGCCCTAATTTACGAGGGGTCTAAGATCATGTTTTTTCAGGACTTTACAGCGGCAGTGATCCAGAAACGAAAATCATATGATGGTGTCAAGAGAAGATTGAAGGAGTTTGGGATTCACTACTCCCTGAGATATCCGGCAGTGCTTCGGATCACCTTAGATGGATCCATGCATCTCTTTGACACATCAGAGAAGGCAAGAGACTTTGTGGACAAACTAACCTAAGTTAAACAATTGTAGTACGTATAAATATCGTTGCATGCGTATGCGTTTATCATTCTGTAAAAGAAATGGAGGAAATCCAGTTGGAGCTTTGTTTTTCCCCCTTTTTTTACCTCTATTGATAATAATTTGGTTCAAACTATGTCTGGCGGTGGTTAAGATGTACATTTTAAATTTCTAAGTTAGGACATACCAAAGGATGGGGGGGTATTTATTCCCTTTTTTTATAAAGGAATGTTTGTTTTATTCATATTGATACTCTATGGGGTGTTTATTCTTTTTAGCTTGTGCTTGTGATGCAGCTCTAGCTGGGAGAAGTGAAGGTGGTTGAGATGGTTAGATGCCTATTTATGGGCAGTTCGGGATGGGTAGTTGCCCCCTCCGGGCAGGGAATGAGTTCCCCTACTCAGCGCTATTGGCGCTTTATATGTTGGTTTGTTTTCTGGTTTTTGTTGTTTTTTATTTTTAATAATTTTGTATGTTTGTTAAACGTAGTGGTTTTAGTTTATGTAGTTTTTATATTTGGTGGATCATGCGATACTAAGGCTCAGCAATTTGTGGTTCGGGTTCCTCCTCTCTGGAATTTAAATGTAATTTCAGAAGATTATGGCTAATGATTTGATTAAATGGTGTACCTGGAATATCAAGGGAAGTCACTCACCAATTAAGAGGAAGAAGGTACCCTTGAGTCTTAGAAAGGACAAGGTGGATATTGCTTTGTTACAGGAGGCACATTTGGATGACAAGGAGCATCTGAAATTACAGCAGAATGGCTTTGATCGAGTTTATTTTTCATAATTTAATATCAGAAGTAGGGGAGTGGCTATATTGGTTAGGAAAAATCTCTCATTCAAATTGTTGGAATGTGTTAAAGACACATACGGGAGGTTTGTAATTCTTAAAGCCTTGATAAATGGGGAAGAATATGGCATTTTAAATGTTTATTGTCCCCCAGCTCGTCCTCTTAAATTCTTGGTAGATGCGTTTTCTAAACTGATAAGTCTCAAGTCTCGGCACATCATCATAGGGGGAGATTTTAACTGCCTCATGGACGCCACAGTAGACAGGTTGCCAAAAGATCCCTCGATACCCTCTGCACAAACTAAACAGTTATTGGGTTTGTGTGGGGAATTAGGATTGGTGGATGTCTGGAGGTGTCTCCACCCTACAGGGATTTCACGTTTTTCTCCAATCTGCACAGATGTCACACGAGGATTGATTTTTTGTCTGACCCCTGCAGTAACCCTTGATCTGGTGGCATCCTTTACAATTGATAATATTGCCATCTCTGATCATGCTCCAGTGTACCTTATGGTTAAAATTAAGGATGTTACAGTGGATTCAAGGTACTGGCAAACGGACCCCTTTATTCTCATGGACAGCAAGTTTGTGGAGTATTTCTCTAGGAAATTTCAGGCATTCCTAGACATCAACATAGGCTCAGTTGATAGCTCAACTGTTCTCTGGGAAACTGACATAGCTTATGCCAGAGAGTTAGTTATTTCATATTCCACAAGTAGGAAGCGGCAGAAGGGTGAGCAGCAACGTCTCCTTGAAGCACGGTTGAAGGCAGCCGAGAAGGCCTATTTTGACAGACCCTCGTTGGTCAAACTACAGAGGATTAGGGCACTGCGGTCTACACTAAATTCCGTGCTCACTCAGACGGCAAAGAAGGAGCTGGCTTTTGCAAAGCTAAGGTTATACGAACATGGTGACAAGCCAGGCAAATACTTAGCATACCTTGCCAGAAAGAGAAGTGCCCCACAAGCCATTACAGCGATTAGGGAAGGGTCTGAGAACCTAACATGTGATTCTAAAAAGATTAATGTGGCGTTCCAGAGTATCTACTCTAAATTATATCAGTCTGGGAATTGTGAGAAGGGGCAGGCCAAAATTAAATCCTTTTTTAGAGATCTGAAGCTCCCGGGTGTGACTCCCGAACAACAATCCTTTCTCAATGCCCCATTATCAGAGCAAGAAGTGCAGGAAGCTGTGAGGCAGCTTCAGAGTGGAAAGGTGCCTGGTCTGATGAACTTCCCAGTGAATTCTATAAGGAATTTATAAGTATACTGTCAGGCCCGATGCTGAATATGGTTAATGATTCATACAGTCATGTTTGTCTCCCACCATCTCTGAGAGAGGCCAATATTTCACTTATCCTTAAAAAAGGAAGGATCCGGAAGAATGTGCTTCATACAGGCCCATCTCGCTCTTAAATGTGGACTTTAAGATCCTTTCTAAGGCTCTCGCGTTAAGGCTGGAGATTGTGTTACCTTCTATTATTAAAGAGGATCAGACGGGCTTCATAAAGGGTCGCAGATCCTCCAATAATGTTAGGAGGCTGCTTAATGTTGACTGCCAACAGCAGTCAACACAGGGATTGGTGATTTCTTTAGATGCAGAGAAGGCATTTGACCGAGTTGAGTGGCCGTACCTTTTCTATACTCTAGACCTGTTTGGTCTGGGCGAAGTTTTCATAAGATGGGTAAAGGTTCTCTACAGTGTACCTCTCACTGCGGTCATTACCAACGGGGTACGATCAAGCAATTTTAATATTTCTAGGGGCAGCCGGCAGGGCTATCCCCTTTCACCATTACTTTTTACGTTGGTGATTGAACCGTTGGCAGAGGCCATTCGTGGGGATCTCAATATATCAGCTCCAGAAGTGGGATCAAAATTACATAAGATCTCACTGTATGCAGATGATGTTCTAATTTTCATGACAAATCCAGCAGTTTCAGTGCCTTGCCTGATACAATGTATTCATGCGTTTGGCGCTTTTTCAGGGTATAAGATTAATTTTGCTAAATCAGAGGCTATGCCTATGGGTGGTCTTACGAAAGAGTTGGCTCTTGAGAGTGGCTATAGATTCCCATTTAGGTGGTCACAAGGGGGTTTTGTGTATTTGGGCATATTCATTACTCCAGTTCTGGATTGGCTGTTCAAAGCCAATTTTACTCAATTATTTGAAAAAATTAAACAAGATCTCCCAAAGATGGGAGGCACTTCCAGTCTCATGGTTGGGTCGGATAGCGCTTATTAAGATGAATATTCTCCCTCGTTTCCTATACCCTATACAGATGCTCCCCCTGATTTTCAATAAACAAACACTCAGGAGACTGAACAGTTGGTTCAGCTCCTTTATCTGGCACCGTAAACGGCCCCTCATTAAATTAGCCAAACTGCAGTTGCCTCACAGATTGGGGGGAGTAGACCTTCCGGACATTAAAAATGACCAATTAAGCTCGCTTTTGACCTACGTAAGTGATTGGGTTTGTGGGGATCCTCTTTCAATATGGCTAGATATCGAAGTCTCCCAGGCAAGGTGCCCCCTTACCAGTTTGCTGTTTTTGGACAAGGTGAGGACAGTTACGGAATATTGCCATAACCCAATAGTCATCAATACTGTTAAAGCATGGAGGGTAATTCGGCAGAGGGAAGGTAATATTGGCAAAACATCTTTGTTTACACCTTTAGTGGATATGCCGAGTTCTCAACCAGGTATGATAGATTCAGGATTTAAACGTTGGGCAGCTAGGGGTATATCTTGCATGGGTGATTTATTTGATGGAGATGTAATGATGTCCTTCAATCAGTTAGTACAGAAGTACGAGTTACCTAATAGAGACTTCTTTCGTTTTTTTCAAGTTAGGGATTTTATTAAAAAAAACCACACTTTTGACTGATCCCTACAAATATGATATATAAAGAGGGGTACTAAGGGCTAAGAGTACACTCTCTGTCAGTACTCTGTATCACCAATTGGGGGGTGCCACCTCAGATGAGTCTGATCGACTCAGAAAGATGTGGGAAAGAAAGCTGGGTGTTGAAGTTTCTTCAGAGGCATGGGAGGATATTTGGGAGAATGCAAGGAAGATATCAATTTGCAATAGGACCCATGCTTTACAGTTGAAGATTCTCCACAGGGTCCACTTAGCCCCAGTCCATTTGTCAAAATTTAAACCAGGGGTATCTTCAGCATGCCCCAAGTGCAAAGTCTGCACGGGCACTCTTACCCATTGTCTTTGGTCTTGTGACAGGCTTCAAACATATTGGAACGCTGTGGCGGGTGCAATGGAGAGGATTTTAGGTGTAGGGGTGGAGAAGGACCCTATTTCGCTCCTTTTGGGCCTATCCATTGTATTTCCTGCAGACTCGCATAAGGCAAAACTTTTCAATATTCTTACATTCTGTGCAAGGAAGAATATCTTGCTAGGTTGGATATCAGAAAACCCCCCAGGCCTGTCGGGTTGGCGAAAGACTGTTATGGAGCATATTCCCCAGACTTTTCTCACAAATATGGTACACCACAAAACTGAGAACTTTTACAAGACATGGCAACCCTTTTTGAAATACCTGGACATAGATTTATCTGCCACACTAACAAGGGCTTTTATATAGCCGTAACGATTGTGTTTCATGAGTCCAATATCCAGGGAGGAGGAACTGTGAATGTATGAGTGTTTTGTTTGGCTGGGCTGAGTTATTACTATTTATTTGTTTGTTGTTAGGTATTTATTTCGTTAGTTAAATAGCTAGTTTAGGTTTTTTTTTAATTTTATACTTTTATATATGTTTATACATTTGTATAGGAGGGTGGGTTAGGGAATTTTTTTTATTATTTGGGTTTAGTTTTGTACTGTTTTGAATTGCATTGTTTTGTATTTGTTGTAATATTTAAAAATCTATCTTTTCTTAATAAAAATATATTATAAAAAAAAATCACCTTATCATGATGATCCTTCTTCAAATATGACAACAGGCCATGAGTTTCACCAACATCTGTGGAATGTTCCACTCTTTTCCATGCATACGACACAATAAAAAATGGTGTCACTGATACAGGACTTGGTCTGAAATTTGTGAATTATTCCTTCATTGTTTGTCAGCTGTTTCAATCATGTTGGTAAAACATTTCCAAATATTGGACAATATCCTGATCTATTGGCTGAACTAAACTTATCCCCTTCAGAGGGAGGAAAATAAGCAAAGATATTGCCATTAACATGATCTTTCACAGGAGGGATGAGCACTATAATTATCCAATAAAAGCACAATTTTGCTATCTCAAGGCATTCCTTTCCTATTCAGTTCACCTTCTCACTAAGCACAAGAACGTGATGAAACCATCAAGTTAAAAATTTGTCCATCCATGCATAACTTCAGGCTTTGCAATCAACAGGAAGATGAATTGTGCTTTTTGAAACATCTTGGGTTTTGCAGATTTTTTGATAAAAATCCATTTCTTTTATGCATTCCCACTGCATCCATACACTCAAACACAATTATGGTATTTATTCTGCTTAATACCATGAGCATCCTTTTTATCAGCACCAACTAAGGTTGTGCTTGGAAGACATTGCCACATCAAATACATCTCTTCAGCATTATAGGTTTACTTGGCAGTCAGGTCGTGGTCTCCTGGCTGGAGGAGCTATTGCAAGATGGATCAACGTATGTGTATTGGAACTTGGTATGCCAAGTTTAAATAGAGATATTTGATGAACTTTATTTGACAGGTAAATTTTATTTGAAAGGTTTACCACTTGCATAAGAATTCCAGATGCTAGAATACCACATAATGAGGAATTTACTGTATTGAAAAGTAAACTCAATCTCACAGACAAAATGGACAATTTCATATGTTCCCATGTTATGCTCATCTTCCAAAGTTTTGCCTGCTAACTTAACCTAACTATATATCTCTGCAGAATCTTTTATTGACAATCTATTTTCTTGCTTCTCTTTGTGTCATTAGAAAATTTAACTTTTCTTTCATCCAAATTATGATAGATTGTAAACAGTTAAGGCCCAGTATTAATTCCTACACCACTCCATTGGTTACAGCTTGCCAATTCTATAAAGACCCATTTATGCCTATGCTCTGCTTCCTCTTAGCTAAACCATTTGTTACCTATATCAATAAGTTACCCTTTAAACATGCTTTTACCTTGTGTAGTAACCCTTAGTGTGGCACATAAATCAAAAACCTTTGGAAATCTAAGTGCACCATATCAACAGGGTTTCGTTCCCCCACCCCCATCCGCTTCTTTCTTACTTTGTCAAGAAACTTTAACAATTTAGCCAAACATGACTTCCTCTTCTAAAAATCATGCTAGTTCTGCCAAACCATATTATTTTCCAAATATCCTGCTATGATCTCCACAATAATAGATTCTAGTAATTCTCCTATGATGTTAAGCTAACAGGTCAATAATTTCCTGTTTTCTCCCTCCTTTTTTGAATAAAGATATTACATCAGCTATTTTCTAATTCAGAGAATTTCTCAGAATCTAATTTTGGAAGACTATTATCAATGTCTTCACTATCTCTGCAGCCAATTAGTTTAAGACCCTTTAGTTTCAGATGAAGCATTGGAGTATACACCAGAGGGAGTGTCCATGGTCACTGGAAATTGCTACAGCCTGCAGATGCTAGGACAATGGAGTTACATGGCAGACCGACCAATGACACCCTCATTGCAACTAAATTTCAACCACCATTTCCAGGAAGAAGCTGCTTCATAGCAGCAGTCAGACTTGGATATTCTTCTCCTCTGCCTTTAACTCGTGTCTATACTTGGCTGGGCCAAATTTCAAAGGCACACACCTGCTTGGGATTCAGAATAGGCTTTGTCTGTCTTTTGTTGTGTGCTTGGTGCCTGACTGTAGTTATTCTTTCAAAGTAATGCTGCTGGAGTCCATGGAACTTTCTGGACTAAACCCCCCTTTTTTATTTACAGCTTAATCTAGAAATATTTCAGTTGCACAAAGTTAGAGTACCTGTTCCTTTCTAGTTAGCTCTACATAATCATGTGACTCTGACATCATCATTATGCATACTTCAGATGTTAATCCCATTTCTCTGCATCTGTCCCAAATTCTTTATAATCTTATTGCAGGCATTATAGACATCTCTCCCCAAAGTCTCAGATTTCACAGGACAATTCTCTGGGTACTTTGAACAATCGCCCTGATCTGATTCCAGTCTCAAGCTGAAGTCTGGGATATTTTGCCACCTCCTCTCTCCTTTCAGTGTAAGATTTCATCTCTTGGCTGGTTGTAGCACTTCCTTGTAGATTTTCTGATAAATCGATCATGTTTCAATTGATTCTGTGTTCAACTGTATAAATGTATTACAATTTCTCTATAATCCCTTGATCTGTTTCATCTCTCTCAGTTGTATGTAGGTTATGATCATTCCTTCTATTTGCTGATGACTTATCCATACACTCTTGCCAGGCTATAGGCCTAGTAACTCTTGTGTTCTATTTGTGTTTTAAGCCTGCATGCCCCTTTGCTACTCCTTCTATTGTTTCACTCTTTTATAGTCATTCCCAATGATGTTAGGCTGTAATTTCTGAGACAAGGATAGAAATTGTCCTCAACTGCCTGACTGTGATAACCTGTTCTGTGAGTCCTTAAATAATGCAAGATTTAACTATTTTTCTTTAAACACCTTTTGTAGTATCTGACAATGGTTTGCAATCTCTCTGTCTCTTTCTCTGTGTCTCTGTATCTCTGTCTCTGTCTCTCTCTGTGTCATGACTTCAACCCATCTTCAGAAATAGACTGAAGATCTTGTTGTTCAAGTTTTGAATTAATCCATTCCCAAACTGTGGCCTTGATGGAAAAGATTAAGAAATAGTGGTCTTTCTTTTGGTTGTTCACAGCAGAAGGAAGGAAGCAACCAATCTTTTCCTGTATTGACTGAAATACAAGGTTAAAAATTGCATTTTCACTCAACATTTGGTAATGTTCAAATGTCTGATGCTTTTTTTCTGAAAAATCTCAAATGGAAGAGCTCTTGGTATTACTAGTCTCTTAGTGAAGTCCAACAAGTCATTGGCACAGATGTCTGAGCTTTTCAACATTGTATTGAATTAGAAGTGGAATGGTTGTGTGAAGTTCCTAAGAATAACTCCAGAAGGAAACTCAGGGAAAGAAAATCAAAATTATAGCTTTAAGTACAGCTGAGGTCAGAGATCAATACTGCTGTGAGTGCAGGAGAGATGAATAAGGTAGATAAAGTTTTTGTCAAAAGGGAAAATAATCCCTTTCTTTAAATGATGCAACTAAATCTAGAAGCATACTAGAAGGAAATCTAGAAGGGATAAAGGAATTATTCAAACTGTTTTGCTGGAGATGGATATTGCATCCAGAGACTCTGTAATGGAATCCAACATGTTAATAAACAAGGCAAGGGGAAAGTACGTCCCACTTCCACTGTACAAAGTGCTGTTAAAATATGGTTGATTGTCCAGAGCAGTGGTTGCAGGGATGCTAAAAAATTGCTTGCAGCTGGAGTTGACTTAGTCCCAGATAATCATTTGGCTGGAGTTAAAATTACAACTTCACCTAGAATCAGAGATGGCCCAAATGAGGTTAAAGGAACAGAACAGTCATGAGAATAAGTTCCAAGTATTTTTCCACTGCATATAGTAGCTACAGCAATGACTAAACAAAATCCACCACCTAAGGTCAAAGCATTACTGAAAGCAGATGTTATAGTAGCCAAAACCTGATTAAAGATAGGATAATTGGAAGGGTGTACTTGGCATGACCTCATTGAGGCTAAAAAAAATCCAAAGATAAAGTTAGCACAAACAGCCTTTATTTGTAATCAAGTTTTCACATCTAATGCCAGACAAAGCAGAGCTTGATTTCCAGCACACTACAATGGTCAATGACAGGTAGGTACATAGACTGATCATCTTCCAGGCAGAGTTTTATTCATTGGATGCATTTTACATCTTGCATTTCTCCAATCTCTTGCACTTACCATTTCTGTAGCTGGTAAATGTTCCATGACTTCTGTATGGGCTCCAACCTCTTCAGTAAAGTCTAAATCTTGTTCGGTTTCACTCAATGTTATGCTTGACAGTGTCTCTGTCTCTGTTTCTGCTGTCATTCGGTACTTGTATTATTCAGATGAGCCATACCTCGTTGGTTTCAATCTGAACCAATGACTTCTGCAAGGAATCTCAGCTATTTCCTTTTGTATTTAGAAGTATTACAAATGGTTTAAGATCTGTTCCCACATTAACTGTAACAGGTGCAAAAATGATTTTTACAAGGATGTTACAGACTAGAAGATTTTGAGTTAAGGAAAAGTTGGAGTGGCTGTGCCATTTTTCCTTGGATTTTAGGAGGTCGAGGGGTGACTTTATAGATGTTTATAAAATGAGAGGCATATAAGATGAATAGCCAAGGTCTTGCCAGGGTAGCAGAATCCAAAACTAGAGGTTATAGTTTAAGGGGGGGGGGGAGGAGGTAAGATTTAAAAGGGACCCAAGTGGCAACTTTCTCAGTGGTTTATATAAGGGAGGAGCTGTCAGGAAGTAGTGGAATTGGGTAAAATTACAACATTCAAAAGACATTTGGACAGTTACATGGATGAAAAAGGTTGGGGGGGATGTGGGTCAAACACAGGAAAATAGGACTAGTTCAGTTTGGGAAACCTGGTCAGCATGGACGAGTGGGCTGACAAGCCTGACTCTATTTGCTTCACCATTGTCTTTCTGTATTTACAACAGATGTCTTATTTTAAAACAAGTGGATGGGTTCAATTTTAGTGTTGGATGACTTTGTATGGACTTTGCATGTTCTCCACCATCTGCATGAGTTTCCACTGGGTTCTCTAGTTTCCTCCCACTGTCAAAAGATGTTCAGATTAGGTGGAGTGGCCATGCTAAAATTATCCTGTGATGTGCAGACTAGGTGGATTATATGGTCATGGGGATAGGATGGAGGGCTGGGTCTGGGTGTGATGTTCTTTGGAGGGTTGGTGAAGACTCAGTGGGCTGAATAACTTATTTCTGCACTGTAGGGATTCTATGATTCTATCAAAGAGAAGGTGGCACCTATCCTGGCACAGCAGAACAGATTAATGACTTACTTTCTATATTCCTTTCAATGGCTTGGACTAAACTGACATGGAGGCAACGTCAGACCAGGCTAGCAAAGCCTGATGTGCTATCCCCTCTTGTCTTGGAGGTGGAGGAGAAATCATCCCTTCTCTGTACTATCCTGTCCAACTGGATGTCAATTTCCCCTTAACTGCTATCTTGAGGACAAAAGCCACAAACTGCTCAAGACATCTCCAGAATGAGTGTTTGACCAGGTGCACAAAGGCCTTTGAAGTTGGCTCCAGCTCCAGGGGTGATGGTATATGCCAGGATATCCTGGCAATGGAAAGGAATTCTGGTTACAGTGAGTGGGAGAATCAGTCTAGTATTAGATGAGAACTGTTACAGGGACGTGTTTGGTAGTTAATGAGGTGAGCTTAGGAATGATGTCAGAAAACTCACCAGGTTTCAGAGAGAACCTGACGCTTGTTAAAATGTAGCAAAATTCAGCTGTATTTTGTCTCTAACTGCTGCTGGACTCAATGGAGCTTTCTGCAAGAACCCTTTATTTACAGCTTTCAAAGGCCAGCCCAAGGAAGGTCCTGCTATTTCTTTGTCAAGTTAATCACTTCTGTCTTCTGATAACCAGTTTATAAATCTCAAAGCATGTTGTGTTATGATCAAATAGAAAGTGGAGTGAAAGGAGTTCTTTTAGTAAACGATCAGACAGTGTAAATAGATTAGCTGTGATGCTGCAGACAGTTGGAGAAACAGGTAAGCTGGAAACAGACAATTTAGTTTTCCTCAGACGTAAGAATTCTGTAGTAATACTAAACTTCCTTTACTAAGTAACAGAAATGAAGGACTAGGCATCTAAGTGATT
Organism: Chiloscyllium plagiosum; assembly: GCF_037043375.1. Taxonomy (NCBI): domain Eukaryota; kingdom Metazoa; phylum Chordata; class Chondrichthyes; order Orectolobiformes; family Hemiscylliidae; genus Chiloscyllium; species Chiloscyllium plagiosum. The sequence goes on from NW_028270146.1 coordinate 39,575,492, forward strand.
TCTTCATTTGGAGAAGGAGCTGGTACTTAATTTTGTTGTTTTTAAAGTAGGTTGAGTTAATAGTATTAGTCAAACAGAGATTTGTGCGTACAAAGTATTCAGGAGAATGTTACGTGTTCAAAAAAAAGATGCAATGCCAGATTTGGTCCTGGGTAGCACATCAGAGCAAGATGTTATGCCTATTAGCACTTGCACTGATTCCTGTGAATTTTGCAGGGAATATATTGTGTTGAGTTTGAAATAGGAAAGGATTGCCAAGCCTGATTTGTCGGCTGGCTGAAGCCAACAAATTTGTGAAGGCCCTGCTGTGTTTTCAGAATAAATATTTTAAATTCACCCTTTTGAGTCTTAAGGCTGAACCTTACAATGTTTCATTTGTCTTTTTTTCCACGTTTCATGAAGGTTTTCATGTGTAATGCTGTGCAATAATCCCAAATTGGCCTCATTAACTACATACCACATCCCTAATCACCCCAATTGTTTGATGCTGGTCCAATTCTCTCACTATCCATAGGCAGTAGTACTCACCACTGATGGGGTATCCTGGGATCCCTGACTCTGTGCCATCTTGGAATCTTAGTATGCACCCAGCCTAGCTTGGCAAATCCAGAATTTTCTTTCACTGTACTTATAGTTGGATAGCTTCCAAAAATCAATGCTTCTCAGGCCACATGTGGCACTTCTGATACTTCATTAGAGAGAGTGGACAACCATACGTCTCTCACTATTTAAGAACTAAGTCACACAGCTTATCTATCCTTAGCTACACCTGATTTTATAGTCCTATCTAAGTCAATTCTACTCTTCTGCCAATGTCCACTATATAGCTCAACATCTTCTTATTGTTCAATGTGGAACCATCTTATACAGGGAAGCCTTTAAATTATTCAAACCAAATCACTTTTATTCACCAAAACCAAAAATGAACAGAATTCAAAGGAAGCTGCATTAGCCTCTTGAAACAGAAACTGACTACTTGCCTTCAAGCACCAACAATTTTGCAAACAATGAACAATAACTTCACTCAGGTCTCATCTACTGGAACCCGATGTGAATTAAGTTATCAGTCTGGGTTTGTAGCACTTGATTCTGCTGCGCTTAATGTCGTCGTCGTCTTCCTCCTCTAAATACTGTTGCTGTTAGATCCTTAGACTCCACATCCTCCCTTTTCTCTGTTCCATCTTTTGCAGAGAACAACATACTGGGATTATGTTGCACACTCTGTCAGCAATGTACTGTGAAGCCTCCTCTCTCAGCATCAGCCTCATCTTCAGGTGCCTCTGTTTGGGCTATATTGTACCTATGCACCACCTCAATCTGGAGGTTGCTTGCCAGGGTCATCAGCCATGATTGCAAAGGGAAGCCCTCAAGGATATGGATTTCACAGACACTCCCAGGTTATCGGTGCACACTTCCAAGAGTGGAACTAATGATCATAGGTCACTCGCATATTGACAGAATAGAACCCGTTTCTGCTGATAAACTCAATTGGCTTATGAAGTTGGTCTCTTAGCGTGGGTTTATCAGGTCCTGAACTTTGGAGAATCTAGCCATGTTGCTGAAGCTTATTGCTCAGGCAGCAGCACTGACCTCATCATGGGGAAAGCAGATGAAGCCATGAGATCTGGCACAAATGGCATTGGTATCAACCTTGATACATCAAGGTACATCAATTTAAAAGATCTCACAGGTTCCTTGAAAGGAGCCAGTTACATAAAAGTTCAGTGCAGCTGTCATGTTTCCAGTCAGTGGGACTGTCTGTGTGGAGTTTGCACATTCTCCCCGTGTCTGCATGGGTTTTCTCCGGGTGGTCCGGCTTCCTCCTACAGTCACAAAGATGTTCAGGTCAGGTGGATTGGCCACGCTAAATTGCCCATAGTGTTTGGTGCATTAGTCACAGGGAAATGGGTCTGGGGTGGGTTGCTCTTCGGAGGGTCGGTCTGGACTGGTTGGGCCGAACGGCCTGTTTTCACACTGTAGGGAATCTAATCTAAAAATCTAATCACTGCTGTGCTGCCTTCTGGAGTTTATTTGGTTCAGTTCCTGCTGCTTCCGGTTGTTTGTTGTAGTGACTGGTTATATTGGGTCTACGTCAATGTGTTTAATAATGGAGTCCATGGATGAGTGCCATGCTTCTAGAACTTCTCTGGCTGTCCTCAGTTTAGCTTGTCCTTTGGTTGTGTTGTCCCAGTTGAATTTGTCCTCGTCATCTGTGTACGGCTACTAGGGACAGCTGGTCATGGCGTTTTATGGCTAGTTGGTGTTTATGGATGCCAATTGCTAGTTGTCTGCCTGTTTGCCGTACATAGTGTTTTTGTGCAGTCTTTGCAGGGAATCTTATAAATTACATGTGTCTTGCACATGATGGGTATAGGGTCTTTTTTCCTGAGTTGTTGTCTGAGCATGACTGTCAGTCTATGGGCTGCCATGAATCCCAGTGGTCAGAGAAATCTGGCTGTTAGTTCTGAGACGTGTGTTTTTTTCTAGGAAGTAATAGTTAGCATGTTGGGTCATAGCATGCCCTCGTCACATTTTGTCTGTAAGGCATCTGCGGATGAAGTTGCAGGGATATCCATTCTAGATGAAGACTCTGTAGAGGTGTTCTTCTCTTCACAGGCTGGAGGTGCTGCAGTGTGTTTTGAATAGGGTTCTAATGCAGCTTCTTTTGTGTGTGTTCGGGTGGTTGCTGTTGTAGTTCAGGATCTGGTCTGTGTGTAGTTTTTCTGTACACTTGGAACAGAAATCGAACACCTGACTGGATTACCAACACAATACTCACAGGGATCAGATTTACGAGAGGGCAGGAAACCAACAATAAACTCCCATTCCTAGATGTGATGGTAGAGAGAACACAGACGGGTGAATGAACTACAAAAGTGCACAGAAAGCCACACACCAACCAGATCCTACAACAGCAACCACCCAAACATCTAGATGGGACAAAAACACCTGCAAATCTACTTCCCAGCTTGGCGAACATACACAACTATGGAAACAAATGGATATAGTTTCAACACTAAGCACATCTAAATCATGTGGAATGCAACCAATTACAGAATAAATTCTCTTTTACCTCAATGAAGAGGTAAATTTCTTCTTTCTGATACTGATGCATTTATAAACCATGCTAATAAGATTTAATTACATACACATAAAGATAACCTCCTAAGTTCTCTAAATCACATGAGGTTCTTATGATAAACCTGAAATATTGACGTGGATTTTCATTTCTGATTTAGGAGTGCAGATTCAAGAAAATTCCAGAGCATTTCCAAACATAAATCAGGAGAAATGATCTTGGAGGTTCTAACTTTATTCTTCCAGAGGATGTGTAATGCAGTTGGTCCCACCATTCCCAGAAACAGTATGGATGTGGCCACAGGGGTTGCTGTGCAGATGTAGGCTACATGAAAGGCTTACCTTGGTGATCTGAAATTTCATTCAACTGTTAGAAAAAAGTATGTATACAAAAACTGCCTTCAAGTCCTCAGCACCCATGCTCTCACATGGGCCTCCCACACACTCTTCATGCTCATGCCAGCCTATGCCATCTGACGCTCAATCGATGACCACAGTACCTCAAAGGCTTCTTTCCAACCATCAGGCCTTTATAGCCCCAAAGCAAACTTTTTTTATCAAAGCACACCAAATATCCCAATCCACCATACTTCACCATCACACGCTGCATGGCAACTCACTAAGTATCCACCATGGGCAGACCTGAACCAATGGAAAGAACAAGAACTTGTACTCAGAACTTTACATCAAAGATTTTATATGCATTTGAGGCTGTTAATCATAAAGTAAGCTAATGACACTCCAATTAGAGTCAGAGTCATAGAGATGTACAGCACAGAAACAGACCCTTGGTCCAACTCGTCCATGGAGACTAAATATCCCAACCCAATCTAGTCCCATTTGCCAGCACCCGGTCCATATCCCTCCAAACTCTTCCTATTCATACACCCATCCAAATGTCTTTTAAATGTTGCAATTGTACCAGCCTCCACCACCACCCTCTGTCTTCTACCTTGAGCCAGTTCTGTATCCAAATGATTAGTTCTCCATGTATTCCATGATCTAACCTTGTTGAATACCTTACTGAAGTCCATAGATCACATCTACTGCTCTGCCCTCATTAATCTTCTTCGATTTCACAACATAATTTTTTGAAGTATCAATCAGCCAACACAAGTTTTATTAAGACAGCTCTCAGAATTATGCCTAAAGACTGAGCAGAATAGCAACCATTGTCTTTTGTTCTTAAAGAACAGTTCTAATTTAAAGGTCAAATTTAAATGCCTTGACAAGTTGAAAGTTTATTGACTTTTAATGTACATTGTTTTTAACAACCCCAAAAGGCACTTGAGGTGTCCGAAGGATTGTCCTGGACATACCAAAAGGATAGTTTACCACTCCAAAGTGGTTACCTATTTCTCTACAGAAGTCGGGTAAGTTCACAGCTCCTCTCAAAGCATAAAACTTAAGTCATATTTTGTATATATTCCTTGAATGAAGACTGGATGTGTTTGAAGGAATCTGCACTTATAAATGTTCAAGTAAGCATAGTGAGCCACAGATGCAATCTAAACCTGCTCCACTCTCCATGCTCAGTGAAAATTATGGGTGTTGGATTTAGGGCCAGGTCTTCTGGAATTGGGTTCCAGAACAATTTTAGTTAATTTGGAGACCCTTTGCAGCCCCATGAAAATTCAGGTTGCTACCTTTTTTTTTGTTCTTCAGATATCACTAGATCAGCTGAGTAATTAGAGCATTTTGTGTGTTTTTTTATTTCAGATGTCCTGCATCTGCATTACGTGTTTTTGTTTCCAAACAGGAATCTCATCGTTTGCTGTGATTTTTCTTGATTACCAACATTAGCCACTCAGAAGCCCTCAAACATTGAAAATATAACAGGTAAAATTTATGCATTCCTGCTGTCACAGATATAAGCTTAATTATGGTATATTTATACATTAACCTAATATTCTCTGGCATTGTTGTAAACAAAAATTCCACTCCAGTTGAAAATTTGTACCAAATTTTGCTGCAGACAAGTCAGATGCAGACTTTAGTGGACCAGGCTAGTGATGAAGGCTGATGGACAAACAATAGAATTTTTTTGACACATTTAAGCCTATTGGACAGTTTGTACATATTCATTTCCAACTCAGATCATAGAGAGCATCCTGTCCACCCTGGGATGGGTTTTTAGTTCAATGAGTACTGCAATGCAGACAAAACTATGCGCTATCTCCTGTTAATGAGTTTTACTGCTTCTCATGGTAACAGATACCTCATTGGTTACAAAAATCTTAAGATCACCTATTACAGACAAAAAGGAAATTGTGGCATAAATGTTGACAGTTACTGTGGCTTTCATAGACACCATTAGGTGTGGTTGATAAGTTTAGGCTACTGTTGTGCAGCAGCAGCTAACAGAGCTGAGCACCAAACTCCATTGTAACACTAAGAAGCTTCATATATTACTCCTTAGTGAAATTGGAGCAGGACAAGAGCTTTCTGAAGGTCCAGTATGGAAATGGCTTCATGCTGTAATCCTTCTGCTTCCATATTGCAGTTAGACATATGCACAGCAATCTCAGTGTAATTTTGAGTTCTCTAATTTCTGTGTAGTACTTGAAAAATTGATATTATGTAGCCCAATGTATCTAACACCACATTTGCTTACTGATGAATATTTCAATTGCTTGGTAGAACAAGAATTGAACATTGCTAAAAGGCAACAATAGGTTGAAGCTTCTCATCTTGAACTCATCAGAATTAAGTTGCAAGAAACAGACTTGAAGAAAGGACACAATTTTTGCACCACGAAAAGAGGGTGTTGATTGGTTGGGCTGTCATGAGTGTGGAGTTCCAGCAAGAAAAGCTAACTAGAGCATGTGAGGACTGCAGATGCTGGAGATTAGAGTCTAAAATGGGGAGCTGGAAAAGCACAGCAGGTCAGGCAGCATTCAGGAAGTAGGAGAATTGACGTAGGCTTATGCCTGAAATGTCAATTCTCCTGCTCCTCAGATGCTGCCTGACTTCCTGTGCTTTTCCAAGAAAAGCTAACTACCAATCTTAATTCTCAGACCAGCCAGCTGGATTCTGATTGTTGTCATGGTGTAATATTAGTGGAGAAAATCACTCATGGATTTACTGCAAGTAGTAGTGTGAGACTGCTCTGATATAAGGGGGCTGCCATATTATGTCAACATGATTTACTGACTAACAAATGAGGCAAAAGTGAGGACTGCAGATGCTGGAGATTAGAGTCAAAATTAGAGTGGTGCTGGAAAAGCACAGCAGCTCAGGCAGCATCCAAGCAGCAGGAAAATTGCCGTTTCGGGCAGAAGCCCTTCAACAGGAATGAGGGTGCAACTTTGATGTATGTGCAAGGAGCCTTTGGGACCTTGGATGGAGATGAGGGGAGAGGTGTGGGTGCAGGTTTTTCAATTCCTGTGGTGGCAGGGGAAGGTGCTAAGAGGGGAGGGTGGGTTGTTGGGGGGCATGGACCTGACCAGGTAGTCACGGAGGGAACGGTCTTTGCGAAAAGTGGATAGGGGTGGGGAGGGAAATATATCCCTGGTGGTGGGGTCCGTTTGTAAGTGGCAGAAGTGTTGGTGGATGATGTGGTTTATGCAGAGGTTGGTGGGGTGGAAGGTGAGGACTGGGGTGTTCTGTCCTTTTTGCAGTTGGAGGGGTGAGGTTTGAGGGCGGAGGTGCGGGATGTGGATGAGGTGCGTGGGAGGACACCTTCAACCATGTGGGAAGGGAAATTACAGTCTTTAAAGAAGGAGGCCATCTGGTGTGTTCTGTGGTAGAACTGGTCCTCCTGGGAGCAGATACAGTGGAGCTGGAGGAATTAGGAATATGGGATAGCATTTTTGCAGGCGATAGGTTGGGAGGAGGTGTAATCCAGGTAGCTGTGGGAGTGGGTGGGTTTGTAAAAAAAATGTTGGTCGTCATTGATGTAGATGGAGAGGTCCAGGAAGTGGAGGGAAGTGTTGGAGATGGTCCATGTGAATTTAAGATCGGGGTGGAATGTGTTGGTGAAATTGATGAACTGCTCAACCTCCTCGTGGGGGCATGAGATGGTGCCGATGCAGTCATCAATGTAGTGGTGGAAAAGGTGGGGAGTGGTGCTGGTGTAACTATGGAAGATGGACTGTTCTACATAGCCAACAAAGAGACAGGCATAGCTGGGGCCCATGCGGGTGCCCATGGCTACCCCTTTGGTCTGAAGGAAGTGGGAGGATTTGAAAGAGAAATTGTTGAGGGTGAGGACCAGTTCAACCAAACGAATGAGGGTGTCAGTGGAAGGGTACTGGTGGAGATGTCAGGAGAGAAAGAAACTGAGGGCTTGGAGGCCCTGGTCATAGCGGATGGAGGTGTAGAGGGACTGGATGTCCATGGTGAAGATGAGGCTCCTGCCCGAAATGTCTATTTTCCTGCTCCTCGGATGCTGCCTGACCTGCTGTGCTTTTCCAGCACCACTCTAATCTTGACTACCAAACAAATGAGTCATATGATAAAATTTTATCCTCTGAGTGCAACTTCATGTCCTTGTCTCATTTTCGTAACATTTGAATTATTTTTTCAAATTACTGCACATTTGTAATTCTTCACTAAAACAGTTCTAAAAGATGAAAAAGTCTGAGTTGCTGATTTGATAATTTGATCTCCTGGGAATCAGCCATGAGTAGTTATCCCTGTAAGGATGGAAATACTACTACACAAATTTTCTATGCCATACATTGAAAAAACACTGGGCTTGTCTGTAGTCTTAGGAAGATTTCAGCAATGTTGTAAGGGAAGGGCAAACAAATCTTGAGGGTTGGGGGAGAGAAAGAAAAACACTTAAATGAAGTGTCCCTCTGATCTTTCTCCATAGTGGCCTTGAGATTAATCTTCAAATTCTGGAGACTCCAGGACAATCCTGGAGAGTTGGGTGGCCTGTGAGTCCGTGGGCATCTGGCAATAGGCCATTATGCCATTGTGTAGCCTTCATTGCCCAGTGTCCTTCATATGAGGAATTTAGTCAGAGGCCAAGAATGACTTCTCCCAACACACTAATAGCTTAGCTGGTCTCATATCTATCATAGGTTCAGATCAATTCACATTATATAAGGAAGTCCCAACAGGATGTGTAGGCATTGGTCTCATGTAATAAGTTGCCTGTTTTCCTTTCTATATGAGAATAGGGAAGTATGTCTAATCATATAGTGCATTTGTTTAGTATTTATATCATTTTCATTGTACAGTATAAATTAAAATAAGTGTACTGGATGCAAATAAAACAATTTCCATTTTGTTTTAACATAAATCAGATGTCTGTTATTCACTTGACAGTTGCAGCATTTTTAATTTAGCTTTGCACCGGTCACAGTAAGTGCAAGGTGCTCATACCAATAATTGTTACTGTCACGTCACAACTGTCAGCAGGATTTCGAAACTTACTCTCACTCACACTGTGCCAGGGATGCAAGAAACTGAAAATAGGCCAGGTAAACAGTCGGAATAAATAGGTGAAGGATTATTTCACACTGATAAGAGCCCACGTGTACAAGACACTAATGAATTCAAGAAGCAATCATCAGCACAAATTATTCATTATTTACTGACTCCACTGCCAGTTGTGTACAATAATAAAAATTATCTTGCAAATTATTAAGTTACGTTGGGCAAAGAGGAAGTAACAGGGTTCAAGCAATGACTAAGACATGACAAAAAATAAGGAGGAAATGATTTATTGTCACTTGCATTTTACAGTGAATAATACTGTAAAATACAGTGAAACTTCAACTGCCAAACTCCAGCACCATTTTGAATAGTTTAAGAATAGAAAGAATAAAAAAGATTTGGCTGAAACAGAGTCCATCTTCATTCTGCCTCCTCTGCCATGAGCTCTGAGCTGGCTCAGCAACAACATCTGCTCCACCACCTCACTGCCACCGGTGCAGGACCCACAAACTTCTCTACCATTCAGGCCATCTCTTCAGTGGACCCACACTTGCCACCTCACCAACAACCAGAGGACCCCACTTCACAAGTAGGAATCTTTGGCTCTGCTGTCAGGCCAGGCTGCCAACTCACAAAACTCCTGCTCTGGCCATCCTCCTCCGTGATGTCATCTTCTTCACCACTGTGACAGGAAGAAGTTGAACAAAAGGAAAAGACAAAGGGTATAGAAGGAAGCATTTGGTCAGGATCGGACAGGCCCAGGAGCAGCTGAACGTTCTGTACATCGCTGGTGCCCATATGTTATATAAGGGTCATTCTACCTATATTCATTGATTATTGTACTTTAAATTTATTAGGTGTTGATTCAGTATAGTATATGTCCTAAAGCTGGTTGAGTGTACTTTTATCAATCTATAATATTTTTATAGATCACAGCATGATAGAGCATCAAAGAGTGTATTTGGCTCATTTTGCCTATTTGGTAGGCTTTTTATTGAGAGGCCTGAGCAATTAATCTCAATGGAGAAAGTGAGGACTGCAGATGCTGGAGATCAGAGCTGAAAATGTGTTGCTGGAAAAGCACAGCAGGTCAGGCAGCATCCAAGGAACAGGAGAATTGACGTTTCGGGCATATGCCCGAAACGTCAATTCTCCTGTTCCTTGGATGCTGCCTGACCTGCTGCGCTTTTCCAGCAACACATTTTCAGCTCAATTAATCTCAATGCCAAGCTTTTTCTCATAGAACTATAAATACGTTTCCTCAACAATTTGAGAATTTATTCAATTCTCTCTTGAACATTATGATGTGCAAGGTGTTCGAAATCAGCTGTCTGAAAACAAATTGTTCTAGAACTGGATACCTTTAATATTTTAAAAGCAAAGATGAGCTGCCTTGCAGGTTGTTGTCAGCCCTGTACAAAAATGACCACCGCGATAGTGAAGTTAGGGATAGTCTTATTATGGCCTGATGGACATGGGCTTTGGTGAGTTTGTGGTAGAATCACTCAAGTCTGCCGAGGCTCATCTCTATGGTGGGAGCATCTCCCAAAAACTTTTATGCATTTGAGCAACAAGGCAAGTTTCTCACTAGGTGAGCTTGCAATTAAGGGATTATAGCTTGATGATCACCTAATTTCACAACTTCTATCTTCCTATCTTACTAAATGTTGTGAATTCTCCTGGATGGAAGTTAAAGTGGATATCTAGTAATTTCAGCTCATAGATGGCTATGAGAAGCTTCAATGTTGCTTAGCACCAAATAGCAACTGAGAGTACAACCAACAGACAGGAGCTGCACACACCCTTTATTCACAGACTTTAGCAACTGGCAATTATTAAACCCTGACAGTCATCAGGGTACACATATAATTCACATGCAGGACACTTACAAACCTCAGTCCTGCACTGCACAGTGCAACAGTAACTAGCATTGAATAGTTGGTATGATGACAATTTGCTTGTACAGACAGAAATATAGCTCACAGACTGGATCAGGCTACACCTTGGGGCTGATTGCTTGTTTTCTTAGTGTTCACTCATATAGTGCCTACCTGCATGCTTGCAGTATCTCTGCGAAACTTGTTAGCCTTTGGCTCTGACTGAAGTGCCAACACACTATCAGCACTGCCACATTATGTGTCTGCACAAATAGAATGCAGGCAGACTATTTGTCATTTTCCTCATTACGGATCTGTCTGAGGAGGAATTTGTATTTACACATGGCACATCAAGACACCAAACAAACATCTACAGCAGGTACCTGTTGCCTGCACAGCAAATGTACTGTGCCCATGTTGGAAACTGAGTGAAAAAGCTAGTCCTCTGTCCAGATAGGAGGTGGGGGGTGGGGGGACACTGCACTGCACATCAGGAGATCCCAGAACTGCTAATCCTGGGCATAGTCCACACACAGACCAGGGGTGGTCAGCTCAGTCTGCTCACAGTCAGGGGATCTACCCAATTACAGTCCAGGGACAGAGTAACATTCGGTCTCATAGGGTTAGCAATAGCAGTTTGGGGAATTTCATATCATTAGTCAGCAAGTTGCAAAGGCAGTGCTCAGGGGTCTAGATGTTGGAGTGAGTCATAGGTATATGGTGTACACAGTCCTGAGGAACATCCTTTGATCTAGTTAATCTATTTAAGGATGCAAGGGGTCCTTGTAAGGGCAGCAGGAAGATCACTGGCAAAAGACTTGGGGGAGTTAAGACTGAATGGGAAATGCAGGGGCATTTGTAGAGCTAGGAACAAAGACAGTGACATCATGGTGTATTCAAGGCAAGCAGAACAGCAGAGAGTATGGTAAGCTACAGAAGTAGGAATTATTGGTCAGTGACTACCACACATAGAGAACCAAGGTGGGCATCATTAAGGTATAATGCCAATGCACAGGGAGCAGAGAGGACAAAGTTTAATGTGATGTGTCTCCACATTGGGAGGATGGGTGAAAATGGGCTGTTGGGGTAATGTGAGATTAAAAGGCACATGGAGTGCTTGGAGGGCAGTGGGATGTACTTTGCGACCAGGTGAAGTTTGGTATTGCTGGCTTTCACTGCGATTTGTGTTCCCTGTCATCATTGGGAAATCATTGCATCATATAATTATGAAAATAGACTGAATTCAATAATAAGATTCATGTTTGATGCAACTCTGGGATGACAAAAGATTCAGATCACTGCAGGCATTCCCTTTTCAATGTAATGTGTCAAGAAAGAAATAATTAGTAGTCTAGCTGTCTAAGCTCCTTGGGGAAGAGTGACCATAAAACAATTAAATTTTTCATTAAGGTGGAGAGTTGATTCTGAAACATGATTCCAAATAAAGGAAATGAAGATGGTATGTGGAGCAAGATGGCTAAATAAAGCGGGAAATGTTACTTAAAGGATTATGATGGAAAAACAATTTAAAGAATACATGGAGGAACTGCAAAACCTGTTCATTCCTGTCCAGCACAAAAGCAAGGTGGGAAAGGTGGCCTGACCATGGGTAACAATGGAAATTTAAGTAGTACTAGCATTAGATCCAAGGGAGGGGCTATGAATTAGCAGACCTGAGGATTGAGGCAAGTTTAGATTTCAGTAAAGGAAGACAGATGGATTGATTAAGGGTGAAAAATAGAGTATCAGAGTAAGCTTGTGGGAAACATACAAACTGATTGTAAAAACATCTGCAGGTAAATGAAGAGAAAAAGATTAGTGAAAACAAGTGGGTCCCTTACAGTCAGCAACAGGGAAAGTTATAATGGGTAACAAAGTGGTAGAACAACTAAATAAATGTTTTGTTTCTGTCTTCACAAAAGAGGGCACAAATAATGACCCAAAACTTATGGAGGACACAGGATCTAGTCAGCGGGAGGAATTGAAGGAAAGCAGTATTAGCAGGAAAATTGTGTTGGTGAAATTGTTGGGATTAAAGGAAATAGTGGATGTTTTGACGGTCATCCTTCTAGTTTCTGTAGACTCTGAAATATTTCTCTGTATTGGAGAGTTGCTGATGGAACCCCATTATTTAAAAAAAGGTAACGGAAAAGCAGGGAATTATAGATTGCTTAGGCAAACATTGGTGATATGGAAAATGTAAGACCCCATGAAAGAAGATTCAATATCAGAGCATTTGGAAAACAGTGGCAGGATTGGATAGAGTGAGCATGGATGTATAAAAGGGAAATTGTATTTTCAAATCAGCTGGCATATTTCAAGGATGTAATTAGTTGAGAAGGAGGAGCCAGCAGGTGTGGTTTATTTGGACTTTCAGAAGAACTTTGATCATTTCCCACTAAGAGATTAACAAGTAAAATTAATGTGCATGGGTTTGTGGGTAGTACTGACATGGATACAGAACACGTTGTCAGACACGAATTAAAAGAATGGGAATAAACAGATCTTTTTCTGAGTGATGAGCAGTGATTAGAGGGGTACTGTAGGAATCAGTGCTTGGACCCCAACAAATCCCAATATAAATTAATGATTTAAATGATGGAAGCAAATGTCACATCTCCAAGTTGCTGGTGACACAAAGCTGGATGAAGGATTGAACTGTGATTTTGACAAATTGATTCAATGGGCAAATGAATGACAGGTGTAATTTAATGAGGATAAATGCCAGGTTATCCAATTTAGTAGCTAAAACAGATTACTATTGAAATGGTGATAGATCAGGAAAGGGGAGGTGCAAAGAGACATGGGTGTCCTTGCACACCAGTTGCTGAAAGTGAGCTTGTAGGTACAGCAGGCAGTGAAAAAGACAAATAATATTTTGGTCTTCTTAGCAAGAGTCTTCAAATACAGGAGCAGGGATGTCTTGCTGCAATTGTACAGTCTTAGTGAGAGCACATTTGGGATGTTGTAGTCAGTTTTAGGTTCCTTACCTGAGAAAAGATGTCCTGGCTATGGAGGGAGTACAAAGAAGATTTACCAGCAAGTGTGAGGTTATCCATTTTACACCAAAAAAGAATTGATCAGGTCAATTTCTAGATGGTATGAAGTTAAATATAATGGATGTCAAAATAGAGTTGGGGATTCAGGTGCATAGATCTTTAAAATGTCACAAACAGATACAGAAATAATCAAGCAAACTAATTAAATTCTGGTCTTTATATCTGGAGGACTGGAGTACAGGAATGCAAAAGTTATGCTGCAATTATACAAAACCCTGGTTGGACTCCACTTGGAGTTCTGTGTGCAGATCTGGGCACAACACGTTAGGAAGGATATATAGGCCTTAGGAGGAGGACAACATAGGTTTACAAGACTGATACCTATTTGGGAATTCTAAATTTTGGGCTAGATCATTCCGGAGAGATGTTAGGAAGCACCTATACACACAAAGGATAGTAGAGGTTTAAAACTCTCTTCCACAAATGGCAGTGGATTCTGGGTCAATTATTAATTTTCAATCTGAGACAAATACATTTTAAAGCTATTAAGGGATATTGGACAAAGGCAGGTGTATACAACGAGGCCACAGATCAATTATGATCTCATTGAATGGTTCAAAAAGCTTGAGGGGCTGAATGGCCTACGCCTCTCCTATCTCCTATGATAGTTGCTAAGGAACTGGAAGAATGGAGGAGTCTTCCTAGCTTGTGCCATCGAGGAGGTAGCCCTCCATGTCACATCTCCAAGTTGCAGGTGACACAAAGCTGGGTGGAGAATAGAACTGTGATTTGGACAGGTGCTCATCCTCATCGATAATGTGGTTCAGGCTGCAAAGGGCATGGCGTATAATATTTTATAAATTTCTACTTTGGAAATAGAACTAGTCTGCCTCAAGTTTGGGATACAGATAGACTCTAACCTCACACCCTTAATGCATTGTCTGAGCTGTGATGTCACTTTTTTAAAATAAAACCTTAAGTTATTTCAAGAATTTGACTTATAAGAAGTTCTAGGATTTACATATTAATGAACCGAAACCTGCAACCCATTCTAAAGGATGAAAGAAATAACAGCAATCTAGGTTTTTTTCAATACATCGTTTTAATTGCATGACACTGTGATGTTTTGCTAAAAGTTCTGTGTCTTATGATCATGCTCCACAGCTACCTGACAAAGGAGCAGTACCCTGAAAGTTGGTACTTCCAACTAAACCTCTTGGACTATAACCTGGTGTTGTGTGATTTTTAGCTTTATTTTAAAGTGAACATTGTGTGAATTTTAACTTTATTTTAAAGTGGACATACATGCTTTTGACTTTTAACATCTTACCTCTTAAGAAAAAAAATGAACCATCAAAATGAAAAGATGGCTTTTTTTCTCTACTAGTTAATACCATTACTATGAAATACATATATCATTAATGTAAGTAATTCATTTCATATTAATTCTGTATGCATATATAACATTGGAACTGATACACCTTTTAGATCCATGATAATGCATCTGTATCACATTTTTATGATTTACAACATATATAATTTGTATGATTTACAACATATATAAATTATCGGTCTGTAACATAAGACTCCAACGAAATAGTATCATATTTTTGTTTTTAAATCTTTCCAAAAATGTGAGAGGATTGTGGTCTGTGTACATAACTGTCTCCAATGCATTGTTCATCCCATAAATATTAAAATGTTGTAATCTCAGTACCAAACTCAATAATTTTCTATTTAATTGTGGAAAATTTTCTCTGGAGGATATTGAGTTTTTTCGAAAAGTAGACAATTGGCCGTTCAGTTCATCATCATCATCAGCTCCAACTCCAATATCACTAACATCAATTGCAACTTTGAAGGGTTTCAAAAAACTTTGATGTAGCTAAAACTGATATGGTGGTTAGTATGGCTTTTAAATTCTAAAATGCCTCCTCGTATTGTTCTGTCCACCAAAATTTCATGTTCTTTAGTAAATCTGTCAGCAGTGACACTACGCTGTTGAAGTTTGGAACCAACTTCCAGTAGAATCCGCTCCATCCCAAAAATCGAAGCACCTTTTTCTTTGAGGATGTTCGTGGAAATTCCTCAATGCCCTTTGTCTTCACATTCCTTGGGGTGATCCTTCCATGTCTCATGTTATATCCCAAGAACACCACCTCTGCCTTCATGAATTCTGTTTTCTTTAAGTTTATTACCAGTTTTGTTTTTCATTATTATTCAAAGAGCTCTGCCACCTGTACCGCGTGATATTTCCATGACTCGTAAAGATCACTACATCATCCAGATAAACTGCACAATTTGTTAATCCAGCCACAACTCTGTTCATGAGTCATTGGAATGTGGCTGGTGCGTTCTTCATTCCAAAGGGCATCACTTTGAATTGATATAGCCCATTTGGGGTTACAAACATAGAAACCTCTTTTACTTTCTCTGATCAAGGCACCTGGCAATATCCACACAGTAAATCCAACTTTCTCTATACAGTCCTCCAACCTTGGTATTGGATAGGAGTCCAATTTATCTATGACGTTGACCTTCTGATAGTCCACGTGAAATCATTGAGCCCCATCAGGTTTGGGAACTAACATGATTGGCGAATTCCACTCATTCCAGCTCGGTTCGATGATGTCTTTATTGAGCATTGCATCCACTTCCTTCTGGACCTGTGCAGCTTTGACAGGATTAAGCCTGTAGGGATGTTGTTTTATCAGAATAACATTCTCTACTTCAACCTCATGCACAATAGTATTAGTCCTCCCCATTCTATTCCTCATACTGCTGTAACAAACCTTTCAACTTGGTTCTTTTCTCCTGAGTCAGTTAGTTCACTATTCTAGAATCCTTCATTCCCGATGAAGGACTTTTGCCCAAAACGTCGATTTTCCAGCTCCTCAGATGCTGCCTGACCTGCTGTGCTTTTTCAGCACCACTCTAATCTTAATTCTAACCTCCAGCATCTGCAGTACCCACCTCTGCCTCGCTCACTATCCTATCCCATTCCTCAAGGACCTCTTCATTATTTAACATATTTTGAGGCAGATCAATATCCGCACCATCTGGGTTTGATTCCTCACTCTGCAGGGCAGTAACTAACACCCGTTTCTGCTGTTCCCTGTCTCTATTATAGTAAGGTTTCAACATATTCACATGAGATATCCAATACAGTCTGCTTCTATCCGGTATCTTTACCAGATAGTTTACCTAACTCGACCTTTGCTCAATTTGATTGGGAGCACTAAATCTGGCTTTGAAGGGATTTCCTATCACTGGTAACAATATTAATACCTCATCCCCATGGGAAAGCATCTGAATTTTAGAATTTTTATCTGCCACCTGCTTCATTCTATGCGGTGCCCTCTTCAGGTGCTGTTTAGCTAATTCACTTACACAGCTTAATCTCTCCCTCACCTCTATGCATAATCCAAGTGTGAGATCTCTGACTTCGGTCCTATCAATTTTTCTTTAATTAGTTTAAAAGGCCCTCTCACTTCATGTCAGAATATTAACTCAAAGAGATTAAATTGAGTAGAATTGTTTGGGGTATCTCGAAAGGCAAACAATATGAATGGGATATCTTTATCCCAATCACTCAGGTAATCCTAACAGTATGCTGTTAACATGATCTTCAGGGTCTGATGCCACATTTCCAAGGCTCCCTGGGATTCAGCATGGAACACACTCGATTTAAAGTGTTGTATTCTAAACTACCTATGACTTCTTTAAACAGCCTAGCAGTAAAATTAGACCCTTGGTCTGACAAAATCTCTTCAGGTAGCCCATATCGCGTGAAGAAAGTGACCAACTCCTCTTCAACCCTTTTTGCCTCAACACTCCATAATCAAATTGCCTCCTGAAATCTGGCAGATACATCCATTATGGTTCACCAATACTGGTTCTCAGTTTTAGTTTTAGGGAGGGGACCTATACAATCAATCATAACCTGCGTGAAAGATTCTTTGAATGCAGGATTTGGCAACAAAGGTGGTGGTTTTATTACTGCTTGTGGCTTACCTACTTAACACTTGGTCAGCCATGACCGAAAGGGGCCTCAGACTCAGCTGTTTCCTGGCAAGGAGAAGGAAACTCTGATTTCAAACCTCCGCTGCCTTGTGGTCAAACCTACACATGGGAAAGGCTTCAAGATTAAACCTTGAGGGAAAATCTGGATCCGGAGCCCCGAAGCCAGTTCATCATTACCTACAACCATGTTCTGGCGGCCCCTGCAACGGCACTGGTACCAAACTTTTCTGTTCCTTTGGATTAGCCAGTATCATGGAGGGGGTCATGCTTCTTGGGCAACAGCTTATTCCCCATACTACACTGCCTAGGCTTGCATTCTAACACCACCGCACCTTGAGAGGGCACTCCAGCTTCGCCTGCGGCGTCGACACAACACAGGGGTTCAGCTGATACCGGTTTTAAGTCATCACTAGATTGGTGTAGAGCGTGACACCAGGGTTTGCTCCCAAATGTGGGAGGGATTTTCAGATCCTACTGAACAGTTATAGCCCGCCTCAAGCTGGGCAGTCTCCAACCAGAAAGGTGCTGTCCCACCACAATCTGCTATCCTCATTGGGTGCATGGGGATTAGGAGTTATCTGAACAGCAGATTGTAATCACCGCACCAAACAACAAAAGAAAACAACAACAGAGACTAGCTCTAAAACTGGGAAGTTGGAACGTCCGATGACCGGCCTCTTAGAAAACCTACAAGCGGGCACGAAGGGAGGAGTGCAGCAGTTCTAGCAGATCAATGACCACATACAGATGCGACTTCTGCAACCAGGACTGTTCCTCCAGCATTGGACTCTTCAGTCACAAGCAATGTTGGTTCAGGGAGCAAGAAGCTAGAACAATGAGGATGCAACCAATGGTCAGCCATGACCGAAAGGGGACTCACACCCGGCTTACCTACTATTTGGCATGTATTAAATGGATGGCAAAATTTAACTACATCCTTATGCAGTCCAAGCCAATAGAACTGCTTGTGTACCTTAGTCTGAGTCTTCCTCACACCTAGATGACCTTATATTGGTAATTCATGTGCTATTCATAAAACTTCCTGCCTGTATGCTACCGCCAACACAATCTGGTGTACTTCTGCCCATTTTTCCTTTGCACTAACCTGCCGTGATCTCCATTTTCATCTTAGGATTCTATCCTTAAGATAGTAACCCTCAGGAGTACATTCTGATTCCTTTTCTGAGTATGCATCAATTTTTGTATCTTTTACTATCTCATTATTCTGTTGTAGGTCCATTAGCCTTTCAGGATTAAACACCTCTGCCTGACCCTCTATCTGTTCAGGATTTTCCTGCGCCATTAGTACAGTTTGCCGAGATTGGTAAGTTTGCCGATGACATGAAGGTCAGTGGAATTGTGGATAGTGTGGAGGACTGTTATAGGTTGCAATGGAACATTGACAGGATGCAGACCTGGGCTGAGAACTGGCAGATGGAGTTCAACCTGGAAAAGTGTGAAGTGATTCATTTTTGAAGGTTGAATTTGAATACCGAATGCAAAATTAAAGGCAGGATTCTTGGCAATTGGAGGAACAGACGGATCTTGGGGTTCAGGTCCATAGATCCCTCAAAGTTGCCACCCAAGTTGATAGGGTTGTTCTGAAGGTGTATGGTATGTTGGTTTTCATTAGTAGGGGGATTGAGATTAAGAGCTGTGAAGTTATTCTGCAGCTCTATAGAGCCCTAGTTAAACACGCTTGGAATATTGTGTTCATTTCTGGTCGCCTCATTATAGGGAGAATATGGAAGCTTTAGAGACAAGATTCACCAGGATACTGCCTGGACTGGAAGGCATGTCTTATGAATAAAGGTTCAGGGAGCTAAGACTTTTCTCATTGGAGTGAAGAAGGATGAGAGGTGCATTGTTAGAGGTGTACAAGATGATGAGAGGCATAGATAATATGAAAAGTCAGAGACTTTTCCCTCGGGCAAAATGGCTATCACAAGGGGGAATAATTATAAGGTGATTGGAGGAAGGTTTAGGGAAGATGTCAGAGGTAGGTTCTTTACATAGAGATTGGTATGTGCATGGAATGCACTGCCAGTGGTGGTAGTAGTGTCAGATACATTAGGGACATTTAAGCGACTCTTGGAGAGGCTTACGAATAATAGTAAAATGAAGGGTACATAGCCAAGTTTGATCTTAGAGTAGGGTAAAAGATTGGCACAACATCAAGGGCTGAAGGCCTGTACTGTGCTCTACTGTTCTATGTTCATTACATCAAATAGAGTGTCAGCTAACTAAACCACAACTCCTTTGTCTTTCTCTTTAGTTTTTTCCTTCTTAATGTAACTTATGATAGTGGAATCTTTTTACTACACAGTCTGGAAAACTTCCATGGTATTTTTCTTTCAACTCCTCAGTTCCCTGGCCTTCCTTTGGCTTCTCCACCACAAGGAGTGTCACTCCTACCTTGGATCCAGCTAGGTCATTCCCAATAACAAACTGAATTGCTGGAGCTGACACTTTGTCAATCACTCCCACTTTTACTTCCCCAGTCTTGAGATGGCTCTCCAACCTGAGCTTACACAGAGGAACGCTAAATGTCTAACCAGCTATTCCACAAATTTTCACCCTCCCAGGTAACATGTCAGAAAGAGTACAAATGTTTTCATCTCTTACTATTAGCAACTGACCAGATCCCGTATCTCTTAAAATTGTAACTTCTTTCCCTTCTCCCCCTGTCCTTCCTGAATGAATTTTACCCACAGAAATGAAGTCTTTATACAGATCAGGGATTAATTCAAGGCCTAGACAGTGCACTCTCCTGTAGCTCCTCAACATTTTTGGGGGTTTCCTTTACTATATTTACTAATCCTACTGACTTAGCCTCTTTTACCACATCTTTTCCCACAGTGCCTTTCGTTAAAGACTAGCATTGTGACTTTGTGTGTCCCACCTTACCACAGTGAGGCCTTTCATCTCCTTTCACCCACCTTGGGCTTCTTTTTACACCTGTGGTAAACTATTCCCAATGAGATCTACTCTTTGTTTTGTTGTGAAGGATTTTCCCTTCTCTCAATTTCTTTCCCTCACGGGGTGAAATTCCTGCCGGAAGCTGAATTTCACTTTTTGCACTAATGCATATTCATCTGCCATCTCTGCAGCTCTTCTCACTTCTTGAACTTATCCACATATGTTCTTATCATCTCTGGAAATGAAGTTTTAAACTCCTCCAACAGAATAATCTCTCTTAGAGCTTCATGGGTCATGTTTACTTTTAAGGCCCACACTGATCTATCAAAATGGCTAGTTTAATTCTTTCAAACTCAGCAAAAGTTTGACCTGGTTCCTTCGTTATGTTTCTGAACTGCTGTCTATATGCTTCTGTTACAATTCATAGGCATTCTAAATAGCCTTTTTGACATCACCATAATCTCTTGACCACCTCCCACCACCCCCCCCCACCACCATCTGACAGTGCTGCAAATACCTGACTAGCTCTGCCTACTAGCTTAGTCTTAAATAGCATTACCCACAATTTCTCTGTCCACTCCATCTGCCTAGACAATTTTTCAAATGAAATAAAAAAGGCTTTGAAATCTTTCTCATCAAAATGTGGCTGTTTTAACATATTTGCATACATCATGACCTTCTCCCTTCATCTTCATCCTTGTTAACTTGACTTTCCTGACTAATTCGCAACTTCTGAAGTTCAAATTCTGTCTCTTTCTCTTTCTTCTCTTTCTCTCTTTCTCTTTTTTCTCACTCTTTTTCTCTTTGCCCAGCTAAGAACTCTCTCCTTTTTTTGTCTTCTAACTCCAGTTACCTCATTTGCAATTTAAGTTTTTCTAACTCTACTGCACTTGTCTCTTTCTTTGATACATCCAAGTGCTTGATCAACTCCATTACAATTTCAGCTTTCCTTTTGTCCCTGATTATACCCAAGTTTAACCTATCTGCTAATTCTAAAAGTATATCCTTCCCCTGTCTATCTAAACTTTCTTGGCAAATTTGGGAAGCATCTTCAAACCCCAGAAACTCTCTAGCAATGTTAAGAACCATTTCCCTCACTTTTAATTTAACCAACCACAAGTAACCAAGATTAAACAAATATTCTCATCTAAGTTTTATTTAAAGATCGAGGACACTAATCACCAAGTGTTTAAATCTGCTGGGACCTTTCATTCTTAAATCTGTTCAAATCTGTCCAAATCCCAGATGACAAGCCCCCAACCTGGCACAATGTGGAGGTTGAACCCTTCTGTTAATTAAAACCAAGCACCTCGTAATCAGGTAAAATGTGAGTGACAGAGAACTCCTAAATTCTACCATTTAAAGAAAAATGACAATTTATTTTCCTAACTCTAATAGTGAACACTAAACAACAACTATTCACATATCCAAGCCCTTCTTTTCTGAGCTACTATCTGACCCCAACTCTATAAAAGTATGCTGTTCTAATAACACACTTACTAAACATTACATTAACTTAATCTCAAGATCATACAGTCTCTGTCTTCTTCACTGTCTTCAATCTTCCGGCTGCTGATCTCCCTTGGTCGTCTACTTTTTTTTATGGCAAGTATGTTTTATATGAAAAGATACCTTTGATAGAGAGTGCTTTCTAATTTCATTGAGAGCAATATGTTAGATGGGCAGTTTGCTCTCTGACTCTACAGCAGTTGCTCCCTGATCGATGGCAGTTGCTCTCCGACCAATTTTCGAAATGCCTGCATTTTTATATACCCCATAACACATTTAATTCTTATAATTTGCTTGGTTTCCGGGTGTCAAAACAATAAAATTCAAAATTCATTGGGTTTTAGTATGCTGGGCATAATTTAAACTGCTTGCTGAAATTCAAATTGTTGTCAAAACAGCAATCAAAACTCAGGTATCCATTTAATAGACATTTGCTACATATATCTATTTTGGAACAGCTCATCTCCCAGTCTTTCCATTTGGGAGCTGAGCCTGCACATTAAGTTTACTTCATAATTCAGAAAACACTTGCTATTTTAAAGTGAACATACATGATTTTGACTTCGTAACAAACTCAAGAAGTGAAATGAGGTGAGACTGACTGCCCATAACACCAAGACATCATTGACCAACTGTAATATCAAGGAAATCCAATTAAATTGGTCAACAGGAATCACAGAGTTAATTTTCCACTGGTTGAAGTCATACCCAGCACAAAGCAAGGTGGCTGTGGATGTTAAGATCCTATTATTTCAGCAGAAGTTCCTCAGGATAACGTCCTTGGACCAGCCATCTTCAACTATTTCATCGATGACCTTCCCTTCATCATTAGGTCAGAAGTGGGGATGTTCACTGATGATTACACAATGTTCAGCACAATTTGTGATTCCTCAGATACTGAAATAGTCATGTTCAAATACTGCAAGAACTGGACAATATTCAGGTTTGGGCTGGTAAGAGGCAAATACTTTCTTACCATACAAGACAATAAACAACTACAAAGAATTTAATCATCTCTCCTTGACCTTTAATGGCATTACATTCCTGAATTCCTCACTAACAATATCCTGGGTGTTATCACTATCCATATTCTGAACCAGATCAACCATACAAATACAATGGCTTGGAATTCTATGGAAAATAACTAATTTCTTCGCTCCCAAAATCTCTTCATAATCTATAATGCATGAGTCAGGAATGTAATCGAATACTCTTCATTTGCTGGAATGAAGAAGCTTAACACCATCCAGGACAAAGTAATCAGTTGTTGAATGCTTCATTCACCACTTTAAACATTCACTCCCTCTGACACTGATGCACGCTGACAGCTATGTATGCATATACAACTCACTGAGTCTCCTTCATTAGTATCTTCCAAACCTGTGAACTCTACAACCTTGAAGGACAAGGCCAACAGACAGATAGAATAGTAACTGCAACTTCCACTTCAAGCCACACATCATCGTGATTTGAAACCATATCACCATTCTTTCACTGTTGCTGAATCAAAATCCTGGGACTCCCTTCCAAACAGCACTTTGCATGTACCTGCATCAAATGAACTTGAACTGTTCAAGAAGGTAGATCACCAATTTCTCAAGAGAAATATGGGATGCGCAACAAATTGCTTGCCTTGCCAGTAACACGCAGATCCTTACATGAATAAAATAATAAGATGAATAAAAATTATATTTCTCAACCTTTAAGTTGTTGCACAACCTGCAAAGGATTACTGGCAGTCCTATAATCTAAATTACAGTAAACATAGTTATAAGCAAATATAATGTAAAATATTACGTCTAAGAAATAGAAGGCTCCATCCATTTGTTCTCAGTTAAATAATATAATAAGTCCATGATACATACAAGATAAGAAAGGTGGCAGCAGTATTAATAGAAGAACAGATTACATTTTATGAATGGTAAAAGGTATAAATATCAGAGTCGGAGCTGTACAGCTTATTTCTGTACATCTAGTCAAGATCAATTAAAATTAAATCTTTTGACACTACTGGCAGCGTGTAGATATACAACTCGCTGAGCCTCCTTCAACAGCACCTTTCAAATCTATGACCTCTTCAATCTTGAAGAGCAAGAGCAGCAGACACATGTGAACATTGCCACCTGCTTCCCCTCCAAGCCACACTAATCCTGTCTCAAAAATATATCACCATTTCTCATAGTCAAAACTAAATTTTCAAAAACATCAAATATTTCTCAAGTTAAAATTTGTTCTTCATTTGACTTTCAGTCAATTATGTCAAATGTAAATGTAGTCAGGGCAAACTGTTTAAGTTGTTATTGTGATTATGGATGAACTGATCTATGGTTTAATAATAACATTTTGCATATTCAAATGCTGATATCTCACTTTCATTTCAGTACTGTAGATTTTAACTTTTTTACATCTTTGAAAAAGTTATTTTCAGAAAATGATGCAAATAAATCAGTCTTCAAAGAATATAAGGTAAATGTGTTCTGTCCAATACCTTCTTGCTACACCAGGATGGTATTTTTGTTCTAGATGGAATCTGTTAAGAAGCTTTTAGTAATAAATGTTGATTTTGAGCAGTTTTGTAATGCAAGTACACATTTGTGGCTTTCAGTTAATCTTGCTTAAACGTAAATCAATCAAGACAGGCAGCAGAGGAAATAAGCTTTCAATCTGGGCTAGTTTCATACTCGGAGGTGTGCTGCCAAACTACAATATCCAGTTTCCTATCCAGTTTTCTATTAGTAATGAATTTAAAACAGACCATAGTCTTTTTTTTGAGATAGCAAACAGAAATTTGCACTAAAACAAAAACAGAAATTGTTATTGAAACTCAGCAGGTTTGGCAGTATCTGTAGGAAGAAAACAGAGTTAACTGAGGTACTTGTTTAAACTCCAGTGACTCTTTGTCAGAAATCCTGTTCCCCCAATGCCATCTCATACTCCCATGTCACCTCCATGCCTTTTAATGCTATCTCCATACCCTCCAAGTATATCTGTTCATATTCTCATTCCATATTATACCCCCATGCTACCTCCATAGCAACTCATCAGTCTCCATTATGGATGGTGACTCAGGAAATATATAATTTTTAAAAAACACATAATAATGGTGCTTTCATGTAGAATCATAGAATCCCTACAGTGCAGAAAGGGGTCATTTGGCCCACCAAGTCTGCACCAAAACTCCAAACAGCATCCCACCCAGACTTAGATCCCCACCCATCCCTGTAACCCTGCATTTTCCATGGCCAATCCACCCAACCTGCACATCTTTGGACTTTAGGACAAAAGCGGAGCACCCAGCAGAAACCTACGCAGACACAAGGAGAACCTGCATTCTCCACACACTCAGTCACCGATGGCTGAAATCAAACCCAGCTCCCTGCACTGTGAGGTAGCAGTGCTAACCACTGGACTACTGTGCCTGCCTTACTTATACATACTTGATATTAAAAAACTTCCTTTACTGATACTCATTCAAAGATTTTAAAGTTATAAAATATCATTATATATAATCTTTTAGACATCTAAAATTTGACGTTTAATCTTTTAAGCACCTTTTTAATCTGTTAGTCAAGATGTGAACTCCATACCTTGGCTAAGCGCTTTTTAGCTTTTGAAACTCAGCCAAAATTTATTATGACCTCAACTGTAAAAATAAGGAATGCCCTCAGGAAATATCAACAAAAATCTCAATTGAAACTGTAGAGTAGACAATGATATTTCTTTTTCTAACCAACTGACTTTTTAATCTGAACAGTACAGCAGATATTTTAAACTTTATCTGGCAGATTCAGTTTTAGTTTTCATGTTTAAAGGGCCAGAGATTTAAAATAAAATCTCAGATCATGACACTTAAGCAGACCTTATCCACCTTTCACAAGCATTTATGATTCCCATGTGGCTGGTTGACACCCTCCAAATGTGAAAATGGGGTCTGTTTGAACTCAGTATTAAATTCTGAGTTTGGATTTCCTGCCTGTGTTCTAGACATTGCACATTCAAGAAGACCAGCATTGGGAAGAAAATAAGGGGACTAATGAAAGCCTTACATTGCCTCTGTTCCCCTGTTCCTTGTTATTTTGGTATATCTCTCCCAGCAACTCCATCCTTCCCCATTTACCTTTGTCCAAGGATCCAGCATTGATCCTCGAGCTATTCTTAGACCAGTACCAGCAGAAGCCACCACTCCTGGTGGTAATTTCAGCAAAGGAGAACTCCTGGCCCCTGAGGCTTTTGAGAAGAAAGACTGGGGCTTGAATGAGTGGAAGGCTTGATGCTGGCCAGGGACTTAAATTATTGAGCTCCTGCCAAATTAGCAATGGTATGCTCCCAATTCTGCTCCAAATAGCAATGAAAATCTCTCTTCAACAGCATGAAATCCCAGCCAAGCTGTAGTTTTGTTGTGTGGATTACAGGAAGCAAAAAGGAAAAAGGAGAAAAAAAACAAAAGTAGAAAGTCTAAGAATAGGAAGAAAAACTGAAGGAAAAGTAATATGTGTCATTTTGGATTCCAGCCTCAGGCAACTGCCTGTGTGGAGTTTACACATTCTCCCCATATCTGCATGGATTTCCTCCGGGCGCTCTGGTCTCCTCCCATAGTCCAAAGATGTGCAGGTTAGATGAATTGGCCATGCTAAATTGCCTAATGTGTTCAACTATGTGTAGGTTAGGGGTAAAAATAGAGAAATGGGGCATGGGTTTGGGTGGGATACTCTTCAGAGGGTTGGTAGGGTCAAAGCACCTGTTTCCACATTGTAGGGATTCTAAACTATTCCGATGACTGGTTATGATTAGATTCCCTACAGTATGGAAACAGGCCCTTCAGTCCAACAAGTCCACACCGACCCTCTGAAGAGCAACTCACGCAGACGCATTCCCCTACATTTACCCCTGACTAACACACCTAACACTATGGGCATTTTAGCATGGCCAATTCACCTAACCTGCACATCTTTGGATTGTGGGAAGAAACCTGAGCACACGGAGGAAACTCACACAGACACGGGGAGAACGTGCAAACTCCATACAAACAGACACCCAAGATGGGACTCAAACGAGTGTCTCTGGCACTGTGAGGCAGCAGTGCTAACCACTAAGCCACCGTTCCGCTCACCCCATGAATCTATTGTTGTACTCTGTTGCCTTTCTTGGCATGGTGGAATCTACATTAATGGCTTCAGCCACCTGCCCCCTTGCAGCCTGAAGAATCCTCTTATGAAGCTCTCTATATCTACCACATTTCATTCTGGCATTATTAGTAATCAGCAAGAACTAAGGAAATACAAAGTAACTGGAGCCAAGTGGTAACAACATTGAACAGTAATCCAAAGAATATGAATTTGAATTCCAAAATGACAAATTGTGAAAAATATTCAGTAAAGCTGGTAATATATGAGGAAACATTTAAAAAATGTAAGAAGAATCTGATTAGTTAACCAATGTCCTTCAAGGCAGGGAGCTTTATAGGCTGGCGTACAGCTGTTGACAGTCTCAGGAAACCCGAGATAAGAAATAAATATTGCATTATCAGTGTTATAAACAACTTAAGACCAAACAAAACTCCAAAGGTGGATCAGAAATCATGGGAGCCTTTGCTTGTTGACCACCACCACACTTCCCCCAAAACCCATGGTCCCTACCATCATGATCCCACCAGTCTTGTGGTCCTCTGACAATACCCCTCACTGGAAAGTAATTTATTCATTTTCACTAGGTGCTGCAGTTTAGAGTCTATACTGAATTTCCATTCCTATAATCCTATTACAATCTATATTGCAGCTCCAAATCCAGCCTACACGTCTATTTGGGGTAACAGGTCAGAGGGAGATCTCGCTTGGTAGTTGTATTCCATTAACTGTCAATATGGACTTCAGTAAGGGTTCGACAAGGTTCCCCATGGGAGACTGGTTAGCAAAGTTAGATCTCATGGAATACAGGGAGAACTAGCCATTTGGATACAGAACTGGCTCAAAGGTAGAAAGCAGAGGGTGGTGGTGGAGGGTTGTTTTTCAGACTGGAGGCCTGTGACCAGTGGAGTGCCACAACGATTGGTGCTGGGCCCTCTACTTTTTGTCATTTACATAAATGATTTGGATGCAAGCATAAGAGGTTCAATTAGTAAGTTTGCAGATGACACCAAAATTGGAGGTGTAGTGGACAGCAAAGAGGGTTACCTCAGATTACAACAGGATCTTGACCAAATGGGCCAATGGGCTGAGAAGTGGCAGATGGAGTTTAATTCAGATAAATCCGAGGTGCTGCATTTTGGGAAAGCAAATCTTAGCAGGACTTATACACTTAATGGTAAGGTCCTAGGGAGTGTTGCTGAACAAAGAGACCTTGGAGCGCAGGTTCATAGCTCCTTGAAAGTGGAGTGGCAGATAGATAGGATAGAGAAGAAGGCATTTGGTATGCTTTCCTTTGTTGGTCAGCGTATTGAGTACAGGAATTGGGAGGTCATGTTGCAGCTGTACAGGACATTGGTTAGGCCACTGTTGGAATATTGTGTGCAATTCTGGTCTCCTTCTTATCAGAAAGATGTTGTGAAACTTGAAATGGTTCAGAAAAGATTTACAAGGATGTTGCCAGGGTTGGAGGATCTGAGCTACAGGGAGAGGCTGAACAGGTTGGGGCTGTTTTTCCTGGAGCGTCGGAGGCTGCGGGGTGACCTTATAGAGGTTTACAAAATTATGAGGGGCATGGATAGGATAAATAGACAAAGTCTTTTCCCTGGGGTCGGGGAGTCCAGAACTAGAGGGCATAGGTTTAGGGTGAGAGGGAAAAGATATAAAAGAGACCTAAGGGGCAACGTTTTCACCCAGAGCATGGTACGTGTATGGAATGAGCTGCCAGAGGATGTGGTGGAGGCTGGTACAATTGCAACATTTAAGAGGCATTTGGATGGGTATATGAATAGGAAGGGTATGGAGGGATATGGGCCGAGTGCTGGCAGGTGGGACTAGATTGGGTTGGGATATCTGGTCGGCATTGACCTGTTCGACCGAAGGGTCTGTTTCCATGCTGTACATCTCTATGACTCTATGGACTCTATGACTGAAAACAAGAATGGAGCATCATCTCTTTTGTGAATAACTGCATTTATATTAAAGGAATACATATAATTGATTAATCTTCTTGTTAGTCATTATGCACCTACCTTGATGCCATGATACCAACAGATGCAGAGGAAAGTACCAGTACCAGGTTGGCTACAGAGAGACTTTGTTCATTCATAGTTTCTTTAATGCATTACTGTCAGGTAGCAATTGTGTCTGTCTTACATACAAATATCATTGAAATACTTGTCAGTCACTCCTGCTATTTTTTGCATGGCTGGCAGTGTTAATTGGAAAGGAAATCTTGCAGTTCCACTTCTTCAGTGTTTCAGCCAAGGCAGTTAGACTATCATGACAATGTTCATTAAATGACAAAAAAAAGAATGGCAAATCAGTCAAAACAGACTACTTTAAATCTGTGATATGCAATTGTAACAAATGAAAGATGAGCATTCTCTCAAATGAAGTAATTGAAACTCACTTGTGACTTCATTAATGTATAGCACCATCCGCTTCCTCACATTTCAACTTCTGTATAGTTTATATTCTGTACATCCAAAATGACATATGGTCAGGAGCATTACGTGGTTTTAGGTAGCGTGTTAGCCAGCGTGTTGTACTTCGTGCACAGCCATTGTGCGCTGATGCAAAATGTGGTTATTAAAATTCAACACTGCATAAAATGAAGCACATGATCAAAGCCAAATGGCGACTAGTTTTAGCTGGTATTTTGTTAAATAATATCCAATGCATCATTGTAGAGAAAATAAATTGCTTTAGATCATAGTAAATAAAATTTACAATTAATAGTAGTGTGAAGAACTTCCCTTGACAATTGACATGGGTTTAGGTTTATTCAGGGTGTTAACTCCCCTAAAGGTGGTGTTCAGTCAGGACCCTGGCATTATCCAGTTCACTTTAAAGCAGGTTTGAAGGGAAGTGGGGAGCCCGATGCAGATGTCATTTAAGGTATTTAAATATAATAATTAAAATTGAGTTGTGCTTCATTCAAGGATTCCAGACATTTACGCAATGAAACTGTTTTTCCATTTGAGTAGAGCTCATCAGGGTCAATGGGAGGGTTGTTATTTCAATGAAGTTCACGGCCTAGGAAGCCTTTAATTATTGAAAACAAAAGAGCTTAACCATAGCTCGGTGAAAAGTTCCTGCACACAGCATTCTTTCTCAGGGAGTGTTTTCAGCACTTAACAAGTGACTGCCAGTTTTTGACAGTCATTTCATGTGTTGTGTATTTGCCTTCAGCTGTATCTTCCTTCTGCAATGGCATGGGAACAATCTTCGGTAGCTCCACTCACCACCTCTGATATAGAACAAGAGGAACAGCAACACCAATAGTTTCAGCTGCCTTGTCCTCAGCAGATATACTGTCCGATAGGGCAGAGGGAATGAACCTAGAGGTTATGCTCCAAGGAGCAGTAGGGTATGCACGCAGAGGGTCATCTTTCACATGTTTTAAGCACAGTTCCTCAGGGAGGCCTGGTTTTCACAGCAAGTCATTATTGGCTTTTCAACAAGATCTTCTGTCTTGTAGGTCATATGGAACTACATTCTCAGTAGCAAACATGATACCTAAACCTTGGAGGCCACACTTTCGGTCTCTATGTCTCCCAGATTGTGGATTATCTCCTCCTTAAAAGAAAGTAAGTAAAGAGTTATGGCTGGTAGTAATATCTTGTTTTAATATTTTTGCAAGGGAAACATAATGAATGGGCATGAGAGAGAGCAATGAGAATGAATATGTGTATTAACTGTCCAGACTGGAATGTGAGCTGCCTGCAGAGACATAAACTGCAGCTGGTGTTGTTGAATGTAATGCAAGGGAATGCTAGAAATCAGATCATGGAGCTTGACAATTGAAATTGTAACACCAATCATCTTCCCCATCCCCACGCCCCTATCACCTGCTCCCCCCATTAAACTCCTGGATCCTCTAAATGCACTGATTCTAGGTTGAAGGGATCAGACTTCTGCTGTTAATTTCCTTGGCTCCTCACATTTACAGCTATTTGGTTAAAGAAGTTGTTTCTTTCTTCTCAACTTTGGAAAGAACACCTCACTGCAGTCCCTCAGATTCTGCTGCAGGACCTTCAATGACAGTATTGGATCCTGTGAACAATCTTCCCAGAACTCTTCTCCTCTGCTGTGTGTGTTGCAGCATCCAAACTCCATTTCCAGCTATCCTAATCTGTGCCAAGGTCTATTTTATTAGCTATTCTTCCTTTGATGAAATAGATGCACCACCTCACCCATGCTCCCTGACTGGTAGGGGAACTAAGAGGCAGGCATGCTATACTGTAGCTCAGTGAAGGAGACTTAGAAAATGCTATGAAGCTGATAAGGAATTACCAATCTGCTAATGAAAGATGCTGCTAAAAGTGGAGAACCATACTTTAGAAAATTTTGCACAATATCTTTTCTTCTGCTTTTTTAAGTCCGATTTAAAGATTTTTTTTCCAGTCTAACTCACAGTTCTTTAATAAGCTATTAGGAATTTAAGCAGTTCAGATTTGTGAGGCAATTGTATCAAAGAAAACTGAAGTGAATTCTTCTCTTGCTCAAATGTACACTTGTAACCGGTTGCATGGATTCAAAGATTTATGAACTGGACGCAATCCAGTAAAATTCAATTGTTAAATCTATTCTGCTGATGTAACTTGTCAAACTTTGGATTTGATAAAATACATAAATATCCATGCAGAATGTCAAAACAAAATCAATCAAATTCCCTACTTCAATCAGTGGCATAATAAATGTTATTGGGCAGGGACTGACTGGTTGGTTAATTCGTGAGTCAAAACTGGTGTCTGTTTGGCAGTAGTCATAACTATATTTGCCAAACACAGTTTGATATTTTCATGGGCCAGAAGCAACACTGATGAAAACCAATGTCAGATAAATAATATTTTTCAGGTGCAGGCAAGAAACCAGGAATTGTAGATTGGCCATCTGTTTTTTAAGCCTGCCCAATTTTGGAAAGTTGGCTGGGTGTAAAATGACCAACCATGCACAAAGTGAAAAATTAACCCTTAGGGACTGGGCACTCCACAAATTCAAGGACATTGGTTAGGCCACTTTTGCAATATTGCATGCAATTCTGGTCTCCTTGCTTTAGGAAGGATATTGTGAAACCTGAAAGGGTTTTGAAAATAATTACAAAGATGTTGCCAGGGTTGGAGGGTTTGAGCAATGGGGAGAGGCTGAATAGGCTGGGGCTATTTTCCCTAGAATGTCAGAAGCTGAGGGGTGACCTTATAGAGGTTTATAAAATCATGAAGGGCATGGATAGGGAGAATAGCCAAGGCCTTTTCCCTGGGTAGAGGAGTCCAAAACTAGACGCCATAGGTTTAAGGTGACAGAGAAAAGATTGTAAAGTGGCAACTTTTTAATGCAGAGGGTGGTGCATGTATGGAATGAGCTGCCATAGGAAGTGATGGAGGCAGGCACAATTACAACATTTAAAATGCATCTGGATTGATATATGAATAGGAACGGTTTAGAGGGGTATCAGCCAAATGCTGGCAAATGAGATTCGATTAATTTAGGATATCTGGTCAGAATGGACAAGTTGAACTGAAAGGTTTGTTTCCATGCTGTATGTCTCTATGACTCTAAGTATTCAAGGTTCAACAATAAAAGCACTTCCTAGAAGGACTGAAAAACTATTTTCTAATCAACTTGTTCAGAGCTGTTATCACACAAGTGCCTAAGTGCTATATAATGGCTGTTGCTCCTGTTTCCCATTCCAGGGTATTATCCACATAGGTTAACTTAGAAGGACTGAAACATTATTTCAGTGGGATACCAAAACTGTACCACAGAACTGAAGGCAGGTTGAAGATCTCTAGGTCAATATTGCTTTTATATGAAGTTTGTTCCTAACCATCTTAGACTGGAACTGCCATAGTGTTAAGGATTTAGATGGAGAGAAATTTGTTAAGTGTGTACACGAAAATTTTCTGATTCAGTATGTGGATGTACCTACTAAAGAAGGTGCAAAACTTGATCTACTCTTGGGAAATAAGGCAGGGCAGGTGACTGAGGTGTCAGTGGGAGAGCACTTTGGGGCCAGCGACCATAATTCTATTAGATTTAAAATAGTGATGGAAAAGGATAGACCAGATCTAAAAGTTGAAGTTCTAAATTGGAGAAAGGCCAATTTTGACGGTATTAGGCAAGAACTTTCAAAAGCTGATTGGGGGCAGATGTTCGCAGGTAAAGAGATGGCTGGAAAATGGGAAGCCTTCAGAACTGAGATAACGAGAATCAGAAAAAATAGATTCCTGTTAGGGTGAAAGGAAAGGCTGGTAGGTATAGGGAATGCTGGATGACCAATTAAATTGAGGGTTTGGTTAAGAAAAAGAAGGAAGCATATGTAAGGTTACAGACAGGATAGATCAAGTGAATCCTTACAAGAGTATGAAGGCAGTAGGAGTATACTTAAGAGGGAAATCAGGAGGGCAAAAAGGGGATATGAGATAGTTTTGGCAAATAGAATTAAGGAGAATCCAAAGGGTTTTTACAAATACATTAAGGCCAAAAGGGTAACTAGGGAGAAAATAGGGCCCCTCAAAGATCAGCAAGGCAGCCTTTGTGTGGAGCCGTAGAAAATGGGGGAGATACTAAACGAGTATTTTGCATCGGTATTTACTATGGAAAAGGATATGGAAGATATAGACTGTAGGGAAATAGATGGTGACACCTTGCAAAATGTCCAAATTACAGAGGAGGAAGTGTTGGATATCTTGAAACGCATAAAGGTGGATAAATCCCCAGGACCTGATCAGGTGTACCCGAGAACTCAGTGGGAAGCTAGAGAAGTGATTGCTGGGCCTTTTGCTGAGATATTTGTATCATCGATAGTCACAGGTAAGGTGCTGGAAGACTGGAGGTTAGTAAGTTTGCAGATGATACCAAAATTGGAGGTGGAGTGAACAGCGAAGAGGGTTACCTCAGATTACACAGGATCTTGACCAGATGGGCCAATGGGCTGAGAAGTGGCAGATGGAGATGTGAGGTGCTGCATTTTGGGAAAGCAAATCTTAGTAGGATTTACACACTTAAGGGTAAGGTCCTAGGGAGTGTTTTTGAACAAAGAGACCTTAGAGTGCAGGTTCATAGCTCCTTGAAAGTGGAATTGCAGGTAGATAGGATAGTGAAGAAGGCGTTTGGTATGCTTTCGTTTATTGGTCAGAATATTGAGTACAGGAGTTGGGAGCTGAAAATGTGTTGCTGGAAAAGCGCAACAGGGCTCATGCCCGAAACGTCGATTCTCCTGCTCCTTGGATGTTGCCTGGCCTGCTGCGCTTTTCCAGCAACACATTTTCAGCTCTGCTCTCCAGCATCTGCAGTCCTCACTTTCTCCTACAAGAGTTGGGAGGTCATGTTGCGGCTGTACAGGACATTGGTTATTGTTGGCATATTGTGTGCAATTCCGGTCTCCTTCCTATCAGAAAGTTGTTGTGAAACTTGAAAGGGTTCCGAAAAGATTTACAAGGATGTTGCCAGGGTTGGAGGATCTGAGCTATAGGCAGAGGCTGAACAGGCTGGGGCTGTTTTCCCTGGAGCGTTGGAGGCTGAGAGGTGACCTTATAGAGGTTTACAAAATTATGAAGGGCATGGATAGAGTAAATAGACAAAGTCTTTTCTCTGGGGTTGGGGAGTCCAGAACTAGACGGCATAGGTTTAGGGTGAGAGGGGAAAGATATAAAAGAGACCTAGGGGGCAACCTTTTCACACAGAGAGTGGTACATGTATGGAAAGAGCTGCCAGAGGAAGTGGTGCAGGCTGGTACAACTGGAACATTTAAAAGGCATTTGGATGGATATATGAATAGGAAGGGTTTGGGCCGGGTGCTGGTAGGTGGGACTAGATTGGGTTGGGATATCTGGCCGGCATGGACAGGTTGGACTGAAGGATTGTTTCCATCCTATTGAATATCAAATCCACCCTGCATCTAAGACACCAGACCCTGAGTTAGCACAAAGAAGAAATGTTAGGTGACAGCAAAGAAAAACTTGTAAGGTCACATTGAAAGGATCATGTGATTTTAGATTTTTGTGAATAGCTGTGACAAATCTTAGAAATATCTATATTTGAAAGAAGGACTGCTCGATATATGGCATTATTATACGGCACAATACTTTGCTGTTGAGATTTAGAATTCACTAGATAACTACATGAAGAAAGGACTTTTATTTAGACTTTTGGTTGATAAGATGAAACAAAGTTTGATGGTGTCTGGTTTCCAAATTATAGTCTCTATTCATCTGTCGTTGATAGACAAATAAGTCTAGTCCTCAGCAGTTGCCATTACACCTACTTTCTGTTTTGCATGGGCCAGAGCTGCAGCATTAGTGATGCCACTTTCAACTTCACTCGCATCTGTCTGGCTTATCTACCATCAATCCTCATCCTGATTTACAAAATTATGGAGGACATAACATATTTTCACCTCTGAAGAAATGGGTTTGTGCACACATTGCAAGACACCATCCAGTCAATGGTATCTTCTTTTCAAGTTTTTATTTTATGAAAATAGTTCTAGGGATGAGGGACATCAGATTGAATTAACTGGGGCTGTGCTCCTGAGAGAAAATGTTCAGTGTAGTTTTGATAGAATTTAAAATCATGAGAGGTTGAGAATGAGTAAATAAAGAGGACTTATTTTCCCATTACCAGAAGGTTTGAAAAATATGGGACACAGATTTAAAGTAATGAGCATAAGAACAAAAGGCAGCATAAAGAAAAAGCAATTTATGCAGCAAACAATTAGGAACTTGAATTCACTGTCTGAAAGTGTGATGCAAGGAAGACTCAAATGTGGGATTCAAAAGATGATGGAATAAATGCCAGAAAACAATTATGCAGGGCTACAGATGAAGGTCAGGGAAGTAAGACTGGCTAAATTGTTCTTCCAGAGTTACTGAACAGATTCAATATGCTGAATGGCTTCCTTCAATGTTGTATCCATTTTTTGATTTACCGTGTTTTCATGTGTGCAGCATAATGATATGGGTGCTTCAAGAAAGTCATACTACAAGCTATGGAAGAAGCGAACAATCTTGTTAGTTGGTAGCCATCTTTTGTCTCATCTGAAATAGAGCTGAGACACTGGATTGAGCAGTGTGGAGGGAGTAGAGGATACTTTTCTCTGTATCTAACTTTTTTAGTACCTGTCCTGGAAATGCTTGATGGAGACAGTGTCGAGAGATCTATACTCTGTAGCTAACCCCATGCAGTACCTGTCCTGAGAGTATTGATGGGACTGTGTAGAGGTAGCTTTACTCTCTATCTAACTGCTTCCAACATGTTGTGAATGCGCGTCAAGAAGCTGTGCTTTTCATCATAAATGGTTTGCAACAACACCTTAATTACTTAACTTTTATTCATGCAGCATTTTTAATTCAAAGCTTCTCACAGGAATAATACAAAGTAAGTTTTGACACCAAACCTCATCAGGAAATATCATAGCATATGACTACTAGCTTGATCAAAGAGGCATATTCTAAATAGTGTCTAAAAGGAATAAAATAAGATTGAGATTTGGAGGGGTTTAGAAAGGGAATTCCAGAGCTTGGGGCCTCAGGCAGCTGAAAGCATGTTGACCAAGTTGTGGGCGGCACGGTGGCACAGTGGTTAGCACTGTTGCCTCACAGCGCCAGAGACCCGGGTTCAATTCCCGCCTCAGGCGACTGACTGTGTGGAGTTTGCACATTCTCCCCGTGTCTGCGTGGGTTTCCTCCGGGTGCTCCGGTTTCCTCCCACAGTCCAAAGATGTGCAGGTCAGGTGAATTGGCCATGCTAAATTGCCCCTAGTGTTAGGTGAAGGGGTAAATGTAGGGGTACGGGTGGGTTGCGCTTCGGCAGGTCGGTGTGGACTTGTTGGGCCGAAGGGCCTGTTTCCACACTGTAATCTAATCTAATCAAAATCTAATCTAAAGTTCCAGCAATTAAAATTGGAGATGTGTAAAAACCTAGAAATAGCAGATAGCAGATGTTGGAGGGCTGGAGCAGATCCCACAAATAGGAAGGGAGCGGTTAGGGAAGGATTTCAAGCCAAAGACGAGAAATTGTAAAATTGAGGCGCGTCTTAAATGGAAACTAAGGTAAGGATGTGCAAAGGAGTACTGAACAAATGAGACTGTGTGTAAGGAAGGATATGTATAGCAGAGTTTTAGATCTCCTCAAGCTTATGAAAAGAAGAATATGGGAAAACAGCTTGCAGTGTATTTAAATAGGCTAGTTTAAAGGCAGAGGGTATGTCAGGTGATGTTACAGGAGTGGAAATCTTATTGATGATTATGAAGGTTCGTACCAGAGTCAAAATATTAACTCTGTTTTTCTCTCTCCATAGATGCTGGCAGATCTGCTGAGTTTCTCTAGCATCCCCTGTATTTGTATCTTACTGATGGTGTGGTATGTGGTCAGATGTTCAGTTTGGGGTCAACTGTGACATCAAAAT
Source organism: Chiloscyllium plagiosum (assembly GCF_037043375.1). Classification (NCBI taxonomy): domain Eukaryota; kingdom Metazoa; phylum Chordata; class Chondrichthyes; order Orectolobiformes; family Hemiscylliidae; genus Chiloscyllium; species Chiloscyllium plagiosum. The sequence goes on from NW_028270146.1 coordinate 39,612,819, forward strand.
TATGAATGGTCTGCTTCAGCTCACAGAATTGCCATGCAGAGGGACGGACTTGTCGATATTGAATTAGAGGTGACTTCTGCTCATTCAGTACTAAACATTCGAGAAGCTCTCTGATAATTTAGTGACAGTGGAATACTTTAAAGATACGATGCTGAGGTAGAGCCAGATGACATCAACGTACATGGGAAAATTAACACAGTGTTTGGATCTTTAGAGTATAGGAGGATTTCATGCCCAAATATAAACACCCATATTATATCGGTATAATCAACCACCACAAGAAGTCAGGGGCAGTTCTGAAAAATACAATCACTCATTGCTTCTTTCAAATGAGAGTACTATCAAATTGTATAAATTAAACTGACCTAACAAAGAAGATATCATGAACGAGTTGGACCGAAGAGTTTGTTTCTGTGCTGTACATCTCTATGAAGTGGCAGATTGAGTTTTTTTCAGATAAATGTGAGGTGCTACATTTTTGGAAAGCAAATCTTAGCAGGACTTATACACTTATACACTTAATGGTAAGGTACTAGGGAGTGTTGCTGAACAAAGAGACCTTGGAGTGCAGGTTCATAGCTCCTTGAAAGTGAAGATGCAGGTAGATAGGATAGTAAAGAAGGCATTTGGTATGCTTTCCTTTATTGGTCAGAGTATTGAGTACAGGAGTTGAAAGGTCATGTTACAGCTGTACAGGACATTGGTTAGGCCACTGTTGGAATATTGCGTGCAATTCTGGTCTCCTTCCTATTGGAAAGATGTTGCAAAACTTGGAAGTGTTCAGAAAAGATTTACAAGGATGTTGCCAGAGTTGGAGGATTTGAGCTATAGGGAGAGACTGAATAGGCCAGTGCTCTTTTCCCTAAAGTGTCAGAGGCTGAGGTGTGACCTTTTTATAAGTTTTTAAAATCATGAGGGTTATGGATAGGGTGAATAGCCAAAGTCTTTTCTCTAGATTTGTGGAGTCCAAAACTAGAGGGCATACATTTAAGATGCGAAGGGAAAGATTTAAAAGGGACTATAAGGGATAGCCTTTTCAAGCAGAGGGTGGTGTGTGTATGGAGGAAGTGCAGCCACAAGAAGCGGTGAAGGCTGGTACAATTACAATATTTAAAAAAGCTTCTGGATGGGTGTATGAATAGAGGATTTAGAGAGATGTGGGCCAAATGCTGGCAAATGGGACTAGATTAATTTCGGATATCTGGTCGGCATGGATGAGTTGGACTTAAGGTCTGTTGCCTTGTTGTACAGTCTATGATTCTACGACTATATAATATCAAAAAACGATTGGAGATGCTGGATAACATTCTGGCAATAATACTTGTCACAAAGCTAGTCCCATTTCCTCTAAAAGCTGTTCCTTGGTTCAAGGAGTCTCTGTCCTTTATTTTTTCAGAGGGGTAATAAACTGGGCCGGATCCGATTGGTCTGGTTTGGTACAGAGATGAAAAGGATTTTGAGAGGCCTTTTGTTTATGTGCAAACAGATGAGACTTCAGGCAAACATGATCATGTTTTAGAAGTGACTTGTATAATGAAAGTGGAGTGGTCAACTCTTTAGCTGAGCTGAGCAGTTTTAGTTCAGTCAACAGGGAGCTGTGTGGAAACTCTCTCTTTTCTGCCCTTCAACTTCAACCTGTAAGCATGTGTTCCATTTATACTGGGTTTTAAAGGGAGTTTGCTTATTGGGACTGTTATGTATATTCAGAACAGCATAATTAAATCCAGCTGGATAGGCTGAGTTCTGTAGGGGTTCTTTATTCTGTTCTTTGTTTCATTGTGTAATTTTGTGAATAAATTTTTGTTTGTTTTAAAATCTAGTAGTTGACCTAGCTTGCTTACTCTGGGTAATTTTCACTGTACATTTACCAAAGCAAATTACAAAGTTATGGTCTGGGGCTGCCTGCTTAAGAATATTTTGAGTGGTCTGGCCTAATCCATAATAGATTGGGGGCTCTTTGCGGGATTTTAAACCGTGAGTGGTAGGTGCTAGTGTCTTTATTTCAGGTGTTGGTTTGGTTGGGTAGACAAAACTTGGGATAGTAATGGCTCTTTCAGTTGCCAGAAGTTTTCTGGATGTAGATGCGGTGACTTTGGAAGGTTTGCAAAAAGCGAATAAGACCAAGTTGCAAGAATTAGCAGAGAGGCTAGAATTGGAACTGCCTGCTTCTGTGAGAAAAGGAGAGATAATTACAGCAGTAGCTCAGTATTTGAACTTGCTGGAGAAACCATCGGAATCTATTGAGATGGCAAGAATTCAATTACAAATGAAGCAGCTTGAGTTAGAATCGAGAGAAAAGGAAAGGGCAACAGAAATGAAAGAGTTTGAGTTATGATTAAAAACAGAAGGGGGGAAAAGTAGAGAACAGAAAAGAAAAAGAGAGTTTTTAAACTTCAATAACTGACACTTAAAAAGGAAATTCAGCTTAAAAGGGTGGAAATAAAAGCTGAGGGTAGGCTTAGTGAGGAAGAAAGTGAGGAGGAGCAAGCCCCTGGCTTGATGAGAAGGATGTGGAAGCCTTTTTCATCTCATTTGAAAAGTTGGCTAACCAGATGCAGTGGCTAGTGGCAATGTGGGTTTTGTTGATACAAACAAAACTTGTAGGTAGGGCTAGTGAGGTATTCACATCCCTGTTGGAGGAGGTATCTGGGCAGTATGAAGAGGTGAAAAAAGCCATTTTAAGTGCTGATTTGGAGATGCCAGTGTTGGACTGGGGTGTACAAAGTTAAAAATCACACAACACCAGGTTATAGTCCAACAGGTTTCATTGGAAGCACACTAGCTTTCGGAGCGCTGTTCCTTCATCAGGTACAATCACCTGACGAAAGCTCCGAAAGCTTCCAATTAAACCTGTTGGAGTATAACCTGGTGTTATGTGATTGTTAACATTTTAAGTGCATTTGAGCTTGTACCAGAAGCCTATAGACAATGTTTCAGGAATCTAAGGCGGGACCCTGGTCAAATCTATCTTGAGTTTGAAAGGATCAAACAGAGTAATTTTGATAGATGGATAAGAGCTTTAAAAATCGAGCAAATCTATGATGCCCTTAGAGAGGTAATCATTTTGGAGGAATTCAAAAATTCACTGCCTGAAGTAGTGCGAACTCATGTGGAAGAGCAGATAGAAATTGGGGCAAAGAGAAATCCTCATGTGGAAAGGGAAAGGTAGATCTCAGTGAAGATCATAAGGATAACTTACCACAGGGTAAAAAAGAAACCCTTGAGAGGGACAAAGAAGTTAAAAAGCTCTGGTGTTTTCATTGTAATAAAGTGGGCCACATGAAATCACAGTGTTGGTGGGCTAGGAGAAAGCCAGATGTAGGAAAACCAGACAAGCCTGGAAGTTTTGTTGGACTAATAACAAAAAGCACCAGGGACATTAGACAACTGCCTCAGAGTGTTCAAGATGATCAGAGGTTGATTAAGGAGGAAGTGCCAGATCTGCTTAAAAAATATCCATGCCAGGGTAAAGTTTATTCACAAAGGCCAGGAGTAACAAGCAAGGAGGTTACAAATATTAAGGGGCATATGATCCTCTCAATGTATAATGCTGAGGAATAGGGAGATATGTACTCCTGAGAGACTATTGCCAGAGAAGGTACTGGTAACAGGAATTCATGGTGCTCAGATATGTAAAGTGAGGCTAGAGAGTCCAGAGAAGAGTGCAGAACTTGTGGTAGGAGTACTGAGCAAACTGTCAGATCTAGGAATACAATTTGTTCTTGCAAATGATATAACTGATTCACCGGTAGGTGTGCGGCCTACTCTAGTTGAAAAGCCAGTGGAGATGCAGGCAACTGAAGGCATGGAAAATGTCTATCCAGGAATTTACCCTGATTGTGTGATCACAAGATCACAGAGGCACAAGCTGAAGCAGGAAAGATCAAAAGGCACAGATAATGAGGCTGACATAGTATTATCCGAAACTTTCTTTGATCAGGTAAGTGGAGCAGAGAAGGAGAAAATAGGTAAACATGCAAGTATCTTTAGCTCTGCAGAACTGACTGAATTACAGCAGAAAGATGTGGAGTTAAAACAGCTATATCAACAGGTATTTACAAAGAAAGAAAGTGAATGCATTCCTGTGTGTTATTACTTAACAAATGACGTCTTAATGAGGAAATGGAGACCATCATACATTCAAGCAGATGAGAAATCAAATTGTTTTGCCAGTAGGGCAAGGGAGGTACTGTGAGTGGCAAATGAGATACCACTTGGAGGTCATTTAAGGGTGAGGAAAACACAGGCTAAAATAGAAAGACATTTTTACTGATGTAGTTGAATTTCGCCAGACATGTCATACATGTCAGCTAATTGTAAAACCACTTGCGCCTTTAATTCCAATTCCAGCATTTGAGGAACCTTTCACAAGAGTCTTTATTGATGTCCCCTACCTCAAACAAAAAGTGGGAATAAGTATTTGTTAACAATAATGATTGTGTCGACTAGATACCCAGAGGCAATCCCATTATGCCACATCACAGCCAGAAGGGTTTAGAAGAATTACTTAATTTGTTTTTACTAGATGTAGACTACAAATAGAGATCCAGTCAGATCGAGGATCAAGCTAAAAGTGAATTTGCCAAAGCCCAAGTCACCTTCCTAAGCCATGTTATTGGACATGAACAAATTGCCCCACGAGATGCAAATATTGGTGAATTTCTCACACCATCGACTAAAAAAGCAGCACTACTGTTCCTGGGGTTCAGTGGCTTTTACCAAACGTTTGTGCTACACTTTAGCAGTGTGGCTGCTCTACTCACTGAATTGTTAAAAAAGGGCAAGACTTTTCAGTGGACAGTAGACTGTCAAAAAGCATTTGACAGCCTAAAATCTGTGTTAGCTGCTGCCCCAGTATTAGCCACATAGGATTACATGAAGCCTTTCAAGGTGGCTATCGATGCCAGTGATGTGGGTATCGGTGTGGGTATCTTGCTCCTGCAAGAGTATCATGAGAGAACAGAAAGACCCATTGGGTATTTTTCCAGGAAGTTGAACGTTTATCAACAGAAATATTCAACGGTGGAGAAAGAGACTTTCAGCTTTGTGTTGGCATTAGAGCATTTCAGTGTTTATATTACCAGCAATGCATCTGAGACAACCATATACATAGATCACAACCCATTGACATTTGTGAAAAAATTTAAGGACAAAAATGCCAGACTGTTTATATGGAGCTTGTTGTTGCAGCCATTCAGTTTGACAATTGCGCAAGTGGCAGGTCACAAAACTTAATTGCTGTTGCATTGTCGAGACTCGAATGAGATAAGGAGGCATTCGGTGGTGGGTGTACTGTGGCCTGAGTTTGCATGTGGTTGTGCATGTTTGCATGTTTATAGTTAGTACAGTGTATATCTGTGTTTAGACTACTAACCAGGTTTAAAGGGTTAAAAATGAAGCCTTCTTTTGGTAGCGATGATTCTTTTTCTTTAAGTGGGGAGGTGTCACAAAGCTGTTCCTCGGCTCAAGGATACTTTGTCCTCGACTTTTTTTCAGAGGTGCAATAAACCGGGCTGGGCTCCAATCAGTATGATTTTGTACAGAGATGAAAAGGATTTTGAGAGGCCTTTTGTTTATATGTAAACAAATAAGACTTCAGGCGATGAGCAGAGAGATCTGGGTGTCCAGGTACACAGATCCTTGAAAGTTGCCACCAGGTAGACAGGGTTGTTAAGAAGGCATATTTTAGCTTTTATTAATAGAGGGATCGAGTTCCAGAAACATGAGGTTATGCTACAGCTGTACAAAACTCTGGTGCGGCCACACTCGGAATATTGTGTACAGTTATGGTCACCGCATTATAAGAAGGACGTGGAAGCTTTGGAAAGGGTGCAGAGGAGATTTACTAGGATGTTGCCTGGTATGAAGGGAAGGTCTTACAAGGAAAGGCTGAGGGACCTGAGGCTGTTTTCGTTGGAGAGAAGAAGGTTGAGAGGTGACTTAATAGAGACATATAAGATAATCAGAGGGTTAGATAGGGTGGACAGGAAGAGCCTTTTTCCAAGTATGGTGATGGCGAGCACAAAGGGGCATAGATTTAAATTGAGATGTCAGAGGTAGTTTCTTTACTCAGCGAGTAGTAAGGGTATGGAATGCTTTGCCTGCAACGGTAGTAGATTCACCAACTTTAAGTACATTTAAGTTGTCATTGGACAAGCATATGGACGTACACGGAATAGTGTAAGTTAGATGGGCTTCAGATTGGTAAGACAGGTTGACGCAACATCGAGGGCCAAAGGGCCTGTACTGCGCTGTAATGTTCTATGTTCTATGAAAGTGGTCATGATTTAGAAGTGACCTGTATAATAAAAGAGGCGTGGTCAGCTCCTTAGCTGAGCTGAGCAGTTTTAGTTCAATCTTGAACTGGGAAGTTCAACAGGGAGCGATATGGAAACTTACTCTCTTTTCTGCCCTTCAACTTCAACCTGTAAGCATGAGTTCCATTTATACTGAGTTTTAAAGGGAGTTTGCTTATTGGGACTGTTGTGTATGTTCAGAACAGCATAATTAAGTCTAAGTGGATAGGTTGAGTTCTGTAGGGGTTCTTTATTCTGTTGTTAGTGTCTCATTGTGTAATTTTGTGAATACATTTTTGTCTGTTTTAAAATCTAGTAGTTAACCTAGCTTTCTTACTCCAGGTAATATTCACTTACCAAAACAAATTGCAAAGTTATGGTCTAGGGTTGCCTAGACAAGAATGTTTTGAGTGGTATGGCCTAGTCCATAACATACTGAAGGCTTGTGCTCCAGAACTCGCTGCTCCCCTAGCCAACCTGTTCCAGTACAGTTACAACACTGGCATTACCTGACAATGTGGAAAATTACTGAAAGGGATGACAGTGGATAGGAAGTAGCAAACATTTAGAGTACATGGAGGAACCACAACAATTGTTCATTCTTGTCTGGCACAAAAATTAAACAGGAAAAGTGGCCTAACCATGACTAATAAGGAAAATCAAAGATAGAGTTAGGTCCAAGGAAGGGGCATACAAATTGGTCCCAAAAAATGTAGCAGACCTGAGGATTGGAGTCAGTTCAGATTTCAGCAAAGGAGGACACAGTGATTTAATAAGAGGGAAAGTAGAGTTGAAAATCACACAACACCAGGTTATAGTCCAACAGGTTTATTTGGAAGCACTAGCTTTTCGAGTGCTGTCCCTTCATCAGGTGGTTGTGCAGTATAAGATCGTAAGACACAGAATTTCTAGCAAATATTTAGAGTTGATGTAACTGAAATTATATATTGAAAAAGACCTCGCTTGTTTGTTAAGTCTCTCATCTTTTAGAATGACCATGTTGGTTTGAGTTCTTTCATATGTAAATCGCAAAACCTTTTTAAAAGTTACATTCTCAAGTGAACTTTAACAATTAGTGTCATATCGGCCCAGAATAATGCATTTAAGGTGTGAGCTGCCCTGTGTGAGGCTGTCTGTGTCACAATGGTCAGACTGATTCTAATCTAAAAAACAAATTTACCGAATCTTACATGGATTCATGCAGTTTTTGAGCAAAGTAAAATGCAATCCTGGAAGTACAAATGTACCCCACGAACTTATATCAAACAAAGAACAAAGAAAATTTACAGCCCAGGAACAGGCCCTTCAGCCCTCCAAGCCTGAGCTGATCCAAATATACTGTCTAAACCTGTCGCCCATTTCCTAAGCATCTGTATCCCTCTGCTCCCCATCTACTCACGCATCAGTACAGACGCATCTTAAATGAATCTACTGTACCTGCCTCTCCCAACTCTGCTGGCAACACATTCCAGACTCTGTGTGCAGTACATGCCGCGTGTATCCCCCTTTAACTTTTCACCTCTCACCTTGAAAGCATGACCTCTCGTTATTGAATCCTTCACCCTGGGAAAAAGCTTGTCTCTATCAACCCTGTCTATACGCTTCATGATTTTGTAAATCTCAATCAGGTCCCCCCTCAATCTCCTTTTTTCTAATGAAAACAAACCTAACCTACTCAACCTCTCTTCATAGCTAGCACCTTCCATGCCAGGCAGCATCCTTGTAAACCTTCTCTGCACCCTCTCCAAAACGTCCACATCCTTTTCGTAATGTGGCGACCAGAACTGTACACAGTATTCTAAATGCAGCCGAATCAAAGTCTTGTCCAATTTTGACATGATTTACCAGCTCTTATACTCAATACCCCATCCAATGAAGGCAAGCATACTATATGCCTTCTTGACCACTCTATCCACCTGTGCAGTAACCTTCAGGATACAATGGACCTGCACTCCCTGATCTCTCTGTCCATCAACTTTTCCCAAGGCTCTTCCGTTAATTATATAATTCGCTCTAGAATTAGTCTTGCCTAAATGCATCACCTCACATTTATCTGGATTGAAATCCATCTGCCACTTTTCCGCCCAACTCTCCAGTCTATCTATATCCTCCTGTATTCTCTGACAGTCCCTTATGCTTTCTGCTACTCCACCAATCTTTGTGTCATCTGCAAACTTGCTGGTCATACCAACAGTGCCCTCTTCCAGATCATTTATGTATATTACAAACAACAGTAGCACCACCACTGACCCCTGTGGAAGACCACTGGTCACCTTTCTCCATTTTGAGAAACTCCCTTCAACTACTACTCTCTGTCTCCTGTTGCTCAACCAGTTCTTTATCCACCTAGCTAGAACACCCTGCACACCATGTGGCTTCACTTTCTCCATTAGTCTACCATGGGGAACCTTATCAAACGCCTTACTAAAGTCTATGTATATGACATCAATAGCCCTTCCTTCATCTATCAACTTGGTCACTTCCTCGAAGAACTCTATTAAGTTGGTAAGGCACGATCTCCCCCGCACCAAATCATGTTGCCTATCACTAATAAGCCCATTCTTTTCTAAAGAAAAATAGATCCTATCCCTCAGTACCTTCTCCAGCAACTTTCCCACCACTGACGTCAGGCTCACTGGTCTGTAGTTACCTGGAACATCCCTACTACCCTTTTTGTACAGGGGGACAACATGAGAACCCTCCAGTCCTCCGGCACCTCGCCTGTATTTAAGGATGCCACAAAGATATGTCAGGGTCCCAGCTATTTCCTCTCTCGCGTCCCTCAGCAATCTGTCCTGGGGATTTGTCCACCTAAATAACCTCTAGCCTACCCAACACACCTTCCCTACTTATGTCAATGTGATCAAGACTAATCAAACTTCAATCTCTAATCTCAAGATTCATCATGTTCCTCTCCTAAGTGAACACTGATTCAAAGTAGATTAGAGTGGTGCTGGAAAAGCACAGCAGGTACAAGCAAGCACACTGATGTAAAGTAATCATTCAGAATCTCACCCATTCTCTCAGGTTCGACACACAGCCTTCCTTTATTATCCTTTTGTGGACTAATCCTTTCTCTAGTTACCCGCTTGCTTCTTATATAAGAATAAAATGCTTTGGGATTCTCCTTAATTCTGCTCGCTAAAGCTATTTCATGACCCCTTTTAGCCCGCTTGATTCCTCGTTTAAGACTTGACCTACTCTTCCGATATTCCTTCAGGACCCATTCTGTTCTTAGCTGCTCGACCTAATGCACCCTTCTTATTTCTCAGCTCCACCTATAAAGCCTCACTACCCAAGACCTCTATAGTGTCCTCCTTTAGCACAGCCGTGATATCATCACTGACCAGCAATGCATCTTGACCCCTCCTTTTACTTCCCTCCCTGTCCTGTCTGAAGCGTCTATATCCTGGAACATTTAGTGTTTGTGTGCATGTGGCTGTGTGGGTGTTGGGGGAGTGGGGTTATGAGTGTCTGTGAGAGAGTGTGTGTCTGTGTGTGAATGTGAGTGTAAAGGGGTAGAAGTCTGTGAGAGGGTGCGTGTGTGAGTGTGGGAGTGTACGAGAGAGGGTCTGCGCGAGTGTATGGGTCTGTAGGGGTGTGTGTGTGTGTGTGTGTGTGTGTCTGTGTGTGTCTGTGTGTGTGTATATAGTACAATGGGGTCACCTGTGGTGTGACATGAACCCAAGGTCCCGATTGAGGATATCCCCATGGGTACCAAACCTGGCTATCAGAATGTAACCTTTTAAAATTTTAGCGATTTACATATGAAAGAACTGAAACCTATATGGTCATTCTAAAAGATGAGAGACTTAATAGACAATAGGTGCAGGAGTAGGTCATTCTGCCCTTCGAGCCTGCACCACCATTCATTATGATCATGGCTGATCATCCTCAATCAGTATCCTGTTCCTGCCTTATCTCCATAACCCTTGATTCCACTATCCTTGAGAGCTCTATCCAACTCTTTCTTAAACAAATCCAGAGACTGGGCCTCCACTGCCTTCTGGGGCAGAGCATTCCACACACCCACCACTCTCTGGGTGAAGAAATTTCTCCTCATCTCTGTCCTAAATGGCCTACCCCTTATTTTTAAGCTGTGTCCTCTGGTTCGGGACTCACCCATCAGCGGAAATATGTTTCCTGCCTCCAGAGTGTCCAATCCTTCAATAATGTTATACGTCTCAATCAGATCCCCTCGCAGTCTTCTAAACTCAAGGGTATACAAGCCCAGTCGCTCCAATCTTTCAACGTAAGATGGTCCCGCCATTCCAGGAATTGACCTCGTGAACCTACGCTGCACTCCCTCAACAGCCAGAATGTCTTTCCTCAAATTTGGAGATCAGAACTGCACACAATATTCCAGGTGCGGTCTCACCAGGGACCTGTACAGCTGCAGAAGAACCTCTTTGCTTCTATACTCAATGCCTCTTGTTATGAAGGCCAGCATGCTATTAGCTTTCTTCACTACCTGCTGTACCTGCATGCTTGCCTTCATTGACTGGTGTACAAGAACACCCAGATCTCTTTGTACTGCCCCTTTACCTAACTTGACTCCATTTATGATTCAGAGATGCTGGTGTTGGACTGGGGTGTACAAAGTTAAAAATCACACAACACCAGGTTATAGTCCAACAGGTTTAATTGGAAGCACACTAGCTTTCGGAGCGACGCTCCTTCATCAGGTGACAATCAGGTGAAAGCTAGTGTGCTTCCAATTAAACCTGTTGGACTATAACCTGGTGTTGTGTGATTTTTAACTCTGACTCCATTTAGGTAGTAATCTGCCTTCCTGTTCTTGCCACCAAAGTGGATAACCATACATTTATCCACATTAAACTGCATCTGCCATGCATCTGTCCACTCACCTAACCTGTCCAGGTCACCCTGTAATCTCCTAACATCCTCATCACATTTCACCCTCCCACCCAGCTTTGTATCATCAGCAAATTTGCTAATGTTACTATTAATACCATCTTCTATATCATTAATATCTATTGTAAAAAGCTGTGGTCCCAGCACTGATCCCTGCGGTACCCCACTGGTCACCGCCTGCCATTTCGAAAGGGAGCCGTTTATCACTACTCTTTGTTTCCTGTCAGCCAACCAATTTTCAATCCAAGTCAGTACTTTGCCCCCAATACCATGCACCCTAATTTTGCTCACTAACCTCCTATGTGGGACTTTATCAAAGGCTTTCTGAAAGTCCAGGTACACTACATCCACTGAATCTCCCTTGTCCATCTTCAGAGTTACATCCTCAAAAAATTCCAGAAGATTAGTCAAGCATGATTTCCCCTTCATAAATCCATGCTGACTCTGACCATACTGCCATCCAGATGTGTCGTAATTTCATTCTTTATAATTGACTCCAGCATCATTCCCACCACTGAGGTCAACTAACTGGTCTATGATTTCCTGCTTTCTCTCTCGCTCCTTTCTTAAAAAGTGGTACAACATTAGCCACCCTCCAATCCGCAGGAACTGATCCTGAATCTATCGAACTCTGGAAAATAATCACCAACGCGTCCACGATTTCTAGAGCCACCTCCTTCAGTACCCTGGGATGTAGACCATCAGGCCCCGGGGATTTATCAGCCTTCAGACCTAACAGTCTCTCCAACACCAATTCCTGGCAAATATAAATTCCCTTCAGTTCAGGTCCTTTAACCTCTGGGAGATTGCTTGTGTCTTCCCCAGTGAACACAGATCTGAAGTACCAATTCAATTCTTCTGCCATTTCTTTGTTCCCCGTAATATATTCCCCTGTTTCTGTCTTCAAAGGCCCAATTTTAGTCTTAACCATTTTTTTCTCTTTCACATACCTAAAAAAGCTTTTACTATCCTCCTTTATATTTTTGGCCAGTTTACCTTCGTACCTCATTTTTTCTCTGTGTATTTCTTTCTTAGTAATCCTCTGTTGTTCTTTAAAAGCTTCCAGTCCTCCGTTTTCCCACTCATCTTTGCTATGTTATACTTTTTCTCTTTTGACTTTATATGTTTCTTAACCTCCCTCATCAGCCACGGCCACCCCTGCCTCCCCTTAGGATCTTTCTTCCTTTTTGGAATGAACTGATCCTGCATCTTCTGCATTATACCCAGAAATATCTGCCATTGTTCCTCCACTGTCATCCCTATTGCACCATTGAATTTTGGCCAGCTCCTCCCTCAAAGCTCCATAGTTCCCTTTATTCAACTGAAATATTGTCACTACTGATTGTACCCTCTCCCTTTCAAATTGCAGATAGAAGCTTATTGTATTGTGGTCACTACCTCCTAATGGCTCCTTCACTTCGAGGTCCCTGATCAATTCTGGTTCGTTGCACAATACCAGATCTAGAATTGCCTTCTCCCTGGTAGGATCCATGACCAGCTGTTCTAAGAATCCATCTCGAAGGCACTCCACAAAGTCTCTTTCTTGAGATCCAATACCACCCTAATTCTCCCAGTCTACCTGCATGTTGAAATCCCCCATAACAACTGTAGTAACATCTTTGCGACAGGCCAATTTCAGCTCGTTATTCAACTTACACCCTACATCCCTACTACTGTTTGGAGGTCTGTAGATAACTCCCAAGAGGGTCTTTCTACCCTTAGAATTTCTCAGCTCTATCCATACTGACTCTACATTCCCTGATTCTAGGTCCCCCCGCGCAAGGGACTGAATATCATCCTTTACCAACAGGGCCAACCCACCCCCTCTGCCCGTCAGTCTGTCCTTACGATAGCATGTATAGCCTTGAACATTCATTTCCCAGGCCCTGTCCAATTGAAGCCATGTCACAGTTATCCCCACAATATCGTAGCTGCCAATTTCCAAAAGAGCCTCAAGCTCATCCATCTTATTTCTAATACTTCGTGCATTCATATATAGTATTTTTAATTTGTTACTGCCCTCACCCTTCCTATCAACCCCTATTTCACTCAACCTTATGGCATGATCCCTTTTTGAGTTTTCTGCTTCATTGACACTGTTGTCTTTCTTGACTTCCCCTGTTCTAACTTTCCCTTCAATTTCCTTCTTAAACTTCCAGTTTGTCCCTTCCCCCCCCCGCTATTTAGTTTAAATGCATTTGTATTGCAGTAGCAAACCTGCCTGCCAGAATGCTGGTCCCTAACCTATTAAGGTGCAAACCGTCTCTTTTGTATAATTTCTGCTTACCACAAAACATACCCCATTGATCCAAGAATTTAAATCCTTGCTTCCTGCACCTGTTCCCCAGCCACACATTCAACTCCATTATCTCCCTGTTCCTGGCCTCTCCAGCCCGAGGAACTGGAAGCAAACCGGAGATAACCACTCTGGACGTCCAGCTTTTCAGCCTTCTTCCTAGTTCTCCGAAGTCCCGCTGTAGTATGTTCCTCCTCTTCTTCCCGACATCATTTGTGCCGACATGTACCACCACCTCTGGCTCTTCACCTTCGCCCTTGAGGATTTCCTGCACTCTGTCTGTGATGTCCTTAAGCCTGGCACCAGGAAGGCAACACACCATCCTTAAATTCCGCCTGTTGCCACAGAAACCCTGTTCAGTTCCTCTCACTATGAAGTCCCCTATCACCACGGCTCTGTGTGATGTCTGACTCCTTGGCTCTGCCTCCACACCAAATTTTGATTGATAGACCTGACCGCCTCGTGGACTGGCAGTGTCATCGGTCTCTACTGTTTCCAAAAGATTCAACTTGTTCCTGACAGGTACTTCCCCCGGGGTCTCTTGCACCTGTCTCCTCTCTGCCTTCCTCATCATCTTCTCTCTTCTGCTCTCTTCTGGTATAGTCGGTGTAATAACCTCGCTGAAGGTCCTGTCCAGAAAAATCTCGTTCGCTCGGATGAGCCTAAGGTCCTCGAGTTTTTTCTTCAGTGCTGCGATATGCTCTGTCAGTATATGAACGTGCACACACTTTCCACAGATATACGAGCCAGATACACCAGAGTCGTTGACCTCCCACATCATGCACGTAGCACACTGAACCAGCTGGGCAGTCATGTCTTCACCCTCTTCAACTGTGGCGTAATCACTTCACTCAACCTCCTTGTCGAAGACTCCTGAGCTAAAGACTCTCTCTTGTCTCAACAGGAACTTCCCTGGGCTCTCTTTTTGGGGCAAGTCTGTGGACAAACAATTCAGGTCTTTTTCAGTATATAATTTCAGTTACATCACACTGTAAACTTTTGCTGTAAATTCTGTGTCTTACGATCTTATACTCCACAACCATCTGATGAAGGAGCAACGCTCCAAAAGCTAGTGCTTCTAAATAAACCTGTTGGATTATAACCTGGTGTTGTGCGATTTTTAACTTTGTCTACCCCAGTCCAACATCGGCATCTCCGAGTCACGGAAAATAGAGTGTGAGAGTAAGCTTGCAGGGAACATGCAAACTGATTACAAAAACTTCTCGAGGTATGTGAACAGAAAAGGATTAGTTAAGATAAATGTAGGTTACTTACAGCGAGAAACATGGAAAGTTATAATGAGGAAGAAAAGAAATGTCTGAACAATTAAATTCATAGTTAGGTTCTGTATTCACAAAGAAGGACACAAATAATGTCCCAAAAGTATTGGGGAATGCAGTGTTTAGACAGAGGGAGGAACTGAATAAAGTTTAATGTGGATAAATGTGAGGTTCTCCATTTGGTAATAAAAACAGATTATTATCTAAATGGCAATAGATTGGGAATGGGGAAGGTGAAATAAGGCCTGGGTATCCTTATACATCAGTTTCTGAAAGGCAGCATGCAGGTCTGGCAGATGGTGGAGAAGACAAATTGTATGATGGTTGGTCTTCATAGTGATACAATTTGAGTACACAAGCAGTGATATCTTAGCATAATTGTAGATATCAAAACATCAAAAAGAAGTTCATACCAACAATATTATTTTGTGAGTAAATGAGATACTTACATGAACTGCATTATGGCACTCTTCACAATCTCTTGTTCAGAATATTTTTCAATATTATAGAGTCATTGAGTCATATAGCACGAAAACAGATCCTTCGGTCTAACTTGTCCATGCCGACCAAGTTTCCCAAACTAAACTAATACCATTTTCCTGTGTTTATAAACCTCTATAATGTCACCTCTCAACCTCTTACACTACAGTGATAAAAATCCTAGTCTATCCTGCCTCTTCATATAACTCAAACCTTTCAGTCCCTGAAACATTCTTGTAAATCTTTTCTGCACCCCCCCTCCAATTTAATAACATGCTTCCTATAGTGGGGGACCAGAACTGTACAAAGTACTCCAAAAGTGACCTCACAAATTTCCTGTACAACTGTAACATGACGTCCCAACCCCTGTAAACAATGTTCTGAGCAATGAATGTCAAATGCCTTCTTTACCACCCTGTCTACCTGCGATGCAACTTTCAAAGAACTATGTACCTGAAACCCTAGGTCTCTCTGTTCAACAACACTCCTCAGGGCTCTACCATTATCTGTATGAGGCCTGTCCTTGTTTTACCAAAATGCAACACTGCACATTAATCCAAATTAAACTCCATCTTTCACTCTTTGGCTCGTTGGCCCAAATGATCAAGATCTCTTTGTAACCTTAGGTAACTTCCTTCACTGTCCTCTGCAATTTGGTGTCATCTGCAAAATTATTAATCATGCCTCCTAACTTCTCATCCAAATTGTTTGTATAAATGACAAACAATAGTGGACGCAGCGAAGCGGAGAGTAGCAAATCATACAACTGTCACTTACAACCTCAGCATCTTTTCTTTAATTTTGCAAAATCTTGAACTTTTGTATGAATAAAATCAGTGATTGCATAAGTTAAACTGTAGCTTTTGAATATTAGTTTATTCTTTCAATTATGAGAATAAAATGAATTATTCATTTAATGTGAGACTAGAGGAAAAAAGAGCTGTGTAAGAAAAACACCATGGAGAGATTTTAAATGATACAAGAGAATATTTAAAGCCATTTCTTGACTGTATAAGTCAGTGAGCACGAGTGATAGAGGAATGGGACATGCGGTGATTTAGAACATGGTCAGCCAAATTTTGGAAGGGTTCATGGTTTCATTGAGTAGAAAATCAACGGATTAATGGAGGAAGATTAAATAGGTACAGAAAAGATACTTTGCTGAAAAGTCTCCAAAACAAATTTTCATCCAAGGGGACAAAACTCTGCACTTTTTTTTTTGTTTTCAGAACTAGAGAAATGTCCATCAGTAATTATTGTCTGCCAAGCTATTAAAATAAACTTACTTAGATCCTCACCTTTTCATTCATTTCATGCATAATTCACATGCTAAGCATTCCCAAACTCTTACCTTTGCTGTCACTTCAATCTCAAGTCTGCTGACAAGAACTGAAACAATGCACCCATTATCTAGGGAGGAACTTGCTCTGATAAAAACTATAAATTATCTTTTGGTGAAAAGACGCATAGTAAACCATTGAATAAGAAAATTAACTAGCTATTCTAGAGTTGCAGGAAGCATTTTTGTGCCATTACTGCTGATACTTGTGTGCTGTAAAGGCCAGGGTGTTCCAACACCTGACAAATTCCTGACAAAACCATTCCAACAATTCAAGACTCTGTTAAAAAGTTGATAAATTTGACATCTACTGGAAAATAATGGAAACAGCATTAACATGAAAGAACGGGGAATCAAGATACTGCTGCCATCTACAGTTGTTTTTAAGAAATTTAATTAGGATAAGGTTGAACATTATGATTCCAGTTCTTTGACCCTGACCATCAGAGTGTTTTCAAGAACACCATAAAAACTTTAACTCACAGTATTCAATACTTAATTAAGGATCAATAAACACAGTAGACTGGAATTTATGTAGAGAATGATGGCGATGCTGTCAGTACTCACTGTTATAATGGAAGAGATCTGATAATGACTTTTGAAGTGCATACATATGCAGTTAAACACAAAAATCCAGTAATTTCCGTAAAAAAAAATCATTTTTCTATATAGGGTACATTGTTTCAGTTCTTGCCAGCAGACTTGGGATTGAAATGATAGCAATGGTACGAATTTGGGAGTGCTTAGCATGTGAATAATGCATTAAAATGGATGAAAAGATGAGGATCTACGTAAATTTATTTTAATACCATGGCAGACGATAATTACTGATGGACATTTTCTCTAGTTCTGAAAAAATACATGATAAGTGCAGAGTTTTGTCCCATGAAAATTTGTTTTGGATACTTTTTAGAAAAGTAAAAAAATTGAAGGTTCTTCATCCAGAGAGTGATGAGCCTGTGCAATATTCTGCTACAGAGAATAGCTGAGACCAAAACATTGAATGTTTTCAAGAATGAGTTACATATAGTTTTTACAGATAAAGAGGACAAAGGTTAAGGGTAGAAAACAGGAGCAGGAGTGGGATGATCATCTATGATCATATTGAATGGCTGAGCAGGTTCAAAGCGTTGAATGAGTTACTGCTGCTTGTATTTTCTATGTTCACCCAGTTTCTAGTGGATTTGGTCTATATCTTAAAAGAACCTTTAACCCAAGTTATTGTAGCCACATTTAATTCTGTAGATATTTTGCTGGTGCAACTTAGAGAGAAAAGTCCATAATTACCGTGTGCAGATTTCATAATCTAATTAAATCAAATTTTGTTTTGAAGAACATGGCCTATGACGTTCAACCTACTGTATAATAAAAAAAACTGTATAGCTTGGATTGATGTGGACTTGTTGGGCCACGTGGCCTATTTCCATACTGTATGGAATCTAATCTTTCTGGTACCAAGGACTAAGAGTGGGGCTGGGTACTGAAGAAGTGGACTAGCTTACAATAGAAAAAAATGAATAAATAACAGCTTTGACATGATCTTAATTTTATACATCTAAAATCTTTTAAACTTTCTGCATTAAAATCCCCTAGTATTTTTCAAGATAAAATTATACTTAAATTCCTGTTGCTGTTTTTCTATGCTATTTTTCTATGTTATTTTCAATTCAAAAGCAAATGGTGAATATTACACCTCTCTTTGACTTTGTGATTTGGACCATGAGTTTGTAATACAACAGTAACTGTTGGGAAGACAATGTTTAAGAACGTTTTAGTAAAATTATGTGTTTATTTCATCATTTTGACTTGATTAAGAAAGTGAGGAATTAAATCATATTCTATTTAATTGTATTCAATGTAGAATGCTTATGTACTGCATGACTCACACAACTTATAACCTATGATCACTTGGGGGTGGGGCAGGAGCTGCTACATTTAGTTTCATATCACAGAACATGAAGCTGCATCATACTTTCTCTTTTACACTAAGTGTTAAAATGCATCTATATTGTGTACACATTTTATATAATTTTAAGTTCAATCAATTGTGTAGGTTTCTGCATTGGTTTTATATTGTATCAAGATTATATGCAAGCATGTAAAAAATTTAATTTAAAAAATGTGTACTCTTTGAACCATCAACAACCCCTAGTAAAACCACACTCCTGTTAGATGGTTTCTAAAAACAAGGTGACCGATAAGGTGTTTGATTTAATGAGGAACTCTCACTAATTCAGCAAAATTGAGGAGATGAGCTCAGAGTATCCTTCACAGAACAAGACAACACACATCTTCCTATACTGAACTAAGTAATGAAGGTATTGTATAAATTCTATAATCCTATAGCAGTAAACCATCAAAATAATAGGTACATAACACAAAGAAGATGATTTCATGAATAACTGACACTGTAGGAAATCAATCAGGGGACAGTAGGAAATGATTTTACTTAGATGATTACTCCTTTTTTTGGAACTCATGGGTTAGGCAGACACTACCAAGATTGATGTAAACTGTTCGTGCACTAAAAAGCCAATTAGAAATCATCCACAACAATAGTGGCTGGTAAGGGCTTTAAACACTTCCTGCGCAAGGAGAAAGCTCTGAGGCAGAAGATTTTCTATCATTAGAACAAGAAATTTGTACCCAGTCAAACAATATTGCAAAGTGGCATCCCAACTTGGATAGAGTGCAAACTGTTATGTTTATTAAGTATTAATCCTGCTGTACTTGCCTTGATAAACATCTTAAATTATGTAAAACATGGGAAAACATATTTTTACCTAAAATGCTCTTGTAACCAGTCAGGATTAGTAAACCTTTAGATTAGTTCCTTCGTAGTCATTCTTTAATTGTAATTGATTTAGGTTTTACAATTAAAATGAACCCTAAAATTCTTACAATTGAATGGCAGTTATATTATGAGTCATATTCTTGTTTTTAAATTCTTGAAAATAATCATCTTACACACTTCTACACAGCATCACCATAAACCACTTACCATTTGACTCTATTCTCTTAGAAACAGCTTGGAATGATTTATCTTAGCTTTAATACACAAAACTAAAATGTGCCCACCTGCCCATGGGTTCCGGATTTGAATGTCTGCTAATTTTAATATTTTTTAAAGTGCACAACTTTTAAGTAATTTTCATCCAAATAAGGATGTGTCAGTTTATCTGAAATTAAACTGCAGAATGAAGGTCTAACAAAGAGTCATAATGAAACATCAACCAGTATTTGTTATGACCAACTTGCTGTTTATTTGAAATATTTTGTATTATTTATTAGCACCTTTATATGTATTAACACATTTGATATCAAGCCATTATAAAGAGATGAATTATGGAGTCATTGAGTCATACAGCACATTAGCAGCTTCAGTCAAACTCATCTGCGCCAACTAAACGTCCCAATCCGACTTAGTCCCATTTTCCAACATTTGGCCCATATCCCTCTAAACCCTTCCTACTCATGTACCATCCAGATGCCTTTTAAATGTTGCAATTGTACATTTATGATATTTCTCTCTGAAATTTAAACAAGTGGTTATGATAGTTTTAAATGAATGGTTAGCTTTGCTCAGTTAAAATAGATACAAGAAAGTAATTTGAATTTCTATATGGTGATTCGCTCTTATAATAAGTTCTGGCCCATAATTTCTGTCACCTGGTTAAAAATGTTTGCACACTGTAGTTATTTAATAGAATCTCAAATGCTCAAAAACTTGTATGAAGAAACTAGGAGATGAATTTTGTGTTCAGGTGGGACTGTGGAACTGCTATTCGTCCAGCGTTTGTAACTTATCAGTGTTTCAATTTTGTTTATTGTCTTCACATTCAGTTGTGACTTAGCTGATGATGGTGATCTTCTTGGACTACTTGTCTTGCCTCTGAGCTCCTCCCTTTATTACCTACCACCATTGATTCTAATTTCTCCCTTCTTTGGGTTCTTGTTTTCTCTCTCAACCCCACTCCAAGTTTGTGCTTTCTTCCTACTGTTTCCAGTTTTGTCCAACCATCCCACTCTTGTTTTGGTTCTCACTCTCAATCACTGGCATTGTTTCATAGAATCATAGAATCTCCACAGCACAGATAGATACTATTTGGCCCAAAGAGTTTGCACTGACCATTTAATGAGCATGGGCTCTGACAACATTCCAGCAATAGTACTGAAAACTTGAAGTTCACCTGGCCAAGCTGTTCCGGTACAAAGTGAAAATTGCCCAGGTACTTCCTGCACACAAAAAGCAGCACAAATCCAACTCCACCAATTATCAAGCAATGAGTTTACTCTCAATCATCAAATGATGAAAGGTGTCATCAACGGTGGTATTAAGCAGCACATGCTCAGTTTGGGTTCTGCCAGAGCCACTCTGCTCTTGATCTCATTACAGCCTCTGTTCAAATCCAAATTCAAAATAGCTGAATTCCAGAGATGAGGTAAGAGTGACATTAAAGCTGTATTCGACTGACTGTGGCATCAAGGAGCCCTAGAAAATTAGAATCAATGGGTATCAGGGCGTAACCTCTCCACTGACTGGAGTCATACCTGACACATAGGAAAACAGTTGCAGTTGTTGGAGGTCAGTCATCTCAGCTCCAGGACATCTATGCAGGGATTCCTCAGAGTAGTGTCCTAGGGCCAAACATCTTCAGTTGCTTCAACTATGACCGTCCCCCCATCATAAGTTCAGAAGTGGAGATGTTTGCTGTTGATTGCAATATTCAGCACAATTCACAACTCCTCCTCAGGTGCTGAAGCAGACCATGTTTCAGTGCAATAAAATCTGGACCCATACAGGATTGGGTTGACAAGTACTAAGTAATATTCATGCCACACAAATGCCAAGCAATGACCATCTCCAATAAAAGACAATCTAATCACTGCCTCTTGACTTTCCATGATGTTACCATCACTGAATACCCCACTATTAACATCCTTGGGGTTACCATTGACCAAAAACTCAACTGGACTTGTCACATAAACACAGTGGCTACAAGAAGAGGGCAGAAGCTAGGAATATTACAAAGAACAAAGAAAATTTACAGCCCAGGAACAGGCCCTTCAGCCCTCCAGGCCTGAGCCGATCCAAATATACTGTCTAAACCTGTCAGTCAATTCCTAAGCATCTGCATCCCTCTGCTCCCCACCTACACATGCATCCGTCCAGACGCATCTTAAATGAATCTACCATGCCTGCTTCTACCACCACTGCTGGCAATGCATTCCAAATGTCAACCATCCTCTGTGTGTAGTACTTGCTGTGTGTATCCCCCTTAAACTTTTCACCACTCACCTTGAAAGCGTGACCTCTCGTTATTGAATCTTTCACCCTGGGAAAAAGTTTGTCTCTATCCACCCTGTCTATACCCTTCATGATTTTAGGAGAAAGTGAGGACTGCAGATGCTGGAGATCAGAGCTGAAAAATGTGTGGCTGGAAAAGCGCATCAGGTCAGGCAGCATCCAAGGAGCAGGAGAATCGACGTTTCGGGCATAAGCCCTTCTTCATGATTTTGTAAACCTCAATCAGGTCCCCCCTCAATCTCCTTTTTTCTAATGAAAATAAACCTAACCTACACAACCTCTCTTCATAGCTAGCACCTCCCATTCCAGGCAACATCCTTGCAAACCTTCTCTGTACCCTCTCCAAAGCATCCACATCCTTTTGGTAATGTGGCGACCAGAACTGTACACAGTATTCTAAATGCAGCTGAACCAATGTCTTGTACAATTTTAACATGACTTGCCAGCTCTTCTACTCAATACCCGTCCAATGAAGGCAAGCATACTATATGCCTTCTTGACCACTCCATCCACCCGTGCAGCAACCTTCAGGGTACGATGGACCTGCACTCCCTGATCTCTCTGCCCATCAGCTTTTCCCAAGGCACTTCCGTTCATTGTATAATTCGCTCTAGAATTAGTCTTGCCTAAATGCATCACTTCACAATTGTCTGGATTGAAATCCATCTGCCACTTTTCCGCCCAACTCTCCAGTCTATTTATATCCTCCTGTATTTTCTGACAGTCCCTTATGCTTTCTGCTACTCCACCAAACTTTGTGTCATTTGCAAACTTGCTAATCATACCAACAGTGCCCACTTCCAGATCATTTATGTATATCACAAATAACAGTGGCCCCAACACTGACCCCTGTGGAATACCACTGGTCAGCTTTCTCCATTTTGAGAAACTCCCTTCAACTACTATTCTCTGTCTCCTGTTGCTCAACCAATTCTTTATCCACCTAACTAGAACACCCTGCACACCATGTGACTTCATTTACTCTATTAGTTTACCATAGGGAACCTTATCAAACGCCTTACAGAAGTCCATATATATGACATCAACAACTCTTCCTTCATCTATCAACTTGGTCACTTCCTCAAAGAACTCTATTAAGTTGGTAAGGCACGATCTCTCCCGCACAAAACCATGTTGCCTATCACTGATAAGCCCATTCTTTTCTAAATAAAAATAGATCCTATCCCTCAGTACCCACTCCAGCAACTTCTCCACCACCAACGTCAGGCTCACTGGTCTGAAGTTACCTGAAATATCCCTACTACTACTGTGGCAAGTAACTCACCACCTGAATCCCCAAAGCCTGTCAAGCATCTACAAGACACAAGTTAGGACTGTGATGGAATATTCCTTGGATGGATGTGCTGTAACAACACTCAAGAAGCTTGAAACCATCCAACACAAAGCAGCCTGTTGACTGGCACCACATCCTCAACTCTCCACTTTCTCCACCACTAAGGCTCAAGGCAGCAGAATGTACCATCTACATGATGCATTGCACAAATTCACCAAAGATCCTCAGATAGCACTTTCCAAATACATGAGCACTTTCAACTAGAAGGACAAGGGCATATGGGAACACAACCATTTGCAAGTTCTCCTCCAAAACTCACTATCCTGACTTGGAAATAAATTGCTGCTCCTTAATTGTCACTGGGTAAAAATCCTGGAATTCTCTCCCCAAGGGCAACATGGGTTAACTACAACATGTGGACTGCTATGGTTCAAGAAGGCAGCTCACCACCACCTTCTCAGTGGCAACTGGGACAGTCAAAATAATTGCTGGCTAGCCAGCGCCATTCACATTCTACAAGTGAATAAAAAAAGTGGTACTTCGCACTCTCCATAATCTCAATTATCAAAGGAAGAAGTGTTGGCAGAGAAAGAGATGCAAGTCTGCACGGAATTATGAGGGTGAAGATCCTGAGATGGGCCAGGATAATTAAAACAGACAGATGGGACAAAGATTAGTGAAGGCATGGAGGCCACTGACAATCGTGTTGCAACTCACTTCCAAGGTGACTGAGCAGGGTTGAAACTTTGTGTTCCTGTTAGAACTTTATTTGTGCAATGAGCTGTCAATTGCTTACTCAAGGATTCAATTTTTTTTCCAATTTATGCAATAAAATGCCTACATTTCCTTACAGTTGTGCTTCAGATCTCCTCAGTTTTATGAAAGCTAAAGTCTGTGTGCCTGAATCAATGTTAGTACTGAAGTACCTATGATGCAGTAAACATTTCTACTACCTCACTTTCCTGATTGGTTGCTAAAACACTCCTTGCATCATTACTGGAAGTATGAAGATGCTGATCCCCTCAAAGTAGAAGAGGTTCTGAGTCTGAATTCCAAAAGATTATGTTTTTTGATTGAGAAGATTAGTTCCAAAGAAGAGACATTCTGGCCTTGAAGCGTTAACTGTTTCCCCTTCCGTGGATGCTGCCAGACCGAAGGAATTTCTCCAAAATGAGTTCACATGAGGAATTCCATTCCTTGGTGAATATTAGTGAGTTATCTGACATCCTGAGATGGCTCCTTATGCAGCTTACATCACCACTATCCCTGAAAAGCTTATTAATGAAATAAGCCTTTACCATTGTAATATTTGAGTATCCATACTGACAATACTTGCATGAATGCAGGCTATGAAGTTTGGGTCAGTTTTCTTCATTCAGCTTCTCTATCAAAAGAAATTGTAAATTATGATGTGATTTTACCATTACCTACCTCCCAGCATGTTCTAGTGTGACTTTGAGAACCCCAGACCTGGGACAGAACTTCTTCCGCTCCCCCCGCCCTGTAAAATGATCATTAATTGTTGCATAAGACAATCTGTTTTTGTCCTAATCTGCTTTCTTACCTGATCTGGCCTGCATGTATCTCCAGACTCATGGCAATATTGTTTGCTTTTAACTGCCCTTTGAAATATTCAAGCAAGCTTCTCAGTTCCAGAGCAATTAGGAGATGGTAACAAATGTTGGTTGCACACATGCCATTAAACAGAAAAAAAATCAGCGAGACCATTAAAATGAGGGTTTCAGCTGAGACTGCTGCAGATAACATGGATGCTACAGTCAAAAAGACAGTTTGAACAGAAAATTGAAAACACCATTACTGAAAGTATGGAGATGTGGAAGCCCTCAAAGTGGAGGAGGTTCTGAGTCTGAATTCCAAAAGACTGGATCTTTTTGATTGAGAAGATTAGTTCAGATGAAGTCATACTTGTAGCATTAACTCTGTTTCCTTTTCCACAGATGCTGCCACATCTACAGAGATTATCTAAAATTTTCTGTCTTTATTTCAGGCATCCAGCATCCACAATATTTTAGGTTTTTATCAGATAGAGCAGCTGCCTCTCATAAATGGATACCGTCACATCTAGCCAGGTCTCTATAAATGCTACCCCAGATAATAGAAACATATTTGACAAACAGAAAAAAGTGAAATTAAGTAAGCCTCATACAGGATGAGAAACTTAATAAGTCATGAAAATTGGTGGTGTAGTGGACAGGGATGAAGGTTATCTCAGAGTAAAGTGGGACCTTGATAAAAGGCCAAAGTGCCGAAGAGTGGTAATTGGAGTTTAATATAGGTAAATGTGAGGCGTTGCATTTTGATAAGGCAAACCAGGACAGTACTTGTACACTTAATGGTAGGGTCCTGGGGAGTGTGGCTGAACCAAGAGACCAAGTACAGGTGCATTGTTCCTGGTAAGTGAAGCCACAGACAGACAGGATGGTGAAGACGACATTTGGCACTCTTGCCTTCATTGGTCAGTGCATTAAGTATAGGAGTTGGAACGTCATGTTGCAGCTGTACAGGATATTGCTGAGACCACTTTTGGAATATTGAATTCAATTCTGCTCTCCCTGCTATAGAAAACTTGAAATGGTTCAGAAAACATTTACAAGGGTATTGCCAGGATTGGAGGATTTGAGCTAGAGGGAGATACTGAATAGACTGTGGCTTTTTATCCTGGTGTCTAATGCTGAGTGGTGACCTTATAGAGGCTTCTAAAGTCATGAGAGGCATGAATAGGATGAAGGGACAAAATCTTTTTTCCAGGCTAGGGGATTCCAAATCAAGAGGGCATGGTTATAAGGTGAGAGGGGAAAGGTTTAAAAGGGAGCTGAGAGGCAACTTTTTCACGCAGATGGTGGTGCATGTATGGAATGAACTACCAGAGGAAGTGGTGGTGGCTGGTACAAATAAAACATTTAAAAGGCATCTGGATGGATACAGGAATAGGAAGGTATTAGAGGGCAATAGGACTAAATTAGTTCAGGTTCGAAGGGTCACTGATCCAAAACATTAACTCTGATTTCTCCTTACAGATGTTGCCAGATCTGCTCAGCTTTTGCAACAACTTCTGTTTTCGTTTCTGATTTTTACAGCATCCGCAGTTCTTTCGATTCTTATCTAGATTAGTTTAGGATGTCAGGTCGGCATGGATGAGTTGGGTCAAGGGTCTGGTGCCGTATAACTTAATGACACTGGACAGCTGGCACTTCTAATCCTGCAGAGCGCTGTGTTACCGGTACGAACTGCAAAAATGACAGTTGACTCCAGATCAACGCGAAAGAAGCGCAGCGCGGGCCCATCTAAGCCCCGCCCTTTTCCAAACTCCACCCAACCCTTTGCTCCAGCAGCAACGCCGGCCCCGCCTGGTTATCCCTCCAGCGCCGGCCACGCCTCTCCAGTGCTAGGTGGGGCGCAGTGTGCGCCGGGACGGATGGTGACGTTGCACAATAACAAAGTAGGCGGTGTGGGGGTAGCGAAGTATGTTTATATTTTATAATTGAGGGCGACATGGATGCGAGTTTTGTCTCTAATGTCGAAACGGCAGATAATGCCCAGAATTTCTTGAAGCATTCGGGAAAAAGATATTGTCAACCCGAAAGGTAAATCAAAACGCATTTAGCGATGAAATTACGTTGGAGTGAGTGAAAACCGGACGCGAATTCGCTGTACAACTTGCCTAGAGTTTACTGGCTGAAGGTGGTGTATTTGTCACTGGGCCTTACTCTAGTGCAGTTCTCAAAACATTCGTAGTCACGCACTTAAATTCACTTTGGATTTCAGAGACACGGTTGGTAAACTTTCTTGACGGCAGATTTGGTCTGATAATTCTGCTGAAACGAATTTCTATGAAGGTTTATCTCAAAACTTTTTGTTTTCCCTGGCGGTGCAGTCGTCCATTTAAAACAGAACTCATGATGGTAAGAAAGTCCATGAATTTTGTACTGCTGTCCCACTACAGATTAAGAATTGAGTAAGGAAATATTGATTTGGGTAAATGGAAAATGTACAGTCGGCAAATTTGTATTTTTGCTGAAAAATGTGTTGCTGGAAAAGCGCAGCAGGTCAGGCAGCATCCAAGGAGCAGGAGAATCGACGTTTCGGGCATAAGCCCTTCTTCAGGCTTATGCCCGAAACGTCGATTCTCCTGCTCCTTGAATGCTCTCTGACCTGCTGCGCTTTTCCAGCAACACATTTTTCAGCTCTGATCTCCAGCATCTGTAGTCCTCACCTTTCTCCAAATTTGTATTTTTGTCATGATTTGGAGATGCCGGTGTTGGACTGGGGTGTACGAAGTTAACCGAAGGGTCTGTTTCCATGCTGTACATCTCTATGACTATGACCAGGTTATAGTCCAGCAGGTTTAATTGGAAGCACACTTGGAAACACTCCGAAAGCTAGTGTGCTTCCAATTAAACCTGTTGGACTATAACCTGGTATGTGATTTTTAACTTTGTATTTTTGTGGCTTTGTCTCACTTTTTAAAAATCTGACCTGGAACTTGATGTAAAGTTGCAATCATTGTATTTCAACAACGATGTGTAAAATATGTGTTGACATGATTTCCTTGCTGAAGTACCCAAATGCTCCAGTTTTTGTGAACTGAAACTGGATGCCCCGTCACTTTTGGGACATCCAGTAATGGAAATTCGTGCTACCTGCTTGCCCATTCTAATAACCCTGCTCTGTACTGGTCTCAATGCGCACTCTCTCTGATTCATTGGTTAAGTGTTGAGTAAGCTCTCGAGTCAAATAGTACACTTTTGTAGAACTCAGAACCATACTTTAACCAAGTGAACCAGGTACAGTATTGCTAGGCTGATGCATTTGTGGAATTGATTTGAATTATGATTATAACATTGCCATATTGTGTTTGCAAAAATGTATTAATAGTACTGTGTTGGATTTTAGACTGAGAATGTTCCTTCGAAGGAATGGTGTTTTAAATTTTACTGATGTGATTTTAAAAAACTAGTTAAAATAGGTCCAGTGAAAGAAAGTCATTTTACCATTTATTGTTTAATCATTTGGACCCTGAATATATCATTCTCCAAAAAAGACTGTGAAATACAAATTTCTTCTTCTAGCCATATTGAAGGTGCAAAAAAAAGTAAGATAGTAGCAGCCGGATTTTAGATTTGTTTTTCTCATTATTTAAAGGATTTTCCAAATGGCTGCAAAATCATAATTTGAATAAATTATCCAGTGAGGTTTTGGACAGTTGGCCATTTCCTACTCCTGTAAGGAACAGTGAAAGATTTTTAAAATAAATGATGCATTTTATATTTGTAGGATGTCTGAAATTGCTTCAAAATGATTTTGCTTTGTAAATCTTGTCATGTTTGTTGGGCATACGCAGTGAATGAGATGAGGCAGCAATGGGATACATGCCTCAGTCTATTTCTTTCGCAGAAATTGTTTATATCCATTTGAACAGCACATTGGTAAGGTCTCATCCAAAAGACAGCTCCCTAGCAATTCTACATTAGAGTAAAATAAACAGCTGCTGGACTCAGTCCTTCAAACCTGCTACACCATTTAGTAAGGTGATGGCAAATCCTCTACCTCAAATCCACCTTCCTGCATTATTGCTATATTCCTTAGAATTCAAATTCTATGATTTCTGCCTTGAATATATTCAGTGAATATAAAAACCAGAAGAACTGTGGGTTCTGTAAACCAGAAACAAAAACAGAAGTTGCTGAAAAAGCTCAGCATGTGTGGCAACACCTCTGAAGAGAAACCAGAGTTAATGTTTCAGGTCGGGTGACCCTTTTGGAAATGTTAACTCTGATTTCTCTTCTCAAATGTTGCTAGACTTGCTGAGATTTCCAGCAGCTCCAGTTTTTGCATTCAATGAATATGTTGGTCTAAAAATTCCAAAAACTGAAGAGAAATATTTCCTTACCTCCAATCGAAATGGCTGATCTCTTTTCTAGGGGGTGACCCCATGTTATATATTCCATAGCCAGGGGAGACATTTTCTTGGCGGCTTCCATGTCAAGATTCATCAGAATTTGGTCTCAATTAGATAATTTCTTCAAGGAATATAAATTTAGTCTACTTAACCTCATTCTCATCCCGGAAACTGTACTGAAGTACTGAATTGCTAGATTGTTGTTTGAACCTATAAGTTGTTTAAAAAAAACACCTGAGTGTTATTACTGAACTAATTTTCACACCTGGCTCAAATACTTTTATAATCTCTGGCCTGTACACTATCACAATTGAAAGGAAGGGTAATGATACTTCCTAAATAAACAATGAATTTCAATAGAAAAATGTCAACTGTATTATATTGCAGAACTCCTGCAGGAACAGTTTAATTTCATTGATACACAGTGTGTTCACGTATATTACAATGACCAGTAAATAAAACTATAAATTGTGTGCGTTTTCCATCCATAACAATGTGACCAAAAAGGCTACTCTTGTGTTCTGGTCCTGCAATGGATAACAGGGTAATATACATAATAGCAGAAAGTGGAAAATTAGTGCTATGATGCAGTTATAAATACATTGGAGTCATGAATGCAAATTTATCATAGATGTTGATTATTTTAGCAATAAAGATAACACGGGCCTATTAATAGCAACTGTGATATAACTTAATAGCTGAAAATTTGTAAACAATTGTGTCTGTAGGAGAGCAGTTAAGATTACTTTTTTAAAAGTCTATGCTATACGTTTTGTTTAGAATGTGAATCCTTATTATATTGCATGTATTACAAATGGTTCTATAGGTAATTTTTAAAGGGGAGTTGGATAGGTACTTGAGGATATAACAGTTACAAGGCTATGGTCAAAAAGCAAGATATGGGACTAAGCATGACTGCTGTTTCGGAAAACCAGAACAGACCCAGTGACCTGAGAGAACTGTGCTTTAAGTTTCTGTGATTCTATAATCTATTTCAGTTGGTGGATGATCTGTAACTTTGTCATTGCTGTTCAGATTCCTTTTGAAGAGCCTTAAACAGCATGATGGAAAAAATGGTTGAGTGGCAGAATGTAAGTTTATCTTTGTTTCTTCTACTATTCTAAGTCCCCTTTTTCAGCTTTGTAGTGAGGAAGGTCTTCAGTAGTGGTAGCACAGGGAATAAACAAAGGTTGTTGAAATACCAGGCTCATTTATACATCTATTGGTTGATTTTAGTTAGCATAAGTAGAGACAAAATTAAGAAACTTCAACGTAGAATTTTTAAAGTTGTATTTCTAACAGAAGCTAACATAGTGCATTTGTTATTTGGATGATCATAGCACTTGATCATTCAAGTTTCAATAAGGACAGTAACGGGTGAGAATGAGCACTCATGTCAGTTGCTAACATAACCTTTGCAGGATAGGCCCTTTTAAATTGAAGTATATATTAATCTTAATAATCTAAATTCATCCTTTAGAATTAATGCCCCAGTTTGTGTTTATACTGCAACCCATTAGTTGCTTATACACGTACTAGACCAAATCAATTCAACTGTGATAACATTTGAATTCTGTATTGTTAATACAGACAATCACAAGTGAACCACACATGTCAGAGTTTTTCTATCCAGAATGAAGCAACTTAATGTAACAGAAAGCAAACTCCCTTTGGTCTGTGTTGGCATATGTGATACTTGTAGGCCCAGATTGATATAAACAGTGCAACTGCCTCTGTACAAAGCAATCTCTTCATGTGCCAACTAACTAACTGACTCTCCTAGCCATACATGCATTGTGTAGAGTAGTAACGTCTTACTGAAAATATTTCGCAATCCCAGATCGAACATGCAATTATCTAATGAGCTATGTAACACAGCATGATTTTAATTTATAGGTCTAACTAAAGTTATTTGATTTGGATATGGCCATACTTTCTACGTGTTTCGAAAATAATCATTAGAAAATATACACTTCTTTGTAAAACTGCAAAATAATTGATTTCATCCTGTCACGAAAAATGACCATCTTCAAGTCTGTAGTTCAAGGAAACAAATATTTTATTCAGACATGTGCAAGTGTGAAACTCATCCTAGTTATCTAATAAAGCATCTCAAAGATATAGTTTTTATCATAATTGTATAATTTTCAGGCTCATGCGGGTCTCCATTATCTCAACTTTTAAACTTTGGGTCTCTCGGTTTCCATGGTAACTCAACCATCTTGCCTGGATTCTTAGTTCCCTTATCATCATGTTCTATGTAGCAATGAATAATATGCTTTTCCAGGCAGTTATTGTTACAACATAAAATAAATTGAGCATAAGTATAGCACTTATTTCAAAACTGGCATGCACTTCAATTTTAATTATACTAATCTTAATCCATTTGTCCCTACTTCATTATTCATGTTTTTGCAAATGGTTATGTAGTTAAATTTGAAATTTTGTGTATAACCCTTTTTATATTTCAATGATAATACATTATTTCAATGTACTTATATTTATTGAAGAAATGCTAAATAATATGGTCAACATTTTACAATCATTTTTGCAAAATGTAAACTTTTTTTAACCGTTTCAATACTTTTGCTTCTACCTGCAAGTTGTGGGGTAGCAAGAAATAGTTTCCTAATGTTTTGAATGTTGCATTCACAACATAAATAACAAAGTAAAAATTGGAGTTTACATATTTAAATTTGAAGTAATTTTGAATGAAGTAACTTTAATAAAAAATAGCTGGAGAAGTAGTAAGAGGGTGAACAGAATGCGATAATTTTGCTGTATGCTCAACTAATATCTTGGATGTTGGGATAGGCTTAGTGTGGAATTTGACCTCTAAACTGAGGGCGTGGAAGAGAATATTTTTCTCTCATATTAAAACAAATTGTTTAGAGCCATTGTGTGTAATGTAGTACAATTATTGTTTTTCATTACTTAGAGTTGAAAAGAAAAGCTATGCTCTTAAATGTCCTGAATAGTTATGTGCATGAAAAATTAATAAGAGGTACTTGAGTGTGCAATTCATTTGAAGAAGTTAAATAAATGTATAATCTTATATATTTAGTGGAACGTGGACCTCATCAGGATTAAAGCTTACACAATTGATTTCGTAACACTGATGCATCTTAAGCCGCTAGTGTGACCGATGAATTGTATCATAGAATTAAAAGCATATGGAACCTTTATTTATCCCATATTTCACACTTTGATCGCCATATTATTAAAAAGGTTTTAGAGTCAGTGGAAGGTGAAACCATATTGAAAGGATGATGTCAGAATTGGGAGGCAATAATTAAAAGTGAATGCGTTCAAAGTTGTAACAGGAATAGGCCATTTGGCACTTTAACTTGATGCCAATCTCAAATTGAGCATTTTAACTTGGTGCCAATCTCCTGCCCCTCCTGTAAACCTTAACATTATTTCCATTTAAATAGTCATCTTGTGCTGAATGTCTCAATTGAATCTACTGCACCACATTTCTAGGCAGTGCATTCCAGATTCCAACCGCATGCTGTTTGTGTTTAAAATGAGTTTTCTCACACTTTGCATTTGTTTAGTTTAAAATTTGATTCTCAATCCGCTTGTGTGTGTGAATAGTTTCTCTCTAGCTATGCTGTCTAGACTTGTTATGATTTTGAAAGCTTCTATCAGATCAGGTTGTACGTTTGCTCACTGGTTGTTCTCGACATTTTGTCACCATGTTAGGTAACATGATCAGTAGACCTCCGTTGAAGCACTGGTGTACTGTCCTGCTTTCTATTTATGTGCCTTGGTCTGTTGTGGTGGGTGATATCATGTCTGGTTCTTTTTCTGAGAGGATGGTTAATGAGGTCCAAATCATTGTGTTTGTTGATGGAGATCTGGTTTGAATGCCAGGCCCCTAAGAATTCCTGTATGTGTCTTTGTTTAGCCTGTCCCAGGATGGATGTATTGTCCTAGTCGAACTGATGACCCTCATTGTCTATGTGTAAGGATACAAGTGAGAGTTGGTCCTGTGTTTTGGTGGCTAGTTGGTGCTCGTGTATCCTAGTGGCTAGTTTTCTGCCTCTCTGGCCGACGTAATGTTTGCTGCAGCCCTTGCAGGGTATTTTCTTTATGATGTTCGTTCTGCTGGTTGTTGGTACGGGGTCCTTTAGATTCATCAAGAGTTGTTTCAATGTGTTGATAGGTTTGTGGGCTACTATGATGCCAAGGGGCCGGAGTAGTCTGGTCGTCATCTCTGAGATGTCTTTAATGTATGGTAGTGTGGCTAGAGTCTCTGGGCATGTTGTGTTGTCTTGTTTAGGTTTGTTGTATAAGAATTGACAGACTGTGCTTATCGGGTACCTGTTGTTCTTGAATACATTGTATAGGTGCTTTTCTTTGCCACATTGTAGTTCCTGGGTGCTGCAGTGTGTTGTGGCTCATTTAAATAATGTCCTAATGCAGCTCCGTTTGTGGGTGTTGGGATGATTGCTCCTGTAGTTGAGTATCTGGTCAGTGTATGTCGCTTTCATGTAGATGCTGGTCTGTAGCTCTCCATTAGCTTTTCATTCTACTGTGACACCTAGGAAGGGAAATTTGTTGTTCACTTCCTCCTTGGTGAACTTAATACCAGTAAAGATGTTGATTGTGTTTGTGGGTTTCCTCAAATTTGTTCCATATGCGATGACAAAGGTGTCATCCACATAGCGGACCCCAAGCTTGGGCTGGATATTGGGGAGGGCTGCTCATTCCAACCTCTGCATAACTGCCTCTGCCAAGAATCCTGATATCGGTGATCCCATGGGTGTCCCATTGATTTGTTTTCAGGTCTTGTTGAAGGTGAAGTGGGTGACGAGTTTGTCTACTAGTTGGAGTTGGTGCTGGATGGTGTTTGTGTCCTTGGTTCGTTTCATAGTGGGGCCAGTGTTTCTTTGGCCAGGGTGATGTTTATTAATGTGAATAGGGCCATCACATTGAAGGAAACCAAGACCTCACATTCAAACCGGAACTCCATCAATAAACACATTGATTTGGACCCCATTTTCCAACCTCTCAGAAAAAGAACTGTAAGAGATATCACCCACCGCAACAGACCAAGACACACAAATAGAAAGCTGAACAGTATGCAGGCACTTCAGCAGAAGTTCAGTGATGTTACCTAGCATGGTGACAAAATGTCTGAGAACAAACCTTCCAGCTCAGCGAGCAAACTTACTAGCTACTAATCTGCACAAAAATTGCAAACTTCTATCGGACCTCCCTCACTCTTCATCTCTCCAAGACAAACAGTCCAGCTTTTCCAATCTGTTTTCATAACCATTTCTCACCGCTAGAATCATTCTTATATTTCTGAACTCTTCAATGTCTTCACATCCTTTCAATAGTGCTGCACCCAGAACTGTACACAATACTCCAACTGAGGTATATCTCGTGTTCTATACTAGTTCAGCACATCTATTTTGCTCTTGTACTCTTTTTATTTCCTTATTTTCCAAAGCCTAGAATACTGTATGCTGTATTAGCTGCTCTTCTACTTGTCCTGTCACCTTTAATGATTTGTGCACATATACATCCAGATCTCTGCTCCTGCACCCCTTTAGATAGTACGTTTACTTCTTAACCATGTTATTTGTACTAAAATGTAACACCTCTCACTTGTCCATATTGAATTTTATCTGTTTCTTATTTGGTCACTCCAGCAATTTGTCAGTGTCCTTTATAAGTTTGATGCTGTTGTCAGTTTATAGTGCTCCCAGGTTGTACATTGTCCACAAACTTTGAAATCGTCTCTTGCACGCTAATATCTAAATCATTGCCATCATCAGGAAAAGCAAGAGTCTCAAAACAGACCCCAAAGAACACCACCACAAACCTTTCTATAGTTCAAAAAAAGTCATTAACCACTACTCACTGTTTCTTATCTCTCAGTTTGTATCTGCAATGCTGCTGTCCCTTTTCAGAGTTCTAATTTTTCTCAAGTCTTTTTGTACCCTATTGAACACCTTGTGGATGTTGATGTACACTTAAAACTTTCCACTTCCCTTGCTTTTTTTAAAGAAAAGGTTAGTAAAATGCAATTTTCCTGTGAACAGTTTGTACTGGTTTTTCTAAATTAACCTGTATTTTTCCATGTGACAATCCTGAATAAGTGTTTCTAGAAGATTTCCCATATCAAAAGTTAAGTTGGCTGGTTTGTAATTGCTGGGCATATCTTTAAAACCTTTTTTAAACAAGAGTGTACTTTTTGCAATTCTTCAGTTGAATTAAACCATCCCTGAGTGCTGGAAATATCGAAAGATTATTTTCAGTTCACTTGATATTATAGAACATAGAACAGTACAGCACAGAACAGGCTCTTCAGCCCACAATGTTGTGCCGACCATTGATCCTCGTATAAGGTAAACCTAATGTACGAACCCTCACATTTCTGTGACCATATGCATGTCCAGTGGTCTCTTAAATATCCCCAATGACCTCGCTTCCACAACTGCTGCTGGCAACGCATTCCATGCTCCCACAACTCTCTGCGTAAAGAACCCGTCTCTGACATCCCCTCTATACTTTCCGCCAAACAGCTTAAAACTATGACCCTTCGTGTTAATAATTTCTGCCCTGGGAAAAAGTCTCTGGCTATCAACTCTATCTGTGCCTCTCAATTAGGTCCTCTCTTCCTCTTCTCCAATGAAAAAAGTCCGAGCTCAGTCAACCTCTCTTCGTAAGATAAGCCCTCCATTCCAGGCAGCATCCTGGTAAACCTCCACTGAACCCTCTCCAAAGCATTCACATCTTTCCTATAATAGGGTGATGAGAACTGGACACAGTATTCCAAGTGATTCCTGAAGAAGGGCTTATGCCCGAAACGTCGATTCTCCTGTTCCTTGGATGCTGCCTGACCTGCTACGCTTTTCCAGCAACACATTTTCAGCACAGTATTCCAAGTGCGGTCTAACCAAAGTTTTATAGAGCTGCAACAAGATCTCACGACTCTTAAACTCAATCCCCCTGTTAATGAAAGCTAAAACACCATATGCTTTCTTAACAACCTGATCCTCCGCACTGCTAAGAATCCTGTCTTTAATCCTGTACTCAGCTTTCAAGTTCAACCTTCCAAAATGCATCACCTCGCATTTATCCGTTGGACTCCATCTGCCACCTCTCAGCCCATCTCTGCATCCTGTCAATGTCACGCTGCAGCCTACAACAGTCGTCTGCAAACTTGCTAACCCATCCTTCAATCTACTCATCCAAGTCATTAATAAAAATTACAAAGAGTAGAGGCCCAAGAACAGAGCCGTGTGGAACACCAGGCAGAATACTTTCCTTCCACTACCACTTGCTGTCTTCTGTCGACCAGCCAATTCTGTATCCCAGACAGCT
Organism: Chiloscyllium plagiosum; assembly: GCF_037043375.1. Taxonomy (NCBI): domain Eukaryota; kingdom Metazoa; phylum Chordata; class Chondrichthyes; order Orectolobiformes; family Hemiscylliidae; genus Chiloscyllium; species Chiloscyllium plagiosum. Next base: position 39,649,248 of record NW_028270146.1, read on the forward strand.
AAATTTCCCTGTTCTGACCTTCCTCCTGACCTTCCGAACGAGCCTACCATGGGGAACCACATCAAATGCCTTGCTGAAGTCCATATACACCACATCCACCGCTCGACCCTCATCAACTTGTCTAGTAACCTCCTCAAAGAACTAAAGAACTAATAACTCCATTATGCTCTCACTTCCCTCAATATCATTCGATGCACCTCATCTGGTCCTGGTGCCTTATTGACTTTAAGTATTGACAGTTTATACAATGTGAGAAACAGAACTCACTCACAAATCAATCAGCCTGAGACAAAGCCTTGGAAACAAGAACAATTTATTACAGTCTTGCAAGTACCGGATGCCTCTACAATCAAGCAGAAATGCGCGCCAAAACAGAACCTGTTAGCTTTCTTATTCAGTTTACAAGTTGCGGAATCACGCCTCCCTTTTCCCATCCTATCATAAGCCGATTACCTCACTTGTTAGTTATTTTCTTATCTGGCCATCCTGCTGTCCTTGTCTGCATTCTTTGTTCCTTGTTTGTTACAGCTGGTTCTTTTATCCAGTTTCTCTTATCATACTATAATCTTTATTGTGAAATGTCCCTGCTGCTTCTTTTTGTGGTCAGCTACAACCCTTCATAGTTATTTCCTAGCTTAAAACTATTTTCTTTAAAAGACCCTCTATATTCATTAAAGTCTTAGCCTTAAGTATGCTACATGCTACAAGAATTCCGCGACTGTTTGTATAATGTTCCCCTTCCCTTCCCCCACTACACCCCCTCCCCTACCTGCAAAAACAACATTTCTAATCTCCCACATACAATACCAACTCTTTGTCAATTTTTAACTATTTTAGTGACTGAGTTTCCTTCTCTAACATGATGGCCTGGGCAATATCTGGGGAAGGGGAACTTATAGTTGGAAAAGAAAAGACTGAGAGTTAACCCAAAAGACTTTTAAAATTCATAATAGGGTTTGATAGAGTGGAGGGGAGTGCAGAAGATATCCAAACTAGGTGTTAGAAACATCAAATAGTCACTAATAAGTCCAATAAGAGGCTTCAGAGGATCTTCTTTACTCAAGGATATTTAGAATCTGGAGATTGCATCTATGAAAGACCATAGATGCTGGACTAATAGAGAAAAAGGAAAATAAAGATATGTTCGTAGGAGTTAATCTTTAAAGTGGGAGGAGGCTGATGTGAAGCATAAACACCAACAACAGATCTGTTCAGCTGTTTTTCTGCTGTGAATTCTAAGTATTATCCAATGATTACATTTTCTGCTTTATTCGTAATGCTGGAGATACTCAACAGGTCAGTCAACATAACTGGAGAAATGAATAGTTAATGTTTTGGGTGTATGACCTTTCATTGGGAAGACAACTATTTTTCTGTCCAGAAATGCTGTCTGATATGCTGAATATTTACAGCATTTTTGTTTTTATTTCACATTTCCAGCATCATAGTATTTTGCTTTTACATTTCATTATTGATTCATTTATATACTGGTGAATTTTGTTTATAATCTGTTCCTGTTGCAGAATCATTTGAGTAGAACTCCCAGAATATGCTTTGAAACAATTGTATGTTGATGATTCTTAATAATAAAGATGGATTATAATAAAATTACTAAAATAATGAAGCACTCTTCCTGTTCTGAAGATTGTATCATTCTCAGGTACACTACACTGTGATATTATCCCATACTTGTATTGGTGAATTCAAAAATTTAGTTAGTTCAAATTTAGGTCTGATTTTGTAACCTCTATTTCATGGCAATGTTACCGTTAGCTTGTAGCTTTATGAAGATTAAAGTAACACTTGACCTATCTGGAAAATCACAACAAGACGAATATTGGCGAAGAAAAATGGAAAATGTTTTAACTTTATGTTAATTGATAATGCTAAATATCTTTGTACAAGCTTGAATCATTTAATTTATATCTAAGCACGTTGCTTTTCTTAAAACATCTTTATTCTAGGTCAAAGACGTTATTCGAAGAGATCCGAGCATCTGTTACAAATAATTCAAATGAAGATAGATCCTTCTGGAGACCTGTTCTTCCATGGGGTGGAGTGTATACCATTAAAGCTGGAAGAAGGGCAATGGCCTGCACTCCATTGTATGTTAGGATAAGCCTAAAAAACACTTGCAGCATTGATGGGTTTTTGATGTTGTTGTATGTAATTCTCAGTGAAAATGAGAATTTTCGTCGAGAATTATCAAGCCACTTGGGAAAGGAATTTGTTGAACGTTTTCTGTACTTGATGGACTCTTGTAAATTCACAACTGTCAAGTTACTGTGGATTTGGGATAAAATGGAAAAATGTCAATACAGAACAGAAGTCCACAAAGCCTCACTAGAAATTGATCTTTTTGGAAATGAACATGAAAACTTCACAAGGAACCTGGAGAATCTTATGTCCACAATCCAGGAAACATTCTGTTCTAATGGGAGATGTCCCGCACGTGCACAGGAAGATCAACGCAATACGATTACTATCTTGTATGTCGTTTTTTTTGTTGTTTTTTTAAATTTATATCAGCATGAACCTGGGTGGTACTGTTTTTTTTTTGATCAGCATTGGAACCTGTGTTTAGCATCTCAGTTTGAGTCCAGCGAATTGAGGATTATGTAAAATGAATTAGAACAATTTAAGTCTTGGTCTATCTGGATATGATATACAGGTGAAGAAAAATGTTTGTTTTTTTTAAATGAAGTAACTGCTGTGGGAAATAAAATAACTTTAAACTGGTGCAATAGATGTGTACTATTGATGTTGGATGGAACATAATGAGCTTTATTTTGTTTTTTGAGAGCATAAATCTTCTGTATTTAATTGCCGTATCTAGTACAAAATCAAAATCAAAAGCAGTATATGCTCTAGTGGTTCAAGTGATCCTTTAAAATTTCGGTTTGGGATACATCATACTATGACAGGTACATACGTTTACCAGTTAGATCTGTTACTTTATGCCCTTTATGTAAAACAGACTATATAATTCTGCTAAAGCATTAGTGTGATCTTGTGACAAACTGAGTAGCTTTACCACTAAATGCTCCTGTGATGGGACTGGTTTGTTGAACGCTAAAATTATGATTTTAAACATTTAGGTAATTGGAATTTCATTTATGCACATTAAAATGTTCCTTGGGTGGGAAAATATAGTCAGGATTGGTAGAAATGGGAATCTGGGATGGTGTGTTGTTTCCCCGATGCCAGGGTCCAGGATGTCTCAGCAGAAGGGGGAGGGTGAGCAGCCAGAAGTCTTGTGCACATTGGCACAAATGAAATAGGTTTGAGGTGCTGCGAAGTGACTAGAGAGAGCTAGGAAAAAAGTTAAAAACCAAGACCCTGTTGGTGCATAAAGGGCTTAGATGGGATGGAATTTGTTAAGTGCATTCAGGAAAGCTTCCTCGAGCAGCATATAGAGGGTCCTACTCGGGAACGGGCAAAGCTCGACCAACTCTTGGCAAATAGGGCAGGACAGGTGACAGTGGGGGAGCACTTTAGGACCAGCGACCATAGTTTTATTAATTTTAAAATAGTTATGGAGAGGGACAAAACTGGTCCACAGGTTCAAGTTCTAAATTGGGGCAAGGTGAATTTTGATGCAGTTAGACAGGAGCTTGCAGGGATTGATTGGAGTGGTTTGTTTGCAAGCAAAGGGACTTCTAGCAAGTGGGAGGCCTTTAAAAATGAGAGAGCTCGCGTTCAAGCTCAGTATTTTCCTGTGAGGGTGAAGGGCAAAATTAGCAGGAATAGGGAATCCTGGATGATGAGATATTGAGACTTTGACGAGGAAAAAAAGTCGCCGGTGTGGCTCGGGTACAGGCAGCTGGGATCGGGAAGCTGGAGATATACAGGGAATACAGAAGTTTACTGAAGAAGGAAATCAGGAGCGTGAAAAGAGGGCACAAGATAGTCTTAGCTGAGAAGATTAGAGTAAATCCAAAGAGGAACTTTAACTATATTAAAGGAAAAAGAATACCTAGAGTGGACATCTATGTGTAGAACTGCAGGTGATGGGTGAGGTTCTCAATATTCCTCCTCTGTGTTTTACTATGGTGAAAGACATGAAGACCTGGGAACTTGGGGAAGTTCGTGGTGATATCACTCTCTTGGGGACAGTCGATATCACAGTAGAGGAGACGAAGGATGTATAAGAATGTATGAAAATGGATAAACCTCCTGGTCCTGACCAGATATATTCAAGAACACTGCAAGAGGCTAGAGAAGAAATTGGGGATTCTTGACTGATAATTTAGCATCATAGTTTAGCCATGGGTGAGGTCCTGCAAGACTGGAGGGTAGCGAATGTTGTGCCATTCTTCACGAAGGGCTGCAAAGAAAAGCCTGGGAACTATAGACCAGTAAGCTTAACATTGCTTGAAGATTGAAAGGGATAAGATATACATGCAATTGAAAAGTCAGGGTTTGATTACGAGTGGTCGGCAAGGCTTTGTGAGTGGGAGATCATGCCTCACAAATTTATTAGAATTTTTTGAAGTGACTGGGTAGGTTCACAAGGGCAGAGTGATAGACGTAGTCTGTATGGATTTCAGTAAGGCCTTTGATAAGGTTCCATATGGTAGGCTGCTCTGGAAAGCTGGCAAGTTGGGTACAAAATTAGCTTGATGAAAAGAAGCAGAGAGGTAATAATGGATGCTTGTTGGACTGAAAGCTTGTGACTAGTGGAGTGCCTCAGGGGTCTGTACTGAACCCATTACTGTTTGTTATCTATATCAGTGATTTGGATGAGAATGTACAAAGCATGATTAGTAAGTTTGCTGATGACACTAGAGTAGGCAGTATCGTAGACGGTGAGAAAGGTTATCAAATTGCAGCAGGATCTTGATCAACTGAGAAATAGCAAATGGAGTTTAATATAGATAAGTGAGATCTTACATTTTCGATAGTCAAATCAAGGAAGGAGTTTCACAGTGAATGGTAGGGTCTTAAGGAGTGTAGTGGAATAGGGGGATCTTGGAATTCAGGTTCACGGTTCTTTGAAAGTGGAGTGACAGGTAGATAAGGCAGTGAAGGCAGCTTTTGGCCTTCATCAGTCAGGGCATTGAGTATAGAAGTTGGGAAGTTATGTTGCAGTTATACAGGATGTTGGTGAGGCCACACTTGGAGTATTGTGTTAAGTCTTGGTCACCTTGTTATAGGAAGGATGTTATTAAAGTAGAAAGAGTGCAGAAGAAATTTACAAGGATGTTGCCCGGACTCAATGGTCTGGGTTATAAGGAGAGGTTGGATAAGCTAGGACTTTTTTCTTTTAGAGTGTAGGAGACTGAGGGGGGAACCTTAGAGAGGTGATTCAGATCATGAGAGGCGATTCAGATCATGAGAGGCATAGATAGGGTGAATGCCCTCAGTCTTTTTCCCAGGGCTGGGGCATCAGTTTAAGGTTCGAGGGCAAAGAATAAAAGGGAACCTGAGGGGCAACCTTTTGTACAGAGGTACGCATATGGCATGAGCTGCCAGAGGAAATGGTTGACGTGTCAACATTAACAACATTAAAAAGGCATTTGAACAAATACATGGATAGGAAAGAATTAGAAGGATATGGGCTAAGTGCAGAGAAATAAGGTTAGCGTGGACTGCATGAACCAGTTTGGGCCAAAGGACCTGTCTCTATGCTGTAAGACTCTATGACTCTAAATCATAGAAAATGAGTACTGTAAGAACAGAAATTGGTCTTTCACTGTCCTGTTGAAACAATAAAATATGGGATGGCAGGGAAAAGTCTCCCATTAGTAAAATCCTTAAGAGTCAAAAACAGAAACTGGCCAGGTCTGGCTACATCTGCGGAAACATTGCAGAGTTTGTGTTTTGAGTCGAGTGACCCTTGTTTAGAACTAGAAGCAGGAAAAGGTGTTTTTGCTGATTGGAGGAGGAGGAGGAGGAGGAGGAGGAGGAGGAGGGAGAATGTAGAAAGGGTGGGAAGACAAAGGAATTGTTTATAGTTGATGATTGATCATTTATTGCTAGTTGTATCTACAGAAATTATGGAACTAACTGCCAAGTCCAAACCAATTTTTTTCAAGTCAGAGTTTGAAATTATTTTTTCACTCCTGTATAGGCAATGTAAATAAAACTGATTCGCATTTTTAAACTAAGTGTTGAACCTATTCAAAAGGAGTTTGTCACTTGACAGCTCTGCAGGTCTTCAGTACAAGATGGAATTATTTAAGTAGTTGTAGTTGAAAACCTGCTTTCAAATACTAGCAGGAAGCTAGCAGAAAAATTAAGTCGACACTGAACAAACATCACTCTTGCAATCATTCACTTGGACCATTTGTTTAAGAATGGATTTATTTTGGGTAAAAGTATTTAAACAAGCAGGTTTCTATTGTAAGAAGATAACCAGAAATCGAAAACACTACATTCATCATAGAATCTCTATAGTGTCATCTATTCAGTCCACATTGACCCTTTAGAGCATCCTACCCAGACCCATCCCATACCTAATCTGCACATCTTTAGGCTGTAGGAGGAAACTGAAGCAACCAGAGAACATGCAAACTTCACACAGACAGTTGCCCAAGCTGGAATCAAATCTGGGTGCTGTGTGGCAGAGGTGCTAACCACCAAGTCACTGTGCTGCCCAGTCAATTTCACCACAAATTTTGTCACCACAATTGCTAGAGTAGTGCTTCTGATTAACACTAACTTGAACTCATCATGCATTGTCCTACTTGAATCAAACTCTAAATCAGAATAATCAAAAAGTACCAAATGATTGCCAGATTTATTCCCATCACAGCACGTGTTGTATTGTTGAAAATGATTGCTTTGAAAACATTAATTATAATCAGCATTAATGTAATCAATTTTAGTCAAATTATTTGTCTTTTAAACTAATTTTAATATGGAATATATTGAAAGTAAGCAATTCTTATTGTTTATGATTTGATTTCTAATTCAGATGCTAAGTTTTTTTTTCCCCTCCCGAAGACCTTCACATGATTCTCTCCTGGGTGATGTTATTCAAGCAGCAGTAGATGAATTGTTCTGTCCCAGGACTGAGCTGTGCAAAGAACATGGGTACGTTCGCAGATTTGCTTCGTGTTCTTATAAGCTGATCAGAAGTGATATATATTTGCTGGTTACTTAATTGTTCATTTTGCATGCATTGGGTTAATGTCCACTGCAGGAAATTAGTTAATATGACAATCTGGCTAGAGCTATGCCAGTGTTTTAAGTAAAACAGTGAGCAAATAATGTCAAATTCAGTATGATTCAGAAGTTGAATAATAACCAACATAGTATCCAATAAACGAATGCCCTTTTATCCTTGCCTGTCTTTTCAGTTGCCTTTTGTTTCCCCCGTCTATTCTCTGGTTGAGAGATTGAGCTAAAGACCTGTTCAAAGTCATTACTGCTCAGTAGCTGCCTACTAGAAGGTATGATAGTTGGTTGTGTATGTGACTTTTTATTTGCCCTGGATCTAATTGGCATTTCATTCAACTGTGCAGTTAGTTTACATTTACTGCAAAATGCAGTTTCGTGTTGAGTCAGTAAACTCTTATGAGTAACTTTATCCATCTAGTTGTACACTTGAGGGGCGGAATGGGTGTGCGGGCTCAATATTCCACTATTGTATATTTGGAGTATGATTTCAGATATAAATCCTATGAAATACATTTCTTTAATATAACATCTGTATATATAAAACTCTGTGGATATTACCTACCTTGACTTCCAAAAGGCCTTTGATTAGGTGCTTCACTGGAGGCTGCTGAGTAAGGTGAGGGCCCATGGTGTTGGAGGTGAGCTGCTGGCATGTATTGAGGATTGGCTGTCTGACAGAAGGCAGAGTTGGGATAAAAGGTTCTTTTTCAGAATTGCAGCTGGTGACAAGTGATGTCCCGCAGGATTCAGTGTTGGGGCCACAGCTGTTCACTTTTTTTTATATATAGAGAAAAAGATTTAGACTGTTTAGAAGAGTGGGCAAAGAAATGGCTGATGAAATTCAACATGAGCGAATGCAAGGTCTTGCACTTTGGAAAAAAGAAAACAGGCAAGGACTATTTTCTAAATGGTGAGAAAATTCAAAAAGCCAAAGTACAAAGAGATCTGGGAGTGCTAGTCCAGGATTCTCTAACGGTTGACTTGCAGGTTGAGTCCGTGGTTAAGAAAGCAAATGTAATGTTGTCATTTATTTCAAGAGGGTTGGAATATAAAAGCAGCGATGTGCTACTGAGACTTTATAAAGCACTGGTTAGGCCCCATTTAGAATACTGTGTCCAGTTTTGGGCCCCACACCTCAGGAAGGACATACTGGCACTAGAGCATGTCCAGATGATCTCTGGAATGGTAGACTTAACATATGATGAATGGCTGAGGGATCCTGGGATTGTATTCAATTAGAGTTTAGAAGGTGGAAGAGAGATCTAATACAAACTTACAAGATAATGCATGGCTTAGAAAGGGTGGACGCTGGCAATTTGTTTCCGTCAGGCAGGGATACTAGGACCCATGGGCACAGCCTTAAAATTAGAGGGGGTCAATTTAAAACTGAAATGAGGAAACATTTCTTCAGCCAGTGAGTGGTGGGCTTGTGGAATTCGTTGCTACAGAGCGCAGTGGAGGCCGGGACGTTTAATGTCTTCAAAGTAGAGATTGATAAATTCTTAATCTCGCAAGGAATTAAGGGCTACAGGGAAAATGCGGGTAAGTGGCGTTGAAATGCACGTAAGCCATGATTGAATGGTGGAGTGGACTCGATGGGCCAAATGGCCTTCCTTCCACTCCTATGTCTTATGGTCTTTTATAACATTATGACAAAGAATGCTTTTCCTATGAAAGGTGTTGCAATAAATTTAAAATCATACTTTTTTAAAAAATTGTCTTTTCCAAAATGAGAGGCTATTGTATAAAGGAGTAAGGGGTATGTTTTCCCTAAAATCAATAGATTAACCTTGCTTTTTTAAAAAAAAAACTCCTCTCAAAAGATTTCAATTAAATGGGAATTTAATTGTTTGAAGATCTTGAATCTGACATTGAGAGAATAAGGGTGGAAGTTTTTTTTAAAAGCATGATTTCAACTCTAATTATTTATGGTTTCTAAAACATTTATAATGAACATTTCCATTGTTTCAATATATCAAAAACAGCTTGATTTAAAATCTTCAGAAGTCAAGTAGTTGCCTCAACTAATTACTTAGTTTTTATTCTGTGGCAACCCAATATTATAAGGCAGCTAATGAATTGGGAAAGTATTAACTAGCTAACTCAGTTGATTTACTGCTCTAAAGAAAAGCAAGCATATTTAATCTTTTAAGTTTATAAAAGTTGAAACCTTGTTATGTCTCTGCACTGCCCACACTCCATAGGAAACATATGTTGTTATTTTGTAGTGTCCTTTTTTTAAAACTAAATAGCTTTAGCCTTAGTTTATTTTGTTGAAAGGTAATTTCATTTTTCATATACCATACTTTTAGCTTTGTGCCTTAGTTGCTCACTTTTTGGAGGAATTGTAATGTAAGGTCACTTTAAAACATCTTAATTATAAATCTGAGTTTATTAAACAGAGAAATGTTCCAATTGGAAGTCAAATCTTCCACTATTGGGGTATTTTGATGTAGGTGAATGGGTATCTCTGAGATTGGTGCTTCTGGCATGTATCTGTTATTAACTGCATTTCTTCTTCTAGGTGTAACGGTCAGCGCATGTTCACACAGAGAATTTTTTGCCATGATGCACCTCCATTTGTTATTCTAAATATGGAGCAATGGAAATCTGAGGAATTGGCCTATGTCCCATATAATTTAGCTTTAGCAAAACAAAGGTAGGACTTTGGCATATTTCCCACTGGTCAAAGCTATCTGTGCTGTCGAGATAGTAAAAATAATTGAGCTAAAGGGCATATATTTTGATGGGCATTTGAATCTTAGCGAATTTCAAATAGATGATATTGAGTTAATATTTTTAGTAAGTTAAGTCTGGCCAAAGTTAACACATTAGTGTTATGAGATGTATACGGTTATGGTTTGGGACTTCTCTAACTTAGCATTAAATGAAGGAGTTATGTGACTTAAACAGGATCTGCCTGACAATATGCTTTAGTGAGGGGAATTATTGAAGATTTAAAAGGATGGCCTGGAATATTTTGCTGCGAAGTGGTAGGGTGTTCACACTTGAAAATAATAGCAAAAACACCTGTGTATACAGAATCTCAGGGAGATGTTGAGAATGTTGTGTTGTAAACAGTTGGACTTTGAATTGTCTGCTTGGCCAAGATGATACAGTTTGTGTCCCCAAAGATTGATAATTAGCACTTTTACGTAGAAGATCCATGGAGATGGACTTTGAGAGGGAAAGGTTTCCAACTCCTAGGCTTAAGAATCTGTGAAAATGAGCAATTAGAGTCATAAGTCATGATGGCTCACCATGCAGAAATATGATTTGGATCTTGTATTCTGAATAAAATGAACAAAAAATTTGGAATGAAATTGAAAGATTGTAGTTTGAGGAAGAATCACTGGAAAAAACCCTGTGTGAAAGGTAGGTCTTAGGTTAAAAGTTACGGAAAGTAAATAAATTGAATTTCTACTTAAAAGAAGTATAAAGTATACTTGTGAAGTCGTCTTCCAATTCTGTTAAAACTAAAAAGGGTGGTTCAGTTCCATAGTCAAGAGTGTAATGCTGGAAAAGCACAGCAGGTGAGGCAGCATCTGAGAAGCAGGAGATAAAGGGCTGATAAAGGGCTCATGCCCGAAACATCGATTCTCCTGCTCCTCGGATGCTGCCCCACCTGCTGTGCTTTTCTAGCACTACATGCTTGACTCTGATCTCCAGCATCTGCAGGCCTCACTTTCTCCTGGTTGATTTCAAGCTTACTGCGATGCCTATCTTGAAGTAGTTCTCTCTCTGCAAAGATCTCAGTGAATTTCTCTCTCACTGTACCCCCCCCCCCCCCCCCCCAGTCCTCACCTCTGCCCTGAAGATCTTCAGCCATGTCCTCAAGCAGACTTGCTACCACAGCCACATCTTCTTCATTAGTGCCTCCCTATGGAACCGTCTGATCCCACATGGACTCCGGACCACGTTCAGACCAACTCAGGATACACTACAAATCCGAAACCTTTAACGATTCTCTTTTCAGATCCTCCGCTTCATGCACCGCCATCTACTCTACCTGCAGTCAGTCCTGCCCCAACTCAGAGACTCACTTTCCCAGACCTGCAATGGACCTCTGCATTTCTGATGAAGGGCTTACGCCTGAAACATAGATTTTCCTGCTCCTTGGATGCTGCCTGACCTGTGCTTTTCCAGCACTGCACTCTCGACTCTGACCTCCAGCATCTGCAGTCCTCACTTTCTCCTGGTTCAGTTCCATAGTTTGAATACAAGTATCTTTCAAAAATAATGCTCAGTCAATGGTGCTTTGAGTTGTTTGTTCAGTAGAAATCTTCATGTGAAATCTTGTCATATTGTCCTTTCAGCCATGAAAAAGATATTCCATCTTTCAATTGAAAGCTATTGGTCTGATACATGGATCATAAGACATGACACGACTTTGATTTTCTGTGCCATTTTTACTTGCTCTGACCCACAATAGGCAGCATTTCATATTTCATATATCATATTACATGGCTGGAAACCAATCATCTCAACTTCAGGACATCACAGAATGATAGGGAGACCCAGACATTTTCAGCTATTTCATTAGTTATCTTCAATCTGATTGCAGTACATACATCACCGTTCACATCTCAAGTAATGAAGCACTCCATGTCAGAAAGTACAAGTACCAGGCAATGATCATTTGCAACAGGTTCTAGTCACCTCCCCTTGACATTGTGACATTACCAGCATTGACCCCACCTTCTTGAAGATCACCATTGACCAGAAGCCCAACAGGACAAAACCCAAAAATATCTGGCTACAAGAACAAGATGCCACTGGAAATGCTATGGTTTTCCATCTTCTCAAAGTCTTTCCATCAAGTTAAACTCCAGTGAATACAGACAGTTGACCACTCTCCTCTGATAAAGTTGTCATCACAGGAGTCAGTCTAGTGAACCTTCTGCTTTCCCTTCATGGAAAGTCTGTCTTTTTTGGTAAGAAGACCCAAACTGTTCAGAATAGTCCAGATGCGGTCTCGCCGAAGCCCTATACAGCTGCAGGAATGCCAATCTTTCAAGAAAAATCTCATATACTAAGTTCAATTCCTATAATATTCGAAGCTGTATTGTTGAGGAAAGATCAGCCTACCTTAAACATACACTCTGGCCATAACTTGTGTATAATGGCTGCAGTATACCTCATTGAGAAGAATCAATTCAGCAACTCACTAGTACATCTTCAGTAGCACCTTGCAACCAATGATATTTACCAAGTAGGAGGATAAATGCAGTTGATATGAAAACAGCATCATCTGCAATTTCCTTTAAAACATCTTTGATTCTGAACTGAATGGCCATTTGATTTTTTGCTGGATCAGAATCCTAGATTTCCTCCTTCAAAGTATTTTTGAAATAAACTTCACCACAAAGAAAGTAGAAGCAGGAGTAAGCCTTTTAGCCTATCGAGCTTGCTCTGCTGTTCAGCATGATCATGGCTAATCCTCTATTTCTACACCACAATTCTGCTGTTGTGATACACTTTAGCTTCTAGGAATCTATTTCTCTCAGAAATAAATTCCTAGAAACTAAAATGTATCACAACAGCAGAATTTCTTTCAGAAATAAATTCACTAACTTGTTCTCTCACCTTATGAGGTTGAGAATTCCTTAGGTTCACACATAGTGATGAAATTTCTTCTCTCTGTCAGAAATAGCCTACTGTATTTCCTGAGACCCCTTGCTCTGGACTCCCTAGCTCAGCCTGGAGAGACATCTCAACATTCAGTTTGTCCAGTTTTGTCAGAACTTTATATATTTCCATGAGATCCCCTCGGTTCTCCTAAACTCCAGTGAATACAGACGGTTGACCACTCTTCTCTGATAAAGTTGTCATCACAGGAGTCAGTCTAGTGAACCTTCTGCTTTCCCTTCATGGAAAGTCTGTCTTTTTTGGTAAGAAGACCCAAACTGTTCAGAATAGTCCAGGTGCGGTCTCGCAGAAGCCCTATACAGCTGCAGGAATGCCAATCTTTCATGTAAAGTGAACATGTTCAGTCTTAGATGTCATTGCAAACTGCTTGAGTCATTCAGCAAGTTGCCTTTTGTCTAGATATTTAAATATTGCCTGAAATCACTATTAAATTTAAATAAAGTGACTACTCGTTTTAGCAGCTGACATTGTGCACAATGTTTTGGTATGAAGAGTTCTAAAGTTAGACTTTTGTCTTTTTAAGTCTGTAAAATATATAGTTAGGGTTAGTTTCAGACTATGCAGAAGCCTTCATGAAGTATATTGTAGTACCTAATGGATAGAGAAATTTTAAGCTCATCAGTAAAGTACCACCAAATCAACAAAAGAATGAAAAGGCACTACAGGATAATTTAAATTGAAAAGCGAAAGAGTACTTGTACGTTCCTGTTTTGTAAACATTTGGCAAAACACAAGATGACCATTAGTATTACAATAGTTTAAAGTTTCTAGTTTAAAGAAATGTTGAAATGGTAGTACCTTTTCAAAAATCTAACTATTGTCTCTTTTGACCTTAGATACACACTGGAAGGAGCAACACTTTTCAACAAGGAAGAACACCATTATTCTGCTGCTTTTATGATTGATGGTAATTGGATGCATTATGATGGCCTTAGAAATGAGAACTTGGTCTTTTTAAATAAACCTCCAGAGCTGTTGCTCCTGTCCTCCCTTGTCTATATTCGAGATAGAAGTGATTAAAAGTGCCTTATTCCGATAAGGCAACATATGTACATGACTACATAAGTCATTCTATCATTTTATGACTGTGGGGAGAAAATTAAACCAACTTGGCATCCAAGAAAAATGGACTAAACAAGTTCTGATTTATTAACCAAAACATTTATAATTGAATGTGCAAAGAACGAACTTAGTTAACTTAAAACTATGCAAATATGTACAAAAGACACACTTTAAGATGTATCTTTAATACTTAATGTTTAATATTTTATACAGAATTGTATACTGGAATAAAGTCTATGTTTTACATGACCTTTTTAAAGGTACGTAATCATGTTAAAAAAATAGTAAAATTGCAAAAAGTCATCACTCTCCGTCGGTTTCCTAGTGAAAGTACCACCAGATATGTCACTGAAAACAGTGACTTGAGAAAAATTGGTTCCTTTAAAAATAATTGGCTGTTAGATAAAGTTCTAAGATTTTAAATAATAAGATGACTGGCACTATCAACATATTACGGTAAAAGGAGAAAATTGATTTTGATGCAACATAAAATGTTAAGATATTTGAAACAAAATAAATTCTAAAAAGCATTTGAAGCGAAAGATAACAGTCAAAACTGAAGTCTCAAATCAGTGTTGAAGCTATTTATAGTCTTGGCATGTTATCATTTCTCTCTAGTTAAAACACCATGACTTTTGATGTCGTAAGTCCTGAAAACAGTTGAGAAAAATGATTTGTTTGACTTATTTTTGATGTTAAAAAATTACTTGTTAACGTTACCACAACAGAATCAAATAAGACAATTTTAATTTAGCAGAATTACATTGTGCTGTGTTAATGATTCAGCACTTCAAGTAGCATTCACCTAGTTAATCTTTTTCCTTTGCCTGAAAAGTGAAGATTCAGACAAAACTCCAGGCATTGACAATTTTCTGGCCCTTTTTAAAAGGATGTGTTACATCAATCCATTTGTGTTTCTCGGATCAGGTGGTTCATGAATAACCCCATTGCCAGTTTGCAAAGTTTCTGTACAGAATGAAGAGATAGAACAGGACCTTCGGCCCTCCGATGTTGCGCCAACCTGTGAACTAATCTAAGCTCACCCCCCTACACTATCCCATCATCATCCATGTGCTTATCCAAGAATTGTTCAAATCTCCCTAATGTGGCTGAGTTAACACATTGGCAGGCAGGGCATTCTATGCCCTTACCACTTTGAGTAAAGGACCTGCCTTTGACATCTGTCTTAAATCTGTCATCCCTCAGTTTGTAGTTATGCCCCCTTGTACAAGCTGACGTCATCATCCTAGGAAAAAGACTTTCACTGTCTACCCTACCTAATCCTCTGATCATCTTGTATGTCTCTATCAAATCCCCTGTTAGCCTTCATCTTTCCAATGAGAACAGACTCAAGTCTCTCAGCCTTTCCTCATAAGAGTTTCCCCTCCAGACAAGGCAACATCCTGGTAAATCTCCTCTGCACATTTTCCAATGCTTCCACATCCTTCCTGTAATGTGGTGACCAGAACTGCACACAATATTCCAAGTGCGGCTGCAGTAAAGATCAGTAAAGCTTTTATTATTCAGTATATAGAACATAGAACAGTACAGCACAGAACAGGCCCTTCAGCTCATGATGTTGTGCCGACCATTGATCCTCATGTATGCACCCTCAAATTTCTGTGACCATATGCATGTCCAGCAGTATCTTAAATGTTCCCAATGATCTTGCTTCCACAACTGCTGCTGGCAACGCATTCCATGCTCTCAACTCTGTGTAAAGAACCCGCCTCTGACATCCCCTCTATACTTTCCTCCAACCAGCTTAAAATTTTGACCCCTCGTGTTAGCCATTTCTGCCTGGGAAAGTGTCTCTGGCTATCGACTCTCTAACTATGCCTCTCATTATCTTGTATACCTCAATTAGGTCTCCTCTCCTCCTCCTTTTCTCCAATGAAAAAAGTCTGAGCTCAGTCAACCTCTCTTCATAAGATAAGCCCTCCAGTCCAGGCAGCATCCTGGTAAACCTCCTCTGAACCTCTCCAAAGCATCCACATCTTTCCTATAATAGGGTGACCAGAACTGGACACAGTATTCCAGGTGCGATCTAACCAAAGTTTTATAGAGCTGCAACAAGATCTCACGACTCTTAAACTCAATCCCCCTGTTAATGAAAGCCAAAACACCATATGCTTTCTTAACAACCCTGTCCACTTGGGTAGCCATTTTAAGGAATCTATGTACCTGCACACCAAGATACCTCTGTTCCTCCACACTGCCAAGAATCCCATCCTTAATCCTGTACTCAGCTTTCAAATTTGACCTTCCAAAATGCATCATCTCGCATTTATCCTGGTTGAACTCCATCTGCCACCTCTCAGCCCATCTCTGCATCCTGTCAATGTCCCGCTGCAGCCTACAACAGCCCTCTCTACTGTCAACGACACCTACAATCTTTGTGTCGTCTGCAAACTTGCTAACCATCCTTCAATCCCCTCATTCAAGTCACTAATAAAAATTACAAAGAGTTGAGGCCCAAGGACAGAGCCCTGTGGAACACCACTCACCACTGACTTACAGGCAGAATATTTTCCCTCTACTACCACGCACTGTCTTCTGTTGGCCAGCCAATTCTGTATCCAGACAGCTAAGTTCCCCTGTATCCCATGCCTCCTGAATGAGCCTACCATGGGGAACCTTATCAATGCCTTGCTGAAGTCCATATACATCACATCCACAGCTCGACCCTCATCAACGTTTTTAGTCACATTCTCAAAGAACTCTAAGGTTTGCGAGGCATGACCTGCCCCTCTCAAAGCCATGTTGACTGCATTTAATCAAGCCATGTTCTTCCAGATGGTCATAAATCCTATCCCTCAGAATCCTTTCTAACACCTTGTAGACAACAGACATGAGACTTACTGGTCTGTAATTGCCGGGGATTTCCCTATTTCCTTTCTTGAAGAGAGGAATTATATTTGCCTCTCTCCAGTCGTCTGGTATGACTCCAGTGGAGAGCGAGGATGCAAAGATCTTCGCAAGCGGCGAAGCAATTGCATTTCTCGTTTCCTAAAGCAACCGAGGACAAATCTGGTCCGGGCCTGGCAACTTGTCAATCTTAATGTTTGACAAAATTTTCAGCACATCAGCTTCCTCTATCTCTATCCGTTCTAGCATGCACACCTGCTCTTCAAAGGTTTCATTCACTACAAAGTTTGTTTCTTTCGTAAAGACAGAAGCAAAAAACTCATTTAGGGCTTCCCCTACCTCCTCAGACTCCACACACAAGTTCCCTATGCTATCCCTGATGGGCCCTACTCTTTCTTTGACCATTCTCTTATTCCTCACAAGTGTAAAATGCCTTTGTGTTCTCCCTATCCATTCTGCCAAGCCTTTCTCGTGTCCCCTCCTGGCTCTCCTCAGACCATTTTTGAGCTCCTTCCTCGCCTGCTTGTAATCCTCTAGAGTTGAGCTTGACCCTTGCTTCCTCCACCTTACGTAAGCTGCCTTCTTTCTTTTGACGAGAAGCTCCTCCGCTCTCATCATCCAAGTTTCCTTTATCTTACCCCCTTCTTGCCTGTCTCAGAGGAACACATTTATGCATCACTTATGATCTTTGCTCAGGACATTCACTGTTACTCCCCATAATAATATGCCATCCTCGACTGTGATCTGGTCTCTCTGGCTCCACAAAAGTTTCAATTCTACTTGTGATGGCCCATTGCTTTCCCCCTTCACCACCAACTGTTTGTTTTGCTAGGATCAGATCTTGGTGTCTGAAGTCTGATATTGTTAGTTGTGAATGGAAGTGTGTCCAGAAAATTTAAAATCATTATGGACTGTTCCAGTGGCAGTGGTGTATCTGCTGGTGGGAGACAGCTCAATGCATTTTCATTTGCTGCTTGGCCTCCCAGATAGTATTCCAACTTGGTATTAGTGTTTAGTGCTGATTTCAGCTGAAGCTATGGGCAGCACTTTATTGTCTTCTTTAAGGAGACCTAGCAGGAGTTTGTAGTCTGCTTTTATTACAAATTTACACCTGTAAAGGTATTAGTGGAACTTCCTGACTTCAAATATAACTTAAAACCTTCCCTCTGTGTTTACCCTCTGCATTATCCAAAGTCCTGCATGCATACACTTGAGTGTTGAGTTTAGACCATCTATGAGCTAATGCCACCCTGATGCCAAAAGGGGAGCATTGTGTATGAATACCAGATCGTGCTTGGGATGGTAGTGTTCCTATACCTGATAAGATGATAGCTGTTCCTTCCCTTCCCTGAAGGCTATGTCTTGGCTGTATGATTACTTGCAAGGCTCACCCTTTGAGTTAATACAAAGGTGCCAAGATGGAGGCCAGGTTACGTATGAACTTTCCGTAATGATTCACCATCCGAAAGAGTGACCTATGCTTCATTAGTGATGTGGGAGCTGGAGCTCCTTGGATTGCCCTCACTTTATCTCCCAATGGGTATAGCCTGGTCTTGTCAACCCTGTAGCTCAAGTAAGGCTTTTTGGGTGCCTGCAATGTACATTCTTCCCTTCTAAGGCAAATACCCTCCCAGGAGAAACATCTAAAGATTATGTCCAAGTTCTCTAAATACTGCATATTGTTCTTCATTGTTATTAGTATGTCATCTATTTTAATGGGGGGGTAGATCTTGTAAAATGTTTCCATTGCCTGCTGAAACTTTTGTACAGGTGAATGATACCCATTTGAGATTGCCATTTGGGGTATCAAACCCTTATGAATTTTAATTGTAGCATACTTCTGGGAATCCTCATCTAACCACAATTGCAAAAAAGTATGGCTCGTGTCCAGCTTCGTGAAAGACAGCCCTCCTGCAAGCTTTATATATCAATGCTCCATGCTAGGGATTCCATATGTATCCAGCAAAAAAAAAACTCTTTACTGTTTGTTTAAAATCCCCATGAAGGCAAACTGACTCATTAGAGTTCAGTCTATGGTATATGGCTGGAGCTACCAATTCGCAAACTGGTCTGGTTTGATGATTCCTTCACTTTCCAGCCTTCTCATGGGCAAAAGTAGCAGCAGAAGTAAGAGGAATTGCTTCCTGGTCAACATACCAGGTGGCCTTGGCTCCTTTGATAGTCCCTAAATCTTGTTGAAAAACCTCCAGGTATTTAATTAGTACTTCACTCAGGGTAGCCATTTTCTGATTGAAAAATGATGAGCTAATCTAGGTGTACCTTTCTCAACCAATTTCGCCCCATCAAGCTTGGGCCTGAGCCTTTTATGACAATTTAGTGGTAACTGAACCATTTGCCAGCATTTGGCCCATATCCCTCTAAACCCTTCCTATTCATATACCGATCAAGTGTTGTATTTGTACAAGCCTCCACTATTTTTTTCTGTCAGTTCATTCCATACATGCATCACCCTCTGTGTGACAATATTGCCCTGAGGTCTCTTAAATCTTTCCCTTCTCACCTTAAATCTATTCAACCTATCTGTGCTTAATTTTATAAATCTCTCAAGGTCACCCCTCAACCCCTAATGCTAGGCCTACCCTATTCAGTCTCTCTCTATAACTCAAGCCTGCCAATCCCAGCAACATCCTTGTAAACCTTTCCTGCACCCTTTAGAGTTTAACAACACTTTTCCGACATCAGGGAGACCAGAACTGAGCACTAGCCTCACCAATGTTCTGTACAACCACCACATGACACCTCAACCCCTTTGCTAAATGCACTGACTAATAAAGGCAAGGATAGTAAACACCTTCTTCACTCCCTATCTACCTGCAGCTCAAGGAACTATGAACCTGAACCCCAACGCCTCTTTGGCAACATTCCTCCGTACCCTACTATTAACTATACAAGTCCCACCCTGATTTGCCTTATCAAAATACAGCACCTCACATTTATCTAAATTAAACCCCATCTGACACTCCTTGGCCCATCTGGTCAAGACCTCCAAAGAATGAAACCAAAAGAATCCAACACACCAAGGGGCCCACCTCAGACCCATAGTCTCACTTTCTAGCACAATGACATACAGGCAAGCAAAGGAACTGCAATGAAAACTAAAACACCTAGTGGAAGACTCAACCCACTCCACCCAAGAATTCCTTAACACCAAGATAGAGGAAGAGATCATTGTTTCCTCCAACGTGACGGCCCTATTCAAATTAATAATCATCCTAGCCAGAGAAACACTAGCCTCACTGCTAGACTAACCATGGATACAAATACCTGACAGCACCAACTCCGTTAGCAAGTAAAACATCCTGGACTTGTGCCTCACAATCCACTTTACCTTCAACAACAAGATATACAAACAAATTAATGGGGCACCTGTGGGATCACCAATATCAGGACTTCTAGCAGAACCATTATGCAGAGATTAGAAGGAACAGGCCTTCCCACGATTCAGCCTAAACTTTGGGTTCATTCGTGGATGACACCTTTTTTTAAAAATCACAAAACGCAACAAACTAGAAGAAACCCATAAACCCAAACAACATCCTTACTGGCATAAAGTTTACCAGAGGATGAGACCAGTAACTGACTCCCCTTCTTAGACAGCATGGTAGAATGAAAAGACAATGGAGAACTGCAGACCAGCATTTACAGGAAAGTCACATACATTGACCAGATACTCAACTAAGAAGCAACCAACCCAACAGCCAAAAAGGAGCTGCATCAGAACCTCAAGAAGAGCCACAACACACTGCAGCACCACAGAACCCAGAGAAACTGAGAAGAAACACCTATACAACATATTCAGGAACAGTTACCTGAAAAGCACAGTCCACCTTCACAAATGGACCTAACCAAGAAGGCAACACACCCAGAGACGCTAGTCACCCTAACATACATCAAAGCCAATTCAGGAGGAGATGACCACCAGACTACTCAGGTCCAGAGGCAATATGGTAGCCCACAAGTATACTACCAAACTAAACGACTGATGAATTTAAAAGGACCCTGTACCCAGAGCCAGCAGAACAAATTTAATATACAAAATACTCTGCAAGGACTGCAACAAACATTATGTTGGACAAACGGGCAGAACAGTAGCTACCTAGATACATGAGCACCAACTCGCCACCAAAAGACATACACACAAAGAAGGACACCAGTTCGACTGGAACAATGCATCCATCCTGGGACAGGCCAAACAAAGACACGTGCAGGATTTCCTAGAGGCCTGGCATTCAAACCTGAACTCCATTAATAAATAAAGAAATTTGCATCCTATTACCAATCTCTCAAACAGAACTGGTAATGATATAACCCACCACAACAAATCAAGCCACATAAATAACAAGCAGGACAGAACACCACTGCTTCACTGGAGGTTCACTGTTGTAGCTAGCATAGTGATGAAATGTATGAAAACAAACCCATCAGCTCAGCAAGCAAACCGACAACATAATGCACAAATGTATTTGAAGATCCAACTGAAATATTCAGTATAGCTTATCTCTTGATGATTGACTCAATGACAGAAGTGGCTGTGCTGTTTAAGGAACTGACACAATGTGAGATTGATGGGTTTATAGGCTAGCTATCTTTCTAGTCAAAAGTTCCAGACTAATCTTTTCTTAATTTAATTCTTGTGCTTGCCTTATTGCCTTACTTCCTTTCAGTAGCTGGTAGACTCAGTGATTTAGGTATCAACCTCATTTGTTGATACTATTTGATGGTATTCTTGGGAAAAAGGTGTTATTGTTTGGTACTTTCCTTGTCATTGAATCAAAAGAAATCTCCAAGGTATGGCCCAAAATACAGCAGTTCATGAACTCGTGTTCAGAAGAATGACCAATGTCTTGTTTTGATTTTGAATTGTAGTCCTACATCATCTGAAATTTTCACATACCCATGTAATTGTTAACAATGCCTCCACTATTATGGCATAATAATTCTATCTGCTAATTTCAAGAGGCATAGTAACCTGGTCTGTGCTTGCCATCTTTTACACACAATACTTTTTCATTCAGTCCTGCATGCACCTGACACAATGAAGCTGGTAAATGTGGATTATAGTGTACTAAGATTTTTAATGAGATTAGAGTTGTTTAATCTTTTCAAATGCATTTTGCTCGTCTAAATTCCAGGATCATTCATCTTGTCTCAGCAGCTATTTCAAGGGCTCTTGACTTATGCCAAATTAATAAAAATTTGCCAATTTAACTCATTATAAATCAATGATAATTGTATACTATATTTCTGGACAATTAAAATTCCAGATAGCTTTTTTAGTGGATAATGTGTGTGTTGCCAGTGACTTGAATGTCATGCCTTAGTCTTGGTGAGGACCCAATATCCACAATTTATGACTCTATAACATGTAGAACCAACGTGGTATACAAAATCCCTTGCAACAACTGCAACAAGCACTACATCAAAAAAAGGGAAGAAAAACAGCCATCCAACTTCACAAACACCAACTAGCAACTCAATGACATGATCCACTTTCCCTTAGCTCTGTACACACCGACCAAGAGCACCAACAATTCAATGGTCAAAGGACATGCTAACTAGAGAGACACCAGAGTGTTCTTGGAAGCCTGCTTTTCAACTAGACAGGCCATCAGCACATACAGAGATTGACCCAGTGTACAAACCATTGCAGAGAAGTCCCAGAAATGATACTCACCCCAAAAGACAGGATTGCATAAAAACCAAGTAGGACAGAACAATAGCACTTCGCGGAAGTCATCCAACATGGTAATGAAACGTGTGCACGATAACCCAGCAGCCTTGTGAGCTAAGCAACTACCTCATCCACAACCCAAACTACAGATCTTCACGAAAACCTTAAATTGGTGAGGTAGAGATGTCAATGTGCATCTGGATTCTGACACTATATTTTTGTACAGTATCAAGGGGTAATATGGGGATAGGGTATTTGACATTAGAAAATCAACAATGTTGCTCAACTTGTTCTAAAACCCCTATCATGGGCAGTCTCCTAAAATATTCTAACAAGTTTGAAATAGTGAAATGCACATAATAATCTACTCAAAGCTCGTGAGCTTTACCTCAGCTACAAATGTGCCATCCATATCTGAATGCAAGTCTTTTTATTTTAGTGAAGTCACAAACTGAATTATTTAGAAATTAGTATCAATTATTAATAGTACTATTCCAAGAAGTTGATTAAAGTGAAAAGGAAGAAACGTGAGAACACACTTAGAATTCTTGTTACAGATGTTTATTTAGCACATCCACAATGAAATGCTGTAATAAGTGACATAGCTGTACCACACGAAAGCACATGAAACCTTTAAGAAAACTGAACTGAAACGATAATGTGAACAGTCCTTTAGCACTTTTGTTCAAATAAAACAAACAGGCAAGACATTTGTCAAACTGTAAACGAAAATGTCCTGCCATTTGCAGGCACAGAGCACATAACTATGCACACAAACATATTCTAACATTTAACCATTTACAATCATTCCCTCATGAGTCAGAATATAAATATTAGGTTTTTTAATCTTGCTGTTCATTTACAAAGATTCAGCATTTTAAGAAAAAAAACAAACTAATCTGGTTTCAGAGGATAGCACTGCGTGTAAGGCATTTATGAAAAAATCCAGTTCTGTCAGTATTCAGTTTTAAGGCAAGCTAAAGTGACAATAGCCAAGCCTGTGTTCCTTTTACAATTCATTTGTATTTGTGAACTTTCCTTATTATCCTGTATGCAATATTATATTATAAATTGAGGCGTTTGTTTTAGGTCATTCATTAAAATTCAAAGTTTTCAATTTTTAAAAGTTGCAATCATTGCAAATGACTCCACCCAGTTAGCTTCACAAAGAGTTGTGAGAATAAGATTAGGTGTGTCATTATTTTCATAAACTTGATAATTAAGTGAATGGATTGAATTTGGATATGGTAATAAACTGATGAACTATAAGAGCTAAACTATCCAAGTTCTCATCCTCTGTTCCAGTAACCTTAAAAACAGAAAAATTGCAAATACATATCAATTTCTCCACTGAGCAATCAAAGCATGAAAATTGTTTTATAGCTTGCCTAGGTACAGTCCTCCCACCAATGGAGTACAGAAACAATACTCATCCAAGACATGGAATCGTTAGCAATGCATCTATACTTTTTCACAGCAAAAAAGGTTTTTTTCAAAAGTGGAAGAAACACAGCAATTCAGAAACATCATTAAATACCAGCCTACTGGTGTATTACGGAAGTCGTACGATCCAAAATGTCTCATACAGCACTGGTCAAAAGGAAATTTCTTGGCATTAAAAGGACAGAAAGCAGGAGACAGGACAACCTTGATGACAAATGATTGACAAGTTAAAATTCTAGATTAATTTTCAGGTTATGACAATGTACATATTGTAAAGTATCACATCTGAACTGATTACAAAGCATTTTCCAAAACTGAAAAAAAGTTTGTATTAGTGCACAAATGTCATTTCAGTAAATGCTCATTTTTCTTCCCCACTTGCTATTAACTTATCTGCTACTGAGATTTCCTTGTCTACAAAATTCCCTATTTTTTGTGAACAAAATAGCCACGTTTAGACAGTGGAGAATCAAGAGTCCAGCAAAAAAAGTTGCTTTGCCCATACGAACAGGTTGTCTGTGGAGCAAATTTGCAACTTGATAAATCGAGCAGTCAGAAAGCTATGCCAGAAGGTAAATGATAATGTTACAAGTTAGATCTTTTAAACTATCTAGCAAAATAGAAGTGTGACATATCGGACATGTCAGCCATTTGAATTTCAGAAGTCATTTTGAAAGTATGTAATATGTAACAAAAAAGTAAACAAACACTCCCAACTATTTTGTACTGTAGAACAAGGAGCCACAAATTACAACTGCATTTACACTTTGATTCTAGTGTATATTAACGAAGATTTTTTTGTTGTGTATTTTAAAAACTTCTGGTTAGTTTTGGCCAGTTATGTTTGAAATTGTAAGGACTGACAGTAATTATTGCTATGACTTCAGCCACTGTCATCAAAAGTAACACTTGTGCTACTAAACCAGCAGGATGTGCAGGTTGCTAAGTCTCAGACTATTAGTCTGTTTGTTTTGGTGGACTTTGCAAGTTTATTTACTATAACTACACTAATTTGTGGACACAAAATGCACATCATCTTGTTCTATTGTGTGTTTGGAAGGATGTGAGGATGATATCTACACAAGGAACAGTGCAAGTGTAAATTTTACTATACACACTTTACGATATTTACAGGGCACAATGGCAGTTCCATAAATCAACCCATCCTTTCATTTACACAAGTATAAATTATACCTAATAAAAAAAGCCATATAAAAAATGTTATTGCACCTTTTTATTCAATATACTAACAAACATTTGAAGCCTTCATATTCTCAAGTTCTCGAAACTTCCAGAAGGTTAAGTTAGAAATTAATGTGCATGATGATTCAATAAGACCTGAAAGACTAGTGTGTGTGTACACAGTCATGCAGTCTCAAAAAAAAGTGGTTTCTCCAATCTAAAATTTAAAATATATGACTTCCCTTGTGTACAACACTGCTGATCTTGTGAAAACACAAACTGTAGCCATAATTAAACTTCTGCCAAAAATTGTGATTTCTTTGCACAATGAGTACAGAAAAAACTGTAGTATTTTATGGAGATAATTGTGATATTTTAAAATAGTGCAGTTTGTATTCACAAGATCTATAATAAAAATCATTATATTGATTTCCCTTACTAAATCAGTTTGATTGGTTCTCCTAATAGAATTTAAACAGTTAGAATTCTACAAGTGCAATCCTTCTGCTAGAACTTTTCAAAACTCAGTTAACATACAACTTTTCTTGCATTACATACTTCAATAATTACCTGCACATCAGCTTTGAAGTACATTCTGAACAAAAAGTCTTTCCTACAAGATACTGCAGCTGAGATGAGAATGGAAAGTGACATTGAAGATGTATAAAAAGGTAACTTAGCAGTCAACATAAATATTAGCAACCAAAGTTTGTTAACAAACACATCCACACATATTGGCAGTAGAGAAATCAAATATGAAAAGCAGATGACAACAATGAATAGCTGAACTATTAACTCATTTTTACAATGTTAAATTGCTTTAATTGGAGTTTATTCTGCAAAGTGAGGGTTTTAAAAATATTGTAAACTCATTACATAACTATTTCTAGGGCTCTTGTGGCACAGTAATAGTGTTTCTGCCTCTGGGCCAGAACGCCTGGGTTCAAATCACACCTGCTCCAGAGATGTATCATACCATGTATGAACAGGTTGATTAAAAATATCTATAAATTATTACTTCAGTTTAGATTTGATTGTTCAGACACTTACTCATAAAATCATTGGATAAAAATATTCAAAATAATTTGTGAACTGACATATTACAAAATAAATATATGTAACATCTGTGGGGTCCTGAATCCTAGGATAGCACCAGTTACTAAATCTAGTTATTCTCCCTCAATAGCAGCTGTAGAATATTACAAAGGATCACATCAACAAATCCAAAACATGCCATTAGAGCCAAATAAAATAATCATTGAAGTCTGTACTCAAAAGCCCATTAACTACCTAAATCAGAAACTGTTCCTACGTTATGTTCTGTGAATACAGGCTTGTAACCATGTTCCGAACTTCATAAACTCATTATCAAGATATGAAAGTACCAATTGCAACTTCATATAACCCAATTAAGAGCCCTTTTAAATATACATTTCCCTTTTGTTTCTTCAAACAACATGTCAAATATTAACAGGTGATCTCATTATGGTTCAGTTGGAAAATTGTCAAACAAACAATCATACACAGATGTTTATAGCAGGTTACATATCACTATCAGCTGATCATTCAGATCCTACTAATTACATAAATCACATTATACAATACAAGCAAGCACACAGTGGGTAGTTGTACTGTAGTCAAAAATTGAGTTTCAGGTATGCAGCCCTTAAGTACAAACTTTCATACTGTGAAGCACTGATGTCAAATAGAACACAATAAATGCAATCAACATATATTGCACAAAAACTGACATGGACTCACATTGCATACATACAATGGATTGATTATTGGTTTTGAATGTGTGATCCTTTCTGATTAAAAACGAGGAAGTATGGAGGTAACTGCTAGTTAACATGGAGGGGAATGCTTTATAAAGGTGAAAAAGCTCGAGCTTTGGTTAGCCCTGGCTGTTTCAGGCATCAGTGTTTCTTCCCCACAAGTGTATGTACAAATATAACCAATTCAATCGAAAACATGAAAACTCTGCACAGTAAAAACCAACAGTGGCAGCCAAGGTTTGTAAAATTCAACAACTGAGGGCTGCAGTCTCAGTACAATTGGTCTTCTTGTCATGCAGGGTTAATTACCACAGTATGTCCTTGATAATCAAATCAACTATCAAAATGCAGTCAGCCCAAAGTTGCATCGACATGACAACATGCCAGCAAAATCTGACCAGGTATCTAAGGCTGGGTCGTACCTCTGCACCATGTTCAGATATGATGATCCTGAATGACCTCCCACCACATAGAGGTAGTTGTCTACAATGGCTGCACCAACTCCTGTCATGGGAAGGGGAAAAAGAACCTTTTATGAAAACTCCATAGAACATGAAAAAATAAACAATATTGTGCATGTAAATGACTTGCAGTTGTGAAATACAATGATAAGAAACTTTAATAGAGGCTAGGATTATATAATCAAAATAAAAATGGTGGTTGGGGGGGGGGGGGGAAAGAGGAGAGTTGTGTTGGAGAGAAGATTTTCTAAACTATATTTAGAGCATTTTCTGGATCAGTAGGATTCTGCCTGAACAATGTAGAAGGCATTGTTGGACTT
This sequence comes from Chiloscyllium plagiosum, assembly GCF_037043375.1. Taxonomy (NCBI): domain Eukaryota; kingdom Metazoa; phylum Chordata; class Chondrichthyes; order Orectolobiformes; family Hemiscylliidae; genus Chiloscyllium; species Chiloscyllium plagiosum. The sequence goes on from NW_028270146.1 coordinate 39,676,828, forward strand.
GGAGAAAGAGGATCAAACATGTCAAGTCTCGGTATGAAAACATTTACAGAACAATGATTATAGCACCACATACTTCAGGTTAGCTTAGGAAAAGACAAGGAACAATTTAGAGCAAAAACACTTAAATTCTCAAAGTTGTGAAATCAACAGAAATGGCTGGGATATATCAGGACATACTGAGAAGATTGCAGAATACTAGCTATAACCTAATCTTTCAATTCTCCCTAGATTCAGTAGTGGTGTCAGTGGACTGGAGAACTTGAAATGTTATACCTTCATTCAAGAAAACAGTGCAAAAGATGAATACAGCAACTACAGACCAACCGCAGCGGTGGATCAGCTTTTAGAAACAATAATCGGGGCAAATTTCAGTCATTGAAAAAAATTTGCATTAAAGATCATTTTGTTCCAGGAAAATTACAGGAATGTTTCTCAAAAACCTCAGAGGTCAGCATTTTTCTGTAAGTAATGGAAATGGTTGATGAGGACTTTATCTAAAGGTATTCAATAAATGCACTACATCACATATTGATGTTCTTACAGTAACAGAGAAAGTAGAAGCATCGATACAACATTATGCAACAGGAAATAATAGTGGTCAAGAGTTGTTTAATAAATCAGAAAGCTTTGAATCTTGTAACAACTAGCTTGTTATGCATGATGCAACTTTCAAAAGTTGCACATTACACAAAAAGTATTCTGAACTGCAAGGAGAATAGTGATAGATTTTAAGATGATGTAGACTGATAGAACGAGCAAATGAGCGAGATAAGAAATTTAATGCAGAGATGCATGAAATGAAAACAATTGCTAGGAAGAATGCAAAGATTATTTTAAAAAGGTACAGTTCTAAAGGCGGTGCAGGAAGACATGGATGGACAGTATACGTGTTTGCTCAAATTATCAAATCGTAGCAGGCCAGGTTGAGGAAATGGTGAGAAAAATAAAGGAGATGTTGGGTTATAAAATAGGGGGAGATCATAAAAGCAAGAAAATTGTGAATAAACTTTATAAAAACACTGCTTTGGCTTCAATTCATGTATTGTGCTCAATTCTAGGCAGCATACTTTTTAGTACTATGTGTAGGCATCGGCGATGGTGTACAAAAGGTTTAGAAGAATGATTCCAGAGATGTAGTCATTCAGTTGTGTAGGTAAACAAGAACAGAGAGAGAAAGTTAAGAGGAGTCTGGATAATGAGATTTTTAAAATCATGAGGGGTCCAGAGTAAATAGGGAGAGAAAAATAGTTCTCTCTCATGGATACCACTTCACCTGACAAAGTAGCATTCTGTAAGCTTGTAATATCAAATAAGCCTGTTGGATTATGACCTGGTGTTGTGAGACTACTGACCCTTTAATGGATAGGGAAGAGGACAACACTCAGTTAAAAGGTGATAAGCAAGAGGACGAAGACACAGTGCATCTGATTTGGAGTGCACTGTCTAAGAGCACAGTGAAGGTCACTTCAATCATGGCTTTCAGAAGGGAATAAGGTAAGCAGCTAAGCAGAAATAAGTTTGCAGGGTCACAATTAAAGAGGGGAAAATCATAACAGCTCATGGTAAGAGCTAATATGGACACAAGGTCTCCTATGTAGTAATCATTCCATGATTGTTCCATTTGAGAGAGACAATTTAAGCCACGTCTTTAACAAAATTGAAGAAACAAAATGCATAATCAATTTTTTTCGTAAACTGCTAAATCACAAGACTATCTGTGACTATTTAGATACACATTTACCTGTTCTGGGATCACTCATTGGCCTGCATAATGTCCATTGATTTTGATGGGGTTCATACCTCTCAACACTTTGCAAGTGTGACACACCATTGTGTCCGCCAACAACAAAGATGAATCCAAGCATTGAACCAACACCAAAGTTAATTCTTTTATCAGCCATTGGAGCAACCATCTCCCAGGAATCTTTGCTTGGATCATACCGCTCCACACTATTTTTCCAAATAAAAGTAAAAGTAAAAACAGAGAAGCAAGTTATATCAGACAATCCTAAATCATTTCTAGAGCAAGACGAAGGGTTAGATAAATAAATGCATATGTGGCTCTCTACAAGACTACTACCAACAACTAGTAACCAACATCAATATTCAAAAACCTCAAAGAAAATAGGATGGAAATCGAAACAGTACACTCACTGCAAACTTTGGCTCCCCTCATTATGAAGATGTAGGTGTACCGTACATTTAAGGAGAGTTTAAAGCTAGTTGCAGAACTATCTGACAGCACCAAATGTTTTGAATAAGATACAATGTAACATGTGGTCAGACAGGTGGGGTAGCTTGTTGCCTAGAGACAAAAACAAATTTGAATTAGGCCAGTTTAAATTATACCCCTCCCCCCAAAAAAAATCAAACTCCAATCAGGTTTGAATTTAGTATATTGACAATATTAAAAGCCAATGACAATCCGATGTTTTGGGGGTATACTTCCACAAAAAAAATTGAACACCTGGGGGAGAACTGCCAAAAGACTAACAGTTGTAGGCTGCTAGTCAAAACTCAGAGATACCTGTCTAGAAAAGGAGTTTGCACAGAGAAAAAACATTGACACCAACCTGGAGAGGAAACCTACAAAGGGAAGATTCAACAGCTGTTTGGTTTTGAAATTTGACTTTTGGTAAATCTTAAATTGGAGGTTTTATTGGACTAGAAGGGAAAGTAAAAAGATAGATTAGAGGAAGAAGTTGTAAATTTTGTTACTTAATTATTCTCTGTTCTACTTTAAGAAATGGGCAGCTCGGTGGCACAGTGGTTAGCACTGCTGCCTCACAGCGCCAGAGACCTGGGTTCAATTCCCGCCTCAGGCGACTGACTGTGTGGAGTTTGCACATTCTCCCAGTGTCTGCGTGGGTTTGCTCTGGTTTCCTCCCACCAGTCCAAAAATGTGCGGGTTAGCTGAATTGGCCATGCTAAATTGCCAGTAGTGTTAGGTGTTAAAGGGGTAAATGTAGGGGAATGGGTCTGGGTGGGTTGCGCTTCGACGGGTCGGTGTGGACTTGTTGGGCTGGAGGGCCTGTTTCCACACTAAGTTATCTAATCTAAATAAAGTTGTTACTTTTTAACTTTAACTGGTTCTTGGCCTCTTGAATTTTCACAGACTACTGCACAGGATAAAGTCTTTTGTGTTGCTGGTTTAAAACTAACAGAGGGGGTTTACCCCATGTCGTAACACCCTACCATTTTTTCCACTTATTCTTGCCTTTCTGAAGGTACGGACTCCTCCAGGGATAGTTTCATAGGTCAGAGGTTCTCTAATGCTTGTATGAGTGAGGCCATAAGTAAGCGTTGACAACTTATTTGACTTAAGATGTCATATGTTAATTTAAAAAGTTTCTTCTTCACCTCGCTCCCACAACCAGCCTCCCCCTCCTAATCAGTTATTAGTAAACTCGATTAAAAGAAAATGTGCCCACTTGCACATACTGGTAGCTACCTATTTTAAAACCGTGCCCAATTCTGACAGACAAAGAATACACATGCCTGATTTAATATTTAGCATTTAAACAAGGCTGGGCAATCAGCATTAATGGATACATTTTCAGTGTCAACACCGCAACCAGATTCCACTGCCAATCAATGAGCAATCTCATCTCGTACAGTACAAATGTTGGTTTTCCTCTAAAATTGATGTTCTTACAGATTATCTTGATTAATGCATGATAAAGCATGGACAAAATGGTCTGTTTCTAAGCAATACTCAAATACAAATCATTTTGATATCTAAAGTAAGATAACATACAACTTTATGGAAGTTTAAAATATTGAATCTTATGGGATAAACATTATACAGATTTACCTGTTCATGTGAGCAGGGCCATATCCACCTATGGCATATATCATTCCATCTAAAACTGCAGCTGCAAAACAGCTTCGACTTTTCCCCATAGGTGCAACTGGCTGCCACTTTTTGATTTTAGGAATGTATTTCTCCACAGATTGCAAGTAGTTTTCCCCATCATAACCACCTAATGCATACAGTTCACCAGCTAATACAGCCACTCCAAGCGTGCTTCGACATTCATTCATTCTTTCTGCAGTCGTCCACTTGTTTGTCTCCGGATTCCAACCTTCTACCAAATTCTCGTGTTTCCGATAATTAATGCCTTGCTGAATGTGGGTTGCAATTCCTCCAACCACGTAAAGCTTCTGATCGACAACAGCAACTCCACATTCATAACGTGGACTACTAAGTGGTGCTAGACCTGTCCAGGAGTCTGTCTGAGGGAAGTACATCTCTACACTGCAACAGAAATGGAAAAAGAAAATGACACATTAAATGTTAGTCTGTTTATAACAGTGTCATTTATATAATCACTTCAAAGTATCTTAAAAACACATCACAGAAGAATGAAAATACAAAATAAAATTCAGTGTCAAAGTGAATATTAGGATATGAATAAAAAAACGTGTTCAAAGTTTGTGAGAAGATTTGTAGCTCGGGTGCTCATTGCTGTGGTTCTGTTCGCCGAGCTGGAAGTTTTTGTTGCAAACATTTTGTCCCCTGTCTAGGTGACATCCTCAGTGCTTGGGAGCCTCCTGTGAAGCGCTTCTGTGGTGTTTCCTCCGGCCTGTCCCTGCCGCTTCCGGTTGTCAGTTTCAGCTGTCCGCTGTAGTGGCCGGTATATTGGGTCCAGGTCGATGTGTTTGTTGATGGAGTTTGTGGATGAGTGCCATGCTTCTAGGAATTCCCTGGCTGTTCTTTGTTTGGCTTGCCCTATAATGGTAGTGTTGTCCCAGTCGAATTCATGTTGCTTGTCGTCTGCGTGTGTGGCTACTAGGGATAGCTGGTCGTGTTGTTTCGTGGCTAGTTGATGTTCGTGGATGCGGATCGTTAGCTGTCTTCCTGTTTGTCCTATATAGTGTTTTGTGCAGTCCTTGCGTGGGGTTTTGTACACTAGTTTTGGTCATGCTGGATATTGGGTCCTTCGTTCTGGTGAGTTGTTGTCTGAGTGTGGCTGTTGGTTTGTGTGCTGTTATAAGTCCTAGTGGTCGCAGTAGTCTGGCTGTCAGTTCAGAGATGTTCTTGATGTATGGTAGTGTGGCTAGTCCTTTGGATTGCGGCATGTCCTCGTTCCGTTGTCACGAACATTAACTAGCCACGAAACGACACGACCAGCTATCCCTAGTAGCCACACACGCAGACGACAAGCAACATGAATTCGACTGGGACAACACTACCATTATAGGGCAAGCCAAACAAAGAACAGCCAGGGAATTCCTAGAAGCATGGCACTCATCCACAAACTCCATCAACAAACACATCGACCTGGACCCAATATACCGGCCACTACAGCGGACAGCTGAAACTGACAACCGGAAGCGGCAGGGACAGGCCGGAGGAAACACCACAGAAGCGCTTCACAGGAGGTTCCCAAGCACTGAGGATGTCACCTAGACAGGGGACGAAACGTTTGCAACAAAAACTTCCAGCTCGGCGAACAGAACCACAGTAAAAAAATATGTGTCTTTATCTCCCCCCACCTTAAATGAATTTTGGACACAAAATCACATTGAACTCTTCATTCACTGCTGTTGCCTTTGCCTTCGTACCCATTTCTTTGGGCAAGAATACATCCCATAGACCCCTTTACCCACCTCCAACATTCTCCCTCCACCTGAACCCCTCCTCTGGCCTTTTACTTGCACTCGAGCTTCATTGAGAACTGTCGATGTGACACGTGTCACCTCAAATTTCTCTGCCAACCTATCTCCCCTTGAACCGAATATACTTTGTGCTCTCAGATTCAATGTTGACTTTGTAATTAAGTCTGCTGGTGGGGTTATTGTCGGCTGGTGCACTGACTATTACATTGCAGAGGCTTTATATTGAACTTACAGTCCAGAAAGCTGTAAAGTTCAATTTTAGGGCTTGAGGCACCCATGTCCATACCCCAAACTCCCACAGCACGCCTGGTTATCAAAGGTTTGCTATTACACACAACCCATTGTTAACCCCTAATACTCCCCATTAGCAACTATTTATTCTCCTAGCGTGCCCATTATTCACTCCTTTGTCCAACTGTTTTCTCTTAGAGCTCTATCACCACCTATCATTTACTTCTTACCCACTCCATCTTCTGCATAAAAAACAACTGTTTTCCAGCTACCATCAGTTCTAAAGAAAGGTCAGTGGACCCGAAATGTCCAGATACTGCCAGACCTGCTGAGCTTTTCCAGAAATGCCAGTTTTGTTTCTGATTTCCAGAACCAGCAGTTGTTATCAGTTTTTATTTGTCAAAGAAGGCGGCTTTGGAGAATTCAGGGAGACATGGTGAAAAAGGGAGTGAGAGACAGCAAGAGTGTATTCCATTGGATTATGCAAGAGCATTTGTTAACAAAGTTGCTGAAATGACATTGGTAGATTTTAAAAAGGACAAGAATTAAGTGTTTGGGGGTGGCGGAAATACCAGAACGTGGGGCCTAGTCAGCTTAAGACATTGCAGCAGAATGGTGAAGTGACTGAAGTGGAGACTCACAACAGGCAAAATTGTTAAGGAGCAGAGATCCAAGACTTGTGTGGAGCATGTGGTAACATAAGATAGGAAGGGGAAAAGCCTTGGAGAAATGGAAAGATGAGGATTACAAAATTGAGACATTACCAAGAATGGAGCCCTGAACATAGGATGATCAGAGCTTGCTGGAGTTATGATAGAAGCAGCAGAATTTTATAATATGAAATATTTAAAATAAGCTTAAGTTTCTGAAGGGTGGAAGTGTTACTATCATAGAGACAATTCATGGAAAAGCAAACACTATATTTTTGTGTCTTCAGCACAAAAGTACTGGAACAAAATCAGTAGATTCAACTTGCAGCATCAGGATGGAGAGAAAGAGTGAGACAGCGTGACCGGGAAAGAGAGTGAGAGATGTGTCAAATCTGATTACTTTTGGTCAAAACAGACAGACAATCAGAACAGTTGTCTGGAGACAACAATTGCATGGGTGTATAGTTCTGCAGTTAATGAGCTGAGGCTATGGTGAAGTTAGGCAATTAGACAACTCAGGAATGATGGGTGAACCTACACAGAATATCTTCAAATGTAAAAAAAAAAATTAGAAATCCATTGCAGAGCAGTAGTCAGAGAATTTTGCCAGAATGTCTTTCCTCAAATTTGTGAGACCAAAACTGCACACAATATTCCAGGTGCGGTCTCACCAGGGCCCTGTACAACTGCAAATATCAAGATTATTTACAGAAGAATGGTCATGGATACTGGATGTAGGTTTGTTCGTTGAGCTGGAAGGTTCATTTCCAGATGTTTTGTCACCCTACTAGGTAACATCTTCAATGGGCCTCAGGGGAAGCACTACTGATAATTCCTGCTTTGTTTGGGTTTCTTTGGGTTGGTGATGTCATTTCCTGTGGTGAAGTCACTTCCTGTTCTTTTTCTCAGGGGATGGTAGATGGGGTCTAACTCGATGTGTTTGTTGATGGAATTCTCGTGTGATTCCAAAACACGTCCAAAAACACGTCCACTCTCCCCTACAAATGCATCTCGGAAATGACTGCGCGACTACTCAGACCCCTTGGCATCACAGTAGCCCACAAACCCACCAACACACAAACAGCAGCTAATGAACTTGAAAGACCCTATACAGACAACAAGGAAAACTAATGTCATTTACAAAATACCGTGCAAGGACTGTAACAAACACGAGATTGGGCAAACAGGCAGAAAACTAGCCACCAGGACACATGAACACCAACTAGCCACAAAAGGACATGACCCTCTCTCACTAGTATCCTTAAATACGTATGAGGAAGGACATCACTTTGACTGGGACAACACATCCATCCTATGAGAAGCCAAACATAGACAAAGATGAGAACTCCTAGAAGCATGGTATTCCAACCGGAACTCTATTAACAAACACATCGAGTTAGACCCCATATATCACCCCCTGAGAAAAAGAACAGGAAGTGACTTCACCATTGGAAATGACATCACCACCCCAAAAGAAACCCAAACATATAAATAGAAAGCAGGAATTTTCAGCATTGCTTCACCTGAGGCCCACTAAAGAGGTTACCTAGTAGGGTGAAGAAACGTCTGGAAATGAACCTTCCAGCTCAGTGAGCAAACCTACATCCAGAATCTCAACTTGAGCTACAAATCTTCTCAAAACTCGCTAAGGTCATGAATACTTTCTAAACTGTCTTAATTTGATATAAAAATGTCTAACAATCCCTTCATTCTAAACATTTGTATTTCATAGTGTTTTGGAAAAAATGTAAATGAAATTATCAACCTACCCAAGGCCAATAAAACGAGCTGGGTTGTCTAGTCAGTCTGGTTTTTTTATATTGCGGACATATCACATTTGTACTTAACACAGCAAAAGTTTAAATAAGTCTATTGTAGATCAACAAAATATAGCACAAAAGTCATTAGAGCCAAATCATTTTTAATAAAATGAAGGAATGGCAAATGCATTTGACAGCTTACTTCATTTAACCATTCTTATACAGCAATTTTTTTTTTAAATTCACTCATAGTACATGGATGCCATAGAGTGGCCACCATTTATTGGCTGTCCCTAGTTGTCCTTGAGAAGGTGGTGGCGAACTGCTTTATAAGCATATAATCATGTGGTAAGAAAATAAAACCTACCACTTTCAATGACTTAGTAGATGGAAACACTATATAATGTGGAATGCTTCTATTTACATTCAATACTCAATTACAAATCAATTAAATTATATCCACCAAAACAATATTTTATTTGTATATGAGGCATGTTTTCTACTTTCACTATTAATATAAAACAACATTCATTAATTTGAATTCAACTTCATCATCTTACCTGTCTAACGTAGCAAACAGTCCGGTTTTTCCACCAACAGCACACAGTACTTTGGGAGCACAACGTGGTCGTGTTGATAACTCAGTCTGATGAGAAAATCGGTGCTCTGGCATAAAATGATACTTAAGTGCTTCATTTAGAAGGTGTTTGCAGGTATGTTCATCACGAATTAACTGGTTTGCTTCATATAATCTTGTTAGAAACTTCACACTTAGCAATGGCAATCGCACACAGTGTAACAGCTGAGCCAAATATTTTTGTCTTTCTTGTACATCATATTTAATCCATGCCTCCAAAGCATAAAAAACAGACTCCTCAGTCACAACATTCAGACAGTCATTTGAAATAATTTCATCTAACTCAGTGTGATTCAATTCAAAAAACTCCTCTGTGTGACATACCTCTTCAAAATTCTGACAAATGTATTTGTTGGCAGCAAGATACAAGTCATGACAACCATAGGTTTCAGCAAATCGGGAAATGCCAATGCAATTACCAGGATCAAGCTGACTTTCAAGGAATGTACAACATTCCTTCAGTACTAACTTAATTTGAAGTAAATTTGCAGCTGGTAGTAAAGATTCCACTGTATCTTGTGAAATGAATATGGTTCCTGTATATGCATATTCTACAATAGCCTGCAAAGCAGTTTCATCAATACACTGGAACTCAACCTCAGAGTTCTCATTTTCTGAAAGGTTCCCAGTAAACATGGCTTTGAAGTATGGGCTGATGCTTGCCAGCACCACTTTATGGGCGTGGATTTTGACATCACCAACCCGGAGGACGATGTCACAGAGCTCACGATGCTGCCGAAGAAGATTCAATCCTTGCAGTAACTGCTCAGAATGTGGATGAGTCAGATTAGCAAGCATGTAGGATTGAGGAGACGGGTCCATCTAAAGGAGAGAATAAAAAGATAAATTGTCAGCATAAAATATCCACTGTAACTAAAAAAAGGTTTACTAGAAAAAAATTCAAGAAAATACATCTCATTTCTTCAATTTAAAAAAAAGCTTGAAAAAGTCTAACAATGCTTCTCAAAAGAAAAAAACTTCTAAACCAACTGTAATCCAAAAGGTACAACAGCAGCTATTAAATAGTTTCCTTTGATTTAGAACCACAAAATATTAATTTCAGGTGCAGTTACCAAGGGCTTACTGTCTGATAAACAGTTCCTTACTGGTGGACAAGTCACAGAATCATACAGCACAGAAACAGACCCTTTAGTCCAACTCATCCATGCTAACCAGATATCCTAAATTAATCTAGTCACAAAGCAATTTAGAATATTTTACAAAAAGTTCATTCAAATGACAGTACAGCAAGTACAAATACATGAATAATATTTGTATAACTGTTCTTTATCCTACTTTAAAATGGGCATTTGGGGCAGTGCCCTCAATAATGCATTAATCACTAGCAACATTATACAATTCAGTAACTATTAAATATGAAAGATGCCCACTTGATTGGCAAGTGGTTTAACAACTTGAAAATATTCCATGACTCTGCTCTCGTGGTTGCAGCCTGTCACATCTGGGTTACATTGTGCTTGACATACCAAAGTTTAGCACTCAAGCATTAGGAAAGGTTAAAAAATGTCATTTCTTTTTTTGAGGTGAATTGTATACAAAATTACAAAGGTTATGCTTCAGTTCTGCAGAGCACTGGGCAGACCATATACAGAGTACTCTTTATAATATTGGTGTTTTTAGCGAAGGAAGGATATAAAGTGTCGGAAGCAGTTTAGAGAAGGTTTACTGAACTAATAGCCGAATAGGTAGGTTGACATTTTTGGAGAGGCTAAGGTTATACGTGCTGGAGTTTAGAAGAATAAGATGAGACTTGATTGACACATGCAAGATCCTGAAGACTCTTGATAGGGTGTATGTGAAATGAACGTTTCCTACTGTGGGATAAGTAGAACTGCAAGGGCTCTTATGGTGCAGTGGTAGTTTTCCCACCTTTGAGCCAGAAGGTCCAGGTTCAAGTCCCAGCTGCATCAAACAACATGTCATAACACAATTGTACAAATTAACTTGAAATATAGCAAAGTAGAATTTGGGGTCATTGTTTAAAACTAACGCTATTGTCCATTTAAGACAGAGAGTTGCTCTTGTAACAAAATTGAGTGGTTTTCGAAGTTTCTTCATCAAAAGACAATTGAAACAGAGTTTGAATATTTTTAAAGTAATGGCAAATAAATTCTTGATAAACAAGGGGTGAAATGTTAACAGGGTAGGCAGGAATATAGAGTGATTAGATTGACCATGCTTTTACTGAATGGCATAGCAGGCTCACATGCACTGCAAAAACTCAAACTTCCTTCATTGGCAACTTCCGAAAGAGTAACATCTACCAGCTAGAAGGTCAAAGACAGCATTGGAGATGATGGCAATAGTAGTAATGTCACTAGACTAGTAGTAATCCAGAGGCCTAAGCTAAATATCTGGGGACAGGATTCAAACTATACATCAGGTGGTGGAATTTGAATTCAGCCATAAATCTGGAACTGAAGGCTCATCTCAGTATCATGGTCACTACTACTTTCATCGAAAGTTGCAAATAGTCTCAGGAAATCTGCCAATCTTATCTTGTCTGACCTACTTCTGACTCCAGATCCACAGAAGTGTGGTTGATTCTTAAATGCCCTTTGAAATCGCCTTGCATGCCACTAGGTCAAAGAGTAATTTGGGTGGGCAATAAATGTCCACCCCACCAGCAATGTCAAATCCCATGAAAGAAGTTCACTTCCAAGTCACACACCATCCTGACTTACAAATGAATCACTCTATCTTCACTCTTGCTGGGTAAATCACCAAAACTAACTAATCAGGTAAAAACAATGACTGCAGATGCTGGAAACCAGATTCTGGATTAGTGGTGCTGGAAGAGCACAGCAGTTCAGGCAGCATCCAAGGAGCTTCGAAATCGACGTTTCGGGCAAAAGCCCTTGGATGCTGCCTGAACTGCTGTGCACTTCCAGCACCACTAATCCAAAAACTAACAATCGCACTTCCGCCACACAGCCTGTAGCAGTTCAAGATAGCAACTTACTGCCATTTTTCCCCAAGGCATTTATTGATTGGCATTAAATTCTGGCTCCACCAGTGGCAGCCATACCACATGATTGAATGACAATAGATATAAACAATGTTTGCATAGTTGGAGAATTTTGGCTGGTGGTATTCATTAAATAACTGGCTAACTGTCCAGTGAATGGCTACCGATAAATTTCTTGCACCAGTCAGTTCAACTCCTTTTCCTTTACTTTAAAATTATGAAAAAAATTACAGACTGACTAATTAACCATAAATTAAAATCACTTCCAAGGAAAGCAAGTAACATGTGGAAGATTAACTCAAGTAGCACACTCACCTTCAAATATTTCATTCTACTTTATATTAATTGTATCCAAAATTATGAAGCCATAAAAAAAGTGATCTGAAGGGGACCTTGCAATATAGTGGTTTGCCCTTACCTGTGGGCCAGGGTTCAAGTCCCACCTGCTCCAGAGACATGAATATACATACTTGAACAGGCTGATCAGAAAATTAAAAACAATCTGAAAGAAAGCACTAAAACAGCTTTGTAAACTCTACTCTCAAACAAATGAACCACAATCTCTGAAAACCTTTCCCAAGCCATGAGAAATATTCAACGTTAAATTTCACGATATTGACACATAATGGGAGTGGTTATGTTCATGAACTTAAAAAATTTAAAATACATATTTTAGGGAAAGGCTCAGACAAACCATTTCTCAAAGTGATACTTATTCTTTTGAAATATTAGGTGCTGCAGAATTTCTTACTTACCTCAATGTTCCCCAGAATTTCTTTCTTACTGCAATCAACGGGATAAATGTGTGCCTATTAGGTAGGACAATTCAGTGACAATTAAGAAACAACAAAATGTTTTCAAATTAGGACAGCCTGTTCTCAGAAGGAAAAGTGGAGATATGGGAACACTTGGAAGCGTTCCCACACATTAGCTGCATGTTCTTCTGGAAGATGAATGCTCTGGTTGAGAGATGCTGCTGAAGAAGCGTTTGTGACTTTCTGCAATGCATCTGCAGCTAGTACACACCACTGATGGTAGAGATTTATGCTTGTTGACAGAAGGTGCTGAGCAAACATAGTACTTTGTTCGGGATGGTGCTGAACTTCTCCATGCTTGATGCAGCTGCAAGGCCAATTTCACTACTGGACTGCGAAACCAACAATGATAAATGGAATAAAGGACTTATGTTCATTGCAAGTTCCTGCCATTGTAGTTTCAACTCTGTCTCGATTGTGAACTTACCAGTAAAACTTGATTGCAATCTCATTCAAAGGGCACAAGAATAGCTAATAGGGAAGATTGAAATGTCTCTCTCTGGGTGCTGCCACATTTGATACATATAGAGTTGTGTAGAATTAAGTAAAGCAAGACTTGCTGAGAGTGTCAAAGTTGTTTTGTTAAACTAAAATGATTAATTCTAATAGAATTCCAGCAGTCTGAATTGCACAATAATAGAGTTGGAAATAAGAAATGCTAACAGTATAGCCCATTGAGGAAGTTCAAAATCACCACACCAGGTTATAGTCAAAGGGATTTATTTGGAAGCACTAGCTTTCGGAGTGCTGCTCCTTCATCAGGTGGCTGTGGAGTATAAGATCGTAAGACACAGAATTTATAGCAAAGGTTTACAGTGTGATGCAACTGAAATTATATATTGGAAAAGACCTGGATAGTTTGTTAAGGCTCTCCTCTTTTAAAATGACCATGTTGGTTTCAGTTTTTTCATATGTAAATCCTAGAACCTTTTAAAGTTACATTCTCAAGTGAACTTTAACAATAGGTGCCATATCAGCTCAGATAATGCATTGAAGATGTAAGGTTAAAGTGTTCCAATGTTCAGAATGATTCTATTTCTAAAAAAGGGATTTACAGTATCTTACATGGATTTATGCAGGTTTTAAGCAAACTAAAACGTAATTCTGCAAGTACAAATTTACCCCATAAACTTGGGTGTGCACACACACGCAGGCTGGGGGAGGGGAGGGTAGTGGTGAGTATCAGAGAGCGTGTATGTATATACAGATATGCATGAGTGTGAAGGGGTATAAGTCTGTGAGAGGGTACGTGTGTGGAGGTGTGTATATGTGAGCATATGAGAGAGGGTCTGTAGGAGAGTCTGTGCGTGTGCATGGATGCGCTTATGTGCTCATGTGAGAGAGCGTGGACTGGAGTGACCTGTGGTGTGACACATGAACCCAAGGTCCCAGTTGAGGTCATCCCCAGGAGTACTGAACTTGGCTATCAGCCTCTGTTCAGGCACTTTGTGTTGTTGCCTGTCCCAATGTCTGCTTGGAGGATGGTCACCCAAAAGTCTGAGGCTGAATGTCCTGGGAGAGAACACTCCTGGCTGGCGATTGTTGTGCGGTGTCCATTCATCTGTTGCCATAGACACTGCTTGGTCTCGCCAATGTACCGTGTCTCAGGGCATTCTTGCCTGCAGCATATGAGATGGACAATGTTGGCCAAGTCACATGAGTACCTGCCGTGTACATGGTGGGTGGTGTCCCCACATGTAATGGTGATATCTGCGTCAACATGATAAACTGGGCAGAGGCTACGGCAACAGATGAATGGACACAGCACAACAATCACCAGCCAGGAGTGTTCCCTTCCAGTTGGGGAACACTTCAGCGGTCTGGGACATTTAGCCTCTGACCTACAGGTGACCATCCTCCTAGGCAGACTTCAGGCTCGGCAACAATGCAAAGTGGCCAAGCAGGGGCTGATAGCCAAGTTTGGTATCCATGGGGACGTCCTCAACTGGGATCTTGAGTTCATGTCACACTCTCTCTCGCTCTCACTCCTACAGATCCTCTCTCATACGCGCACACATACACACCCCCACATGCACCCTCTCACAGACTTATACCCCTTTACATTCATACACGTACACACATTCTCTCACAGCAACCCCCCCCCCCCCCCCCCCCACACACCCGTACACATGCACAAAGGTTCATGGGGGAGTTTGTACTTGCAGAATTACATTTTACTTTGCTGAAAAACTGCATGAATCCACGTAAGATTGTGTAAATTCTTTGTAAGAAATAGAATCAGCCTGAACAAACAATCCAGGTCTTTTCCAGTATATAATTTCAGTTGCATCATACTGTAAACTTTTGCTATAAATTCTGTGTCTTATGATCTTATACTCCACAACCACCTGAAGGAGCAGCACTCCGAAAGCTAGTGCTTCCAAATAAACCTGTTGGACTATAACCTGGTGTTGTGCGATTTTTAACATTGTTTACACCCCATTCCAACACCAGTACCTCCAAGTCATGATTTCCATAGAGAAAACTCTTGCATTATTCAGTGCTTAACATCTCTCACTGTAATAAGCATAAAGTAATGAGGGGAATAAAATGACCCATTAAGATGACTGAATTTCTGTTTAATAAAAATAACTTTCATTAACTAATTGGCCATAGAGTCATACAGATACACAGCATCAGAAACAGACTCTTCGGTCCAACTCTACCATGCCAACCAGATATCCTAAGTAAATCTAGTCCGATTTGCTAGCATTTGGCCCATATCCCTTTCAATGCTTCTATTCATATACCCATTCGAATGCCTTTTAAACTGTTGTCATTGCACCAACCTCTACCACCTCATTCCATATACATACCACTCTCTGCATGAAAGCATTGCCCTTATGGTCCCTTTTAAATATTTCCCCTTTCTCCTTAAACCAATGCTTTCTAGTACTGGACTCCCCCCATCCTTTCCATGCCTTTTATGATTTTATAAGTCTCTATAAAGTCACCCCTCAGCCTCTGATGCTCCAGGGAAAATAGACCTAGTCTATTCAGCCTCTCTCCATAGTTCAAACCTTCCAACACTGGCAACATCCTTGTAAATATTTTCTGAACCCTTTCAAGTTTCACAACATCTTTCCTTATAACAGGAGACCAGACTTGCATACAGTATTCCAAAAGTGGCCTAATCAAAGATTAGCACAGCCGCAACATGACGTCCCAATACTCACTGCACTGACCAATGAAGGCAAGCATACCAAATGCCTTCTTCACTGTCCTATTTAGCTTGAAAGTGGAGTAGCAGGAATTATGAACCTGCACTCCAAGGTCTCTTTGTGTAGCAACACTCCGCAGGATCTTACCATTACATGCATAAGTCCTGACCTAATATGCCTTTCCAAAATGCAGCACCTCACATTTATCTAAATTATACTCTACCTGCCATTGATCAGCCCATTGGCCCATCTGATCAAGATCCAGTCATACTCTTGAGATAATCTTCTTTGCTGTTCACTATACCTCTAATTGGCATCACCTGCAAACTTACTAACCAGACCTCCTATGTTCACATCCAAATCATTCATATTAAAATGAAAATCAGCTGACCCAACACCAATCCTTGTGGCACACCTCCAGTCTGAAAAGCAACACTCCACCACCACCTTTGAGCTAGTTCTGTATCCAAATACCTAGTTCTCCCTGTATTCCATGTGATCTAAACTGCAAACTGGTCCACCATGAGGAACACTGTCGAATGCCTTACTGTTCATACAGATCACATCCATCGCTCTGCCCTCATCAATCCTCTTCCTCAAAAAACTCAATCGAGTCCATGAGACATGATTTCTCACGCACAAAGCCATTTTGGTTATCCCTAAATTAGTCCTTAGCTTTCTAAGTTGATGTAAATTGTGTCCCTCAGAATTCCCTCCAACAACTTGCCCATTCAGCTCAACTTTCCGAAACATAAATCCAAAATGCACCACATTAAATCTAGCCACGTGAAGGCAAAGACAGGCATATAATAACAAGAAAAGACACACAGTTATTCTTTGCTTTGCTGAATTGAGCCTACTCAGAGGCAGTTTTCACATTTTTCTCGTGTGAACTGCAAATTAGTTCCACTTCCTTGCATACTTAAATTTCTTTTTCATTTAAAAAAAAGTTAGAGTTATAATTCACTTCAATATGGATATCTGAGATGACAACAGTAGTGGGTAACCAAGGTGTAAGACTTGGACAACTTGACAATTGCTCACAAAAATATTTGATATTGTTCTTCATCTATTACAATAGGGAATAAAAAAGGAGTTGGCTAAAGGAATTCCATAAAAGAAGCATGAGGCACAACCTCTTGAATTGCCAGAAACAGTCCCAAGCCAAATCACACTCCCAGCTTCCTTGTTTTTGTGTACATTTTAAAGTCAAACATGAAGGCAAACACGTAATTAATCCAGAGGCCCAGGTAATGTTCTAGGGACCAGAGTTGAAATACTGCCACAGTGGATGGTAGAATTTAAATGCAATTAAGCATCTAATGATGACCGTGAATCCATTACCAATTGTTGGGAAAACCCATCTGGCTCACTAATGTCCTTTAGGGAATGAAACTACCACCCTTACATGGTCTGGCATACATGTGACTCCGGACCCACAGCAACGTGGATGACTCTTAACGCCTCTCCCTAATTGTCCAGAGGAGAGCTAAATGCTGGCCTAGCCAGCAACTCCCACATCATATGAATGAATTAAAAAAGAGAAAACTCTCTTACGTCACCTAAAAATGGTTCTCCGTGCAAACTGCAGCTCAACTTAGTGTTGTACAACTCAATAGTTTCCAATACACAATGCAAGTTCAAAATGATAAAACAAAAGCATAACATTGTGTACTTGGACTTTAAACTGCATTCATTTTATTGATGTTAATTTTTAAATAAAAATAATCCTTTACAAATAAAACCAGACACCATTTTAACAAAAGTTACAAACTTTTTTTGTGGTAGAGAGATTTGAAAAGTATAAACATATTACAGCCACCAGATCTTGATATGTACCAGTAGAATCTTTCAAAGTAAAATGCATTTGATTTTAATTTTAAATATGAAGCACTTTTTGTGTTACAATACTTGGTTTTTGTCATACAACAAACTTACCATTGTAATGAAAGCGAGCTGCAGTATTTAGCATTCAAGACGAGCATTTGAACCATTCAGGTAAATAGAATGGAGTTGTCATTGATGATCGTTCCTTTCCTCCAAAGCCGTCTGTCTCCCTAAACATTATTGACTTCTAATTACAACATAATGCTAGGCAGATTCTGTTACTTGAAACTTTCTTATGGCTGCCTTTTCACCATTATTGCCCATTTGAAAATCTAATGTGAAAAGTTTGAATTAATGCTCCAGATCTCGTTTAACAGCAGCTACAAACTAAATTTTCAATATATTAGACTTTAGGCCATGAATCCAAATTTAATCAATCCAACGAATATGTGCTTGCGTTAAATAAGACTTTTACGATTTATCAAATAAGGACTGTATTTGAACATTCTTCCGGCAGTTATATGGCCTTTAAAAAGGTAAACAAAAAGTTCGCACTTTTTAACATGTATAATTCGCTTTGTGGCGTGGTTTCATTCATACTTCTAAATATAAACGCAGACAACAACAAAAAAGACGGCTCATGCACTCACACTTAATTTCACAATCAAATATTCTAACTTTCAATAGTCAAACCTGTCAACTGAGTTATCCATAACATGAGGGTCTTAGGCCTGTTACAAGAAGATCTCCGACACAAGTAGCGACTATACTTAATTTTAAATTACTACATGCGAGATGTAAAATAATATGTAAGCAAACGTACCTGATATAATTACGATAATAACCAGCTCAGCGGAAGATGGGCTGAGAAATTTCCCAAAACCTATTAAACACAAATACAAAACAGGTGGGGGTGTGCGTAACTTCCGGTTCTGATCATTATATTTTCGAAACAGCATCCAAACGATATCTGACTGGAAAAACATAAAATACCGTATATGTTTAAAATTACAACACCCTCACAGCTGTCCATGTGTATGATCTATTTCTTTACAATTATTATCAAACATTGAACACCAGCTAACATTGGGATATGTAGTTTACCTCGCCGCCGCATCGACTTATCAACGGCTTTGTTTCAAACTACAATTCCCATCGTGCTTCAAAGCAGCAGCGCCACCAAGAGAGTGGAGGAGAATAGCGTCCGGGTTGGAGGTTTGATCTCTCTTCACCATGGAAGCGTTCGGTCGCGAAGCGGGTTCGTTTTGTTCACGTGACTTGGCTTGCCTAGTTACGGCCATTTTGTTGGGAGTTTTTTTCAAACCCCGGATTGTGAGAAAGAGATAGAGAACGCGAGCGGCCAGGCGCTATTGCGCGCGTCTCTGCATCTGTATGAGTGTGCGCGCGCGCGTGCGTGCGCGGTGTGGGAGGGAGTCGGGGGTTGGGAAACAGCCTGTTATGAGGGAAAGGCAGTGAGGTGGTGCGGTGCTGCCGGTACCGGCGGCCCAGAGGTGAACGCTGTGATTATTGTAAATAAAGGGTAAATGTCATGTAAACGATTGAATGACGTCAGAGAGGAAGGGATGAAGCCCTGGAGACGGCGGCGTTTACAGTCGCTGAAGGCGCTCGGCCGGCTGCCGCTTTCCGGCAGCTTTGATGGCAGGTTCGGTTGCCAAGTTGGTGCGGCCGGTGTTTGCTAAGCACGATCAGCATCGCCTCTCGACTGGTGACCGGAGTGAACTTTACGAGCGGCGGGGTGGCGGCCTCTTCTCCTGCAGGAGCAGCGACACTCGGGATGCCGTGATGTCAGTCAGGGGGAACGGCAGCCCAGCAGCTGCGGCGCCGTCCAACATGGAAGAAGATGTGATTCTCCAGCAACTCCGCAACCAGTCTTCGCACAAGCGCAGCGAAGGACTTAGGGCCCTCCGTGCCAACATCAGGCAAAACGCAGGGAAGTTAATGTTTAGTAATAAGGACGCTCTCTTCTCAAGTTTAAACGAAGTTCTCCTGGACGGCAGAAGGGAAATCAAAATCTCGTGTATTCAGCTCATATCGGAAATTATCCAAGGATCAGATTCAGATCTGGGTTACTGTAGGACTACCGTGTTGCCCAAACTTATATGGAGTCTGCGGGACGACAACCCAACTGTGCGCAAAGAACTCGTGCAAACTTTGCATGTCTATTTAAAATGCTCTATCATCTCGAAGGAAGTTTTTTGTGCTTTGATAGAACATGGGCTGGAAAGCCACGATCCTGATGTTAGGAAGGCGACGACTATAATTTTACCCATTTTGCTCACTAAGGAATTGAACAACGATAGCCTATTCGACGTGACCCTTTGTTTAGCTAAAAAACTAAATGGCGATAGCACGGATGACCCGTTCTCAGCATTCGCAACCATGGGGCATATAAAACATCATATCGGAGAAGAAGAATTTAACTCGTATTTAAAACGTTTGCCACCGTCTCTTAGAAGAGAGTATAACAAACTAATGGAAATAAGGTTTGAGCCTCAGGCCAAGTTAAATGGGAGTAACGTTCCTCAGGCGGAACAAAATAAAACATTTAAGACAAATTCGGGATTTCGTAGCAGGACAATCGGCAGTTTTGAAGATGTCTCCCAATTTTCTGAGCCAATTTCCAAGGATCATAATCTGGAATTTCGAATAATTCCACAGGAGTTGTATGTCCGACTTCTAGACCGAGAAGATTATAAAAGTAGAACGCATGCTGTTGAAGAACTGAAGAATGTTGTTGATGATTTTAATTTTATGACAGTGCCTACTACATCCGTTTTAGGTTTTATTGGCTTTTTATGCACTTTGCTAGATGACTCAAATTTTAAAGTTGTTCACGGTACATTGGAAATCATCAACTTGCTAGTCGTTAAACTAAATCATGGTGTGGTAAATTATCTCAAGCCTATTACATCTGCAACAATAAAAGTATTAGGTGACAATAAAGTTGTCACTAAACAGGAGTATATGAAAGTCTTTATGGGTTTAATGAAGCAAGTTGGTCCTCAAAAAGTGCTTGATATGCTGCTTGACAATATAAAACACAAAAATTCTAGAGTAAGGGAAGAAATATTAAATATTATAATTGCTTCACTTTTGACTTATCCAAGTGAAGACTTTAATTTGCCCAGTCTTTGTCATATTGTCGCACCAGCATTGACTGACTCTAAGAGAAAGATCCGCCATGCAGCCTTAGAGGCTTTTGCTATGTTAGCTTCATCTCTTGGTTCTAACAAAGCATTTTTGGTTAAGGCAGTGGATACAGTGGAGTTACAGGAAGACGGAGATGGTGTGATGGCTGCTGTGCAAGCCAGACTAGCGAGAAGGACCTTGCCAAAATTAACTCCACAAGGACTTGTGGAATATGCAATACCTATGCCTTCTTCTGCTCATGGTAGAGGGATGCAGATGCCATTAGGAGCAGATACTGAGTGGCTACTGGCTAGTGGAAGAACCCAGAGTGCACACAGTTACCATGGTGAACATGAAACTCATCCTTTGTGCTATGGATCACCAAGCCCCAATACTGATGAATATACCTCATTCAGAAGAGTATTAAGTGCTGGTCGAGGGAAGAACAAATTACCGTGGGAGCATGCAAGCTCAGTTACCAGGGCACCTGGTCAGACTAGGTTTTCAAACACGGCTCCTGCAGAACAGGTAAGATTTGGAGCATGCAAATTCAGTTAGCAGTAAAGGAGCTGCTAATATGAAAGCTGAATTATATAATTTTGATTTTATTGCGTTAATAACATGACATGACATTAATAAAGTGTCTTTTATCTTCCAAAGCAGTGCAAGTGGACTCAAATCATTAGTGTGAAATTTTGCAATGCTTTAAAAGTGATGATTTTGGGAGCATATGATTGAAATCCTTGTATCCTACAGAGTCATGGATACACTGTTCTTGGTATCTGCCAATACTGTTGTCAGAGGTTGGATGCAAGTAGCATGGAGATGAACTCTGCCAGTTTGTTATCATCTCTTCATGGCAGAAATGAGTTCAAAGTCGAGTTCACATCTCACGACTACGTTGTGCTGCAATCTGTTGCACCACTGTGCTGTTCAAGCACTGCAACTTTGAATTCATTCGAGTTTCGAAGAATGAAAGGGGACCTTATTGAAACATACGAGATTCTTAGGGGGCATGTCTGAGTAGCTTATTTTCCCCTGTGGGGAGAATCTCAGACCAGAGAGCATAATCTAACAGTAAAGGGTCATCCTTTTAAGACAGATGAGAGATTTCTTCTGAGGATAGTGACATTGTGGAATTCTTTACCGGGGGCACGTGACTTAGTGGTTAGTACTGCTGCCTTACAGCGCCAGGGACCTAGGTTAGGTAATAGCCTTGGGTGGCTGTGTGGAGTTTGCACATTCTCCCAGTGTCTGCGTCTGTTTCCTCCAGGTGCTCCAATTTCCTCCCATAGTCCAAAGACGTGTAGGTTTGGTGAATTTGCCTTGCTAAATTGTCCACTGTTCAGGAATGTGTAGGCTGGGTGCATTAATCAGGGATAAATGCAGGGGAATGGTTTTGGGAACGTTACTCTTCGGAGGGTTGGTGTGGATTTGTTGGGCCGAAAGGCCTGTTTCCACACTGGAGGGATTCTATGATGAATCTGTGATTCAGATCAGCCATGATCTTGTTGAGCGGCAGAGCAGATTCAGTGAGCTGCAAATTCTACTGCCGTTCTGCATCTTATGATTGATTGCTTTATCCTAGGCTTGAACAAATACAATTATAACTGATTTTAATTTGTCAAAATTGCTTATGGCAATCAATTCATTTAACATAGTTAGAACATAAGAATTAGGAGCAGGAGTAGGCTGTCCGGCATTTTGAGCCTGTTCTGCCACTCAATAAGATCATGGCTACCCTTTTTGTGGACTCGGCTCCACATACCCGCATTTTCACCATATTCCTTAACTCCTTTACTTTTCAAAAAAGTATCTACCTTAGCCTTAAAAGTGATTACTGAAGTAGCATCAACTACTTCCCTGGCCAAGAAATTCCATAGATTAACAACCCTCTGGGTGAAGAAGTTCCTTCTCAGTTCAGTTCTCAACCTGCTTCCTCTAATTTTGAAGCCATGCCCTCTTGTCCTAGTTTTACCTACCAGTGGAAACACTTCTATTTTATCAATTTCCTTCATAATTTTATATGTTTCTTTGGGATTATATTCATTGGGAGGAATCTTAATCTACTCAGCCTCTCCTCATGAGCCAACCCCCTCAACTCCAGAATCAACCTAGTCGACCTCCTCTGCACCCCTTCCAGTGCCTGTACATTCTTTCTTAAGTAAGGAGAGCAAATCTGCACACACTACTCCAGATATGGCCTCACCAACACCTTGTCCGGCTGTAACATTACCTCTGCTTTTAAACTCAACCCCTTTAGCAATGAAGGACAAAATTCCATTTGCCTTCCTAATTACGTATTGTACCTGCAGACCAACCTTCTGCGATTCATACACAAGGACACCCAGGTCCCTCTGTAAATCAGCATGCTGCAACTTTTTACCATTCAAATAAGAATCTATTTTGCTGTTACTCCTACCAAAATGTATGACTTCACATTTACTAATATTGTATTCCATCTGGCAGACCTTTGCCCACTCACTCAATGTATCTATGCTCCTCTGCAAAGTTTCACAGTCCTCTGCACACATTGCTCTGCCATTCATCTTAGTGTCATTGGCAACATTTGACACCGTACATGTGGTTCCCAACTCCAAATCATCTATAAGTTGTAAATAAATGTGGTCCCAACACCTGATCCCTGAAGCACATCACTCGTCACTGATTGCCAGCCAGAATATCAGTCATTGATCCCCACTGTTTGCTTCCTGTCAGTCAACCAATCCTCTATCCAAGCTAATACTCTACCCCTACACCATGCAACCTTGTCTTGTCTTGTAAAATTCATAATGAAAACTTCCAGCTGCTGAACAGTTTCTGTACAGCAATAGCTTTTCAATTCCTATGTACGATTTTGGACAGGCCATATGGCCAAATTACCTCAGCACCAGGTAATTATCAGGTTTTGAGCTTGCAAGCTTCAGCTTGTAGCTACACCTACTAGGAAATCTGCTGTCATTGTTATATCATGCTCATCTGTTGTGCTCCATTCTTGTGCATCCGTTGTAGCTCGTCTGTTGTCAGTCTATCTGTAATTCACCTGTACCTAGGCTGACCCTTCCTGCTTTCTGCTGCCCTCCAATTTGTCTTCAAGAAGAGATCTATGTAGCTTTTC
Organism: Chiloscyllium plagiosum; assembly: GCF_037043375.1. NCBI lineage: Eukaryota > Metazoa > Chordata > Chondrichthyes > Orectolobiformes > Hemiscylliidae > Chiloscyllium > Chiloscyllium plagiosum. The sequence goes on from NW_028270146.1 coordinate 39,700,788, forward strand.
AGCTCTGATCAAAAGACCAAAGCGTTGTTGTTTATTTTTCTTCTCTTGCAATTTCAAATACATCTTAGTTTTATTTTTCCATTGTAGCCAGGGTATCTAGTGTAAAAACAGAAAATAATGATGAAGCCCAAAGTTCTGATTTCGTTAATGATATATGGTGAAATGCTTCCATTTTGTATATGTACTCATAAACAGAAGAAAGTAAATGTAGTTGAGTGATTATTAATTTTTTCAAATTTGCATATACTTGTGTAGGGACTTGTTGTTCTTGTCTTGAAAGATGCCTATGACCCTTACTAAAAGCAACTAGTCAAGTTGTAAACACTTCACTGTAAACATATTGTGTGGTTCCATTGAGTATGAAGTTAAAAGGCATTTTTCAAGAAAGACCAGGTTCACAGAAAACCATTGTCTTTCTTATTGATTTTAGTACTTGCAAATAGATATTGGTGATGTCTCACCACTTTTTAAGAACAGGAGAAACTGCCAGTTATCAATCCACTTAGATTAGAGGTTTTTCTGGATAAATAAAATGTTTATTCTTTGCTGAATTACATTTTTATTTTTATATAAATTTGAATAGTTTTCTTCTTATATCTGATGTTACTTCATTGGGTCAAATCTAAATCTATCTGTCTTGATAGACAACTGGGTAAAGAAAAAGTATGGGAAGAACCTATGTGACCTGGCTTTGTTGCATTAGCAGTTGGGCAATCTAGAATGGGACTCTGTTCCTCTGTTGCAGATGGAGATTAATAGTCCTGCTTGTTGGATAGCCACATAGACATACTTCTTCAATGATAACGTGTCTTGACATGACATAACATTTTACAGTATATGACTGAAAGACTTTCTGATGTTGCACTGTATCACAAGTTGGTGCCTACAAAAGAGGACAGGAAAAAATTGGGAGGATACAAATGGAGTCAAACAGCAAGGAAACAAAGCCTTCAGTCCAACCAGTCGTTGCTGAACTTAATCCCAAACTAAACTAGTCCCACCTCATAGAGTCCTGACAGTGTGGTTGCAGGCCATTTGTAGTATCAAGTCCACACCAATCCTTTGCAGAGGAGCATCCCACCCAATCTCTGTATTTCCCATGGTCAACTGAGCTAGCCTGTAAATCCCTGGACACTATGGGTAAGTTAGCATAGCCAATCCACCTAGCCGCCACATCTTTGTATTGTGGGAGAAAACTGAAGCACCTGGAGGAAACCCACGCAGACGTGGAGAGAACGTGCACACTTCACACAGATGGTTGCCTGAGGCTGGAATTGAACCTGGGTCCCTAGTCTTGTAAGGCAGCAGTGCTAACCGCTGAACCACCTTCCTGCTTCTAGCCCATATCCCTCCAAACCTTTCCTATTCGTGAAAATTGTTGCTAGAATAATTTCAGACTGTTTACAATAATTCTTGTGTATAAACTTATTGGCTTTTATTATGTCTCAATCTTCATTCATTTATTTGGATTTATGTATTTTCACCTGAGTTAGTCCTGTGTTGGGCTCACCTCGCTACAGTGAGTTTCCTTTCATTTTACTGTGTTGCCTTCAAAACTGTAAACAGTGAGGCTTCGAAACCATCAGAGGCACACAACTTCATTTGAAGAGATGTTTTTGTTTCATGGTTCTCAAAGCAAACCAACACTACAATAAAAGTCGATACTTAGCTGGGAAGCTGGACTCTGTACACGCTGCCATTTTGATTCATCCATCTGAAACTATGGGCTGCGGTTTAGGCAAACAGTGAACGTTCACATTGCTGGACTTGGGAACCTTTTCTGACATTTGGGAAGGTTAATAGCCAGAAACACTTACACTTGAGTCTTCTGAATGTGGGGAGAGACTGGCCACCATAATTGCTGCATCAAAACCCAAAGTCCATCCGAACATAACTAGTATGAATTCAGAACATAGGAAGTAATATTGAAATAAATGTGCAGGTGTAAATTTTTAAATAGTTTATGAATAAACTTTAGTCCAGTGCAAATTTCCTGTTGGCTAATTTATAAAGCCACAGTGGCATTAAGCTGTGTAAAGCTCTGCAGTTCTCTCTAAGCACTGTAAAAGTTCCAAATAAAAGTGACTGTGGTACAAAACTAAGCAAGAGCAAAGTTACTCTTGTTGAAAATTCTACTGCAACAATTACAAGTAACAACTTTTCAAAACAGTTTGCTTCTGGCTGTCAGGAATGTATTTATTGTAAAATGCTAATAACAGAGAACTCTAATTTTGTCCACAGCTGTCACTTTTCTCAAATAAAAGTATAATCCTGAAATAAAAATATAGTGCTACCAGCATCTGTGAGGAGAGGAACAGGGTTAATGTTTTGTGTCTAATGTGACACTTTCTCAGAACTAGTTCTGCTAGAATTATCTCCCAAATTATCCCAAAATTGGATGGCATGGTGGCTCAGTAGTTAGCAGTGCTGCTCACAGCATGAGGAACATGGGTTCGATTCCACCCTCGGGTGACTGTGTGGAGTTTGCATGTTCTCACTGTGTCTGCATGTGTTTCCTCAAGGTGCTCCAGTTTCCTCTCACAATCCAAAGATGTGCAGGTTTGGTGAATTGACCATGCTAAATTGCCCATAGTGTTCAGAGATATATAGGTTAGGTGCATTGATCAGGGGTAAATATAGGATAATGGGGTAGGAGAGTTGGTCTGAGTGGGTTACTGTTTGGCGGGTTGGTGTGGACTTATTGGGCCGAAGGGCCTGTTTCCACACTGTAGGGATTCTACGATTATCTTGACAATACTATTTCTTACCCTGTTTCCTGAAAGATCTCCATTCTATTCTCCTAGTTTCTCCGTTTCTATATCGCATCCAAATTTAGGCCGTGGCACACCTGTCACTGAACGCCTCCGCATCTCATTCGAGTCTCGATACCATATCAGCAATCACGTTTTCGCGACCTGCTACATGCACAATTGTCAAATTGAATGGTTGCAACAACAAGCTCCATCGAAACAGTCTGGCATTTTTGTCCTTAGCATTGTTGCTCATAATATAAACACTGAAATGTTGTAATGCCAACACCAGGCTTAAAGTCTCTTTCTCCACCTTTGAATATTTCTGTTGATGAACATTCAACTTTCTGGAAAAACACCCGATGGGTCTTTCTATTCCCTCGTCATCCTCCTGCAGGAGCACTGCGCCGACACCCGCATCACTGGCATCGATAGCCACCTTGAAAGGCTTCGTGTACACAGGTGTGGCTAATACTGGGGCAGTAGTTAACACAGTTTTTAGGCTGTCAAACGTTTCTGACAGTCTGCTGTCCAATGAAACTTCTTGTCCTTCTTTTAACAATTCGGTGAGTGGAGCAGCCACACTGCTAAAATTCGGCACAAACCTCCAGTAAAGTTCACTCAATCCCAGGAACTGTCGTACTGCTCTTTTCATTGACGTTGTGGGAAATTCCTCCATTACTTTCGTCTTCGCCTCCCGTGGGGCCAATTTAAGACCATAAGACCATAAGACATAGGAGTGGAAGTAAGGCCATTCGGCCTATCGAGTCCACTCCGCCATTCAATCATGGCTGATGCGCATTTCAGCTACACTTACCAGCGTTCTCCCCGTAGCCCTTACTTCCTCTAGACAACAAGAATCTATCAATCTCGGCCTTCCACTGCACTCCGTGGCAATGAATTCCACAGGCCCACCACTCTCTGGCTGAAGAAATGTCTCCGCATTTCTGTTCTGAAATGACCCCCTCTAATTCTAAGGCTGTGTCCACGGGTCCTAGTCTCCTCGTCTAACGGAAACAATTTCCTAGCATCCACCTTTTCCAAGCCATGTATTATTTTGTACGTCTCTATTAAGTCTCCCCTTAATCTTCTAATCTCCAATGGATACAATCCCAGTATCCTCAGCCGTTCCTCCTATGTTAGACCTGTCATTCCAGGGATCATCCGTGTGAATCTCCGCTGGACACGTTCCAGTGCCAGTATGTCCTTCCTGAGGTGTGGGGACCAAAACTGGACACAGTACTCCAAATGGGGCCTAACCAGAACTTTATAAAGTCTTAGTAGTACATCTCTGCTTTTATATTCCAACCCTCTTGAGATAAGAGACAACATTGCATTCGCTTTCTTAATCACGGACTCAACCTGCATGTTTACCTTTAGAGAATCCTCGACTAGCACTCCCAGATCCCTTTGTGCTTTGGCTTTATTAATTTTCTCACCATTTAGAAAGTAGTCTATGCTTTTATTCTTTTTGCCAAAGTGCAAGACCTCGCACTTGCTCACGTTAAATTCCATCATCCATTTCCTGGACCACTCTCCCAACCTGTCTAGATCCTTCTGTAGCCTCCCCACTTCCTCAGTACTACCTGCCTGTCCACCTAACTTCGTATCATCGGCAAACTTCGCTAGAATGCCCCTGGTTCCCTCATCCAAATCATTAATATATAATGCGAACAGCTGTGGCCCCAGCACCGAACCCTGCGGGACACCGCTCGTCACCGGCTGCCATTCTGAAAAAGAACCTTTTATCCCAACTCTCTGCCTTCTGTTAGATAGCCAATCCTCAATCCATCCCAGCAGCTCACCTCGAACACCATGGGCCCTCACTTTGCTCAGCAGCCTCCCGTGTGGCACCTTATCAAAGGCCTTTTGAAAGTCTAGATAGATCACATCCACTGGGTTTCCCTGGTCTAACCTACTTGTTACCTCTTCAAAATTTGTCCGTGTCCAATAACACGGCCCAGGAAGGTGACTTGGGATTTGGCATGTCCACTTTTAGCTAGGATTACCACCAAGCTTGCCTTCCGAAGTTGATTGAACAAGTCCGATAAATGCTGTAAATGTTCCTTCCATGAGTGACTAAAAATCACCAGGTCGTCACACTGGCTCGGTGGTTAGCACTGCTGTCTCACAGCACCAGGGTCCCAGGTTCGATTCCAGCCTTGGGCGACTGTCTGTGTGGAGTTTGCACATTCTCCCTATGTCTGCGTGGGTTTCCTCCGGGTGCTCCGGTTTCCTCCCACAGTCCAAAATGTGCAGGTTAGGTGAATTGGCCATACTAAATTGCCCATAGTGCTAGATGCATTGGTCAGAGGGAAATGGGTCTGTGTGGGTTACTCTTTGGAGGGTCGGTGTGTTCATGTTAGGCCAAAGGGCCTGTTTCCGCACTGTAGGGAATCTAATCAATGGAAACAACACAGTTTGATAATCCGGCAATGACTTTATTAGTTAGTCTCTAAAATGTGGCTGGAGCATTTTTCATACCAGATGGCATGGCGTTGAACTGATATATTCCTTTGGCGTTACGAAAGCCAAAATTGCCTTTGCTTTCTCTGACAGAGGTCCTTGCCAGCAGCCTCTGAGCGAGTCCAACTTAGAAATGTAAGTTCCTTGTCCCATGTTTTCCACACAGTCCTCTAACCGTGGAATTGGATATGCATCAGTCTTTGTAACAGCATTGACTTTTTCCACCTATCACATTTCCGACGCCCCTCCCCCAAGTCCCTCCTCCCTATCTTTTATCTTAGCCTGCTGGACAAACTTTCCTCATTCCTGAAGAAGGGCTAATGCCCGAAACGTCGATTCTCCTGTTCCCCAGATGCTGCCTGACCTGCTGCGCTTCTCCAGCAACACATTTCCATCTCTAATAGTCCACACAAACCCGTTGGGTACCATCTGACTTTGGCAACATGACTAAGCATGAGCTCCAGTCACTGTAACTCATTTTGATTATGCCATCTTGGAGCATGCGCTCTATCTCCTTCTGAACCTGTGCCACCTTCAGAGGGTTATGCCTATAAGGATGTTGCTTAATTTGAGCAGCATCTCCTACATCTACATCATGCACAATTAGGTTAGTACTTTCCAGATTTTTTCCGCATATCTCCCCTTGTAATAGTAATAACTCGTTCAGGTCATTTTGATTTTCTTGTGGAAGATTAATTAATAATTTATCCCAATTTTTGACAAATTCCTCATTATCCAACTTGATTTGAGGAATGTCCAATTCAGAATCCTCTGAACTTGGTTCTTTCTTCTGTGCTGTAATCACTAGCACCTTCTCCTCTTGCTTTCCTTCCCTGTCAGAATACCTTTTGAGCATATTCACATGAAATACTTTGAAATTTCTTTACATCTGGAGTCCCTAGTTCACCTCACTCAATTTCTTCTCAATTTGATAAGGTCCGGTAAACCTTGCTTTTAAAGGTTCACCTATTACTGAAGTAACATCAATACCTTATCCCAGTTGCAAAATTGTGAATTTGTGGTTTCTTATCCACTTCCTGTTTCATTGTGTGCTGCAATACTTTTAAATGCTGTGTAGCCAACTCCCCAGCTCTATTTAATTGTTCTCTAAAATTTGACATATCCTCCAAATGTGTGGTCTCTGAATTCTGACTTATTAATTTCTCCTTGATCAATTTTAATGGTCCTCTTCTTTCAATGCCCAAAAATTAATTTAAATGGACTGACTTTGGTTGATTCATTTGGTGCATCTCTGATCGCAAAAAGTACAAGCAGAGCTCCCTTATTCCAATCATCTGGAAAATCCTGACCATAAGTCCTCAACATGGTCATTAGCGATTGATGCCAAGTCTCTAGCACTACCTGTGTTTTTGGATGGTACGTAGTAGATTTGAATTGCTTTATTCCCAAGTTATCCATAACCTCCTTGAATAGCTTGGATGCGAAGTTTGACCCTTGATCTGACTGTGTCTCTATTGGTAGTCTGTCTCTGGTGAAACATTTGATTCATTCTTCTACAACCCTTTTAGCTATGATGTTGCGTAATGGTACTGTCTCTGGAAATCTGGTTGATACATCCATTATTGTTAATAAATACGTATTCCACTTTTTGTTTGAGGTTGGGGACCTACGAAATCAATCAAGACTCTTGTGTCTTGCTGGAATAGGTATTGAAAGGGCATGTTTTATTACTGCCTGTGATTTTCTGATTAGCTGACATGTATGACACATCTAGCAAAATTCAACTGCTTCCTTGTGTAGTCCAGGCCAGTAAAAATGTCTTTGCATTTTAGCCTGTGTTGTCCTCACCCCTACATGACCTTCAAGTATTAACTCATGCGCCACTCACAGCACCTCCTTTCGACACCCTACTGACAAAACAATCTGATGATCCTGTGCCCTTTTCTCATCTGCTTAAATGTATGATGGTCTCCATTTCCTCACTAAGACATCCATTGTTAAATAATAACACATAGGGATGCATTCACTCTCCTCGATATATGCCTTTTGATATAACTCTTTTAAATTTTCATCTTAGCAGAGCTAAAGGTACTTGCATGTTTACCTATTTGCTCCTGCTCTGTTCCACTTATCTGATCAAAAAAGTCTCTGGTAATGCTATTTCAGCTTCCTTATCTATACCTTTTGATCTCTCCTGCTTCAGCTTGTGCCTCTGTAACCTTGTTAAGACACAATCTGGGAGAATTTCCAAATAAGACTCCTGCTGCAGTGCTTCAGTTGCCTGAGTCTCCAATGGCTTTTCAACTAGGGTAGGCAGCATGTCAACCAGTGAACGAATTAGATCATTTGCGAGGACAATTTGTATTCCTGGAGCTGAGAGTTAGTCCAGTACTCCTACCACAAATCTTCACTCTTCTCTCGACATTCTAGCCTCACTTTACATAATTGAGCACTTTTTGTCTCACCATGGATTCCTGTTATCAGTACCTTTTCTGGCAGTAGTCCCTCAGGAGTACATATCTCCCCATCCTTCAGCATCACAGACTGAGAGGATCCTGTGTCCTTTAATATTGTAACCTCTTTACCTGCTACTCCTGGCCTTTGTGAATAAACATTACCTTTGCAGTATATTTTTTAAACAAATCTGGCACTTCCTCCTTACCCAACCTCTGATCATCTTGTACATTCTGAGGCTGTTGTCTAACTTTTTGTTACTAGTCCAACGAAACTCTCAGGCTTGTCCGGTTTTCCTACATCTGGCTTTCTCCTAGCCCACCAACACTGATTTCATGTGGCCCATTTTATGACAATGAGAACACCGGAGCTTTTTAACTTCTCTGTCTCCTTCAAGGGTTTTCTTTTTACCCTGTGGTAAGTTCTCCTAATGATCTTCACTGAGATCTACCTTCCCTTTTCCAGTGAGGATTTCTCTTTGCCCCAATTTCTATCCCTCATGGACTGAAATTGATTCTGGAAGCCAAACCGTGTTTTATGGACCAGCTCATAATCATCAGCCACTTCAGCTGCTAACCTTGCCATTTTATCTTTCTGGTCTTCCACATGAGTTCTCACTACTTCCTCGCTAAGGTCACCTTCAGCCTTTATCTCCAGCCTTTTAAGCTGACTTCCCTTTTTAAGTGTCAATTCTGACGTTCAAGCATTCTCTCCTTTTTCTTTCTCATCTGCTCTCTTTTTCCCTCTCTTCTGCGTTTAATCGTAACTCAAACTGTCTTTTCCTTATCTCTCACCTCTAACTCAAGCTTCATGTGCAATTGAATTCCTGCCATTTCTATAGATTCTGATGGTGTTTCCAGCAAATTTAAATGCTGAGCTACTGCTGTAATTATCTCTCTTTTCCTGACAGAAGGGGGCAGCTCCAACCCCAGCTTGTCTGATAATTCCAGCAACCTGGTCATATTCACTTTTTGCAAAACTACTATGTTCACCTCCTCCACTTCCAGAAAACTCTTGGCAACTGAAAGAGCCATTGCTATCCCAAGCTTTGTCTACCCAACCAAGCCAACACCTGAAATAAATGACAAAAAGCAGTGGACCCAGTGCCGATCTTTGTGGCACACTGCTGGTCTCAGGCTTCCAGTCTGAAAAGCAACCCTTTACCACCACCCTCTATATTCTACATTTGAGCCAGTTCTATATCCATTTGGCTAGTTGTCCCTCTTTTCAATGTGATCTAACCTTGCTAACGAGTCTACCATGAGGAACCTTGTTGAATGCCTTATTGAAGTCCATATATAGATTACGTCCACCACTTTTCCCTCATCAATTCTCTTTGTTACTTCTTCATAAAGTTCAATCAAGTTCATGAGACATGATTTCCCATGCGCAAAGCCATGTTGACTGTCCCTAATCAGTCCTTGTCTTTCTAAATGCATGTAAAGCCTGTCCCTTAGCCTGCCTCCCAACAATTTGCCCAGCACTAATGTCAGGCTCACAGTCTATTTCTTACCACCTCTCTTAAATAGTGGCACCACGTTAGCCAATCTCCAGTCTTCTGGCACCTCACTTGTGACTATCGATGATACAAATATCTCAGCAAGGGGCCCAACAATCAATTCCCTAGCTTCTCTCAGAGTTCTAGGTTCTAGGTTTGTGGGCGGCACGGTGGCACAGTGGTTAGCACTGCTGCCTCACAGCGCCAGAGACCCGGGTTCAATTCCCGACTCAGGCGACTGACTGTGTGGAGTTTGCACATTCTCCCCGTGTCTGCATGGGTTTCCTCCGGGTGCTCCGGTTTCCTCCCACAGTCACAAAGATGTGCGGGTCAGGTGAATTGGCCATGCTAAATTGCCCGTAGTGTTAGGTTAAAGGGGCAAATGTAGGGGTATGGGTGGGTTGCGCTTCGGCGGGTCAGTGTGGACTTGTTGGGCCGAAGGGCCTGTTTCCACACTGTAAGTAATCTAATCTAATCTAATCTAAGCTGATCAGGTCCTGGGGATTTATCCACCTTTATGCATTTTAAGACATATAGCACCACCACCTCTGTACTCTGGACATTTTTCAAGATGTCACCGTCTATTTCCTGACATTCTATACCTTCCATGTCCTTCTCCACAGTAAATACTGATGCAAAATACTCGTTAGTGTCTCCCTCACTGCAGGGATCGGTATTGGGTCCACTTTTATTTGTCACTTTGTTATGGTCGAGGCCCAACCCCTCAAAACATTTTTTAGCAGGTAGCTCAGACCGTAACTTTGCTACTTGTTTTAGGTAAGTGTATAATGGATATTTCCAGAGTGGATTAGCTGATCCAACTGCCAAGTTTTAAACAAACAAAATTTATTTACAAAATTGCGAATGAAACACAAGAAACAGAAAATAGAATGCCGGATTACTTATCGTATCCAAAAACCTGACAAATTATTCTGACTTAATGATGGTGTTCCAAAAATACTTGCAACAGTCCCAATAAAGACATCCCTTAGCAGCAAAAGTAAAAATGAAACAAACCAGGGCTTGAAGTTAGAGAGAGAGAGTACCCGGCCACCTTTCTTCACACACACTGCTGCTGAACTGAATCAAAAACTCTAATCTAAACGAAGGTTAGCTACACAAATAGCTTGCCATCACTTTGATTATACTGTTTTTTCATAAGACATGAAAGCCTTAGACTGGAGGCATTATCTGTTAGGGGTAAACAAAAAGGGCCCCAATAAACCTTTCAAACCCACCCTGGTTGGAGCCTGGCCAATTACCCTCTCTGGGGGAAAAAAAACTCAAGGGCATTGTAACCTTGTAAAAAGACTAACATTGTGACAACTTTACAGTATAAATGATTAGGATGAGAATTTAGGAGGTATGGTTAGTAAGTTTGCGGATGACACCAAAATTGGTGGTATATTGTTGTGGGGGTTCTGTTTGTCGAGCTGAGAATTTGTGTTGCAGACGTTTCGTCCCCTGTCTAGGTGACATCCTCAGTGCTTGGGAGCCACCTATGAAGCGCTTCTGTGATGTTTCCTCCGGCATTTATAGTGGTTTGTCTCTGCCGATTCCGGTTGTCAGTTCCAGCTGTCCGTTGCAGTGGTTGGTATATTGAGTGTCATCCACAGATTCATTCAATAAGCACATCGACCTGGATCCAATATACCGACCACTGCAACGGACAGCTGGAACTGACAACTGGAAGCGGCAGAGACAAACCACTGCAGTCCTCTGCACACTTTGCTCTGCTACTCATTTTGGTATCATCTGCAAACTTTGACACACTAAACACAACTCCAAATCATCTTTGGAGGACATCCCTGAAGGACACCACTAGTTACTGATTGCCAACCAACATAGCACTCATTTATCCCCACTCTTAGCTTCCTGTTAGTCAATCAATTCTCTACCTATGCTAATACTTTACCCATAATACCTTGCATCGCTATCTTATACAGCAGCCTCTTATCTGGCACATCGTCGAAGGCCTTTTGGAAATCTAAGTACACCACATCTACTGGGTCCCCTTATCCACTGTGCTTGTAATGTCTCCATAGAATTCCAAGAGGGAGTGGCACGGTGGCACAGTGGCCTCACAGCACCAGAGACCCGGGTTCAATTCCTGCCTCGGGCAACTGTCTGTGCGGAGTTTGCACATTCTCCCCGTGTCTACGTGGGTTTCCTCCGGGTGCTCCGGTTTCCTCCCACCGTCCAAAGTGTGCAGGTTAGGTGAATTGACCACGCTAAATTGCCCGTAGTGTTAGGTGAAGGGGTAAATATAGGGGAATGCGTCTGGGTGGGTTGCTCTTCGGAGGGTCGGTGTGGACTTGTTGGGCTGAAGGGCCTGTTTCCACACTGTAAGGAATATCATTAGTTAAGCATGACCTGCCCTTCATGAACCCATGCTGCGTCTGTCCAACAGGACAATTTCTATCTAGATGCCTTACTATTTTTATTTGATAATAGACTCAAATATCTTCACCACTAGAGAAGTTAAGCTAACAGATCTATGATTCCCCATCTTTTTTCTGCCGCCTTTTTTAAACAGTGGCGTCATTTTTGCTGTTTTCCAATCTGCTGGAACTTCCCCAAAGTCCAGCGAATTTTGGAAAATTACCGCCAGTGCACCTGCTATTTCTGCCGCCATTTCTTTTAGTACCCTGGGATGAATCAAAGCCATGCGACTTGTCTATCCTTAGCTCCCTTAGCTTGCCCGATGCTATCTCTTCCGTGATAATGATTGTTTCCAGGTCCTCACCTACCTTTGTCTCTTTGTCAATTACTGGCATATTATTCGTGTCCTTCACTGTGAAGACCAGCACAAAGTACCTATTCAATGCTTTGGTCATTTCATCATATCCCATTACTAATTGTCCCTTCTCATCCTCTAAAGGATCCTCTAAATGTTTACTTTAGCCACTTTTTTCGTTTTATATACTTTTGCTATCTATCTTTATATTCTGTGCTAGTTTTTTCTCATGTTTTAACTTCCATTTTTTAATAGCTCTTTTTGTGGCTTTTTGTTGACCTTTAAAGCTTTCCCAGTTTTCTAGTTTCCTGCTGATCTTGGCCACTTTGTATTCCTTCTTTTTCAATTTGATAGACTCTCTTATTGCCTGAGACACCCATGGCAGATTACCCCTTTTTTCACAGTCCTTCCTTTTCACTGGAATATACTTTTGCTGAGCACTTTGAAAAATTACTTTGACATTCCTCCACTGCTTGTCAACTGTCCCACCATAAAGTCTTTATTTTCAGTCTACTTTAACCAACTCATTCCTCATTCTATTGTAGTCTCCCTTGTTTAAGCACAGAACCCTGGTATTAGATTTTATCTTCACACTCTCCGTCTGTATTCTAAATTCAACCATACTGTGATTGCTTCTTCCAAGAGGATCCCTAACTATGAGATTATTAATTATTCCTGTCTTGTTACACAGCACCAGTACTAGGATAGCTTGCTCCCTCGTCGGTTCCATTACATACTGTTTAAGAAAACTATTGCAGATACATTCAATGAACCCCTCCTCAAGGCAACTCTAACCGAGCTGGTTCGACCAATCTATATGTAGATTAAACTCTTCCATGATAATTGCCATACCATTTTTATAGACATTAGTTACTTCTCTGTTTATTGCCCATCCCAATGTGATGTTATTATTTGGAGGTTTATTGACTACTCCTATCAGTAACTTTTTCAAAGAACAAAGAAAGCTTACAGCCCAGGAACAGGCCCTTTGGCACTCCAAGCATGAGCCGTCTTCTTAAAATTTCTAATTTCCACCTAAGTGGATTTAACTTTATTCTCCATAGAACCTATATCATCTCTTAGCATCCCCCTGATATCGTTAGTGCTAAGGAGTGGCAGATAGAGTTTAATTTGGATAAATGTGAGGTATTCCATTTTGGTAAAACAAGGGCAAGATTTATACAATTAATGGTAGGGCCCTGAGTAGTGTTGTCGAACAGAGAGACCTAAGGGTTTAGGTACATAATTCTTTGAAATTTGTATTACAGGTAGACAGAGTGGTTAAGAAAGCATTTGACATGCTTGGCTTCATTGCTCAACTTGTGTATAGGAGTTGGGACGTCATGTTGAGGTTGTACAGGATGTTGGTTAGGCCACGATAGGCCACTGTGTACAGTTCTGGTTGCTCTGTTGCAGGAAGGACATTATTAAACTGGAGAGGATTCAGAAAAGATTTACCAGGATGTTGCTGGGACTGGAGAATTTGAGTTGTAAGGATAGACTGGCACTTTTTTCACTGGAAGTAGGAGGTTGAGGGGTGACCTTATGGAGGTTTATAAAATCATGTGGGGCATAGATAAGGTGAATAACAAAAGTAATTTCCATGGATAGTGGTGTTCACAGCTAGGGTGCATATTTTTAAAGTGAGAAGAGAAAATTTTAAAAGGAACCTTGGGGCAACTTTTTCATACAGCGAGTGATTCATATGTGGAACGAACTGCCAGAGGAAGTTACAACATTTAAAGGATATTTGAATAACTAGGTAAGTGAATAAGAAAGGTTTAGAGGGATATGAACCAAACGCAGGTAAGTGGAACTACTTTTGTCTGGGAAACATGGTTGGCATTGGACTGAAGGGTCTGTTTTCTTGCTGTATGATTCTAAGACAGGGCTGACCCATTTTCTGCACTTCTGTCCTGACCTTTGCCCCTCTGTCCCAAACTAACAATAGTGTTCCCCTTATCCTCACTTTCCATATCACTAGTCTTGGGATTCAAAGGATTACTTTCTGCTATTTTTGACACCTCCAATAGGTTGCTACAACCAAATGTATTTTCCCCATCTCTCCATTGTAGGTGTTCCCTCCATGAAACCTTGGTCCATTCCTCTCTCACTGTCAACACCTTTCACTACTTCTGTTGGCACCTTAATAAAAAATTAACAGCAGATGCCGGAAATCAAAAACAAATACAGAAATTGTGAGGAAAGCTCAGCAGGTCTGACAGCAACTGTGCTGAGAAGTCAGAGTTAACATTTTGGGTCCAGTGCCCCTTCTTCAACTTGAAAATGGCCCTTCCCATGCCATTGCAAAAGCTGTAACACTTGCCCTTTTATGCTTTACTGTTCAAGGTCTCAAAAATACCTTTCCAGTGAAACAACAATTTACTTGTACAAATGAACAAGCAACAAGAGTCGACCAATCTATGTGAGCCTGGTTCACCATCCAATAAGATCATAGCAGATCTGATTTTAATCTTAACTTTACATTCCTGCATAACCCTGTTAAAATTTAATCTCAGTAATCACGATTGTACTTATGTCTTCCTTAAAAATGTTTTAAGATTCTGCATCCACTAACGTTTGAGGAAGTAAACCTATAGAGAAAAGAAATCTCTGTATTTCAGTCTTAAGTAGGTCATTTTTAACCATGACCCCTGGTTCTGGATTTTTCCACAAGAGGAAATCTCCTTTTTGCATCCAAACTATCAAGTCCTTCCTGGATCTTATTTTTCATTTAAGTCAGCTCTGGCTCTTCTAAACTTCAGAGAATACAGGCCCAGCCTCTCATATTACAGTGTGCCTATTTTAGATTTTAGTGTAGTACTCCTTCTGTAAGCTGCTTCCAATGCATTAACATCCTTTGGTAAGTGGGGTGACCAGTACTGTATACAGTACTCCAGATATGATCTCATCAGTACCCTGTATAACCTCCCTGTTTCTGCATTCAATTTCTTTTGCAATAAAACATAGCATTCTCTTAGCTGTCCTGATTACTTGCACTGCCTGTATGCTAACCTTCTGCAATTTATTGCACTTCTTTCAGTCTAGTGTACTGTGTTTGCTGCTCACAGCATGCTTGCCTGTATACTGGTGAGAGCAAACATAAAGTGGGTGATTGCTTTCTGCAACACCTCTTTGTTTGTAGCAATGATTCCAACCCTGCCGAAATTTGCCATTTCAATACATCATCTTGCACTCATTAATACATTTCTGTCATGGGCCTGCTGCAAAGTTTTGGCATTAGAAACTCTGTTTCAATGGCCAGCAAGCATGACTGTTCAAAGAGTGAATGTCACAGTTTCAATTTTATTACTATATTTGTGGTATAACCTCTGGTTTATTAGCACAGATCCATTTGCGGTGAATATGCATTTTGGTTCTCTCCTTATGTCAGTGAGACATAGAGATGTACACCATGGAAACAGACCCTTTGGTCCAACTTGTCCATGCCAACCAGATATCCCAACCCAATCTGGTCCCATCTGCCAACACCTGGCCCATAACCCTCCAAACCCTTCCTATTCATATACCCATCCAGATGACTTTTAAATGTTGCAATTGTACCAGCCTCCACCAATTCCTCTGGCAGCTCATTCCATACACGTACGTGCAAAAGTTGCCCCTCAAGTGTCTTTTATATCTTTTCTCTCTCACCCAAAACCTATGCCCTCTAGTTCTGGACGCCCCTACCCTAGGGAAAAGAATTTGACTATTTATCCAATCCATGCCCCTCATTATTTTGTAAATCTCTATAAGGTCACCCCTCAGTCTCCGATACTCCAGGGAAAACAGACCCAGCCTCTCCCTATAGCTCAAATCATTCAACCCTGGCAATATCCTTGAAATCTTTTCTGAACCCTTTTAAGTTTCACAACATCTTTCCAATAGGAAGGAGACCAGAATTGCACGCACTATTCCAAAAGTGGTCTAACCAATGTCCTGTACAGCCGCAACATGACCTCCCAACTCCTGTACTCAATGCTCTGTCCAATAAAGGAAAGCACACCAACTGCAGCCTTCACTATCCTATCTACCTGCGACTCCACTCTTAAGGAGCTATGAACTTGCACTCCAAGGTCTCTTTGTTCAGAAACACTCCCTATGACCTTACGTTTAAGTGTATAAGTCCTGCTAAGATTTGCTTTCCCAAAATGCAGCACCTCACATTTATCTTTGGAAGGTTGGTGTGGACTCGACTGGCCAAATGTTGGGATTCTATGATATTTTGGTCAATGGACGATTTCACTCATGTTTAAGCAACACTGGCAAAGTATTATAAACATGTTCACACTTCAATTAGAATGGCCATTTATTTAATAGTTAACAATTGTATAAGCAGTCATTATTAGTTACAAGGTTTAATATTTTAAATATATTTCAGTTTATAAAGTACTATTTCCATTATTGATTCACAAGCTATTTCCTTGAATGAGGAGATTACCTGCTTTGACATTTTCAGTGTGTATTTGGACTGCTAATATGAAATAAATCCCTCCAATTTTATATTAACCTTGAACTCTGAAGAACTGTGCATACAGTGGAAACTCGATTATCCGAATGAGATGGGCGGGCAGTATTTCCTTCGGATAATCGATTATTCGGAAAATTGATTAAATGCCTTTACTCTGGGGCTCGGAGCTTTAAAGTCTGCTCCCCGTTCAGGAGACAAGCAGCAGCACACATTGCAGGGCACCCTGCCCCCAACACCGACCCCCGCTCGCCCCTAGAACCCAGTCCCCGTCCCCCAACCCGGTCCAACCCACCCCCCCCCGCATAAAAGATTATCTCTCCAACCACTTTGTTAGTATTCTGACTAATTTTATAATAAAGTCGATAACAAGTTCTTCTGTGGTGGCTATCTTAATATTAGAGTTATTGCACCTGCATCACCTCTTTATCAACATTTACCATATGTCTTTAGTTTAGCTCAGAAATGACTGATGCCCGTTATAAGAGAAAAATGAGAATAGCTTGTATTTAGTGTCAACATTTATTGCTGTAACAACAACAGCAAAAGGTGATTGCTATTTCCCCTCTCAAACTGACAACTTAAGGGCTCCACATAGGTCAGAAGTTGCTGTCAGTAATTATATGCTTCTCCCCCTCTGTTTCTCTATCGAAACTGCTATTGCCTGTAATCAATTAGATATATCCAAGATGGAGGGTGGGAAAACGTTGTGGCTGTAAGAACTGCTTCTTTGAGGTATTTTAGGTGTTGGAAGTGATTTCCTTGAATTCCAGGAGCAACAATTACTGCTTTATATGCAGTTGCATTGTTTTAGAATGTTGGAGAAAAAAATGTCAAAACATCGGCACTTTTATAAAGGAGAAGGACAGACAAAAGGCAGCACATGGTCAGTGAAGGAGAGAGAGAAATAAGCCTCCACTGTTAATTGACACAACAGTGAATCTGCATAGGTACTGCCTTTGCTATATGAATTCATGTATCTCTGGACATCGGAGTGCATCTAGAAAAACTTAACAACAGCAAAATTCACAAGTGATCTTGAAGGAACCTGTGTGGGAGAGCTCACAGCACAGGAACAGATAAGTGCATAATTTTAACCTGTAACCTTGCGGTAAGTCTACAGTAGTGAATAGACTGGATTCTTTCTTGATTGTATGTTTTATTGAAATCTGTCTCTTGATTAAATTGTAAAAATATACACTGTAAGTACTAAGTTAGCCTGGAGCACTTTTTATTTACAGCAAAACATGATGCTATTTTCTGGGTCTGTAGATTGTGAAGGAGCAAAGATGGCCTTTAGTAGAATGATATGCTCATCTTGTTGGATGTGGGAGTTGAGGGAGAGTGTACATGTTACTAATGATTATGTCTGCAGGAAATGTCTTTGGTTGCGAATCCTATCAGATCGCATAGATTGGTTGGAGCAACAGTTAGAGGCAGTGAGGAATTTATAAGAACCAGGGGGTGTGATGAATGGCATTTATAGGAAGGGAGAAAAGCCACAGATATAGTCAGATAGATAGGTTAACTCTTGGAAAGGTAGGAGAAGTAGGCAGTTAATACAGGAGTCTTCTGTGGCTATCCCCACTTCAAATAAGTATGCTGTTTTGGAAACTTTAGGGGGTGATGGACTCTCAGGGGAGTGTAGCACGAACATCCAAGTTTCTGGTATCGAGACAGACTAAAGGAAATGAATGGTACATCGGGTTCCAAGTGATCAGTTGTGTTAGGGGACTCTCTAATCTGAGGCACAGATGTTTGCAGATAAATGGAAATCCTTCAGAATTGAGATAATGAGAGTCCAGAGATAGCATGTTCCTACGAGGGTGAAAGGAAAGGCTGGTGGTTGGAGGCAATACTGGAAGACTAGAGAAATTGAGGTTTTGGTTATGAAAAAGAAGGAAGCATGTGTTAGGTGTAGAGACAGGAGAGATTGAGAGAATCCTTAGAAGAGTATAAAGGCAGTAGGGGTATACTTAAGAGGGAAATCAGAAGGGCAAAAAGGTGAATAAGATAGCTTTAGCAAATAGGGTAAAGGAGAATCCAAAGGGATTTTATAAATACATTAAAGACAAAAGGATAACAAGGAATAGAATAGGGCCCCTCAAAGATCAACAAGGCAGTCTGTCTGTGGAGCTGTAGGAGATAGGGGAGAAACTAAACAAGTATTTGTATCAGTGTTTACTGTGGAGAAGGTCGTGGAACATATAGATTGTGGGGAAATAGATAGTGACATCTTGAAAAAATATCCAAATTACAGAGGAGGAAGTCCTGGGTGTCTTGAAAACACATAAAAGTGGATAATTCATCAGGACCTGATCAGGTGTACCCTAGAACTCTGTGATAAGCTAGCAAAGTGATTGTTGGGCTCCTTGCTGAGATATTTGCATCATTGATAGTCACAGGTGAGGTGCTGGAAGACTGCAAGTTGGTTATTGTGGTACTGTGAAGGTGGCAAGGTGAAGAAAGGTGGCAAGGACAAGCCAGGGAAGTGTGGTGAGCCTGACGTCAGTGGTGTCTAGAATGTTGGAGGGAATCCTAAGGTGATAAAGTACAGACAGGATTTATAAGTATTTGGAAAGGCAAGGATTAATTGGGGATAGTGAGCTTGGCTTTGTGCGTAGGAAATCATGGCTCACAAACTTGATTATGTTTTTTGAAGAAGTATCGAAGAGGATTGATGAGGGTAGAGTGGTGGATGTGGTCTGTATGGACTTCAGTAAGGTATTCAACAAGGTTCCCCATGGGAGACTGGTTAGCAAGGTTGGATTGCATGGAATACCAGGAGAACTAGCCATTTGGATACAGAACTGGCTCAAAGATAGAAGACTGTGTGGTAGTGGAGGGTGCTCTTCAGACTGGAGGCTTGTGACCGGTGGTGTGCTACAAAGATGGGTTCTGGGTCCTCTACTTTTCATCATTTTTATAAATGATTTGGATGTGAACATGGGAGGTATAGTTAGTAAGTTTGAAGATGACACCAAAATTGGAGGTGTAGTGGACAGCAAAGAAGGTTACCTCAGTTTACAACGAGATCTTGATCAGATGGGCCAGTGGGCTGAGGAGTGGCAGGTGGAGTTTAATTTAGATAAAAGCGAGGTGCTGCATTTTGGGAAAGTGAATCAGAGCAGGACTTATACGCTTAATGGTAAGGTACTAGGGAGTGTTGCTGAATAAAGAGACTTTGGAGTGCAGGTTCATAGCTGCTTGAACGTGGAGTTGCAGATAGATTGGATAGTGAAGAAGGCGTTTGGTATACTTTCCTTTATTCATCAGAGCATTGAGTGTAGGAGTTGGGAGGTCATGTTGCGGCTGTACAGGACATTTGTTCGGCCACTTTTGGAATATTGCGTGTAATTCTGGTCTCTTTCCTATCGGAAGGATGTTGTGAAACTTGAAAGGGTTCAGAAAAGATTTACAAGGATTTTGCCAGGGTTGAATGATTTGAGCTATAGGCAGAGGCTGAACAGGCTGGGGCTGTTTTCCCTGGAGCATCGGAGGCTGAGTGGTGACCTTATAGAGGTTATAAAATCATGAAGGGCACAGATAGGATAAACAGACAAAGTCTTTTCCCTGGGGTGAGTGAGGGTATAGGTTTAGAGTGAGAGGAGAAAGATATAAAAGGGACCTAAGGGGCATCATTTTCACACAGAGGGTGGTGCGAGTATGGAATGAGCATCAGAGGAAGTGGTGCAGGCTGATACAATTGCAATATTGAAAAGGCATCTGGATGGGTACATGAATAGGAAGGATTTCAAGGGATATGGGTCAAGTGCTGGCAGCATTTGAGTGGGAGCAGCGGCCGAGTTGAGGTGAACCCGGGAGACTACAGCTAAGGTAAGAGTTTTTTTCAAAATTACTTACCTGTAGCGGGCATCGGTGTTTTGTTTTCTCTCTCCTTCACAGAAAGAGCGGGAGCAGCAGAGGAAGTGACGGCAAGCAGAGGGGCAGCCGAGACCCGGAAGCAGTTGGTGTAAGCTTAGCTGGGTTAGTTTTTTCCCCCTTTAAAAGCGTGAAGGAGAGGAACCCGAGGCACTACACGGGTAGTGCCTCCCACCCGCCCTCCTCCTGTAACCTAATAATAACATCTGTTGTGGCAAGCAGGTAAGTGCTGAATTTTGCTTGTATTATTTAGACACAGTTTTTGTTTAAACAGTTAGCTTTAGAGGGATGGCAGTGAAGGCAGTGCAATGTTCCTCCTGCAACATGTATGAGGTGAGGGATGCCATCGACGTCCCTGCCGATTACACTTGCAGGAAGTGCACCCATCTCCAGCTCCTCCAAGACCGTGTTAGGGAACTGGAGCTGGAGTTGGATGAACTTCGGATCATTCGGGAGGCAGAGGGGGTCATAGATCAGAGTTATAGGGAAGTAGTAACTCCAAAGATGGCAGATAGATGGGTTACAGTGAGGGGGACTGGGAGGAAGCAGCCAGTGCAGGGACCTCCTGCGGCCATTCCCCTCAAGAACAAGTATACCGTTTTGGATACTTGTGGGGGGGATGACTTACCAGGGGTAAGTAACGGGGCTCAGGTCTCTGGCACGGAGCCTGTCCCCGTTACTCAGAAGGGAAGGGTGAAGAAGAGCAGAGCAGTAGTAATTGGGGACTCGATAGTTCGTGGCACAGATAGGCGGTTTTGTGGGAACGAGAGAGACTCACGTTTGGTATGTTGCCTCCCAGGTGCAAGGGTACGTGATGTCTCTGATCGTGTTTTCCGGGTCCTGGAGGGGGAGGGGGAGCAACCCGAAGTCGTGGTCCACATTGGCACCAACGACATAGGTAGGAGTGCTGAGGATGTTAGACAGGCTTTCAGGGAGCTAGGTTGGAAGCTTGGAGTTAGAACAAACAGAGTTGTTGTCTCTGGTTTGTTACCCGTGCCACGTGATAGAGATTCGAGGAATAGGGAGAGAGAACAATTAAATGCGTGGCTTCAGGGATGGTGCAGGAGGGAGGGGTTCCAGTTTTTGGATAACTGGGGTTCTTTCTGGGGACGGTGGGACCTCTATAAACAGGATGGTCTACACCTGAACCTGAGGGGAACCAGTATCCTTGGGGGGAGGTTTGCTAGTGCTCTTGGGGGGGGTTTAAACTAACTCGGCAGGGGCATGGGAACCCAGATTGTAGCTTCAGGGTGCAGGGCCTGGAGTGTAGGGAGGTGAGGAACATGGCATCAATTTCCAAGGAGGGTGCCTGTAAACAGGGAAGTGGCTTGAAGTGTGTATACTTCAATGCAAGAAGTATACGAAATAAGGTAGGTGAACTTGCAGCGTTGGTTGGTACCTGGGACTTCGATGTTGTGGCTATTACGGAGACATGGCTAGAACAGGGACAGGATTGGCTGTTGCAGGTTCCGGGATTTAAATGTTTTAGTAGGTTTAGAGGTGGGGGTAAAAGAGGGGGAGGTGTGGCATTGCTTGTCAAAGATAGTATTACAGCGGTGGAAAGGACGATGGATGAGGACTTGCCATCTGAGGTAGTTTGGGCAGAGGTTAGGAATAGGAAAGGTGAGGTCACCCTGTTAGGAGTCTTTTACAGGCCTCCTAATAGTCCTAGAATCATTGAAGAAAGGATAGGGAAGGTGATTCAGGAGATGAGTGACAGTAATAGGGTGGTTGTTATGGGGGACTTTAACTTTCCTGATATTGATTGGGAAAGCTATAGCTCAAGTTCTTTAGATGGGTCAGTGTTTGTTCAATGTGTGCAGGAGAGTTTCCTGACACAATATGTAGACAGGCCAACAAGAGGTGAGGCCATACTGGATTTGGTTCTGGGTAACGAACCAGGCCAGGTGTTAGAATTAGAGGTAGGTGAGCACTTTGGGGATAGTGACCATAATTCGGTGATTTTTACACTCGTGATGGAGAGGGATAAGTGTGTACTACAGGGCAAGAATTATAGCTGGGGTAAGGGAAATTATGATGCGGTGAGGCATGACTTAGGATGTGTGGCTTGGAAAAGTAGACTCCAAGGCAAGAGTGTAAATGATATGTGGAACTTGTTCAAGGGGCAACTATTGAGTGTCCTTGATAATTATGTACCTGTCAGGCAGGTAGGAAAGGGTCGTGCGAGGGAGCCGTGGTTTAATAAGGAATTGGAATCCCTTGTTAAATGGAAGAGGGCGGCCTATCTCAAGATGAGACGTGAAGGTTCAATTGGGGCGATTGAGAGTTATAGGGTAGCCAGGAAGGACCTGAAGAGAGAGCTAAAAGCAGCAAGGAGGGGACATGAAAGGTCCTTAGTAGATAGGATTAGGGAAAACCCTAAGGCTTTCTATAGGTATGTTAGGAATAAAAGAATGACTAGGGTAGGAATAGGTCCAGTCAAGGATAGTAGGGGGAAGTTGCGTGTGGAGGCGGAAGAGATTGGGGAGACAATGAATGAATACTTTTCTTCAGTATTCACTCAGGAACAGGGCATTGTTGTCGATGAGAATACTGAGGCACAAATAAGTAGAATGGATGGCTTTGAGGTATGTAGAGAAGAGGTGTTGGAAATCCTGGAAAAGGTGAAAATAGATAAGTCCCCTGGGCCTGATGGCATTTATCCTAGGATTCTCTGGGAAGCAAGGGAGGAGATTGCAGAGCCATTGGCCTTGATTTTTATGTCCTCTTTGTCTACAGGAGTAGTCCCAGAAGACTGGAGGATAGCAAATGTGGTTCCCTTGTTCAAAAAGGGGAGTAGGGATAGCCCTAGTAACTATAGGCCGGTGAGTCTCACTTCTGTTGTGGGCAAAGTCTTAGAGAGAATTGTAAGGGATAGGATTTATGCACATCTAGATAGGAATAATGTGATCAAGGATAGTCAGCATGGTTTTGTGAAGGGCAAGTCGTGCCTCACAAACCTTATTGAATTCTTTGAAAAGGTGACGAAGGAGGTTGATGAGGGGAAAGCGGTAGATGTGGTATATATGGATTTTAGTAAGGCGTTTGATAAGGTTCCCCATGGTAGGCTACTGCAGAAAATACAGAGATATGGCATTGAGGGTGAGTTGGAGGTTTGGATTAGGAATTGGCTGGATGGAAGAAGACAGAGGGTAGTAGTTGATGGCAAAGTTTCTTCATGGAGTGCCGTCACTAGCGGTGTTCCGCAAGGATCTGTTTTGGGACCATTGCTGTTTGTCATTTTTATAAATGACCTGGAAGAGGGGTTAGAAGGTTGGGTGAGCAAGTTTGCGGATGACACGAAAGTCGGAGGAGTTGTTGACAGTGAGGAAGCATGTGGCAGGTTACAGCAGGATATAGAGAAGCTGCAGAGCTGGGCAGAAAGGTGGCAGATGGAATTCAATGTAGCTAAGTGCGAGGTGATTCACTTTGGGAAGAATAACAAAAAGATGGGGTACTGGGCTAATGGTCGGATACTTGGTAGTGTGGATGAGCAGAGGGATCTTGGTGTCCATGTACACAGATCTCTGAAAGTTGCCACCCAGGTAAATAGTGCGGTGAGGAAGGCATATGGCGTACTGGCTTTTATTGGTAGAGGAATTGAGTTCCGGAGTCCTGAGGTCATGATGCAGTTGTATAAGACTCTGGTACGGCCGCATCTGGAATATTGTGTGCAGTTTTGGTCGCCATACTATAGGAAGGATGTGGAGGCATTGGAACGGGTGCAGAGGAGGTTTACCAGGATGTTGCCTGGTATGGAAGGAAAATCGTATGAGGAAAGACTGAGGCACTTGGGGCTGTTTTCACTAGAGAAAAGAAGGTTTAGGGGTGACTTGATTGAGGTGTACAAGATGATTAGGGGGTTAGATAGGGTCGACAGTATGAACCTTTTCCCGCGTATTGAGTCGGGTATTACAAGGGGGCATAGCTTTAAATTAAGGGGGGGTAGATATAGGACTGATGTTAGGGGTAGGTTCTTCACTCAGCGAGTCGTTAGTTCATGGAATGCCCTGCCAGTAACAGTGGTGGACTCTCCCTCTTTATGGGCATTTAAGAGGGCATTGGATAGGTATATGGAGGATAGTGGGTTAGTGTAGTTTAGGTGGGCTTGGATCGGCGCAACATCGAGGGCCCAAGGGCCTGTACTGCGCTGTATTCTTCTATGTTCTAGGTAGGACTAGATTAGGTCAGGATATCTAGTCAGAATGGACGAGTACCAAAGGGTCTGTTTCCGTGCTATACATTTCTATGATTCTATGACTCTGTAACTGACAAGAACTTCCCCTTTATAGTGTAATGTAGCTATTAATTCAAATCAGTCAAATAAGTTTCAAATCATATCGTAAGCCTTAGTTGCTGCTGAAAAATGTACTTAGCCTTGGAAAACTAATTATACATGTGTAATGTCAATGTTTTCCATTTTGAGAAAAGTTTCATGTTCTTTGATATAAACATTTAAATTTGTTGAATATTTGAGCTTTTTAACTATTAATTTTGCTCTGTGAAAAGTTAATAAAAGTGAATGATTATTGATACATCTTATTTCCATTTCTGCTTGAGACAGTTCTTCAATTAGGCAATTCTACACTGTTTGCTGCATCCTAAGCTAACTGTAGCAATTCTTGCAAATAGTTTGATTCCATTTAATGGGTTTTGCATTTGTCAGATCCATAATGTAAATACCCAGCCATCTTAGACGTTGTGCCTTCAAATCACTGGAGTATTTCATAGTCTTTTTAGATTGCAATCAGTGGTTTCCAGCCAGTAATTTCATAATATCACTTTTTATTCGGCATGATTTTGTAACATGACTTTTTAAATTCTTTCCTGGGATATCTATGTCTTTGGCAAAGCCATCATTATTGACAATTTGCTCTCCATGTGTCCATTTGACTGTGATTGTTCGGCCATGTCAGGCAGCAGTTAGAAGTCAAAAATATTGCTGTGGCTCTGGAGTTGGATGTGAGCCAGATCAGGTAAGATTGGCAGACTCTGTTTTCTAAACAAATTGGTGACCCAGATGAGGTTTTCGAGCAATGAATGATAGTTTGAAAGACATTATTATTGAAACTAGCTTTCAGTTCGAGATTTATTAATTGAATTTAAATTCCAACTGCTGCCATGGCAAGATTTGAAGCCATGCCCTCAAGAATATTAGCCTAGGTCTCTGTGACATTATCATGCCACCATCTCATGATTTCCCTGTTGTTATTTTAAGACCTTGTTCTATGCAAGTTGGCGGCTGTATTTTCAACATTAAAATAGTGACTACACTTCAAAAGAACTAAATTTCCTGTTAAGGTTTTGAGAAGTTCTGGGTTTTAAAAGGATGTATATAAATGTATACTTGTTCTGTCTTTTTATGGATTGTGCCCGTACCTCGTTCCTGATCTTATTTATTCATAATACAGTGATGAATTGTTAGTGGCAGGATATATTGTGTTTGCCCAGCCACATTCTTACTATTATTGGTTGATAGCAAGTGAGTTTGATATGAAAGACTTCTTTCATTTTATGTTCCTTTTCTTACTGTGGTTAACCTCAATGATCTGTCAGAAAATGTGTTGTGCCAGTTAGTTGATATTTTAATCATCAGTAGACGATATTGTATGAACCCTTTACTTGGGTTGAGATGAGATCCTAGATTTCAGTTGCAAGTTTACCGCTGTGATATATTTAACAACCTTCATCGGAAAGCTACCTGCATAATTTGGTAAAAATTGGCCATCTAATTTAATGAGGCTTCAAGGATGTCTAATATAGAAAGTGAAAAATCAAGGATATATTTGGAGTTTCTTTTCATAGAAGGAGGGCTTTAAACTAATTGAGAGGGAAGGTTTGGGAAATATTGGCTTCCAAAGCAAGAAAATATGGTAAAATTACTGGGCAGCAATTTAGTTAATGATACCCAGGTGGGACAGGAAGGGACAGAGAATACAAACATAGAAAAATAGCATAAATAGGGTCAAAAGGGAATTAATGGCTATGTACTTAAATGCTTGTAGAATTAGGGGCAAAATAAATGAGTTAATCACACAAAAATGGGTTTAATTGGTCTGATCGTATAGTCATTATAGAGATATGGTTACAAGGAGATCAAAGCAAGTACCTAAATATTCAGGAGTGTGATGTTTTGAAAGGTCAGGCAGGAAGGAGAGGGTGATGGGTACTATTGTTCACACAAATCGAATATCTATCATTTCAAGAAGTGATCTTGAATTGGAAGATGTAGTATCTATATTTCTGGAGGTGAGAAATAAAAGGGGAAAGAAGACACTGGTGGCAATAGTCTACCTACCTACGCTGTACGCTGCCTACCAGTAGCTATATGGTGGGGTAGAGAATCAATCAGGCAATAATGAGTGCCTATAACATTCGTGGGTCATTTTAATTTTCATATAGATTGGGATAGTCAGATTGGCAGAGGAAGCCAGAAGGAAGAATTCATAGTATATATTTGGGACAGTTTCCTTGAACAGTATGTTGTGGCTCCAACCAGAGATCAGGCTATTTTGGACCTGGTGATGTACAATGAGACAAATTTAATAAATAATGTCAGAGTAAAAGATCCCTTCAGAAACATTGACCATAATATGTAGAATTTAACATTCAGCTTAAGAGGCAAGAACCTAGGTCAGAAACAATTGTATCTATTTTAAAAGAGGATAATTACAAAGGAATGAGAGCAGGATGGCTGGAGTGGATTGGAGAAGGAGTTTAGCAGCAAAGACAATTGAGGAACAATGGCAGACCTTTAAGAAAATAGTTCATGGCTCACAGCAAAGGCAGATTTCAATGAGGTTGAAGGATTCTCAGAAGGAGATAAGCCAGGAGAAAGTGAGGACTGCAGATGCTGGAGATCAGAGCTGAAAAATGTGTTGCTGGAAAATCAAAGCAGGTCAGGCAGTATCCAAGGAGCAGGAGAATCGATGTTTCGGGCATAAGCCCTTCTTCAGGAGATAAGCCAACCATGGTGAACTAGTCAAGTTAAAGATAGCATTAGATTGAAAGAAAAAATATACAATGTGGCAAAGATTAGTAGTAACCAAAGGAATAGGATGTTTCCAAAACCCAATAACAGAAAACCAGAAAAAAAGAAAAAATAAACTTGGAGGATAAACTTGCAAGTTGTATCAAGATGGACAACAAGCGCATCTTCAAATATATGAAAAGAAAGAGAAAAGCTAAAGGGCCTCTGTTCACTTTAGAAAATGAGGCTAGGGAAATAATAATGTGGACCCAGGAAATGACAAATGAGTTGAATAAATACTTTTCATCAGTTTTCACAATAGAAGACACTAATAACATCCCAAAATTATTAAACATTCAAAGGTCAAAAGGAGGAGAGAAAATAAAGATCACTACAGAAGAAGTGCTAGGGAAACTAATAGGGCGAGAAACTGGTAAATCCCCTAGACCTGATGGATGCATTCTAGGATATTAAAGAAAGTAGCTACAGAGGCAGTGGAGACTCTGGTAATAAGCTTAGTGAATTCTGGAAAAGTTTCAGAGAATTCGAAGTCTGACAATGTTACATCTTTATTTTGAAAGGGAAGGAGGCAAAAAAAGGTAATTAAAGGCAAGTTAACTTATCATCTGTTATTGGAAAAATGTTAGTATTATCAATGATGTAATAACAGAACACTTAGAAATGCATGAAGAAGGAGAAAGTTACATCTAACAAATTTACTAAATTCTTTGAAGAGGTTAAAAGCCTCTATGAAAAGGAGAAACAGTGGATGTAATATATTTAGACTTTCAGAAGGCGTTTCATAAGGGGTTCTCCATTAGGCTACTTCAAAAGTTAATATCCTGTGGTGTTGGAAATAATATATAAACATGGATAAAGGATAGGCTTACTAACAAAATCAGAGGGTTACAATAAGGGGACATTTTCAGGATTGCAACCAATAACTAGTGGTGTGCCACAGGGATCAGTATTGGGGTCACAGTTATTTAAAATGCATATCAATCACTTGGATGAGAAAAGTGAACGTACTTTAGCCAAGTTTGCAGACAACACAAAATTAGGTGGGAAGGCACATGGTGAAAATGACACAACGAGGAATACTGTATGTAGGTAGTTCATCTATAACATGGTAATTGTGTTTCCATGTGACATTGTGTTATAGAAAATCGGGCAATAAAAGTAATGGAGCCTATGGGAAAAACAGGGTTAGGGACTCCAGTTTAACGAACCTAGCCATTTATGGTCAGTTACAGAAACGCCAAGTTGTTACAAGCAAAATTTCCCAATGTATTATTGTGTTCCCAGCTCCTTGTGGAGTGGAGTTTACCAGAACCCGGCTCTCTGCCATTAAACTTTGGGAAACTTCTGAAAGTTTTTTTTGGCACAAGTAAGATCTCCTTTTCTTTGAGGGGGTAGCTAATGGGCTGGGATGCTCTGTATGGCTGGAGGTTTTGATGGGTCTTCACTTCAGAAAGAATGAGGGGTTGAGATTTTCAGATCCTCCCCCTACTTTAAAACGGAGACTAGGTGAACTGGGATCAGGCATTACTGGGTGATGTGTGGGTGGGGATAGGTAATGATCGCCAGTATGTCTGACTTCAGTTTCGCACTCCCCCGCCCCACCATCACACACCTACACCCTTTCTAGTAATGTTTCTGTGTGTTGAAGCTTCGGATAGCCAGCAACTGAGATTCTGCTTAACAAAAGGCCCTGCTTACTCTCCAACACTCACTGGACCACTGTATTTGTACCTTCTTTCGCTCCCTATCACCATCTCTCTCTTCCTGCTCCTCAACCCCCAACCCCTCAACCCCTCAACCCCATGCATGATCTCAGTAAACATTCCAGTAAAATATTCCAATGTTCACTTCCCCTACCTTAGTTGCAGTTAGAAGCAAAACATACACAGAGACGA
The DNA here is from genome assembly GCF_037043375.1 of Chiloscyllium plagiosum. Taxonomy (NCBI): domain Eukaryota; kingdom Metazoa; phylum Chordata; class Chondrichthyes; order Orectolobiformes; family Hemiscylliidae; genus Chiloscyllium; species Chiloscyllium plagiosum. Next base: position 39,729,890 of record NW_028270146.1, read on the forward strand.
CAACCTGTTGCAATAAATGCACCAGCAGAATAAATCACAGTCGGCTGGTAATACGGGGATTGAATCGCGTAACAGCGAACGGGAGTTCACTTTATTAAAAAAGTCTGCAATTCACAAATCACGTTTATGAAATATGTCTTATCGGAGAAATACCTGTATACAGTTTTAAGTGGGTGAGCAAAAACTTGGCAGATGAAGTATAATGTGGGGAAATGTGAGGTTATGCACATTGGCAGAAAGAAAAGAACAGTCGAACATTATGTAAATAAAGGAACTCTGCAGAAAGCTGTGGAACATAGGAATTTGAGAGTCCTTGACCATGAATTACAAAAAGCTTGCCTCCAAAAGTACAGGGAATAGGGAAGGCAAATGGAATGTTGACCTTTAATTTAAAGAGAACAGAATATGTAAGTATGAAGATTTTTCTAAAACTATACAAGGCACTCATCAGACCACAGCTGGAATACTGTGAACGTTTTTTGCTCCTTATCTTAGGAAAGATACACTGACATTGGAGGCAGTCCAGAAGGTTTCACTAGGTTGATACCAGGTATGGAGGGACTGTCTTATGAGGAGAGGTTAAATACTTTGGGCTTGTACCTCGTTGGCATAGCAGAATGAGAGACAGCCTTAGTAAAACATATAGGATTCTTAAAGGCCTTGGCAGGTTAGGCGTGAAAAGGTTGTTTCCCCTTGTGTGAGAGTCTACAGCTAGAGAGCATAAGGAGTTGCACATCTAACACAGAGGTGAGGAATTTCTGCTCTGAGACTTATAAAGCTGTGGTATTCTTGACTATAGAAGAATGTTGAGATTTGGTCATCAAACATATTCAAGGCTGAGAGAGATTTTTAATCTGTAAGTGTCATCACGTTCTCACGTCAGTCGAAGCAAAACACTCGGAGACACAGTGTAGTTTTACCTCACTTAAACACAGAGAGCTCGAATCTCAATTAAGCACAGACAACTCGAACTCCAATACAACGCAGAGGACTTGAACCTCAAATTAAGCTCACCCAGGGGACTCGAACCTTAATTTAACCCACCAAGGGAACTCGAACCCCAATACAGCACAGAGAACTCAAACTTCGATTAAACCCACCCATGGCACTCAGACCCTAATACAACACAGAGAACTCGAACTTCAGTTAAGCCCATCCAGGGGTATTGAACCCCAATAAAGTGCAGAGGACTCAAGAACTTCAATTAAACTCACCCAGGAGACACAAAACCCAATACAGTGCCGCGGACTCGAACTTCAGTTAAACCCATCCAGGGGACTCAACCCCCAATACAGCAGAGAGAACTCGAACTTCAATTAAGCCCGCCCAGGGGACTCAAACCCCAAAACAGCACAAAGGACTTGGACCTCAATTAAGCTCAGTGATGGGACTCGAACTTCAATACAGCGCGGAGGACTTGAACCTCAAATTACGCTCACCCAGGGGACTCGAACCTTAATTTAACCCACCAGGGGAATTCGAACCCCAATACAGCACAGAGAACTCAAACTTCAATTAAACCCACCCAGGGGACCTCAAACCCCAATACAGTGCAGATGACTGAACGAATTACCATTCGAGGAGTCCGTTGAACAGAGAGCAATTGAACGAGGGGACCATTTCCGTTACACAGGAATATCGAGAGGGACCAAGGCTTAAAATCTTACCTTGTAGGCCCATCCGTCTCGAGATACCAATGTTTCAGGTGATCACCAACACCGTCCGATTCTAACTATTTGTTTGGATCCTGCCGACTATGCCAAAATTGTCGTCTCGTTCCCGCCCAGTCAAAACAAAATGCTCAGAGACACAGTATCGTTTTACCTCCTTCATCTTTATTCCAGGCCTTGGAGGGAGAGAGAACGATCGCCCATGTACACAGGGACATGAGTTCTCGGTCACTATGAAACAGCAGTTTCTTAATGAATTATATAGTCACTTATAATTCATGGGCGGCACGGTGGCACAGTGGTTAGCACTGCTGTCTCACAGCGCCAGAGACCCGGGTTCAGTTCCCGCCTCAGGCGACTGACTTTGTGGAGTTTTCACGTTCTCCCCGTATCTGCGTGGGTTTCCTCCGGGTGCTCCGGTTTCCTCCCACAGTCCAAAGATGTGCAGGTCAGGTGAATTGGCTATGCTAAATTTCCCGTAGTGTTAGGTAAGGGGTAAATGTAGGAGTATGGGTGGGTTGCGCTTCGGTGGTTCGGTGTGGACTTGTTGGGCTTAAGGGCCTGTTTCCACACTGTAAAGTAATCTAATCTTTTAGGGAGGAGCATCCAGATACGGCAACATACATATTGATTAGGTGACCGTTACAATCAGTGAGTTCAGTAGTAGAGATTAAGCCATATACTGTTACACAATGAATGTACTTAACCTTGTTAACTGGCTTCACATAATGAATACTTTTCACCTTGTTAACTGATTTTACATACTGAATGTTTCTTCATCTTGTTAAATGGCTCTACGTAATGAATGCTTTTTCACCTTGTTAACCTTTGCCTCCAGCACCTCATTGTTTACTGCAAGTTCTTATCTGATCTGAGTCATGCTTAGCTGAACCTTTTGTTTCACAAAACTTAACTCTTTCCCTACTTGCTCATACCCTATGCACATTCCCATAAGGAAATCAAAGGTTATGGGAAAAGGTGGGGAAGTGGAGTTGAGGATTATCAGACCAACCGTGATATCATCGAATGTCTAAGACGTGAGTGGCCTACTTCTGCCCCTATGTCTTGTTGTCTCAAGGAAGAAATTCCAATGTTGCGTACAGTTCTAGTCTCTTTCCTTTCGGAAAGATGTTGTGAAACTTGAAAGGGTTCAGAAAAGACTTACAAGGATGTTGCCAGGTTTGGAAGATTTGAGCTATAGGGAGAGGTTGAATAACTAGGGCTGTTTTCCGTGGAGCATCAGAGGCTGAGGTGTGAGCTTATAGAGGTCTACAAAATCATGAGGGGTATGGATAGGATAAATAGACAAAGTCTTTTCCCTGGGGTGGGTGTGTCCAGAACGAGAGGGCATAGGTTTAGGGTGAGAGGGGAAAGATATAAAGGAGACCTAAGGGGTAATTTCTTCACGCAGAGGGTGATGTGTGTATGGAATGAGCTGCCAGAGGAAGTAGTAGAGTCTAGTACAATTGCAACATTTAAAAGGCATTCGGATGGGTATATGAATAGGAGGGTTTTGGAGGGATATGGGTCAGGTGCTGGCAATTGGGACTAGATTGGGTTGGGATATCTGGTTGGCAAGGACGAGTTGGACCGAAGGGTCTGTTTCCGTGCTGTACATCTCTATGACTCTAAATCATACCTTATATAAGTGTATCAGAATGCAGTGCAGAATATAATGTTACAGCTACAGAGAAGGTACTGAGTAACTCTTAATATATGAGACTCCTTTCATAAGTCTGATAACAGCAGGGAAGAAGCTATTCTTAAATTTGTTGGTACATGTTTACAACTTCTATATCTTCTGCCCAATAGAAGAGGGTAGAAGACAGGAATACCGGGGTGTGAGGGGTCTCTGATTATGTTGGTTGACTTCACACGGTAGTGGGAAGTGTAGACAGAATCTTTGGAAGGAACTTTCCCTTGCACCTGCAGGAGGGGTAACACCTGCCTGTTTACTTCCTCCCTCCTCAGTATCCAAGGGCCCAAACATACCTTACAGGTGAAACAGCACTTTACCTGCACTTCACTCAATCTAGTCTACTACATTTGCTGCTCACAATGTAGTCTCCTCTACATTGGGAAAACGAAACGTAGACTGGGTGACCACTTCACTGAACATCTACTTTCTGGCTGCAAAAAAGACCCTGAGCTTCCAGTTCCCTGTCACTTCAACACAGCACCACGTTCTCTGACCAACATCTCTGCCTCAGGCTTGTTGCAGTGCTCCAGCGAAGTTTTGCGCAAGCTACAAAAAAAAGGCCCCATTTTCTGCTTAAGAACTCTACAGCCATCTGGAGTCACATCAAGTTCAACAATTTTAAGGCACCTTCTCCCATGTCCTTGCCCCAACCTCTACACAACAGACCTTGTTTATCACATGGTCTGCTATTACACATAACCCATTGTTAGCCACTAATAGTCCCTATTAGTAGCTATTCATTCTTCTAGGCTGATCATTTTCCACTCCTTTCTCTACCTAACTGTTCTCTCTCTTTAGGCTCCATCTCCACCTATCTTTTACTCCCTACCCTCTTCCCCCACCTTATGTTCTTCTTTAAAAACAATTTTTTCCTAGCTACCGTCAGTTCTGAGGAAGGTTCACTGCCCGAAATGTTAACTCTGATTTTTCTGCACAGATGCTGCCAGACCTGCTGAGCTTTTCCAGGAATTTCTGTTTCAGTTTTTGATTTTCTGCATTCACAGTTCTTTTCTATCAATGGAAGGAAGGCTTGTTTTGGTGATGGTTTGGGCTGTGTTCACAACTGTCTGTAGTTTCTTGGGATCTTGGGCGGAGCAGTTGCCATACCAAGCTGTGATGCATTCAGATAGTATGCTTTCTGTGGTGCATTTATAGAAATTGGTAAGAGTCATTCTGGATCTGTGGAATTTTTGTAGCCTTCTGAGGAAGTAGAGGTGTTGGTGGGTTTTCTTGATTGCAGTGTCAACATGGATGGAGCAGGATAGATTGTTGGTAATATTTAATCCTAGGAACTTAAAGCTTTCGACCACCTGCACCTCAGCACCATTGATGCAGACAGGAGCATGTCCTCCACACTGTTTCCTGAATTCAATAATCAACTCCTTCATATTGCTGAGGGAGAGGTTGTTGTCTTGTCACCATGCCACTAAGCTGTCTTTCTCCTTCTTGTATTCTGTCTCATCATTGTTTGAGATCTGACCCACTACAGTGGTGTCATCAGCAAATGTGTAAATGGAGTTAGAGCTGAAATTGGCCACTAGTTGTGAGTGTATACGTAAGTGACTGAGTATGCAATCATGTGGGGCACCAGTGTTGGGGATTATTGAGGAGGAAATGTTGTCATATATCCTTACTGTTTGTGGTCCACGAGCCAGGAAATTGAGGAACCAGATACAGAGGGAGGAACAGAGTCTTAGGTCTTGGAGTTTGGAGATGAGCTTTGTTGGAATTATGGAGCTCAAATCAATAAATAGGAGTCTAAAGTAGGTGTCCTTGTTGTCCAGATGTTCCAGGGATGCGGGTAAGGCCAGGGAGATGGCAACTGCTGTGGATCTATTGTGATGATAGGTGAATTGTAGCTGATCAAGGCAATTTGGGAAGCTGGTGTTGATGTGTGCCATTACAAACATCCTGAACCATTTCGTAATGATGGATATCAGCACCACTGGGCGTTAGTTATTAAGGCACATTGACGATCACTCTGGGATGATAGTGGTATTCTTGAGGCAAGTGGGAACCTCACTCGAGAGGTTAAAGGTGTCTGCAAATACTCCCACCAGCTGATCCTTGCAGGATCTGTGTGCACAGCTGGGGACTGCATCTGGGCCAGTTGCATCCCATGGATTCACCTTCAAGAAGGCCAGTCTGACAATTGCGGCAGTGACTGTGAGTACAGGTGCACTCGATGCTGTCAGGGTAGGTGACATAATTTCATTGATCTTCAGTTCAAAATGAGAATAAAATTCATTGAGCTTATTGGAGAGGGATGCATTGTCAATGATGCTACTCAACTCTACTTGGTAGCCCATTATATCCTTTCCACAGTTGAAGTGTGTCTGTGTCATTAATCTGAGACCTAGTTAAAATGATATTGTGGGGATCCAGGGTAGCGGCGATCTGAGAAATTCTCACTGCAGAGCTCCGCATCGCAGCACAAGCGGGACGAACCTTTAACCCGCCCAACCCAGGCCATCGCGATATCTTGGGACTCCGGAAACATTGTGGAATCCCAAGAAACTTCTAAAAATTAACTTATCTGTGTTTCCAGCCGTCAAGAGCTGCCGAAAAAGTGTGGTGGGGGGCGGGGAAGCATCCGAGTCAGGTCTGCAGTTCAGCTTGCAGCAGCCTCAGAGCTGATTACTTTCAAGCCCTGGTGAACGAGCTCATGAAATCTCTTGAGATGCTGGGAAACAGATTGAAGAGAAGAGAAGCTGGCTCCAATCTTTCTCACGCTGAAGAAGCATGAACAGCAGCTGGGAGACCTGGAGAAGAGGACGGATGAGGTGGAGCATAGGGTTTCAGTGGTGGAAGCTGATGCCAGTTCATCCAAGGATAGGATCCAAGCCCTGGAGACACAGGTCTGTAATTTGCACGACCAAGTGGATGATCTTGAGAACAGGGCAGGAGAAAAAACATTTCGATCATCGTCTGCCTGAGGGTAAAGAAGGTGAGCGGCCTGCAGAATTTGTTGAAGATTAGCTGCCGAAATTCCTTGACTTGGAGGCTGGCACGGAAGGATTGAAGATAGAGAGGGCTCACCGGTTCGCAGTGCAGAGATTGGGTCTGGGTCAACGTCCTCATCCTGTCCTGGTGCGGTTCCATCATTACCGGGATAAGGAGAGAGTCATGGAGGCTTCCAGAGTCCAGAAGAAGGATCTGAAGGCCCTAATTTACGAGAGCTCTAAGATCATGTTCTTTCAGGACTTCTCAGCGACGGTGATCCAGAAACAAAAATCTTACGACAGTGTCAAGAGAAGACTGAGGGAGCTTGGGATTCAGTACTCCCTGAATAACTGTAACTGCCTCTCAGATTTGGGGGAGTGGACCTTCCAGATGTTAAAAATTACCAATTAAGCTCGCTCTTGACCTACGTGATTGGATTTGTGGGGATCCTCTTTCAATATGGCTAGATATCGAAGCCTCCCAGGCAAGGTGCCCCTTTACAGTTTGCTGTTTTTGAACAAAATAAGGACAGTTAGGGGATATTGCCATAACCCAAAAGTCATCAATGCTGTTAAAGCATGGAGGGCAATTCAGCACAGGGAAGACAATATTGGCAAAATATCTTTGTTTATGCCTTTAGTGGGTATGGCATGTTTTCAACCGGGGATGATAGTTTCAGGATTTAAATGTTGGGCAGCGAGGGGGGTGTCTTGCATGGGCGATTTATTTGAGGGAGACATAATGATGTCCTTCGATCAGTTAGTACGGAAGTATGAGTTATCTAATTGAGACCTCATTTGCTTTTTTTTCAAGTTAGGGATTTTATTCAAAAAACGACGACACTTTTGACTGATCCTAGTGCTAAGAGTACACTTTCTGTCAGTACTTTATATTATTAATTGGGGAGTGTCTTCTCAGATGAGTTTGATCGACTCTGCAGGATGTGGGAGAGAGAGTTGGGTGTTGAAGTCTCCTCAGAGACATGGGAGGATATTTGAGAGAATGCAAGGAAGATATCAATATGCATGTTTTACAGTTGAAGATTCTCCACAGGGTCCACTTGGCTCCGGACCATTTGTCAAAATTTAAATCAGGGGTATCTTCAGCAGGTCCCAAGTGCAAGGTCTGCACGGCACTCTAACCCATTGTCTTTGACGTTGCGATAGGCTTCAAACAAATTGGAGTGTTGTGGCGGGCGCTATGGAGAGGAATTTGGATGTAAGGATCTAAAAGGACATTATCTCTCTCCTTTTGGGCCTGCCCACTGTATTTCCTGCAGACGCGCATAAGAAAACCTTTTCAATATTCTCACTTTCAGTGCAAGAAAGAATATCTTGCTCGGTTGGATATTCGAAAAAACCCCAGGCCTGTCAAGTTGGCAGAAGATTGTTATGGAACATATTCCCCTGGATTTTCTCACAAATATGGTACACCGCAAAACTGAGAATTTTTATAAGAAATGACAGCCCTTTTTGGAAAACCTTGACACAGGTTTATCTGCCACACTAACAAGGGCTTTTATATGGCCGTAACGATTGTGTTTTACGAGTTCAATATCCAGGGAGGAGGAACTGTGAACATATGAGCATTTTGTTTGACTGGGCTGAGTTATTTCTATTTATTTGTTTGGTGTTGGATATTTATTTAGTTAAATAGCCAGTTTGGAGTTTTTCTTATTCTATATTTTCCATATATGTTTGTACATTTGTACATGAGGGTGGGTTGGAGATTTTTTTTAATTTGGGTTTTTTTTTACTGTTTAAAAGTGTATTGTTTTATACTTGTAATATTGAAAAAATCTATTTTTTCAATAAACATATATTTTTTTTAAATGATATTGTATCTTGGCGTTCTTGATGGTTTTGTGAAGTATTCTCGAACCACTGCTCTGGTACTCTTCCACATTCGTCAACAAATGAATTAGAGTTAGTGTTATTCTAAGTGTTGTTAGAGAACTGTGAAGGAATTATATTGAATTCTCTAATACAAAATAAATCATGTGTTGAAAAAAAGGCATATTAGAAAAGCAGTGTTTTAATGAGTCTATTGTATGTGTGGCCCAGATCTTCTGGTTTCCAAACAGTCAGAGACTGGATGGACCCTGACAAATGTGCTACTGGACTGCTTGAAAGTCCCTGCACTCTGATTATTGGGTAGTTGTCCTTGAGTTTGAAACTTCCGATGGCTTACTTTGCTGTATCTGGAACCCTCTGAAAATGGTTAGTCAGAGACTTTGGAGAGTTCTAATGTACTTAATTTTATAATTTCCAGGGAAAAATTAGAGTTTTAAAACCCACTCTAACTCCATCATAACTATGAAACTGACGCACCCCTCAAACAAAATTTCTCACGTTGATCCCATTACTTCAGATCCAACCACCTAGAACAAGCCCCCTTCTCACAAGACATCTGTCCCACACTACCCCCTCCACCATTTACTGGTCACCCTACCTTTCACCCAATTAATTGGCAGTCTGTCCCCTCATCCATTAAATGAGCACCATAACCACACTAGAAATATGCAGATCCAGAGTGGAGTAAGTAAGAAGGATCAGAGTTATAATGCAACTGTGATTACCACTCTTTGGAAATTAGATTAGATTAGATTACATTACAGTGTGGAAACAGGCCCTTCGGCCCAACAAGTCCACAGCGACCCGCCGAAGCGCAACCCATCCATACCCCTACATTTACCCCTTACCTAACACCACGGGCAATTTAGCATGGCCAGTTCACCTGATCTGCACATCTTTGGACTGTGGGAGGAAACCGGAGCACCCGGAGGAAACCCACGCAGAGGGTGGGGAGAATGTGCAAACTCCACACAGTCAGTCGCCTGAGGCGGGAATTGAACCCGGGTCTCTGGCGCTGTGAGGCAGCAGTGCTAACCACTGTGCCACTGTGCCGCCCACCACGGAAAGTTTGGCTCTATATATTTGCAAACCGTACCAATGTATTGGAGGAAGTATATTGAATCAACATTGAGTATATGGTGGTTTAAACTATGGCCTTGAATCTTATTAGCTTGAATGGAATTCCTGTTTCCAACCCAGAGCAGACAAATGTTGTCTTCTTATCTTCTAATACAGGACCCATCTCACCTTGTCTATTGTGGCAATTTGAGGCAGTAACATGAAAAATCTTTGCAGAAACCACTTACCCTTTTCATGGCACTAGCTGAGATATTTCAGTGTAAACAGTTTAAATGTTACAAAGCCTTTTTGAGAGGCTATGGGAGAAGGTAAATGTGGAAGAGACTGAGAAAATCGTGTGGCTTGTTCTGTGTGTGTGATGAGATAGTGGTAGGTGGTTGACAGGGAAGGCGTGTCCCAATTTTGGAAGTCAGTTACTCAGCAGTTAAAAGGCAGTTTTTAATTCTCTAACCTTTCCTGGTTAACTCTCCAGTTTGAAGCTTTTGAACCCTCAGAAGTTTGGAGGATTCCATGCCTGGAGTAAGTTGCCCAACCTAAGTTTAAACGTCACAGTCAATTGTCTGCAACTGTTTAGAGTCCAGAAGGTCTGGACAAATTATCAATTTAAACTGCAAATTGGGTTACTATTTCATTCAAGTTACTGGATTTATAAAGTAATTGAACAGTCGAATCATGATTAGAAAGTAGAGATTAAAAAAGTAATTTGGACATCTGCAGCAGTCACACTATTGTTCTTCACAAGGAAAGTTAAGGATGTGCAGTAAATTGGTGTATTTTCTGAACTTGTGGTAACAGCCTCAGGTGAAAACCTCAAATGAATCATGCGTGGAAAAGCCTGAAACATCCCTACAGCAATATCCATGCTAAGGTGCATGCCTGTGCAGCTACCTATGCCATGCAGTTCTTGTTAGGTATTAAATTCTGCGCAAACAATGCTGTGGATAAAGATATGGAAGCTAGGGAATTCAGAGAACTAAGTAGCGATGTCTTGAAAAAAGTCTGTATTACAAAAGAGGAGGTGCTGGAAGTATTAAAATGCATAAAGATAGATAAATTCCCAGGAGCTGATCAAGTGTGGGAAGCTAGTGGAGAAATTGTGGGGCTCCTATCGGAGATATTTGTATCAGTGACAGCCATAGGTGAGGTCCTGGAGGACTGAAGGGTGGCTGACATTGTGCCATGGAACTACAGACAGGTGAGCCTAATGTCAGTGGTGGGTAAGTTGTTGGAAGGAATTCTGACAGATGGGACCTCCATACATTTGGAAAGCCAGCATGGCCTAGTATACAGTAAATAATGTCTCATGAATTTGTTTTACTATTTTTGAAGAGGTAACCAAGAAGAATGATGAGGGCAGTGCAGTGGACATTATCTACATGGACTTTGTCAGAAGTCACATGACATCAGGTTATAATCCAACAGGTTTATTTGTAACCACAAGCCTTTGGAACACTGCACCTTCGTCAGGTGAAGTGATTTCAAATAAACCCATAGGACTATAACCTGGTATCATGTGATTTCTCCGAGGAGAAAGTGAGGTCTGCAGATGCTGGAGATCAGAGCTGAAAATGTGTTGCTGGTAAAGCACAGCAGGTCAGGCAGCATCCAAGGAACAGGAGAATCGACGTTTCGGGCATAAGCCTGATGAAGGGCTTATGCCCGAAACGTCGATTCTCCTGTTCCTTGGATGCTGCCTGACCTGCTGTGCTTTACCAGCAACACATTTTCAGCTCATGTGATTTCTCACCTTGTCCATCCCAACTCCACTACATGGACTTTAGCAAGGCGTTCAACAGGGTACTGCATAGTAGACTGATTAGTATGGTAGATCACGTGGGATCTGGGGAGTGCTTGTCAATTGGATACTAAATTGCTTGATGGTAGATGACAGAGGAAGGTGGTAGAGGTTTGTTTTTCAGACTGAAGGCCTGTGTCCAGCGGGGTTCTGCAAGGATCGTGCAGGGTACACTGTTGTTTATCATTAATATTGATGATTTAGTTGAGAGTACAAAAGGCATGGTTGCTAAGTTTGCAAATGATATCAAAGTTGGTGGTATTGTGGACAGTGAAAAAGATTATCCAAGAATACAGTGGGATTTTGATCAACTGAGCCAATGGGCCAAGGAATGGCAGGTGGAATTCAGGTAAATGCAAGCTGTAGCATTTTGGTGAGACAAACCAGGGAAGGACTTAGACAATTAATGGTAGTGCCCTGGGGAATGTTGCCGAACCGAGAGATGTAAGGGTGCAGATAGTTCCTTGAAAGTGGCATCGCAGGTAGACAGGATGGTTAAAAAGTTGTTTGACATGCTTGTCTTCATCGGTAAGAGTGTCACATATGGAAGTTGGGATGTCATGTTACAACTGTACAGGACATTGGTAAGGCTGCATTTGGAGCATTGCATACAATTCTGGTTGCCCTGCAATAAGAAGGATGTTATTAAACTGGAAAGGGTGCAATAAAGATCTACAAGGATGTTACCATGACTGGAAGATTTGAGATATAAGGAGAGGCTGTGACTATTCACCCTGGAATATAGGAGACTGAGAGATGATCTTCTAAAGGTTTTTATAATCAGGAGGAACATAGATAAGGTGAATAGCCAAAATCTTTTCCAAAACTAGAGGGTGTGGGTTTAAGGTAAGAGGGGAAACATTTAAAAGGACATGAGGATCAACTTTTTCACACAGAGGGTATTGCATATATGGACCGAAATGCCAGAGGAAGTGATAGAGTTGCCTACAATTACAACATTTAAAAGACATTTGGACAGATACATGGATAGGAAAGGCTTTGAGGGATATGGGCCAAATGCAGGCAAATGGGACCAGGTCAGTTTAGGAAACTTTATTGGCATGGGTGAGTTAAGCCAAAGGGGCCTATTTTCATGCTGTAAACCTCTATTACTCTATAACAAATTTAAAAGTACCACACATGGCATAATTTTGTTTGAGGCTAGTACTTTTTTAAAAGAAGCATTGATTAATTTTATTTATCATCGTCACATACTTAGATATAGTTTCGCATGCTATACAGGCAGATTGTACCATACAAAGTGTGTCAGGGTGGCAGAATACAGTTCAGAATATGGTGTCACAGCTGTGGAGAAGACGCAAAGAGAAACAGGTCAGAGTTACATTTGAGAGGTCCATTCAAAAGTCTGATAACAGCGAGGACAAAGCTGATCTTGAATCTATTCATGCATGTATTCAAACCTTTCATGTTTTCTGTCTAACAGAAGAGAGTATAACTGGGGTGGGAGGGGTTTTTGATAATGTTGGTTGCTTTCCAGAGGCAGCGGAAAGCGTAGATGAAGTCAATGGATGGAAGACTGGTTTGCATGATGAACTGGGCTATGTTCTCGACTGTCTATTTTCTTGTGATCTTGTAAAGGGCAGTTTGCCAAACCATGCTATGGTGTATCCAGATAGAATGCTGTCTATAGTGCATCTATAAAAATTGGGAAGAGCCCTTGTGAAAATGCTGAATTTCCTTAGCCTCCTGAGGAAGTACGGACGTCATTGTGCTTTCTTGACCGTCGCATAAATGTGGGTAGGCCAGGGCAGATGGGTGATTATCACTCCCAGGAACTTGACACTCTCGACCAGATCCACCTCAGCACCACTAATGCGGACAGGAGCATGCTCTTCACTCCACTTCCTGAAGTCAATAAGCAATTTCTTAATTTTGCTCACATTGAAGGAGAGATTGTTGTCTTTACACATGGGCGGCACAGTGGTTAGTAATGCTGCCTCACAGTGACAGAGACCCGGGTTCAATTCCCACCTCCGGCAACTGTCTGTGTGGAGTTGCATGTTCTCCCCGTGTCTGCGTGGGTTTCCTCCGGGTGCTCCGGTTTCCTCCCACAGTCCAAAAATGTGCAGATTAGGTGAATATGCCATGCTAAAAATTGTCCATAGTGTTAGCTGAAGGGGAATGGGTCTGAGTGGGTTGCTCCTTGGAGCGTCGGTGTGGGCTTATTGAGCCGAAGGGCCTGTTTCCACAATATAAGTAATCTAATCTAATGCCGGTAAGCACTCAATCTCTTTCCTGTATTCAGTCTTGTCATCATTTGATATCCGACCTACAATGGCATTGTCATCAGCAAACTTGGAAATGGAGTTGGGGCGAAATTTAGCCCCGCAGTCATGAGTGTATAAGGAGTATAGTAGGAGGCTGAGTGCACAGCCTTGTGGGGCACTGATGTTGAGGATTGTGTCACCTATTCTTACTGATTACCATCTATGGGTCAGGAAGTCAAGGATCCATTACAGAAGGGGAGCCGAGATCTAGGTCTCGGAATTTAGAGATGAGTTTGTTTGAAATTATGGTGTTGAAGGCAATAAGTAGGAGCTTGATTTAGGTATCCTTGTTATCCACATGTTCCAGGTATGGATTTAGGGCCAGGGAGATAGCACCTACTGTAGACCTGTTGTATCAGCAGGTGAATTGCAAAGCATGAAGGAAGTTTGGTTGGCTGTAGTTGATGTGAGCTATGACTAAACTCTTGAAGTACTTCAACTACAACACCAGGTTATAGTCCAACAGGGTTGTTTGGAAGCACTAGCTTTTGGAGCGCTGTTCCTTCATCAGATGTTCGGACTATAACCTGGTATTGTGTGATTCCGAAAAGTCTTAAGTTGAAGGGTTTTCAGGGCAGTTTATTTATAGCTAACCGATAATGCCTCAGGCAACAAGCTTCCAAGTTTTTGAAAAAAAAACACCTGTTCAATGAAAAGGGAGTGGCCATTTCTCCCCGCTCAGCTTCACTCTGGTTTAGTTTGGTTTTTAGTAGTAGTGTTTTGAAACTGCTGGACCCAAAGAAGCAGGTCCAGGCCGGTACTCTCTGACTTCTATCCTGTAAGACCCTGTGTTTGATGTTTCCTTTTGTGCCAAGGGGTGTTGATGGGGTTTGTTGCAAATATTGGAACAGCATCATTAAGTTAGGATAATCTGTCGGGATTTCAGAGAGGTTAGGTTATTCTGTATTCTGTTCTCTTTTGTTTGTGTTTCATTTGGCAATCTTGTAAATAAATTCCATTTTGTTTAAAACTAAATGGTTTGACCAATGGCATCTCTCCTGGAGTACCCACTTTACACCTGCTTAAAACAGCAAGCAAACTGTGCTACTTTCTTGAAATGTTTTGAGGCATCTGGCCTGGTCCATGACATTAACAAGTGTCATTTGTGACATAAATGCAAGGTGGTGGCAATCTCTAACAAGAGAAAATCTAAACAGTTCTTCTTGACATTCAGTGGTATTAATGCTACATTCCCTATGGTCAATATCTTGGGGAGTTTATCACTGAATCAGAACTGAACTTTACCAATCATTTAAATATTGTGACTACATGAGCATATATCTTGTAAATGATATATAGTCTTTAGGAATTCTGCAGCAAGTAACTCACCAGCTTACTCTGAAACCTGTTCACCATCTACAAGCATAAACCACTGATGTGATTAGATTAGATGACATTACAGTGTGGAAACAGGCCCTTCGGCCCAACAAGTCCACAGCGACCTGCCGAAGCGCAACCCACCCATACCCCTACATTTACCCCTTACCTAACACTACGGGCAATTTAGCATGGCCAATTCACCTGATCTGCACATCTTTGGACTGTGGGAGGAAACTGGAGCACCCGGAGGAAACCCACGCAGATACGGGGAGAATGTGCAAACTCCACACAGTCAGTCGCCTGAGGCGGGAATTGAACCCGGGTCTCAGGCGCTGTGAGGCAGCAGTGCTAACCACTGTGCCACCGTGATGTTATAATTTCCACTTGCCTGGATCTGTCGAATCTCCAACAACACTTAAGAAGCTCACTGCACACAAAAACAAAGAAGCTCATTTTCACTGGCACCCGATTCACTACCACCACACAATACTTCCAGTATATATACCATCTACATACACATCTCAGCAGCTTGCCAAGGCTTTCTTGATAGAACCTTTCAATTCCAAGAGAGGTCTAAAAGGACATGGGAGCACTAACATTTGCAAGTTTCTCCCTCCCTCCCCTCCCCATCACCCTCCATCTTGACTTGTAACCATATTACTGTTTTTCCACTTTCGCAGGTCAAACCAGTTCTGATGAAGTGTCACTGGACTCAAAACATAAACTCTTCTTTCTTTTCACAGATGCTGCCAGACCTGCATAGTATCTCCAGCATTTCTGCTTTTGTTTCAGATCTCCAGCATCCGTAGTTCTTTGTTTTATACAGAAGACAGTCAGGATAAATGGGTATTTTTCTGGTTTGAAAGATGTGCCACAAGTGGAGTGCCACAAGATCAATTCTAGAGCCGCAATTATTTACTATCTGTCGAAATCACTTGGAGGAGAGGGCATAATGTATCCATATTTGCTGATTAAACAAAATAGTTCAAAGGGCATGTGGTGATGTGGACTTAAGGAATCTGCGAAAGGTTGAGTGAGTGAGCAAAAACCTGGCAAATGGTGTTTAATATAGGTAAATGTGAGGTCATGCACTTAAGGAAGAAGCATCAAAAGAAAGGGTATTAGTTACAGAATAAAAGGACATTAATTTTAAACAGAAATGCAAAGGAATTTTTTTCTCCCAGAGGGTAGTTAATGTCTGGGATTATCTACCCCAGAGAGGTTTGGAGACTAGATCATTGAAAATATTAAAGAGTATGTAGATATATTTTTGAAATATTAGCCAAGGCTAGATCAGCCATGATCTTGTTGAACAGGGAGGCAAGCTTAAGGAACCAAATAGCATATTCTTATTTTTTTATGTTCTTATATGGACTGCAGCAATTCAGAAGGCAGATTAGTGCAACCTTCTCAAATAAGTTTAGGGCAGCACGGTGGCTCAGTGGTTGGCACTGCTCGGATGACTGTGTGAAGTTTGCACATTCTCCCCGTGTCTGCGCGGGTTTCCTCTGGGTGCTCAGGTTTCCACCCACAGTCCAAAAATGTGCAGGTTAGGTGAATTTTGGTCATGTTAAATTGCCCATAGTGTTCAGGAATGTGTAGGTAAGGTGCATTAGTCGGGGTAAATGGAGGGCAGGGGAATGGGTCTGGGTGGGTTACTCTTCGGAGGGTTGGTGTGGACTTGTTGGGCAGAATGACCTGTTTCCACACTGTAGTGATTCGAATTCTAAGTAGGGAACAGCTGGCATTTCTAATGACTTCCATATGCCAAGAAGTTTTGTTAAATTTTTTGTTGAATTGTTAAATATGTTTTCACCCTCTTCCTGGGGAATAATGCCTTCCCATTGCAAATGGTAACCTGTAGTGAAGAAATTCATTCAGTACCTTTGTTTGGTATTTTAGAACTCTCAATATTAGAACTGAAGCAGCTATCATTGCAAAGGAAATCCTATTGGGTATAATCATATACCAAATCATATTTGTATTTGATTTACAAAGATGTTGCCAGGGTTGGAGGGTTTGAGCTATAGGGACAGACTGCATAAGCTGGGTCTATTTTCCTGGAGTGTCAGAGGCAGAGAGGTAACCTTATAGAGGTTTATAAAATCATGAGGGGCATGAATAGGGTGAATAGCCAAGATCTTTTCCCCGGGGTAGTGGATTCCTGAATGAGTGGGCATAAGTTTAAGGTGAGGGGGAAAGATTTAAAAGGGACCTAAGGGACATTTTTTTTATAGGCAGAGAATGGTGCTTGAATGGAATGAGCTGTCAGAGGAAAGGGCGGAGGCTGGTACAATTACAACATTTAAAAGGTAAATGAATAAGAAGGGTTTAAAGGGATATGCGCCAAATGCAGGCAAATTGGATGATTACTTTAGGATATCTGGTCAGCTTGGACAAGTTAGACTGAAGAGTCTGTTTCCAGTCTGTTCAGCACTATGATTCTTTGATTTGAAATTTTTAGGAAGTCAGATATTTCTCTGGATGCTCATACCTGCCTAGATTTTCTGAATTGTATTTTTGGAAAACATTCTTTGAGCCAACGCATTTTTTTTGTCCCTTAACTTTGTAGCAGATGACATTTACAATGTTTGAAATAGCACTTTTTGGCTCACTGCAAAGAAAATCTTTGTATAAATGTAATGATGCTACATTTCCTTAGTATAAGTATTATGGACCAGGCCAGACCCCTCAAACCTTTCAAGAAGGTAGCCCAGACCCTAACTTTGCTAGTTGTTTCAAGCAGGTGTACAGTGGGTATTCCAGGGGAGAATTAGCTGGTCAAACGGCTTAGTTTTAAACAAAACACAATGTATTTACAAGATTGCTGAATGAAACATAAAGTACAGAAAACGGAATACCGAATAACTTAGCCTATCCGAGAACCCAACAGATTATCCCAACTTAATGATACTGTTCCAGATACTTGCAACAATCTCCATAAAACACCCCTTGGCACAAAAGGTAAAATCAAATACAAGTTCTTACAGGATAGAAGTCAGAGAGAGAGAGTACCAGCCTGGATCTGGGTCCAGCAGCATTTTTTCACTCTACTGCTACAAACCAAACCAAACCAGACAAAAAGGAGTGTGATGCTGGAAAAGCACAGCAGGTCAGACAGCATCTGAGGAGCAGGAGAATCCTAATTCCCGATTAAGTCTTATGCCCAAAACATCGATTCGCCTGCTGCTTTGCTGCCTGACCTGCTGTGCTTTTCCAGCACTACACTCTGGCCTCTGATCTCCAACATCTGCAATCATTTCCCCAAAAGCTGAGCTGGGAGAACAGGCCACCCCCCTTTTCATTATACAAATGTTTTTTTTAAACTTGAAAGCCTTCTGCCTGAGGCAGTATCAGTTAGCTATAAAGAAATTGGCCCTAAATCCCATCCAAACTCAGACTTTTCGGAACCTGTGGTTTTGTGACCACCTGAAGTAAAAGCTAAGGACAGCATAACCTAGTTAAAGGAACAGCTTCATCATACTTCCCCTTTTAATAAAAGAACCATCAATATCTAAAGATGGCTTCATTTTAAAACCCCTTTAAAAATTGTTAGTACTCCAAAACACACAAATACATTATATTGACTATAAACATGCAAACATGCACAACTACATTCTGATTCAGTCTGTGGTACGCCTGCCACCGAACTTCTCTGTTTCTCATTCGGGTTTCGACAATGCATTAACAATCGCATTTTTTCGTCCTGTCACATGCACAATTTTTAAATTGAATGGCTGTAACAACAAGCTCCTTGTAAACAGTATGGTGTTTTTGTCCTTAAATTTCTCTACAAACATCAGTGAGTTATGATCAGTGTATATGATTGCCTCAGATGCGTTACTGGTAACATAAACACGGAAATGTTGTAATTCCAACACCAAGCTCAAAGTCTCCTTCTCAACAGTCAAATATTTCTGCTGATGCATGTTCAACTTCCTGGAGAAATACCCGAGAAATCTTTTTATCCTCTCATTGTCTTCTTGCAAGAGCACAGCACCAAAATCCACATCACTTGCATCGATAGCCACCTTGAATGGTTTTGCGTAATTAGGTGTGGCTAATACCAGGGCAGTAGTTAACACAACCTTTAGGCTGTCAAATGCCTTCTGCTGTCCACTGAAACTTATTGCTTTTCTTTAGCAATTCAGTGAGTGGAGCACCACACTCTTAAAATTAGGTACAAATTTTTGATAAAATTCACTCAATCCCAGGAACCGTGGTATTGCTCTTTTTGTCGATAGTAAGGGAAATTCCCCAATTTGTTTTTGCATCCCATAGGCCCATTTGTCCATGTCCAATAACATAGCCCTGGAAGGTGACTTGCGCTTTGGCAAATTCATTTTGGCTAGGTTTATCACCAAGCCTACCTTCCGAAGTCGACCAAATGTTGTACATGTTCCTTCAGGTCATCACCAGGTCATCTATCTAAATGACACAGTTGGGTAATCCGGCAATGACCTTAGTCTCTGAAATGTGGCTGGCGTACTTTTCATGCCAAATGGCATGACTTTGATACAGTCCATTCAGGATGACGAAAGTTGAAATTGCCTTTGCTCTTTCTGACAAAGGTACCTGCCAATATTCTCTCAGTAAATCCAACTTATAAATATAAGTTGCTTGTCCTACCTTCTCCAAATGCAGAATCAGATATGCATCAGTCTTTGCAATTGCATTGACTTTGTGATAGTCCACGCATAACCATTGGGTACAATCTGGTTTGGCACCATTACTATCGGTGAGCTCTAATCTCTGTAACTCACTTCGATTATGTTGTCTTGGAGCATGCATTCAATCTCCTTTTGAACCTGTGCCAACCTTAGAGGGTTACGCCTATGAGGATGTTGCTTAATCAGAACAGCATCTCCTATATCTTCATGATGCATAATTAGGTTAGTACTTCGCAGCTTATTTCCACTTATCTCCCCATGTGATAGTAATTCAGGTCATTTTAATTTTCCTCTGGAAGGTAACTCAATAACTTATCCCGATTATTGACAACTTCCTCCATTGTCCAATTTAATTTGAGGAATGTCCAATTCAGAATCCTCTGAACTTGGTTCTTCCTTCTGTGTTGTAATCAATAACACCTTCTCCTATTGCTTTCCTTCCCTGTCAAAATAACTTTTGAGCATAATCACATGACATACTGTGTGAGATTTCTTTTTGTCTATCAAGTAGTTCACTTCACTCAGCTTCCTTTTAAAGGCTCACTGTTACTGGAAGTAACACCAATACCATATCCCCAATAGCAAAATTGCAAATTTTTTATTTCTTGTCTGCTTCCTGTTTCATTGTACGCTGTGATATTTTAAAATACTGTCTTGCCAATTCCCTAACTCTGTTTAATCATTCCCTAAAATTTGACACATACTCCGAATATGTGGTCTCTGTATTCTGACTTACCAATTTCTCCTTAATCAATTTTAACAGTCCCCTCACTTCATGCACAAAAACTAATTCAAATGGACTGAATTTTGTCGATTCATTTGGTGCATCTTTGATCGCAAACAGCATAAACAGAATTCCCTTATCCCAATCATCTGGTTAGTCTTGATTACAAGCCGTCAATATGGTCTTTAATGCCTGATGCCACCTTTCCAGTGCTCCCTGTGATTCAGGATGGTATGCAGTAGATCCTAAGCTGTCCATAACCTCCTTGAATAATTTTGATGTGAAGTTTGACCCATGATCTGATTCTGCCTCTATCGGTAGTTCGTATCTAGTGAACATTTGATTAATTCCTCTACAATCCTTTTAGCTGTGATATTGTGTAATGGATAGCCTGTGGAAGTCTAGTCGACCCATGCATTATTGTTAACAAATACTGCTTCCCACTTTTTATTTAAGGTAGGGGACCCATGCAATAAATTAAGACTCTTGTAAAAGGTTCCTCAAATGCAGGAATAGGTATTGAAGATGCGGGTTTTATTACCGCCTGTGGTTTTCCAATTACCTGACGTATAACACATCTGGCAAAATCCAACTGCATCCTTGCGCAGTCCAGGCCAGTAAAATGTTTTGTATTTTAGCTTGTGTTTTTCTCACTCCTAAATGACCCCCAAGTGGTAGCTCATGCGCCACTTGCAACACCTCCTTCTATACCCCACTGGCAATATGATTTGATTAACTTTTGCCGATTTCTCATCTGCCTGAATATGTGTTGGTCTCCATTTCCTCATCAAAACGTTATTTTTAAGGTAATAACATTCAGGGATACATTAGGATTCCTTTTCTGTGTATGCCTTTTGATACAATTGCTTTAAGTTTTCATCTTTCTTCTGTAACTCAGTTAATTTATCTGAGCTAAAGATGTCTGCATTGTCATCTATCTGTTCCTGTTTTGTCTCAAAAATCTGGTCAAAGAGGGTGTCTGCTAATTCCACTTCAGCTGTCTTATCTGTTTTCTTTGATCTCTCCTGTTTCAACTGGCGATTTTGTGACCTCATTACCACAGTCAGGAAGAATTCCAGGATATGTGTCCTGCAATAGTTCAATTGCCTGAGTTTCCACTGGCTTTTCAACCACAGTAGGCAGCACTCCCACCAGTGAATCAGCTATATCATTAGCAAAGACAAATTGTATTCCGAGAGCTGAGAGTTTTTCCTGTACTCCTACCATGAATTCTCCACTCTTCATTGGACACTCTAGCCTCACTTTACATAATTGAGCGCTTTTTAGCTCACCATGAAATACTGTTACTAGTACAGGTACACAATCCTTTATCCAAAATGCTCAGGACCAGCTGGTATTCTGAAATTGGAATTTTTCGAATTTCGGAATAAGTGACAGTTCAACAGTGAAATTTTGTAAATATCATACTGGACAGCAGACTCACTGTGAGTAATAGGTCCTGAGACAGAATCGAGGCCTGCCAGTGCTAGGCCACGTTTCCCCTACGTTGCATCTGAGTGACATGCATCGAGTGAGTGTGGAGTTGGGTTAACAGTTTGCACACCAAACAACCTTGTTAATGAGATTAAAACTTCACCAAAAAGCCCTTCGGATTTTTGAGTTTTTCAGATTTCAGGATTTTGGATAAAGGGTTGTCTACTGTACCTTTTCTGGCAATCGTCCTTCAGAAGTACGTATCCCCACATCTTTCAGCACCATAGACTAAGAGAATCCTGTGTCTCTTAATATTGTAACCTCTTTACCTACTGCTCCTGGCCTGTGTGAATAAACTTTACCTTTGCAGTTACTGTATATGTTTAACAAGATCTGGTACTTGCTCCTTAACTAATGTCTGACAAGCTTGTACGTTCTAGTACAGCTTTCTAGCCTCCACTGTGCTTTCTGTTACCACTCCAACAAAATTCACTGGCTTATTGTGTTTTCCTACATCTGGGTTCCCAGTGCTCCTCCTAACCTGCCAACACTATGATTTCATGTGGCGTACTTTATTGCAGTGAACACCAGAGCTTTTTAACTTGCCTGTCCCCTTCAAGGGTTTCCTTTTTACCCTGTGGTAAGTTACCCATATGATCTTCACCAAGATCTACCTTTCCCTTTCCACATGAGGATTTCTCTTTTCCCCAATTTCTAATCTTTGTAGATTGAAATTGATTCTGGAAGCCAGACTTTGTTTTATGGACCAACTCATAATCATTAGCCATTTCAGCTACTGGTCATGCAATTTTAACTCTGCTCTTCTACATAAGTTCCCCCTACTTCAGAAAGTAAATTTTTGAACTCCTGTCTAAGTGCCAGTTTCTGAAGTTCATACTCTCTCTTTCTTCCTTTCCTCTTGCTTCATTCTCTCTCTCGTTCTCTCTCTTTTCTCTTTCTTTTTCCTCTGCTTTTAATCATCCTTCCTTGTCTTTTGCCTCTAAATCAAGCTGCTTCATTTTTAATTGAATTTTAGCCATCTCTAAAGATTGTGATGGTGTTTCCAGCAAATTTGAATGCTGAGCTACTGCTGCAATTATTTCTCCTTTCCTCACAGAAGGAGGCAGTTTCAACTCCAGCTTGTCTGCTAATTCTAGCAGCTTGGTCTTAATCAACTCTTGTAAAACCCCCAAGGTCACATCTTCCAACCCCAGAAAATTCTTGGTCAGTGAAAGAGCCATTGCTCTCCCAAGCACTGTTTAAACCAACCAAAATCAACACCTGGAACAAAAGATACTAGCGCCTACCACTTGCTGCCCTCGAGTCGAACAACTCCAAACCCAGTTCGGAACTACAGAACAAATCCCGCAAAAAGACCCCAGTCTGTTGTGGACCAGGCCAGACCCCTGAAAACCTTTCAAGAAGGTAGCCCAGACCCTAACTTTGCTAGTTGTTTTAAGCAGGTGCAAAGTGGGTATTCTAGGGCAGAGTCAGCTGGTCAAACCACTTCGTTTTAAACAAAACAGAATTTATTTACAAGATTTCTGAATGAAACACAAAGAACAGAAAACAGAATACCGAATAACTTAGCCTATCCGAGAACCCAACAGATTATCCCAACTTATTGATACTGTTCCAGATACTTGCAACAATCCCCATAAATACACCTTGGCACAAAATGTAAAATTAAACACAAGTTCAAAAAGGATTGAAGTCAGAGAGAGAGAGAGAGAGTGTACCAGCCTGGATCTGGGTCCAGCAACATTTTTTCACACTACTGCTAAAAACCAAACCCAACCAGTGAAAAGCTGAGCTGGGAGAATTGGCCACTCTCCTTTCAATATACAAGTTTCTTTAAAACTTGAAAGCTTTCTGCCTGGAACAGCATCTGTTGTCTATAAACAAATTGGCCCCAAAACCCATCTAAACTCAAACTTTTCGGAACCTCTGTTTTTACTACCTCCTGAAGAAAAAGCCAAGGACAGCATAACCTTGTTAAAGGAACAGCTTTGTCTCATCAGCAATAGATGTTTAAAATCTAGTGATTAGAAGTGTCGACTTCTTAAAAGAATCTCTAGAAAGAGAAATGCAGTGATTTGAAAAAACAAGCAAAATGTATTATGTAATAGTATATTGGTAACTTCAATTAATTACAATAACATAATTTGTATTTTGTGGTCAGTGACAAAAAGAATGCACTCACCATAAATGTTCCTCTAATTTTTGAGATGTCTGAATAGATTTCTGAGAGGTCTGAGCAGTATATTTGAACCAAAAACATCTATTTAGCAGAAGTCATATGGCAGTTTTCTCATGGTCTATTTATCAACTATTAATGTTATAAATGCCTGCTAAATAAACATAATTGTTTACTTGGCTCAGAAGTCTGGGACCAGTTTAGCACTAGTACTTCATACAATATGCAACCAAAAGATGATGTGATTAGATTAGATTAGATTACTTACAGTGTGGAAACAGGCCCTTCGGCCCAACAAGTCCACCCTGACCCGCCGAAGCGCAACCCACCCATACCCCTACATTTACCCCTTTACCTAACTCTACGGGCAATTTAGCGTGGCCAATTCACCTGACCTGCACATCTTTGGATTGTGGGAGGAAACCGGAGCACCCGGAGGAAACCCACACAGACACGGGGAGAATGTGCAAACTCCACACAGTCAGTCGCCTGAATTGAACCCAGGTCTCTGGCGCTGTGAGGCAGCAGTGCTAACCACTGTGCCACCGTGCCGCCCACAATGTGAGGAATTTCTTAACTCCTTTGTTATCAGCTTTGTCTTTATTTGCTGCCCAATGATTGTGTACCACATCCAGGCTGATATTTTGTCTAGGTGAAATGTATGACTGAATTTGCATCAGGTTTTCCAAATGATCTATTTCTAATCTATTTAGATTTAATCAGGTTTATTAGGCTATCACCACAATCACGGTAAGCACTTGATGCCCGAAATGTTGCACAAATGTCCAGAAGCATGCACATTTCTTGAAACTGTTTGTCTTTTCGGACATCAACTTGCTGAATGTCTGAGTGGAACTCATCTTGACGTTTTCCACAACTACAAATTTGAGATTGGAATATTGTACACTTGGTTTTGTGGTTACTCTTCACAGTTTGTTATGAGTCAAATATTTCAATATCAGTTGCACCATATTGTCTTTCAAAATTCACAATCAGCTTTCTTGGTGGTTGCAGCCTGATCAAATGCATTTCACTCCAATAGCTTCCCTTCTGGAAATCTGCTTTTCGTATTGTTACAAAGCAGTTAAATAAATTGAAGGCTTACTGCAGTTTCAACTTTTTTGTCTAGAGCAAGCAGAATTATCTTAACATCATCAT
Organism: Chiloscyllium plagiosum; assembly: GCF_037043375.1. Lineage (NCBI taxonomy): Eukaryota > Metazoa > Chordata > Chondrichthyes > Orectolobiformes > Hemiscylliidae > Chiloscyllium > Chiloscyllium plagiosum. Next base: position 39,754,721 of record NW_028270146.1, read on the forward strand.
CCAATAACGACATTGAAATAGATACTGGGTCTTCAGTCTATCAGAAACATAGAAAATAGGAGCAGGCCATTTGGCCATTCAAACCTGCTCCACCATTCAACATGATCATGGATGATCATTCAACTGTGTACCCTGCTCCTGCTTTCTCCTATACCCTTTGATCTCTTTAGCCCTAAGAGCAATCTCCTTCATAACAACATTCAATGTTTTGGCCAAAATAGCTTTCTATGGCAGAGAATTCCAAAACTGATACTCTCGGAGAAGAAACTTCTCCCCATCTCAGTGCTAAATGGCCTATCCCATACCCTTGGACTGTGACTGCTCAATTATTGTCAAACAGCTTCTCTGAAAGAATTTGCACAAAATCATATAAATTCTAGTATGAAGCAGGCCAGTTGACCTGCCAAGTCCACACTGACCCTCAGAAGTGCGTCGCCCACATTTGTCCCCCTCTACCCTATCTCTGTAACCCTGCATTCCTCAGGCACAACCATGGACACTATGGGCAATTTAGCATGGCCAATCCACCTAACCTTTGGACTGTGGGAGGAAACCAGAGCACCCAAAGGAAACCCACACACACAAGGGGAGAATATGCAAACTCCGCACAGACAATTGCTTGAGGTTGGAATCAAACCCAGCTCTGTGGTGCTGTGAGACACTGAGCCATTGTGCCGCCCAGTGATGCCCATTTACCTACAACGTCATTCATAATGCCAATGCAATGTACTGTTGTGGATTTGGAAGCATTTTCAGGCAATACTGGTTTATCTGATTGTTGAACTTATTCACTTGCTCTGGATAGGAGTTGATCTAAACATTGTAGTTTTGCACTTGTGTCTTGACAGCCACGTCACTCCATTCAGCGGTCAAAATGCTACTGCATCACACTCTGTGACTGGCAAACTCTTCGAATTGTCCTCTTTTCATAGATAACTGCTGAACATTGAAATGCTTCTGAAAACATTGTGTAAAATATACATATTTGAGACCTGCTTCCATGTATCATCAATTACAAGATATTCTCTATGAGCAATGTTGTTCTGACAAATGTTTGATTTTCTATCATAACACTGCTGTACTCTATTTTTCTTTCCAAGCTTAACAGAATGTCCACCATCTATAAATCACAGTCAGTGTTAATATAAAATTGCCTGATTGCTGTTACAGTGGAGATGCTGTTGCAAGCTTTGGTTTCAAGGTTCCTGTAGATAATCTTGGAAGCAATTTCAGATTTTGTTTGAAACTTGATAGATAAGGTCAAGTTTTTTTTGCTATGAAGCATCTGTACTTGCATCTACTATCAATGTATGAAAACACAATTCATCCAGGAACTGGTTCAGTATGACAAAGTTAATCACTCTACAAATTTAACACATAATTCTTGCTGCATCAGTTGTAAGTAATTGCTGTATACTTCACCACAAGACATCATGAATATCTTGCATAGAAAGCATGGACTCACTCACGGGACATGGGCATCACTGATTGGGCCAGCATTTATTGCCCATCCTCATAGTTGCCCTTGAGAAGATGGTGGTGAGCTGCCTTCTGAACCAATGCAGTCCATGTGCTGTAGGTAGACTCAAGGAGAAAGTGAGGTCTGCAGATGCTGGAGATCAAAGTTGAAACTTTATTGCTGGAACAGCACAGCAGGTCAGGCAGCATCCAGGGAACAGAAGATTCGACGTTTCGGGCACATTTTGGATCAGATTCTGCTGCTTTAGGAGCAAATAGTACTGTCAGTTTCATGATAAGTGAAAATTTCACTGATTCATACCTTACTGTGTTAAAAATGACATTTTGGTTATGGTAGTTTTGGAAAGCCAATCCTTTTTGAAAAACAGACCGGATTTACTATCAAGTTTGAAGAAGGGCCTGTGCCCGAAATGTCGAATCTCCTGTTCCCTGGATGCTGCCTGACCTGCTGTGCTGTTCAGCAATAAAGTTTCAAATGTAGGTAGACTCACACTGACCTTAGGGAAGGAAATCCAGGATTTTGGCCCAGGGACATTTTTGAAATGGTGATATATATTACCTAGTCAGGATGGTGAGTGACTTGGAGGGGAACCTGCATATGGTGTGTTCCTATGTATTTGCTGCCCTTGTCCTTAGACAGAAGTGATCGTAGGTTTGGAAGTTGTTGTCTAAGGATCTTTGTGAATTTCTGCAGTACATTTTGTAGATAGTACACATTGCTGCTGAGCATTGGTGGTGGAGGGAGTTTTGCTTATAGATGTGGTGCCAATTAAGTGAGCTGATTTTTCCTGGGAATGTTGGTGAAGCTGCAATCATCATGGCAATTGGGAAGTTTTCCATCACATTACTGACTTGTGTCTTGTAGATGGTGGACAGGTTTTGGGGAGTAAGGAGGTGAAAAACCTGATTGCATGTAAAACATTATAAATTAGAACTTGCACTATATCGGCACTTGATATTTTTCCATTCTGTATGGTCTACCTTCAACAATGTTTCTCGTAAGCTGCATAACTGCACATCTCTACAGCCGCTGGGAAACGCCATACACATTTGGTCATTCTATGCTGTATGATTTCTGCTTCTGTTTATAGATACCGTGCACAAAACGTGGTTGTCTGTACAGGAACTTAAAATATTAGGGGGACCATTAACCTCATTTCATGATCTCCTGATGTTTTAGTAAGCATTTGTAAAATGTCACTGCTGTTGTGGTTTTGTCAACTAATAATGGAATCCACATGCACATTTTGGATCAGATTCTGCTGCTTTAGGAGCAAATAGTACTGTCAGTTTCATGATAAGTGAAAATTTCACTGATTCATACCTTACTGGGTTAAAAATGACATTTTGGTTATGGTAGTTTTGGAAAGCCAATCCTTTTTGAAAAACAGACCGGATTTACTATCAAGTTTGAAGACTCATTTGTGTTCTTTTCTTAATAAGTTTGAATTAAGGTTTAAAATATCAAAGAAAAATGTAATTTTCTTTTTACATTATGTCCTTCTGGAGTGGCTGCCTGCTTCCAAGACCTCATGTTGCCTGATGCTCCAGGTCACTGCAGACTGTAAACTGTAAACTCCCTTCACCTGGAACTTTTGTATTATGGCCTGGTCTTTTTACCCCTCCCCAAGCCAGCCTCCTATTGCTTCCCTTCTGGACTTGTATTTGATCAGAATCTGGAGTTGTAATGGTGTGGAAGAAACTATATGAGTACTAAATAACAATTCATGGTTCAGAAGTGTTGGCCTGAACAGTGAGATTGTGGAGAATTATGGGGTTTGTCTGTTTTAGATTCAACTTTCAATCTTTCGACATCTGTAGGCTATCTATAGCATCCAGTAGCCCATTAAGCAGGCTGAGCAGTCAATTAGATTGAAGAATTCTCAGAGAATAAACCAGGAAGTGGAAAATCATGGATTATTATTCGCTTTGAAATAACCTGACACAAATCATGGTTAGGGTTGGATAGGCAGTTTAGATTGGGGTTGAAACTGAAATATCATCAATATGTTAAAAAATATATAATATTGTGGAATGAGAGAATGACTTTTCACACATATAAGGTGAAAGGGCCAAAGATAATGTTTCATAATTGGCTTAGTGTGCCATTAATGGCTCAGTTACATCTAATTTTAAAAGCTTTTACAATGCCCCTTGTCCATAAGAGGTTGAGGTTCACATTCCATCATTGATTCTATGTTGTTTCTATTTGTTAAACTTCCGATATTGCGCCCTGTGAAGCAGCAGGATATCACAGACAGCAAATTGCAAATTTTTGATGTATCACAATAATGGCAAATGCTGATGTTTTTCCTGACCACTATTACAGTCACAAATTGCATGCCAAAGCATTGTCACCCAGTGAACTGAGCAATTGTTCCTTAAAATACAAGTCCACTGGAGGACTTGAATATACATTGTGTCGATCTTTGTTGGTCTATAAAAATTATGTTTTTTTGAGACTGATTGAATAATTGATCTGAAAAATACCTTATTTTGGATTATATTTTTAAGAAACTTAATGTTGGATTTTCTTTCCCTTGAAGGTTCAACCATACAATAATGTGCAAATGTCTCCAAAACAAAGGACCGAAAATATATTTTTTACTAGAAAACCTAATGTCAGCAATTCAAATCTTGAGAATAACTTGGCTAGTCTGACAAACTCTGGTAAGTTATTGTTTGAGATTTACTAGAATTGTACTGAGTTTCAAGTCATTTGATGATTTGTAATTCTTGTTATTTAATTTTCTGGATCATACTATTTGTTCTTATTACTTTGTCTACACATTCATAATGGGACTTCCTTATCTATAAACCATCTCCGTCTTCCTGAAAAATTGCAAAAATTCTCAAAATAGCTTAGAATGAAATGCCACCTTGAAAAGATGTTACTAATGATCATTTGCCTACCATGTGAAATAACTCCACAGAGGCTGGTATCCCATCACCAGGTCACTCTTTCTTTACATGTGCGTAGTACTTAGCATTGGTCCAGCTCTCTCAGAGTCAGCTCTCAGAGTCACCAGAACTTCCTGTTTATGTCTGCCAGCCAGTGTTGATAAATGATGCCCACTGTCTGTGACCAACACTTCAGCGAGCCCACGTATTGCAAAAAATGCCCACAGGTTTTTCTATCATCATCCCTGTATTGGACAAATGAACTCTATGAAGGTCCAATTACTTTGAGTGGGTGTCCACAACGACTAAGGACATTGAGCCCATGAAAAGGCTGGAATAGTCAAGTGTAACCGAGTCCAAGGTCTACCTGGCCATTCCCACAAATGTAGGGGAGCTACTGGCAGTAATTTTTGTCCACTGCCCCATCATTGAAGCTTTGTATCTACATCCAATCCTGGTTACCAGACACAACTTCTCACCAATATCTTCATTTTGGAAAACCCCTGGATGACTCTGGTGGAGTTAACCAGTATCTGGCATTTGCTACTTGGCTACCTGGACCGTGTTCCAGCCCATTGCTGAATTTAACCTGAAACTATAGGAGGCACAGCCTTGACCTCTTTGAGTAGCCCTAGTAAGGATTTGTTGTCTGTTACTATTACAGATTTACCTGTGTTAAGATATTGATGGAACTTTCACAAGATGACTGCCAAACCTTCCTACTCTATCTACGTATATTCGTGCTCTGCATCAGCCAAAATCTGGGAAACATATGCTATTGGGCATTCCTTTCCATTGGGCCATCTGTCGGCCAACACCACCCCAATACCATACGGAGAGACATTGCCTGAAGGCACCAGATCTCGCTTGGGATCATAGTGTGCCAACATCTTAGACAGTGGTAGCTGCTTCTTCATTTCCCGACATGCTATGTCTTGGTTACGGGGCCATTTTCAAGGCTGACCTTTTTTCAATAGCAGATGTAAGGGTGCCAGGTTACATAGAGTCAGAGTCACAGAGATGTACAGCATGGAAATTGACCTTTTGGTCCAACTCATCCATGCTGACCAGATATCATATCAACTTTCTGTAATAATTCATCAGTCCAAGGAAAGACCTAAGCTCTGGTACAATCGTGGAAGCGGAGGTACTTTTGATCACCCTCATGTCATCTTCCAACGAGTTTAACCCAACTTTGTCAACTCTGTAGCCCAAGTAGGTCACTTGGGGTGCCTAGGACACATATTTCTCCCTACTAAGGCAGACACCCCCTTGAAGAAATGTCTAAGGACTATGTCCAAGTTTTCTAAGTGTTCTTTATTGGTCTTCCCTGTTATGAGCACATCATCCAGATAAATGGCAACTTGGGGCAGACCTTATAAAATGTTCTCCATCATGTGCTGTGAAATGGCACAGGCTGATGATAGCCCAAATGGCAGTACATACGCATGGCTCATGTCCAGCTTCCTGAAGAACAGACCCCCTGCGAGCTTTGCTCTAGGTCCTCTATGAGGGAGGTTGGGTATTTATTAAGCTGCAAAAAGCTCCTTACCGTTTGTGTAAAATTCTCACAAAGGCGAACCGACCAATTGGGCATCACAATTGGTACGACTGGTGTTTCTCATTCCACAAACTGTACTGGTTTGACAATTTGTGCATTTTCCAGTCTGCTGATTTCTGCCTCTACTTTTGCACATTAGGTTAAATTGCACTGGACAGGCCTTGCAGAATTGTGAAAATGCTTCCTGGTTAACATGCAAGATGGCCTTGACTCCTTTCATAGCTCCTAGTCTTTCCTGAGAAACCTTTGATTATTTAATAGGACTTCACTCAAGTATTCATCTGCTAATTGAAAAATGTTGAGCCAATCAAGGTGAATCTTTCTCAACCAATTTTGCCCTATCAGGCTTGGGCCCAAGCCTTTTACTACAATCAGTGGTAACTGAACCAGCTACTTCCCATAAAAGAGTGGAACTGAAGTTGTACCCTTAATCTGTAAATGTTTGCCAGCTTAGCTTCTCAGTCTATCTGAGGTCTTGCACAAACTTAAGAATTGGAGAGGAGAGTGAACTTTGTTAAAACAAGTTCTGCAGTCACTGATACAGCTGCACCAGTGTCAACCTCCATTAGAACTGGGTGACATTTAACCAAACATTTATTTTGATTCATTTTGATTTGGATGTTGCTAGGCAATTTAACTGTTCCAAGCCAGACGTACGTTTGCTTCCCAAAGTGTGCACTCGCCTGGATACTGGCCTATGAGTTCTCTAACTCAGTTCAGGCCTAGTAGGACTCTTTTGCATTGAGTCTGCATATCAGCAGCAACTATAATGGCTTGCTGGCCCAGATCGCGAAGAAAATGGTTGATCGAGGCTTGGCTTTGTTTTAGGGTTTTGCTATGGGCTGACCTAGAGTCCCCTTGCTCAGGATATATCTTGAGTGAGGCTCTTTACTCAAGTGGCGGCCTGGAGACAGTGTCTACTTCCTCTGGCATGCTCTCTAACTCATATGCTCCACTAGCCACATTTTCCAATGATAAAGCAAGTTGCAGTGCCAGTTTGAAGTTCAAAATCACACAACACCAGGTTATAGTCCAACAGATTTAATTGGAAGCACACTAGCTTTCAGAGTGCCGCTTCTTCATCAGGTGGTTGTGGAGGACACAAATGTAAGACACAGAATTTATAGCAAAAGTTTACAGTGTGATGTAACTGAAATTATACATTGAAAAATACCTTGATTGTTTCATCTGTTCGAATACCATGATGTGTAAATCACAAAACATTTTTTTAAAAGTTGCATTCTCAGGTTAACTTTAACAATTGGTGTTAGCTAGACAATATGTTGAAGGTGTTGGCCCCGTGTTCTCTGTCTGTGCCATAACAGAGTCTTACATAAATTCATGCAGTTTTTGAGCAAAGTACGATGTAACTCTGCAAGTACAAATTCACCCCATATATGTATATGTATATGTGTGCATGTGAGTCTTTGTGTATGTATGTATGTGTGTATGTGTCTGTGTGTGTGTGTGTGTGTGTCTGTCTGTCTGTCTGTCTGTCTGTCTCTGGGGTGGGGGTTGTGAAAAGTGGCCGAGCAGAGGCTGATAACTAATATTCATATCCATAGTGAGGGCCTCAACCGGGACCTTGGGTTCATGTCACACCACAGGTGACCACCATTGCACTGTACACACACATGGACACTCCTGCGCGCGCACACACACACGCACTCCTATACACACATATATACAGACACGCACGCACACACACACTACCACACTCACACATGCATCCTCTCAGAGACTTAGACCACTCTACACTCACGCACACACATATACACTCTCTCTCACAGACACTAACAACTCCCCACCCCAGACACAAACACACTCCTACTAATACCCACGCCCCCCCCCCACTCACACATGCACCCCTCACAGATTTAAGACACTCTACATTCACATACACACACACATATATACACTCTCTCTCACACTCTCAACCCCCCAACCCAGACAGACAGACACACACACATACACAAAGACCCACATGCACACATATACATAGACATTTGTGGGGTGAATTTGTACTTGCAGAGTTACATTGTACTTTGCTCAAAAACTGCATGAATTTATGTAAGACTCTGTTATCTCACTTTTTAGTTGGAATCAGTCTAAACATTATGGCACAGACAGAGAACACACCTTCAACATATTGTCTAGCTAACACCAATTAGTACAGTTAACCTGAGATGCAACTTTTAAAAGAAAGTTTTGTGATTTACACATGAAAGAAGTGAACCTATCATGGTATTCGAACAGATGAAAGACTCCACAAACAACCAAGGTATTTTTCCATGTATAATTTCAGTTACACCACACTGTAAACTTTTTCTATAAATTCTGTGTCTTACAATTGTGTCCTCCACAACCACCTGATGAAGGAGCGGTGCTCCGAAAGCTAGTGCTTCCAATTAAACCTGTTGGACTATAACAGAGAGTTACCTGGACACTTTGTTTCAGGAGGCAGTCACACCTGGGAGATTAAGTAATTCACATTCAGTTGGTGATCAGGGACATCAGAGTGTGACTATAAGTGAGGCAGGCAGGGGGAGCTTGAGTTCAGGAATGCTAGAGCCTCAGCCCTTGACCTTGTCCAACAGGTATGAGATTCTTGCTCCCTATATGAATGAGGAAAAGGGCTCCGGACAGGATGAGCCAGCTGACCACGGAACCATGGTGCAGAAGGCTATTCAAGAGGGGGGAGCAAAAAAACAAGTAGTTGTTATAGGGGATTCTATAATTAGGGGGACAGATAGTATCCTATGCAAGCCGGATTGGGAGTCTCGCATGGTGTGTTGCCTGCCCGGTGCCAGGGTGCGGGACATCTCCGACCGGCTTGAAAGGATATTGGAGCGGGAGGGGGAAGATCCAGTTGGGACTAACAACATAGGCAAAGGTAGGGTGGAGGACCTGTTTGGGGATTATCAAGCACTAGGAAGGAAATTGAAGTACAGGTCCTCAAGGGTCATAATCTCCGATTACTGCTCGAGCCACGTGCCAATTGGCATAGTGATAAGAAAATTAGGTAAGTAAACACATGGCTAAGGGATTGGTGTGGGAAAGACGGATTCCACTTCATGGGGCATTGGCATCAGTTTTGGAACGGGGGGGATCTGTACCGTTGGAACGGTCTCCTCCTGAACCGATCTGGTACCAATGTTTTAGCGAAGAGCATAAATAGGGTGGTCATTAGGACTTTAAACTTCTGAGTTGGGGGGAAGGGAAAGTGAAAGCGACAGGGAGTATGGAGTTAAATGGAAAGATAAGCAGGAGGATAGCATGTATGCAGGTGGATTTAACCTTGAGGCAGATTAGGAATGCAACAAAAAAGGAAGGATAACTTAGGACATCTTATGACTTCCAATATCTCTAATGATAAGAATGTTAGCATTAAGGCACTTTACCTGAATGCTCGTAGCATTCATAACAAAGTAGATGAACTAACGGCACAGCTCATCGTGCATGATTATGATGTGGTAGGCATCACAGAGACATGGTTGCAGGGGGTTCAGGACTGGCAGTTAAACATCCATGGATTTACAATTTATCGAAAAGACAGGGAGTTGGGCAGAGGGGGCGAGGTGGCCTTGTTAGTTAAGAACAAAATTAAATCTATGGCACTGAATGACATAGGGTCGGATGATGTGGAGTCTGTGTGGGTGGAATTGAGGAACCACAAAAGCAAAAAAACCATAATGGGAGTTATGTACAGACCTCCTAACAGTGGTCAGGACCAGAGGCGCAACATGTACCGGGAAATAGAAAAGGCATGTCAGAAAGGCAAGGTCACGGTGATCATGGGGGGCTTCAATATGCAGGTGGACTGGGTAAAAAATGTTGCCAGTGGATCCAAAGAAAGGGAATTCTTGGAATGCTTACAGGATGGCTTTTTGGAACAGCTTGTCATGGAGCCCACAAGGGAGCAGGCTATTTTGGACCTAGTGCTATGTAATGAACCAGACTTTAAGTAAGGAAACACTTAGGAAGCAGCGATCATAATATGGTAGAGTTCAGTCTGCAGTTGGAAAGAGAGAAGACAAAATCTGTAATGGTGTTACAGTTAAACAAAGGTAATTACGAGGGCATGAGAGAGAAACTGACGAAAATCGACTGGAAGCAGAGCCTAGTAGGGAAGACAGTAGAGCAAAAATGGCAGGGGTTTGTGGGTATAATTGAGGACACAGTACAGAGGTTCATCCCCAAGAAAAGAAAGATTATCCGGGGAGGGATTAGACAGCCATGGCTGACAAAGGAAATCAGGAAATGTATCAAAGAAAAAGAGAGATCCTATAAAGTGGCCAAGAGCACTGGGAAATCAGAAGATTGGGAAGGCTACAAAAACAAACAGAGGATAACAAAGAGAGAAATAAGGAAGGAGAGAATCAAATATGAAGGTAGGCTAGCCAGTAATATTAGAAATGATAGTAAACGTTTCTTTCAATACGTAAGAAACAAACGACAGGCAAAAGTAGACATTGGGCCACTTCAAACTGATGCTGGAAGGCTAGTGATGGGAGATAAGGAAATAGCTGGAGAACTTAATAAGTACTTTGTGTCAGTCTTCACAGTGGAAGACATGAGTAATATCCCAACAATTAAAGGGAGTCAGGGGGCTGAGTTGAGTATTGCCATTACAAATGAGATAGTGCTAGAAAAGCTAAAAGGTCTTAAAATTGACAAATCTCCTGGCCCCGATGGGTTACATCCTAGAGTTCTGAGGGAGGTGGCTGAGGAAATAGCGGAGGCGTTGGTTGAGATCTTTCAAAAGTCTCTGGAGTCAGGGAAAGTCCCGGATGATTGGAAGACCGCTGTTGTAACCCCATTGTTCAAGAAAGGATCAAGACAAAAGATGAAAAATTATAGACCGAAAAGCCTAACCTCGGTTGTTGGTAAAATTCTAGAATCCATCGTTAATGATGAGGTTTCTAAATTCTTGGAAGAGCAGGGTCGGATTAGAACAACTCAACATGGATTTAGTAAGGGGAGGTTGTGCCTGACAAACCTGTTAGAATTCTTTGAAGAGGTGACAAGTAGGTTAGACCAGGGAAACCCAGTGAATGTGGTCTATCTAGACTTCCAAAAGGCCTTTGATAAGGTGCCACACGGGAGGCTGCTGAGTAAGGTGAGGGCCCATGGTGTTCGAGGTGAGCTACTGGCATGGATTGAGGATTGGCTGTCTGACAGAAGGCAGAGTTGGGATAAGAGGTTCTTTTTCAGAATGGCAGCCGGTGACAAGCGGTGTCCCACAGGGTTCAGTGTTGGGGCCGCAGCTGTTCACGTTATATACTAATGATCTGGATGAAGGGACTGGGGGCATTCTAGCGAAGTTTGCCGATGATACGAAGATAGGTGGACAGGCAGGTAGTACTGACGAAGTGGGGAGGCTGCAGAAGGATCTAGACAGTTTGGGAGAGTGGTCCAGGAAATGGCTGATAAAACTCAATGTGAGCAAATGCGAGGTCTTGCACTTTGGAAAAAAGAATACAAGCATGGACTACTTTCTAAACAGTGAGAAAATTCATAAAGCCAAATTACAAAGGGATTTGGGAGTGCTAGTTGAGGATTCTCTAAAGTTAAACATGCAGGTTGAATCCGTGATTAAGAAAGCGAATGCAATGTTGTCATTTATCTCAAAAGGGTTGGAATAGAAAAGCAGCGATGTGCTACTGAGACTTTATAAAGCTCTGGTTAGGCCCCATTTGGAGTACTGTGTCCAGTTTTGGGCCCCACACCTCAGAAAGGACATACTGGCACTGGAACGTGTCCAGCGGAGATTCACACGGATGATCCCTGGAATGGTAGGTCTAACATACGAGGAACGGCTGAGGATCCTGGGATTGTACTCATTAGAGTTTAGAAGGTTAAGGGGAGATCTAATAGAAACTTACAAGATAATACATGGCTTGGAAAGGGTGGACGCTAAGAAATTGTTTCCATTAGGCGAGGAGACTAGGACCCGTGGGCACAGCCTTAGAATTAGAGGGGGTCAATTCAGAACAGAAATGCAGAGACATTTCTCCAGCCAGAGAGTGGTGGGCCTGTGGAATTCATTGCCGCAGAGTGCAGTGGAGGCCGGGACGCTAAATGTCTTCAAGGCAGAGATTGATAAATTCTTGATGTCACAAGGAATTAAGGGCTAAGGGGAGAATGCGGGTAAGTGGAGTTGAAATGCGCATCAGCCATGATTGAATGGCGGAGTGGACTCGATGGGCCGAATGGCCTTACTTCCACTCCTATGTCTTATGGTCTTATAACCTGGTGTTGTGTGATTTTTAACTTTGTTCACCCCAGTCCAACACCGGCATCTCCAAATCATGTTTGAGGTTCAGTTGCACTTCAGCCAGTAGGAGCTTTTGCATGGTCACATCATTAATCCCACTTGCCAAATGGTGTCTCAGTATATCATTAAGCGTTAAACCAAAGTCACACGCCTCTGCCAGTCATCTTTACCTCTTCAAAAATCCCGTCTTGGATTCCCCTGGTTCTCAAACAGCTGAGTAAAACTGATAGCATCTCAGAATTAGATTAATTAATATTCCTTAACTCTGTCAGCTCTTGAAAAGTTTTCGTATCTGGTGCCTCAGGAAACATTAGGCTTTTAATAACTGAAAAAGCTGAGCGTCCACAATCTCAGGAGAATTAAAAACTGAAAAACTGTGGATGCTGTAAATCAGAAACAAAAACAGTAGTTACTGGAAAGGTTCAGCACATCTGGCAGCATCTGTGAAGAGAAACCAAAGTTTCTCAGGTCTGGTGACCCTTCCTCAGAACTGATGGTAGCTAGGAAAATGTCAGTTTATGTGCAGGAGATAGGGTGGAAGGAGAGGTTAAGGAGTAAGTAGGGGTAGAGCCCAAAGAAAGAGAAGAATAGTTGGACATACAACAGAGTTGATAACGATCTGGCTGGGAGGATGAGTAGCTGTTAATGGTGACTAGGCAGAAGTGGGTACTGCAGATGCTGGAGATTAAAGTCAAGATTAGAGTAGTGCTGGAAAACCACAGCAGGTCAGGCAGCATCTGAGGAGCAGGAAAAATCAACATTTTGGGTAAAAGCCCTTCATCAGGAATGAGGCTGGGAGCCTCGGGGCTGGAGAGATAAGTGGGAGGTGGTGGGGCTGGGGGGAAGGTAGTTGAGAGTGCAATATGTGAATGGAGGTGGGGGTGAAGGTAATAGGTGGGAGAAGAGGGTGGAGCGGATAGGTGGGAAGGAAGATTGACTGGTGGGGCAGGTCATGAAGATGGTGCTGAGCTGGAAGGTTGGAACAGGGGTAAGGTGGGGGAGGAGAAATGAGGAAACTGGTGAAGTTCACTGATGCCATGGGGTTGAAGGTCCCGAGGCGGAAGATGATGAGGTGTTCTTCCTCAAGGCGTCAGGTGGTGAGAGAATGGTGATGGAGGGAGGCCCAGGATCTGCATATCCTCGGCAGAGTGGGAGGGGAGTGAAATGTTCGGCCATGGAGCAGTGGGTTGATTGGTGCAGGTGTACCAGAGATTTTTTTTTAGATTAGATTAGATTCTCTACAGTGTGGAAACAGGCCCTTCGGCCCAACAAGTCCACACTGCCCCTCCGAAGAGAAAACCACCCAGACCTATTCCCCTACCCTATATTTACCCCTGACCAATGCACCTAACTCAGTGGGCAATTTAGCATGACCAATTCACCTGACCTGCACATCTTTGGATTGTGGGAGGAAACCGGAGCACCCAGAAGAAATCCACGCAGACAAGGGGAGAATGTACAAACTCCACACAGATCGGCGGGAATCGAACCCAGGTTCCTGGTATTGTGAGGCAGCAGTGCTAACCATTGAGCTACCATGCCGCCCCTTTAAAGCAACGACCAGCCCAGACACGGCATGGCACTGCAAACCTCTCTGAAGGGCTCTGCGAGAAGGCGTCCGGTTTCCCCAAAGTAGAGGAGACTGCATCAGGGGAAAGGGATATAATTAATGACACGTGTAGAAGTGCAGGTAAAACTGTGATGAATGTAGAAGGCTCCTTTGGCGCCTTGGATGGAGTGAGGGGAGAGATGTGCGCGCAGGTTTTGCAATTCCTGCGATGGCAGGGGAAGGTTGGTTGTTGGGGTGTGGACTTGATCAAGTAGTTGTGGAGGGAACGGTCTTTGCGGAAAGCAAAAAGGGATGGGGAGGGAAATATCTTCCTGGTGGTGGGGTCCGTTTGGAGGTTGTGGAAATGTTAGCGGATGATATGATTTATGCAGAAGTTGATGGGGTGGATGGTGAGGACCGGAGGGTTCTGTCCTTGTTGGGGTTGGAGGGGTGGGGTTCGAGGACGGAGGTGCGGGACTTGGATGTTAATGGTGACTGTTAGTGGCTAACAATTGGTAGTGTGTAATGAGAGATTGTGTGATAACAAGGCCTGGTATGTGTGGTCTAGGATATAACATAGAACATAGAAAAATACAGCACAGTACAGGCCCTTTGGCCCTCGATGTTGCGCCGATCCAAGCCCACCTAACCTACACTAGCCCACTATCCTCCATATGCCTAACCAATGCCTGTTTAAATGCCCATAAAGAAGGAGAGTCCACCACTGCTACTGGCAGGGCATTCCATGAACTCACGACTCGCTGAGTAAAAAATCTACCCCTAACATCTGTTCTATACCTACCACCTCTTAATTTAAAGCTATGCCCCCTCATAATAGCTGACTCCATACGTGGAAAAAGGTTCTCATGGTCAACCCTATCTAAACCCCTAATCATCTTGTACACGTCTATCAAGTCACCCCTAAACCTTCTTTTCTCCAATGAAAACAGCCCCAAGTGCCTCAGCCTTTCCTCATACGATCTTCCTACCATACCAGGCAACATCCTGGTAAACCTCCTCTGCACCCGTTCCAGTGCCTCCACATCCTTCCTATAGTATGGCGACCAAAACTGCACACAATACTCCAGATGCGGCCGCACCAGAGTCTTATACAACTGCAACATGACCTCAGGACTCCGGAACTCAATTCCTCTACCAATAAAAGCCAGTATGCCATGTGCCTTCTTCACCGAAAAATGACAGTGGCGGGATCCGAACACACGCCCCTTTCGAGACTGGAACCGGGATCCAGCACCTTAGACCGCTCGGCCACACTATCAGGCACTATAGGGGAGTTCAGTCCCAAAAATTATCTTAGTGCCTGAAATAATACTGAGATTTCCCTATCAGGAGAACTACTCATTGATTTTCAACTGCTCCAATGTCATTTGCCCATAAAAAGTACATTCTTTCCACATATTGGGCCCTGTCTTCATCAGCAGGACCAAATGAATCAAGCTTCCCAAATAATGGCATGATGCCAGAAATGCTTACCCAAACTCAAAGATGACCATTGCAAGCGAACTTCTTCAGGAGGGTATTTATTTCTCTCATTGCCACTGAATTAACTCTGCAGATCTCCACTGGTCTGGCTTCCTCAGAGACAGCTCTCAGAGCCAATAGAACCTCTGATACTGCTGTTTATTTTTTTTAATCTTAACCCCCACACTACCGGCTAGGTGCGGTAGTGCTTATTTTATCCCCAGCACCCATGGTGTGTGTGTGCAGGTGTGAGACACAGTGAAAGACACAAAGTGCACGAATCTTTATTCAAATTCCACCACCAGGAAGACAGGAAAACACCCGGGTGGCCAGTGACAAACACTGCCCTTCGCATCAAAGGGCAGTGCTGTGTGATCAAAACAGTGAAGGGGAGGGTGATACTGCTGTTTATATCTGTCAGCCAGGGCTCCCTGATTGGACCAACTTAGCCCCCATCAGGGAATTCATATTCTGTGAGGTCCACTTGCCTGACCTTGTTACAATCACTATACCATGGATCAGCCTTAGCTCAGTAAAGATTAACTTAATCTTATTTGTCAGAGTTAAAAAGCAACAACACCAGGTTATAGTCCAACAGGTTTATTTGGATGCACTAGCTTTCAAAGTATTATTTGTCAAGTAATTATTTGCATTTTGGTTCCTTGAATATATAAAGTATAGCTTATAACATGCTTCAGGAAAACTAGGCTACTGATTGATGTACAAAAGGTAGGATATCATCATTAGTGGAAATTGATATTGGATTATTGCAATGTACTTTCTCTTAGTGCAAGCAATTGTATTACTGTTCTAATTATCTTCATATGATGGCTTAAGCATGTGATGAAATGATTGTCGAAGTAAATGTGGATCCTCAGGTTGGGTTATATTAGACAACGAGACCTGGATAGTTTCTAGGCTTGGGCTGACAAATGGCAGGTAACATTCACATCACATAGGTGCCAAGATAGATCCCTCCATCAAGAGAGAATTGAATCGTCTTGACTTGACATTCAACAGCAATATTATCATTGAATCCTATGCTATCAATATCCTGAGGGTTATCATTGATTAATAGAAATACTATGGCAACGAGAGGAAGTTAGAGGCTAGGACTACTGCAGTGAGTTCCTCATCTCTCCAAAGCCTGTCCACCATTAGTCACAAATCAGGAGTGTGATTAAATACTGTGCACTTGCGCCTGGATAAGTGTAGCTCCAACAAGACTCAAGAAGTGTAATTGGAACTCACAAATTCAACAAGCAGTAGCAGGAGTGTGTGCCATCTGGAAATGCAGTGCAGATATTCACCAGGGCTTCTTAGACAAACCTTCCAAATCCATGACTACTTTCATCTAAAAGTACAAGGGCAGCAGATATATGGGTGCACGACAACATCAAAGTTCTTCTCCAAACCACTCATCATTTTGACTTGGAAATATATTGCCGTTCCTTCACTGTTGCTAGATCAAAATTCTGGAACACCCTCCCTAACAGCATTATGGATGCACCCACATTAAAGAACAAAGAAAGTTTACAGCCCAGGAACAGGCCCTTCAGCCCTCCAAGCCTGAGCCGATCCAAATCTACTGTCTAAACCTGTCACCAAATTCCGAAGCATCTGTATCCCTCTGCTCCCCACCTACTCATCTTAAATGAATTTACTGTGCCTACCTCTACCACCTCTGCTGGCAACGCATTCCAGACGCCCACCACCCTCTGTGTGAAGTACTTGCTGTGTGTAGCCCCCCTTAAACTTTCCACCTCTCACCTTGCAAGCGTGACCTCTCGTTATTGAATCCTTCACCCTGGGAAAAAGCTTGTCTTTATCCACCCTATTTATACCCTTCATGATTTTGTAAACCTCAATCAGGTCCCCCCATAATCTCCTCTTTTCTAATGAAAACAAACCTAACCTACTCAACCTCTTTTCATAGCTAGCACCTTCCATACCAGGCAACATCCTCGTAAACCTTCTCTGCACCCTCTCCACAGCGTCCACATCCTTTTCGTAATGTGGCGACCAGAACTGTACACAGTATTCTAAATGCGGCCGAACCAATGTCCTGTACAATTTTAACATGACTTGCCAGCTCTTATACTCAATACCCTGTCCAATGAAGGCAAGCGTACTATATGCCTTTTTGACCACTCCATCCACCTGTGCAGCAACCTTCAGGGTACAATGGACCTGCACTCCCAGATCTCTCTGCCCATCAGCTTTTCCCAAGGCCCTTCCGTTCATTGTACAATTTGCTCTAGAATTAGTCTTGCCTAAATGCATCACCTCACATTTGTCTGGATTGAGAACCATCTGCCACTTTTCTGCCCAACTCTCCATTCTATCTATATCCTCCTGTATTCTTTGACAGTCCCTTATGCTTTCTGCTACTCCACCAATCTTTGTGTCATCTGCAAACTTGCTGATAATACCAACAATGCCCTCTTATGGATCATTTAAGTATATCACAGACAACAGTGGCCCCAGCACTGATCCCTGTGGAATACCACTGGTCACCTTTCTCCATTTCGAGAAACTCCCTTCAACTACTACTCTCCATCTCCTGTTCCTCAACCAGTTCTTTATCCACCTAGCTAGAACACCCTGTACACCATGTGACTTCACGTTCTCTATTAGTTTACCATGGGGAACCTTAAACACCTTACTAAAGTCCATGTATATGACATCAACAGCCCTTCCTTCATCTATCAACTTGGTCACTTCCTCAAAGAACTCTTTAAGTTGGTAAGGCACAATCTCCCCCGCACCAAACCATATTGCCTATCACTGATAAGCCCATTCTTTTCTAAATATAAATGGATCCTCTCTATCAGTACCCTGTCCAGCAACTTTCCCACCACCGACGTCAGGCTTACTGGTCTGTTGTTACCCGGTATATCCCTACTACCCTTCTTGTATGGGGGACAACATGAGTAACCTTCCAGTCCTCCGGCACCTCACCCGTATTTAAGGATGCCACAAAGCTATCTGTCAGGGCCCCAGCAATTTCCTCTCTCGCCTCCCTCAGCAACCTGGGATAGATCCCATCCAGTCCTGGGGATTTGATGTCAATGTGATCTAGACTAATCAAACTTCTATCTCTAATCTAACAAGATTCATCATGTTCCTCTCCTCAGTGAACACTGGTGCAAAGTAATCATTCAGAATCTCACCCATTCTCTCAGGTTCGACACACAGCCTTCCTTCATTATCCTTTAGTGGACTAATCCTTTCTCTAGTTACCCGCTTGCTTCTTATACAAGAATAAAATGCTTTGGGATTCTCCTTAATTCTGCTCGCTAAAGCTATTTCATGACCCCTTTTAGCCCACTTGATTCCTCGTTTAAGTCTTGAACTACTCTTCCAATATTCCTCAAGGGTCCGTTTCATTCTTAGCTGCCTAGACCTTATCTACGGTCCTCTTGGCTAGTCGTACAATTTCTCCTGTCATCCACGGTTCACGAATCCTGCCCTTCCTATCCTTTGCCTTCAAGAGACATGCCTATCCTGCACTATCTTTAACCTATCTTTGAAAGCCTCCCACATATCAAATTTGGATTTCACTTCAAATAGCTGTATCCAATCCACATTTCCGAGCACCTGCCTAAATTTCATATAATTGGCCTTGGTCCAGTTTAGTACGCTTCCCTTAGGACCACTCTCATCTTTATCTATGAGCATTCTGAAACTTACAGAATTGTGGTCACTGTTCCCAATGATAACCCCCACCGCAACTTCTACCACCTGGCTCGTTCCCCTGTACCAGGTCCAGTATGGCCCCTTCCCTCATTGGACTATTGACATACTGACAAATGTACAACTATGGTTCAAAGTGGCATTCTATCACCAGCATCTCAAGGGCAAAAATGGATGGGCAATAAATGCTAGCCAGTCAATGAAGTCCACACCCTCTGAATAAATTTTTTAAAAGTTTATATAATATGGAATCAGAAATTATTCTATATGCTCAAGGCGCAGATGCAGCAATTTGTGTGAAGTAGGTACACCCATCATGCTGTTAGGAAGTGTGTGGCAGGATTTTATTGTCGCAGTAGTGAAGGAACAGCGATAATAGTTCCATGTCTGGCATGTGGCTTAACAGGATGATTCCTGAAGAAGGACTTGTGCCCGAAACGTCGATTCTCCTGTTCCCTGGATGCTGCCTGACCTGCTGCGCTTTTCCAGCAACACATTTCCAGCATGTGGCTTAACAGGAAACCTGCAGCTGGTGGTGTTCCCACAATTTGCTGCTTTTGTCCTTCTAGGTTTAGAATGCATTGCCTTGTTGAAGGAGGTTTGGTGACTAAATGCACTGAATTTTAATTTGGTGGATAGGGTGTTGATCTTTGTCCTGAACAGTGTTGAACTTCTTGAGTAATGTTGCAGCTGCATTCAAGTAAGTGGATCATATTCCATCTCACCCTTGACATGTGCCTTGTAACTGCTGGATAAGCGTTCTGGGCCAGGAGGTGAGGTAATCGCTGCAAAGTTCCCACCTTCTGAATTGCGGTTAAGTAAATCAACCTTATGTAGGGTTGGCAGTGTAGGTGCTAAGGTGATCTACAGTTGTAACATGTGACAATTTGTAGATAACATTGTGCTCCCACCCTCTAACCTACTTTTGTAGTCACAATGGTAAACCCCAAGATGTTGAGTGTATTCAGCAATGGTAATGATGTTGAATTTTGAGGAGAGTTGTTCAGATTTCATTTGTTATTTTCATAGGTTCCGAGGCGAGCGATGGTAATGATCTTGAGAGGAGATGTTGAGATCTCTGTTGTTATTTTCCAAAGTTCCGAGGAGAGCTTCTGGTAGATAGCTT
The DNA here is from genome assembly GCF_037043375.1 of Chiloscyllium plagiosum. Classification (NCBI taxonomy): domain Eukaryota; kingdom Metazoa; phylum Chordata; class Chondrichthyes; order Orectolobiformes; family Hemiscylliidae; genus Chiloscyllium; species Chiloscyllium plagiosum. The sequence continues at coordinate 39,774,792 of NW_028270146.1, forward strand.
CATTATCCAAGAAGTCCTAATCAAAGTTGGCTTACTGATTCATGGTCAGTGACTGACCTCACTCCTGAAATAAAGAAACATGGTCATAATAAGCAGTCAGCAGTCATTGCAAACCCAAGATAGTGTTGTAGGGAAGCCACCATATGCCAGCATCTTCATTTATTTATCAGTTACTTTTTCTTAAACACAAGGTCAGGTATGATGTTGTTCACTGAAACCTGTGACATTCAGTTCCATTCACATCTTCACCTAGGCAGCTCATCCTAATCTACTGCAGCCCCTGTGGTTGAAGTGGTAATATATGCATCGTTTGTATGTCCAGCAAACTTTAATGTTGTGCCTTCCATCCCAGTTCCACCAGCCAAATCAGAACTATGGCTTACAACATCAGGCTACTGTGTGATGTGGTGCCACCATCTTTAAGTGACCACAAAGTAAAAACCAAAAGAACTGTGGATGCTGTAAATCAGAGACAAAAATAGAAATGGCTGGAAAAGCTTAGCAGGTCTGGCAGCATCTGTGGAGAGAAATCAGAGTTAACATTTCGGGTCAGTTCTGAGGAAGGAATGTTAACTCTGATTTCTCTCCACAAATGCTGCCAGACCTGCTGAGCTTTTCCAACAATTTCTATTTTTGTCTTGAAGTGACCACAATCCCGACTTCAACATGTTTCTTCATTATCATTATGAAGTAATATGTAACACTTTTTGAACCACTGTTAACCCGAATAGCTGCACCAATTTAAAGAGAAGATCTATCATTATCTGTGGATGGGTAAGACATACAATTATGTCAGTATTGCCTGCATATCAAGACCAAAGAAAGTTGCATTTTTTGACTTGCTACAGTATATATAGTTTTCTTACAAATGGCTAGTCCACAGCACAAGTAATGTTCAACATACAATAATAAATAATAACAAAATAAAGTTGAGCTGGGCAATATAAAAGTTAGTTAATATGATGGTCTTAAACTAATCAAAGAGGATTCAATTTTTTTAAATGCTGTCTGTAATATTAAACATTTTATTGTTCATTTCTGATAGATGAAAGCTGCTAGGTATGTAGAATAATGATCTGAGTTCCATATTTTAACACTGAGTGAAATCCTGGATAAAAGACAAAGATCAATTTGGTATAAACATTAAACTATATGCTGAGGAATACTTTTTTTGTTCATTAATTACTGAAAACTAATATGCAGGTGCAGCAAGCAGTTAGGAAGGCAAATGTTACATATGCCTTCATCACAAGATTTGTGTGCAAGAGTAAAGATGAGACCACACCTGGAGTATTGTGTGCAAGTTTGTTTCCCTTACCGAAGGAGGGATCTACTTGCAGAGTACAGCGGAGGTTCACCAGACTTGATTCCTGGGATGGTGTGAGTTTCCTAGGTATACGATTGAGGATATTGGACCTATCTTCTCTTGAGTTTAGAAGAATCAGGAGTGACCACTTTGAAACTTTTGAAATTCTTAAAGGGTGAGAAACGTGGAAACGCAATTATTAGCATATTCAAGAAAAAGATTGATAAATTTCGAGACACTAACTACAGTAAAGGATATTGAATAGCATTGGAAAAAGATGTTAACAGAGATATTGACCATGACCTAGGTTGGTGCATCAGGCTTAAGTGGCTGAATAATCTACTCATGCTGTTATGCTTGTACCCTAAATTTTTTGCAGCCTTAACAAATTAGCTGTATTAAGTAAATAGGCAGAGTTACTTGTAGCACAAAACTTTAGAATAATTGAATAAATTCCAAATGTATTTTTCTGATTTTGATTTATATAATGGAAGCAGTAAATTTTAAAGCTCTGCAACAGTTAGACCTGGCTTGTTATGGAAACGTTTTGTTTGATTAAGGGACCTGTGATTGTTGCTACAGAAACCTTTTTACTACTGACTCAGTTTATATGAGAAAGACCAATTAAGCAGAATTTTCAGTGCTTCATTAGTTCCTTGTTATAGTACCACCATTATGCACCAAGCCTTTTTTTCCTTCCCCTGTTGTGCTTAACCAAGAGCCAATATGACACTATTACACAATAATAATTTTGAAATACTTTTTCTTTTATATTCTGAGGGTGTTCTGCAAGAGGTATTTCTACAAATGAACCACAAACATGCCACAGTTAATTTTTATTTTTCATGAAACTGGTTTATCTGAAAATAACTTTCAGTCTTGCATATAATTTAATCTTTTGTGTATGTACTTTTCACCATTATAGTGGTGAAAGTGCTTATGTATTGTTTAAGCTGTAACTAATATTCAGAGAATCTATAGAGTTTTGGAAAGTCAGAAGGTTAATGTGATGATACCATAAATCATATGAATAAAAATGAGGCCTCCTAAGATGTTCTACACTCCTGGAGATTAAATGCAATACAGTTTACTGTAATACGGCCAGTTCTCACTTTAATAAGCTTCAAGCTTACTTTTAGGGACCCAGGGAAATAGTGAGAAAAGCGATCAATCTGAGACTGGTAAAGTTAGGAAAAGGAACGAGTCAAACAGACAGGGTAGAAGGAACAAAGCAGAGAACAAGGTAGGAATGATAAATTAAACTGCATTTATTTCAATGCAAGATGCCTAACAGGGAAGGCAGATGAATTCAGGCATGGTTAGAAACATGGGACTGGGATACATATCAATTATAGAGATGTAGCTCAGGAATGAACAGGACTCGCAGCTTAGTGTTCCAGGATACAAACGTGCTCGGAAGGATGGAAAGGGGGGGGGCAAGAGAGGAGGGGGAGTGGCGTTTTTTATAAGGGATAGTATTACTGCTGTACTTAGGGATGATATTCCTGGGAATGCACCTGGGAAGTTATTTGGGTGGAACTGAGGAATAAGAAAGGGATGATCACCTTATTGGGATTATATTATAGACTTCCAAATAGTCAGAGGGAAATCAAGAAACAAATTTGTAAGGATATTTCAGTTATCTGTAAGAATAATAGGGTAGTTATGGTAGGGGATTTTAATTTCCCAAATATAGACTGGGACTGCCATAGTATTAAGGGTTTAGATGGAGAGGAGTTTATTCAGTGCGTACTAGAAGATTTTCTGGTTCAGTATGTAGCTGTACCTCCAAGAGAAGATGCAAACCTTGACCTCCTCTTAGGAAATAAGGCAGGGCAGGTGACTGAAGTATCAGTGGGGGAGCACGTTGGGGCCAGTGACCATAATTCTAGTAGTTTTAAAATAGTGATGGAAAAGGATAGACTGGATCTAAAAGTTGAAATTCTAAATTGGAGGAAGGCCAATTTTGACAGTATTAGGCAATAACATTCAAAAGTTGATTGGGGGCAGATGTTCACAGGTAAAGGGATGGCTGGAAAATGGGAAGCCTTCAGAAATGAGATAATGAGAGTCCAGAGAAAGTATATTCCTGTGAGGGTGAAAGGAAAGGGTAGTAGGTGTATGGAATGTTGGATGACAAGAGAAATTGAGGGTTTGGTTAAGAAAAAGAAGGAAGCAGGCATAGACAGCAGAGATCGAGTGAATCCTTAGAAGAGTATAAAGGCAGTAAAAGTATACTTCAGAGGGAAATCAGGAGGGCAAAAAGGGGATATGAGATAGTTTTGGCAAATATGGTTAAAAAGAAACCAAAGGGATTGTATAAATACATTAAGGACAAGAGTGTAACTCCAGATAGAATAGGGCCCCATAAAGATCAACAAGCCAGCCTATGTGTGGAGCCGCAGGAGATGGAGATACTAAATGAGTATTTTGCATCGTGTTTACTGTGGAGAAGGACATGGAAGATATAGAATGTGTTGAAATAGGTGATGACTCCTTGAAAAATGTCCATATTACAGAGGAGGAGGTGCTGGATGTCTTAAAATACATAAAGGTAGATAAATCTCTGGGACCTGATCAGGTTTACCCTAAAATTCTGTGGGACGCAAGGGAAGTGATTGCTGGGCCCCTTGCTGAGATATTTGTATCATTGAAAGTCACAGGTGAGGTGCCTGAAGACTGGAGATTGGCTAATGTGGTACCACTATTTAAGAAAGGTGGTGAAGACAAACCAGGGAACTATAGACCAATGAGCCTGATATCAGTGGTGGACAAGTTGTTGGAGGGAATCCTGAGCGACAAGGTTTACATATATCTGGAAAGGCAAGGACTGATTAGAAATAGTCAACATGGCTTTGTGCATGTAAAATCATGTCTCACAAACTTGATCAAATCTTTTGAAGAAGTAACAAAGAGGATTGATGAGGGCAGAGCGGTAGATGTGATCTATATGGACTTCAGTAAGGTGTTCAATAAGGTTCCTCATGGTAGGCTGGTTAGCAAGGTTAGATCTCATGAAATACAGGGAGAACTAGCCATTTTGACACAGAACTGGCTCAAAGGTAGAAGGCAGAGGGTGGTGGTGGAGAGTTGCTTTTTCAGGGAGACCTGTGACCATTAGTGTGCCACAAGGTTCGGTGCTGGGTCCATTGCATTTTATCATTTATATAAATGATTTAGATGTGAACATAGGAGGTAAAATTACTAGGTTTGCAGATTACATCAAAATTGGAGATGTAGTGGACAGCAAAGAAGGTTATTGTGGGCGGCACGGTGGCACAGTGGTTAGCACTGCTGCTTCACAGCGCCTGAGACCCGGGTTCAATTCCCGCCTCAGGCGACTGACTGTGTGGAGTTTGCACATTCTCCCCGTGTCTGCGTGGGTTTCCTCCGGGTGCTCCGGTTTCCTCCCACAGTCCAAAAATGTTCAGGTTAGGTGAATTGGCCATGCTAAATTGCCTATAGTGTTAGGTGAAGGGGTAAAGATAGGGGAATGGGTCTGGGTGGGTTGCACTTCGATGGGTCGGTGTGGACTTGTTGGGCCGAAGGACCTGTTTCCACACTGTAAGTAATCTAATCTAATAGTACAATGAAATCTTGACCATATGGGCCAATGTGCTGAGGAGTGGCAAATAGTGTTTAATTGAGATAAATATGTGAGATAAATTTTGGAAAGGCAAATCTTAGCAGGACTTATATACTTAATGGTAAGGTCCTAGGGAGTGTTGCTGAACAAAGAGACCTTGAAGTGCATGTTCATGGCTTCTTGAAAGTCGCAGGTAGATAGGATAGTAAAGAAGGTGTTTCATTTCTTTCCTTTATTGGTCAGAACATTGAGTGTAGGAGTTGGGAGGTCATGTTGCGCTGTACAGGACATTGGTTAGGCCACTGTTAGAATATTGCATGCATTTCTGTTCTTCTTTCTATTGAAAAGTTGTTGTGAAACTTGAAAGGGTTCAGAAAAGATTTACAAGGATATTGCCAGGGTTGGAGGATTGAGCTACAGGAAGAGGCAGAATAGGCTAGGTCTGTTTTCCCTGGCGTGCCGGAGGCTGAGTGGTGACCTTATAGAGGTTTATAAAATCATGAGGGGCATGGATAATATAAATAGAAAAGGTCTTTTCCCTCGGGTAGGGGAGTCCAGAACTAGAGGGCATAGGTTAAGGGTGAGAGGGGAAACATTTAGAAGGGACCTAAGGGGCAACTTTTCACACAGAGGGTGGTGCCAATATAATGAGCTGCTAGAGGAAATGGTGGACGCTGGTACAATTACAACATTTAAAAGGCACTTGGATGAGTATATGAATAGGAAGGGTCTGGAGCAATATGGGCCAAGTGCTGGCAAATGGGAGTGGATTAGGTTGGAATATCTGGTCGGCACGGATGAGTTGAACTGAAGGGTCTGTTTCAGTGCTGTACATCTGTCTGACTCAATGACTCTAGTTATCAAGAACTCGTTACCAAATTTCTTTTTTTCTATCTTGTCATATATCAGAAGGGTTTATTCTAATGCAAACACTTTTATTATTCAATCACAGAATGAGGGCGTTTCTGGCAAGGTCAGCAATTATTGTCCATCCCTAATTGCCCAGAGAGCAATTAAAGTCAACCGCATTGCAGTGGATCTGGAGAGACATGTATGCCAGACCAGGGAAGGATAGCAGTTTCCACCCCTGAAGCACATCAGTGAACCATCTGGAGTCAGATGAACAATTGATTCATGGTCATCATTAGACTCTTAATTCCAGATTTTTATTGAATTCAAATTGCAGCATGTACTGTGGCAAAATTCAAACCTGAGTCCCTAGAACATTTCTGAGGTCTCTGGATTATCAGTCCATCAATAATACCGCAAGGCCATTGCATCCCTAATTTTCCAGGTTTAAAAGCTATAACCTTTCAAAATATTGTTTTGAGTTATTTAAAAAGTAGTGAAGTTAAAGCTAACAATAGCACGGTGGCTCAGTGGTTAGCACTGCAGCCTCACAGCACCAGGGTCCCAGGTTCGATTAAGCCTCGGGCGACTGTCTGTGTGGAGTTTGCACATTCTCCCTGTGTCTGTGTGGGTTTCCTTGCATAGTCCAAAAGTGTGCAGGTTAGGTGAATTGGCCATGCTAAATTGCCCATAGTGCTAGGTGCATTAGTCAGAGAGAAATGGGTCTGGGTGGGTTACTCGTCAGAGGGTCAGTGTGGACTTGTTGGGCCAAAGGGCCTGTTTCCACACTGTAGGGAATCTAATCTAATCTAAAAAAACACCTAACCTTTCAATTTTACACCATAATTCAAGAATACTTTACTATTGTTCTTTGAAATATTATTAAATTGGTGTAAGCAACAGTAATTCAACTGAATTTTTTTACCAGCACTTATTCATTATTCTTAAAAGAATTGCAGGAACATTTTAAGAGCCTTAAGCTTCATTACTGTGGTTTTTGTTGTCATCAGAATGCACTTTATTGTTTTGCTCTTTCAAAACCATGTGTATATTCTTTATATTTACAGTGATATCACATTGAATCAAATTTGAAAAATCCATAATTCTGGTTGTATCAAATTTGTCAGTATTTCCTGCTGGCAGAATAGCCAATTCAATTGAATGACACCCATGATACCCCAAAGTTATGGGCTCGTAACTCTGTGTTAAACAAAATCATGCCAGCCTGGCATATGGCTGCACAAACTAATAAAGTGGAATTAGACCACACAAAGGACAAGATCGTAGAGGTCTGGACAAGCCCCCATTTGACTTCAAGATTTTCCTGTGACAATAAAATAAAACAAAGAACTGCATATGTTGGAGATCTGAAATAAAAACTGAAATTGCTGGAGAAATTTAGCATGTTCTGATGAACAGTTTCCAGACTCGAAAGATTAGCTCTGCTTTCTTCCCACAAATGAGCATGGAACATTACAGTGCAGTACAGACCCTTCTGCCCTCGATGTTGCGCCGCTCTGTGAAACCAGTCTGAAGCCCATCTAATCTACACTATACCATTCTCATCCATATGCCTATCCAATGACCATTTAAATGCCTGTAAAGTTGGCAAGTCTACAACTGATGCAGGCAGTGCATTCCACGCCCCTACTACTCTCTGAGTAAAGAACCTACCTCTGACATCTCTCCTATATCTATCACCCCTCAATTTGAAGCTATGTCCCCTTGTGCTAGCTATCACCATCTGAGGAAAAAGGCCCTCACTGTCCACCTGATATAACCCTCTGATTATCTTGTAAGTCTCAATTGAGTCACCTTTCAATCTTCCTTTCTCTAAAGAAAACAGCCTCAAGTCCCTCAATCTGTCCTCGTAAGACTTTCCCTCCATACCAGGCAACATGCTAGTAAATATATTGGTACCTCTCTGGTTCAGCTGAAGACCATCCTGTTTGTAGAGGTCCCACCTACTGCAGAGGGAGCCCCAATTATCCAGGAATCCAAAATCTTCCCTCCTGCACCATCCCTGTAGCCACGTGTTCAACTCCTCTCTCTCCCAATTCCTCGCCTCACTATCACATGGCACGGTTACAAACCAGAGGTAACAACTCTGTTTCTCCTGGCTGTAAGCTTCTGTTGGAGAATTGAGCCCAATTAATTAGAGATCATAAACACATAGATAGGACTGAGAACTGACTGAGGATTTATTTAACTAACAGTGGTATCGCGGTAGAGACTTGACTCCCACTGAAACAGTCACTGACAGGCTGTTCAGAAGGAACCACAGCTTCTTCCCCGAACAGAGAATACAGTGGAGATTTATACCCTTACAACACTGATGTGTGAGTTATGAGACAACGGTGTGAGTTGTACAACAAAGAGAAATAAAGATCATTTATTAAAAAGATTCGTGTCCAGTGTCTGACAATGAGTTTCTTAATTGACTCGGGAGATTCTGATCCTTGGCTGGAGTAGATGTTAGTGGGTTTCATCCTGGTGTCATTGTGTTTGTATTGTTGAGGGGACAGGTGAAGTACCCTTGGTGAGTCCTTGTCTGGGCACTCTTTGTAAAGGCTTGACTCCTAGTGAGAGCAGCTGTGCCCTAAGGACATCAGGTGCTGGGCTATTGTGGAGTGCGAGGCTAATCAGTTAATCTGAAGAAGTATGTTCTATTGGTCTGGGGCTGGATGAATCATGTCCTAAGGTATGTGTGTTGTCTGGGCGGCTGGTTTGGCCAATTTGAGGCATTGTGGGTAGGCTTAGTGGCTAAGTGCAGATATTTTGTGTTATCTGTTTTGTGGCCATGTCATAGTGAGGCCGGGACCCGTATTTTCTCCCACAGCTTCAATCCTCGCTCCCTGAATTTCTCCCTTAAATCCCCATCTCTTTTCCTACCTATGTCATTGCTGCCTATGTTAATGACAGCGTGGGGCTACTTCCCCCTCCCCCACAAAGATCCCGAAAACACGATCAGAGACATGTTGAACCCTGGCGCCTGGGAGGCAACACACCAACCATGAGTCTCTCTCGTTCCCACAAAACGTCATGTCTGTCCCCATAACTATGGAGTCCCCAATGATTAATGCTCTGCTTCTCTTCCCCCTTCCCTTCTAAGCAACAGGGATAGACTCTGAGTCAGATACCTGTGCCCCATTGCTTACCCCTGGTAAGTACTCCCACCCAAACAGTATCCAAAACAGTATACTTGTTGTTGAGGGGAACGGTCACAGAAGATCTCTGCATTGCCTGCTGGTTCCCTTTCCATCCGCTGACAGTAACACATCCACCTTCTTGTAGCTGAGGTGTGACTACCTCCCTGTAACTCCTCACAATAACCCCCTCTGCCTCACGAATGATCTGAAGTTCATCCAGCTCCAGCTCCAGTTCCCTAATGCAGTTATCGACGAGCTGAAGTTGGGTGCATTTCCCACAGATGCAGTCAGCAGGGACACTGCTGGTGACCCTTACCTCCCCCATTCTGCAGGAGGAGCATTCAACTGCCCTAACCTCCATTGCCACTATTCTAAATTCCCTACGAGTCTACTGAAAACTAAAAGAGATGCTGGCAAACCTGCTGAGATTTTCCAGTAACTTCTGGTTTTTGTTTACCTCTGATGGGGTGATCAAGTCCTGCAAATTGGCTAAACTTCTGAGAAAGCTACAAGTGTTATCGATTGAAGAGAAAGGAACACAAAGCAAAACGTAGATATTACTCGGAAGGGATTCATTCCACCGTAGAATCTGTCTACTATTTTGAGGCATAAGGTGAACATTCTTGAGCACTTCAACGGGGACAGGCATTCTCTTCAAGAAGGAGGAGGATGAGAACAGTTGCTTATCACAACATTGAAAAAGCTCAACTAAAGTGTTTCAAGGCAGTTCAAACAGTAAATGCTCTCATCTCTGGGCCATAAGGTGTTCATCTGCAGCAAGAGATGACTGGACCAGTTCAAGATTCATCGTGGCCTTGTCCTTTGCACAGTAAGCACTGAAGGTGGAGAAATTATGGCAACAGGACAGATGATTATCTACAAAATGGTGTAACCTACATCCTGAATAGGGATGCTCTAAGAGACTTTTTTTAAACATTGATTAAACGGAACTCTTTCGATCACATTGTCCTTTCATTTTTAAAAATCAAATGTGTAAAAAAGCGAAGTGTGGAAGTTGTTACTGATCTGGTCTGTGTCAGTGTGGATAGAACCTAAAAAACTGCTGCTTCTTGAGGTAAGAATGTCTAAGAAAACATGTTTCTTTTGTAAATGTCAGAATTCTACCCATGCAATATGAGGTCAACAAAGCTGCTTGAATGACCTAAGCATTTTTGAGGCATGGATCAGGAAAGCAGGCAAACAGCATCAAAGGAAGAAAAGGATGATTAGTATCATTATCTACAACAGCCACACATGCTCCAACTTTACTAGCCTAGAGCATCATGTTGATGTTCTTGCTTCCCATCATCCATGGCCAAGTGCAATCCCATGGAGTTGGGGTGAATAGGAGCCTGAAAACCCTTTGTCAGTAGCTTTACTTCATAGGTTATTGAGTCTGTAAATAAGAAGCAGGACAGCCCAATTGTTCTAGAGGCCAAATTTGTGGTGAAGGAAGCATGGAAGGTGCCGATGGAAGTTACAATCACCAACTGCTTCCACTATGCTATGTTGAAATAATCTATTACCATACAAGACACAAAGAACAAGAAGGATCAGAGTGAGGCAAGCCAACGTGGTGATGAGGCTTTCTTTCCTCACTTACAAGAGATCGTCATAGAAATTCAAGTGCAGATAACCATGAAAACATACACCATGGTAGATGACATGCATGCAGCACAATAGTTGGCAGCTGAGGCAATCATAATGTCTAAAACCAAGGAGCTTGAGGAAGCTGATGACTCTGAAGAGTACAATAAATGCCTGCCCACTCAACCACCTGTTTGTTTAACTGAAGCCATAATGGCCACAGACTTCCTCTGACATTTTGTGTTGCTACATGAAAACATGAAAAACACATTTGATTGCATTGATAGTATGGAAAACTATATTGCATTTGTCCAAAGGCAGGACGTGACACACTGCTAAGTTTTTCCAGAGCTAACTCCCACACTTTTTGATACCTTTTACTGTATGAGATCAAGTCACTATAACATACGAACAAATTGAAAATAAATACATTTTTAAAATACTCACTGTTTTACTGTGTTTCAATTTTAATTTTCTGATGTAGAACATTTGAATAGACAAATCAGGTCATATAGGGGCCTACGGGGATATCTAAAGTGCTACTTAATGGGATTTTGTGGGACGGCACCCTATAATTTAACTCAGCATGTTTTCACTGCAATTATACATGACCAATTTAAACAGAATGTCACATGTTTTTAACACGAAGTACTTCAAAGTGCATAACAAATTATAATTAACTGTCATGCAAGACTGGAAAGTTAATCTCATGAAAAAAATACTCTATGTATTGAATAAAAGTTATGTACACTTTGTAATTTGGTTCTTTTGTAGAAATTAATTCTATGCTCTACTGCTTACTGATTAATTTCAGGAAGCAACAGAATACCTTGTCTGTTATAATTCGTGTTTAAATTATTGTTTTAGATCTATAATCATTTTGAATTTGAGTTGGAAATAGTAATTACACAAAGTTTAAAATATACTGGTAGTTCTTCTATAACGTGCAGGTTGTGTTTTTGAGCATGCAGGTTGTGTTTTTAAGCAATCCCCCCCCCCATCACCACCATTCTAGAAAAATCGTGCTTTAGAAACAGTGCTTAAAGTGTTGACGATGTAATTGCGTTGCAGCTAACATATGTTTTAAAAGTTCACACCTTAGAAACAGTGTCTCCAATTCGTCAATTGCGTTACAGCGAATTTGCATTAATGAAACGTGCGTCATAGAACACAGAACAATACAGCACAGAACAGGCCTTTCGGCCCTCAATGTTGTGCTGACCTGTGAACTAATCTAAGCCCATCCTCCTACACTATCCCATCATCATCCATGTGCTTATCTAAGGATTGTTTAAATCTCCCTAATGTGGCTGAGTTAATTACATTGGCAGGCAGGGCATTCCACAGCCTTATCACTCTCTGAGTAAAGAACCTGCCTCTGACATCTGTCTTAAATCTATCACCCCTCAATTTGTAGCTATGCCCCCACGTACAAGCTGATGTCACCATCCTCAGGAAAAGAATTTCACTGTCTACCCTATCTAATCCTCGTATGTTTCTGTAAAATCCCCTCTTAACCTTCTTCTTTCCAATGAGAACAGACCCAAGTGTCTCAGCCTTTCCTCATAAGATCTTCCCTCCAGACCAGGCAACATCCTGGTAGATCTCCTCTGCACCTTTTCCAATGCTTCCACATCCTTCCTGTAATAGGGCGACCAGAACTGTACAAGTGCGGCTGCACTAACATGTTGTGTAGTTGCAACATGACATTACGTCTCCTGAACTCAATCCCTCTACCAATATAGCAGAACGACCTGTATACTCTAAGCTGTACTGATTTCTAACCACTGTGCTTTGTACTTGCTGAGCCAAAGTAGCTGTCTCTTTCCTTTAGTTCTGGGCCTGTATCAAGTAATGAGTCAGTTTACAAACCAGAGGTCTGTTTAGTAGTAAATGTCACTGTCTTTATTTTTAAAGTAGTCTTTTCAAATAATTGATTTTGAGGATTTGAATTTTCAATGTTCAATTACAGTAGTCTGTAGAACAGTATATGCTTTTATGTGGTATGCTTGTTCTTTTTGTGACATTTGTAAAAGAAAAGAAGAACTTGTACCTAATGACATCTTTCATACACTTGCCATCTTAAAGTGCTTTACAGCAAACTGAGTACTTTTTTGAAATGTTTTGAATATGATAGTTACATATGAAAGAAGTGAAACTATCATGGTCATTCTAACAGATGAGAGACTCAACAAACAATCAAGGTATTTTTCAATGTATAATTTCAGTTACATCACACTGTAAACTTTTGCTATAAATTCTGTGTCTTACAATTGTGTCCTCCACAACCACCTGATGAAGGAGCGGCGCTCTGAAAGCTAGTGTTTCCAATTAAACCTGTTGGACTATAACCCTGGTGTTGTGTGATTTTTTTAACTCTGTACACCCCAGTCCAACACTGCCATCTCCAAATCATGACTACCTTTAACAGTACAGCACTTCTTCAGTCTGCACTCTACTGTTAGCATTGACTTTATTGCTGAAGCCCAGGAACCTGTGACTCAGGTGGCAGTGCTACCACTGAGCCATGCATAACACAATATTATGGATTTTTTAACCACATACTTAAGTTCAGCAACAATTACTGAAGAAACAAAGAAGGCCTGACAGCATTAGTGGAGAAGAAAGCAGAGTTAATGTTTTGAGTTCAGTGAGCCTTCTTCAGTTCTATATCATCTTCACCATTTGCCATCCTGCCTATCTTTGTGTCATCTACAAACTTGGCTATTGTACATTCACTTTCCATATCCAAGTCATTTATATATCATGTAAATAATTGTGGCCGCAGCATTAATCTCTGTGGCACACCACTAGTACAAATTTCCATCTGAAAAATGTGTTTATTATTTATTCAGCCATGGGATGTGGGCATTGTTCGCTGGGCCAGTATTTATTATCCATCCCTAGTTGCCCTTGAGAAGGTGGTGAGCTGCCTTCTTGAACTACTGCAGTCCACATTGCTGTAGGTAGACCCACAATGCTGTTAGAGAACATGTTCCAGGATTTTGATCCAGTGATGCTGAAGAATGGCAATATATTTCCAAGTCAGGATGGTGAGTGACTTGGAGGGAAACTTGCAGGTGATGGTTTTGCCAGGTATCCACCACCCTTGTCCTTCTAGAAAGTCATGGTCATGGCTTTGGAAGTTCTGTCCAAAGTGTCTGCTTCAGGGTCTTGATAGATTAAATGCTGAGAGGATGTTTCCCTTCATGGGGGAGTCTAGGACCAAAGGGCATAGTTTCATAATAAAGGGTAACAGATTAAGACTGAATTGTGAATCTTTGGAGCCTCCTTACCACAGAGAGCTGAGAGGGCAGTGTCCTTATGTATATTTAAGGTTGCCATAGATTCTTGATCAGTAGGGGAATCAAGCATTATGGGAAAGGCAGGAAAGTAGATGTGAGGATTATCAGATCAGCCATGATCTCATTGAATAGCAGAGCAGTCTTGAAGGATCAAATGGCCTTCTCCTGTCCTTATTTTTTATGATCTTCAGTGTCTGCAATTCTTTGTTTTATTTTTGTTTTACTTAAGTGGAACATCCAGTTTCAATGCAATTCCTAGGAGAGTGAATTGCTGTTAATGGACACTGTTAGTGGCTAACAATAGGTAGTGTGTAATGGCATATCATGTGATAACAAGGCCTGGTGTGTGGGGTTGGGGGCTAGGATGTGAGAGAGTTTAGTCCCTAAAATTATTGAACTCGATATTGAGTCCAGAGGGCTTAAAGTCCCCAAGCAGAAAATGAGGTGTTGTTCTTCCAGCTTACATAGAGCTTCGCTGGAACACTGCAGTAAACTTGAGACAGGGATGTTGGCCAGGGAACAGGGTGGTGTGTTAAAGAGTGTTAAACTGGAAATAATTGGAAACTTAATATCAAGTTCAAATATTTTAGGGCCTGAACTCCATGTAGTGAGATGTTTTTTCTTATAGTGACTGGTACAAAATAACAAGTTAGGAGAATGTGAACTGTAAAGTTTTACTCTTATGTGGAACAGTAGTTGTCAGTTGTGGTTTGGTTCACATTGTCATGTATCACTTTTCAAGGTGGTTGCAAGAAATTAACACTGCGTCACTGCACTTTGCCTTTATACAACATCTTAAAACTCTGCATCAATTACATCCCCCCTCCCACTGTCAAAAGATGAAAAGGGCTTTCAAATTTTATAGATTGCATATGTGAGTTGGTTGCAGCACTGGTGATAAGAGGTGATTCTTTCATGGTCTGGAATCCCACTCTAACATTGCATTTGTACTATATGGCTATTTATAAAACTCATAGAAATATAAATGTTCCAAAGTGCTTCATACCCAATGAAGTAATCTGTTGTAACATGGGCAAACAAAACAACCACTTTGCAGAAAAATTGAGATTAATTTCTACAAGAATGTAGATTGATCAGCTAGTAAAAACAGGTTGTGGTACCTCATTAAAGAATTTTAAAGTCATAAAGTCGTCATCCTATAGATTTACTGGCATAATACCAGGATAAGACTCTGGACTTAAGACAACTGTCTTCAGTAGAGCAGACAAGGTTGAGGAATTTCTTTAGAATATGAGAAGTTTTGAAATGAAATGTGGGAAGAATTTGTCCACTGGCTGATAATTCAGGGATAGTGAGGTCTATCAATTTAGCACTGGTTCAGATTGAAGACAAGTTTAGGAGAAATTTCTTTATATGAAGGGTTGTTGGAACATGGAATGCTTTGTCAGGGGGAATAGTTAAGGCAGAGACCCCTGAATATTTAAGGGAAATTTAGATTATTATTTAGAAATCTAGAAAGTTTTCTGCGTAGAATAGACATCCACGTCCATTTGCTCCAAAAAGAGCTACTTTCCAGTTCTTAATCTGTAGTCCTTTAGATTGGAACATGTGAAACAAAGAAAGGTGAAAATTATACTTGAGATGAGAACAGTAGAATAATTTTAAGTTTGTTCTTATAAAAAACTGTTCTGGACATGATGTGTCAAATGGCTTCCTTCTGTTTTGTAAACTCATATGATCTATATTGGTCACTCCAATTTTTCATGTTTTCTCTCCACAGTTTATGACAGTAAAAGGGGTGACTTTTTTTATTATTCTATGTTATTACCCTATTAACAGGTGACGATGCAGGCAATCTGTTCTCGATCTCTTTAAATCCATAGTTACATTTTTCTGAGATCAAAACAGAAAACATTCTCAAAAACAAAACGTTCAAGGTGATCATGGTTTTGACAATTAGGATAGTAACTTCTGGAAATTGAGTACTGAAAAAATATGCACAGAAACCATTCACAGAAAAACCCTCCTCTCCTTAAACTAGTCCTGTCCTGCAGCATTGCAAGCAAACAAGGTGTCTGCCATTTTTATCCAACTGGTTAATGAGGACTTTCCAGTACGCAGGACATAAGTATATTATTCAATCTATTAAGTCTCTTCTGTTATTTAGTGAGGTCATGATAGAAAAAGTGTGAGATGAGAAGTTTTCATCTTTCTTATTCCAATAATATGTCACTACTATTCATAATACACTCTTACACCATTCTCAAACTTCCTTATTATATACAGCTCACTTCCATAGTTTGAACTGATAGCAAAACTATGGAAGTTTGAACTGATAGCAAAACTATCGATTTTGAAAGGGAAAGCTATAACTCAACAAAATTGCTGGCAAAGTACTATCCTAATTATTTTTGTTGTAAAGGCTGTTTTCACCTACAAAAATTAGTGATGATTTAATAAAAAAAACACACCTTCTATACTGTCTAGTGTCAAATCAGTACTTTCTATGCCTTGCATAAGTCACTTAATTGTGGTCTGCTCATTTGGTTGGGAATACATCACAACAATCAGTAGATGTATGATTGCCTACCTTTGTAGCATGATTTGTGAGGTTTTGTTTTTGAAAGTTCTTGAAGATACTTAAGAAAAGATCAGGAAATGTACTGAAGCAGGAATGTCATGAAAGGCTAGTGGTGGAATAGTTAGAAGTAAGAGATGTCAGATGTTATTGACACGTAAATGAGAGCAGTTCCTAAAGGCATGATTTGTGGTGCTGCAGGACAAGTTATTTTCCTCAACTTGAGGAATTTTTCAACCCTGTGTTGTCAGATTTCCCTGATGATCAGTTGATTGAAAGAGATAGGGAAAGACTGAATGCTGATGATCTGCAAATTCAAGTGAATAAGGCTACTAGAAGGTGTGCAGGGAATAAGTATTGTGGCTGATAATAGTTAAGATTTTCTGTAATAGAAGAAAAATCAATATATAGCCTCTTAAAATGTTGTTATATTCGAAACAATATACAAATATCAGAAGTTATTAGGCAGGTAACTGAGGTGTCAGTGGGGGTGCACTTTGGGGCTAGCGACCATATTTCTATTTGATGTAAAATAGAGATGGAAAAGGATAGACTAGATCTAAAAGTTGAAGTTCTAAATTGGAGAAAGTCCAATTTTGACAGTATTAGGCAAGAATTTTCAAAAGCTGATTGGGGGCACATGTTTGCAGATAAATGGACGGCTGGAAAATGGGAAGCCTTCGAAATGAGATAACGAGAATCCAGAGAAAGTATATTCCTGTTAGGGTGAAAGGAAAGGCTGGTAGGTATAGGGAATGCTGGATGACTCAAGAATTTGAGAGTTTGGTTAAGAACAAGAAGGAAGCATATGTCAGGTATAGACAGGATAGGTCGAGTGAATATAAAGGCAGTAGGAGTATACTTGAAAGGGAGATCAGGAGGCAAAAAGGGGACATGAGATAGCTTTGGCAAACAGAATTAAGGAGAATCCAAAGGGTTTTTACAAATATATTAAGGACAAAAGGATAACTAGGGAGAGAATAGGGCCCGTCAAGGATCAGCAAGGCCGCCTTTGTGTAGAGCCGCAGAAAATGGGGGAAATACTAAACTAGTGTTTTGCATCAGTATTTACTGTGGAAAAGCACATGTAAGATATAGAATGTAGGGAAATGTCCATATTGCAGAGGAGGAAGTGCTGGATGTCTTGAAACACATAAAGGTGGATAAATCCCCAGGACCTGATCAGGTGTACCCGAGAACTCTGTGGGAAGCTAGAGGAGTGATTGCTGGACCTCTTGCTGAGATATTTGTATCATCAATAGTCACAGGTGAGGTGCCGGAAGACTGGAGGTTGGCTAATGCGGTGCCACTGTTTAGGAAGTGTGGTAGGGACAAGCCAGGGAACTATAGACCAGAGAGTCTGATGTTGGTGGTGGGCAAGTTGTTGGAGGGGATCCTGAGGGATAGGATGTACATGTATTTGGAAAGGCAAGGACTAATTAGGGATAGTCAACATGGCTTTGTGCATGGGAAATCATGTCTCACAAACTTGATTGAGGTTTTTGAAGAAGTAACAAAGAGGATTGATGAGGGCAGAGCGGTAGATGTGATCTATATGGACTTCAATAAAGCGTTCGACAAGATTCCCCATGGGAGTCTGGTTAGCAAGGTTAGATCTCATGGAATACAGGGAGAAGTAGCTATTTGGATACAGAACTGGCTCAAAGATAGAAGACAGAGGGTGGTGGTGGAGGATTGTTTTTCAGACTGGATGCCTGTGATCAGTGAAGTGCCTCAAGGATCGGTGCTGGGTCCTCTGCTTTTGTCATTTATATATATGATTTGGATATGAGTGTAAGAGGTATAGTTAGTAAGTTTGCAGATGACACCACAATTGGAGCAAAGAAGGTTACCTCAGATTACAACAGGATCTTGATCAGATGGGCCAATGGGCTGAGAGGTGGCAGATCGAGTTTAATTCAGATAAATGCGAGGTGCTGCATTTTGGGAAAGCAAATCTTAGCAGGACTTATATACATAATGGTAAGGTCCTAGGGAGCGTTGCTGAACAAAGAGACTTTGGATTACAGGTTCATAGCTCATTGAAAGTGGAATTGCAAGTAGATAGGATAGTGAAGAAGGCGTTTGGTATGCTTTCATTTATTGGTCAGAGCATTAAGTTTAGGAGTTGCAAGGTCATGTTGCGGCTGTACAGGACATTGGTTAGGCCACTGTTGGAATATTGCGTGCAGTTCTGGTCTCCTTCTATCGGAAAGATATTGTGAAACTTGAAAGGGTTCAGAAAAGATTAACGAGGATGTTGCCAGGGTTGGAGGATTTAAGCTATAGGGAGAGGCTGAACCGGTTGGGGCTATTTTCCCTGGAGCGTCGGAGGCTGAGGGGTGACCTTATAGAGGTTTACAAAATTATGAGGGGCATGGATGGGATAAATAGACAAAGTGGGTGGGGGAATCCAGAACTAGAGGGCATAGGTTTAGGGTGAGAGGGGAAAGATATAAAAGAGACCTAAGGGGCAACGTTTTCACACAGAGGGTAATACATGTATAGAATAAGCTTCCAGAGGAAGTGTTGGAGGCTGGTACAATTGTAACATTTAAAAGGCATTTGGATGGGTATATGAACAGGAGGGGTTTAGAGGGATATGGGCTGGGTGCTGGCAGGTGGGACTAGATTGGGTCGGGATATCTAGTCAGCATGGACGAGTTGGATCGAAGGGTCTATTTCCATGCTGTACATCTCTATGACTCTGAGCGCAAGGTCTAAAATCCATTTTTCTTGAAAGGAATCTCAATGGAAAATACTGTATCCAGATTTGAGATGCACGGACAACTGAATTATTGTAAATTGTATTTTTCCTTGAATGCGAATGAACTGTTCTGATTTGCTAAAGTTAATTGCAAATTAAATTAAAACCTTTCTTCGATTGGGCATTGTCCAATGAAAGTAGACTTGATATTTGTTACCGTAAGCATATCAAATCATCACAGTAGAAAAGAATTATATGCTCCATTGACAGTAACAGCATGGATATCTGGGCAAGACCTGGCTTGATTTTTGTGGCTGTATATTGTCTGAAGATGGATTTACCCTGTGACTAAATGGGTGAGGATCCATAGTAAGTTGAACTCCAGTAGTCATAGTTAGCTTTAACTTTAATATGCAGGATTAGCTAAAGTAGTTTGAAAGTACAATTATGTGGATTTTAATTGTGCAATATAATTCTGAACAAGTGTCACCATGTTGTCAGTTGTTATCAGTATGTGTTTGTTGAAGCATGGATTAATTTTAAGGCATCACTAATTTATTAAAAAATATTTTCTGGAGTCCGTGTTAGGATTCAGTGGATGCAGTGCAAACAAATATTTATGTTTTGATTACATTATATGTTATACATAAGGTAGTAGAAATGCAGAACATTTAATTTAGTCCATTTTAGACAAATGTCAAGTCCCTCAGACCTGAATTGTTTTTTAGTTAACTCATGCCTAATCTATCCATCTCTGCTGGACATTGATGTCTCTCCCATGGAAATTATGAAGAGCACCAGATTTCTTGGCATACATCTGGCGGAGAATCTCTCGTGGACCCTCAACACCAGCTCCATAGCCAAGAAAGCCCAGCAGCATCTCTACTTCCTGCGCAGGCTGAGGAAAGCCCAACTCCCACCTCTCATCCTCACCACATTCTATAGAGAGTTCATTGACAGTACCCTGAGCTGCCTGGTTCGGGAATTGCACCATCCCGTTTCATAAGACCCTACAATGGATAGTGTGGACAGCTGAGAAGATCATCAGGATCTCTCTTCTCTCCATTACAGACATTTACTCCACATGCTACATCCGAAAGGCTAAGAGCATTGTGGAAGACCCCACACACCCCTCACTCAAATGCTTCTCCTTCCTACCATCTGGCAGAAGTTACCGGAGCATACAGTCTTTCATGGCTAGACTGTGCAACAGTTTCTTCCTCCAAGCCATCAGGCTCCTTAACACAGTATAATCGGACTCTTTCCCATCTGAAATTCTTTTGTTTTGCTGCTAGTTACACTGTAACTTGCATGTTTTGTACTATTTATGCACTTTATGCTGTGTACGATTGTGTAGTTTGTGCTGCCCATGTAGCACCCTCGGTACTGGAGGAACACTGTCTCGTTTTTACTGTATCAGTTGTACATGGTAGAAATGACAAATCAAAGCTACTATACTCTACTTCAGCTTAATTTACGCACCTTTGACGGCTGTTCTTTGATACCCTTTCCAAAAGCAAATTTCAACAATCTTAGGCTTCAAAGTTTCAATTGATCCACTGCCCTACAGTCTTTTGAGGAAGCAATTCAATATCATTATTACTCTATGTGTGAAAAGGTTGTTTCTAATTGCAGTCATAAATAGCCTGCTGCTAATTTTAGGATGATGTTCCCTTGATTCCATTCTCTTTTTCCACCCCAGCCTTTAAAGGAAATAGTTTCGTCCACCCAATCATTTGAATGATTTAAGTCAATCTAAGCACCTTGATTAGATCAATCCAAAACTGACAAAATCAAAGCAAGGAACTCATTCTCTCAGCTGAGCCTTGAGGCCCTGATGTTCTGATATATACACACCCAGAACCAGACACAGAATAATACAGGGTCTGATATCAACTTTTTGGTACTAAAGCATTGCTTTCTAATCTTTCAGTTTTAACTTCCTTGAGATGAAGGCCAACATAAGGTTGGTTACAGAGATCATATTTTAAAATTTACTTCCAAAAGTTCTTTTTAAAAATTCATTTTTAAACAGAATTTGATTGTAGTTGGCCTTGCACAAATGAGGATTCTAGTTTTATATGTGAAAATCTTTCCTTTCTCAGATCCTGTAAGGTACAAGAGAAACTTAATTAATTTATCATTAAAATAGTGACAGTTGAATAAAGTTTGCGTTGTTCAATGTTAGAGTTTAGAAACAAAATTATTAATTTCAGGATTTGGAGGTGCTGGTGTTAAACTGCGTGGACAGTTAAAAATCACACAGCACCAGATTATAGTCCAACAGATTTATTTGGAAGCACTAGCCTTCAAAGCGCTGTTTCTTCATCAGGTGGTTGTGGAGCAGAATTATAAGACATAATTAATAGCAACAGGATTGCAGTGTCATGGAATGTAATATTAAACAAATTTAGCTTGAGTCTTTCATCTTTTAGAATGATCATGTCAGTTTCAGTTCCTTCATGTGTAAATCCCAGAACTTTTTTAAAGTTACTTTCTCAAGATAGCTTTAACAATAGGTGCCATCTCAGCTCAGATAATGCATTGAAGGTGTGAGGTTAAAGTCTGTCTCCCAATGTTAGGTTAGACTGATTTTATTTCTAAAGTGGGATTTGCAGAATCTTACATGGATTTATGCAATTTTTGAGCAAAATAAAATTTAATTCTCCAAGTACAAATTCACCCCACAAACTTATATGTGTGTGCGAGCAGGGGAGACCGAGTGAGTGTGTGCTTGTGGGGTGTGAGTATCTGTGAGAGAGTGTGTATATATGTGTGTGTGAGTGTAATGGGGTAGACGTCTGTGAGAGGGTGCGTGTGTGGGTGGTGTGTATGTAGTGAATGTATGTGTGAGTATATGAGAGAGAGGGTCTGCATGAGTGTGTGGGTCTGTAGGGGTGTGTGTGTGTGGGTCTGTAGGAGTGCGTGTGTGTGTGTGTAAGAGAGAGTGTATAGTGTAGTGGGGTCACCTGTGACTTGACATGAACCCAACATCCCGGTTGAGGCCATTCCCAAGGGTATCAAACTTGACTATCAGCCTCTGCTCGGCTACTTTGCATGGTTGCCTGTCCTGAAGTCCGCCTTGGAGCATGGTTACCTGAAGTTCCAAGGCCGACTGTCCCGGACTGCTGACACCGTGCAACAATCCCAGTCGGGGAACACTTCAGTGGTCCAGGACATTCATCCTCGTGGATATTCACACCCCCAAATACACACCCACATTCACACACTCACTCGGTCTCCCCTGCACGCACGCACACGCCTATAAGTTTGTGGGGTGAATTTGTGCTTTCAGAACTACATTTTACTTTGCGTGAAAACTGTATAAATTCATGTAAAATTCTGTAAATCCCACTTTAGAAACAGAATCAGTCTGACCTAACATTGGGACACAGACAGACTTTAACCTCGCACCTTCCATGCATTATCTGAGCTGAGATGGGGCCTATTGTTAAAGCTACCTCGAGAGTGTAACTTTAAAAAAGTTCTGGGATTTACATATAAAGGAACCGAAACTGACATTATCATTCTAAACAATGAAAGACTTAAGCTAAATTTGTTTAATATTACATTCCATGACATTACAATCCTGTTGCTATAAATTGTGTGTCTTACGATGCTGCTCCACAACCACCTGATGAAGGTGCAGCACTTTGAAGGCTAGTGCTTCCAAATAAACCTGTTGGACCATAACCTGGTGCTGTGTGATTACTAGTTTCAGGATGATTAGTTGGAAATCTGTTTGTTGAAATTTTTATTTCACTTATTTAGTTTGTGTGAGGTGGAAGCAATTGTTACAATGTTATCTTTCAGACTATGGTTTTTGGTATTTTCAAGATAGAGATTTATGTGAAAACGTATGGAATGGTGATCAAAACTTATGCTCACAGGGAATGTTTTTAAGTAATCCTGTCATACTTTTAGGCAAGGCTACCAACTAACTACCTGATTTGAAGAAAATGATATTCAAATACCAACTGACCTCCTGGTTATCTACTGTTCATCTGATTAAAACGAATGATCTTTAAAAAATAACTTTTGGAAGTAAATTTTAAAACATTTTGTGCAGGAGCTTTTAAAATTACAGGGTCTTTTGCTAGCATGATTTCTTAGCCAGGGAATGATGCTTTATTTAGGGGTGCTTTTTCTTTAGGTACTTTAAAAAAAGGTTCAATTTCAGAAAAAAAACATTTCTGTTGAATTAGGGATCCTCATTTGTAATTGTGGCAAATACAATGATTTAATCCAAAAAATTACAATCTTGCATTGAAAAAAACAGATGAATGTTAATGGTATTGATAAGCACAAAAAATCATATTACTTTCCTTTTTATTATTAGGATTTGGAGAACCACTTCATTCTCAACCTTTAAGCAGGAGAGTACCTTTTGCCTCCTCCAGATTGTTAAATACACAAAGTCACAGTGTGGATTCTGACCTGCAATTTTTAGGAAATGGAAAGTTATCACAAGACAAAGGTATGAACTATTTATTCAAGACTAATTAGCTTAAATTCCTTTAAACAGTTGTGATGCTATTACACTACCTTTAGTGTCTGACAAGCCAGTATCATTACCAGACGTTAATATGATGTTATAAACCACAACAACTAAGTTTTTACCGCCTGCTGGACTGGGTGTGTATAATGACTTTTGTCCATATTCTGGTTTCTTATTCTTGATAAAAATTCATGATTTAAGAAGCAATTAAATTCTAGATTGATTTTACTGTCTAATACTGAGGTAGTACCAAACTCTTTAATGTATTTTATGTTACACTAAGAAGTCTGAAGAAGTTTAGCAATAAAGCTCAGTGAGCTGTCAAGGGATTATATAGTTTTCAGTGTATTGTTTTGTTCCATTTCAGGTATAGTTCTATTTGCAAATAAGTATGCAAATGCATCATGATAGAAAAGGAAAGTAGCTAGTTTAAATTTAATTAGTAAAGAAATTAATAAAAAGGAAACACGCATTTATATAGTGTCTTTCACTACCCTAGGAAATTCTAAATGCTTTACAGTCAATGGTATATTTTTGAAATAAACTCACTTGTGGGAAAGGTGTCAAGCAATTCGCTCATTGCACATTGTCACAAATAGCAAAGTGGTAACGACCAGCTAACTTATTTTTGTAATGCTGCCTGTAGGAGAAATATTGGCTTGGAGATTGGGGATAATTTCCCTCCGCTTTTTGAAGTAATGCAGGAAATGAGGGTTAGGAAAGGAGATGTTTGCAATGGTTGGGGGAGAAGGCAAAGTAAGCAAATGCACGTATGTGGAGAAGGAAAGGAGGAAAGAAAAGAGGCACTGAAAATTGAGAGGTGAGGTGAGGAAAGAAAAGAGGCACTGAAAATTGAGAGGTGAGGTGAGGAGGCCTCACTGGGGGGAAGGGGCAGGAAAGGAGAAACATGCAAAATTTGGAGAGAGGAAAGGAGAAAACCATGAGGGGGATTGGAAGGAATGGAGGAGACTGCAAATAAGAGAGTTTTATACCTATCAGCAAAGGAATACTCAACTAACTGGAGACAGGAAAACCTAAAATTACTGAGGTCACAAATTCCTTGAAAATGCAAGTGTACTCACTAGTTAAAGCTCGCATAAGTCCAAGAGCTGTGGTCGAAAATGTGATGGAGGCTACTGTAATGAACACTGCTAATTGTTAAATTTAGATTTGACATGAGATTTAAGATGCAGTGAATAGGATATTTGCTGCCTGATTTAAAATGTTCCACTTCTATGCAAATACACTCAAAATGCATTAGCTGTGACCTTACCAGTCTGTGGAAAGTCAATTTATATTTGCGTAGGTATGTCTGTCAGTTATTTAGAATCTCATACAGCAAGAAGGAGGCCATTTGACCCATTGTTTTTGCAGCTCCCAAAAGAGCTTGTACCACTCTCTAGGCCTATCTCTGTAGTCCTCTAAATTCATCATTGTCAAATCAAAATCCAGCTCTCCTTTGAAACCTTGTATGGAATCTACCTCCACCACTCTCCCAGGCAGCACACTCCAAATTCTAACAACTCTCTGATTAAAGAAGTTTCTCCTAATCTCAATCCTAGCTCTCTTGCTGACTGTCTTGAAATTGTAAAGTCTAGTTACTGACATACCAACTAATGGATATCCTTCTTTGCCCTGTCAAAATTTTTCATAATTTGACATCTCAATAAAGTCATGTCCTTTCTTCTTTACTTCAAGGAGAACGCCCAATTTCTCTAATCTTTCTTTTTATTTAAAGTCACTCATTAATGTTATCATTCTAGTAAATCTCCTTTGCACTCTCTCCAGGGCTTTAACATCCTTTCTTCAATAAGATACCTGAAACCGAATACAGTACTGCAAATATGGTCTGACCAATGACTTGTAGAGGTATAGCATCACTTCCTTAGCTTTTAGACTCTCTGTCTCTATTTATAAGCTCAAGGATCCTATAAGGGCTTCTTAACAACTGTTTAACTTGTCTGGACAGAGAATCATGCACATCAATCCCGAGGTCCCTCTGTTCCTGCATTCCCCTCAAAGTTGTACTATTGAGCCTGTATTGTCTCTCTTACTTCTACCAAAATCTTTCATTTCTTCGCACTGAAATTTACTTGCCTGGTGTCTGCTCATTTGGTCAACTTGTCAATGTCTTTTTGAACGTGCTCAGAGTCATCTTCACATTCACTATTCTCCCTAGCTTAGTATCATTTGCAAATTTGCATCACCCATCTTCAAATAAACCCCCAAAAAATCAATCAACTCTTTTCCAATCTGAGAAATTCCCACCTATACCTGCCCTGTGTTCCCCCTTTTTTAGCCAGCTTCTAATCCATGCTACCAAGGACCCTTCAGTCCCAAACATTTCTCTTTTGCGAACCAAACTGCCATGTGGCATAGTTTCAATTGTTTCCTGAAAGTCCAAATACACAACATCCATTGAAACACCCTCATCCAGCCTATGTCACCTTGTCAAAGAACTCAAATTTGTCAGACATGATCTGCTATTAACAAGACCATGTTGACTGACTAGTATAACTTATTTTTCTCCACCTTATCCTGTATTATGGCCTCCATCAATTTTCCCACTATTGCTTCAAGCTGACAGACCTGTAGTTTCCTGGGTAATCCTTTGGTCCTTTCTGAAATAGTGTTGACCCATTTGCAACCTCCAGTTCTCTGGGACAAATCCTGTGTTCAGGGGGGCCTGGAAAATTTCCATCAACAGCTCTGCAACATGCTCCCTTACATTTTCAGCAATCTATGATGCATCCCATCCTGGTCTGGTAACTTTGCTATTTGGAGTTCTGTCAGCCTTTTTGTCACTTCTTTATCTATCACTGCTCAGTTGCTCAATACCCATGTTTTCAAACAGGCCATTGTCATCATTTTCTACTTTGGCAGTAACAAAAGCATTCATTTAGTACCTCTGCCATACCCTTTGCTTCAGTGAGCAGCTTACCCTGCTTATTCCTTATGGACACCACTCTATCCTTCACCAATCTTTCATTTTTAGCATGTTTAAAGAGCATTTTACTCAATTTTTTTGTGCAGCCTGCCATTCTTTCTGTATGCTTAGCCTTCCTTATTCTAGCTTTAGTCCCTCTCCTGCATATGAGATGCTCTTCCTGATTTCATTGCTATTTTTATTCCAGTATGCTTCATATACCTCCTTTTCCTTCCTTATTTTTCTCATCAGTATTTTTAATCATCCAGGATACTCTGGATTTGGATACTCTGGATTTATTTCTCATGGGTATATACCTAGCTTGTACTCTACACATCTCTCATTTGAAATTCTTCCATTTTTCATCCACTGTTTTATCCACCAAAATTTATTTCAAATCAAATTTGCCCTTTTCCAGTCAGGAATCTTAATCATTGACCAATTTTTATCCTTTTCTAACTTCATACTGAACCTTATTATACTATGATCTCTATTTCCCATATGTTCCCCCATTCTGACATTCTCCACTTGGCCTACCTTATTTCCTAGGACCACACCAAGCACAGTCCTGATTGGACTGGAAATATACTGTACGTGAAAGTTCTCTTATACACATTACAGGGATTTCTTCTTTTCCATGCCCTACCTTCTACCTTCTTCCCAGCCTACTCAAAGATAATTGAAATCATCAACAATCACAACCCTACTTTACTTTCCAATTTCCATAATCTACCTCCAAAGGATCTCTTCTGTTTCGTCCCCACTATATCATAAATACTCAGCAAGGTCACTGCTGCAGTCCTGTTTATTACCTCTAACCATACAGATTCTGATTCATGAGCTGTTCAAAGGCAATGATATTATCTTTGAACAAGACTTCCTCCCTTTTTACCCCCCTCCCCGTTTCTACAAAAAGCATTATATCTATTGACCATCATTCTCTGTTTCCTATCACTCAGCCAATTTTGTACTCATCTAGCTACTGACCATTTTAGAGCACAACCTATAATTTTCCTCAATGTATTATAAAAGCATTATCCAGCCCTTTTCTGGCTTGAGCCATGTTTCTGTCAATAACTACTATGTCAGATTCCCAAGAGCAATCTCTTCTCCTAGTTCCCCAATTTTATTTCATGATAATCTGTGCTTTACATACGTCCAATTTAACTCTTCCCTTATCTCTTTCTTTCCCATTGAAAGGTGACGATTTCTTTGGTCACTGTCAACATGCAAGTCTTATCTCACTTTGATTTCCCCCTTCCCCATTTTCTATTGCATGCCCTGTCTGATACTTAACAGGACTTGGCCCATTCATCAAATACCATCCCCCTCCCACCCCTCCACCTTACAGGTTTAAATTCACCCTCATCCTCTTAGTAACAGATTAGTTCCATTTCGGCTCAGATAAAGCCCATCTCTTCTGAGCAGCTTTCTCCTTTCCCAAAAGGAATTTTAATGTCCCAAAAATCTAAACCCCTCCCTTCTACATCATCCTCCATGCCAAGTATTTACCTCCCTGATCTGCTATTGCCTAAGTGCTACAGGTAGTATTTCTGAGATTACTACCCTTGAGGTCATGTGTTTCAACCTACTCCATAATTTCTGAAACTGATCCTGCAAGTCCTTTATGCTCTCTGTCCTTCTGTCATTGGTTCCCACATAAACCACAATCACTAGTTCTTAACAACAAATTCTGGAGTGCAAAACCGGTCAGATTAGATTAGATTAGATTAGATTACTTACAGTGTGGAAACAGGCCCTTCGGCCCAACAAGTCCACACCGACCCGCCGAAGCGTAACCCACCCATACCCCTTACATTTACCCCTTACCTAACACTACGGGCAATTTAGCATGGCCAATTCACCTGACCTGCACATCTTTGGACTGTGGGAGGAAACCGGAGCACCCGGAGGAAACCCACGCAGACACGGGGAGAACGTGCAAACTCCACACAGTCAGTCGCCTGAGGCGGGAATTGAACCCGGGTCTCTGGCGCTGCGAGGCAGCAGTGCTAACCACTGTAACACTGTGCCGCCCATGAATATCATGCATGGAGAGAGAACAAGCTAACGTTTTGAGTTTAGATGATTCTTCATCAGAGCTCATTTGAAGAGTCATCTAGACTCGAAATGTTAGCTTCTATTCAGATTCCTGAAGAAGGGCCAATATCCGAAACGTCGATTCTACTGCTCCTTGGATGCTGCCTGACCTGCTGCGCTTTTCCAGCAATACATTTTTCAGCTCTGATCTCCAGCATCTGCAGTCCTCACTTTTTCCCTCTGTGGTAACAAACCCTCCCTTTGCAGAAATTCAGCCATTTTGTTATGTCTCAAACCCTTGCACCCAGGATAACAAAGTTTTTTTTCTGTTGGGAGGGAGGAAAAGGTGCCAGAAGACTGGAGAATTGCAAACATAATGGCCTTGTTCAAGAAAGGTTGGAAGGATAATCCCAGCAATTACAGACCTGTTAGTTTACGAAACTTTGGTGGTGGTGGGAAGCTTGTGGGAACAATTATTCAGGAAAGAATCAGTAATCACATGAAAAGGCTGAGTTGATTTGGAAGAATCAGCCTGGACTTCTAAGGGGTAATCATGTTTAACTAACTTCTTGTGATTTTTTGAAGAGGTAACATAAAGGATTTATGAGGCTAATGCAGTTGATGTGGTAGACATGGCTTTTCAGAACATGTTTGATATCATGCCAAACAACAGACTTTGAGGAAAGTTATAGGTCATGCTATAAAAGGGACAGTAGCTACATTGATTCAAAATTGGCTGAGTGATAGGCAACAGAGAATAATGTCCAATGAATATTTTTTGGGCTGGAGAAGGGTTTGTATTGGGTTCAGGGTTCAGTTTTGTGACCGTGCTTTTCATGATGTTTATTAATGATCTTATTGTTCAGGGAACAATTTCAAAGTTTGCAGATGACACTGAACTTGGAAGAATTATAAACTGTGAGGAGGACAGTGTGAAACTCTGAAAGGACAGTAAAAAGTTGGTGAAGTGGGCAGTTCAATGTAGAGATGCATTTTGACCAAAAGAACGTTGAAAGACAGTAGAAACTAGTGGGTATAATTCCAAAGGGATGCAGGAAAAGAGGACCCAATGTATATTTATGCAGATTATTGAAGATGGTTGGATGGGAAGAGAGAGCAGTTAACAAAGTATATTAACTTTCAGCTTTAGTATTAGAGGCATTGAATAAAAGAGCAGGGAGGTGATGTTAAACTTTTACAAGACACTTGTTAGAGTGACAGCTGGAATATTGTGTATGGTTGTACATGCCACATTATTGGAAAGACGCGAATGCATTGGACAGAGTGTAGAAGTGATTTACAAGAATGGTTCCAGGAATGAGAAACTTCAGTTACAAGAATGGGTTGAAGTTGAAACTATACTGCTTAGAGAGAAGAAGACCGAGAGAAGATTTGATAGGCACCTTCAAAATCATCAATAAGTTGCAAGAGTAGATAGGAAGAAGTTGTTTCACCTTCTAAAATATAAAAAAAACAAAAACGAGGACATAGATTTGAAGTGATGTGTAAATGAAGCTAGGGTGATGTAAGAGAGAACTTTTTCAAACAGCGAGCAGTTAGCATATGGAATACACTGCTTGGAAATTCAGTGGAAGTATTCAAAGAGCAATCGATGAATCATTTGGATAGAAATGGTGTGCAGGAAATTGGGGAAAAAGCAGGATATTAGGTAATGGGGTGCAGACATGATGGGGTGAATGGTCTCATTCTGTGCCATAACAATTCTATGATTCTATGAATACTGAACAATTGTGTCCAAAAGCAAAAACATGAGAAATAAGAATCACTTTGGCACATGGAAAAAAAAATCAAAATGGGGTTCAGAGTTCATGGTTTGAAATTATTGAACTCAATGTTGAGTGCAGAGGGTTGTAAAGTGCCTAATCAGTACTTATGTAAAGTCTAGATTGTTGTGTTCAAGTCCTGGAGCAAAACCTGAACCCACAAACTCTGATTCTGAAGCAAGGTTGCCACCAGTTAAAACGTAGCTGACTGACCACCTAATAGTAAGATTGTCTTATTACATTGTAGCTTTGTGGCTTTGCTCCCTTCTTGCTCCATGCACAAAAATAAATCCAGTCTTCAAGTTAACTTATGGTATCATTTGAGTTATTCATTTATCATCAGTTTAAATACTGAAAATTATGTATCAACTATTATTTGGAAAAGAAAGCTGCTGATTTTTATCTTTTAGCAACCTAAGTTCCTTCTAATTTCCCTTTACTGTGTCTGATCTGTTTTTTGGGCAGCTGTGCATACACACTCCTCAAAAACACTGCTTCTTGGGCATGATTTGCTTGTCCCCCTGCATAGTCTGTTCAGAACTTTAAAATGCCTGAGTATCTACAAACTTTCAATAACTAATTCCCCTGACAGTTGAAACACCACTTGCCCTGCATGTGGCAAAGTCTGCAATTGTGCATTGGGCTTTATCAACTGTCTCAAAATTCAATGAACTGAATTAAACACAAGCCTTCCTTAATTCTGAGGGGCTGCCTCAGAAAAAGAAGTGAAGGCTGCTTGCGAGTATGTGTATCTATATATCTTAGTGAAACAGTAGCAGCAGACCAAATATATTAGTGTTACAAATTTCCTGTATTTCAACATTTATGCCAGCAACATCACCATTAAAGAATAAATAAACCAGCACAGCTTAGGAAATTGAAGATTTTGTCTCCTTGCTTCATTTACCTCATGGAGTAGAGAAGAAACAAACTTCCTTTCGATAAAAATAACAAAATTAAGTTTCAAAAGGCATAATGTAAACCAGAAATATGGTATACATTAGAAATGTGTGCATTTTATAAAACATGCAAGATCGAGTCTTAAATCTACTACCTTTCATTTTTTTTGTTATATCCCTTTTTAAATACAGTGGATATCTAAAAAATTAACTGTTTTTCTTTCTTTAGCTGTTCGTGCTAGTTTGGCTCTTTCCAGCAAGAATCATGCCTTCTATAATCCCATTACTATCGATTCTGCACCATTTCCAACTTCCAGCTGCAGCCAAGGGCCTCACTATCTCCCATCATTTCCATTGCCAACTGCAGCAAGGCCAGTCAATGTCTCTGGAATTGATGGATCATCGAAGAAATTTCATGAACAAACTGTTAATTTTTCTAACTCGTGGCCTACTGAGCATTTTGAAGGAGTACCTAAACCTAGTTCCCGGCGGCTGACCGATCAGTTGTCTGAAGATTTGCTCATCTTTGGTAAGAGAGCATTGAATGTTGACAAACATTGTTCATTTTAGTGTTTGTAGGAAATGTTAAAACATTAGCAATTTAAATTCTTTACTTTTTTACAACATCCCCAATGCCTGTAGAATCACAAAATTTTATAACAACAGATATGTTTCTTAGAGTTATAGAGTCATAGAGATGTACAGCACGGAAACAGACCCTTTGGTCCAACTTGTCCATGCCGGCCAGATATCCCAACCCAATCTAGTCCCACCTGCCAGCACCTGGCCCATATCCCTCCAACCTTTCCTATTCATATACCCATCCAGATACCTTTTAAATGTTGCAATTGTACCAGCCTCCATCACTTCCTCTGGCAGCTCATTCCATACACATACCACCCTCGGCATGAAAAAGTTGCCCCTGAGGTTCCTTTTTAAATCTTCCCCTCTAACCTTACCCCTATGCCCTCAAATTCTGGACTCCCTCACCCCAGGGAAGATACTTTGTGTATTTATTCTATCCATGCTCCTCATGATTTCATAAACCTCTATAAGGTCACCCCTAAGTTTCCAACGCTCCAGAGAAAACAGCCCTAGCCTATTCAGCCTCTCCCTCTAGCTTAAATCCTCCAGCGCTGGCAACATCCTTGTAAATCTTTTCTGAACCTTTTCAAGTTTCACAACATCTTTCTAATAGGAAGGAGACCAGAATTGTACGCAATATTCCGACAGTGGCCTAACCAATGTCCTGCAACATGACCTTCCAATTCCTGTACTCAATGCTCTGACCAATAAAGGAAAGCATACCAAACGCCTTCTTCGCCACCCTATCTACCTGTAACTCCACTTTCAAGGAGTTATGAACCTGCACTCCAAGTTTGTTCCGCAACACTCCCTCGGACCCCATCTGAAATGACTATTCATTTACTTTTTACTTTGGGCACTTCTATTGTTTAAGTATTTATCTACTTACTTTTTTTCCTTTTAAAATTGTTATTGATAATAATACTGATTCTCTAATTCAAATAAATTTTCCTGATTTATTGCATCATGTTGCGAGTGAGATGATATTTTACGCCATTGTACTTTTATCTTGTGCATTCCACCATCTCAGTAAGATTAACCAAGTTGGCTATTTTTGTAAAAGCAAGATGAGTGGTTCTAAACATACTTAAAGCCTCTAAATATCTCTGTTATGGATTAATATTTTCCCTGGCTTACTTACTAGTGGTTTTAGTCTCACATGATGATTATTTCAAGTATAATCGCCGGATTGTTATTCTTTTTATACATTTTGAAAACATTAATTTTGTTAAATAGTATTTTTTATAACAGTGAAATAAAAGTACAGGCAAAAGTGATTTGAAAATTCAGTGCACAAAGTATGGCAGGACACAAATCCATAAGAGTGATCCCTCACACTAAGAAAAAGTGAAGACTGCAGATCTGAGAGTTAAGAGTCGAAAAGTGTGGCACTGGAAAAGCACAGCAGGTCAGACAGCATCTGAAGAGCAGGAGAATTGACATTACAAACACAACCCCTTCATCAGGAATGTGGTGGGGTGGGGGCGACAGAATCTGAGAGATTAATAGGAGGGTGGGGATAGACCTGGGGGAGGTAGCTGGGAAGGCAATAGGTGGATGCAGATGGGAGATGATTGTGATAGGTTAGTGGGGAGGGTGGAGTGGATAGGTGGGAGGGAAGATGGACAGGTGAGACTGGTCAACAAGGCGGTGCCGAGTTGGAGGGTTGGATCTGGGATGAGGTAGGGGGAGGGGAGATAAGGAAACTGGTAAAGACGACATTGATGCTGTATGGTTAGTCCCAAGGCAGAAGATGAGGCATTCTTCCTCCAGTCATTGGGTGGCTTGGATTTGGTAGTGAAAGAGGCTCAGGACTTGCCTGTTCTTGGTGGAGTGGGAGGGGGAGTTGAAGTGGTTGATCACCCTCACCCTCCTATTGATCACTCAGCCCCCTTCTCCCCATCAACATTCCTAATGAAAAGCTTATGCCTGAAATGTCAACTTTCCTAGTCCTCGAATGCTGCTGCCTGACCTGCTGTGCTTTTCAAGCACCACACTTTTCGACTGGTTACTCACACTACCTAGTTTCTGATTTCATCTATTATCGTTAAGTATAAAACTTAAACAAGAACTGTTCCATAGAAGAGAGATGGAGGTGAAGAGCAGGAAAGAAAAGAAAGCCTAATGTCTAATTGTATACTGCTTCATAATTGTTTAAGAGCAACACTGACAGAGGTCTTTCAGTTGATATATGCCTTGGAAGGGATCTGTAAGGGAAAAGTAATTTCATTAAGAATGATTTCTACTGCTCCCAGTTTATATTGTAAATAGATTTGATAAGTGTCTTTCTGATATTAATGTATACCATCTAACCTTTTGAATTTTTTTGTTTCTGTTCAAACAATTTTACCAAAAAAGATATTCTGACATTTGATGGTGAAAATTGTTGCAGCATTGGTATCAACAGAATTAGGTTTATTGTAACGTGTACTCAAGTACAGAAATGCAGGAGTACAGTGAAAAGTTTACAATGTCGCCCCACGCAGCACCATCTTTGGTACAAAGTACCTAGGTACAAATCCCTTAGATACAAAATAGAGAAATTTTTTTAAAAAGTTATGTTATAGTTATTCATAATATAAGTTAGAAAAGCTGTCTCCAGTCCAACAACCGCCCTGCTCTGCTCAGGCCATGCTGGCTGTGCCGCTCTGCTTGGGCCTCCAGCCCGCTGGCTATCCCATTCGGGTTGTATGTGCACCTTGCTGGCCATCCCGCTCCACTCCAGCCCTCTGCCACTCCAGTGATATCACTGCCGTTCCAAGTAAGTATTTTTTAAAGGAACACTAAAAATAAATGAGGAAGAGCCCGGAAGCTGCTTACTCCGCCATCACCATCTTGGACACCCTGGAACGCCTACACAATTCAGGGACATCCAATTACTCAAGAGATAAATACACCATAAAGTAACATCAATATATCCATATCAGGAAGGTTCCAGATTTTATTTCAAACATAATGATTTAGTTTTGCTCAGCTACCTCAGCAACATGGACAGTAAAATTAGACTTGACCATTTGTGCTGAATAGAAGTAGTGTAGCACAAAGGAAGAATCAGCTACAATTATTGTCCTGGATCAGTGTATGCTAAAAAAATGTACATTTCCAGGAATGAGTTAAAGACAAGATTAGTTTGCTGTGATTTGTCCTAGGACCATGCAGACAATCATTGCTCCCAATCCGGGCTCACAAATAGGGAATGGCTTTTGGAACAAAGAATTTGCTACCCTAGGCCATAGCCGGAGTCACTACCTTTAGTCTGATATTGATTGGTGTCATCTTAGTGCAATGGTTTCCCAATCATTGTCACTTCACCGTTCGCAGCCGTGCTCTGTACTCCCAGGCTCTGTACTCCCCTCCCTATATCTTTCGACCCTCACTTTGCTCCTTAAAGATACTTCTTAATACTTAATTGACAAGCTTTCTGACCTAATTACCTGTATTTGGCTCAGTGCTTTATAATGCTATCATGAAGAACCTTAGGGTCTTCTCATTACATTAAAGAGGCTAAGGAAATTCAAGTTGTTGTTGGTAAAGCTGGATGTTCAGAGCACATGTTTGAAAGCTTGATCCCATGTTTGAGGATGATTTCACCAAAAGGCAATGCAGAATTAACGAAAGACTTAATTTTGGGAGGACTTCTCATTTAACTGAAATAACAATGAATTACTTCGGTTGTCCTGATTGGCTGGCTGGTTGCTCCATCAAACTAGTCAGTAGAGAGCAGGTATTACTGGTCAACCATGTCAAAAGTAGCAGAGAGATTAAAGAAGATTGGGAAATGTGGAAGTACTCAGTTATTTTGCCTGATAAACTCTATGCAATTGGATTTTTTTTAACATGACAATGTAATACTAAGCTGTTTTGTAAACATTTTCTTCGTAATAACTGCCTGCATATTATCTTCTTACTATCATTTAATGTCACATGGTACTTCACTGGTGTGTTATAAAGCAGGATTTGACACTGAGCCACTTATGACAATATTAAGGCAAGTGGCCAGAAACTTGGTCAAGCAGTTAGGTTTTAAGGAATGCCTTAAAGGAGGCAGTGTTGCATAGATTATTGTGTTGAATATTCCAGAGCTTCATCTTAATTTTCTAATGAAGGGACTCGAGTACTTAATGCTAGATTTTCTATTTGTTTAATTGTACAGGGGTAGGTTGCCATTGGATGTAAAATCAATCAGAAAATTAGGAATCTTTGGCTTTGAAGTTTCAACAAGACTTTTGCTTTTAGGCACTCTTTAAATTACGGTGTTCTACACTTCTACTCTTACATGTTCAATATAATTTCATCACCATAGCCAAATATGTTTCTGGAAAATGCAGAAAATAGATAAAGCAGGAGGCCATTTGGCCTTTTGTGCGTGCTCTACCATTCATTATGATGATGGCTGATTATCCCACTCAACAGTCTGTTTCTGTTTTTCCCCCAAATCCTTTGATCCCTTAACCCCACCGTGTGCTATATCCAATTTCTCCTTAAAAAGCATATAATATTTGGTCTCGACTGCATTCTGTGGTCGTGGATTCCACAGGCTCACCACTCTCTGGGTGAAAGATTTCACCTCATGTAAATCCTAAATGATTAACCTTATCTCCTACTTTTCTGCATTCTCCCACCATCAGGATCATCTTTCCTGCATCTACCCTGTCTAGTCATGTTAGATTTTATAGATTTCTGTGCGATCCCTCCCTCATTCTTCTGAACTCCAGCAAATATAATCCTAATTAATTCAACCTTTCCTCGTGCGACAGTCCTGCCAGTCACTCAACTTGTCCAAATTGCAGTGAAGTACCCTCCTCACGCTCACCCTCCTACCCAGCTTAGTGTCATCTGCAAATTTGAAGATATTACATGTATTTCCCTATCTAATTTATCAATATATATTGTAGCTGGGGCCCCTAGCACTGATCCTTGCAATACTCCTCTAGTCACTGCCAGCTATTCGGAAAAAGTGCCATTGTAGTGTTTATCCCCCATATACTTTGAAGTGAACAAAACAATACATTGCATTTCCAGCTTTGCAGAACCTAAGTATCAGAATAGTGTTAAAGATAACTGTTTAGCATTGATGAGTTGAACCAAAGGGTCGGTTTCCATGCTGTATGACTCTATGATTCTATTATGCTCTCTCGTTTGTAGTATTTCTCCCTTTGTGTCGAATTCAGTGAAAATAATGCAATGGCTGGTTTAAAACCTTTTTGAGATGCAATAACAGTTATTGAATTATAATACTCTTCAACTTCTCAAGTCTGGAATGCTTGGGACCAAGTCATTTCTAGGTTTGGAATTTTCTGGATTATAGAATGTTGTTAGAAGGCCTGTGTGAACAACTGTGAGAACTGGAAAAATCATTGCAGATGTAAATATTTGCTCTGTGTAAACTGTGATAAAACATTACAGAACAGTATTAAAAGTTGTTTTCTTATCCAGGTATTTTATTTACTTATTCAAATCTTCAGTGATTCTGTTCTCAAAATACTGTACCAAATGGTGGCAAGTTGTTGAATTCTAGTCAAAAGGTTTCTGATCAATTGGTGTTACGAAGCAAAAAAAAGCTGGATTGGAGAGATTACGGTGTATATTCAAAAAGAAATGAAGATTCCGTAATTTATGCTTTTCAGCTGCTTCATTGTCCTGCATCTCATTGTGTGTCTATTTACTTAACTGTGTGATTATTTAGGAGACAGCTCACAAGAAAGTCATTCTCCCATATCATTGAAACCTGCACTGGTAAAGTTAGTATCATCTCGCAGAGATCTCAACACTACAAAACCTGTACCTCCAATTCCAAAAGGCTCAAGTCCAGTTGTTGAAGCAGAAGTAGCTGTAAATGGTAATAGAAAAGGAACAAATGGAGCAGAATCTGAGGAAGTTTGGAAGGAAGGGAAGAACGTTGACAAAAATCTAGAGTTGGATTTTTCCTCACTGAACAACAATGAAGATGAAACAGATCATGAAGAGGTTAGTGTGCACAAGCTTCATAAAGACTTGCCTTATTCTGTAAGCAGTTATATTAGAGTCATATATTAATAATATTAAACATTATTTTATTAATGGGATTTGTGTGTTCGTAGCTGCCAAACCCAGTTGCCCTTGAGAAGTGGTGGTGAGCTCTCCCTTGAACCGCTTTCCATGTCAAGGTGGTGAATGCTTTTGGGGGGGACCTAATTGGTGTGGTGTTCCTTGTTTTTTCTAGATGGTAATGGGCATCTGTTTGGAATGTGCTGTCTGAAGACCCTGAATGCGCATCTTGTAGACAATGCAGACTGCTGCTACGAGTGTCAGTGGTTTCTGGATGTGACAATCAAGCAAATTACTTTGCTCTTCATTCCAGATTCCTTTGTGCCAGAAATGACTCCCAGTGGCAGAGAGCTTACCTCCAGACTCCTACTGACTTCAGTTTTGCTAAGGTTCCTTCACACTCTGACATTGAGGCTGCATTTTTCAAAGGTTGTAACTCTAACCTTACCTCTGGAATTCAACTCTTTTGGTCTTTTTCCAAGAATAAACTGGTCTTTTTCCAAATGGAGGGCAGTGATTAGTGGCGTATTGCAGGAATCAGTGCTTAGGTCCCAGCTATTTCCATGAGAGAATTGATTGTAATATCCCCAAGCTGGGGAGAGGGTGAACCCTGAGGAGGATGCGGAGGTGCTTCACTGTGATTTGGACAAGTTGAGCGAGTGGGCAACATGGCACATGAAGTAGAAAATGGATAAATGTGAGGTTATCCACTTTGGTAACAAAAACAGGAAGGTAGATTATTAACTGAATGGCAGTGGATTGGGAAAGGGGAAGGTACAAGACCTGAGTGTCCTTGTAAACCAGTCGCTGAAAGTGTACAAACAGGTAGAGCAGGTGGTGAAGAAGACAAAGGGTGTATTGGCCTTCATAGCAAGACGATGCAAGTACAGGAGCATGGCTATCTTGCTGCAATTGTACAGGACCTTGGTGAGATCACTCCTGGAGCTTTGGTGTGCTGTTTGGTCTCCTTATCTGCAGAAGGATGTTTTAGTACTGGAAGAAGTGTAACAAAGATTTGCCAAGTTAAAAAATCACACAATACCAGGCCACCTGATGAAGGAGCAGCCCCTGATGTTGTGTGATTTTTAATTTTGTGCACCCCAGTCCAACACCAGCATCTCCAAATAAAGATTTACCAGACTGATTCCTGGAATGGCAGTACTGAGGTATGAATAGAGACTGGATCAGTTAGAATTATATTCACTGGAGTTCAGAATATTGAGAGGGATCTCATAGAAAACCATGAAATTCTAACTGGACTAAACAAGGTAAATGCAGGAAGGATGTTCTTGATGAGCAGCAAGTCTAGAACCAGCATATAGGATAGACCTTATAAGATGGAGAAAGTAAGGACTGCAGATGCTGGAGATCAGAGCTGAAAAATGTGTTGCTGGAAAAGCGCAGCAGGTCTGGCAGCATCAAAGGAGCTGAAAAATGTGTTGCTGGATAAGATGTAAGGATAAATCTATTCACCGGAAAGTGGTGAGCTTGTGGAATTCACTGCTATAGAAAGTGGTTGAGGCCAAAACATTGAATATTTCTAAGAAGTACTTAGATATAGTTCTTCGGGCTAAAGGGATCAAAGGCTGTGGGATAAAGTAGCAACAGGGTATTAAGCTGGATGATCAGCCCTGATCATACTGAATGTCGGACTCATGAACATGGTTTGCCTGTGTATTGTAGTCCATTTTCAGAAACTATTCAAGATACTGAATAAACTAAAAATAGCGGTCATTGTGTCAGCAATGTTTGCACTTGTGTTGTTAAGTTCTTTAAACAATGGGAAATTTGAAGAAGTAGTCTACCACAGGAATGTAATTGTCCCTGTGCACTGTAAGTGGATCTGTTGCTACTTCCAAGGGGGTGGATAGAACATTATGTGAATTAGCACCTCCCCTGCTGCTGGGGTTAGAATGTTTGGAATGCCTCACATGCATTCACAAGTCATTGAATATCTTAATTCAGCCCTAACCAGTAAATAGATTCAAATACTAGCTGTTTAGTGTTTTCAATATCCATGACATACAACGGTGTAACAATATGAATTAGTATTTAAGAATTGCCACATCAGCCTTGGCTAGAGAACTTTTTGTGATAAGTTTATCTCTGTATGGTCAAAGTTAATACATTTTCTCAAGTACTTCCTTAGTAATTTCAAGGCTATCATTGGACAATTATATTTTGCAACTCTGGCTGCACACCTTTGCAGTTGCCAAAGTGTAACACAACAACTTTGAGAACATCTTCAACTTCATAGTTAAAAGCATCAAT
Source organism: Chiloscyllium plagiosum (assembly GCF_037043375.1). NCBI lineage: Eukaryota > Metazoa > Chordata > Chondrichthyes > Orectolobiformes > Hemiscylliidae > Chiloscyllium > Chiloscyllium plagiosum. Next base: position 39,814,850 of record NW_028270146.1, read on the forward strand.
ATGTAAATCAAGAGGAATATCTTGGTCTTTGGGTTGTGTAATCTGATCAACATGTCAGATGTAATCATCCTGATACCAGGCTTATATCTCATTTTGAAGTCCTATCATTGAATCTTGATAAGTAAACATTGCAATAGTGGCAATGCATTCATTAGTGGTTTATGGCAGATCATTTCTCATGGCTTGTGATTTATTTCTACAGTGAATTTCTTGCCAAATAGGTGGGTGTAAAACTCCATGATATTAAATTCTAGACCTAATATCTTTTACTCTGTTGGAATTGTTTGTTGCACAGTTGACAGAATTTCCAAACAAAAGCAAAAAGTTTTCATCTTGCAAAACACTTGCCTCGGGCTTTTAACAATGCATCTCCTTAAAGAATCCTGTCTTTCTTGTGGTCGGAGTACTGTAGTAAGCAAGATTTTATTAATAACTTTTTTGAGAGAATTGGAGATGTCTGGCAGACATAGGAAACATCCTTCTTGAGCAAATCTTTCACCGGAGATATCTTGTCTGCGAAGTTCAGGTTAAAAGGCAACAGGATCCTTCAAAATTCAAGGTAATATCTCAAATCCTCTTCATTATGAAATGTTAGCATTTATTTAACATCCTCAATCTTACTTGGATTATGATGGACTGCATGTGCAGATTTTTTTAATGGACACAAACAGAGTTTGTCTGGCCAAGGCTGATCTGGCACTTCATGTTGTTGAATACTAATTCATGTTTAACATTCTGAATCAGTAAGTGAAGGTTTTTTTCCCCTGGTCTGCTTTTGTCTTACCCACATCTGTAATATTATCAAATATGCAAACGCAGTCAGGTACATTTTCAATAATCCTATTTATAGGTATTATGATAGCCCAAATGGTAACCATTGTAGACAGTACCATACAGATGACCTCCTTGGTTTTGAATTTTTGGGATTCTTCTGCTGAGTGGACATACCAGTAGCCAGGCTTCAAGTTTGGGAAAAAATCTGGTTTCAGAAACTTTAGGATTTAATTCTTCAAGCATCATATTCTATGTAGGCACCTTTTGAGTGAAGTTTTGAGATGCCTTGGATCTTCGCATATTCTTACGGTGATATCCGTTTTTAAGATACACATGAAGGTGATGCAGCAATCTGTGTGCTGGCCCATGTTCCAAATTATACTATTTACATCATCTCGTTGAGTTCTTTTCAAAACTTCTAACAACTATGCATGCTGCAAATACTTGAAGGATCAATAAAGGAAGTTGAATCATCCTTGAGATGTAATATTGCATGTCCTTAAAATTACTGATCATAGGGAGAGGCTGAATAGGCTGGAGCTGTTTCCCCTGGAGCATCAGAGGCTGAGGGTGACCTTATAGAGGTTTACAAAATCATGAGGGGCATGGATCGGGTGAATAGCCAAGGTCTTTTCCAAAGAAGGGGGAAGGGAGAGAGATGGAGGTTAATGGGTGAGAGAGGAAAGATTTATAAGGGACCTACGGGATTACATTTTCAAGCAGATGGTGGTGCATGTACAGAAAGAGAAAGTAATGGAGACTGGTACAATTACAACATTTAAAAGGCATTTGGATGGGTGTATGCATAGGAAGAGAGATATGGGCCAAGTGCTGGCAAGAGGATTCTGGGTAATCCAAGATGGAGGACAGGAAAAATTTCTGGCTGTAAGAGCTGCTCCTTTTTTGGGGGGTATTTTAGGTGTTGGAGGTGATTTCCTCGAATTCCAGAAGCAGCAATTACTGTTTTATATGCTGTTGCATTGTTTTGGAACTTTGGGAAAAAAAAGTCAAAACAACAGCAGTTTAAATGGGAGAAGAGCAGACAAAGGAAGCACATGGTGAGGACAGTGCAGGAGAGAGAGAGAGAGAGAGAGAGAAAATCTGCACAGTTACCGCCTTTGCTGTTTGAATTTGTGTATCGCTGGACATCGGAGTGCATCTGGGAAAGTTAACAAACAGTGAAATTCACAACTAATCTTGGAGGAACTGTTGGGCGAAGTTCACAGCACAGAATCAAATAAGTTAATTGTTGTTTTAAGTCTGTCCAATAGAAAGGCTGCAGTAGTGGGTACAGTGGATTCTTTCTTGATTATACGTTTTTGGAGATAAGTCTCTTGATTAAACTTAAAATATAAGCCTATCTATTAATTTAACCTGGAGCAGTGTTTGTAGAGGAATAAGACGGTGTTATTTTCTGGGTCTGTAGATTGTGAAGGAGCAAAAATGGCCTTTGCAGTGATATGTACTTCTTGTCAAAGGGGGGAGTTTAAAGAGAGTTTAAGGGTTACTGCGGATTATATCTGCCATAAATGCTGTTGGATGCAAATCTTATCAGATCGAGCGGATCGGTTGGAGAGACAAATAGAAGTGATGAGGAATTTGCAACAGCTACAGCATGTGATGGATGGCAGTTATAGAAAGGGGGGAAAGTCTCAGATATAGTCACATAGATGGGTTAACTCCAGGAAGGGTAAGAGAGGTAGGCAGCTAGAGCAGGAGTCTTTTGTGGATCTACCCATTTCAAACAGGTATGCTGTTTTGAAAAATGTAGGGGGTGATGGATTTTCAGGGGAATGTAGCACAAACAGCCAAGTTTCTGGTATTGAGACTGGCTCTAATGCAACGAGGGGTACGTTGGCTTCCAAGAGATCAATTGTATTAGGGGATTCTGTAGTCCGAGGTACAGACAGACGTTTCTGTGGCCAGCAGAGAAAAATCAGAATGGTGTGTTGTTTCCCTGGTGCCAGGATCAAAGATGTCTCAGAGAGGGTGCAGAATGTTCTCACGGGGGAGAGGGGCCAGCAGAAGGTCATTGTCCACATTGGAACCAACGACATTGGAAGGAAAAAGGCTGATACTCAGAAGGGAGATTACAGAGAGTTAGGTAGAATTTTAAAAAGGAGGTCCTCAAGGGTAGTAATATCTGGATTACTCCCAGTGCTACGAGCTAGTGAGGGCAGGAATAGGAGGATAGAGCAGATGAATGCATGGCTGAGGAGCTGGTGTATGGGAGAAGGGTTCACATTTTTGGATCATTGGAATCTCTTTTGGGGTAGAAGTGACCTGTACAAGAAGGACGGATTGCACCTAAATTGGAAGGGGACTAATATACTGGGAGGGAAATTTGCTAGAACTGCTTGGGAGGATTTAAACTAGTAAGTTGGGCGGGTTGGGACCCAGGGAGATAGTGAGGAAAGAGATCAATCTGAGACGGGTACAGCTGAGAACCGAAGTGAGTCAAACAGTCAGGGAAGGCAGGGACAAGGTAGGACTAATAAATTAAACTGCATTTATTTCAATGCAAGGGGCTTAACAGGGAAGGCAGATGAACTCAGGGCAAGGTTAGGAACATCGGACTGGGATATCATAGCAATTACGGAAACATGGCTCAGGGATGGGCAGGACTGGCAGCTGAATGTTCCAGGATACAAATGCTACAGGAAGGATAGAAAGGGAGGCAAAAGAGGAGGGGGCGTGGCATTTTTGATAAGGGATAGCATTACAGCTGTGCGAAGGGAGGATATTCCCAGAAATACATCTAGGGAAGTTATTTGGGTGAAACTAAGAAATAAGAAAGGGATGATCACCTTATTGGGATTGTATCATAGACCCCCCAATAGTCAGAGGGAAATTGAGAAACAAACTTGTAAGGAGGTCTCAGCTCTCTGTAAGAATAATAGGGTGGTTATGGTAGGGGATTTTAACTTTCCAAACATCAACTGGGACTGCCATAGTGTTAAAGCTTTAGGTGGAGAGGAATTTGTTAAGTGTGTACAAGACAATTTTCTGATTCACTATGTGGATGTACCTACTAGAGAAGGTGCAAAACTTGACCTACTCTTGGGAAATAAGGCAGGGCAGGTGACTGAGGTGTCAGTGGGGGAGCACTTTGGGGCCAGTGACCATAATTCTATTCGTTTTAAAATAGTGATGGAAAAGGATAGAGCAGATCTAAAAGTTGAAGTTCTAAATTGGAGAAAGGCCAATTTTGACGGTATTAGGCAAGAACTTTCAAAAGCTGATTGGAGGCAGATGTTCGCAGGTAAAAGGACGGTTGGAAAATGGGAAGTCTTCAGAAATGAGATAACAAGAATCCAGAGAAAGTATATTCCTGTCAGGGTGAAAGGGAAGGCTGGTAACTATAGGGAATGCTGGATGACTAAAGAAATTGCGGGTTTGGTTAAGAAAAAGAAGGAAGCATATGTCAGGTACAGACAGGATAGAACGAGTGAATCCTTAGAAGCGTATAAAGAAAGTAGGAGTATACTTAAGAGGGAAATCAGGAGGGCAAAACGGGGACATGAGATAGCTTTGGCAAATAGAATTAAGGAAAATCCAAAGGGGTTTTACAAATATATTAAGGACAAAAGGGTAACTAGGGAGAGAATAGGGCCCCTCAAAGATCAGCAAGGCGGCCTTTGTGTGGAGCCACAGAAAATGGGAGAGATACTAAATGAACATTTTGCATCAGTATTTACTGTGGAAAAGGATATGGAAGATATAGACTGTAGGGAAATAGATGGTGACATCTTGTAAAATGTCCAGATTACAGAGGAGGAAGTGCTGGATGTCTTGAAATGGTTAAAGGTGGATAAATCCCCAGGACCTGATCAGGTGTACCCGAGAACTCTGTGGGAAGCTAGAGAAGTGATTGCTGGGCCTCTTGCTGAGATATTTGTGTCATCGATAGTCACAGGTGAGGTGCTGGAAGACTGGAGGTTGGCAAACGTGGTGCCACTATTTAAGAAGTGTGGTAAGGACAAGCCAGGGAACTATAGACCAGTGAGCCTGACCTCGGTGGTGGGCAAGTTGTTGGAGGGATCCTGAGGGACAGGATGTACATGTATTTGGAAAGGCAAGGACTGATTAGGGATAGTCAACATGGCTTTGTGTGTGCGAAATCATGTCTCACAAACTTGATTGAGTTTTTTGATGAAGTAACAAAGAAGATTGATGAGGGCAGAGCAGTAGACGTGATCTATATGGACTTCAGTAAGGCGTTCGACAAGGTTCCCCATGGGAGACTGGTTAGCAAGGTTAGATCTCATGGAATACAGGGAGAACTAGCCATTTGAATACAGAACTGGCTCTAAGGTAGAAGACAGAGGGTGGTGGTGGAGGGTTGATTTCAGACTGGAGGCCTGTGTCGTGGGAAGTGTTCACAGCTTCCGAAATGCCACACGACTGGCATTCCATTGACTGAACTATCTTGCTATGCCTTAACCTTAAACTTTTAAGTCACTTCATGTCTCATAACTTACCTTAACCTTACTCTGATACTATTAAGTAAAATGACACCAGAGTCCTCCTGGACTATAGGGCTGCTCTTGCATTAAAGAGAGAAACGACTACTAGCATTTAACTTGACAGTCACTGCATCTCAAGCGAGGGGAGAAGTTGAGAAAGAAAATCCTACATGGTAACCTCAGTTGGTGCAGGAATTGAACCCAGCTTCTTGACATCACTCTGCATTGCAAACCAGCCATCCATTTGACCTTCACTATTAAGTGTAAACTGGAGATGAGTAGAAAGTATCAATTCTTTGCCCTGAAAATAAATTAGCTGCTTCTTGTGTGCCTACAAATCCTTTCTTTTCTTTTAATAGTTTATAAGTTTCCAATATTTAAAATTACTGCAGTTGAAAATAAATTAGCTGCTTCTTGTGTGCCTACAAATCCTTTCTTTTCTTTTAATAGTTTATAAGTTTCCAATATTTAAAATTACTGCAGTTGAAAGACAGACCCCAACAACCAATCGACTCATGAGTTCCATCTGATGTCACCATTAGACATTATTCCAAACTGCGCTGCCCTGAAACACGGTCCTACACAGGTCCGGTTCCTCTCGCACCCAATACGTAAGTGAAAACCCCGAGCCTCAGCCTTGAAATTAAGTGGGAAATCGAAGTTGAAATGGTGTTGAAATAACATCAGTGTTATGGACCAGGCCAGACCCCCTGAAAATATTTCAAGAAGGTCCAACCACTCAGTTTTAAACAAAACAGAATTTATTTACAGACTACTGAATGAAACAAGAATAAATGAGAACCAAATTTTGAATAATTTAACTTATTTGAAATCCTAATTGATTCTATCGCAACTTAATGATGCTGTTCCAAATACTTGCAACATCTGCATAAACACGCCTTGGCAAAAAGGTAAATTCAAACACAGCTTCTTACAGGAAGGACGTCAGCGAAAGAGAAAGAGAGAGGATCAGCATGGAATTGCTTCTTTGGGTCTCCAGCAGCTTCTCTCGGTTCCCAGCTAAAGCTTGACCAGCAGATGCAAAACAAAACAGCTTGCTAAAACCAAACCAAACCCTTAACTGGGAGAACTGACCACTGCCCTTTCATTGTACAAGTGATTTAAAACAAATCACTTAAAAGCTTTCTCAAGTAGATATTTCCATACATATTGGAACCTCTGTCTTTACGACCCCTCTGAAAAGAAACCAAGGACAGAATATCTTATTAAAGGAGCATCATCATCACATCAGCCATGATCTTACTAAATAGCACAGATATTTTGAGAGGCTATGTATGACCTAATGTTTCTATTTCTTATTGTCATGGTGATGCAATACTCGGGGCATGCTGGGTTGCTTATAGTTGCAGTCGTTCAGCTATGACAATTAACCCGTAACTCTATCCACTCTTCCGCTTGAAGGTAAAATGTGCCGTTGAATTATTATAAAGAAGAGTAATAGAATTCTGCTAAATGTCCTGATCAATATTTTTTCTCAACCAGTATGACTGAAACTAAATTACCTGGTTATTGTGGTGATATTGTTGTTTTTGTGTGAGTTTGCTGTGAAAAATAGACTGTCAGGAATGTACAGTTGAATCCTGACTTTACAGAGGTACTATACAAATGCAAATCTGTCTTTGAGTCAAATGAAGAAAAACACAAAGCGAAAGAATGCTTTTAAGTTGTATCATAACATTTCATGGCTAAATGCAGAGAGGCATATTTCCAGTACTATCTGAGATATGAGATTTTGAGTATGAACAAAAACCAGAAGGGTAAAAGATTTCAGCTGCAGCTGTTTTCTACTAGCTGTTTTGAGCTTAGGGACAGATTGCGTGTCTTCGTTATTTCTGCTTGACACTATACCTGAAAGGATGAAATTAAATATTTTACAACATTGATGAAAAAGAGGTCCCTTTTGATGTACAAACATGCTTCAGTTTCAGTCCCATCTGAACAATTGAATATTGAACTGAATAAAAATCGAAAGAACTCAAAAACAGAAGTAGAATTTGATGGAAAAGCAATTGCCTCAGCTCTGAGGAAGGGTCACATGACCTGAAATGTTAACCTGATTTCTCTCCACTGATGCTGCCAGACTTGCTGAGCTTTTCCAGCAATTTCTATTTTTATCACTGAATACTGAACTACCTAGTTAGTAGGATTTCAAAAGGAAAACTAGTTTAATTTCCAATGCCAAATGAGTTGATATTAGCACATTCCCTGAAAACTGTACATTGTAATCTAAGTTGAGTACACAGAGTTAAGAACGAAAAAAATGCCTGTGGGTAGAAGTAATACCTTGTAGCACAGCTGTCCATTTCTTAAGATAGTTTAACTGAATAACAGTTTTAAAGGTGTTTTTGGATTTGGGCTACATGTCATGTTGCTGATTTAAGAAGATCATCAAACAAGATTATAACTGGAGAATAAATAATTAAAAATTCCAAACTACAGCAATTTAAAAGTGCTTTTTGATGCTTGGTTGCAATGCCTTATTCTCAAAATGAAGTTTTAAATCCCTCACAAAAATTAACCTGTAAGGGACGACTGTTGATCTCTCAAAGTAAGTTTGCAGCTACCAAAAGTGAGGTTCTGTTTTTTCTTACAGATGATGAGTGCCCTAAAATCTTTAAGAAACAGTGCTGCAAAGAAAAGAGCTAAACTGAGTAACAGTGCATCTGATGTTGAGAGTCCAGACTCAGCCCTCAAATTGGAACATTGTGTGGATCCCACATCACGTACTTCATCGCCTTATGCAAGCACTTACAGTGAAAGTGATGTTTACAGCCAGGAGTCTTTGACATCACCATTGCCTTACAGCCCTTGTGGCAAGAAAATAATGTAAGTATTAACAATAGTTTTCAGTACTTCTGAGTTCTCAGTATCTGCACTGTGAATCTAATGATACAGATACACTGAAATTCATCCATTTTTCCAAGGATATTTTTAGTGGTCAAAAGTTAATATCTAAAATGTTCCCATATACAATAAAAACATGATCACTATTTTCTCGCACTTTATCTCTCTATCTAATTTCACCCTTCAAACATATCTTATTTTCTTTATTCATTTCTTTTCCTAGTTTCTAATTAAACTTAAATAATTTAGTGAAAAGGTTTAAATTTTGTAATAGATCTTCTCTTGTATTAACAACAGCAACAATAAAAACAGAAGTTACAGGAAAAGCTCAGCAGGTCTGGCAGCATTTGTGAAGAGAAATCGGAGTGAACATTTTGGGTCCGGTGACCGTTCCTCAGTTCTCAGGAGGAGTCACCAGACCTGAAATGTTAACTCTGATATTCTCTTCACAGATGCTGCCAGACCTGTTGAGCTTTTCCAGCAATTTCTCTTTTTATTTCTGATTTACAGCATCCGCAGTTCCTTTTGGTTTTTCTGTTGCATTTAACTGGATATCTCTCCTCCCAGTTTTCAGGAGCACTGAGGCACTTGTACTAATCATTACAGCTCTCCAGCTGAATTAAATTCATTGAATGAAACATGCACTATCTTCCTGGTTTAATTTCAGATTCAATCCGACATAGTGGATACTCTGACATTACTTAAATGGGCCTTACTGCAGTCTGCTCTTCAAGTCTTTCTATTGGTCACTGCTTTATTTGTATTTTGCTTGATATCCTTGTTTTCCTTTTTTACTTTCTCTCCAGTTTCATTATTTTATCATGACCTGTCTCTAGTTTCGCAAAATTCTCTGACCAGTTTATCATGAAATACTGTGGCTACCATGGTAATGTAGTGATTTATAACCATGTTTAAATTGTTTTAAATTAGCACCAATCATTTTATTTGTTGTGGGTTTGAGTATACCTATATATTTTTAATTTTTTGTGTTGATCTTTCAAACTCTTTGATGTGCTTGATTGTGATTTCAATAGGTCTGATGGTTGTTCCCAATTAGGATTTAAATTACGCCATGTTCAAATACCATCAGGAAAGGCAAGGCCTTCTCCAGCAGAACATAGCTCCGTCTCAGGTATCACTTGTTAAAATTTGTTATGTATTTGCTTGATAAGCCGAAGATGTGATATTGGCTTTAAAATGTTTTTATTACACTACATGTTAAAGCATGCTCATTGGTGACTCAAAAAACTATTATTTTGTAATGTATATATTAATGACGTTCCTGTTTTTAGAAACTTAGTCCCTTGTTAAAATTACGCTTTTACGTTCTGTAGAAGTTTGTAGTCCACTGAAGCTGATGTAATGTACAATCAGGCCACGGTAAATCGGACCCAACTCAAACATCCCCTGCATCTGCTCAACAGCTTAGGTTACAATTAAGTTCCAATTCATTAGTCTTTTGGTGTGGATATGTGTCTTTACTAATCCCATTTCTAGTTTTCATTTTTTTTTTGCCTCCTATAATGGGCAGGTAATGGCATAGTGGTAATGCCACTGGACCCCAAACTAATGATTCAGTGACATAAGTCTGATTTCTACCATAGATATTGGGGAAATTTGATTTGAATACTCTTAATATATCCTGTTCCACCATCGGGATAAATCCATCAGAAGTGGCAGCACAGTGATATACACTTGAGAGAGAGAGGGAGTTGCGCTTGGGGTCCTCAAGATTGACCCTGCACCCATGAGGTCTCATAGCGTCAGGTGGAAGATGGGCAAGGAAATCTCTTGATTACCACTTACCATCACTGGAGTATTAAATATTAGTCTTTTATATGAATTGTAGAATATAAATCTTCAGTCTAGAAAATATTAAGCAATTATAATGAAATACAGCCTTGGTGATAACACTAGCATTTTTCTTGGTATTCGAAAATAATTTGGTTACCAGAATGTTTCTTATAGGTTCTTACCTATAAAGTATTCTTAGGGTTAGCTTCTGGTTTATAATGTGTGTAAGCAAAATATGCAATAAGAATGGGTCATAATAGGCAACTATCTCATGATTCTGTGGGGCTTGTGAATATGTTGTACCATTTCCATGGAATGCTGCAAGATATTTGTAAGAAAGGAGAAAAGAACCAAGTATTACAAAGAGGGAGCAAAAACCATTTTAAAATAATACTGCACAAATAGTACTTTTTTGTTTTGACAGGAATAACTTTCTGTGAAGGAGCAACTTCTGATGTGAGTATTGTTGGTCAACGCATGACTTATGGAAGTGGAGTCCCAGATTCTGAAGAGGGGAAACAAATTGAAGTGTCTCACTCCAGCTCTAACTCTAAATTTCAATCCAAGGAGCATCAAAAAAATACAACTAGTAATAAATCCACAAGAGGTCAGTGTAGTTATTTAAGCAGGATTATTTACATATTGGTTAACAGATGCATAATTTGTAATTATTAATATTGATATGTCTCATAACTGGCCATTTTTGTACAAGCACTTTTTATTTAGTTGTCACTAATTAGATAATTAATCATACTCTGCTTGAGTGTTATCATAATTAAATATAACAATCTTTCTTGAATAATAGCATTCTGACAATATTGTTAAATGTGTGCAATTCAAATTCAGGGAACAGTGAAAAATCGTTTTAAAAACAATCTTAAATTGTAGTTATGTGATGAGGTATTTTGTAAAACAACCAAAGAGTGGCATCCTCAATTAAAATTTTTTACCTAAGCAATTGTTGCTCATTTTGAAACTTGAAATTTGCTCATCAAAGTTTATTTGGATTTCCATTGAGATGAATTCCTCTGCAGTTATAGGCTGTTTTGTGATTTATCAAGTCAAATTTGCACAACCATGTGAATAATTTGTGGTCTGAATGTTGATATATTAGAATGATGCAAATCACAGGTGTAAGTGTAATGACGATTAAGCTAAATGGAATGATAGATAAGATGTAATTCATGGATCAATTCAATTCAGAAAAGAATAAGCATTTCCTTTGGAAAATGAATTAGAGTTCTCCAGAAACGTTGAAGAAATAGTATTTCCTTGAAAATAACTCATGCTAACGTTTTGTTCAGGAGAAATGGCAGCTACCTTTGTGAAATTAAAATTGCCAAGTTAAAAATCATTTCAAAACATCATAGAGTCATACAGCATGAAAAAAAGACCCCTCAGTCCAACTCATCCATGCTGACCAGGTATCCTAAATTCAGCTAGTCCCATTTGCCTGCATTTGGTTCAAATCCCTCTAAACCTTTCCAATTCGTGTATCTGTCCAAATGTCCTTTAAATGTAATTGTACCCGTCTCTACCACTTCCTCTGGCAGTTCATTCCATACCAGCACCACCCTCTGTTGAAAATATTGCCCCTCAGGTCCCTTTTAAAGCTTTCCCCTCTCACCTTAAATCTGTGCCCTCTAGTTTTGGACTCCTCTACCCTTGAAATAGGACTTTGGCTATTCATCCTCTTTATGCCTCTCATGAGTTAATAAGCCTCTATAAGGTCACCTGTCAGCATTGGACGTTCCAGAGAAAGAAGTCCAAGCCTAAGAACCTCTCCTTATAACTCAAACCTTCCATTCCTGGCAACACCCTTGTAAATGTTTCTCGTACCCTTTCTAGTTTAATAGCATCCTTCCTATAGCAGGGCGACCAGAATTGTACATGTTATTCTAAAAATGGCCTAACCAATACCTTGTACAGTCACAACATGATGTCCCAACTCCTATACTTGATGCTCTGACCAATGAAGGCATGCATGCCAAATGCCTTCTTCACTACCCTGTCCACCTGCAATGTCACTTTCAAGGAATTATGAACCCACACCCCTAAGTCCTTCTGTTCAACAACACTCTCCAGGGCCCTACTCTTAACTGTGTAAGTCCTACCCTGGTTTACCTTACCAAAATTCAACACCTTGCACTTAACTAAATTAAACTCCATCTACCAACTTCTCGGCCCTTTGGCCCATCTGATCAAGATCTCATTGCACTCTTAGATAACCTTCTGCACTGTCCACTATATCACCCATTTTGGTGTCATCTACAAGCTTACTAAACATTGCTCCTATACTCTCATCCAAACTGTTAATACAAATGATGAACAACAGTGGACCCAGAATCTATCCCTACGGTATACCATTGGTCACAGGCCCCCAGTCCAAATAGCATCCATCTGCCACCACCCTCTGCCTTCTACTATCAAGTCAATTTTATATTCAATTGGCTATCTCTCTTTAGATCCCATGTGTTCTACCTTACTAACCAGTATCCCATATGGGATTCCTGAAGAAGGGCTTATGCCCGAAACGTCGATTCTCCTGTTCCCTGGATGCTGCCTGATCTGCTGCGCTTTTCCAGCAACACATTTTCAGCTCTGATCTCCAGCATCTGCAGACCTCACTTTCTTCCCATGTGGGAGGCCTTGCTAAAGTCCATGCAGACAAAAGGCGGATATAGTTTAGGAATCTAACTTATTTCAAAAGAAAACATCTCAATAAAAATACTCTGTCCGTTCCAATAGCCAGAGGGCCTTTTCTGTGCTGTATAAATTTGGAAGTACAAGAAATTGGAAATGACACACCTTTTGTGGTCGCTATTGTTGCTGCAGACTCGAAGGGCCTAATGGCCTTTTCAGTGCTGTATAAATCTATGAATACTGTTGCTTTGAAAGACGTATATCAATTTCTGCTTAATCTTGGCATTGATTTTATAAAGAATTTAACACTCCTGAAGGTTATCCCTACTCTTTCAAATTTGTAAGTTTGTCCCTTTTTGATCATTGCATTGTTAGAAATGTTGGGTACCCAAGTAATATTCTGTTGAGTTCAATATCACCATAGGAGTTGTCTAAAGCAGACTGAGAAAGTAGACTAAGGGGAAAGTCAATAGATGAGCAGTGGCAGACATTAAAGGGGATATTTCATAACACAGCAAAAATTTATTCAGATCAAAAAATACAAATTGATGACGAACAAGGTGGTGAAGGAAGATATCCAATCCATAAGTAAAAGATATAGGCACAGGTGTCAACTTTTCAGCCCCTCAAGCCTGCTTAGGTATTCAATAAGATCACAGCTAATCCAACACTCCCAACATCCACTTTTCTTCCCTTTGCCCATAATCCTTGATTCCCCTACTAATCAAGCATCTATCTATCTCAGCCTTAAATATGCACAAGGACTGTGCCCCCACAGCTCCCTATGGCAAGGAGTCCCAAAGATTCACAACCCTGTAAGAGAAGAAATTCCTCCTTATTTCACACTTAAATTTGTGCCCCTTAATATTTCAAGACTATGCCTTCTGGTCCTAGACTCCCATGGAGGGAAACATCTTCATGTATTTACCCTGTCAAACTCCTTAAAAATCCTACATGTCTCAATATGATCACCTCTTATTCTTCTGAGTTCCAAAGAGTAGAGTTCCAACCTGTTTAACAAAATCAGAAATTGCTGGAAAAGCTCAACAGGTCTGGCAGCATCAGTGAAGAGAAATCAAAGTTAATGTTTTGGGTCCGGTGATCCTTCCTCAGAACTTGTTGGAGAGGAGAGTAGAACTTCTTCAAAGTGGGCATGCTGAGAAGAGAAGTGGCAGTGAATTAAATACTAAATAAAAACTGAAAGAACTGCGGATTCCGTCAATCAGAAGCAAAAGCAGCAATTGCTGGAAAAGCTCAGCAGGTCTGGCAGCATCTGTGAAGAAAAATCAGAGTTAACGTTTCAGAATCTGTTTAACCTTTGCTCATAAGATATTCCCTCTATACCAGGGATCACCTTCTCTGAACTGACTCCAATAAAATAAGATATTTTCTTTAATCAGTGTTTCAGATTTGGTTTCACTGGCACCTTGTACAGTTGTAGCAAGACTTCCCTACTCTTATACTCCGGCTGCCTTAAAATAAGGGCTAATAGTCCATTAGTCAAAACATTCCAGTAATCAAAATTTTAAGTTTTACAATGTGACCAAAACTAAGTGTAGTGTAGGCTAGAGCTTTGGGATTTCTTTTTAGGACCCAGCAGCAGGTGACAAAAAAAGCTAATAAAGAGAGGAAACTGTTTATGAAAGTAAATTGGCCATACACATGAAAACAAATGGCAAGATTTTCTAAGGGTATATAAAAAGAAACAGTAGTTAAAGTGAGGTATGGGACTCTTGAAGGATGTGAACTGGAAAATTGATAGAAGGGAACAGGGAAATGGCAGATAATTTAAACATTAGTCTTCTCATTGGAAGACACTGTAAACATCCCAAAGATATCAAATAAGCAAGGTGCAAATGGAGGACAGGTCTTGTAACAGTCTCTATCACAGTGGACAAAGTATTTGACAAGCTAATGGCAATGAATGCAAATGAGTCATCAGTATCTCATTGAGGATTGGTTAACACACAGAAGATAGAGTAGGAATTAATGTGTGTATCAGGTTGGAAATATGCAACTAGAGGCGTGCCACAAGGATCAATCATCTGACCTTGATTATTTGCTATCTATAGTATTGGCTTGGAGGAGGAGACAGAGTGTAATGCATTCAAATATGCTAATAATTCGAAAATAAATGGGAGGGCACGTTGTGATGAGGACACAAGGAAGCTGCAAGAGAATATAGGTAGGTTGAGTGAGTAGGCAAAAAAAAAGTGTCAGATGGAGTTTAATGCTAGGAAAAATCAAAAGGCAGGCTTCTATATAAATGGAGAGAGACTGCAAAGAATTGCTGCACAGAGGGATCTGGTTGTTCTTCTGCATGAATCATAAGCATGCATGTGCAACAAGTAATTAAGAAGGCAATGGAAATTTGGCTTGTATTGCTAGGGTTTTGGAGTTTGAAAATAATGACGTCTTGTTACAACTGTACAGGATGTTGCTGAAGTACTGTTACAGTTTTGGTGCCTAACGGGATTAGGCCTTTATCGATAGATTTAGAAAACTGGGGTTATGATCTTATTAAAACATACAGGATTCTTAGGGAACTTTGGCAGATATCGAGAAGATGTTTTGACTAGTGAAGAAATCTCAAACTAAAGGACCTAGCTACAGAATAAGGGGACATTCATTTTAAACAGACGTAAAGAAATTTCTTCTGTGAGGGTAGTGAACATCTGGAATTCTCTATTCCAGTGAGTTGAGGAGGCTAGATCACTGAAAGTATTTAAAGAGGAGATATATGGATTTTTGAAATTTGTTTATGTTCACACTTGAAAGAAGATAGTGTAATTTATTTAAGGGGTTTTATTGGCAAATAGGAAATGCAAAACTTGGACATTTTCACTGAGATCACTGATAGTTCTAGGAAAGTTTTTCCACACAGCTTATGGAGGAGCACTGAGTAACAGACTGCAGCTTCCAGACTGCCATGCTAATATCTGTAAATTATAGTCAATTTCAGAGGGGCAATGAAATGAGCCATTAGTCACCTTGCTTCCACAACCACTTTAAAATTGTGCCCCTTGGTTGGCTAAGCTACCAATCAAAGCAATCATGTTCATAAAGGAGTCTTTTCTTCTCCCCATTTTATACCCCTTCCACAGTCACATCCTCTAAATCTCAGTATGAGAGTCCGTGATCTATATTAAATTGGTTATCCGAAAACCCTGCTCTTAATGCTTACAGATCAGGAGCTGATTAAACTAATAATTGCCGTATTTCTTTCCATTACAACACTGACTACATTTCATTGCTGTGAAACATTCTGAAACATCCTACAACTGTAAAAGATCTTGTGTATACAGGTTATTGTTTTAAATTTAACCAACAAGTAACTGTTTTAGGACCGACAGGATCCACCTTTAGTATGCAGCAGGTGAACAACCATGATGCTGGAAATAGGTTCTCTGAGGACTCTGTCATCATTGTAGGAAAAGGTAGGTTTATTGATCATTTGTCCTTTTCCTTGTTCTCCATGTGTCGTGATGAAAAGCCTCTGAATTCTATTTAGTGAGAATCCTGCATTGCATAGAATGGCAGAGCTCTGCAGGATTCCCCACATTATTAATAAATAAACGTCTGTAATTCTATAAAATTCTTATGTTCATTCTTTTAGTGGTACTGTAATATTTTTGTACTGCTATTTATAAAACAATAGAACTAGACATTGCATATTTGAAAACAAGGTAGCACTTTGCCATTTTTTTTGCTTTCTTCCTATAAGGAGTCTTTGGCAGTCCTCAGTCAGTTCCATTAGCAAACAGCCAAGCCATTATCTCATCTCTTGATAAGGATGAAATGGGTGACCGAAAACAAACAATGGATCCTCCTTCGGGAGTCTATGGAAGAGCTGTACCTCAGAGTTGTCAACCTGGATTTGATGGTTCAGAGAATGAGAAAGAGGTAATGCTACAATAACACTTTCTCAACAGGAGGTGATCAGGTTTAAAACAAAAGAGCTGGTAAGCAAGTGAAGTCTTAGGATGTTAATCAGTTTCTTGATGGTACAGGACTTGAGAATTGCTGAAGAAAGAAACATATTCAAGATTTTCATTTTGCACTCATAAAGGCAGAAGCACAAATGGAAACTTCAGAAGGAGCAATAGTAAAGGCTGCATGAGAAAGACTGCTTGTTTGGCAAGTTGAATGGTTTAAAGGTGTTGACAACACCTAAGCCAATCAAAGTTGACTTGGCAATCTTGCCATGAAAAATATTTTTTTTAAAATTCATTCACAGGCTGAGGGCATCGCTGTCTGGATGCATATTTATTGCCCATCCCTCATTGCTGACAGCGCAGGTAAGAGACAACCACACAGCTTTGGGTTTGGAGTCACATGTAGACCAGATCAGGTAAGGATGGCAGTTTCCTTCCCGAAAGGACATTAGTGAACTGCAGGTGTTTACAACAATGAATTCATGGTCGTCTTTGACCATAGACTTTTGATTCCAGATTTTGTTTTTGTTGAATTCAAATTTCACCATTTGCCATGGTGGGATTTGAACTTGGGTCCCCAGGCTAACAGTCCAGTGATAACACCACTAGGCCAACGTTTCCCCTTTTGATTTGTTTGTTGCTTCCTTTGAAACTTGGCATATTTTTATCTGTCCTAATGAGTGCAAGATGAAAAATATCAAGAATCTGTTTTTGCAGACATATTACAGTATAAATTACAGTATTGTCAAGAGTGAACTCTTCTGATTTGTACATACAGAGTAATACACATTGCTGTTTTAAAATACCCATCCAGAGAAACTTTTATATGAGCTCTTGTCAAGCATTCTCATTTTAGCTTTGTTTCAGGGCTAAGTTAACTCAATTACTGTATTAATATGCCACAATCTCAATTTCAGAAGTCATTATGTATAGATTACACTTGTTATTCAGTTGATTCAGTTTTATGTCGCAAAATTATGATCATAGTGAATTTATTTGAGACTAAAATATACTTATGATTACAATATTATGAGCAGAGTGACAGAACTTGCATTCAATCTGTGTCAAATAGATTTAAATCAAGTAACTTGGGCAAATTGAAGAAGGTGGCACACCACCACTTTTTCAAGGGCAATCGGAGAAAGCAATAGATGCTTGCTGTGCCACAAATTTGCACATCCCAGGAATGTATCTTTAAAAAGAGTTAACGCATAATTGACAGAATTATACCACAAGATTTTAAATGAAAACAGACTTTGTTGTATTTTGGAAAAAAAAAGAAATAAGTGCAATTTACTTTCCACTAAACCTGGAAAGATCTCGGCTTATACTCAGTTCTACATTTTACTAACCGTAACCCCCAAATTTGAATTGTTTTTAAGGTTATTACCAGTTTCTTTATCAGAATTTTTTATTACCTTACATTAATGCATTAATCTCCTAAATTTAAAGTCATATTCTAAAACCTATGGATTATAATTTAGATATTCACAAAAGAATTCACAATACATGATACGTTTTCATGTGAAGCTAATATCACTTGTCTTTATTAATTAGCACATGCTAGAGCAACTTAATTGAGAGACAGATGAACGATTAAACATGAATATCCAAGAGTTGCTTTTCAGGTTTCTTTATTAAAAAAGGCATCTCACAGTAGAAAACACCATTGAAGTATATTGAATGAGGTTAAATTGCTGTGTTTGCGCATATGGACTAGAGTCATGGAGATGTACAGCACGGGAACAGACCCTTTGGTCCAAGTCGTCCATGCCGACCAGATATCCCAACCCAATCTAGTCCCATCTGGTCGACATGGACGGGTTAGACCGAAGGGTCTGTTTCCATGCTGTACCTCTCTATGACTCTAAATGTTGCAATCGTATTAGCCTCCACCACTTCCTCTGGCAGCTCATTCCATAAACTACCGAAAAAAGATTTAGCCTTATTCTTTCAAGTCCAACTGTTCTTTTCATGCAGTTTTTCTTTACTTGTCTATTTTTCCCTCAATTCAGTTTTTTCTTTATTCTTCTGCATTTAGTTTTCGGATTTAACATTAAATCAGAGAGGGTGAGATCTCACTTCCTTCTCAGTGCTTGTACTATTTCATTATTCTTCAAGCTGAGTGATGAAGGAGATCATAACTGCTTGCACTGTCCACTCTGGTACCAGATGCCATGTTTTTTTTAGTGCTGTTATTTGCTTACTCTTTTTCAACTTAAGACACCACGAAATAGAAATCCTAATCATGCAAAAGTAATGGTAGTTGCCACTAGATGCTGTATTGCAACACTTTGAAATCTACTCTTCGTGGATTATTTACAACTTTATAGTTCTTGGATTACCTCAGAATTTAAATTTTATCATCTAAACCTGCAGCCTTTTTTTATTATTTTAAAGTGCACAAATCTGTTGAAAATAGTTTTTTCATTCTTTCATGGGATATGGGCATAACTGGCAAGACCAGTAAATGTTGCCCATCCTAATTTCCCTTGAATGGAGTGTTGGCAAAGTCATTGTAGAAGGCAATTAAATGTCAACAACACTGTTGTGAGTCTGGTGACATATGTAAGCCAGACAGGGAAAGAATGGCAGATTTCCTCCTCCCATAGGACATTCATAGTGCCACTACTACTGGTCACCACTACTGTCTCTACCTTTATATTGCAGATTTATTAAATTAACTTAAATTCCACATACTGCCACAGTAGGATTTCAACCAATATGCCAACAGCATTTGCCTGGGCCTATGGATTATTACTCCAGTGACTTTGCCACTAAATCAATGCGTTATAACGATAATGCAAGATAAAAAAAACTACTAATTCAGTTGTAACACCTGTGACAAAGCTGCTCCTTTAACAAGGTTATGTTGTCCTTGGTGATTTTTCAGAGATGTCATAAAAGACGCAGACTAAAAGTCTAAATTGAAGAGTTTTAGGGCCAGTTTGATTATAGCTAACAGATACTGCCTCAGAAAACAGGCTTTCAAGTTTTTGAAAAAAACACTTGTACAATGAAAGGGGAGTGGTCATTTCTCCCAGCTCAGTTTTTATCTGGTCTGGTTTGGTTTTTAGCAGGAGTGTTTTGAAGCTGCTGGATCAAAGGAAGCAGGTCGAGGTTGGTACTCTCTCTCTCTGACTTCTCTCCTGCAAGACCCTGTGTTGATTTTTGTGCCAAGGGGTGTTTTTGGGGATTGTGTTTCATTTGGTAATCTTGTAAACAAACTCTGTTTTGTTTGAAACTAAGTGGTTTGATCAGTGGCATCTCTCCTGGAATATTCACTGTACACCTGCTTAAAACAACTCGCAAGTTAGAGTCTGGGCTACCTTCTTGAAATGTTTTGAGGTGTCTGGCTGGTCTATTACACACCCTACTATGAATTTCAAATTTCCAAAAGAATGTAATCTTAGTTTTGGTTTTTTTATTTGACTTAAATATGTGTATATAAATAATCATAAATTGTCATTGGGTTGTAAAAAAAAATGAAGGTTCTGAAAGAATTCACATTTTGTCAAAACGTTTTGTCTTCCACTCATCAGTCAATTCACAAGATTATCAACTAAAGGGCAAAACCAACGTTTATTCTGTATGAAAGGAGGGTGCTAATTGGTTGGCAGGTAGACTCTGATTTGCAAAGTTGCGTCAAGGAGGTGGCACTAGTTAGTGATGACTGACAGCTAACTTGCCATTCTTTGTTTAAATTTTAAACCAGGGAAGTTAACTCTGATTGTTCAAAGTTAAAAATCACACAACACCAGTTCATAGCACAAAAGGTTTATTTGAAAGTACAGGCTTTCAGAGTGCTGCTCCACGCCGGGCAGGATACATAGGACACAGAATTTATAAGCGAAAGATCGAACTGTTATACAAGTAATGCAATGTATTAGATAAAGCTAGATGGCTGTTAAGTCCTTAGTTGCTTAGAATGGGGATGCAGGTTTTGATTGATTGATTAATATATAAATCCCAGAATTTCTTTCAAGTCACTGCCCCAAGATAACTTAAGGTTTTATCAGTATATAAAAAAGTGACATCTCAGCTCAGACAATGCATTAAAGGTGTGAGGTTAGACACTGTCTGTATCCCAAATTGTAGTCAGACTGGTTTTATTTCCAAAGTAGGAATTTATAAAATGTCACTTTAACTGCCTACACATTGTATGCTTTTTGAACAAAATAGAACATATCTGCAAATGCAAGATTATGGTTTGTTTGTTACGAGCAGCCGAAGATGTATGCTATTTAGTACAACCCACCAGTCTCCGTAATGTACAGCTTACATATATTGGTATTGAAATTTGTGTACCATGTTGCTTATTTGTGTGACAGGCAAAACATCTTTTTGACTTGATGACAATATCTTGCTCAAGGGTCTAGCGTGGAATTTGAACCCAAATTATTCTGACTTGGAGCTGACCACTCATATTGCAACTTTATAGTAGCAATTTGAAAGAGCTAGCTTCACCTGTAGCGCAAAC
This sequence comes from Chiloscyllium plagiosum, assembly GCF_037043375.1. Lineage (NCBI taxonomy): Eukaryota > Metazoa > Chordata > Chondrichthyes > Orectolobiformes > Hemiscylliidae > Chiloscyllium > Chiloscyllium plagiosum. Next base: position 39,835,807 of record NW_028270146.1, read on the forward strand.
CTTTGAGAAACATTACCCTAATCTGAGGTAGACTGAGCCTTTTTCAGACCAAGAGGATGGCTTTATGGCTTCATGAATTTACTCAAAATATTGCAAGAAAAGCTCCAGTCAAGGCAACCATTATCACGCACTGCTCTTTCCCCAAAAACTCCAAACATGAGAATTTTAAATAGCATTTCTGTAATTGAAGAGAAATCTTCTGCAGAATATCAGCTTGATTGTGTTATAATTCTTACCTAAAAGTCAGAAGGTTGTGAACCAGGCTCCATGGCGCATACCTTTGGGATACGAAAAGATTGCTAAGTTGTCTGAGATACTTTACTTCACTTGAAATGATGACTTGGTACATTATCTAATTGGGATAGTGGATAGTAAAATAAGACAAAATTAGTAATCTAGTCAACATTTCTCTCAGTAAAACCAACCAAAATTTTGTTTTAAATCCTATTGCTTTTTGGGAAACTTATAATATACAAAATAGTTGCTGCATTTACACAACAAACTATAACTGAACTTAATTGATTGAGACTTGATATGATATGGCCCTGGGTAGTGTTGTAGAACAGAGAGACCTATGGATTCAGGTACATGATTCTTTGAAGTTTGCATCACAGGTATCTAGGGTGGTTGAGAATGCGATTAGCACTCCTTGCATTCATGAGTCTCAGACTTTTCTGTATTGGAGTTGGTATGTCATGTTGAGGTTGTACAGGATATTGGTGAGACCTCTTCTGGAGTACTGTGTATAGTTCTGGTCACCCTGTTATAGGAAGGATATTATGAAATTGGAGAGGTTTCAGAAAAGAATTTACCATTATGTTGCTGAGAATGGAAGGTTTGAGTTATAAAAATAGGCCAGATAGGCTGTGACTTTTTTCACTGGAGCACAAGAGGTTAAGGAGTGATCTTATAGAGGTTTATAAAATCATGAGGGGCATAGATAAGATAAATAGGGAAGGTTCAAAACTTAGAGGACATATATTTTAAAGTGAGAGGACAAAGTTTTTAAAAATGGATATGAGGGGGAACATTTCTACACAGAGGGTGGTTCATTTGTGGAATGAACTCCCAGAGGAAGTGGTGGATGCAAGTACAGTTACAATATTTAAAAGACATTTACATAAGTAATGAATAGGAAAAATTTAGAGGAATACGGGCCAAACACAGACAAGTGGGACTAGTTCGGTTTAGGAACATGGTAGGTGTGGATAAGTTGGACTGAAGGGTCTGTTTCCATGCTCTATGACTGTAAATCGTTTGGGATGTCCTGAGGTACAAATTGCTGGTGAGACTACATCTGGAGTACTGTGCGCAGTTTTGGTTCCTTTATTTAAGAAACTATCTTATTTCATTGGAGTCAGTTCAGATGAGGTTTGCTCGAATGGTCCCTTTTATAGAGGAATTTCTTATGAGCGAAGGTTAATTAGATTGGGACTCTCCTCATTAGAATTTAGAAGAATGTAAGGTGGTCGTATTGAACCATATAAGATTCTTAAGAGGCTTGATAGGTTAAATACTGAGATGATGTTTCCTCTCATGGGAGAGTCTAGGACCAGAGGGCATAATCTCAGATTAAAGGGGCAGCAATTTAACACTGAGCTGAGGAGGAATTTCTTCTCTCAGGGCTGAGTATCTTTGGAATTCTTTGCCACAGGGAGATATGGAGGCAGAGTCCTTGTTTATGTTTAAGGCTGATATAGATTCTTGATCAGGGAATCAAGATTTAGGGAAAGAGCATAAAAGTAATCATGAGAAATGTTGTATCAGCCGTGATTCTATTGAATAGTGAAGCATGTTCAAGGGTTGAATGGCATACTCTTGTTCCTATTTCTGTGGTCTTATGGAGGTTGTGAAAATGTGTATAATTGAATATTTTTCTTTAAAGATTTCCATGTCAAAATCAGCTTGGGATAAAATGAAGCAATGGAAACGCGAAGGAGTGCAACCATATGATTCAGAGGAACAAGGTGATCATAATTTCAAGGATCATGTAAAGAAGGAAGAACGATCACATCAAAGACCAAGGAATATGGATATAAGCAAAACACAAAATGAAAGTAAGGTTACTGGATTGGTCAACTTCTGTTTTTTGTAATTTACAGCTTTTTTTTTCATTTTGTGAAAGAAAGGTCTACAACTTCTTGTTTAATCACTAGTTTACAAGTGCTTCAACTTCTGTGTTGCAATCAATATAGCCTCTAATTTCATTGAAAATTTATAAACAATTTGTTCAAGTGCACAAATCATTTTTTTTTCTGTAAATCATTTTTTAAAGTACTTAGATAACTTAAAGTGACCGACGTATTTTACATCCTTTGCAATCTATATTTTCCTTCTACCCTCCCCAGCCAACCTCGTGTTCTATACCTCCACACTCTTCCCTTTAAATATCCTCACCAGCTTTTCTAACAGTGGCTTTTCTTCCAAACCCTGCAATACTGTTGCCAGTGTTCTTGAGGATCACCTCATCTATACGTATCCCCTTGATCATGATATGGTGGCAGCCTTCACATTGCACCAAAGATACCTCGTTCCATCCATTCACTATTTCTATCCTGTTGGACTGTTTATCTGATATCCAGTCTAACTTGCTCCAGATAAACATTGAGAATACCAAAAACATTTAGTTTCATTTCTGCTTTAAATTCCATGGCCTGACCACAGATTTCCTTCTATTACTAATTACTGTGTTAGATTACATCAGGCTTCTCACAATTTCAGCACTTCATTGATTGCTGAGACAAGGCATCATGACCTTTCTGTCATGGTGGACCTAATGCTATCTCTAATATTAGTTGTATCGTTCATGTCAATCAATCTTACTGCTTAAAACCCATTCAAGACTTTGTCACCTTTACCTCATTTTGATAATATTGACATTGTTAGCAACCTTTTTTGCGTCATCTTCCCTCTGTCCCATCTCGGACAATTCCCTCTCCTTTCTTGACCTCTCCGTTTCCATTTCTGGCGACAGTCTGCATACAGATGTTTACTACAAACCCACAGACTCCCATAACTACCTAGACTACACCTTCCACCCAGTAGCCTGCAAGAACTCCATCCCTTTCTCCCAAATCTTCTGCCTCCACTGCATCTGCTCGGACGAGGAGACATTCCACTCCAAAGCATCCCAAGTGTCCATCTATTTCGAACAATATGCTTTTCCTTCCACTGTCATCCAGACAGCCCTCCACTGCACCAGTTCCATTCCCCGTTCCACTGCTGTAAACATCCCCTCTCCTCCAAACGCAATAAAGACAGAGATCCCCTTGTCCTCACCTACCACCCCACCTGTGTCCGCATTCAACATATCATCCTTAAACAATTCCGCCAACTCCAACTAGACCCCACCACAAAGAACACCTTCCCCTCCCCACCCCTCTCTGCCTTCCACAAGAACCATTCCCTTCGACATTTCTTGGTTTGCGCCACTCTCCCCATCAACCCCCCCGAACCACCAATCGGAAAGGTGCAAAACCTGCCAGCATACCACCCCCTCACCTCCATCCAGGGCCCCAAACAGTCCTTCCAGGTGAGACAGAGGTTCACCTGCCTCTCCTCCAACCTAATTTACTGTATCCATGCTCCTGATGTGGTCTTCTCTAAATCAGGGAGCCCGTAGGGGCTGACCAGACCTCCCAGACACCACACATTTTAATTCCCCTTCCCACTCCCTTTCCGACATGACCATCCTTGGCCTCCTCCATTGCCACAATGAAACAAACCACAATTTGGAGGAACAACACCTCATCTTCCGCCTGGCAGCATACAGCCCAGAGGACTCACATTGCGTCCTCCAATTTCAAATAACCTCCCTTCCCAGCTCCTCCGCCCCGCCCCCCCACCCTTTCTTTCCTCCCTGCCACCAACTGGACTCATTCCTCCCATTGACCAACCAGATCATACCCTCTACCTGTCTTTACTAATCCCCACTTCACCCCCTGTCCCCCGCTACTCCCTTCTTTATCTGCAGCTCCCCCTGCACCCACTCCCAGTCCTGAGGAAGGTTTACACCCGAAAAGTCGACTTCTCCACCTCCTGATGCTGCCTGGCTTGCTGCTTTTTTCCAGCATCCTGCCTGTCTACTTTAGATTTCCAGCATCTGCAGTTTTTTTGTCTCATCTTCCCTCTGGCAATGGTAATGCAAGGATCGGAAGAAAGGCCACTCTCTGATTTTCCTAGTCGATACAAACTCCTCCTTTCACCAACCCTTCATTTTGCAGCCTTTTCCACTCCCTAAGCCACCCTCTTGCTACTCATTTCTCCCCCTCCTGAATCCTTACTGTGAAATGAGCAGTGAGAGTCTTGATTCAGAAATGATGCCTTGTCAGATCACGTGGCCTTATGTTAGACCAGCATGAATGTCTTTAAACACAAACCCAAGATGCTAAACAAGTATATAGATGCCTTTAACTGCCTACTTCTATAAACCAGAACATTATTGAACTAAGGCGTATTATAGTGGAAATTCTAGCCATAATTAAGCTTTTTGGTTTTTAAATGGAGGGTTTTTTGATATGATTGTTACATTTACAAATTAATGAGCTTCACATTGTGCTCTTGTGCACTTTTAATTTTCTTTTCCTTGTAAAAAACAGAACCAAAATTATTGGAGGACTTAGAAATCATACTCCAAAGTTTAAAGTATTATTTTAAGTATTAACTTCTGAGAGTATTTGTCTTTTTAATTTAGGTTTGAGCACCAGCAATGATATGCTCCTTCAGTTGAAGTCTGATTCTTCATCAATAGAAATAGCAACTCTTGTTTCTTCGCAACATAAGCTTAGCACAAGGAAACATCAAACTTCCAACACATCAAACTCTGGTAAGAAAAGTATGTTCAATTTATAAGTTTACCAAAACTAATCACTTCTCATTTCTCAGCATTCAGTTCCATCTATTACTGTTTTTTCATTCCACCAACTGATGTTATTTTGAATTCTACTGTACTCACCTCACTAATTTTATAGAGAATATAAAAATAATACTAGAACAACCAGTAAGGAGAGAACATAGATCTAAGGTGACCTAAAAGAACCAGAGGCTGAAAATATGAAAAAAACTTTTTTACCTGAGAAATTGTTGCAATTTAGAAGGTACTACTTAAAAGGGTGGGCAAATCAGATTAAGTGGCAGTAGTCAAAAGAGATTTTGATAAATACTTTTTAAAAAAAAAGAAAATCACAGGCATATAAGGAATGAGCAGGAGTGTGTAATTAATTAGATTGTGTAACAAAGAGTCAATAGAGGAATGAAGGATCAAATTGCTCTTTCCATGCTATGAAAATAATTTCAGTGATATGAAAGCTTTCACCTTATCTCCACCACATAGAACGACATGGACAGCACAGGAGGACCACCACTAGTAAGATCCCTTCCCGTTCCAAGCAACACACTATTCTGACTTCATGCTGTATTGCCATTCCTTTACTGTCTTGGAATTCCCTCCATCACAGCACTATGCTACATGTACCACAGCAGTTCAAGAAGGCAGCTCAACTCCAGGACAATTAGGAATGGGTAATATGCTGGCTATAGAACAACATCCATATCTCAAGAAGGACTTGTTTTTAAAACAAACTCTCTTCAAAATCAGATGACTTCCACAGGGAAGTTTCTTTTTAAAAAAAAGCTGCAGAGGATCAAAGTATTTCTTTCAGAATGATTTCTTTTAGCCTTGCATCACCTTTCTGAAAGCTTGAAGCAACAAGTGTATTTTAGTGTTTATTGCAAAGTAGAATCCTTCTTTCATTCTTAAGTTCTATCCAGGTTCTTGAGGTTTGAATCATTTACAACTAGATCCAAAATTATTTCCATTTGTGGTGAACAAAATCAACGTGAATTTACAGAAGTATTGACAAAAGTTTCTTTTATTCCCTATAATAGGAGGGGAGAATGCTCCATGTCCTAGATCATCACGCAGGGATCAAACACCTGCAGTTTTGCACAGTCCAGAAGTGGTAGATCTTTCTGAATTAAGACCTTTCTCCAAACCAGACCTTGCACTCTCAGAGGCTCTTAAACTTTTATCTGACGAAGACTGGTATGGATTTCTTATTTTCTTTTGATTAACATCAGAATTCTCTGCATTGAGGTTATGTGGTTATCTAAATCATATAAACCAAATTTTCCTATTGAATGAAACAATGAGACAAAGGAGCTAGAGCCCATCGAGTCTGCTCTGTCATTCAGTGAAATCATGGCTGTGGTGATCATCTGTAACTCCTTTATTCTTATTCTGATAACCCTTCATTTCCTTACTGATTAAAAATCTTTCTAACTCAACTTTGGTTGTTAAGCATATTCAAGGTTGAGATAGACAGATTTTTAATTAGAAGGGAATCAAGAGCTGTGGAGATAAGGCATTAAAGTGAAGTTGAGGCTTATCAGATCAACTATTATCTCAATGAATGGTTCAGCAGACTTGCGAGGTCAAATGGGAGAAAGTGAGGAGATCAGAGTCGAAAAGTGTGATGCTGGAAAAGCACAGCCGGTCAGGCAGCATCCGAGGAACAAGAGAGTTGATGTTTCGAGCATAAGCTCTTCATCAGGAATGGGAAAAGAGCTGATGAAGAGCTTATGCTCGAAACATTGACTCTCCTGCTCCTCGGATGCTGCCTGACCAACTATAATAGGTCAAATGGTCTACTTCTGCTCCTACATATTATGGTCCATACTAAAGCTGATATGACAAACCTAAGTTTTAACATCTGTAACCAATAAAAGGTTTACAAGTGATCAGCTGAGTAAGACATCATCACCTTCATATATGATGTATGGCTTTATTTAAAATCCATGCTATTCACTGATTTAAAGTGTATGTGATACAATATCTTTAATGTGCTTGTGACTACTTAAATGTTAATACTGATGAAATAATCTGGTAACACTTCAAAATTCTGAGAAAGGCATTATATTTTAAATAGAATGTGTGTAGTTCATACAAAACATACTAATTTCCCTGCTACCACCCCACATAGGTCTTCTTTGATTAAACATTGCGTGACAAGTTACTGGATTGGATTGTGTGTAGAATATATCTGGGGTCCCTGTGGTGTTCATAGTTACTTCAAACTTTATTTTTATGTTTTCACAGGGAGAAGAAAATTGAAGGTATCAATTGTATTCAGTGTCTGTCCACCTACCATTCAGATGTATTAATAGGAAGACTTCACGAGGTTGTCTTTGCTGTAGTTCAAGAGGTTATTATTTTAATGCATTTTATGAGAAGTTAATAAGCATACTGACTCTATTTAATAATGAGTGTTACCAGTATGTGTTCAAGTTAAGTTTAGAATTTAAAAACAGAAGACTGTGATGTGAATATGACCATTAAGTAATAAAAGGAAAATATCACAGTTGATAGTAGAGAGATAGCAGCAATCATCAATAATTATTTCAGATAGATTGAATGATGAAACATGTCCTAAGATACGTGCATTTAAAATAAGAATGGGGATATATTGAACAAACAGAAAAGAGAACAAAGCCCTAAAATTAAGTCTGTGTTCTTCCCACTTACAGGTGAAAAATCTACGCTCTAGTGTTTCACGAGTAGCAATTCTCTGCTTAGGAGACATGTTCACAGTGTTCAAAAGGAATATGGATCAGGAGTTGGACAATACTGTTAAAATTCTTTTGCACAAAGCAAGTGAATCTAATGCCTTCATACGAGAAGATGTGGACAAAGCATTACATGCAATGGTCATAAATGTAACTCCAGCACGAGCACTTTCATCCCTAATAAATGGTGGACTGAGGTAAATATAACACTTACTTTCCTGTTAAAATATACCTCTTGAAATATTATTATTTATATGTTTAAGGCATTTCCTTTGATTCTTGATTATTTTAATTGATAATGTTTTCACAGAGCTCAAAAAGGATGATTATAAATATGAAATGGCTTTTCATTTTTTACATATTTTGATCTGTACAGTAGACCAACTTGATTGATTTAAAAGGAAAGGAAAATGAAATGGTACATAATTCCCCCAGAGAGGGGATAGGTTTAGGGTGAGAGGGGAAAGATATAAAAGAGACCTAAATGGCAACTGTTTCACGCAGAGTGTGGTATGTGTATGGAATGAGCTGTCAGAGGATGTGGTGGAGGCTGGTACAATTGCAACATTTAAGAGGCATTTAGATGGGTATATGAAAGGAAGGGTTTGGAGGGATATGGGCCGGGTGCTGGCAGGTGGGACTAGATTGGGTTGGGATATCTGGTCGGCATGGTTGGACCGAAGGGTCTGTTTCCATGCTGTCCATCTCTATGACTATGACTCTATATGGAGTCTTTACAATTTCATTGTACATAAGAAATTTCCCTGACAAGGTGAACATAGAAACATAGAAAATAGGAGCAGGACTAGACCATTCAGCCCTTCAAGCCTGCTCCATCATTCATGATAATCATGGCTGATCATCCAACTCCCACTATTCCCCCATACCCTTTGGTTCCTTTAGCCCCAAATGCTGTGTCACAACGTTAGTCCCTTTCTTTTCCTAAAAGCTGTACCTTGGCTCAAGGAGACTCTGTCCTTGATTTTTTTTTTCAGAGGGGCAATAAGCTGGGCTGAACTCCGATCAGTCTGGTTTGGTACAAAGATGAAAAGGATTTTGAGAGTCTTTTTGTTTATATGTAAATAGATCAGACTTCACGCCAAAGTGGTCATGCTTTATAAGTGACTTATGTAAAGAGGGTAGTGGTCAGCTCTTTAGCTAGCTGAGCTGAGCAGTTTTAGATTAGATTCCCTACAGTATTGAAACAGGCCCTTTGGCCCAACAAGTCCACACTGACCCTCTGAAAAGTAACCCATTCCTCTACCCTATATTTACCCCTAACTAATGCATCTAACACTGTGGGCAATTTAGCATGGCCAATTCACCTGACCTACGCATCTTTTGGATTGTGGGAGGAAACCAGAGTACCTGGAGGAAAACCCACACAAACACTGGGAGAATGTACAAACTCCACACAAACAGTAGCCCGAGGCAGGAATTGAACCCGGGTCCCTGGTGCTGTGAGGCAGCAGTGTTAACCACTGAGCCACCATGCCGCCCGTAGTTGAATCCTGAACTGGGAAATTCAACAGGGAGCTGTGTGAAAACTTTCTCTCTTTTCTGCCCTTCAACTTTGAACTGTAAGCATGTGTTCCATATATACTCCTTTTTAAAGGAAGTTTGTTTATTGGGACTGTTGTGTGTTTTCGGAACAGCATAATTAAGTCTAGCTGGATAGGTTGACTTCTGTAGGGGTTCTTCATTCTGCTCTTTGTCTTTCATTGTGTAATTTTGTGAATACATTTTTGTCTGTTTTAAAATCTAGTAGTCAACCTAGCTGTCTTACTCTGGATAATTTTCACTGTACACTTACCGAAACAAATTGCAAAGTTAGGTCTAGAGCTACCTGCTTAAGAATGTTTTGAGTGATCTGGCCTAGTCCATAACAGCTATTTCCAACTCTTTCTTGAAATCACACAATGTTTTGGTCTTGACTGCTTTCTGTGGTAACAAATTCTGTGGTAACAGACTCATCACTCGCTGGGCGAAGAAATTTCTCTTTACCTCGGTCCGGAATGGTTTACCACATATACTTAGACTGTAACTCCTGGTTCACAGTGATTCAATGGTTAGTACTGCTGCTTCACAGCACCAGGGACCCAGGTTTAATTCCACTCTCAGGCGATGGTCTGTGTGGAGTTTGCACATTCTCCCCGTGGGTTTGCTCCAAGTGCTGTGGTTTCCTCCCACAGTCCAAAGATGAGCAGGTGAGATGGATTTGGCAATGGGAAATGCAGGGTACAGGGATGGAGTAGGTCTGGGTGGGAAGCTCTTCAGAGGGCAGAATGGGCAGAATGACCTGCTTCAACATTGTAGGGATTCTATGGGGTTCCAAACTCCCCTGTCATCAGGAGCATTACCCTTTCCAGTCTGTTAGAATTTCATAGGTTTGTATGAGATCCTTCCTCATTCTTCTGAACTTCAGCAAATATAATCCTAACCCATTTAACTTCTTTTGATTCTTCAGTCCTGCCATTCCAGGAATCAGTCTGGTAAACCTTTGCTGTGCTTACTTTATGAGCATGTAGTCTTTTCCAATAAGCATTAGAATAGGTTTTCACCCTTAGTATTAGGTCATTAAAAGTTTTTAAATTAGTTTGAATTTTTAGTTATGCTTGAATTAAGTCTTTTTTTAAAAACAAAATATGGTAATTTAATGAAGCAGTTTTTTTTTTAAACAATCAAGATACCAGTATGGCTACCACGGTCATAAGCTGAGTTTTTCTTAAAAAAAAATCACTCAGAATTTTTATGCCACTATTAAGGCTAGCATTTCTTCACTGAAAACATTTGGTACAGCTGAGTGTATATGCTGCCAATTCAAAAGCCTGAAAAGATTAACAATGTTGGTGTGACCAACGCTTCATTGTAACTTTTAATGAACTCAGATTCTGCAACTGCCACAATATGGTTCGCAGTTGTGTTCTCTGCATTAACTTTTGTCCTTTTGAATTCTAGTCCGGTTACATGATAGCTACTATAATGTGTGTTAATAAACACAAATATTGTTTCAGGCAGGAAAGAAAAATCAAGGGTGGGAGTTGATGTGCAGAAGTTGAAAGTTGTACTGTAAATTTTGATATTCTCTATATGTTCCTTCTGCAATATTAGGTTACAAAAGGAAAATAAGTTGTAATTTTCAATATCCTGACCAAAGTTTGTCAGTTGTGAGTTTGAAACCTGTGTGTGACCTGTCCTGTAAGTTCAAATCCAGGAGAGGCCTCTGACTAATCTATCCTGTAAATCAAAATTTCACAAATTGATAATCTAAGATATGTTGTCAAATGTGACCCTTTGGATGGCTAGTATTTTAGAGAGTAGATTTACACCTACAGTTTTCTCACACCTTAAATTTATGATTTCATGGAGTGGTGCCACTTACATCTTTAGAAGAAACTTACATCTTCCAAGGTGAATAAATAAAGTTTTGCTTTGCTCATGTTTATTCTATCCTATCTTACTGATGCATATTTTCCCCAAATAAAGTCTTATTTTGATGTCAGTTTATGAAAAAAATAAAAATTGTCATAGTCCCAGAAGACCATAAGTTGCTCTCTGATGAGAGGGAGGGAGAGAGAGAGATGACTAGATTGAGTTTAACTTGAAGGTCACCATATCTTGGGAGAGATGAGAAGGCAGGTCTATCATTGTGACTTCAGACCAAATTGGAATTGAACCCACCCTGTTAACATCACTTGGCATCATAAACCAGTTGTCTAGTCAACTGGGCTTTGGCATGTTGTTGATAGAACTGAAGATAGCTGTGTGAAGGAGTCATTTGGTAGTTGGAAGAAATTTTTATTGCTTGTGCCACTTTTCAATGCCTTATCCTTATCTCCAAAAGTTTATGCTTCCTTGGTTACTGGTTGATGTTATAGTTAATAAGTTTTACCAACTGATAACTTAGTTCACTTGCATGAAACTTGAATTCATTTTTTCTTTTTAACAGATCTTTAATTGTTTTTTTTTGTTTCTTCTGTTCAGCCATCTTAATGCTGTGGTCAGAAAATGCACAGCACAGCATCTTGCCAATGTAGTGGAGCGAATGGGAGCAGGACGACTTTTATCTGGAATTAAAGATATAACTGATCGGATTATACATGCGGTAGCAAAATTTGCACAGGATGGTTCTCAAGAAACTAGGCAAGTAAATACCTTGTAATAATGAGTTTCATAGGACAATGTACCGATTTAACTTGCAGACGAAGGGATGTGGGAATAATTTATTTTTTTCCCCAAGATATTAATTTTTACAGTGCTGTACAGCATAAATCTGCCCATTGCATTATCATGACATTGTGGAAGCATGATTAGTAATTATTGGACAAGAAGGACTCCAGAGATGGGGAGGGCATCTGTATCTACTTATACTGAGGTCCAAACACACTAATTGTTTCTTTTCATCCTGCCACTCTATTCCTTCATTCTCGATGATGTACATCCAACATCCCTTAATGTCAGTACTACCTGTTTCTATCATTCATTTTGACACTTTCAACACAGTTTAAAGAATGTCTTCTAAACACCTTATTTATTCCCATGTACCTATCCTGTACTATATTAACTTTATGACCCTTTGTAGTACACTTGCTCACAAGTGAAACAGACCCCACATTCACCCTATTGAACCCTTTTATAATTTTGACTTCTAACAAATCTGCTCAATTTTCTTCCTGATTATTACATCCTTTCAATTTTGGTAACATCTTGTAATTTTGTTTTTCCCTGCTATTCACCTGTGTTTTAATATCCATCATATAGAATGGAGACCAGAACTGTGCAAAGTAAACAATGGAAATGGATTTCTGTGAAAATAGTAACTGAGCCAAACAGACTAGAAGTAGATGAACAAGAGAAAAATAATGAAATCAATCAAATTAAATGTCAATGAGGTTAATAGTTTCAAATATGTGGGAAAGAAATTCTAAATTTTTAATCTTCCTCTTGTGTTTTGATGAACAACTATTGCAATTCAAGATTAATATTCAATGTTCTATGATTTAACCTGGCACCAATGTTCCAACTAAATATATTTCATCATGTTGTGGTTCATCAAGTTGAATGCATGGTATCTTTACTTTTTTGCTTGGTTGCTGCCAATTTCTTAAGACAACTTACAAATGCCACAGATTACCTGGAATTCTAGAAGGATCTTTCAATCTTGTAAAATACACTTTAATTGCTTGCCTGCTGATAAAGGTTTTGTTTTGACAAAACAAAAAAAATCACTTTTTCTCAGGTTCAAGCTTGAAAATATCAGTAGGATACACCCTATTTGGGTTTTATTTTTATCAAGAAACCATAACACATTGAAATTCTAATTGTAGTTTGTCATCCCTAGGTTACACATCTCTTACTTTGCTATTGAAAACATTGAGGAGAAAGTGAGGTCTGCAGATGCTGGAGATCAGAGCTGAAAATGTGTTGCTGGAAAAGCGCAGCAGGTCAGGCAGCATCCAGGGAACAGGAGAATCGACGTTTCGGGCATATGCCCGAAACATCGATTCTCCTGTTCTCTGGATGCTGCCTGACCTGCTGCGCTTTTCCAGCAACACATTTTCAGCTATTTAAAACATTGAAACATTGTAATTCAATGTTTGTAGATATGCACTAACCTTTTTATATATTGCAGATATTATGGACGCAAGATGCTTTTTATTATGATGTCTCACCACGATTTTGACAAGGTGCTTGAAAAACATTTGCCACCCAGAGACTTGCCTTATATTCGAGATACTGTTAATAATCTTCGACAAAAGGTACAAAGGAGTTTAAACACCCCAATCCATAGTTTGCTCAGTTTAATGCAGAAAGTTTTGGCGCTACATTACAATATTAATGCTTTTGCTTAAATTTGCATTGGTAGTTGTTTCTTTTTTTGATACCTTGATATATTAAACCTAGCCATCTTGATTTCAGTTCTGTTATTTTAGAAGTTAATCTCAGGAGTCTCGGGTACAAGTTACATCGATTTTTTTTTTGCCAACACATTGGGAGAGTTCTTTCTCAGAGCACTTCTGAAGCAGGAATCTGCTCAGTCAAGAAATCCATCAGATATTTATACGTTGAAAAACTCATAGGCAGTGCATTACGTGAATTCCAATGTGATTTTTTTTAGGCTTATTCCTGGGAGGGGAGAGGGTGTCTGAGACCCCCTTGTCTTAGCTACCACCCCTATTTCCAGATGCTTCTCTAATCTATCCTCTGGACCCTGATTGTTGTTACTGGTATTAATCTTGTACACTTATATGGCCACTTTTGTCTACAACATCATGTTGTTGAGCATAAAATCAGTGGTACTGAGGTCACTAGGCATTCAAGCTACTATAAGGACTCAGAGATTGCTATAAGTTCAGCCGCGAATACACTTAGCTGCCTGGCCTGTGTATTTGCTGCATCAGCATTTTAGCTGGTAAATTCAATTAACTCCAAAACCTTTCTAAATACAAGAAAACAAGAAATGAACTATACTTATTAAACTAACTAAATTCTTTAGTCCTTTCTAATGTAATTGCTTAACTCTGCATAAAACTTCTATTGATCATATTAATTTCTTCCCTCATTGAATTGTAATGGGGGTAACTCATATCCAATATTTTCCCTTTACAGGGCCTTGGGGAAATGCCATTAGATACCCCATCAGCAAAGGGCAGACGATATCCTGCCAGCGGAGGGAGCATGCGAGTGTCATCTAGCTCCAGGGAAATACAGAGTTTAACAGGAAGGTATTAGCAAATTTATTGTATAGTTAATCATTAGTTAATTATTTGTAGACAGAACTTCATAATGTATTAGTTGAATTTCTCGTTCCAGTTTACTTAAACTCTATGATTTTATTAATTTATAATTTAAATTAAATGTATAGATCATGCCGATGCATTATAATAATCTGCATAATAGGTTGCAATAAGGAATTGAAATAGTTTCTTGCTTACACCTATACATTGTATGCAAGTTACATGCTTTGTTTTGTAAGTTACCAGAGACTGACATAATACTTAATTTGGTTTATTTTTTTATTTCTAAATTGTATATCATAAGTTGATGTTTGTATTAATGTAAAATGCTGGAAAGTATGAAACTCTTCACAGCAGGACATCCCACCTAGTCTAGGTTTTCTTTGCTTGATCTTTTTTTCTCATTTCTTTCTAACCTGCTCAAAAAAATCTATTGATTTATCTTTAGGATGCTCTATACTTATATAGAGTTTGAAACTTGAGAACTCTGAAAAATTGGCAATACTGTATTTTCATTGTTTCAGACCTACTGACTGCAAAAATGTCGAGCTTATATTGTACTGTCATGATAGAGATGAAACAGAAATTGTAACCATGGTGATACAGAAGGAATAATATATTTTAGAAGGAAACCAAAGACTTTTCTTCAACTAGTTACTTTATACAAAATATAATTTAAAAATCTAATCAGAATTATTTGTGTGGGTGTGTTTTTAAACTTTCACTTCATGGCTTTGTTGAAGCTCTCAATTCAATTTCCATGATTTTATTCATATCAGCCTTCAGTTTAATCAACACTAATAAATACACTTCCTAAGTACAACTGGGTACAAAATAGGCTTCACAATTATGTTTAAAACTGTTTAATAGTTTGCACTGTTAAGGGCAGTCAAATAAATTTTTAGTCTCAAATCCACATCAAAATATAATAGTAAAAATGGGCAAGTATTATTTTCCTTACACAGATCATTTTTGAGAATTTATCTTTCTCTAAACAACTGTTGTATGCTGTATTAGAGCAGAGCTTTGTTGAATTTTGATTTTTTTTTAAGTAAAACTGTTCTTCAAGTATGAAATCATGATTATGAAATAAAATCTAATCATACAGGGATGTCACAGAAGCAACACTGAGTTTACGTGATTATACATGGAGACCATCTCCACGAAACTTGATTGAAAATGCAGAATATCTCAAGGAAATTACAGGCCTATTGGGCGCAAAGGATTTTCGGGATCGCAGCCGAGGGATTGAGCAATTATTAACGGATTGTCAGAATAACCAAGAACTTGTTATAATCAATATTGTTAAGGTAATACTGGAACAATAAATTAAAATATTGCTGTGATAAATAAATAATTCTGAACAATCAACTTAGAGCTTTTGTAAAGTTTGTGATGTTGAAGTTGTTTTTGAATGAACCACTTCAGCTTGTTTAAATTAAAAGTTGATTAAATAATGTATTTGTAAAATATCAGTGCTACCAAATAAATTGTTTAGCTGTTACATCATTTTACTGAGAGTTATCGTAAGTACCCTTTAGTGGCACTACCCCTCCCCAATTTTTAATTATTTGGTCTGAAGCACACTTTATAATTTTATATTTCTTAATTATTTAAGTTTTTAGTTTTATTTTCCTTTACAAATTGTATCCATGACTTTTCATTCTACTCTGTATTTTCTGTTTTTCTCACTTCAATTTTGTACTTCTCTTTTACTCAGCTATGACATGTTATGTCTACTTACTTTGTTCATTCTCATGTGGTATACTTCTTCATTCTTATTTGTTTTTCCTAATTTATTGCTTTGTTTTATACTCATCTTTCTTAATTTTTATTTTAAACATATTGTTTAAAACAAAAATATCCTGCACATTGAAAACTTTTCATTTCCCATACTCATTTTTGTCAGTTTGGGGAAGCAAAATGTTTCCATGTTTTGTATTCTGCATCCTTTACTCACTTACATTAGTTTTCATAAATCTCGTCTTTTTTGAAGTACCAGGTGGTCTGCATAATATCCCTATTAATGTGATCTGTCCCTTCCTGTCTTTAATTTCATTGCATGGTTTTAGCTTTTTTTTTCTAGTTATATCTCTTCCATAATTGCCATTTTATCTCTAATCAATTCATTTATCCCAACTCCTTTTTTCTGTACTTTATCTGATTATTATAGCCTGCAGTATTCAGTTGCTAGTCTTTCTATTTGTATAGGTATGTTTCAGTTACTTGGAGGCAACAATCTTTTGTAATATCAAATCCAAGCCATCTAATCTGTGACATACTTAATGTAAAATGAAAAAGTAAGATCTATTCATTCGTAATCTGCTTTGTTAAACTGGGACTTGAAAATGATCATATTAAATGTTAATATTTCCTCTCCAGATCTTTGATGCTTTCAAACCTCGACTGCATGATTTCAACAGCAAGGTAAATCAGACAGCATTAGAAACCATGCAGAAAATGATTCCATTGTTGAAGGATAATCTGGCTCAGGTTTTGAACGTTCTTTTCCCTGCCATTGTCGACAACAATCTGAATTCCAAGAATCTTGGAATTTATAATGCTGCCATCAGTGTTGTTCACACCCTTGTTCAACATATAGGTATGTAGAAGTGACTGAAATGATTATTTCAAGATGTTCTATCCAGTAACAAAACCATGTTTGTTTATATTATTATTTGTCTGTAAGAATGTACATACATGTTTATGTGTAGGGATAGAAGTGAATTTAACTCAACAGGAAAACATTTGATTAAAAAGAGCAGCCAGAAATTGAAGTATTCAGCAACATGACTAAGATTTAAAAAATCAAAATGTTGAAAATAGAACAATATGTTCAAACGTGTAACTATCAGAAGATAAGTGATCTCTGCTTCGGTGATAGGGAAGTTATATTAATATAGAAACATAAAAAAGGGAGATGTATGTTTTTCAAACCTGTTATGCCATGTGTTAAGATCATGGCTGATCATCCAACTCAGTATCCTGTTGCCACTTACTCTGTTTGATTCCTTTAACACTAAGACCTATACCTAATACTTTCTTGAAAACATTCAATGGTTTGGCCTCAATCACTTTCAGTGGCAGAGAACTCCACAAGCTCACCAATCTATGGGTGAAGAAATTTCTCCTCATCTCAGTCCTAAATGAGCTACCGTGTATTCTTAAACTGTTTCCCTGGTTCTAGAGTCCTCAGCTATTAGGAACATCCTTTATGTATTTAACGTCTCTAGACCTGTTAGAATTTTATAGGTTTCTATGAGATCTCCAATCCCTCTTTCTCCAGTGAACAATAGTCCTAACCAATCAAGTCTACCTTAATATATCAGTCCTGCCATCCCAGGAATCAGGCTGGTAAGCCTTTGTTGCACTCTCTCCATGGCTAAAAAATCCTTCCTCAGATAAGCAGACCACACCTGGATACATTACTCCAGATGTGATCTCACCAAGGCTCTTGACATCCCTATTCCTTAATCAAATCCTCTTGCTGTGAAGGCCAACATGCTATTTGTCTTCTTCACTTCCTGCAGTATTTACATGTTTATTTTCAGCGACTGGTGTACAAGGACACCCAAGTTTCATTGCACATTCCCCTTTCCCAATCTATCGCCACTCAGAAAATAATCTGCCGCCTTGTTTTTGCTACCAAAATGGATAACCTCACATTTATTCACATTGTACTTCATCTGCCATGTATTTGCCCACTCATTCAACTTGTCCAAATCACACTGAAGCACCTATATCTTCCTCAAATTTCACCCTCTCACTCAGTTTATGACAACTGCAAATGTGGAGATATTACATTTATTTCACTTAACTAAATCATTGATATGTACTGTGAATAGCTGGGCCGAAGCACTGATCTCTATAGTTCCCCACTGGTCACTGTCTGACACTCAGTAAATGACCTGTTTATTCCTACTTTGTTTTCTGTCTCGCAGCCAGTTCTCCAGTCAGTATATTAAGCCCATTCCCACACCCTTTAACTTTACATGCTCATCTCTTATGTGAGACCTTGTTGAAATCCTTCTGAATGTCCAAGTAAACTACATCTGAATGATAACAGATTGGAAAAGGGGATGGTGCAACAAGACCTGGGTGTCCTTACACAACAGTTGCTGAAAGCAAGCTTGCAGATGGAAAAGGTAAACATTATGTTGGTCTTCACAGCATTAAGATTCAAGTGCAGGAACAAGGATATCTTGCTGGATGTAGGTTTGATCGCTGAGCTGGAAGGTTCATTTCCAGATGTTTCATCACCCTACTAAGTAACATCTTCAGTGAACCTCAGGCGAAGCACTGCTGATAATTCTTGCTTTCTATTTATGTGTTTGGGTTGGTGATGTCATTTCCGATGATGTCCCTTTCTGTTCTTTTTCTCAGGAGGTGGTAGATGGGGTCTAACTCGATGTATTTGTTGATAGAGTTCCAGTTGGAATGCCATGCTTCTAGGAATTCTCGTACGTGTCTTTGTCTGGCTTGTCCTAGGATGGATGTGTTGTCCCAGTCGAACTACAGAAGCAATCATCCCAACATCCACAAACGAAGCTGCATCAGAACATAATTTCAATGAGCCAACACACAATGCAGCACAGAGGAACTATGCAGAGCAGAGGAAAATCACCTATACAGTGTATTAAAAAAAAATGGGTACCCAATGAACACAGTCCGCTGATTTCTCAGCAACAACCCCAAACAAGCAGACAAAACACGTCCAGAAACCCTAGCCACTCTCCCCTACATCAAAGGCATCTCGGAAATGACTGCCAGACTACTCAGACCGCTTAGCATCATGGTAGCCCACAAACCAGTCAACACACTAAAACAGCAGCTAATGTATTTGAAAAACCCTATGCAGACAACAAGCCAAACTAATGTCATTTACAAAATACTGTGCAAGGACTGTAACAAACACTACATTGGACAAAAAGGCAGAAAACTACCCACCAGGATACATGAACACCAACTAGCCACAAAAAGACATGACCCTCTCGCACCAGTATCCTTACATACAGATGAGGAAGGACATCACTTTGACTGGGACAACACATCTATCCTAGGACAAGCCAAACAGAGACCCGCACGAGAATTCATAGAAGCATGGCATTCCAACTGGAACTCTATCAACAAACACATCAAGTTAGACCCATCTACCACCCCCTGAGAAAAAGAACAGGTAGTGACTTCACCACAGGAAATGACATCACCAACCCAAAGAAACCCAAACATATAAATAGAAAGCAGGACTTATAAGCAGTGCTTTGCCTGAGGCCTGAAGATGTTAACTAATAGGGTGACGAAACGTCTGAAAATGAACCTTCCAGCTCAGCAAGCAAACCTACATCCGGAACCTCAACCTGAGCTACAAATCTTCTCAAAACTTGCTAAGGATGTCTTGCTGCAGTTATACAGAGCCTTGGTGAGGTTGGAGCATTGTGTGCAGTTTTGGTCTCCTTATCTGAGGAAGGATCTCTGGATCTGAAGGGAATGCAGCAGAGAAGAAGTAGACTGGGATGACAGGGCTGAGGTATGAAGAGATAATGGATCAGTTAGGACAATATTCACTGGTGACTAGAAGAATGTAGAGACAGAAAAACCCAAATCAACATCTCCATTCAACTGACATGCATAGCAATGTGAAAAATCACACATCACCAGGTTATAGTCCAACGGGTTTATTTGGAGGCACTACCTTTCAGTGACAAAGAAGCAGCGCTTCAAAAGCTCCATCCTAGGGAAAAAGACCTTTTGCTATTCACCTCATCCATGCCCCTCATGATTTTATAAACTTTATAAGGTCACCCCTCAACTTCCTACACTCCAGTGAAAAGAGTCCCAGCCTATCCAAGCTATCTTTATAACTGAAACATTCCATTCCCAGCAATGTACCAGTAATTCTTTTCTGAACCCTTTCCAATTTAATAACATCTTTTCTATAGCAGGGTGATTAAAACTGTACACACTACTCCAGAAGAGACCTCACTCATGTCCTATACAACCTCAAATTGACATCCAATTCCTTTTCTCAAATGAAAGCAAGCGTGCTAAATGCCTCCTTAACCACCCTAGATACCTGTGACGCAAATTTAAAAGAATTATGTATGTGGCCTCTGTATTCCTCAACACAGCTCAGGGCCCTACCATTAATTGTATAAGTCCTGCCCTAATCCAAATTAAACTCCAACTGCCACTCTTCAGCCCATTCTCCTAATTGATCAAAATCTCCTTGTAATCTTAGATAAGCTTCTTCACTGTCCACTATACCACCAATTTTGATGCCATCTGCAAACCTGCTAACCATGTCTCTTAAATTCTCATTCAAATCATTTATGTAAAAGATTAACAAAAGTCCAAGTAACAACCCATCACCACTATGCTCAGTCTCCTGCCACAAGCCAATTTTGTAACCAATTGGGAAGCTCTCCCTGTGAGCTAACTTTTCTAATTAGCCTACCATGTGGAACCTTGTCAAAGGCTTTACTAAAGTCCATGTAAACAATGTCTACCGCTCTGCCCTCATCAATCTTTTTGGTTACTTTCTTACAAAAATTCAGTTAAGTTTGTGAGACAAGGTTTCCTTCACACAAAGCTTTGCTGACTATCCTTAATCAGTCCTTGCTCCTCTAAATACATGTAAATCCTGACTTTCAGAATTATCTCAACAACTCACCCACCCCGGATATCAGACTTACAGATCTATTGTTCCCAGGCTTCTCCTTACAGCCTTTTACAGCACAACATTTAGTCATCCTCCAGTCCTCCAGCACCTCACCCATAGTTATAGATAAGACAAATATCTCTGCCCCACAACTTCCTCCCTAACATCCCACAAAGTCCTGGGATACACCTGATCAGGTCCTGGAGATTTATGCACCCTTATGTTTTCTAAGACCTCCAGAACCTCCTCTTTTGTAAACGTGAACTGTTTTCAAAACATCAATATTTATTTTCCCAAGTTTTCTAGCCTCCATTTCTTTCTCCACAGTAAAAACTCACACAAAATATTCACTTAGTATCTCTCCCATCTCTTGAGGTTTAACACATGACCTCATTGATCTTTAATGGGCTCTATTCTCTCCTTAATTGCTCTTTTGCCCTTAATGTACTTGTAGAATCTCTTTGGATTATCCTTAACCTTTTCTGTCAAGGATATCTCATATCCTCATTTTGCTCTCTTGATTTCTCTCTTGAATGCCCCTACACCTTTTATACTCTTCAAGATATTCATTTGATCTCAGTTGTTTATATCAAATATATGACTCTTTCGTATTCTTGACCAGAACTTAAACATCTTTATTCATCCATTTATCTCTACTCTTACCAGCCTTACTCTTCACTCAAAGAGGAACATTATGTCTATGAACTCTCATTATCCTACTTTTGAAAGCCTCCCATTTGTCAGTCATCCCTTTGCCTGCAAGCGGTCTATTCCAATCAGCTTTTGCAAGTTTCTGACTCATAGCATCAAAATTTGCCTTACTGCAATTAAGAACTTTAACTATTATAGAATGCCTATTTTTTTTCCATAACTGTTTTAAAACTAATAGAATTGTAATCACTAGTTCCCAAAGTGTTCCCCTACTAATCTTTCAGTAACTTGCCCTGCCTTATTTTGCAAGAGAAGATTAGATTTTGCTTCTTCTCTCATAGGTACATTTACATGTTGATAAAGAAAATTATCTTGAGCACATTTAACAAATTCCTCACTATCTAAGCCCTTTACTCTATTGCAGTTACAGACCATGTTTGGAAAATTAAAATCACCTACTATTACAACCCTCTAATTCTTACCTATTACAACCCTATTATTATATCTGAAATCTCTCTACATGTTTGCTCCTCAATTTCCCTCTGACTGTTCGAAGGCCGATAGTACAATCCCATCAAGGTGATCATCCCTTTCTTATTTCTAAGTTATAGCCATTATAGCTTCACTAGTCAATTCACCAAGAATATCCTAAGTACAGTAGTAATGTTTTCCTTAATGAAATACGCCACTCTCCCTCGTCTCTTGCCTCCATTTTATCCTTCGTATAGCATCTAAAACCCAAAATATTGAACTGCCAGTCCTGTCCTTACCCCAGCCAAATTTCTGCAATAACTATGATATCCTAATCCCATGTCCCTTTAAATGCCCTGAGTTCATCAGCTTTACTTGTAAGATCCCTTGCAATGAAATGCAGTTTATTCTTCAGAGTTATCTTGTTCTCTGATTCACTTTTGTTCTGTCTTTCCTAATTAACTTCTTTTTTTTGGATTCAGAACCATCTTCATCTGCCTTTGTTATGTTATTATCACTATTTCCTCAGTGTTCACTTACGCTTGCTCCTCATACCTTCTCTGGTTCATTTCCCATTTCTAGATCCAATAGTGATTCCTCTCAGGATTGGCTTCTCAATAATAAAAATAAATATTTGCATTGTATGCCAGGAAGATAAGTTGGTGATTTGCAAGCAGCAACAAATGGGAACATATGTAGATTGAAATTGTCATTCAGCAGCCACAAGTATAAAGTTCCCCTCAAACCCTTCCAATAGCAGCATGCTCAGACATCCTTCTTTCACGTTTCTCACCTCACAGGTGAAACAATGATCAAACACCAACAGTCACAGACATATCACCTGAAAGAAAATGACCTAACGGCATTAAATAATTGCACTTTTTAAAAAATTTGTATTTAGATAATTTACTGCTGCTCCAACATTTCTGCAACAAGGCTCAGTTCTTGAATGGAAAAGCAAAACAAGACATGACTGAGACACTTGCAGGTAAGGCTTTTTTTTTCTTAATAATGATTATTTGAAAGTGGAACACTACATGGGATGAAATACAGAACTAGTATTGCATGTTGGAAATGTAATTTAGCAATTAGACAAAGAAGATAGATGTTATTTCAGGTCTCCAAACCAACTGGCTCTGGAGATATCTACCAGATATCTAATGGTAGTATGAACCAATGAGATTTATGAGATATGAAAACATTTCCCACCAGCAGAAGGATGTTCTTTTATTCTTTGGCAGAAGTTAGTTTATTTGCCCTGGTACTGTCTGGTTGCATATTTGCTTGTACGTATTATGGACAGTGAGAATACTGGAGAAATTCAATAGGTGTAGCAACATCTGTGGAGAAAGAAACAGAGTTAACATCTTAAGTGCAGTCTGACTCTTCTTCAGAATAGTCTTTCAAGAACTGAGGGTATCCTTGGAGTATCTGTGGGTAATGTCCAATCTAACCATTTTCATCTACTTCATCAGTGACTTTTTCTCCAATATTATGACAGAGTCAAAATGTTCGCTGAAGACAGAGTTGTGTTCAGTACCACTTATAACTTCTTAGTCACTGAAGCAATCTGAGCCTACATACAGCAAGACCTCGGCAACATTCAAAATTATTTTTAATCAACCAGTTCAGAGATTTTGTGATTCAAATCTGAGGCAGGCAGGTTGAACTTAGATTATCGGGCTCAGATGTAAGGACACTATAACTGCATCACCAGACTCACCTCTGGATAATAATCAGACTAATTGTGTTAAATCATGTGCAGGCAGAAAGGATTCTTGTGGTGCAGAGGTAGTGTCGTTATCCCTGGATCGAGAGACCTGGCTTCAGGTCCCATCTTCTGCAGAGGTGTTTAATAAAATCACTGAACAGATTGATTAAGAAAAATAAGTACTGTCCCTACCCCTGGACCGAGAGACCGAGGTTCAGGTCCTACCTGCTTCAGAAGTGTTGTTAACATGTTATTAAGAGGTTGATTTAAAAATGTCTCGTGCCACAAGGTTAGCTTAGATAGCTGTACAGCCATGAAGTTTCCCCCTTCTCAACCTTGTCCCTTACCTGAGGTATGGTGACTCTTGGGTTATTTTTACCACCATTTGCCTCCAGGAGAGAGCAGCCCTATGATCCTCTATGGCAACTTTGGCAATTATAAAAAAGTGACAGCTACAATAGATGTTTAGGGACTCTTGTGGCACAGTAGTAGTATTGCTACCTCTAGACCAGAAAGCATGGTTTGAAGTCCCACTTAGCATCTCTGAACAACTTGATTTAAAACAAAATCTCTATGCAGGTGGAAAGGATTCTTGCGGGAGAGTGGTAGTGTCCTTATCCCTGAACCGAGAGGCATCTGGACTAATCAGTAGATGTAGTTACATACCTCTGGAGCTGATGCGACTTGAACCCAGGCCTCCTAGCTCAAAGGAAGCCTCTGGGAGTTCCTTGTTCACAATATCACTGTGCCACAAGAACCACCTCCCACTGCACTGTATGCTTGTGATTTTACACCTCTTAAACAAATAAGTAAACATTAGCTTCATAATAATCCTTCACCAACTGGCTTTCCAGGTTTAACACTAAGTGACAATAAATATTTGCAACACACAATTGCCATTTGAGGATCATCTCCAACAAGAGAGGCAATAACAAAAATTGCTGGAGAAACTCAACAGGCCTGGCAGCATCTGTGGGAAAAAAGCAGAGTTAACACCTTGAATCCGGTGACTCTTCATCAGAAGAATTAACTCTGTTTTCTTCCCACAGCTGCTGTCAGATCTGCTGAGTTTCTCCAGCAATATCTGTTCTTGTTTCTGATCTACCATATCTACAGTTTTGTTTTATTCCACCAAGAGAGAGTACAGCAATCTCCTCATGACATTCAACAGCATTATCATCACTGATTTCCTCACTGTGAATTTCTGGGAATTATTATTAACCTGAAACTTAACTGGACTCACCAAAAAAAGCATAGTACGAGAGCAGGTCAAATACTAGAAATTCTATAGCAAATAACTCAGACCCTAACTTCCCAAAGCTGCTCACCATCAATGAGAGACAAGTTAGGAGTATGATAGAGTACTCTCCACTTGCTAGGATGTGTGCAGCTCCAACAACAATTGAAGTTAGACATTATCCAAAACAATGCAGCCTGCCTTTAGCAACCCAAATACCACCTTAAACATTTCTTCTGTCTTCCATTAATGCTCAGTTTCAACATTCCTGGAGCAACTTACTAAGGGTCCTTCCACAGCAAACCAATCAACCTCTGCCATTTAAAGAAACAAGGGCAATGGATCCATAAGAGCGCCACCACCTGTACATTCTCCTCTAAGTTGCACACCATCCTTCAGTCTCCTGATTATCAAAGTCCTGACTCCCTCTCTAAAAATTTTGAAAATACCAACACTACATGGACTGAAACAATCTAAGGCATTGGCTCACCATTACCATCTCAGGGACATTTAAGGATGGGAAATAAATGCTGACCTTGCCTACTATGTTTATATCCCAAAAGCAAATACAGTACAATAAGTCTGTGTAGGAAGTTTCTCACAGGACAGAAAACAAAGTAGTTGTTTTCCCAAAATAAAAGTAGGTTAGGTATGGAATTGGTAGTAACTTCAGAAAAATACAAGTTAATAGTTTCAACAAGTGGATACCAGCTAAAATGTAATGTCGATTAAGAACCTGTAAACTGACAAATTTTCTAGAATTCTTTGAAGAGGCAAGAAGTGAGTTAGATCAAGAGAAAGCAAGGGATGAATATATTTAGATTTTCAGAAGGCATTTAAATAGGTACCACACATTAAGCTTAATAAACCAACAGCCTATAGTAATGCATGTTGTATATTAACATGGGTAGGGGACTGGCTAACAAATAGAAGACAGTTGGGATAAGTGGGCATTTTCAGGGTGGTAACCTGTAATTGGTAGATTATCACAGGGATCAATACTGGCGTCACAATTATTTTCAAAATATTTTGATGACTTTGGTGAGGAAAGTGAATGTACTATAGCTGAATTTGCAGATAACACAAAAATTAAGACAAATGATAAGGATGACATAAAGAGTGTGCAGAAAGATGTAAACAGGTTAAGCAAGTGAGCAAAAACTTGTCAGATGAAATATAATGTGGGAAAATGTGAACTTGTGCAAGAAGAATAGAGGAACTGAATATTATGTAAGTGGAGAAAGATTACAGAAAGCTATGGAACAGAGGGATTTGGGAGTCCTTGTCCATCACAGAAAGCTCGCATCGATGGGTAAAAGGAAAGGCATGTAGAATGTTGGTATTTATTTCAACCAGAATGGAATATAAAAGTAGAGAGGTTTGACCAAAACTAGACAAGGCACTAGTCAGACCACAGCTGGAATACTGTGAACAGCTTTAGGCTCCTTATCTCAGGAAAGGTATATTAACATTGGAGACAGTCCAGAGAAGGTTAACCAGGCTGAAAACAGATATGGGAGCATTGTCTCATGGGGACAGGTTACATCAATTGGGCCTGTAATTGCTGGATTTTAGAATAATGAGAAGCAACATTATTGAACATACAAGCTTCTTAAGGAACTTGACATTGTGGATGCAGAAAGGTTGTTTCCCCTTCTGGAAGGGTTTTTTTGATTACAGATTACATTACAGTGTGGAAACAGGCCCTTCGGCCCAACAAGTCCCACCGACCCGCCAAAGCGAACCCACCCATACCCCTACATTTACCCCTTACCTAACACTACGGGCAATTTAGTATGGCCAATTCACCTGACCCTGCACACCTTTGGACTGTGGGAGGAAACCGGAGCACCCGGAGGAAACCCACGCAGACACGGGGAGAACGTGCAAACTCCACACAGTCAGTCGCCTGAGGCGGGAATTCAACCCGGGTCTCTGGCGCTGTGAGGCAGCAGTGCTAACCACTGTGCCACCATGCCGCCCACAAATTGGGCTATGCCCAATCTCCTGGACTGATGACAATTAATGTTGAGTTATTATGCTGGCACTCCCTGCCTGAAAGGTGTCTCTCTTGAACTAACTGCAGACTACTTCCTGTCGACCTTGAGACATGGCCATTTGGTTGAATCATATTTGATACGAATGCAGCTGGTACATAGCACAAATGCCTACAGCAAAGTATCCACTGTCTCAATTCTAGGGCAACAGGACATAATCTTGGAACAAATGGTCATATAGTTAAGACAGAGATGAGAAGGAATTTATTCTCTCAAGGAGTTATGAACCTGTGGAATCCTTTATGGAAGAGGGCTGTCAAGACTGGATCGTTAAGTATATTCAAGGTTAAGTAGACAGACTTTAAATCAGTAAGGGAATAAAGGTTTATGGGAATAAGGCAGGAGAGTGGAGTTGAGGATTATCAGATCAGTTGTGATCTCAATGATTGGTGGGGCAGACTTGTACAAAATGGCCTACCTCTTTGTGGGCGGCACGGTGGCACAGTGGTTAGCACTGCTGCCTTACAGCGCCAGAGACCCGGGTTCAATTCCCGACTCAGGCGACTGACTGTGTGGAGTTTGCACATTCTCCCCGTGTCTGCGTGGGTTTCCTCCGGGTGCTCCGGTTTCCTCCCACAGTCCAAAGATGTGCAGGTCAGGTGAATTGGCCATACTAAATTGCCCGTAGTGTTAGGTAAGGGGTAAATGTAGGGGTATCGGCGGGGCGGTGTGGACTTGTTGGGCCGAAGGGCCTGTTTCCACACTGTAAGTAATCTAATCTAATCTCCTCCTATATTTTAATGTCTCTTGAACTGTAAATCTTTAAAAAGGAGCTATGGACTTATGTGTTTGGGTAAACAGTTCTTAAAAGTGGGAATGGGAAGTTGTTGAATATTGTAACTTTTTTTTAAAAAAGCATGTGGGATTGCAAGTTTTATAATTGGGTTTATAGAATATACAAACAGGAAATGGTAAAGCTAAACCAATTATTGGATAGGTTAATTTTGTCATTTGAAGGATGTTGAAGCCATGGGTAAGTGCAAAAGTACTTTACATGTTAAACCAAGAGAAATCCTCCACTGTAAAGTGGTTAGCAGGAGAAATGGGCAAAAGCCAAAGGTACTTTCTGTTAATAACTATTACAGTTGCAATTTATATAACTGTATATTGTTTTGGGACTTTTCCTGTGACATGCTCTGAAGTTTGCCTGACAGCAAGACTGTGTGGTTCAATGGTTGGAGATTAATGGGGGCTGAGATTGTTTAAATGGAAAGAGGTGCATAGACTGAGCCCAAGTCCTAGAAAGTCTTGAAGGATCCGTTTGTAAATGGTTCTACTTTAAACTGACCATTTAATTACAAGATAAAAGAGAGTTGGGTCTCTAGGATTACCAATCGGCATTTCGACCTGAATGGAAGTATGTGATGTACTTTGTTATGGAGATTAGCTTGGAAAATGAAAGGATCCAACAAATCCCTGAAAACATACAGAAAAGGTTAGTATCACAGGATTTGAGAGGACAACAGCAACAATTTACAAGATTCTGTAGCTCACCACACAGGATTACAGATGGAAGCTCATGCATGGAGCAAATTCATAATATGATAAAAATGAGGTTGAAAGATTCAACTAGCTTACTTTGGAGGAGGATTCTCCCAGGAAAAACCTCATTCTGAGATTAGAAGATCCCATGCTAAGGAGGGCAAAGAATATAAATAAATCTAAGGGAATTCAGAATAACCTCAAATTGGTTCTGGGAGAATTGAGTGTCTACTTATGGACAGTGTAAAACATGTGTGAGATGTTTGTCAGCTGTCCTAAAACAAAAAAGGAGAATATTCTATTTTGTGGTCTAAAGAATAAGTTGCCAACTGAGATGGTGTTTAATAAATAGTACTTCAGTCTTTTTGGTACAGTAAAACCTTAAATTGTGAAATTTTGTCATTTTTTTCAGCTTTTAAATTTTAAAAAGATTGAACATCCAGTGTCAATCTCTATGGAGATCATAACAAGTGGGCAATATTGATTTAAAACCATTTTCAAAGAAGAAGTTAGTAATTATTTTTGCATGTCATCTTAGTAGGATGTGGAAATTTGAAATAGGTGTGGAAAAACTATCTAATTAATGAGTTCAAAACATCAATTTGTATTTATTTGGCACAATTAAAGTAACAGAAGTCCTGAGGCATTTCAGAGGCATTATAAATCAAATGGGACACCAAGTCACATAAATAGAGTGCAGATGGCTAAAAACAAGAGGTAAGTTTTAAGCAATGCATTAAACGAAAGGGCGACATATAAAGTTTTAGAAATTTATGGAGGGAATTCCAGAGCTTACTGCCAAGAAGGTTGAATGTTCCCCCACCACTGATGACCATGATGTGGAGATGCTAGTGTTGGGCTGGGGTGGACAAAGTTAAAAATCACACAACACCAGGTTATAGTCCAACAGGTTTATTTAGAAGTACAAGCTTTCAGTGCACTGCTCCTTCACCTGGTGAAGCACTTTGAAATAAGAGATTCTCAAGACGCCAAACTAGAACAGCACAGATTCCTGTGTTTGTGGATTTCTGGAGATTACAGAGATGGGAGGGTCCAACTCATGGTAGGATTTGAAATCAAGAATGAGAATTTTCAGACTGAATCACTGCTTAACCAGGAGCCAGTATAAGCCAGTTGAGGGGTGGTGTGTGTCAACAGAATTTGGTTTGAGTTAGGATAATGGCAGCATAGTTTTGGCTGACCCATGGTCTAATGTGAGAGGCCAGCCAAGAATGATTTAGGAAGGTAAAGACTAAAGGTTTCAGCATCAGAACAGCTGAGGTTGTCATAGAATTGGGTAATTCAACACAGATAAGTGATTGAAAGTGAAGCAAAATGACAATTATGGCTACCAACAGATCAATCAAATAATTTAGGAGGCGTTTGTACACAGAGAATGTGGAACTTATTGCTAGATGCTGTGAAAGGAGGAGATAGCTTTAACAAGTTTAAATGATAGTTTGAAGTATACAATAGGGAGAGAGAATAGGAAAACATGGGGTAGTGTAAATAGGGTAATCAGAGTTAAGTGTAAAATATAAACACTGGGTAGTTCTAATACAGTTGTGATTGCTTAGCCAACTCACTATTTGCTCCAAGTGTTATGCTCCAGGATTTTGCCTGGGTTGGCAAGGAGAATTGTCAAACTCATCATGAATTCTAGACCTATCATAGCATGTGAATTGTGGAGACTGAGAAAGAGAATTTGGGTAGATCAATTGTTGCTACATTCAGCTGTGAGGTATACTGGGAGTGTCAAACATACATGTAATCACATGAGAAGAACATGGTATAAACAAATGCTTAGACAGAAGATAAAGCAAAACATGGCTTGAGCTTAATTAATGAATGGAAGAAACTACGATGTACTTTTGATGGTCCAGCAAACAGAAGGAACAAGAACTAATGAAAGTGTTGGATATATTGTCAAAAATGACTTATTCTCATAAAGGATTACAGATCACTTAAGTGATCAATCTAATTTAAACCCAAAGTGAAGTGAATTAATTCAGCCCATGCTTGCTGCTGAGCTGAGAAACAGAAACTCAGTAATGGCAATCAAATATTTAAAAGTTATAGCATGGAAGTTGGCCTATTTGAAGACAATGGCATTAAAGGGATCATATGGACAGGAAAATGGTTGAGATAGAAAAGTCATTTTGCTACCCTACATTCTTTCTCCTCTACCCTGTTTTTCTTTTCTTATTTGTCCTTGTCTATTGACTGAACCGGCAAACTAGTATTAATTACCAGAGGAGCAATAGTAGTTCAGCAGATCATGTAGGACTGAAGATACGCATAGGCCAAACTAGGGAGAGGTGCTACATTCTTTTTCACTGAACACCCTTAGTGTATCAGTTAGATTTTTACAACATACAGCTTTCATATTACTTTCTGGTGCTACCCTGCAAATCTCCAGATTTCTAAAATTTAATTTTATAAAGTTTGCTACAATGAAATTTAACCTCACAATCTCTATCTAGATTTCACACAACACCAGGTTATAGTCCAACAGGTTTAATTGGAAGTGCTGTTGGACTATAACCTGGTGTTGTGTGATTTTTAACTTTGTACACCCCAGTCCAACACCAGCATCTCTAAATCCTGTCTATCTAGATTGCTAGTCAAAACCGCTAGCCATTAAACGTCTTACAGGAGGCAACAGCACATAATTACATTAATCTTTCTTGTTCTGTATGACAAAAAAAAGGAAGTAATCAGATTTACCACTTTCTTTTTATTTCAGATCTGGTACCAGACCTGTACACACGGAAGCCTCAGATTGTTGAACAAAAGGTTTTGCCAGTTTTGTGGCATCTCCTGGGAAATATGACAAACAGTGGATCACTTCCTGGTAGTGGAGGAAACATTCGTGTAGCTACAACTAAACTGGCAAAGGCGTTGTTTAAACCAATGGGTCAAAGTTTAATTGATCAAGCCCCAACCCGACCACCCCATATTGCAAAGACTTTACAGGATCTGCTAGACTCAGCTCCCTAAAACTGCAAAGAACAAATTCAGTAATGTTACTCAGTGGTAATAAGAGGGATAGAGGCACAGATGTGTTCCTCATTGTTGCCTGCACTTTTCTCACGTCAGAATTAATTCATTTTTGAGGACTAGAACAAATTTTTAGTGCTTGCATACTATATATGCTCCAAATTGACACTGGACTCCAAATTCTGTAATTGTTACAATATACATTCTGGTTTCTCAAGTAACCTTAAACAGCCTTTACACTAAAATCACTGCAGCTAATTTTGCACTTCTGTACAGTAGAATCTAATAGACATGTAACACTATATCACTGTATGGAAATTGATGTAATTTATTGTAAAGGTGTAGTGCACATCAAATTATATGTGTTTCTATATTTGTAATCAGGTGTATTGTATTACTTAAAATACCCCAATCTCTCTTTAATGCTACATTTCCATATTTTTGGAGTGCAGAAAAGGTAAGGATCTGATGGAGTGACTTGGTAGTCAGCATTGAATAAATGATTGTTTTATAGTAGTCCTCTGGTGAAAATTGAAAAGCATTTATCACTCCAATTGTGTATTGTACAGTATACTTTGCTTCTGCTGGGTTGTAATTTATTATTTTATTGGCTTGAAAGCTGAATATAAATCCTACTCCTTATATTGTGTTTAAACTAGTTATCATTAAGTGGTATGACCAAGATGACTACAAGAAAAAATATTTTTGTTACAGATTCTAATGTATATGCAGTTGTCTTTAAAAAACATTCTTGATAAATGTATATTTCCATATTTTTATGTGAGCATACTTAAAAATAATCTTGCTTTTAACTACAAATTTGTGAAACGGATTACACTAAAGTCCATTTGTGTAATTGTGTAAATTGTTGGCAATAGCACAAGCTGCTCATCACAGGCAAAGAAATATGATTTTAGTCAAAATGTTTAAAGGAAGTAAATGATTTTATTTCTTTAAAAACAGTGTCTTCTTTTTTTGAGAACGTTATATATATATTTGGTTATTTTTAGTTGATTGATCAAGATCTGTTAAAATAAGATAAATATGCCTCAGTATAACTCAAGATTCTCTTAACTGATTCCTGTCTACGGTGGCTCTGAGTGATAAAGCTGTCCAACAAATGTTATTTTTTTTCCTTGGTAAAGCAAAGTACAGTCAGTTCCACATTTCTTCTTGAGGACAGTCAGATGATGTCCACTGATGATGTGTTGTTAAAGTTGTTGAGCTTCCAAAGGATTCCTCTACAATTCATAAATGCCAGCCACATATATATTGCGTCAGATTAAAACACTGCCATTTTCATTAAAACTAATAATGATACATCTAGGAACAATGATGATGTAACTCCTGTAGCACTAAATTTAAGTTCCATAAAAAGGAATCAAAATAAAACAAACGTCACAAGAATAAAGCCTGATTGCACTCAGCATGCAGCAACATAGGAATCACTGGGACAGTGTCAAAGGTGTTTCATTTCTAGTCTGTAAAGTTGGAGAAATATACTAACTGACTGTTAGAATCAAACAACTTGCTAATAAATCTGAGTTTTGTTACTGATGGTACTCAAATCATTCATTGTCACAATTTTAAATTCATAGTGTCATATAACAGAGACTATTTGGCTTACTGCATTTGTGCCAGCTTTTTGAAATAAAGACCCAATACACTCAGATTATTTGGCCTTAAATATGGAAATCTTTGTTTTCTCTTATTGTTGATTTTGTTTGTAAAATGCTATCAGTATCCCTCTACTATCTGATTCTCATGCTTTTTATTTCTCTTAGCCCTGAAAATGTTCCCTTTTCAGTGTCAACTGTCCACCAATCTAACCAAATTTAAATTTAAAAGATTGGTAATTGTCATAAAACCATGCTCCCTTTAGAATAGTATCACAGTCACTCTCACTTTGCCTCTGCAAGTCAACTCTTTTGTCTGGACCAAGACTGTAATGATGTCTGGAGCTGAGTGGCCAGATTACAGCTAAGTAATACCACTCAATGTCAGTATGTTTCCATAACTTTGCTGATGATTGAGAGTAGGTTGGTGGGATGATAATTGACCTGGTTGGATTTGTCCTGTTTTGTAGTCAGAACATAACCAGGCAATTTTCCACATTATCAGCTATATTCCAGAATTGCAGCTGTATTGAACAAGCATGGCCGAAGGTGCAGTTATTTCTGGAGCACAAGGCTTCAGTACCACAACTGGGATTTTTATAAAGCCCAAATTTTTTATATGGATTGAACGTATCTGTCTGGCATTTCTGGAAGATGGGGAGGACTAAAGGGCTCAGATGGATCATCCACTTGGCATTTCTGACTGAGAATTGTGGGGGAAAAACTTTGTTTGCACAGCTGTGCTTCACTTCCTTGTCACTGAGGGTGGAGTTGATTTGGACACTGCTTAATTTACCAGATTCACTTTGACTCACTGATAAGAATATGGCCCCATGGGGTCCAAGGAGAAATGACAAGTTAGATTCAGATTTGGCTCACTGACAGCAAGCTGCTGTTTCTGGGACTGGATGACTAGTTCCAATGGGGTTCTGCAAGCTCAGTATAGAATTCTTGCTTTCACAGCTAAATAGTAATCAGGGGTAAGTCATTCTGTCTAATAAGCCTACATCACCATTCAGTACACTCATGCATCATTATGTCATTGACAGATTTCTGAATCAATTTCTACATTAACTATATTCAAAAAAATTTGTGAGTTTCTACAGCTCACTGGAGTACAGAATTCCAAAGATTCACTGCCCTCAATGAAAAAAATTCTGCATCTCAGTCTTCAGTGGTTCCCCCCTTATTTCTTTTTGAAATTGTATCCACTGAACTATATTTGTGGTAATTTAGACTTAAATGTAGGGTTTATGGCAAATGAGTTTTCAGGTGGTACAAAAATTGATTAATTGGTTAATAGTGAGGAATAAGCTATAGATTGAATGAAAATATTAATGAATTGTTCAGAAAAGTGACAAGTGGATTTAAATTCTGAGAAGTGAGAAATAATCCATTTTGGAAGGGCAAATGAATAAACAGGAGCAAAGGGAACTTGAAGAGCATGTCCATAGATTTTTGAGGGTCACATGATAGGACAGTTTAATGATTAAGAAAGTATATAAGATGCTTTGTGAGGAATATAGCAGCAGGAAGGTTATATTAGCACTGTATGAAACACTAGGCCACAGCCTAAAGGACATCAAAAAGATATGATTATGAGAGAAAGAGTGTACAGACATTTAAAAGGATGTTGAAATTTTAGTTGAGAGGAAAGATAAGGTAGGTTGTTATTTCTCTTCAAAAAATGATGCTGGGGGCTAACAATTTAATTGAGTTGTTAAAAAACCTGAGGTACCTAGTTAAAGGGAGTAAGAAAGACCTATTTCTCTTCACAGATAATCAAGGGCCATAAAGTAGTCTGCAGAAGAAGCAGAAGGATAATTAGAGACAG
Source organism: Chiloscyllium plagiosum (assembly GCF_037043375.1). NCBI lineage: Eukaryota > Metazoa > Chordata > Chondrichthyes > Orectolobiformes > Hemiscylliidae > Chiloscyllium > Chiloscyllium plagiosum. Next base: position 39,870,824 of record NW_028270146.1, read on the forward strand.
AGGTTTACAGCACAGAAAAAGGATCTTCAGCCAATTGTGTCTGCACAAATTAAAAACCTGCAAATACTATTCTAATCCCATTTACCAGAATGGTCCATAACCTTGAATGCCCTGGCACAGAAGTATACTTCTAAATATTTCTTAAATGGTATGAGGATTTCTGTTCCTACTGCCCTTATTGGAAGTATAAGAAACCTTTTCCTCAAATCCCCTCTAAACATCCTGCCTTTCATTTTAAAAGTAAGCTTCCTTGTTCTTGACCCTTCGACTAAGATGAACAGCTGCTTTCTATCCACCTGTCCATGTTCCCCATAATCTTATACACCATTATCAGGTTCACCCTTCAACCTTCTCTGCTCCAAAGAAAACAACCCAAGCTTATCCAGCCTCTCTGAAATGTTCCATCACAGGCAACATCCTGGTGAATCTCCTCTGCTTTACAATCACATTCTTCCTATAATGTGGTAATCAGAACTGCTCTCAGTACTTCAGCTGTGGCCTAAACAAACTTCTGTACAGCTCCAAAGTAACATGGAAAAGCATAGCCTAATTAGGAACAATCAGCATGGCATTGTGCGGGGCAGATCATGTCTTACTAACTTGATTGAATTTTTTGAAGAGTTGACAAAGGTGATCAATGAGAGTAGAGCAGTTGTTGTCGTCGGCATGGATTTTAATAAGGCTTTTGACAAGGTCCTTCATATTCGGCTCATTCAGAAGAGTATGATGCATGGGATCCATGGTAACGGTCGCTTGGATTCAGAATTTACTTGCCCAAAGAAGACAGAGGGTAGTGGCGGAAGTGACTTTTTCTGGCTAGATGTCTGTGACTAGTGGGTTCCGCAGGGATCCATACTGGGACCTCTGCTATTTGCGATGTACATAAATGATTTGGATGAAAATGTAGATGGGTGGGTCAGTAAGTTTGCAGATGATACAAAGATCACTAGAATTGTGGATAGTGTAGAATGTTGTCAAAGGATACAGCGGGATATAGATCGGTTGCAGATAGGGGTGGCAGATGGGAGTTTAATCCAGGTAAGTGTGAGATGCTGCATTTTCAGAAATTAAATGTTAAGGAAAGGTATACAGTTACAAGCAAGATTCTGAACAGTATTGACGTACAGAGAGATCTTGGGGTTCAAATCCATAGCTCCCTAAAAGTGGCAACTCAAGTAGATAGAGTGATAGAGAAGGTGCATGGCATGCTTGCCTTATTGGTTGGGGAATTCAGTGCAAGAGTCAGGATGTCATGTTGCAGCTTTATAAGACTTTGCTTAGGCCACACTTAAGAGTATTGCATTCAATTTTGGTGACCACATTACGGGCACAATGTGGAGGCTTTGGAGAGGGCACAGAAGAGGTTTACCAGAATGCTGCTTGGATTAGAGGATATGATCTAGAAGAAGGGGCTTTAAAAACTAGGGCTATTTTCTCTTGAGCAGTGAATGCTGAGGGGAGACTTAATAGATAAAATTGAGATGTATAGATAGGGCTGACGGTCAGAATCTTTCTCCCAGAGTTGAAATGTCTAATACTAATGCATTTAACTTGAGAGGGGAAAGTTCAAAGGAGATGTGAAGAACAAATTTTTTTGCACAGAGTAGGAGGAGGCTGGAAAATGCTGCTAGGGATGGTGGTGGAGGCAGATATGATAGGGGCATTTAAGGGACTTTTAGATAAGCACATGAATGTACAAGGATTGGAGGGATATGGACCAAGGGCAGGCAGAAGGGATTTGTTTAATTTAGCCTCATATTCGACATAACATTGTGGGCTGAAGGGCCTGTTCCTGTGCTGTACAGTTCTATGTTCTGTCCTCCCACTCTTATGATGTACACCTTGACTGATAAAGGCAAGCTTCCAGCATGCCTTCTTACATTCCCCATTAAGCTGTCCTGTCACCTTCAGGATCTATGGACAAGCGCCAAGATCCTTCTATTCTTCTGAGCTTCCTAATGTCATGCCATTTCATTGAATACTCCCTTGTCTTGTTAGTTCTTCCAAAATATATGACCTCACAATTATCAGGATTACATTCCAACTGTCAGTGGTCTTCTAGTCTGTTTATATCCTTCTGTAACCTTCCTCCCATCAACGACCTGGCCAATCTTTATGTCATGTGCAACTTATCATGCCTCACCACATTTTCATCTACATCATTTATGAAATTCACAAACAAAGGGCCAAACACTGATCCTTGTAGTATCCCATTGCACACTGGTCTCCAATCACATACACAGTCTTCCACCACCACCCTCTGTCTCCTGTCAACGCCTCATCTTCACCATGGAAAGCTCATAGTCCCACAACCCCGCACCGCCCGTTTCTACCTCCTGCCCAAAATCCACAAACCTGACTGCCCCGGACGACCCATCGTCTCAGCCTGCTCCTGCCCAACCGAACTCATCTCGGCATACCTCGACACGGTCCTGTCCCCATTAGTCCAAGAACTCCCCACCTACGTTCGTGACACCACCCACGCCCTCCACCTCCTCCAGGATTTCCGCTTCCCCGGTCCCCAACGCCTCATCTTCACCATGGACATCCAGTCCCTGTACACCTCCATCCCCCATCACGAAGGACTCAAAGCACTCCGCTTCTTCCTTTCCCGCCGTACCACCCAGTACCCTTCCACCGACACCCTCCTTCGACTGACCGAACTGGTCCTCACCCTGAACAACTTTTCTTTCCAATCCTCCCACTTTCTCCAAACAAAAGGAGTAGCCATGGGAACCCGCATGGGCCCCAGCTATGCCTGCCTCTTCGTAGGGTATGTGGAACAATCCATCTTCCGCAACTACACTGGCCCCACCCCCCATCTTTTCCTTCGCTACATTGATGACTATATCGGCACTACCTCGTGCTCTCACGAGGAGGTTGAACAGTTCATCCACTACACTAACACCTTCCACCCCGACCTCAAATTCACCTGGACAGTCTCGGACTCCTCCCTCCCCTTCCTATCTGTTTCTATCTCAGGCGACCGAATCAACACGGACATCTACTACAAACCAACCGACTCCCACAGCTACCTGGACTACACCTCCTCCCATCCTGCCCCCTGTAAAAACGCCATCCCATTCTCCCAATTCCTTCGTCTCCGCCGCATCTGCTCCCAGGAGGACCAGTTCAAAATACGTACAACACAGATGGCCTCCTTCTTCAAGGACCGCAATTTCCCCCCCGACGTGGTCGACGGTGCCCTCCACCGCATCTCCTCCACTTCCCGCTCCTCCGCCCTTGAGCCCCGCCCCTCCAACCGCCACCAGGACAGAACCCCACTGGTCCTCACCTACCACCCCACCAATCTCCATGTACAGCGCATCATCCGCCGTCACTTCCGCCACCTCCAAACAGACCCCAGCACCAAGGATATATTTCCCTCCCCTCCCCTATCAGCTTTCCGCAGAGACCACTCCCTCCGCGACTCCCTTGTCAGATCCACACCCCCCACCGACCCAACCTCCACTCCCGGCACCTTCCCTTGCAACCGCAGGAGGTGCAACACTTGCCCCCACACCTCCCCCCTCACTTCTCTCCAAGGCCCCAAAGGAAACTTCCATATCCGCCACAGATTCACCTGCACCTCCACCCACATCATCTACTGCATCCGCTGCAGCCGGTGTGGCCTCCTCTATATTGGGGAGACAGGCCGCCTACTTGCGGAGCGATTCAGAGAGCACCTCTGGGCCACCCGGACGAACCAACCCAACCACCCTGTAGCACAGCATTTCAACTCCCCCTCCCACTCCACCGAGGATATGCAGGTCATTGGACTCATCCACCGCCAAACCACAACAACGCGACGGTCGGAGGAGGAACGTCTTATCTTCCGACTGGGAACCCTCCAACCACAGGGGATGAACTTGGACTTCACCAGTTTCTTCATCCCCCCTCCCCCCACCTTGTCTCAGCCGAATCCCTCCAGCCCGGCACCGCCTTCCTGACCTGCAGTCTTCTTCTTGACCTCTCCGCCTCCATCCTACTCCGACCTATCACCCTCACCTTGACCTCTTTCCACCTATCACATTTCCAACGCCCCTCCTCCAAGTCCCTCCTCCCTACCTTTTATCTTCTCCTGCTGAACACTCTCTGCTCATTCCTGAAGAAGGGCCTGTGCCCGAAACGTCGAATCTCCTGTTCCCTGGATGCTGCCTGACCTGCTGTGCTGTTCCAGCAATAAAGTTTCAACTCCTGCCAATTAGCCAACTTTGGATCCAACTTGTCAAGTTACCTTGGATCACATGACCTTTGTACCTTCCTTATCAGTTTCCGAGATGGGATCTCTTCAAAGGCCTTGCTGAATTCCACATAAACCACATCAACTGCCCCACATGCATCTACACACTTTGGTCACCTCCTCAAACAAATTCAACGAGATAACATCACTTTTCATAACAAACTGCATCCTCTCCATTGCATTCATATATGTCCTATAATGTGGATTCCAGACTGCATATTATACTCTAACTGTAACCTAACCAATGTTTTGTGTAGTACCTACATAATCTCCCTGCTCTTAAACTCTATGCCTCACTTAATAAAGACAAGAATCCCATATGCCTTCTTAACTACTTTATCTAAGTGTCCTGCTATCTTCAGGAATCAATGGATATACACATCAAGATCCCTTTGATCGTTGGTGCTTATCAGGCTTCTATCATTTATCATTTATTCCCTTGCCCTATCTTTGCTGCCTAAGCATATCACCTAATTGAAATGCTTTTTCACTCAGTATGGTACATCTGGAATCCACTGCTTTATTGGGTGAAAAAGGTAGATGTCCTCCATGCATTTAAAAATGTAATTGAATATGCACTTGAAATGATGTAATTTACAGGTCTGCAGACCAAGAGCGAGAAAGTGGACTAAGACCGTGTAGTATTTTTCAAGTGGCACAGTGGCCAAAAGGACGCCTGCTGTACCGCAAGATTTCCATGTTTTGGAGAGATGTCATAGAAGGAACAAAAGTTCTGTTTTGTTTTTACATTCTTACTTTTATATTAGAGTCATAGCACCGTAGAGTTAAACAGCATGGAATCATACCCTTCGGTTCAATCACTCCATGCTGACCATAATCCCAAACTAAACATGTCCCACCTGCTCTTGACTCATATCCCTCCAAACATTTCTTATTCATGTACTTATCCAAATGTCTTTTAAGCATTGTAACTAAACCCATATTCAACACTTCCTCTGGAAGTTCATTCCACACATTAACCACTCTGTGTAAAAAAGTCCTTTATGTCTTTTTTAAATATTTCTCCTCGCACCTTAAAAAATATGCCCCCTTATCATGAAAGCTCCCACCCAATGGAAAAGACACTTGCCATTCACTTTATCTACATACCTCATGATTTTATAAACTTATATAAGGAGACTGACCAATGTCCTGTATAACCTCAGCTCCTATACGCAAAGGTCTGAACAATGAAAGCAAGCGTGCTAAACACTTTCTTAACTACCGTTTGTACATGTGACACAAACTTCAAAGAATTATAAACCTGAATTAGTCCTGCTCGTTTGTTTAATCAAAATGCAATACCTTGTATTTATCCAAATTATCTCCATCTGCTACTCTTCAGCCCACTGACCCAATTGTATCCTCTGTAATTGTCTCATTACTGGCAGTTACACTGATCATCCTGGAAATTGCTGGGGCTATATTTACATTTTTCTGAACAAGGATGTAATGCTTGCAATTTTCAATTCCTCCACCACCAACTCCAGAATCCAGGGAAGATCCAAAGATTATGGCAAGTACCTCTTACAATTTCCACTCTTACTTCTTTCAATATCTTTTGAGGCATTTCATCCAGTGCCAATACTTTGTCAACTTTAAGTACTGACAGTTTATCCCATTCCTCCTCATCAATTTAAATGTAGACCCAAGAAAAGTAGGGCTCTTGTGGTGTAGTGATTGTGTCCCTATCCCTGAGCTAGGAGGCCTGAATTCAAGTCCCAACTTCTCCAGAGGTGTATAATAATATCACTGAACAGTTTGAATAGAAAAATAGGTTAAGAAAAGTTTAGACCCAAGGGAAGTTGTGTTCTTGTGGTTTAGTGGTAGAGTCCCTACCTCTGAGCTAGGAGGCCTGTGTTCAGGTCCCACCTGCTGCAGAGATATGTTATAACATATTGAGTAAAATAAATGTAACATAATGATTGTGTGAGACACAGCAAGGACGTGACGTGGCTGTATATGCCTCTGTTTGAGTGTTACACTCACCATAGCACTACCAGGGACTTCCTGTAGAGGTGCAGTTTAAAAACCAGTTTAGTTTTTTAATTCTTTCATAGAATGGGGGCATCACAAGCAAGACCAGCATTTGTTGCCCATCCGCAACTGCCCCTGAACTGAGTGGCTTGCCAGACCATTTCAGAGGGTAGTTAACAATCTTGTTGTAGGCTGATCAAGGAAGAGCAAAAGATTTTCCTCCTTAAAGGGTACTGGGGAACGAGATTGTGCTTTTTGTACAATGATCGATGATAATTGTCATGAGATAGAAACTAGATTAAAATTCTAGATTTATTAATTGTTTGTCAATTCCTTGAGAAACCAGATGAGTTCTGAGTTATTTATTGTCACAGATATCTAGAAAGCCATAGTATGAGATTATATGATAATAGGTCAACATTACTTTGTGTGGAGTCGCAGAAAATAGGGGAGATACTAAATGAGTATTTTGCATCAATGTTTACTGTGGAAAAGGATATGGAAGATGTAGACTGTAGGGAAATAGATGGTGACATCTTGCAAAATGTCCATATTACAGAGGAGGAAGTGCTGGATGTCTTGAAACGGGTAAAGGTGGATAAATCCCCAGGACCTGATCAGGTGTACCCGAGAACTCTGTGGGAAGCTAGGGAAGTATTGCTGGGTCTGTTGCTGAGATATTTGTATCATCGATCGTCACAGGTGAGGTGCCGGAAGACTGGAGGTTGGCTAACGTGGTGCCACCGTTTAAGAAGGGTGGTAAGGACAAGCCAGGGAACGATAGACCGGTGAGCCTGACGTCGGTGGTGGGCAAGTTGTTGGAGGGAATCCTGAGGGACAGGATGTACATGTATTTGGAAAGGCAAGGCCTGATTAGGGATAGTCGACATGGCTTTGTTCATGGGAAATCATGTCTCACAAACTTGATTGAGTTTTTTGAAGAAGTAATAAAGAGGTTTGATGAGGGCAGAGCGGTAGGTGTGATCTATATGGATTTCAGTAAGGCGTTCAACAAGGTTCCCCATGGGAAACTGATTAGCAAGGTTAGATCTCACCAAATACAGGGAGAACTAGCCATTTAGATACAGAACTGGCTCAAAGGTAGAAGACAGAGGGTGGTGGTGGAGGGTTGTTTTTCAGACTGGATGCCTGTTTGGATGTACAGCATGGAAACAGACCCTTCGGTCCAACCCGTCCACAACGAGTGCCACAACGATCGGTGCTGGGTCCTCTACTTTTAGGTCATTTACATAAATTATTTGGATGCAAGCATAAGAGGTACAGTTAGTAAGTTTGCAGATGACACCAAAATTGGAGGTGTAGTGGACAGTGAAGAGGGTTACCTCAGATTACAACATGATCTTGACCAGATGAGCCAATGGGCTGAGAAGTGGCAGATGGAGTTTAATTCAGATAAATGCGAGGTGCTGCATTTTGGGAAAGCAAATCTTAGCAGGACTTATTCACTTAATGGTAAGGTCCTAGGGAGTGTTGCTGAACAAAGAGACCTTGGAGTCCAGGTTCATAGCTCCCTGAAAGTGAGTCGCAGGTAGATAGGATAGTGAAGAAAGCGTTTGGTAAGCTTTCCTTTATTGGTCAGAGTATTGAGTACAGGAGTTGGGAGGTCATGTTGCGGCTGTACAGGACATTGGTTAGGCCACTGTTGGAATATTGTGTGCAATTCTGGTCTCCTTCTTATCAGAAAGATGTTGTGAAACTTGAAAGGGTTCAGAAAAGATTTACAAGGATGTTGCCAGGGTTGGAGGATTTGAGCTATAGGGAGAGGCTGAACAGGCTGGGGCTGTTTTCCATGGATCGTCCGAGGCGGAGGGGTGACCTTATCGAGGTTTACAAAATTATGAGGGGCATGGATGGGGTAAATAGGCAAAGTCTTTTCCCTGGGGTCAGGGAGTCCAGAACTAGAGGGCATAGGTTTAGGGTGAGAGGGGAAAGATATAAAAGAGACCAACGGGGCAACTTTTTCACAGAGGGTGGTACGTGTATGGAATGAGCTGCCGGAGGAAGTGGTGGAGGCTGGTACAATTGCAACATTTAAGAGGCATTTGGATGAGTATATGAATAGGAAGGGTTTGGAGGGATATGGGCCTGGTACTGGCAGGTGGGACTAGATTGGGTTGGGATATCTCGCCGGCATGGACGGGTTGGACCGAAGGGTCTGTTTCCATGCTGTACATCACTATGACTCTACTGAATATAGCTTTCAATTCCATATTTTATTGACTGAATTTATATTCTACCACTGTTGGAGTCATACAGCATGAAAACAAGCCCTTTGGCCAACTCACCCATGCCAACCAGGCTCCCAACTGAAGTAGTCCCATTTGCTTGTGGTTGGTCCATATCCTTCTGAACCTTTCCCATCCATGTATCTGTCCAAATGTCTTTTAAATGTTGTAATTGTACTCACCTGTACTATGTCCTCTGGCAGCTTGTTTCATATACACACTATCCACTGTATGAAAATGTTGCCCCTCAGGTCCCTTTTAAATCTTTCCCCTCTCACATTAGACTTATGTTCCTAGTTTTGGATTTCTTTACCCTTGGAGAAAAGACCTTGGATATCCACCTTATTTATGGCATTCATGATTTTATAAACGTCTCTAACGTTACCCTTTAGCCTCCTACACTCCAGGAAAGAAAAGTCCCATGGAGAAAGTGAGGACTGCAGATGCTGGAGATCAGAGTCAAGAGTGTGGTGCTGGAAAAGCACAGCTGGTCAGGCAACATCCGAGGAGCAGGAGAATCAACGTTTTGGGCATTAGCCCTGAGGAAATAATAAGCCCTAACGAAAAGCTTGTGCCTGAAACGTCGATTCTCCTGCTCCTCGGATGCTGCCTGACCGGCTGTGTTTTTCCAGCACCACACTCTCAACGAAAAAAGTCCCAGCCTCAACCATATAACTCAAACCTTCTAGTCTTGGTAAATCTTTTTTGAACTATTTCCAGTTTAATAACATCCTTCCTATAGCAAGGTGACCAGAATTGAATGCAGTACTCCAGAAGTGGCTTTACCAATATCTTATATGGTCATAACATAACACCCCAACTATTATACTCATTGCTTTGACTGAAGAAGAGAAGCAGTCTGACCACCTTCTTCACCACTTTGTCTACCTGTGACCCAACTTTCAAGGAACTATGCACCTGCACCACTAGATCTCTCTGTTCAACAATGCTCCCCCGGGCCCTATCATTAACTCTGTAAATCCTACTCTGGTTTGCCTTACCAAAATGCAACACATTGCATTTATCTGAATTAAACTCCATCTGCCATTCCTCAGCCCACTGACCCAGTTGATCAAGATCCCATTGCATCATTACATAATATTCTTCCCTGTCCACTATATCACCAATTTTGCAGTGTCACCCGCAAACTTACAAACCATGCTTCCTTTATTCTCATCCAAATTGTTTATCTAAATGACAAACAACAGTGGATTCAGTGCCGATTTTTGTGGCACACTGCTGGTCACAGGCCTCCAGTCTGAACAACAACCCACTACCGTCGCCCTCTGTCACCTATCATCAAGCCAATGTTCTATCCAATTGGCTAGCTCTCCCTGAATCCCAAGTGATCTAACCTAAACTGTCTACCACGTAAAACCCCGAGAAAGGCCTTTCTAAAGATCATGTGCACAATGTCTACCACTCTGCTTTCATCTATCTTCTTAGTCACATCTTCAAAAGTCTCAAACAAATTTGTGAGGCACAATTTCCCATGCACAAAGCCATGTTGTCTATCCCTAAACAGTCCTTGCCTTGGTAGGTCCTGTGTCTCAGAATTCCCTCCAACACCTTGCCTACCACTGGCTTTGGGCTCACTAGTCTGCAGTTCCCAGGCTTTTCCTTGCAGCCTATCTTAAATAATGACACAACACTCTCCAGTCTTCTGGCACCTCGCATGTGGCTATAAATGATACAAATATCTCTGCTTAGGTCCATGCAATTTCTTCCCTAGCTTCTCAGTGTTCTGGGATACACCTGATCAGGTCCCTGGGATTTGTCTACCTTTATGCATTTTAACACCTCTAGCACCTTCTCTTCTGTCATGTGGACTCTTTTCAAGACATCACTATTTATTTCACCAAGTTCCCTAGCTCCCATGTCTTTCTCCATGGCAAATACTGGTGAGAAATATTTGTTTTGGACCTCACCCATCTCCTGTGATGCCACACATAGACAGTGTCATTGATCTTTAAGGGGCCCAATTCCTCCATGGTTACTCTTCTGTCCTTAACATGCTTGGAGAATCCCTTATATTTCTTAAGAGATTTGCTCGATCCCAGCTGCCCATACCTGACAATATGCCTGCTTTTTCTTGACCAGGCCCTAACTACCTCTAGTTATCCAGTGTTTTCTACTCCTGCCAGCCTTGCCCTTTATACTAAAAGGAATATGTTGTCTGTGAACTTTCATTATCTCGCTTTTGAAAGCCTCCCACTTGCCAGACATCCCTTTACCCATGAACGCTCTCCCTCATGCAACTTTTGAAAGTTCCTGTCTAATACCATCAAAATTGGCCTTATCCAAATTTAGAACTTTAACTTGTGGACCATGTCTATTCTTTTTTAATAACTATTTTTAATAGTATTATGGTCAGGGGTCCCAAAGTGCTCCCCCACTGACACTTCAGTCACTTGCCCTGCCTTATTTCCCAAGAAGAGGTCACGTTTTGCGCCTTCTATAGTAGGCCCATCTACATATTTATTGAAAACATTTTATTGAACACACTTAAATTCCTGACGATTCAATCCCTTATCACTGACAGTCCCAGTCTATGTTTGGAAAGTTAAAATCTCTGATAATTTCAACCCTATTATTCCTACAGCTATTTGCAATCTCCTTACAAATTTGCTCCTTAATTTCCCGATGACACGGGGTGGGGTTATAGTGCAATCCCAAAGCGATCACCCATTTTAGCGAGTTTTGAGAAGATTTGTAGCTCAGGTTGAGGTTCTGGGTGTAGGTTTGCTCGCTGAGTTGGAAGGTTCATTTCCAGACGTTTCATCACCCTACTAGGCAACATCTTCAATGGGCCTCAGGCGAAGCACTGCTGAAAATTCCTGCTTTCTGTTATATGTTTGGGTTTCTTTGGATTGGTGATGCCCCCTCCTCGCTTGCCTCCCTTTCCATCCTTATGGATCTGTACCCCAGAACATCGAACTGCTAGTCTTGTTCCTCCTTCTGCCATGTTCCTGTAATAGGTCTGATATCCCAGTCCCATGTTTGCACCCGTGCCCATAATTTTTCTGCCTCCCTGTCAGGCCGCTTGTGGCAACACCACTTGCTTTTTCTCAATGAACTTGAAATACTGCTTGTTATTTTGTTATCAAATCCTTCTCCTCTTTAGAATATAGTTATTTTAACCAAAACATACTACCTCTTACACAAAGAGTGTGGTGCTGGAAAAGCACAGCCAGTCAGGCAGCATCCAAGGAGCAGGAGAGTCAAAGTTTTGAGCATAAGCTCTTCATCAGGAATACCACCGCATAGTCATTGATATGAAATTACATCTATAAAACCTGTAACTATAGCAGTCATCAGCCTGACATACGGACTCTGTCCTTGCTGAGCATTTCAAACATGTTCTATACTAAATGCGTACATCTAGTCCATCACACACCCACCTCCCTGTGCAGCTTCATTTAGTCCCTACAATTATTTGGAATGCATATTATTTTTGTATCATCTGAATACTGTACTACAAGCCTCTCCGTTCAAATCATTGAAGTAAACAGCAGAAACTAAACAAATATTTTGCATCAGTGTTTACTGTGAAAAAGCACATGTAAGATATAGAATGTAGGGAAATAGATGGTGACATCCTGAAAAATGTCCATATTACAGAGGAGGACATTCTGGATGTCTTGAAACATATAAAAGTGGATAAATCCCCAGGACGTGATCAGGTGTACCCGAGAATTTTGTGGGAAGCTAGAGAAGTGATTGCTGGGCTTCTTACTGAGATATTTGTCGATAGTCACAGATGAGATGCCGGAAGACTGGAGGTTGGCTAATGTGGTGCCATGTTTAAGGAAGATTGTAAGGACAAGCCAGGGAACTATAGACCAGTGAACCTGATGTTAGTGGTGAGCAAGTTATTGGAGGGGATCCTCAGGGGCAGGATGTACATGTATTTGGAAAGGCAAGGACTGATTAGGGATCGTCAACATGGTTTTATGCATGGGAAATCATGTCTCACAAACTTGATTGAGTTTTTTGAGGAAGTAACAAAGAAGATTGATGAGGGCAGAGCAGTAGATGTGATCTATATGGACTTCAGTAAGGTGTACAACAAGGTTCCCCATGGGAGACTGATTAGCAAGGTTAGATCTCATGGAATACAGGGAGAACTAGCCATTTGGATACAGAACTGGCTCAAAAGTTGAAGACAGAGGGTGGTGGTGGAGGGTTGTTTTTCAGACTGGAGGCCTGTGACCAGTCGAGTGCCACAACGATCGGTGCTGGGTCCTCTATTTTTAGTCATTTACATAAATGATTTGGATGCGAGCATAAGAGGTACAGTTAGTAAGTTTACAGATGACACTGAAAATTGGAGGTGTAGTGGACAGCAAAGAAGGTTACCTCAGATTAAAAATGGATCTTGATCAGATGGGCCAATGGGCTGAGAAGTGGCAGATGGAGATTAATTTAGATAAATGGGAGGTGCTGCATTTTGGGAAAGTAAATCTTAGCAGGACTTATACACTTAATGGTAAGGTCCTAGGGAGTGTTGCTGAACAAAGAGACCTTAGAGTGCAGGTTCATAGCTCCTTGAAAGTGGAGTCACAGGTAGATAGGATAGTGAAGGTGTTTGGTATGCTTTCCTTTATTGGTCAGAGTATTGAGTACGGGAGTTAGGAGGTTACGTTGCGGCTGTACAGGACATTGGTTAGGCCACTGTTGGAATATTGCATACAATTCTGGTCTCCTTCCTATCAGAAAGATGTTGTGAAACTTGAAAGGGTTCAGAAAAGATTTACAAGGATGTTGCCAGGGTTGGAGGATTTGAGCTATAGGGAAAAGTTGAATAGGCTAGGTCTGTTTTCCCTGGAGCATTGGAGGCTGAGGGGTGACCTTATAGAGGTTTATAAAATCATGAGGGGCATGGATAGGATAAATGGACAAAGTCTTTTCCCTGGGGTGAGGGGAGTCCAGAACTAGAGGGCATAGGTTTAGGGTGAGAGGGGAAAGATATAAAAGAGACCTAAGGGGCAACTGTTTCATGCAGAGGGTAGTACATGTTTTTTTTTTTAGATTAGATTACATTACAGTGTAGAAACAGGCCCAACAAGTCCACACCAACCCGCCGAAGCGAAACCCCACCCATACCCCTACATTTACCCCTTACCTAACACTACGGGCAATTTAGCATGGCCAATTCACCTGGCCCTGCACATCTTTTGGACTGTGGGAGGAAACCGGAGCACCCGGAGGAAACCCACGCAGACACGGGGAGAACGTGCAAACTCCACACAGTCAGTCGCCTGAGGCGGGAATTGAACCCGGGTCTCAGGCGCTGTGAGGCAGCAGTGCTAATCACTGTGCCACCGTGCCGCCCACTGTATGGAATGAGCTGCCAGAGGAAGTGGTAGATGCTAGTACAATTCAAAATTTCATAGGCATCTGGATGGGTATATGAATAGAAAGGGTTTGGAGGGATATGGGCCAGGTGCTGGCAGGTGGGACTAGATTGGGTTGAGATATCTGGTCGGCATCGACGAGTTAGAGCAAAGGGCCTGTTTACGTGCTGTACATCTCTATGACTCAATGTCAGAATACAAATCTGGGACATTGTCACCTACTGTGAGAACTGCTTTTAACTACTCTGTCCCAACTATTTTGATACAATTTGTTTCCCTCTCAATTTGATTTAGTTGCTCCTAAAGTTTCCTTGCTGTGGCATGTCGGAACTGTCAGTTGATGAGGTGAGCATTATACCCTGTTCTTATGAGGGCATCCCTGAGTTCTTCCAGGTGCCCGTCACATTCCTCCTCATCTGAACAGATCCGGTGTACGCGTAGGACTTGTCCATAGGGGATGGCTGTTTTAATACGTTTTGGGTGGAAGCTGGAGAAGTGTAGCATTGTGAGGTTGCATTGTGTGGCTTTGCAGTAGAGTGTGGTGCTGAGGTGTCCATCCTTGGTGGAGATACATGTGTCCAAGAATGAGATAGATAGTCGAGTGTAGTCCATGGTGGCTTTAGTGGTGGGGTGAAACTTGTTAATATCATTGTGTTGCTTTATCAGTTACTTCTACCCATGGGTCCAGAGGAAGAAAATGTCGTCAATGTACCTGGTGTACAATATTGTTTGGAGGTCCTGCGTAGAGAAGAAGTCTTGTTCAAACCTATGCATGAAGATGTTGGCATATTGGGGTGCAAATTTGGTCCCCATGGCTGTTCAGTGTGTCAGGATGAAGAACTGGTTGTCAAAGGTGAAGATGTTGTGATCGAGGACAAAGCAGTCTTCACAGGGATCTGTAGAGGAGCGACAAAGAAGGTGTCAACTTAGCCCCCACTAGAGAGCCGCTGTCCTGGGCTTGAGATATATGCTCAAACCATCAGGAAATATATAAATGCCAGATTCATCAGCCGTACCCACAAGGTAGAGCAAAATATCACCTGTTCACAATGCAACGCCATTCAGGCTCTCAAAACCAATCACAACATTGTCATCAAACCAGCAAATATAGGAGGAGCCATTGTCATTTAGAATAGAACAGATTACTGCAAGGAAGTGTACCAACAACTGAACAACCAGGAACACTACAGGCAACTATCAGCTGATCCGACCAAAGAACACACCCGTGAATTAAACACATTGATCAGGACTTTGGATCCAGTCCTTCAGAGTTCCCTACGCGCCCTCATCCACGTACTTCTCGTGTAGGTAACTTCTACTGCCTTCCAAAGGTACACAAAGCCAACACACTAGGACATCCCATCGTATCAGGCAATGGGACCCTGTGTGAGAATCTCTCTGGATATGTTGAAGGCATCTTGAAACCTATCGTACAGGGAATCCCGAGCTTCTGTCGCGACACTACAGATTTCTTACAGAAACTCAGCACCCACGGATCAGTCAAACCGGGAACATTCCTCGTCACAATGGATGTTTCTGCACTCTACACCAGCACCCTCTATAATGACGGCATTGCGGCAACAGCCTCAGTACTCAACACCAACAACTGCCAATCTCCAAACACCATCCTACAACTCATCTGCTTTATCCTCGATCACAACATCTTCATCTTTGACAACCAGTTCTCCATCCAGACACACTGAACAGCTACTGGATCAAATTTTCACCCCAATATGCCAACATATTCATGCACAGGTTGTAGGTACACTTCCTTGCACAAGACATCTTCTCTACGCAGGACCTCCAACCAACACTATACACCAGGTACATTGACGACATTTTCTTCCTCTGGACCCATGGCAAGGAGCCACTGATAAAGCTACAGTGATATCAACAAGTTTCATCCCAACATCAAACTCACCATGGACTATCTGTCTCATTCTTAGACACATGCATCTCCACCAAGGATGGACGCCTCAGCACCACACTCTACCATAAAGCCACAACCTCTCAATGCTACACTTCTCCAGCTTCCACCCAAAACATTTTAAAACCGCCATTCCCTATGAACAAGCCCTACGCATACACCAGATCTGTTCAAATGAGGAGGAACGTGACGAGCACCTGGAAGCACTCATGGATGCCCTCATAAGAACGGGGTACAATGTTCAACTCATCGACCGACAGTTCCGACGTGCCACAGCAAGGAACCGTAATGACCACCATGGTTTACCTTTCGTCAAAGACTTTACGAATGTCCATGTGCACCACAACGCACCCCGCTTCACTTTGCATAATCTTTGCAAGATTGTTAACCAACGACTGGGCCCTTCTTTTGTTTGATATCTGTGGTGTGTAGTATGTGATCTGAGCGTTGAGCCTTCACGACTCTACAAAAAGTAAAACGTTATCTGGAATTCAAAACAAGAGAAGTGGCAGAATTCCATGGACACTTATTGGATCGTAGGCGGAACAAACGAAAATCCTCCAAACTCATCGACTTTCTTAACATCCCGATGAAAAGCTAGAAGCTTCCACCTGATGTTCCCCGTTCGGTAGAGTTGTTCAATGATCAGCTGATCTGAAAGGGATATGCACTTGGACGATGTACGCCTGCGCATTGAATGCAGTAGTGGGGGGTGGGGCATGAGGGGTGTACATGGTCGCACTCGCGCGGGGGCGGGTCGGCAGTAACGGCTTTAACGGTCTGTGGTATGGAGGCGCGAGGTAAGTGGGTGATCGACACGTTATGTCAGATAAGTAGCTGTAGGACGTGGTTGTACTGCCGTAGTTTGGTGCGTCTTGGCATTGTATGTATTCATTGCCACGGTCTCGCCGAACTTCCGCCGTGGCTGGGCCTTTTGTGAGTACTACTCGAGCCCGGGTTCTCCGGCCTGTAATGGGGAATGGGGGGTTTCAGCTTTGGGTCAGCGGCCGCTTGCTGCTTGGGTTGACGCCATTTCTCCGCGTGGCGGTGTCTTCCTGATGGTGGGCTCCTCACTAATGCGGTCGTGCGATCACATCTAAGATATAATTTCTTTCCTCCTCCGTGGCTTGGCGCATGAAGTCAGGCCATAGGATCTGTATCAGTTACTTTAGTTAGTTTTCAACATCTCTCTGTGAGAGTGCACCTGTTTCACTGAGTTTTAATTTACAATCTCTTTGGGAAACCTAACCTTCCTCTCCAAGGGAAGGAGACGTAGAAAGCTGGCTACTCGAGCAATGAGTTCATTGCGAAGAAGAATCGAGTTAGAGTGGAAACTTTTTCTGTCTCCACACAGGCATCGGGGACCTACTGAATTTCTCTAACACTTCAGCTCAATTTCTATCCTCATTCTTTCAGGATTTTCAGCTGGGTAGTACTTAATTTGTTGTATTTCTAGGGGTCTATCGTTCTCAAAAGTGCTAACTACTCCAGCTTAAACACTGCAGAAAATAGGGACGTATAACAGTTGTTTTGTTATTCAACAATGTTTTAGTAATTCAAGTCTGATTTTGGGACCATCTTGTGTTTTGCACTTTAGAATTGCAGGTCTGTTAGAGGTTTAAATTTTAGTGTTCAGCAGAAAAATCTTTCACATTATCAGTTGGTTACACTTTTTAGCTTGTGGTTTGGATGATAACCTAAATTTTCCTATGGTTGATATTTGAGTAATGATTTAACAATATCTTGGCCCTCAGTTGAAGAATTTACTCATTTGCATTTATGCAATTATCATAAAATACCATGGCTTTCTGGGTACATTTTTACATCATATGCAACTAAGCTACAGTGTTGGGACATGATCAGATTCAAAATAAAATTAAGGATCATCTTGAAGGAACAAGAGGCAGAGAGACTTTACAATGTGAGACTTAAGAGCTGATGACATGTCTGTCAATGAGCTGGAAATTCTCGTTATCTAAACGATCAGAAGTGGGATAACTTGAGGTATGAGGGTGATAGGGCTCGAAGGAAGGATTGGGTCATAGAACTGGCACATGAGGATGAGCATTTGAGACTGCAGGCACTGCCTGTCTAGGTCAATGAGCACAGCTGATAAAATGTGTGCACCAAAGTTCTGGATGATTTGAGGATTGTAGAATGTGAGGGGGTTAAACAAAGTGAAATGCTCATTATGACTGGTGCAATCAAAGTGGGTTGAAAAGATTGCCTCCTGCCCTGTGACAATTCTGGTTGTGAGAACATACTAGAGTTGTAGATGTTGAGAATTTGTTTCCCCATGATGTATGACCAGAAAGCATAATCTGAGGAAGGATCAACAATTTAATAAAGACTAGAAGGGGGCTGAGAGATCAATGGGAGGGAGAGTTGGGGGGAAGGTAGCTGGGAAGATGATAGATGCAGATGGGGGGGTGATTGAGAGGTCAGTGGGGAGGGTGGAACGGATTGGTGGGAAGGAACATGGACAGGTCAATAGGGTGGTGCCAAGTTGGAGGTTTGGATCTGGGGATGAGATAGGGATGGGGAGATTTAGAAACTAGTGAAGTGGATGTTGTTGATGCTGTTTGGTTGAAGGGTCCCAATGTAGTTCAGGGGGGTTGAAGTGTGAGTAGAGACATCATACTGCAACTATACAAGGTGCTAGTGAGACCAGATCTGAAGAACTGAGCATTTTTGGTCTCTTTCTATAAAGAAAAATGGTGCTGCAGTTGTGGGTATGTTCACCTAGCTGGGAAGTTGATTTGTAGACATTTCACCGCCTGTCTAGGTGACATAGAGTCATAAAGATGCACAGTATAGAAACAGACCCTTTGGTCCAACCTGTCCATGCCGACCAGAGGTCCCACTGTCCCACATCCCTCCAAAGCCTTTCTTTTCGTATACCCATCCAAATGCCTTTTAAATGTTGCAATTGTTCCAGACTCCACCCCTTCCTCTGGCAGCTCATTCCAACACGTACCACCCTCTGTGTCCCTTAGGTCTCTTTTATATCCTTCCCCTCTCCCCCTAAACCTATGCCTTCAATGGAGTTTCCTGTGAAGCGCTGCTGTACTGTCTTCTGGAATTTTTGGCTCTGTTCCAGTTGCCGGTTCCAGTAGTTCATTGTAGTGGCTGGTATATTGGTCTAGGTCTATGTGTTTGTTGTGGTTGAGTGCCATATTTCTAGAAATTCTCTGGCTGTCCTATATTTAGCTTGTCCTGTAATCGTTGTGTTGTCCCAGTTGAATTTGTGCTCCTTGTCATCTGCGTGTATGGCTGCTAAGGACAGCTGGTCATGGCATTTAGTGGCTAGTTGGTGTTGATGGATGTGGATTGCTAGTTGTCTGCCTGTTTGTCCTACTTATGGTTTCTGTGCAGTCATTGCTGAGAGGGTCTTTTGTCCTGGTTAATTGTTTGAGAATGGATGTCGGTTTGTGGGCTGTCATGAATCCCTGTGATTGGAGAAGTCTGGCTGTCAGTTCAGAGCTGTATTTTTGTATAAGATTATTGGCTAGTGTGTTGGGTCGTGGCATATCCTTGTGTTGCCTGTCAGCTAGGCATCTGTGGGTGAAGTTGCAGGGGTGTTCATTCTTAGTGAATGCTCAATAGAGATGTTCTTCCTCTTTTCGCGGGTGTGGGGTACTGCAGTGTGTAGCCCTTTTGAACTGGGTCCTAATGCAGCTTCGTGTGTGTGTGTGTGTGTGTGTGTGTGTGCTGCTGGAGTTCAGGATCTGGTCTGTGTGTGGCTTTTCTGTTTACTTTGAAGTTCATTTACCCTTCCGTGTTCTTTTTACCATCAAATCCAGGAATGGAAGTTGATTGATCATTTCCTCCTCTCTCATAAATCTGATCCCTGTGATTTTGTTGTTGATAATCATGTCAGTGTTCTCGATTTCTGCTCTTAAAAATTTGTCATCTACATAACTGATCCTGAGTTTGGGTTAGATTTGTAGGAGGGCAAATCAACTTGCCAGCCCAGTGAACATACACACAACCAAGGCAACCAGCAGCTGAGCTGCAAATCTTTACTCATACCTTTAAAGAAACATGTTTTATTGGAGCTAGTTAGAGAAGGTTTGCTGGTATAGAGGGATTGTCTTGTGAGCGAAGGCTAAACTGTTTGAGGTTCTACTCACTGGAGATTAGAAGAATAAGAGTTGATCTCATTGAAATGTGTAGGATTCTTACAGGGCTTGACAAGGTCAGTGCTGAGAGGATGTTTCCCTTCATGGAGAAATCTTAAACCACAGGACCATTTTTACCTGCTTATATTTTTAAAAAGGTAGCAATGTTATTGCTTTACACTTTACTGTGACTTTGGAAAATATAAAAGATTAGTCTCATCAGTAGTCCCACAATTTGAGGATGAAATCTACTATGGGTTTCTACTGTGGGCATTCTTATTACTGAATAGATTGAATTTTGACCTGCAAATCTTTCGGCATGAGGTATTGGGTCCAGAATACTTCCTTTTCTTTGCTATTTCTCTGCTTCTAGGTATTATGATTGGTTAGTATTTGAAAAGTATACAGATATATTCCAGTGGAGGCAGTGTTTTTATCAATTTTAAGATCCAATGTAGATGAAAACCCTACATTTGAGATCAGTTTGTTCAATTTAGAATATTCAGATAATGTGATTTGTTCTAAGATGGGGGAGTAGTTGGTATCTGTAGTAGTTACCTACATTCCTCCATATGTATGTTATTTGAATTCTGTTGAATTCCTCTCAAAGACAGATGGAAGCTACTATGCTCAGTGTCTCTCGGACGATAAACTTTCTAAAATCTTAGTATTTCTGAACACTGCATCTTTTGCTTTTGAGTGTAATTTAATATAAATACGGACAGAATATTTAAGAGTTAAATATATTGGTGTCTGTCTCATCAGTTCCAAAATTTATTTTTACCAAGACTAAAAATCAACATGCTTAAATTCTCAAGTACCTATTACTTTTTGCTAGTTCTTCGGGAGAGAAAACGCTCCTTTGTAAATATTAGTAAGCTTATCCAACATGGGAGACCTTGGCTAACTGGCTTCAAAGGCAACCATTGACACAATGGTGCATTGCACTTGGCAGAGATAGATGTCACATGCCATTTAGATCAATACAAATTGAATGCTTTCATAACTAGCTTTCTTCTAACTGTATATACAGGTAGAGACATTTCCCTGCAGATCATCTTGCCTGAATATCGTACAAAATCATAAAGGAAAACTGTAAATCACTTACAATGTGATGCATTGCCAGTAATTTTGAAGAAACCAGTCTTCTGTCCCTTTCAAACTTAACAATTCTCCAACATCTCAATTTTAAATGTTGTTCACTTTCAGTACAAGCACAAATCCTATGCAAAGTGGCATTCTTTATTAAAATGTTTTTCTTCTTTACTATCTTTTATAAGAATACTAAAATGTTAAATGCTACATTTTTCCAGTTGAATAAGACCTAGACATAATGGCAAAAAGGGAATATTCTGATAGACATGTTACAGAGTTCATTTATCATTGTTTTTTATTATAACGCTTTGCATAAAAACTAGCTGCTGTCTTAACAGGCTTGTGTGCAAGTACTTAGTAATGCAAGGAAATTCAGCACATTCACTTGATCAGGAAAGAAGGATGCATAAGTAGTAACATTCAAGACTCTTCGCAAACAAGGGAAGAAAATTCATTAATGGTATGCTATAATTAGCATCACTATTGCCTTTCTGTTGGGGGCTAGTGCAAGGCAATGTTTTCATTAGAAATAAAGCTGTTGGCTGGGAGATTTAGGAAAAATAACTCCTGTAGTGTGCGTTAGCAAAGCCATCATCGCAATTTTAGCTTAGAAACTAATCTTGAAATTGGAATGTTACCAGTCTTCTCTTCCCAGTTGGAATCTTTGCTTGAAGTGTCAAGGTTGTAGTGAGGACATTCCTTTTTTGGAAGATAGATTAACTGTTCAACAGTATTATTCCTAACATTTAATGATTTAGTCATGATTACTAATTTTTTATTTCCCTTTTTAAGACTCTAATCAGACACTGCCACCACAGAATGATGGACTTAAGTCTGCAGATGAATGTGATTTTCATAAAAGTATTTCGTCTACTGCTGATTCCCTTTCACATGAGCTGCTCAATCCAAACATGGAGTCTGCTGATGAAGCCATCAATTTGAAATCAAGAGGAGTGATTAGTGAGGATGAAGTTGATCAGACAACCAGTTTGAAGCCTTTTACAGATTTGTCAGAAATATCTGTGGCTCAAGTTGAATCTCCTGAAGGATCCGCATCAATGGACACTGAATCTCAACCTGAGAATTCCCCACCTGAAGGAACAGTAGAAGAGATAGAAAATATAGAACTGAATGATTCAGGGATCCCCTTTCCTACAGAGTATGAAAAGTTTTGGAAAGTGGTTGAAGACAATCCCCAGGACTTCACTGGTTGGACATACTTGTTGCAATATGTGGAACAAGAGGTGAGTAAGGCGATTGAAATGCTAGAAAGGAAGTAATCTTTCCTACAATCACTTAATGCATCTAGAAGTAGGTTGGTCTTCAGTATGCTAGTGGTGTCAGATTCGTGCAATCAGCTAGATTATTTCATTATTAACTACTATATCATTGATGCTCAACCATTCTTATCACCGATTTAAAACCGAACATTGTGGGGGATAGTCAGAGAACTGACAGTGACAGGAGCTTGATACCAAATAGTCAAGCTTATTTACCAAGCTTCTTCTTGCTTTGAATCCAAACACCTGAATAATGATACAGCAGCAGAAAAGAAATGAAAAAGGAAATTCTGCACTCTGCAGCCCACTACTTCAGGGTATCCTGTTTTGTCCTCAAAGACTGCCATGGTGACTCTAGTTCTTCTAGGAGAAAGTGAGGACTGCAGATGCTGGAGATCAGAGCTGAAAATGTGTTGCTGGAAAAGCGCAGCAGGTCAGGCAGCATCCAAGGAGCAGGAGAATCGACGTTTCGGGCATGAGCCCTTCATGAATTCCTGAAGAAGGGCTCATGCCCGAAACGTCGATTCTCCTGCTCCTTGGATGCTGCCTGACCTGCACTTTTCCAGCAACACATTTTCAGCTCTGACTCTAGTTCTTCAAGGTTTATCTGAATTCTGTTAACTAGTTTCAAAAAGAACAGGAATATTTGTTTGACAGTCTTACCATTGAATCTGGGCACTATCTGAATGGAAGAAATTAACGTTTTAGGTCAATGGCCTTCCATTAGAACTATCATTGATGTGAAAATGGTAGTGGGACTAATTAGTTATGTTCTTGTCTTCATGCTGACAGACCTGCTGAGTGTTTCCACTATTTTCTGTTTTCATTTTGATATAGCATTTTGCTTTTGCAGTCCCTGCAAGTTTATTTATATTGCACATTTATCATCTCTCATAGTGAAGTATAAAGGCAGTGAAGTAGGAGTTAAAATTTTAAAGGGCTTTCGATTTCAGGATTAGAGAGAATGTGGTTTCTACTGACTAGTAACTTGAGGATAAAAAAAAAATAAAATGGAATTAAATGTGGTTCTGTTTTTTTAAAAAATGTCTTTCTAAACACTTTTTAAAAAATCTCGAATGTTTCCGAGGCACCTCACCATTTTGTCAGCAACAAATATTCAGATTGTGTTCCGGATGCCTAAATTTACTTTTGTTCCTTTTCTGCTGCAGTCTGATCATTCGGGTGTTTAGATTCAAAGCATGATGCAGCTTGGGAAACAAGTTCTGACCATTTGGTATAAAGTTCGTACCACTCATTGTCAGTCTGGTGTGCTTCAAAGAGAGCTTTGGAGTGTAAAACATTTTTGTTCTCTACAGGAGAAATAGCTATTTGAGATTTGTCAAACCAAGATCTGCTAGGGAGAAGCCCCTTTCGGACTTCAGACAGGCTGTCCTGGTGACATTCGTAGTTGGTTTTTCTTCACAGGGTTGATCTGAATTCTTGAGAATCTGGTTTCAAGAAGAACAGTTAATTTAGTTGATGGTCCTCCCATTGAATCTAGCAGAAACACTCAGTGGAATTTCTTCTTTGCTGTTACATATTGCTAATGCAGACTGGGTCTCTCTGCAATGTAGACTGGGTCTCTCTGCAATGCAGACTGGGTCTCTCTGCAATGCAGACTGGGTCTCTCTGCAATGCAGACTGGGTCTCTCTGCAATGCAGACTGGGTCTCTCTGCAATGCAGACTGGGTCTCTCTGCAATGCAGACTGGGTCTCTCTGCAATGCAGACTGGGTCTCTCTGCAATGCAGACTGGGTCTCTCTGCAATGCAGACTGGGTCTCTCTGCAATGCAGACTGATGACCCCTCCTGTGTACACAAGATTTTTGACTTAGTTTTGAATATAAAAATGCAGTTTTTTTTTAACTGGCTAGGCTACAACTAGAGAAATGCATCCAGTTTTGATCACATTTTAAGTATGTGAAAGTGCTCGAGTGCAAAGGAGATTTGCCTGACTGGTTCTTGGGGTAAGGATGATATTAAATGAAAAGTCAAGTTTGAGAAGCTACAGTTATTTTCTCTGGAGCAAGAGCAATTGGTTTGATAACTTTTCACATTTGTGACCCTTTTAAGATAAAATGGACAAAAAAAGCTTTTCCATTATCTGGCAGTCCAAGAACTTAAAAACAAAAATAAGGTATTGGCAGGGGGTACAAGGGGGAAATGAA
Source organism: Chiloscyllium plagiosum (assembly GCF_037043375.1). NCBI lineage: Eukaryota > Metazoa > Chordata > Chondrichthyes > Orectolobiformes > Hemiscylliidae > Chiloscyllium > Chiloscyllium plagiosum. The sequence continues at coordinate 39,895,237 of NW_028270146.1, forward strand.
AAAAAATATTTTTTTAACTCAGTAGTTATGAGCTGGAACTTCCTGCCGGCAAGGATGGTGAGAGTTGAGCTTGTAAATAGGTTGGGCGAGTCCAGAACTAAAGGGCACAGGTTTAGGGTGAGAAAGGAAAGATTGAAAAGGGACGTAGGGGGCAATGTTTTCACGCGTTGTGCACATATGGAATGAGCTGCCTGAGGAAGTTATGGAGGCTAGTACAACTACAGCATTTAAATGGTATCTGTGTGGATATATGAATAGGAGGGGTTTAGAGGGATATGGGCCAAATGCCAGAAAAAGGAATGGATTTAGTTAGGATATTTGGTTGGTCCAACTTGTCCACGCCAAAGGGTCTGTTTCTGTGCTGTACGTCTGACTCTAAAAGTGGATAGACAGTCAAAGTAACAGACTTTCAGGGCCACTGAGATAGAATAGCGGCTTCACACAGCATAGTGGATGTGATGAGTTAAATTGCCACAATTACTGTTGTTGTAAAGCTTCCATAAGATAATTGAACGTCAGCAAAATAAATTGTGTATGAAATGGAAGATTGAAAGAACATCAGATGTAGAAGCAGAATAGACTGTTTAGTCCATAGAGGAGTTCCAGCATTCGGTGAAATTATGTTAATCCGACAATCCTCAACTCCACTTTCTTGCCTTTCCCCATAACCGTTGATTCCTTTAACGATTAGAAATCTCTATCTTAGCCTTGCACCCTCCATAGCCCTCCTACAATGAAGAATTCTACAGATTCACCACCTCCAGAAAAAAATCCTTCAAGAAACAATGTCTCTGCACCAACCCTATCAAGCCTCTAAGAATCTTTTGTTTCAGGAAGGGTCTCCTCATTCTGCTGAACTCCAGTGGGTAAAAGCTCAACCTGTCCTCAAGTCTCTCTATACCTGGGATCGATCTAATTAACCTTCTCTGTACTGCCTCTAATGCCAATGTATACTTCTCCTAAAATAAGGGGACCAAAACTCTTCAGTATTGTGGAGTCAGACTGTTGCCTGTAAAATTTTGTTTTTTAGCAAGCCCTATTTTTCTATTCCATTCCCTTTTTGAAATAAAGGCCAGCATTCCATTTGTTTTGCCTATTACCCACTGAACTTGGCTTTGTGCATGAGAACACTGAAATACCTTTTGTGGTGGAGCTTTCTGCAGGCTCTACTGATTTTTAAATAATATGCACTCCATTCTTCATGCCAAAGTGTATAGCCTCCTGTTTCCTCAGATTCCATCTGCCAGGTTGTTGCCCACTCACTTAACCTGTATATATCTCTGCAGACTCCTTGTATAATCCTTGACACATTGCAGATGAGAGTGAGAAGACAAACTGGTGATGGAAGTGAATGTACTATCATCCAAATAATTAATATAATTGTCAGCATAGCACTGATCTCTGTGGTTCCTATCCTAAAAATTCCCTCTTTATCCCCATTCTTCTATTAACTTGTCAATAGTTGATTCATGCTCAATTAACCTAAGCTCTTAAGTAGCAATATATGGGAGCTTAATGCATGCCTTCTGGAAATCCAAATGTTGCACTTACTGATTTGCTTTTTTTTTATATATCCTGCTTGTTACTTCCTTTAAATAATTCTAATAAATTTCAGTCATGATTTACCACTGTTGAAACCATGCTGACTCTGCTTGATCATCAGGTATTTCTGAATGTTCTGCTATTACATTCTTTGTAATAGACTCAACATTATCGGCTCAATATTCAGCTCTGGTGGAAACTTGCCCCTGTGAAGTTCTCCAATGTCTGATTTGATGTACTGTTTGCCTGACAGCTGGTAGTGGTGGTGTGTGAATTTCTTAAAACAAAATCTTCAGTCTTCATGCAAACTCCCATTTCTTAGCCAGTGACCCCACTCTTCTGAGTTTGAACCAAGTGATTTGTAATAGTGTCCTGTCTGATGCAAAGAGGGCAAAATCTAAGATTGTATAGTGTGATCAAATAGGGAGGAATTAACCTGAGGGATGTCACCACTTCCTAGAAATTGGGTGGACACTTCTTTAAACACTAAAGCAGTAAAAAGTTTTAATTTTCACTGGTTGAGTGTATAATTTTGAGATTTAGATTCCCAGCATGCCAGGAGCAAATGCAGAATTTCACCCCAAAAAGCCAAGTTGCTCTGGTTAATGAGATAACACAAAGTTCTCAATTTTGTTTTTGCAGAAAATATGCTCTAACTGCAATTATCAAAACAAAAAAACCTTTCTCAAATTAGAATAGTATCCCTACTATGTAAATCTGGATAAGTTAAACTGTCAGAAATAGCATTTGCCTACATTAAGGCATCAATTAGTTATTGCAATCTCAGTGACAAATAGAACACAACGCCATAAAATCAGTAATATGCTAGATTCTGCTACATTCATCAATACTAAATGTTAGCAGCCACTTCAAGTGCAGCAACAAAAATGCATATTGAGGGACGGAAGTTTCAAACTGCATTTTTTTAATTGAATCTTCCATCAGTAATCAACATTATCCATATAGGCAACATGCATTACCCTACCCTCTGTCACCTTAGGAGACAGTAAGGACTGCCAATGCTGGAAGTCAGAATCGATAGATGTGAAGTTGGAAGAGCACAGGAGGTCAGACAGCATCTGAAGAGAAGGAAAGTCCATGTTTCGGACAGAAACCCTTCGTCAGGTTACCAGCTCCTTTAATTTCCCCCTCCCACTCCCCCAGCAACATGTCCATCCTTGGCGTCTCCCCCCCACTCTCAGTGAAGCCAAACTGAAACTGAAGGAACATCACCACATTATTTCGCATGGGAAGCTTACAGCCCAATGGCCTCAATGTCAACTTCACTGGCTTCAAAGTCCATCTGCCCCCAGCCTTATCTCATGTGTAGTCCTTCTGCCTCCTTCGCCTTCCTGACTTATTCCACCCTGTCCATTTTCCTGCTCGCCAATCTGCTCCAGCTTTCCCTCTAACCTGTCACAATAACCACCTCCATGTGTTCATCTATTACCATCCCACCTACTCCTCCCAGCCCCACCCCACTCTTTATTTCTGGGCTTCCCTCCCCAGTACCAATAAAGGGTTTTGGCCCAAAACAGTGACTTGGCTGCTCCTTGGGAGCTGTCTGCCCTACTATGCTCAATCACCATTTCCTCAAACATCGAAACTTGCGAGACAAGACCTGCCTGGCACAGTCATGCTAAATATCCCTAATAAGTCCATTCTTTTCCAAATGTGAATGAATCCTGCTCCTAAGAATCTTCTCCAATAATTACCCTGCCACTGACATAAGGGTCAACTGTCTATAATTTGCTGGAGTATCCCTGTTGCCTTTTTTAAAAAAAACAATACTGGCCATTCTTTAGACTTCTGACATCTCACCTGTGGCTAAAGAGAACACCAAGATTTGTCATGGCCTCAGCAATCTTCTTCCTTACCTCCCTCAGCATCCTGGGTTAGATCCCCTTGTAAAAATTTCTGTTTTCTGAAATAAAACTGAGCCAGGATGTTATCTAGTATGACATTGATTGCTGAGAAAGAAGTTTCAGGTACTTATGAATTTTATTTCAAATCTTTGTCAGCACAAAATAGACAGGGCTCCTTCACCAAGAGCATTAAAGTTACATTATGTGAAGAAATATTGCTATGAGCCCATTTAGAGTAGTTTGTTTATTCTAGCTTTGGGAGAAACAAACCAATCAGGATGGCTCAGTGGTTAGCACTGCAGTCTCACAGCACCAGGATCCCAGGTTCGATTCCAGCCTCTGGTGACTGTCTGTGTGCAAACTGCATGCAGATATTCTCCCCGTGTCTGCGTGGGTTTCCTCCGGGTGCTCCGGTTTCCTCCCACAGTCCAAAGATGTGTTAGGTGCATTAGTGCATCTCATCCAAAAATGTGTTAGGCGCATGAGTCAGAGGGAAATGGGTCTGGATGGGTTACTGTTCGGAGGGTTAGTGTGGACTGGTTGGGCTGAAGGGCCTGGTTCCACACTGTAGGGAATCTAATCACCACTGCCATCCATTATGTGAAGAAACATGGTAGTAAAACTTACTGACGATACCAATAGCAACAATTTAGTAAATCTCCATGCAATTTCTATTATCTTTCTATATTTGAGCTGTGTCCAAACCAGTAATTTTCCAAAGACGGAGTTACCTTTTTCAACTCCGACTACTGTAAGATTTACAATATCTAGGTTTTAATTATTCACTTCCCTTAAAACATCTTTTCAAAGTGTAATCAAGATTTGCTCCAAAGAATAGCTCATGGCATGTACTGTATTAATAACCTTACAAGGGGTAAGCAAATGAAATCGAAGACTCTCAGTTGATGTGTATCCTTTCTGCTCTGTTCTTGTTACTGAATCGAGCAGTATGAGGAACAGTAGAGAGGAGCTCAAGGTTTCCCTAGTACATGGTTTCTAGAGATTTTTATCTTCATCTCCTTGATTATTTGGTATTTTTGAAATGTTAGTATCTGAGTGTGAATGCTGATGCAAAATATTTATGCAATTCTTCTGAAATTTCTTTGCTCATTATTTCCCCAGCCTTGTTCTTTTAGATGTGAGGTTGAAATACCTGATGCCCAGACTGTTTTGAAAATTGCACAATAAAAACAAATCAGTAGTAAACTAAGTTAATATATGATCATTAGAAACAAAGTGGTGTAATATGTGTACGTGAAACAGTAAGCTTAAATACTTTATCCTGTTTGCAGAATCATATCCTTGCAGCCAGAAAAGCTTTCGATCACTTCTTGTCCCACTATCCATACTGTTATGGCTATTGGAAAAAATATGCTGATCTTGAGCGGCGACATCACAATGTGAAACGGGCAGAAGAGGTAACTTGTGACTGACTTTCAGTTTTCTTTTCACTTTTAATTATAACCTGGTTTTGTCTCAGACTGCTACTCCAAGCCAGCTTCTACTCAAAGGCTAAAATACAAGCCAGGTTTTGAAGAGATTTTGAGTTTGATCTTGGCTTTCAGTAGATGGTCTCCACATTTACACATTTGAAATAAAACATTTACCCTTAGCAGTTTTCAGCTAATATCTTCTCTCTTTGTTAACAGGTTCATTAGTACTACAGTTTGTCAAGCTTTGCAGTGCAAATCAATGCAGTTTAACAAGTAAAGCAGGGCATTCCTGACAGTTTTACTTGGGTGCTATGATTTTTAAACTAAATTGGACTTTCCTTATTTTGTTTGTTTTTTGCTGAACTTTATTACATTTTGCGGTTAGAGGCTGTCAGTGATGTTCTAATGGGTCTGTGCCCTATGGTCTGTACCCCAAGCCTGCCCTACCTGGTCAGAATGCAGGAGCCATCTCACACTCTGAAGATCAAGGCTGTACGCGTGGAGAGCAGAACATAGTGATGTTCTTTCTACCCTCCACACAATGGTAATGGCAGATTATTCAAACAAATTCCTGATTTTTATCTGCTTTTCTGAAAACAAAGTTATCCAGAAAGTAACATTTTTGGTGTAGAGACTCTCTGGTTGTTTTCTATTAAGTACTAGTTATTACTAGAAACCTCTTTGTCATAGGTATACCGACGAGGTCTTCAAGCAATACCACTTAGCGTTGATCTTTGGCTTCACTATATCAATTTCTTAAAAGAGACCTTGGACAGCAACTGTCCAGAGATTGATGACCAAATAAAAAGGTAATATTGTGTTTACTTCCTGAATTTTCCTTAATGCATCTTAACTCAATTTTATTGTTTTGTGGTCAGAACTGCAGTCGAGTATTGCTGATGAAAGACATTTTAACAAAGCTTTTCTTCTTGCGCTCATCAGGACTCACCCACAAGAATACCAATGTATTGAGGTACAACATCTTATACTGTGAGCGAAGAGTGATGATTGATTGGTTAGTAAGTGAATTCTGGACAAGACAGTGCTGCAAGAAATATGCTCGAGTGGCTGACACCAATTTTGTTCAGTTGAAGCAGGCACAATATTATTAATACATGTGTTTGCAAACATGTAACATAAACTGGGTGTCAGCATAATGCTTGCCACACTTCAGGACTGGCAGATCATGAGAGACTATGTCCTTTCAGCTGTTTGCAACAGGCAAGGTGCTGACTGTGTTCAACCAGCCCAACTTGCAAAACTGAAGAAAACATTAGGTGCAATTCCAGCATGTGACAAATAATCCTAGATATGGCAGGAATTGCACTGATAACCAACTTAAGATGGTCATTTGGGTTTGCAGTATGGTGCACTTGCGCGCGCGCGCGCGCACACACACAAACTACAAGCATTAACACACAGGTCACTGTTAATGGTAGGCAAAAATTGCAGCCTCTTCAATTGAATAAAACATGCAATAATCATTCTCTGGTCAAGATGTTGCTCTGAAGAGGAAACCAAAGTCAACCATGTCTGGTTTAAATTTAAACAAATCTTGGTTGATGACTGAAAGTTAACTATGCATTCTCCATAGCAATATGTCTATCAGAGTGCACTTGTCACCCACCCAGCGCATAATTTTGTTGCATAAAATGCCATTCCCCACTACATTGCAGTCATCAGGACATTCAAGATTCCAATGTAAAGAGCTTTGATATTCATTTTAGCCTCCCTTTGCATTGTACTGCCAATGTTTTCAACTTGAAATTTATTGAACTAACTGATTTATGAATCAATAATTTTGACAACTAGCCATTCTAATGCTTCATAGAAGTTTGGCAGTCTACAATGGAGGTTTATCCTATTATACAGTTGATCAAGGTTTTTGGTTTGTTCATAAAGTTAAGTAGGCCAAGTTTTTGAAATCTTTTGTCATGAATCTTATTCTGATTGTCAATGTCATAATATGCTGAACTGTATTAAAATTATTGCTCAGTGGTAAATTGTTAAGCTGTAGCTTATGCTTTGCTCTTCATTATTTTTGCGAAATAGAAAATTATTGTTGGGTAGAGTTGGTTTAGACTACTCGAGAGTTTGGATACCAATAAGAACCAAAAAGATCTGCAGGTGCTGTAAATAAGAATCCAAAGCAGGAGTTGCTAGAGAAGCTCAGCAGGTCTGGTAGCATCTGTGAAGAGAAATCAAGGTTAATATTTTGGGTCCAATGACTCTAACAAACCTACCATAACACTTTAAACTTTCTCAGCAAGTTTCACTCTCTTCACCTTGCAGATCTGATCTGTCCAACAATAATCTCTGCCACCTAATTTGGGACAAGCCCCTTTCACTCATACTATTCCATGTTGAGCACCACTTAGTGCTTGCACCATGGGTGGTAAAGGTGTTGTATGTACTGAATGGGGGTTTCAATGTGCTCTGCCAAGAGTGGCTCAGTAGCAGCAGCACTGCTGATTGAGCTGGTTGAATCCTAATGGCCATTGCTGCTAGACTGGGTTTGCAGCAACTGGTGAGAGAACTGATAAGGGAGTAGCATACTTGATTTCATTTTCATCAGTCTGCCTGCCCCAGAGGAATCTGTCATTGGCAGTATCAGTAAAAGTAACCACAGTGCAGTCCTTGTGGAGACAAAGTCTTGTCTTTGCATAGCGAGTACTTTAAATCATGTTTTCTAAATGGAAGAGGCTTCAAACAGATCATTCAAAACTGCAACTTTGTAGCCTGGCATGTCCCTGAATCCACCATTACTATCCAGCCAGGAGATCAACCCTGGTTGAATGAAGAGTGTAGGAGGACCAAGAGGCATACCTAAAAGTGGGGTGTCAACTTTGTTGAAGCTACAGTATGGGACTACATCATCCTTACACTATAAGCAATGAGTGACAGACAGCTGAGTGATTCCACAATTAATGGATCAGATCTAATTTCTGCAGTCTACTATCTCAGCCAAAATGGAGGTAAACAATTTAAAAACTTGGTAGAAGAGGCTCCACAAATAGCCTCATTCTCAATGAGGGAAATGCCTCTCAGCAGTGTAAAAGACAAGGCTGAAGTATATGTGGCAACATTCAGCTAAAGTGCTAATTGGGTGATCTATCCTGGGCTCTTCTAGAGCTCTGTAGTATCAGAGATGCCAATCTTCAGCCAATTCTATTCATTCCGCGTACCAATAAGAAATGGCTGGATGTACTGAATACTGTAAAGGCTATGGCCCTGATACAATACCGTAGTACTGAAGACATGCTCCAGAAACTGCCCTACCCCTAATCAAACTATTACGTGCAGTTAGAATGCTGGCATCTACCTGATAAGGTTGAAAATCCCCAAGGTTTTGCTAAACACAAATCCAACCAGGCCAATTACTGCTCCATTGGTCTGCTCTGGACCATTAGTAAAATGATGGAAGGTGTCATTTAAGCAGCACTTTGCACAATAACCTGCTTGCTGATGCCTGGTTTCTGTTCCATTAGGACCACTGAGGTTCTGCCATAACTACAGCCTTGATTCAAACATGGATAAAAGAGCTAAGTTTTTAAGTTGTGTGAATAAGGATGTTTGTGAATGATTGTGCAATATTCAGCATATTTAAGACCCCTTAGATGCTGAAATAGTCATGTCCAAATGTAGCAAGACCTGAAAAATATATGGGATTGGAGTGAAAAGTGGCATGTAACATTTGTAATTCTTCTATTTCCAACAAGAGAATGTAGCCACACTCCCTTGAAGTTCAGTGGTAAAAATCTCTCAACGCCAGGTGCTCCGAAAGCTAGACTTCCAAATAAACTTGTTGAACTATAACTTGGTATTGTGATTTTTAACTTTATCCATGCCAGTCCAACACGGACACTTCCTCATCTTGAAGTTCAGTGGCATCGCTCTAACTGAATCCCATGTTTTCAACATCCTGGAGTTTACCATTGGTCATACAAAGTGGCTGCATGAGCATGTCAGGAGAGGCTGATTTATTTATTGTTGTCTATCTTGTTAGAATATAGCAAAATGTTGTATAGTGTTGCCACTCTTCACCATCCTAAAGAACATAAATAAAACCATAGAATATAAAGGCAGAAAAATGAAGAAATAGTGTCTATCTTTATGGTCCTTGTTAAGTGCTCTGTCATTGGGCTGGTGGCCAGATGAGTCCCCTTCTCTCTGCCACCGATGTAAAGTTGTCACTCTTTAGTACCAGCTTCCCTCTGCCCTCACTGGACTTTGCCAATGCAAATGCCACCAATGCTGCCAGGCACTGCACTGGCCTAAACTCTATTCCGCCTTTGCCATGAGACCACTTCAGGCCCATCTTGCAGATGTAGCCACTCCTGATGAAGTGGCGTCTAGTACCAGGTCTGAACTCCCCACCTCCACCACTTCCATGAAACTGCACTGGAAGCAGATGCCACTGGGAACCCTCACTGCCCCGAATCTCCTTTGCAGGGTCGAGTTGAGTCTCAGCTGCTAGGCCCATTCGCTGTTGCTGATATTGTTGCCATGAGCAAGCTCCCCACCAAGAGGCAAGTAAAATGGAGAACAAAGAAATGAAAAGGAAAAGTGAATGAGCTCCGGGCTCCGAAGTCCTACCTCCCTCACTACCTTAGCAGAATTAGGAAGTAACTAAGAATCCTGCAGTGAGAAATTCAGTTCCTGATTCCCCAAAGCTTGTTCACTATCCACAAGTCAGGAGTGTTATGGAACCTTCCTCACTTGCTTGGGCACTTATGTTCCAAGACCATTCGAGAATCTTGACACCATCGATGATAAAGCAGCTACATCCTCAAATATGTGTTCTCCACTGATGTTTATCAGCAGCATTGTGTACAAGCTGTTTTGCAGCAATTAATCAAACATCATTAGCACCTTCCAAACTCACTATCACTTCCAACTAGAAGGGCAAGGGCAGTGGATGCACCTGCAAGATCCCTTTCAAGCCTTTCACTTTCTAACTTAGAAATGAAATATATCTGTTTCTTCAGTGTCACTGGGTCAAAATCCTGAAGCGCTCCCTTTCTAACAGCATTGTGGATCTACTTGCACATAGACTGCAGCAGTTGAGAAGGCAGCTCATCAACTTCTCAAGGGCAGCTAGGAATGGGTGATAAATATTGGCTAGCCTGTGGTGAGCCTTTTAAAAAGCTCCTATTTAAAATCCTCATTCTCCAGCTCAGGGTTTGTTTTTAATTTATGGTATGCATACTTTTATTGCTCCCCTCTCTCATTGCCAGGAAGGTAGTTAGGTATCAGTCACATTTGAGAGTCTGGGGTAATGCAAGTCAGTGTTGAAACTTTATTGCTGGAACAGCACAGCAGGTCAGGCAGCATCCAGGGAACAGGAGATTCGACGTTTCGGGCACAGGCCCTTCTTCAGGCCCTTCTCATTCCTGAAGAAGGGCCTGTGCCCGAAACGTCGAATCTCCTGTTCCCTGGATGCTGCCTGACCTGCTGTGCTGTTCCAGCAATAAAGTTTCAACTTTGATCTCCAGCATCTGCAGACCTCACTTTCTCCTCGGTAATGCAAGTCAGCCTGGGTAAGGATGGCAGATATCCTTCCCTCGGGGGCATGATTGCGTCTGATGGGGATTTTATGACTATCAGTAGTAGTTCATTGTCACCATTAGACTAGTTTTTTTTTTTATTTCAAATTTAACCTACTGCAGTGGGATTTGGATCCATGTTTATATTAACTTGGATTATGAGCCCAGTGACATTACCACAAAACCACTACAAACCATCGCAGCTGAATTCTTTCTGCTATTGTAACTTCATTTTTAGGATTAGAAGTTGTCAGTGTCCTACGTGACAAAGGATGGGAATGTGGGTTGTGATGGAGGAAAACCTGTGTAAGTGAATGGGGACCATGTTAGAGCATGGTCACACGAATTTGGAAACCATCTGTGATTGCCACCTACCACTTCAGCTGATGAAGACCCCAAGATAAATGAACAGATTTAGGCTTTTTGACCCAACAAATCTGCTTTACCATTTGATCATGGTTGATTTGTTTCTCAACTGCATTCTCCTGTCTTCTCCCAGTAACCCTTGATCTTCTTCCTAGCCTTGAATACACTCAATTACTTTGCTTCCACAGCCTTCTGCAGAAGTGAGATCTGCAGATTCACCACCCTCTGCCTTAAGAAATTCCTCATGTCTGTTCTAATGCATCATCCCTTTACTGAGGCTGTGCCCTTGAGTCCTAATCCGTTGTCAAAATCTCTTTAAATATATCCCCTCTATCCAGGACTGTCAGTATTTTGGAAGTTTCAATCGGATCCACCTCATCCTTCTAAACTTCAAATGTAGGAGAAAGTGAGGACTGCAGATGCTGGAGATCAGATATGGAAAAGCGCAGCAAGTCAGGCAGCATCCAAGGACCAGGAGAATCGACGTTTCGGGCATGAGCATTTCCTGAAGAAGGGCTCATGCCCGAAACATCGATTCTCCTGCTCCTTGGATGCTGCCTGACCTGCTGCGCAAACTCCAAATGTAGTCCAAGAGTCCTCAACTGATCCTGATATGACAAGCCCTTCGTCACTAGGATCATTCATATAAAGCTCCTTTTGCCCCTCCAAGGTCAGCACCTCTTTAGAAACATCATCCAAAACCGCTGACAATATTGCAAGTGTAGTCTGCCCAGAGTCTCGGCCTCAACAGTACATCTTGTCTGGTATTCTAGCTCTTGAAATGAATGCTAACATTGCATTTGCCTTCCTACCTGCTAACTATTCCTGTGTGTTAACCTTAAGAGAATACTGAACTAGGTGATAAGGTGCTGCTAAAAGGTTAGTTCACAAGGTTGGCTCATAGAGGTTTAAGGGTAATTTATTAGCTTGGTTGGTGTCTGGTTGACAGACAGAAGACCGAGTCAGGATAAGTGGACTTTTCTTGCCATCCAGAAAAAAAGTAACTACTAGGTGCTACGTGGTTCACCTCTTGGACCCCAGCTATTATTAATGACTTGGATTCTCATTAACAGGGGTAGAAGGCTCTATAGCTAAATTTGTGGATGACACCAAAATAGGTGGGACGGTTGTCATATACATGAACTTTAGTAAGGTGTTTGATAAGGTTCCTTATGGTAGACTAATGGAGAAAGTGAAGTCACATGGTGCCAAAAGAGAAAATGCTGGAAAATCTCAACAGGTCTGGCAGCATTGTGTCGGGTATTCTAGCTAGGTGGATTAAAAAAAACTGGTTGAGCAGCAGGAGACAGTGGTAGTTGAAGGGAGTTTCTCGAAGTGGAGAAAGGTGACCAGTGGTGTTCCACAGGGGTCAGTGTTGGGTCCACTGTTGTTTGTAATATACATAAATGATCTGGAAGAGGGCACTGTTGGTATGATCAGCAAGTTTGCAGATGACACGAAGATTGGTGGAGTAGCAGAAAGCATAAGGGACTGTCAGAGAATACAGGCAGATATAGATAGACTGGAGAGTTGGGCTGAAAAGTGGCAGATGGTTCTCAATCCAGACAAATGTGAGGTGATGTATTTAGGCAAGACTAATTCTAGAGCGAATTATACACTGAACGGAAGAGCCTTGGGAAAAGTTGATGGGCAGAGAGATCAGGGAGTGCAGGTCCATTGTACCCTGAAGGTTGCTGCACGGGTGGATGGAGTGGTCAAGAAGGTATATAGTATGCTTGCCTTCATTGGACAGGGTATTGAGCATAAGAGCTGGCAAGTCATGTTAAAATTGTACAGGACATTGGTTCGGCTGCATTTAGAATACTGTATACAGTTCTGGTTGCTACATTACCAAAAGGATGTGGACGTTTTGGAGAGGCTGCAGAGAAGGTTTACGAGGATGTTGCCTGGTATGGAAGGTGCTAGCTATGAAGAGAGGTTGAGTAGGTTAGGTTTGTTTTCATTAGAAAAAAGGAGATTGAGGGGGGACCTGATTGAGGTTTACAAAATCATGAAGGGTATAGACAGGATGGATAGAGACAAGCTTTTTCCCAGGGTGAAGGATTCAATAGCAAGAGGTCAAGCTTTCAAGGTGAGAGGTGGAAAGCTAAAGGGGGATACACACGGCAAGTACTTCATACAGAGGGTGGTGGGAGTTTGGAATGCGTTGCCAGCAGAGGTGGTAGAGGCAGGCACAATAGATTCATTTAAGATGCGTCTGGACAGATGCATGAGTAGGTGGGGAGCAGAGGGATACAGAACCTTAAGAATTGACCGATCGATTTAGAGAGTACATTTGGATAGGCTCAGGCTTGGAGGGCCGAAGTGCCTGTTCCTGGGCTGTAAAATTTCTTTGTTCCTTGTAAGTTGCAATGAGGAAATAAGAACCTTATAAATGGATATGGATTAGATTAGATCCCTTACAGTATGGAAACAGACCCTTCACCCCAGCAAGTCCATACCGCACCTCCAAAGAGTAACCCACCCAGACCCAATCCCCTACCCTATATTTACTCCTGACTAATGCACCTAACACTACGGGCAATTTAGCTTGGCCAATTTGCCTAACCTGGATTGTGGGAGGAAACCGGAGCACCCGGACGAAACCCATAGGGAGAATGTGCAAACTCCACACAGACTGTTGCCCATGGCAGGTATCGAACCCGGGTTCCTGGTGCTGTGAGACAGCAGTGCTAACTACTGTGCCACCGTGTCGCCTCCGGTTAGGAGAATGGGCCTAAATGTGGTAGATGGAGTTCCACTTGGATAAGTGTGAGGTCTTGCATATTGATTGGAAAAAATGGAAAGGTGAGCTATTATCTAAATGGGGAGAGACTTTGGGGTGCTCCAATGCAGAGGGATCTGGGTGTCCTCGTTCATAAGTTACAGCGAACTAGCATGCAGGTACAGCAGGTAATAAGGCAAATGAAATGTTGGCTTTTGTAGCTAAAGGAACAGAATATAAATGTAAGGAAGTATTGTTGCAGTTAGACAAGGCATTGGTGAAACTACACCTGGAGTATTGTGGACAGGCTTGGTCCCTTGATTTGAGGAAAGATGTAGTGGCATTGGAGGCAGTTCAGAGGAGGTTCCCTAGATCTATCCCAAAGATGAGGATTTTTCATATGAACAGAGATTGAACAGTTCAGGCCTTTACTCTCTGGAATTTAGAAGAATGAGGGGAGATCAAATTGAGGTATTCAAGATAATAAAAGGTTAGAATTGTAGCTCAGGTTGAGATTCCGGGTGTAGGTTTGCGTGCTGAGCTGGAAGGTTCATTTTCAGGCGTTTTGATACCATATTAGGTAACATCTTCAGTGAGTTCCCGGATGAAGCCTGGTGGTATAGCCCGCTTTCTGTTTATATGTTTGGGTTTCCTTATGTTGGTGATGTCATTTCCTGTTCTTTTTCTCAGGGGATGGTAAATGGGATCCAAGTTGATGTTTGCTGACAGAATTCCGGTTGGAGTGCCATGCTTCAAGGAATTCTCATACATCTCTCTGTTCGGCTCATCCTAGGATGGACGTGTTTTCCAAGTGGAAGTGGTGTCCTTCCTCATCCATATGTAAGGATACTAGTGAGAGTGGGTCATGTCTTTTTGTGACTAGTTGATATTCATGTACCCTGGTGGCTAGCTTTCTGCCTGTTTGTTCAATGTAGTGTATGTTACAGTTCTTGCACGGTATTTTGTAAATGACATTAGTTTTGCTTGTTGTCTGTGTAGGATCTTTCAAGTTAATTAGCTGCTGTTTTAGTGGGTTTGTGGGCTACCATGATGCCAAAGGATCTGAGTAGTTTAGAAGTCATTTCAGAGATGTCTTTGATGTAGGGGAGAATGGCTAAGTTTTCTGGATGTGTTTTTTTCTGCTTGTTTGGGTTTGTTGCTCAGAAATCAGCAGACTGTGTTCCTTGGGTACCCGTTCTTTTTGATTGCTTCTGTAGTTCAGTATTTGGTTCAATCATCCCAACATCCACAAACCAAGCTGCATTAGAACATTATTTCAGTGAACCACCACACACTGCAGTGCAGAGGAACTATGCAGAGAAGAGGAAAATCACCTATACAGTGTATTTAAAAAGAACGAGTACCTAATAAACACAGTCCGCTGATTGCTCAGCAACAAACCCAAACAAGCAGACAAACAGCGTCCAGAAACCCTAGCCACTCTCCCCCTACATCAAAGATATCTCAGAAATGACTGCCAGACCACTAAAACAGCAGCTAATTAACTTGAAAGACCCTTTTACAGACAACAAGCAATACTGTCATTTACAAAATACCTTGCAAGAACTGTAACAAATACTACACTGGACAAACAGGCAGAAAACTAGCCACCAGGATACATGAACATCAACTAGGCACAAAAACATTACCCATTCTGTCTAGTATCCTTTATATGGATGAGGAAGGACACCACTCCGACTGGGATAATACGTCCATCATAGGACAAGCCACACGGAGACACACACAAGAATTCCTAGAAGCATGGCATTCGACAAACTCTACAAACACATTGACTTGGGTTCCATTTACCACCCACTGAGAAAAGAACAGGAAATTGTCACCAACCCAAGGAAACCCAAACTTAGCGCACTATATCACCAGTGCTTCATCTGGAGGCTCACTGAGCATGTTACCTAGTATGATGATGAAACATGTCAGGCATGACCTTGACAAAGCTCTGTTGACTCAACCCTATTTTTACCATGTACTGTTCTCTCATCCTTAATAATGGATTGTAAAATTTTACCAATGACTCGGGTCAGGCTAATCAGCCTATAACTTCTGCTTCCATCTCTTTTTAACATTTTCCTCCGGGACCCTCCCTGACTCCACTGATTCATGAAAGATCATCATTAGTGTTTGCACAATCTCCTCCGTTATCCCCTTTAGAACTCTGGGGTGTAGTCAATCTGCTCTGGGTAATTTAACCACCTTCAGACCTTTCAGCTTCCCCTGCACCTTCTCAGTAATGATCACTGTATTCACCTCTGCCCCCAACGCAAGTTCTGATATGTTACTGAAGTCTTTCACCATGAAGTTCCATAGGATCTGTTCTGTTCCTGCCAGTTTTTGTTTCCCTTTACTACTTCTCCAGCCTCATTTTCCAGTGGTCCAATTCTGTTCTTGCCTCTTTCCTTTTTACATGCAGCAAGGTTTTTGTTAAGCAGCACCTATGGGAACTGAAATGTGCCGGTTGATCAATAGCTTCACGTAATGTAAGAACACAGATAATAGAAATGTAGCACAGAAGGTGTACACATCGCTGTAATACTTTATTTACAACATAAATCACTTGAGTAATAATGCAACTTTTCCTCTATATAAAACTTAGCAGCGCACTCATCTTTAACTGACTACTCAGAAATTGCTATAATACTAAACTTGCACTGTTTCAGGTATATAATTTTTGACAGTTTATGGAAAGTGCTGATCCATAAGAGAGTTAAAACAAAATTTGCTGTGTTTTTTTTTTAAAAAAAAAGGTTCTTGCAATTGTTTTGTAATACGAGCTACCTTACTTTCCTATTTCATCTTCTTTCCCCTTGCTTTTTTTTTAGTTATCCTCTGGTTTTAAAAGCTTCCCAAACCTCTGGCTTCCCACAATTACTCACCATATTTACATTTTCTTTTGCTTTTGTGCCGTGCCTAACCTCCCTTGATTGCCATGTCCTCGACATACGTTTCTTCTTCCTTGATGAATTTCTGCTGTGCCTGCCGAATTACCCCAGCAACCCCTACCATTATTGCTGTACTGTCTTCCCTTTCTCCTTTCAAACAACTCTAGTCAGCTTGTCCCTCATGTCTTTTAAGTAAAGGTAAGTATATGATACCTTTTAAATTTGATTCCAGCTTCTACATCAAACTTCAGGGTGAATTCTATCATGTTATGGTTGCTGCCCCCAAGGTGCTCCCTCACCTTAAATTCTCTAATCAAGTCTGCTTCATTACACATCACCAAATCTAAAGTTCCCTGTTCTCCAGTGGGCTCTATCGGAGGCTGCTCAGAAAAACCATCTTGTAGACTTTCCATGAGTTCCTTCTCTTGCGATCCACTATCAACTTGATTTTCTCAGTCCATCTGCATATTGAAGTTTCCCATGATTATTGCCTTTCTGACATCCTTTTCTATCTCCTGATTTGTTTTCTACCCCACATCCTGACTACTGCTCAGGGACCTGTATATTACTACTTCCGGGACATTTTTTCCTTTGCGATTCCTCAACTCTACCCATACGATTCTACACCTTCTTACTCTATTACTTGTCGCAATTGACTTAGTACGAAGTGAAATTATCAAGATAACCTCGTCCACTCGGTCCATCTGCCTGTTATTTCGATAAGAAATGTACCCTTGGATGTTTAATTCTGGACTCTGTCCCCCTTGTAGCCACCTCTCCTGATACCCACAACATTGTACCTGCCAGTTTCAATCTGCTGAACCGAAACTCCTCAATGTTGAATACCAGTTGGAGGAAGCCATGAGAGTAGTAAGGGCACAGGATATACTCTGCATGAGGGACTTCAATGTCCAACATGAAGAGAGAATCTGTGGCATTGGTAAAGAGCCAAACAGATGCTGAACTGGGTCTGTGGCAAGTGGCGAGGGAACCAATGAAGGAAAGATTTACTTGACTGCATCCTTGCCAGGCATACCTGTTCAAATGCTTCTGTCCATGACCGTAACTATAAGAGTGACTACAGCATAGTATTTGTGGAAACAAAGCTTGTTTTCCAATACCATTTTGTTGTGTGACACTATACCATTGTGCTAAATGCCACAGACTTGCAAAAACTTCTGTGAGGTGCTGTGGGCCATCAGAAATTGAATTTGATTGCACATGTAATGTCCTGGCCAACATATTTTCTAGTCTACCTCTCTTATCAAGCCAGGAGTTCAAACCTGTTTCAATGAAGTGTTTGAGAGGGCATACCTAAAAAGTAGGTGCCAACATACAACGTGGGATTGATTGCATGCCAAACAATAGGAACAGCGTGCACTCAACAGGATTAAGCAATCTCCCAACAAATGGATTAGATCCAAGCTCTGCAGGCCTCCCGTATCCAGTTGTAAATGGTGGTGGACAATTAAACAACAAACAAGACATGGAGACTCCACAGATCTATCAATCCTCAATTCTAGGGGTACCAGCAGATAGGTGCAAAACACAAGACTGAAGTACTTGCATTTTTCAGCCAGAGTGCCATGTGGATGGTGTAGCTCTGCCTCTTCCTGCGGTCCCAATCGTTACAGATGCCAGGCTTCAACTAATTCAATTCACTCCATGTGAAATCAAGAAATGGTTGAAGTCCCTGGAGACTACAAAGGCTTTTAAGCACTGGCAACATTCCAGCAGTAATACTGAAGCACATACTCTAGGACTGGCTGTGCCTGTGCCAAGGTTTTCCAGAAATCTGCAATGCTGGCATTTACTGACTGCTACTGGTTGCTAAGTAGTTTCACTTATTTGGGTCAGTGTCAGATGTTAGCAATGGTGCCTGTCCTGTCAGTGTCCATAAACAGCCTTGCTGGCATTTTCGTCCGTGATTCAGTATTCAAGTACTATTGCCACATCAGGTATCCCTCGTATTTTACCAGAAACTGTTCACTTTCCAGGGTCAAGCAGAAGGTCAAAGTACTTCTGAAGCCTTTGGCAGTCAGTTTGAGGAATTGAATGAAGTATATTTAAGGGAGTGGTGGGATCTGGTATATAGTGGCTTCTAAGTTTCTGCATTAGGCATCCCAGTTGCCCTGCCAAGGACTTTGGCAATGTTTTGGCTTTCAGTTTATGGATAGTTGCTCATTAACAATGTTGTGAGGCTTGGGTGATGTTGGAATAGGCAAAGATGGTCAACACAGCTATTGTTGCTGTGAGTCAGGAATGGTCCTCAGACCTTCCAAATGTATGACTACAGGCTCCTTTTGTATCATACTCAAGTTTTTGGTTATATTGGTGCTGATGTCTTTGAAATTATCAATGTAGATAGATGTGCTTCAAATTGTAACACAATGTTAGGCCATAATTCATTTGATAGCTTGTAGACATTTGTAATGGTCAACTTGTATCTATTGGTGGAGACAGGGTAGGAGTCATCTGGTTTTTTTTAAAATTTCTTCAATATCTTTGAAGCATTTTTTTGGGTGTGGTTAGACAATATGTATTTTTTTCTTTATGGTGAGTTAGTATGAGATTGTGGGCTTGATAGCAGGAGTAGCCTGCATGGTGGGTTTGCTGCCAGAAGGCGAAGTCCTTAACACTTTGCCCAGAAGAGGCCTTCGTTGTTAAGAAGGTACATTCTTGCCAGTCCCAGTTCTTAACTTTTACTAAGATATGTTTTAACTACTGAGAAGTGACTGGCATTTGGTTATTTTCTTTCCAGCATCCGTTCCTAACTGTTGAAGTTGGAAAGTTTACGCCAGAGAAGCTCCACTTGACTGGTTTCTTAAGATGAGGAGGTCATTGAAAAAAGATTGGGCTTTTTTATACTCATTAGAATTTAGAAGAATGAGGTGATCTTTGTGAACTTTATAGGGTATCTTAGTGGAGGCCTGAGAGGGTGTTCTAAGGCGATTTTTTTTTTTTTTTTTCTTGTGGGTAGTCTAGAACTGAGGAATACTGTTTTGAAATAAAATAGTGATAGAACATTACAGTGCAGTACCGGCCTTTCAGCCCTCTGTTGCACTGACGTGTAGAGCCAATCTGAAGCCCATCTACCCTACGCTCCTTCCATTCTCGTTGATATGCCTATCCAATGATCATTTAAATTCCCTTTAAAGTTGGTGAGTCTGCTACTATTGCAGGCAGTGCATTCCACACCCATACTACTGAGTAAAGAAACTACCTCTGACATCTGTCCTAGATCTATCACCCCTCAATTTAAAGCTACATCCCCTCGTGCTAGGCATCGCCATTAGAGGAAAAAGGCGCTCATTGTTCAACCTATCTAACCTTCTGATCATCTTACGTCTCAATTAAGTCACCTTTCAACCTTCTCTCGAATGAAAACAGCCTCCAGTCTCTCAGCCTTTCTTCGTAAGACCGTCCCTCCATAGCAGGCAGCATCCTAGTAAATCTCTGAACCCTTTCCAAAGCTTCCACATCCTTCCTATAATGCGGTGACTAGATTGGTGCAGCCACTTTTGGAGTACTGCATACAGAGTTTTGTACAACTGCAACATGACCTCATGGTTCTGAAACTCGATCCCTCTACCAGCAAAAGCTAACACCATATGCCTTCTTAACAACCTTATCAATCTGGGTAGCAACTTTCAGAGATCTATGTACCTGCACACAAAGATCTCTCTGCTCATCTACACTTCCAAGAATGATGACATAAATATCAAAGGCACGGCAATCTCCTCCCTGGCTTCCCAGAGGATCCTAGGATAAAGTCCATCCGGCTCAGGGGACTTACCTATTTTTTACACTTTGCAGATTTCCTAACACCACCACCTTATGCACATCAATCCCATCTAATCTAGTAGCATGATCTCCCAGTTTTGAAATGGAAAGAATTTGGAGTTAATCTGTGGAACTATCCATTTATAGTGACTAAATTTTATACGCATTTTGAATTGTGCTGTTTGGATGTGTTATTGCACACCTCCATAGCAGTTAGGGCTTGAACGTGGACTTTCTGGCCTAAAGACAGGGCCGTTAATACTGTACCACAGAAGTCCTTGACTCACTTCCTCCCCGGTCGTGCTGCTCGCTTGATTGAATTTCAGCAGTCAAAACATTGGAGTACTTTATTCTGCTGTCCAACATACTGCAGATTGCATTACTCTCCCAATTCTTTATTATTTCCTTTTAAACAAGCAGTGCATGGAAAGATTTCTGATTATAGAACATAGAACATAGAAGAATACAGCGCAGTACAGGCCCTTGGGCCCTCGATGTTGCGCCGATCCAAGCCCACCTAAACTACACTAACCCACTATCCTCCATATACCTATCCAATGCCCTCTTAAATGCCCATAAAGAGGGAGAGTCCACCACTGTTACTGGCAGGGCATTCCATGAACTAACGACTCGCTGAGTGAAGAACCTACCCCTAACATCAGTCCTATATCTACCCCCCCTTAATTTAAAGCTATGCCCCCTTGTAATACCCGACTCAATACGCGGGAAAAGGTTCATACTGTCGACCCTATCTAACCCCCTAATCATCTTGTACACCTCAATCAAGTCACCCCTAAACCTTCTTTTCTCTAGTGAAAACAGCCCCAAGTGCCTCAGTCTTTCCTCATACGATTTTCCTTCCATACCAGGCAACATCCTGGTAAACCTCCTCTGCACCCGTTCCAATGCCTCCACATCCTTCCTATAGTATGGCGACCAAAACTGCACACAATATTCCAGATGCGGCCGTACCAGAGTCTTATACAACTGCATCATGACCTCAGGACTCCGGAACTCAATTCCTCTACCAATAAAAGCCAGTACGCCATATGCCTTCCTCACCGCACTATTTACCTGGGTGGCAACTTTCAGAGATCTGTGTACATGGACACCAAGATCCCTCTGCTCATCCACACTACCAAGTATCCGACCATTAGCCCAGTACCCCATCTTTTTGTTATTCTTCCCAAAGTGAATCACCTCGCACTTAGCTACATTGAATTCCATCTGCCACCTTTCTGCCCAGCTCTGCAGCTTCTCTATATCCTGCTGTAACCTGCCACATGCTTCCTCATTGTCAACAACTCCTCCGACTTTCGTATCATCCGCAAACTTGCTCACCCAACCTTCTAACCCCTCTTCCAGGTCATTTATAAAAATGACAAACAGCAATGGTCCCAAAACAGATCCTTGCGGAACACCGCTAGTGACGGCACTCCTTGAAGAAACTTTGCCATCAACTACTACCCTCTGTCTTCTTCCATCCAGCCAATTCCTAATCCAAACCTCCAACTCACCCTCAATGCCATATCTCCGTATTTTCTGCAGTAGCCTACCATGGGGAACCTTATCAAACGCCTTACTAAAATCCATATATACCACATCTACCGCCTTCCCCTCATCAACCTCCTTCGTCACCTTTTCAAAGAATTCAATAAGGTTTGTGAGGCACGACTTGCCCTTCACAAAACCATGCTGACTATCCTTGATCACATTATTCCTATCCAGATGTGCATAAATCCTATCCCTTACAATTCTCTCTAAGACTTTGCCCACAACAGAAGTGAGACTCACCGGCCTATAGTTACTAGGGCTATCCCTACTCCCCTTTTTGAACAAGGGAACCACATTTGCTATCCTCCAGTCTTCTGGGACTACTCCTGTAGACAAAGAGGACATAAAAATCAAGGCCAATGGCTCTGCAATCTCCTCCCTTGCTTCCCAGAGAATCCTAGGATAAATGCCATCAGGCCCAGGGGACTTATCTATTTTCACCTTTTCCAGGATTTCCAACACCTCTTCTCTACATACCTCAAAGCCATCCATTCTACTTATTTGTGCCTCAGTATTCTCATCGACAACAATGCCCTGTTCCTGAGTGAATACTGAAGAAAAGTATTCATTCAGTGTCTCCCCAATCTCTTCCGCCTCCACACGCAACTTCCCCCTACTATCCTTGACTGGACCTATTCCTACCCTAGTCATTCTTTTATTCCTAACATACCTATAGAAAGCCTTAGGGTTTTCCCTAATCCTATCTACTAAGGACCTTTCATGTCCCCTCCTTGCTGCTTTTAGCTCTCTCTTCAGGTCCTTCCTGGCTACCCTATAACTCTCAATCGCCCCAATTGAACCTTCACGTCTCATCTTGAGATAGGCCGCCCTCTTCCATTTAACAAGGGATTCCAATTCCTTATTAAACCACGGCTCCCTCGCACGACCCTTTCCTTCCTGCCTGACAGGTACATAATTATCAAGGACACTCAATAGTTGCCCCTTGAACAAGTTCCACATATCATTTACACTCTTGCCTTGGAGTCTACTTTTCCAAGCCACACATCCTAAGTCATGCCTCACCGCATCATAATTTCCCTTACCCCAGCTATAATTCTTGCCCTGTAGTACACACTTATCCCTCTCCATCACGAGTGTAAAAATCACCGAATTATGGTCACTATCCCCAAAGTGCTCACCTACCTCTAATTCTAACACCTGGCCTGGTTCGTTACCCAGAACCAAATCCAGTATGGCCTCACCTCTTGTTGGCCTGTCTACATATTGTGTCAGGAAACTCTCCTGCACACATTGAACAAACACTGACCCATCTAACGAACTTGAGCTATAGCTTTCCCAATCAATATCAGGAAAGTTAAAGTCCCCCATAACAACCACCCTATTACTGTCACTCATCTCCTGAATCACCTTCCCAATCCTTTCTTCAATGATTCTAGGACTATTAGGAGGCCTGTAAAAGACTCCTAACAGGGTGACCTCACCTTTCCTATTCCTAACCTCAGCCCAAACTACCTCAG
Organism: Chiloscyllium plagiosum; assembly: GCF_037043375.1. NCBI lineage: Eukaryota > Metazoa > Chordata > Chondrichthyes > Orectolobiformes > Hemiscylliidae > Chiloscyllium > Chiloscyllium plagiosum. The sequence goes on from NW_028270146.1 coordinate 39,918,426, forward strand.
ATGGCAAGTCCTCATCCATCGTCCTTTCCACCACTGTAATACTATCTTTGACAAGCAATGCCACATCTCCCCCTCTTTTACCCCCACCTCTGACCCTACTAAAACATTTAAATCCCGGAACCTGCAACAGCCAATCCTGTCCCTGTTCTAGCCATGTCTCCGTAATAGCCACAACATCGAAGTCCCAGGTACCAACCAACGCTGCAAGTTCACCTACCTTATTTCGTATACTTCTTGCATTGAAGTATACACACTTCAAGCCACTTCCCTGTTTACAGGCACCCTCCTTGGAAATTGATGCCATGTTCCTAACCTCCCTACACTCCAGGCCCTGCACCCTGAAGCTACAATCTGGGTTCCCATGCCCCTGCCGAGTTAGTTTAAACCCCCCCCAAGAGCACTAGCAAACCTCCCCCCAAGGATACTGGTTCCCCTCAGGTTCAGGTGTAGACCATCCTGTTTATAGAGGTCCCACCGTCCCCAGAAAGAACCCCAGTTGTCTGGGGTTAGATTAGATCTGCTATGTGGCATGAAGTTGTCTAATGTGCTATGTCAAATTTCTTAGTAAGGGAGCATACTTGTGTCAAATAAAATATATCTTTTTAAAGCTGAATGGCAGGTGGTGTGGTTTATGCAAACTTGTATAATTCAAATAACAGCACCAGCTCCAGTCATCTTGTACCAAAAGGCTTTCGTACACATTTGAATGACCTTTGTGCTCCCACTATTCTGTGCACCTCGGCCACAATGTCTAGCTTGTTTATTTTAGCAGGTTCAAGGTTTTAGACCATAGTTGTTTAAGACTGGAAGTCCTAAATCTAAATAAAGGAAACCATGATAAGATGTATGAGCTGGCTACAATAAATTAAAGAAAGTTACTTAAAGGGATAGGCAATTGCAAGCATGTAAAATGCATGTAGGAAGCGTAACAATTGTTTATTTCTATCAGCGCAAGAAAAATGGCCCAACCGTGGCTACCAAGCAAAATGAGGCATACTATTAGATCCAAAGAAGGAGCTGACAAAGTGACCAAACAAAGCAGCAAACCAGCAACCAAGGACAAGAGGATAGATTAAGAGGTGGAAAATAGAGTATTTGTATGCTTGCAGGGAATATGTCGATAGAAGCTTTTACAATAATGAAGAGAACAAGATTACTGAAGACAAATGTCGACCCCTTACTGTCAGAAATCGAGCAAGTTATAATGGGGAGCAAAGAGATGAGCCTAATTAAATGCATATTTTCATTTCCTCTTCAGGGAGGAGACATAACTTCACAAAAATGTTGGGAATGTAGGGTCTTGTGAAAGGGAGGAACTGTAGGAAATCAGTGTTGGGAGAAGTTTGGCTTAAAGGCTGATTAACTCCCTAGGGCCCAATGATCCCCATCTAGAGTACTGGAAGAAATGGCCCTAGAAATAGTATGGATGCTTTGAATCTTTCAAAATTTTATAGACTGTGGAACAGTTCTTACAGCTACCCTTGAAGCTGTAATGTAACTCCACTTTTTTGTTTCTAAAACAAAAAGGAAGTAAAGAGAAAACAGGGAATACAGACCAATTAAGATTGACATCAGTGGTAAGGAAAATGCTGGAGTTCATTATAAAAGATTTACTAGCCGTCCGCTTGGAAAGCAGTAACAGGACTGGACAATCAGCATGGATTTATAAAAGAGAATTTTGAGGCTCTAATTAGTAGAATTGATTAAAGGGAAGCCAGTGGTTGCGGTTTACTTAGCCTTTCAGAAGGCTTTCGGTTAAGGTCCCTCATAAGAGATTAGCATGTAAAGTTAAAGCTCTGGTTTGGGTTACTGTACTGATGTGGTTAGAAAACTAGTTGAAAGACAGGAAACAGTAGAAATAAATGGATCACTTTCTCAGTGGCAGGCAGCGACTAGTAGGGTACCACAGCAATTAGTGCTTGGGACCCCAGCTATTCACTATATATTGATGATTTTAGATGTGGGAACGAAATGTAATATCTCTCAAGTTTGCAGGGAGGCACAAGGCTGTATTGGGAGGTTTAAGTGAGGAGGATGCAGACACACTTAACTGTGATTTGGGTAAGTTTTAATGAGTATAATGGTAGATGAAATATCTGGATGAATGATATTAACCACTTTGGTAACAAAAACAGGAAAGCAGATTATTATCTGTCAATAAATTGGGCAAAGGGGAGGTGTAGTAAGACCTGGGTGTCCTTGTACACCAGTAGCTGAAAGTAAGCATGCAGGTATAGCAGGTGGTGAAGAAGGCAAATTGTATCTTGACTCTCCGAATGGGATGTTTCAAATGGAGCAGCAATGATGTCTCACTGCAATTGTTCAGAACCTTGGTGGGAACACATTGAGAATATTTACAGTTTTCTTCCTTTTATCTGAGGGAAAAATGTTTTGGCTTTGAAGATGGTGTGGCAGGTTTAGCAAACTGGTTTTTGGGGTGGCAGGACTGATATAGGAAGAGGGAGACCAGTTAGGACTTTATTTATTGGAGTTTAGGAGAATGAGGGGGATCTCTTAGAAACCTATAAGTGCTTTATGGGACTATATATGTAAGTGCAGGAAAGATGATCCTTAAAACCAGACAGTCCAGAACAGGGGTCACAGTCTAAGGATATGCTTTAGACTGTTCAAGGCTGCAATGAGGAATATCTTCACCCAGAAGGTGGTGAGTCTGTGGTATTCTGTCACAGAAAGCAGTTGAGGCCAAGACATTACCCATAGTCATACAGCTGTAATCCATGGAAACAGATCCTTCAATACAATCTGTCCATGCTGATCAGATATCCTAAATTAATCTAGTCCCATTAGCCAGTATTTAGCCCATATTCCTCAATCCTTCCTACTCATAGAGCCATCGAAGTGCCTCTGGCAGCTTCCTCCGGCAGCTCATTCCAGATACGTACCACCCTCTGCATGAAGAAGTTGCTCCCTCGGTTCCCTTCAAATCTTACCCCTCTCACCTTAAACCTATGCCCTCTAGTTTTGGACTCCCCCACCCTGAGGAAAAGACCTTTTGCTATTCGATCCATGGTCCTGATTTTTATAAACCTCTATAAGGGCACCCCTCAGCAACCGATGCTGCAGGGAAAAATAGCCCCAGCCTATTTAGCCTCTTCTTATAGCTCAAACCCTCCAACTCTGGCAATATCCTTAAATCTTTTCTGAACCTTTTCAAATTTCACAACATCCTTCCTAAAGCAGGGATACCAGAATTGGACAAGTATTCCAAAAAGTGGCCTTGTATAGGTGCAATGTGACCTTCCAACTCCTATACTCAATGCACCGACCAATAAAGCATACCAAATGCTGCCTTCACTGTCCTGTTGACCTGGGACTCTACTTTCATGGAGCTATGAACCTGTACTCCAGGGTCTCCTGGATCTTGTTTTGGGAAATGAGCCCAGCTAGCTGAGAGAAATTTCGGTGGGAGAACATTTCAGGAGTAGTGACCATCATAATGAGAGTTTTCAGATGTTTCTGGATCTAGATAACAGCAGTCCTCGGGTGAAGGTATTAACTTGGCGGAAGGCGAACAACAACAATATTAGGCAGCCTGACATCTGTGGTGGGCAAGTTGTTGGAGGGAATCCTGAGGGACAGGATGTACATGTATTTGGCAAGGCATAGTCAGCATGGCTTTGTCCGTGGGAAATCATCTTTCACCTACTTGATTGAGTTTTTGAAGACTTAACAAAGAGGGTAGAGCGTTGATGTGATCTGTATGGACTTCAGTAAGGCATTTGACAAGGTTAGCAAAGTTAGATCTCATGGCATACAAGGAGGACAAGCTATTTGAATACAGAACTGGTTCAAAGGTAGATACCTTGGGTGGTGGTGGAGGGTTGTTTTTCAGACTGGAGGCCTGTGACCAGTGGAGTGCCATTAGGATCAGTAGTGGGTCCACTACTTTTGGTCATTTACATAAATGATTTGGATGTAAACACAGGAGATATAGTTAATAAGTTTGCAGATGACACCAAAATTGGAGATATAGTGGACAGTGAAGAAGGCTATCTCGAGAGTACAACGGGATCTTGATCAGATGGGCCAATGGTCTGAGGAGTGGCAGGTGGTGATTAATTTAGATAAATGTGAGGTTCTGTATTTTGGAAAAGCAAATCAGAATATCAGAATAGAACTTGTACACTTAATGATAGAGTCCTCTGTAGTGTTGCTGAACGAAGAGACCTTGGGAGTGCAAGTCCATTATTCCTTGAAAGTAGAGCCTCCGGTAGGATAGTGAAGATGGCGTTTAGTGTGCTTTCCTTTATTGGTGAGAGCATTGAGTATAGGAGGTAATGTTGCAGCTATAAAGGACATTGGTTCGGCCACTTTTGGAATATTGCGTGCAGTTCTGGACTCCTTCCTATTGGAAGTTCAGAAAAGATTTGCAAGGATGTTGCCAGGGTTGGAGGGTTTGAGCTATACAGAGAGGCTGAAAAAGCTGGGGCTGTTTTCCCTGTAGCATTAGAGGTTGAGGGGTGACCTTATCCATGCCCCTTATGATTTTATAAACCTCTAAGATAAATAGACAAGGTTTTTCCCTTGGGTTGGAGAGTCCAGAGCTAGAGAGGTATAGGTTTGGGGTATGAAGGGAAAGATATAAAAGGGACCCAAGGGGCAACTATTTGACCCAGAGGGTGGTGTGTGTATAGAATGAGCTGCCAGAGGAAGTGGTGGAGACTGGTACAATTACAGCATTTAAAAGACATCTGGATGAGTACATGAATAGGAAGGGTTTAGAGGGATATGGGCCAAGTGCTGGCAAATGGGACTAGATTAGTTTAGGATATCTGGTCAGCATGGATGAGTTGGACTGAAGGGTCTGTTTGCATGCTGTATATCTCAACGACTCTATGACCTGAAGAATGTTGATTGAAGGCAGTTGTTTGACAATAAATCTACATCAGAAGTGAGAATATTATCAAACAGTAGTTGATAAGAGTTCAGGAATGGTATATTCCTGTGAGATTGAAGGGTAGATATGGCAAGTGATGTCAACCTTGAATGACCAGGGATGTCATAATCTTTTCAAAAAGGAAAATGAAGCATACTTCAGGTTTAGGAGCATGGGAACTGACAAAACCCTTGAGGTATAAAAGGAAAGTAAGAAAGAACTTAAACAAGGAATTAGAAGGGCTAAAAGGGGTCATGAAAAGTCATTAGCAAACAGGATTAAGGAGAATCCTAAAGCTGCTTATATGTATATTTAAAAAAAAAGGTAACCAGGAAAGGGGCAGCCCATTCAAAGACAAAGGAGCAAATCTGTTGAAGCTAGAAGAGGTAGGTGAGGACCTAAACATTGTGTTGGAATTCACCAAAGAGAAGGAATTGGTCGAGGATGATCTCTGGGAGTATAGAGTTTCTAAGCCAAATTGTTATTAAAAAGGAAGACGTGTTATGAGTTTTAAAACATCTTAATGTAGATAAGTCCTCAGGACCTGATGAACCTACCCCAGAATATTGAGGGAGGTAAGAGAACAAATTACTGGAAAATTGACAGACATCTTTGTATCCTCTTTGGCCACAGCTAAGGTCCCAGAGGACTGGAGAATAGCCAGCGTTGTCCCATTGTTTAAGAAGGGCAACAGGGATAATAGTGTTAGAAATCACACACCAGGTTATAGTCCAACAGGATGTAGGACCATTTAGCGCAGCCACTTTGGCGCGAGCGATTCAGTGCGGCCGGTTTGGTGCGACTAATTTTGGTGCGAGCGATTCTGCGCGGTTCTTATTTATTCCTTTTCAGGCTTATTTACAAGCATTAATGAAAGCAATAAAAATGTTTATTCTCTTCAGTAAAAATGTTTAAAAAGTAAAAGTGAAAGAAATAAGGCAAATACAAAATTATTGATGGCGTTTTAATGAGTTTTATTTTAATAAATTGTATATTAATGTTTTATTTTAATAAGTTTAATAACTACTACTGATTAACTACAAAACAGTTCTGCGCCAAATGGGTCTGTGCCAAAATATAGAACAATATAGCACAGAACAGGCCCTTCGGCCCACGATGTTGTGCCGAATATTTGTCCTAGCTTATGATGACTTATTCTGACCATACTATTCTTTCTAAGTGTGCGGCGAGGTCTTCCTCAATAATAAATTTTAGCACTTTCATCATAATAGATGTCAGGTTAACTGACCTGTAGCTGCTGGTTTCTCTCCCTCATTTTTTTTATTTACTGAGTTACAGCTAAAAAGTTACAGCTTGTAACACCATTTACAGCAAATAATACCTCAGAAGTACTGAGGTCAAAGAAGATCAGCCTAGAATAATCAGATAGCGAGCTCAAGTAGACTGACGGGTAACTATTTTAAACTATCACTGGCTCAGATTCAGAAGTTGGCAGGTGGCCATTTGATCTACTGTGCCCATGCTGCTCAACAAAGCGCTGACTACACTGATCCAATTTCCAGCTTTTGGCCCATAGTCCTAGAGGCTATGGCAATGCATTTGAATGTCTAAATATCTAAATACTGCACAAATCGTTCAAACGCAACCACTCTTTCAGGCAGTGTGGTCAAAACTCCCATTATATTCTGGGTGAAAACATTTTCAATCTCCCCTTAGCCTTCTGCCTTTAACCTTAAATCTATGCCTCTAATGGAATAAGTACCTATCTATTCACCCCATCTATGCCCCTCAAAATCTTGGACATCTCAATCAGGTTCCCTTCTCATCCTTCACTGCTCTAAGGAAAACAATCCCAGTCTATTGAATCTTTCCTTATTTCAGACCCTCTCGCCCAGGCACATTCCTAGTATATATCCTCTGCACCATCCATCATACGACCACATTCTGTAACTTGGTGACCTGAATTGCGTATAGAACTCCAGTTGTGGCTTAACTCGCGTTTTTACAGTTTCAACATAACCTTCATTGCTCTTGTATCCTGTGCCTCAACTAATAAATAGCCCATCTGCCATCTTAATCGCACCTACTTGCCCTATTACCTTATGGAAGATGCATACACAAAGATTCCACTGATTTAGAGTACTTTCCAAGTTATATCATTTATAGCAGAGTCCTTTGCCTTGTTAGCCTGCCCCAAATACAGTACATCATTCTCCAGGTTGAATTCCATTTGAAACTGCTCTGTCCATTGATCGTCTAGTTTATAGCTATCCTCCTCACTGTAAACCACCCAGTTTTCATGTCATCCACCAACTTCTTGACCTTATCACCCATGTTCAATTCCATATCATTAATGTACATCACAAACAGCAGGAGCCCTAGCACCAAGCCCGAAAGAACCCCAATGGAAACAGTCTTCCTGTTACAGCAACATCCCTCTATATTTTAATATTTTTAATAATTTTAATAATTTAATAATAGTTTAATAACTACTACTGAATAACTACAAAACAGGTCTGCGCCAAAATGGGTCGCGCCAAACCGGCCGCGTCGAATTGCTTGTGCCAAAGTGGCTGCGCCGAATGGTCCCACTCAGAGTCCAAGTTTATTTGAAAGCAGTAGCTTTTGGAGTGCTGTTCCTTCATCAGAACCACCTGATGAAGGAGCAGTGCTCTGAAAGCTAGTGCTTCCAAATCAACCTGTTGGACGATAACCTGGTGTTGTGTGATTTCTAACTTTGTCCAGCCCAGTCCAACATCAGAGATAATCCTGGAAATTACAGGCCTGTAAGTCTCATGTCGGTGGTAGGGAAATTATTGGAAAAGATTCACTAACAAGATAAAAGTCCATTTGCTTCTAAATGCATATTAATGATAGACAGCATGGTTTTATGCAAGGGAGGTTGTGCCTCACTAACTTGACAGTGTTTTTTGAGGAGGTGACGAAGATGATTGAGGGAAAAGTGGTTGATGTTGTCTACATGGACTTCAGTAAAGCCTTTGACAAGGTCCCTCATGACAGACTGGTACAAAAGGTGAAGTCACATGACATCAGGTGAACTCACAAGATGGTTATGGAACTGGCTTAGTCATAAGAGACCGGGTAGCAGTGTAAGGATGCTTTTTGGAATGGAGGGCTGAGACTAGTGTTCCATAGGGATCATTACTGGAACCTTTGCTGTTCATGATCTACACAAATGATTTAGAGGAAAACATAGCTGGTCTAATGAGTAACTTTACGGAGGACACAATGATTGGTGGAGTTCTGGATAGTAAAGAGGATTGTCAGAGGATACAGCAGGATATAGACCAGTTGGCGGCTTAGGTAGAAAAATGGCAGATGGAGTTTACAGATTAGATTACTTAGTGTGGAAACAGGCCCTTAGGCCCAACAAGTTCTCACCGACCCTCCGAAGAGCAACTCACCCAGACCCATTCCCCTACATTTACCCCTTCACCTAACACTATGGGCAATTTAGCATGGCCAATTCACCTAATCTGCACATTTTTGGACTGTGGGAGGAAACCGGAGCACCTAGAGGAAACCCACGCGGACACAGGGAGAATGCGCGAACTCCACACAGTTGCCTGAAGTGGGAATTGAACCGGGTCTCTGGTGCTGTGAGGCAGCAGTGCTAACCACTGTGCCGCCCAGAGTTTAATCTGGACAAATGTGAGGTGATGCATTTGGAAGGTCAAGTACAGGTGGAAATTATACAGTGAATGGCAGAACCTTTGGGAGTATTGAAGTGCAACAGGATCTGGGTGTGCAGGTCCACAGATCACTGAAGGAAGCAGCGCAGGTGGATAAGGTAGTAAGAAAAGGCTTTGATGCAAGGGCTATTTAGTATATGAATAAGCAAGTTATGCTGCACCTTTTAGAACTTTAGGCAACACTTGGAATATTGTGTATTGTCTTGGTCCCCACACTACCAGAAGGATATAAATGCTTTGGAGGGGGTATAGAAAAGGTTTACCAGGATGTTGCTTGGTATGGGGGATTCTTGCTACGAAGAAAGGTTGGTTAAACTGGGTTTCTTTTCATTGGAATACAGGAGGTTGAGGGGCAACCTGAAAGAAGTTTACAAGGTTGTGAACGACATGGATAGAGTGAAAAATAAGAGGCATTTTCACAATTGTAAAGGGGACTTGGGAGCTTCCCTGAATCTGGCCTCTGTGAGAAAGCAATTTTTCATTAATCTTTGATTCAGATCGGAAGAGACACACTGTTTACAGTGAAATACAGCATTTTTTGTTACAATAATTAATACAATGTGGTCACTGTGTCCTTCCCTCTTACTCTGTATACCTAATCCTAAGAGACATCTGCACTATAATGTGCATTCCTATGGACGGCCCCAGGTTCCCATGATTTTATGGTGTTTACCAGATATTATAATCTCTGGACCTTGATCTTCCAATGCATCCTGTTCATTTGCATTCCAAAGTTACTGGCTCTGCTCCTTTTGGATCTGTCTCAGGCTTGCTTATCTCTAAGGACAGCTTAAATTCAATTATTCATTATATTTCCCACTATCCCAATTATGTGTAAAAATATAAAAGACAGTTTTAACTGCTTGATATAAGATTTGTAATATTGATTTGTTCTAAAATTATGCAGGTACTTCTGTTAGCACTTTGTAATTATTGGGCTGCGAACAATCTGTTTTGTTCAGGGTGTAAGAGAAGGCATTTCTTGAGACTAACTTTCACACCTGTGTTTTAGTTTTTTTTCCCTAATGTTTGTAGTATACTTTGGTTATATGTGTGTCTGTCCTTTATGTTGAAAACTGCTACTATGCTTATCTGAAAGATCTTTAACTAGAACCTATTTCATAATATTGCGAGTAACTTCAAGGAAACAACTATTCACTACAAAATAACTTCAGCTGTTGTCTTTATTGCTGCTTAGGGAGTCAATCTGGCTGGTGCATGGGTTGAGACTTGCACCTGGTGTTATTCATTTACTGGGACAGCCATCTTTTCATTTAATAAAGCTAGGATCATTCAGTTGTCTATGTTTAGGCATCCTCTTATCAAAACTATCTTGGATAGGGGCCCCCTTGCTGACCTTGGAGTAGTCCTGTTCAAAGGTACCATTATGTTTCACTTTGTAAGCAGGCTGTTTAGTTTTGCTTATTTTTCCCTTGGCCATTTTATGTCATCATGCTGGAGGAGGCTGTTTCAGTCTATCTAACTCTTGGCCATTTTGTGTAAGCAGCTGGAAATGTGTTGCTGGAAAAGCGCAGCAGGTCAGGCAGCATCCAGGGAACAGGAGAATCGACGTTTCGGGCATAAGCCCTTCTTCAGCTTATGCCCGAAACGTCGATTCTCCTGCTCCCTGGATGCTGCCTGACCTGCTGCGCTTTTCCAGCAACACATTTCCAGCTCTGATCTCCAGCATCTGCAGACCTCACTTTCTCCCCATTTTGTGTAAGCAGTCATGGGCCGTTTTGATGTAAGCAGGTACAGGCCACCCCTACAGTTCACCACCAAATATTTTCATATATGTAAATGATGAAAAGCAATGGACGCAGCACCAATCCTTGTGGCGCACAGCTAACAGGCCTCCAGTCTGAAAGAAACCCTCCACCATCACTCTGTTTTCTACCCTCAAGCCAGTTCTGTATCCACTGGATAGTTCTAGTATTCCATGTAATCTAATGGAGTTAACCAGTCTATCATGTGAAGCCTTGTCAAATACTTTGTAGAAGGAGTTATAGATTTTGGGCTATAGCATCATTGAGGAGAAAGTGGAAACCAGCACGGAGTTGTGAAATCAGCCATGTTGAATGGCAGAGCAAAATGGCTGAATTCCTCCTCCTACTTTTCCTATGTTTCACACTTTTGAAATCACTCAGAAACTGATCCCTTTGCATTATTCAGTTCCATGACTCTGTTATGCAACCCCTACACTTTTTAACTATCCTCAAACTACCAACCAAGTCTTTTGGCTTCTTCCAATAAATATAGTCAGTTCTTCTATAACGCAATGGTTGGTTTCTTGTGCAACCCCACAGTATAGAAAAATCGCCCTTTAGAAATAGTGCTTTGTGTTGGTAATGTAATAAATAGCATTGCAGTCAACACACATTTAAAAAGTTTGTGCTGTAGAAACAGCGTCCCCAGTTCATCAGTTGTGCTACAGTGAATTCAGGTTGACAAAATGTGCATTATAACAGAAATCTGTATCAGAAATGCTCTTTTCTAAATATAGAATGTATTAGCAAAACATCTTGTATTTTGCTGACTTAAAATTTTAAAGAGCACATTCAAATATGAATTGTACCATTCCCAAACAGACAAGTAATTAGAGACTCATTGAATCAGTAGTAAAAGTGTTTGTTTATTGCCGAACACGCAATCTGTGAGCCTGCCCTATTGAGCAGCATTTTAAAATATACAGGCAGTCCCAGGGTTGTGATTGGGTTCCGTTTTGGAGTCAGTGTGAAAGTCGGAACATAGAACCATGTTCATACAGCAAGTGTGTGTATGTCTGCTCTTGAATATTACATCTGTATGAGGCAGCATCATAACCCCTTGAAATCCTTAAAACGTTACTTGGGAAAATACTGTCTGGCCTGCTGTGTTTTTCCAGCACCACATTTTTCAACTCTGGTCTCCAGCATCTGCAGTCCTCACTTTTTCTCCTAAAATACTGTATACACAAAAGAAAACATGATACAATTTATTATACTCAAAATGGCTATACCAAGCATTTTAAAATAGTACATCATTTCACCACCTATGGTAACCAGTACCTTTTTTAAAAAATTCATGCCAGAATTTCAAAACATACCAATCAGTGTTGAGTTACAAAAAGATCCATCTCCATTTGCATGCCTTCTATAGACTCTATTTAAAAATCAACAAAACAAAATCCTTAAGTGGTGGTTTGTTTGTCTGAGGTTGGAAGGCTTTGTTTCTAGCTCAGTTATTTTTTGCAATAGCTTAAATATGAGAACTCATTGCGCTGTTTGTAATTTCCACTTAAAATTTCATGGTCTTTACTTCAAGTAAGCTAATTTGGGGAATTGTGCAAAATAATCTGCAGATCACAATGACATACCAATGTATTTTCATATTCCTACAGTGTATTTGAACATGCTGTGTTAGCTGCAGGGACTGACTTTCGCTCAGACAGACTTTGGGAAACTTACATCAACTGGGAAAATGACCGGGGAAATCTGGAAGAAGTGACTACAATTTATGATCGGATTCTTGGTATTCCAACGCAGCTTTACAGTCATCACTTCCAAAGGTACACTAGAAAATCCAAAACAAAATATTTTTTTCCACACACTTTTATGTTTGGTTCAAATCTTGCTTATTGTTGAAAATCTTATTCTCAAAGTTTGAGTGAAGTTTGGAATTGATGTGACAAAATCTCAAAACAATTGATTATGGAAATATGAAATTAAGTGGTTAAGTATAGAGTGAGAAAACGTGTTTTTGTCAAGTTGTTTAAGGAAGTTCGTTCACTGGTTGACTGGGACAGATTCCATCTTGTATGATGTCTGTACATTGGTGAATTACAGTGTTAAGATTTTTATTGTTGTATTTTATTGGGCAATTCATGAGTATTTTAACTATTCCACAGTTAAAACCATTCTTGACTTTCAAACTACCCTGTTTCCTGACCAATAACCTCTGGAAAAATCAATGAAATGAAACTCAAAAATTGTGCTGACCTTGGAATATTTTTAAATTCTCCATATTCTTAGTAAATTAAAAGTTGTAATAGTTTATTTTTATTTTTGTGCAGAAATTCTACTACAGTCAACAAAGGATTAAATGTGAAATTCTCAATAAACTGAATCTTCAGGGTAGGAAAATTCCAATAGTGTATCCCAATATTTTGTATTATAAACTGGAATTTTCTTTCCTAACTCTTTGTCTGGTAATGAATGACTCATTAATCTACTATTTTACACGAAGTATGAATAATTCTACTGTTTTTCAGGTTCAAAGATCATGTTCAGAATCACTTGCCTAAAGATATAATCTCTTCAGAGGATTTTATTAAACTACGTCAAGAGCTGGCATCCACAAATGAACATTTTGATAATGTTACTCCAGGAAATGATCTAACAGCTGGAATTGATATAAATGATCCTGCTCAGGTAATGTAGACTATATATAAATTCTGATTATATATGAATCCTGTAGTGATTCTAGCGTTAAAAATTTATTCTCTACTTCAATATGCAGTCACATGAACATCATAGTCGATTCAGGTGATAGGTTTCTTTAACTTTACTAACTGGGGTTTTGAAAAGCATAGTTCTAACTGTTTTATTTCTAATCTAATCTGATGTCTTATGCTACGGCATTGAGATGTATTTTGACCTGGCTTTTGTTTTTGATAGAAGGTTTTAAGGCAGAGGTTCCAAGCTGTCTATTGAAAATTCATAAAGTAAACAGCTGGTGAAGCCTTAGTTTTCTTATTAAAGTTGGGACAATAGAAGCAGCTTGAATGAATGGGTGTAATCAAGCTCCCAGAAAACCAGAATATTTGCTTGTAGCTTTCAGCAATTGTTGCAGAGATCTCAGCAGGTTTTGGAAACTACAGTACATTTCTCCCTGTTACACTTTCTCAGAGTTTTCTCTTAGTGTTTTGCTGCTGCTGGAGTTGCATTTGAGACTGTGTTTTTCTGAATTTGCCTTTGTCAAGGGTGTGTTTATGACATATTACTATATCGGAACAGTTAATTAGTAATAAGTTACTGGATCTATTAATTAGTTAATCATTATAATAGAGTTACGGCTAAGCTAATTTTTTTCTTCTGTTCTTATAGTATATGAATAAAGTGCCTTGCTTGACAATACGTTTAACCAATCAAATTGCATTTGGAATGCAACACCTTATGCTTACATTTAAAATAAATAAAATCTAGTGTCTACGCTACTTTAAAATATTTGGAGGGGGGTTTGGTCTGGTCTGTAAGTCTATTGAGTTAGTGGCATGATTAGCCCTCACTAATGGGTAAAGCCCATTGGGTCTGACTTGTCATTGTATGGCCATGATTGATCAGGTCATTCAGTTTCTTGACAGAAAATTAGATTTAATAAACTTTTTTGTTTGAAGTGTTACCAGGGCATAAACTGGAAAGAGTGCAAAGAAGATTTAAGAGGATCTTGTCAGGACTCAGGCCTGAGTAGGACTTTATTCCTTGGAATGTAGGGGAGTGAGGGGTGACTTTATTGAGGTGTATAAAATCATGGTAGATGTCGATAATATGAATGCATATAGACTTTTTTCCCCCCCCCCAAGGGTGGAGAATTGAATATGAGAGGGCATTGTTTTAAGGTGAGGGGGGGAAAGATTTAAGAAGAACCTGAGGGCCAACATCTTCATACGAGAGTGGTGCATATATGGAATGGGCTGCCAGGAAAGTGGTTGAGGCAGATACATTTTTAAAAAAACATTTAGATAGGCACATGGGTGGGAAGGGTTTAAAGGGATATGGACCAAATGCAGGCAATTGGACCTGGCTGAGTGGACACCATGGTCAGCATGGACTAGTTTGGGCTGAAGGGCCTGTTTCCATGCTGTATTACTCTATAACTAATGAAGCCTAATGATTTTGTGGTGTATGTAAATTTCCAAAAGGTATTCAACATATTTCTGCAAAACAGATTTAAACAAAGTTAGAGCTCATGGAATAAAAAAGATGGTAGCAATGTGGGTATGAAAGTAATTGGTTCAGTGACAGGAAACTAACTGTTAGAAGTGATTTTTTTTTTGGTATGGAGGAAGGTTCTCTGGGTCAGTGCTAGGACTTCTGCATTTCCTTAAGAAATTATCTAGACCTTGGGTGTACTGGGGGCAAGTTAAAATTGTGAGCAACAAAAAAAATCTGAAAGCATTGTAAATTGAGGACACTGTAGAATTTCAAAGGAATACTGACAAGAGTGGGATTGATAAGTGGCAGATTAAGTTCTCCAGTCAGATCTTCTATAATATGATAGTTGCATTCTTGTGCAACCCCACATTATTAGAAATGCTGCGCTTTAGAAACCGTGCTTAAAGTGTTGGTGCTGTAATCGCCTTACAGCCAACACACATTTTAAGTTTGCACTTTAGAAACAGTGTCCCCATTTCATCATTCACATTACAACAAATTTGTGTTATTGAAGCTTGAGTTATAAGAATTGCGTAGGAGTATGCTTAAGAAGGAAATCAGGAAGGCAGAAAGGGGACATAGCTTTGGCAAATAGTGTTAAGGAGAATCCAAAGGGATTTTACAAGTACATTAAGCACAAAAGGGTAACGAGGGAGAGAATAGGACCCCTCAAAGATCAGCAAGGCAGCCTATGTGTAGACGCAGGACATGGGTGAGATACTAAACGAGTATTTTGCATAAGTGTTTACTATGGAGAAGGACAAGGAAGATATGGAAAAGGGAAAATAGATGGTGACATCTTAAAATGTCCATATTACAGAGGAGAAATCCCCAGGACCTGATCAGGTGTACCTTGGAACTCCTGCAGGAAGCTAGGGAAGTGATTGCTGGGCCCCTTGCGGAGATATTTGTATTATCGATAAGAGTGGAGGTTGGCAAATGTAGTGCCACTATTTAAGAAAGGTGGTAAGGAAAAGCCAACAAACTTTAACCAGTGTGCCTGACATCGGTGGTGGGGAATCCTGAGGGGCAGACTTTGCTTTTACTTGGAAAGGCAAGGACTGATTAGGGATAGTCAACATGGCTTTGTGGATGGGAAATCATGTCTCACTTCTTCAAAAAGCTCAAACTAGTAACGAAGAGGATTGATAGAGGCAGAGTGCTGGACATGATCTGTATGGACTTCAGTATGGCATTTGACAGGGTTCCTTCTGGTAGACTGATTAGCAAAGTTAGATCACGTGGCATACAGGGAGAACTAGCCATTTGGTTACAGAACTGGCTCAAAGGTAGAAGACAGGGTGGTGGTGGAGGGTTGTTTTTCAGATGGGAGACCTGTGACCAGTGGAGTGCCACAAGGATCGGTGCTGGGTCCCCTACCTTTCTTCATTTTATATAAATGATTTGGGTGTGAGCATAAGAGGTAAGGGTCTGTTTCCATGCTTTACATCTCTGACATCAAACTTGGAGGTGTAGTGGACAGCGAAGAAGGTTACCTCCGATTACAACAGATCTTGATCAGATGGGCCAATGGGCTGAGAAGTGCAGATGGAGTTTAATTTAGATAAATATTTTGGGAAAGCAAATCAGGGCAGAACTTGTACACTTAATGGTACGATCCTGGGGGAGTGTTGCTGAACAAAGAGGCCTTGGCGTGCAGGTCCGTCATTCCTTGAAATTGGATTTGCAGACAGGTAAGATAGTGAAGAAGGTGTTTGGAATGCTTTGCTTTCTTAGTCAGTGCATTGAGTATAGAAGTTGTGAGGTTATGTTGTGGCTGTACAACACATTGGTTAGGCCACTTTTGTAATATTGTGTGCAATTCTAGCCACCTTCCTATTGGAAGGATGTTGTGAAACTTGAAAGGGTTCAGAAAAGATTTGCAAGGACGTTGCCAGGGTTGGCGAGTTTGAGCTATAGGGAGAGCCAAATAGGCTAGGGCTGTTTTCCCTGGAGCATCGGAGGCTAGGGGTAATCTTATTGAGGTTTATAAAATGATGAGGGGCATGGATAGCATAAATAGAAGAGTTCTATTCTCTGGTGTGGGGGAAATCCAGAACTGGAGGGCATAGGTTTAGGGTGAGAACGGAAAGATATAAAAGGGACCTAAGGAGCAACTTTTTCATGCAAAGAGTAGTGAGTGTATGGAATGAGCTGCCAGAGGAAGTGGTGGAGACTTGTACAATTAGAGTATTTTAAAAGGCATCTGGATGGGTATATGACTGGCAAGGGTTTAGAGGGATATGGACCAAGGCCTGGCAAATTGAGCTAAATTAATTTAGGATATCTGGTATCTTTTCCATGCTGTACATCTCTGACTCTATGACCTTTATTTGAAGACACAGCACTGTCTACATTTTAGTAGAAAGATTGTAGCGAGTGGTATAAACTGAAAAGAATAGCTGGAGCATAGACACCAGGGTGTATAAGTGCATAAGTTATTCAAGTTGGCAGGAGAAATGAGGGAGCAGTTATCCAATATAGAGTATCCAGGCTTTCTTAGTAGCAGCGTAAAGAACATGAGCAAAGTGGTTATGCTGGACTTGCATAAGATACTTGTTGGACCTCCTTTTTGAGTATTATGTATAGTTATGGCAGCACACTTTAAAAAGGATGTGAATGCATTGGTGAGTGTGCTGAAACAGTTCTATGGGTGAGAAAATTCAGTTATAAAAATAAATGAAAAGTTAGGACTATTTTTGTTGGAGAAGAGATGGCTAAGGAGATTTGCAAGTTTTCAAAATTGAGGTGTTTGGATAGAGAGAAACTGTTGCTATTTGTAAAAGGATTGAGGTTGAAGGATACAGATTTGTAATTTGTTAAAAGACAAATATCTCAAGAAGCTTATTGTAAGTAGTTAAGATCTGGTATGCAAGTGTGGTGGAGGCAATTTCAGTCAAGGTGGTCGAGGAGAGTGGGTAATTGTTCCTCTTCAAATGTGTAGGGTTATGGGAAGAAGGTAGGTGAATGACACTAATTCATAATGCTAATTTGCAGAGCTGGTGCAGATGTAATGGATCAAATATGCTGCATCGATCCTATGAGAAGGAAAAGTAGATTCGTTGAATTAGTAATTTGACCTTCACTGAAGAAAACATACAAAATATTAACTGGAATGGCACCTTAAAATAAGTTGTAGAGAGGCATTTATTAGGTTTAATATTTATAAGCAACAATGTGGAGCAAGTTATTGGGTTTAAGATTTTCATAGCTCACCCTAGTATGTCTAGAGTAAATGTGAAAAATTTGCAGATGTTGTTTTAATTGTCTGTTGCTCTTTAGATTCAGAAATTCTGCATTTGGACTGGAAAATTAAATGGTACTGATATTACTTAAAGTGAGCAAAAAACAATTAAGGCACAAAGTTTTGTGACTTATTTTCTGTAAACCGAAGTTAGCAAAGAGCCATTGTTAACCATAAGCTGTAGAGGTAAAAGATAAAAATAGTTCTGTGCTTCAGAATGTGTGGTGGTGACGTTTTTCATGAATTTCTATGCCAACTTGTGAAGAGTGAAAGATGTGAGTAGATTAACTTCGTCAGTGTGCACTTACATAGTGGCTTTCATAAATTGGTGTCAATAGTAGTCATGATTTGCAGATGTTGGTGTTGGACTGGGGTGTACAAAGTTAAAAATCACAACATCAAGTTGTTGTCCAACAGGTTTAATTGGAAGCACACTAGCTTTCGGAGCGTCGCTCCTTCATCAGGTGATAGTCACCTGATGAAGGAGCAACGCTCCGAAAGCTAGTGTGCTTCCAATTAAACCTGTTGGACTATAACGTGGTGTTGTGTGATTTTTAACTTCATAAATTGGGAGGCTTTCAAGGCCCACATTCCTTCTCCAAGGAATAGAATACTTTTTACCTTTTTTCTTTCTTCCATGTATACAAGTAAGGATTTAAAAGTGCAATATTTGCAATTCATACCTTTGCAAGTCAGATCATGAAGATTCCGGGTCTTCTAAATTGTAGTTTCTCTGATATTCTAAGTATCGAGGAATGTTTGAAAATGTGTATGATTGCTATGATTCGGTATGCATTTAAATTTTATGGTATCGTCCCTTTGCATAAAATTTTCTCACTTCCAGTAATAATTTGATCATGCAGAACTTGAGTATTGCTGAAAAACTCATCTTGTCAACTTGTCACCTTGCACTCATCAGGACAGTTCGTAAGCATACCAGTTCAAAAGGAATCATTTAAAATATGTAAGTGGCGAGTGCTGATTTGTTAGCAATTGGACTCTGAATACCGTGCTGTGGAGGATGCACCCATTAATGCTAATTCACAGTTAACTCTTAGGTTTTGTATTTATACTGGGGAGGTTGACTGTGAACCAGCAAATGGCTGTCACCTGTTTTGAGTTGAAATAGGTGCAGTATGTGTTAATGTGTTCTTTTATGCTGACAACAAGCAGGCCTTTTCCTCAACTGATGCTCCTAAATTGATTGTCTGCATAATTCTTCACATTGGAAAATATTTGCTAGATATTCCTGTTACATAACCACAGACAGCCATTGTTGGATACTTGAGTTTCGCAAAAGCAGTCTGGTTGAGTATACTCCACATTTTATGAACTGTCGAAGGGATATGCTCCTTGGCATCACGCCAGCACTGAAATTCATGTTCTGCATCACTTATTTGTATTATAAGCAATACATCTTTTTGGCTTCGAAGCAGCATCCTGTTGGTAGTGAACATCATTTGCGTGAAACTACACACTAGAAGTGTAAAATACCTAACTTCATCTGTTGTTGAGACACTTTCAGGGTAATCTGAGGTGCACTGGACCCCTTTTCGAGTTGGAGTGATCAACGTAGGGCCTTGTATGAGTTTGCGTGATATAGAGTGAGGAATTACCTAATCGCGATAGCTTTAATCGAGTGGGACAGCCTTGAAACCGATCAAATTTGTTGTTGATTTTGTTTCATCAAGTTTGCACGGTGAACAAATAGCTTGAGCCTTATTTGTGAAGTTGCTAATAAGGCCAACCTTTAGCATGGTGAACTGTCTGAATCCTGGTGTGCATTCTGACCAGTGAAGATAGTTTTAAGGTAGACATCTGGCTTTCTGTAGTATAAATTTGTGCTAATTGAGTTTGTCATTCATCGATTGAGCAAAACTAAAAGACTGGGGGTCAGGCAGCTTCCGAGGAGCAGGAAAATCGACATTTCGGGCAAAAGCCGTCCTGATGAAGGGCTTTTGCCTGCAACGTCGATTTTCCTGCTCCAGATGCTGCCTGACCAGCTGTGCTTTTCCAGCTCCACTCTAATCTAGACTGCGATTTCCAGCATCTGCAGTCCTCACTTTTGCCAAAACTAAAAGACATAGAGTTTATCAATGGACTCCTTCCTCCGTAGAAAAGCGTTTATATAAGAGAATTAACTACAAAAATGTCATACCAAATATTCAAGCCAAAACTTCATCGAATTTGATATAAAACATTGCTTCGGTTTGCAAAGACTGAAAGAAAGCAAAATTTAAAATATAATGCATAAAAGAAAAATAGATTAGCCACGTCTATCTAGCTTTATCACTTTGACACCAGTACACAGGAGTATGTTGTGACAACGGGAGTCGTCTGCAAAGAGATATAACTTTTGTGATTGGGCAAAAAAGAAGGGTATAATGTGGCAAAATGTGAAATTGTCCAATTTGGCAGATAGAAATGAGAAGCAGCACGTTATTTGTAGGGATTACAGAACTTGGCAGCTCATTGGGATCTGGGTGTATTGGCACATGAATTGCAAAAGATAAATACAATGAGTTCTGATATAATGCAATAGTGCCGTTACCATGCAATCCAGTTTTATAAGAAAATCTCCTAATAGCAGTGTTGTTTAAACTAATAGGGCCAGATTCACTTTATAGCCAGTACAGGTAAGGAAAGTTCGTATTCTACAAACAATGGTCTAAATTCTTCAATTGCGTTATAGCCAATTCACATTGAGGAAACCCTTGTTATATAGTACTTGTCTGTACACAAGTGTGGCACATGTGAAAGCAATGAACCTTTTTTATTGCAGTGGGAAAGGAATATAAAAGTAGGTTGTAATAATTGGTGAGACCACATGGTTAGTGTGCACTTTTGGTTCCTGAAAGATAACCATTGCATTCAAAAGTATTGTATTATTTCCTGTCGTTTTGAAGAGGAATTGCCCAAATGTAGTGCTTTTATAAATAAGGAACTTTTCTAAATGCTCATGGCCATATCTTGAGCTTTGGATAATGCATGAAAAAGCTAACTTTTAAAATATTACATGCCCGCATCCAACACTCATTCATCATAGGCACAAATGCCCAATGAGAAAGGTAACAAAATAAGTTAAAGATTGAATACAATCAAAAGAAGTGGATGCAGTGTAACAGTGGTAAGTCTGACGATTGGGAGCAATTTACATCACAAAAAGGGCGACCACGAAACTGACTATGAATGCAAACTCATGAGCAACAAAGGTGCACTAAAAGTTTATTTTAAATATATTTAAAGCTAAATATTAGATCGAACAAAACTCCTCCATTAGAGATGGAGACACTAAAATTTATCGCCTTGGAGAAAGAGGCAGACACTCTCTCAGAAATATGAGGCAATCAAGGGACTGAGCAACTGAAAGAAATTAATTAAAGGGGTCGAAAGTTAACAGTTTCCTGGAACAAATTAACATATTCCCAGTGTGTTGAAGGAGATGGCTATAGAGTTAGTGGATGTATATCCTGAATTCTTTACATTCTGAAAAGGTTTCTGCAGACTGGAAAGCAACAAATCTAAACCCACTATTTGCAAAAGAAGGGAGTGGGAAAATGGCCAAGTGCAGAGCTCTTAGTTTGATGTTGGGTTAGTAGGAAAACGTTAGAATTTACAATAAAGGATATAACAACTGGACACTTTAAAAATGGTTCAATTGGGCAGAGTCAACATGAACATGTGAAAGAGAAATCACTTCTGACAAACATTTTCAAGGTTTTTTGACTATTTTCTATGTTTCAATATTTAACAAGCATTGAAATTAATGTGGAGAAAGAAAGGAAATAAAAATAAATGGGAAAAAAACTGGAATTTTTTTTCCAATTCCAAAAGCTAACCCTATTAGCGAGTGAGATGGAGAAATACTAAAATTAGAGGCAAAACAATCCACTACTCTGCAGCTGGGAGAATTTGAGGATACAAGATGATAACCGTATGGCTCAACGAGGACCTGGAGGAAGGAACCATCAGCCTGGGAGACTAGCAGTTCAACGTGCATGGAGTATTTTACGATAATCCAGGCAACTATTGAAGTCTAAAGCATGGCAATCAAAATTTAGTTACTACTGTGCATGTGTTAAACATATTGAAATTTATCAGCCATGCTACATCAAAAATGAAGGTTAGAAATATAACCTTAGGAGCAGACTTTTCAGCATATCAAGCTGCTTCGCTATTTAATTACAAAATGGTTGATCGCCTGCCTCAAAGCTAATTTCTGCATGCAATCTCTATATTTCTTGATGTCATTATTCACCAGAAGGTATAAATGTCTATCCCCGACATGCTCAACAATTAAGCCATGATTGCTGTCTGGGGTAGAGAATTCCCAAGACTCACCACCCTCAGTGAAAAAATTCCCCCTTATCTGAGTCTTATACATTGCTGTCACCTGGTCCTAACCTCACCAGCCAGGGGAGCATGTTATCCATTTCTACCCCATGTGCATATCATAAGTGTGGGTGAGGTTGTATCTTCAAAACATTTAAGAGAATGCACGTCCAGCTTCTCCATTTCTAATAATAAGATCCCACTATCCCAGGCATCAATCTGGTAAATGTTTGAGCTGTACGTTACACAAGACCATGAGAACCTTTTTCCACGTATGGAGTCAGCTATTACGAGGGGGCACAGCTTTAAATTAAGGGGTATAGGTATAGGACAGATGTTAGGGGTAGATTCTTTACTCAGCGAGTCGTGAGTTCACGGAATGCCCTGCCAGTAGCAGTGGTGGACTCTCCCTCTTTATGGGCATTTAAACGGGCATTGGATAGGCATATGGAGGAGAGTGGGATAGTGTAGGTTAGGTGAGCTTGGATCGGCGCAACATCGAGGGCCAAAGGGCCTGTACTGCGCTGTATTTTTCTATGTTCTCTTTTTCTAAGTGTGATCTCACAAGGTGCTACACACTTGCAGCAAGACATTTTTACTTTTATACTCCCACTGGTGCAGTGAAGGCCTTTTAGTGAGACACGACCAACACTTCCCAATCACACCTTTTTAGAAAAATACCAAATAAATAACTTCACATCTTTTCACATGATATTCTAATATGGCTCCCCGGAACAGCTTGCGGGAAATCAAGCCTCAGTATTTCTGGAGTTAAAGATGTTAAAATATGCACTCAAAATTCCCCAATTTACCTGATTTTCAGACCCAAAAAGCAGAGACCATGTTTATATCCTTACACGAATTACTATTTATTACAAAGTAACCAGACTCTGGCTACATGTTGAGAGACAATGTGTTTTCGGTTATTTTACTCCGTCACCAGCTCGCTAAACCCATTAATATCAGGTTTCCATTCATTCATTCATAACTCTTTACTAATCTGTTGTTTACCAAAACACACTTTTATTCATTCATTTACATGCATTTTGTAGTATATTTTACTATTACAACATAGACCAAAATTAAAACCTCCCTTTCACCATAAACCCTTACCAGGCCTATTTCTACATCAGAAACTACCCCCGAACAGGTGTCAATATCGTAAACAATACCGTCCCCTTCAAGTCTCCATGAAAGATAATATTAATCAGCCCTTACCAAAAGTTTCTCGAATCTGGAACACCAAACATTTTCCCCAATTAGTACGTACTTGGGCCATTATCCCCTTAAGAAACGAACAGTCAAAAATGTGAAATTGCATGAATGAATGAAACGCTCACTGGCAAATAGTGAACCCAGCTGCGGTAATCAGTTGAATAACCTCTCTCCTTTTATTTCGAACAGGTACAATTTCTAATTTAAAGCATATAGGTCTAGTATTTTTACTAACATTTACTAACTTTTATAAAACAAAAGGACTAACATGTCTTAATTATGCAAGCAGACCTGACAGATGTTCTTAATCCAATCAGAAGTAGCAGCCAGCATTTAGCACATAGTCATAGAGATGTACAACAGATGGGACCTTATCGAAAGCCTTCTGAACGTCCAAGTAAACCGCATCCACAAGCGACTCCTTGTCATGTCTATAGTTACAACCTCCAAGTTCCCAGAGATTTATCAAGTTCTGTTTTATTTATTAGATAGAAACCTGGAATGAGCAGTTTATCTTACAAGGAAAAGTTGAATAGATTGGGCTTGATTCCACTGGAATTGAGAAAAATGAAGGGTAATTTGATTAGTGTATAAGATCCCTGAATAGTGGTGGTAAGGTGATTGTGGAAGATGTTTCTTCTTTAGAGTGAGTGCTAAGGTAGAGGACACTTTAAAAGTTAGGCATCACCCTTTTAAGGAGGAGGTATTTTTCTGAGGACTTTGAGTTTGGAACTCTGCCACAAAAGGCAGTGGAGGTGAGGTCATTTGAATTATTTTTAAAGGTAAAGGTAGATTCTTGTTAGGCAGGGAAATCATACTCCATTGGAGTAGATGGGAATCTGGAAGTTATACACAAACTGGTTGACCGTTGTTTAATTGAATGGCGGAGATACCTGCCAGTCAAGGAAAAACGGAGGGAATTGGTAGAGTGGCAAGTGTGGAAACAGGTAAGCTGTCTACCTGACTGATGATCTTTACTCTTGCACAGTGCCATTACCATGCTCCTGGGTTCCTCTATGCACATAGTGACCTATTGAAGAATAGCTTGCTGTATTGCAATGGAAGCCGAGGAATCATTTATCAACAGTGGTCACCTCTAAGCTTCCAGGCCAGCAGTCTGTGCTGTGTTCGAAGTTTTCTGATTCGTTGAGCAAGCTTCCATCTTACTGGCCTTCATAAGTGATCTGACTGCTGAACCCAATCTCCACTGTAAAGGAGGGGTGGCACGGTGGATCAGTAGTGAGCACTGCTACCTCAGCGCCAGGGTCCAGGTTCGATTCCAGCCTTTGGCAACTGTCTGTGTGGAGGTTGCATATTCTCCCCGTGTCTGCGTGAGTTTCCTCCGGGTGCTCCGGTTGCCTTCCATAGTCCAAAGATGTGCAGGTTAAGTGAATTGCCCATGCTAAATTGCCCAGAGTGTTCAGGGATGGTTAGGTGCATTAGTCAGGGATAAATATAGGGTAGGGAGAATGGATCTGAGTGGGCTACTCTTCAGAAGGTCCATCTGGACTTATTGGGCTGAACTGCCTGTTTCCTAACTGTAGAAATTCTATTCTGTATTATTCTATTCATACTCTGCAACACACCCTTCCCAGTCAAGATGATTGTTTCTAAATCTAATTGGCCTCAAATTAGCATTCGGTTTCATCATCCATCATTGTTTTCCATGCAAGTCCTTTGGACGTTAATGGGTAATTTTGTGCCTACTGGAGCATTTAAATTCTGAAATGAAATTCTCTCCCTTGTGCCTGTGCTGGAATTCAAATTTTGCATTGCAGTTTGTGGCTTTTTTTTTTTTTGTTCTGAAAATTGGTGGTATAGTGGACAGTGAAGATTACAAAAAAATCTTGATCAATTTGGTCAATGGGCTGACTGGTAGGTGGAGTTTAATTTGGATAAATACAAGGTACAGATACACAATCCTTTATCCGAAATGATCGGGACCAGCTGGTTTTCGGAATTCAAAATTTTTCAGAATAAGTGAGTTTGGTGAAATTTTTAAAAATCTTAGCAGAGGAGCAGCCTCAATCAGTAAAACTGGGCTTGAGAGAGAGGCCTGCCAGTGCTGGGCCACGCCCCCACATGTCTCATCTGTGTGACCCACAGAGTGGGTGACGACTTGGGTTAACTGCATGCCAAACAACCTTATTAATGAGAAAAAAACTTCACAAAAAAAAACCTTCGGATTTTGGATAAAGGATTGTCGACCTGTACTGGATTTTGGTAATACAAACAAGGGCAATACTTATACAATTAATGGTAGGGCCTTGGATATGTTGTAGAATGGACATGTAGGGGTTCTGGTGCATAATTCTTCGGAATTTGCATCACAGAATGGTTAAGGTGTTGAGCAAACTTGCTTTCATTGCTCAGCCCTTTTGTGTAAAGGAGTTGGGATGTCATGTTGAGGTTGTACAGGATATTGGTGAGGCATCTTCTGGAGTACTGAGTACAATTCTGGTTGCCATGTTATAGGAAGGTTATTATTAACTTGGAGAGGGTTCAGAAAAGATTTCCCAGTATGTTACTGGGAATGGAGGGTTTGAGTTATAAGGCGAGGTTGAATGGGCTTGGACTTTTTGCACTGGAGTGTAGGAAATGGAGGGATTGCCTTGGAGGTTTATAAAATGAGGAGCATAGATAAAGTGAATAGCAAGGGGACAACTTTTTCTCATAGACACTGGTTCTGGCAGAATCACCTGCCAGGTGAAGTGGTAGGGGCAGGTACAGTTAGAATATTTAGAAGACATTTGGATAGAGACACGAATAGGAAAGGTTTAGAGGCATACAGGCTAAATGCAGGCAAGTGGGACTAGTTTAGCTTGGGAGCATGGTTGGTGTGAACTAGTTGGACTGAAAAATCCTACAGCATGGAAACAGACTCTGTGATTGTCTTAACATGCTTCCACTATTAATGCCAATTTTCTTCAGATAATTCATCTCACTAGTCCATGCATTTTGGATGTTACTTGTGTTTTTGTGAAGTCAGAACCAAAGTATGTATTTAATTATCTCAACTATAGCTTGTTATTTTTTACTGTAGAGACCTCGTTTGTCTTTAGTAATTCTTTCAAATACTATAGAAGCTATTGCCATTTAATTTGTATGTTCCTATAAACTTACTCTCCTACTCTATTTTCTCCCACTTAATCCTTTTGGCCTTCAAAATTTAAACTTCTCTCAATCCTCCAGTCTTTTTTTAGCCACTTAGTAAACCCTATTCTTGGATCTAATTGCTCTTTTCCATCACGGTCAGGCTAACTTTCTATTTCTATGCCAGATAAGAATGAACAATTGTTGCATCTCCTATATGTTCTCTTTCGATATTTGCCATTGCCTATCCATCATCGTCACTTCAACAAGACACCAGCTATGCTTGCTTAAAGCTTCCTTTATTTAGATTCAGATTCTCAATCAACTGTCCGTCTTTAATGATTTATATCATTTAGCGTCACACTTTCCCAAAGGGACTTGCACAACTCAATTAGCAATAATGCTTTCACATTACACAATGCCCAGCCTAGAATGACCTGCTTAGTAGTTGGTTCCTAAACACGCTGATCCAGAAAACCAGCTTGTAAATATTCCAGGAATTCTTTCTCCAGTATTTCCCCCTCTTCTGTGTCCCTACATTTGTCCCATTAGCCCTGCCTTTTAATTCAATTCTTCCCAGCTGCCATCCGAGCAAATACTCCCATATGGACATTTGTTCAGATCTGCCTGATACAATCTGTCCACCTTGTACTGGTCCCACCTTCCCCAGAACCAGTACCAATGGCCCAGGAATCTGAAACACACCACCTTGCAATATCTAGCAACTTAACTGATACCCTTCTATTTATACTCTGCCCACCACATGGGGTGGGCAGCAAATGCTGGTCAGCCAGCAATGCCCATATCCCAAGATTGAATAATAAAAATTAACAATCCTGAGAGAGCTGTGTTTTGAGGTTCTGCTTTTAGCTTCCTTTCTAACTCTCTATATTCTGCATTAAGGATATTATCCATTGTCTTTTGTATGCTTCATTACTTGATAACTCCCTCTTTCAATTTAATTTTAGCTGCTTCTCTTTGGTCTTGTTTCTCTTGTCTTTTGTTTATCTTTTTATCCTTTTTTTTTGTGAGCATGTCTGTCATTTCTCTTTTTTTTGGGCTTTTCCACCCAGATCCCAGCGGTCATCCTCTCACTCCCTCATTTCTAATTCTTTTCAGTCTCTCCCACTTGCACATTGAATTTCTTTCAAGTTTCAATAAAACAATGAGGCTAGTCTTTCCAAAGTGCTTGTGCTTTCTGTACAGTTGTCCTGTAATACATTTAATTCTGGCTCATGTCTGGGATGTTGAATTATTTTCGTGCTGTTCATATTCCTATTTAGTTTCATCCAAATTAATTACTTTTGTTATCACCTTCTATTTGGTGAGGATTTGATTTTGTTCTTTCAGATTGTCTCTGAAATAGAAAATATGCGTCATAGAATAATTGAAGTTCGTCAGGAAATATATAATCATAATGAGAATGAAGTTAGCAGACGATGGGCTTTTGAAGAAGGGGTAAGTATTAAAAGGAAATTAAATGTGGAAATTCTAAAACGAAAAGTGCTACAAAATGCTATTTGTTTGTAAGATTCATTTTTGCCCAATACAGGCATGAACTTGAGGCAAAACATATCCATAATTTTGTTTCCCTGAAGATATAAGAGAACATAGTCTGTCTATTTTGCAATAATCCCAGATTCTCCCACCTCTCCATGTAATTGGAGTTCTTCATCTCTGGTGTCAGCCTGATAAAACCATCTCTCTACTCCCTCAAAATTGTGCATTTTCTTACTGAAGTATGGTGCCTAGACGTGATCAATTTGAGGTCTTACCAATTATTTTACGACTGTTTAGTATAATATCACATCAATAACCATGCATTTTCTCAACTCACTCTACCACTTTCAAAAATGTATAATGTTCCTGCACCCTCTTCCAAGTTATCATCATGTGAATTTACTTTTTAATCGTCCAGACTACCCATCAAGGCAACTGATGAACTTGAATTCAGTTAATAACTCTGGAATAAATCTGGACGATGGAACTATTGTCAATTGTTATAAATTCTCATCTGGTTCACCAATGTCCTTTTAAGGAAAGATCCGTTTGCTGGATCTGGCCACCATGTAACTCAACACCTCCTCCAACAATGTAGTTGATTGTTAAATACACCCTGAAACTGCTCAACAAACTAGTCTTGTGTTGAACCACTACAAAGTCTAAGAAATGAAACCAGAATCATAGAATCCCTTCAGTGTGGAAACAGGCTATTGGGCCCATCGAGTCCACACTGATCTTCCAAAGAGGATCCCATCCAGACCTTCACCCCTACCCTATCCCCATAATCCTACATTTCCCAGGGCCAGTTCACCTAACCTGCACCTCTTTGGTCCATCTGACATCAATCTGTGCAGTGAAAACTGCAACAGCAAGCCCAGCCCTTTTGCCACTGTAAAGTTATCCCTTAACTAGGTTCTGGGGAGCACTGTCTCAAGTTAGTCAAGCCACAGCCTGGCATTGTCATACTCTTGGGATTATATCTCGCAGCATCACCCACTGGAGCAAGCCTATCAGGGGATGAATGCAAAGTGGTATGCAGTTTGGAAGAACTTGCCCTGGGCGTCTTCAACATTTGACTCTGGATCTTGTGAAACGTCAAGGCGTCAGGTTAAGCATATGAATTAGAAGCTGGGTTAAGGCATTTGGCGTCTCCATCCTGATCTGCAATTCAAAAATATCATGGGCTAATCTGATTGTGTCCTCTACTGTTGTTGTTCTTGGTCGAGAATCTACCTCTGCCTTAAAAATATTCACTGACCTTGCTTCCACTACTCTGGCGAAGAGCTCCACAGGCTTACACCCTCAGGATAAAATGTCCTTCTCATCCCTTCCCATGGCTGCTGAATCAATACTCCTCATTGAATGTTGTTTTGAGGAAGCATTGAATGAGGCAAGGGCATAAAATGGTTAGGAGACTTCAATGTCTGTCACCCAATTATTGTTTAGTAACTGTTAGCCACTATTTACAGAGCAAGATGAATCCTATGGGAATCATATAGCTAATATGGTGGATCTATAGCAGGTATCGAGGGAATTTAACCAGGGGAGAAAATATTTTTCCTATTCCTCATCAATTTAAAATCTATTTGTGCCAGATGCATCTGTCCATGTTAGAATTAGTAGAAATGACCGCAACGTCCTTGCAGAGACAAAACCATATTTTCACAATGAAGGTATTTTCCATGTTATATGGCCCTACCACTGTGATCTAGGAACAGATCTGACAACTCACTGGTCACTCTTGAGATGCTGTGGGCCATCAACAGGAGTATGCATTCAAGCACTATTTGTAGCTCCATGACCAGCATATCACGATCTCATTACTATAAGCTGGGGTTCTCTCCTGGGTAAATGAGGAGGCCAAGAAGTCATGTCTGGAGCAGCACCAGATATACTGAAAATTAGGTGTCAATGTGGTGAAGCTACAAAGCAGAAATCCTTGCATGCGAAAAAGTGGAGTCAGCATGTGTTTAATAAATGCTAAGTGATCTTGCTTCCAATGGATCAGGTCTAAACTGTGCAATCCTGCTGCTTAAAGCTGTAAAGGATGCTGAACAGGTAAACAGCCAAGAGAAGGAGGTAACTCCACAAAAATCATCATAAATTATAGGATAACCCAGAAAATTGATGCTGAAGACATGCTGAACCACTTAGAAGCACTTCAGCCCAAGGTACTGAATGGTTCATCTATTTCTGCTTCAACCTGTGCTCCAGAACATTAACTGAGCTCTATCTATAACTACAACACTGGTATCTACCCAGCGATGTTGCCAAGTATGTCTTGTCCATGAAAAGCAAGTAAAGCCTGACCCCTCTAATAACTCTGTTATCAACAGAGTGGTGGAAAAGGTTGACAATGCTGTTATGTGGCACTTGGTCAGAAATAACCTCCGCTCGTGTATCGTTTGTGTTCTACCAGAGCAACTCACACCCTAAACTCATTAGTCTTGATTGAAACATGAACAAAAGAGCTAAATTCCAGAGGTGAGGTAGAAGTGACTGCCCTTGATATTAAAACCGTATTTGTTTAAGGGTATGCCAGACATCACTGCAGGAGTTCATCGGGGTAAGACTGAGGGCACTCGTCACTCATCCTACCAGAAGATAGAATGCTTTCTGATTAGAGACAACTGGTGGTAGTTTAACCTGAGGGTTACTATCCCTCTACAGAGGGACAAGGTTGAGAAGATGGGACCTTCATAACACCTTCAGCTAGTGCAAAAATTGAACCTGTGCTGTTGGCATCACAAATCAGCATCTAGCCAACTGAGCTAACTGACCCCCAGCTTTGTCAATGACCTTCCCTCCTTCCCTCAGTCAATGACCATCTCTCAAACAAAATAGAATGTAACCATCTCCCTGTAACATTTAATTATCATAATTTCAACTGAATTACCTCACTATTAACATCCTGGATATTACCATTGGCCAGAAATTGAGCTGGACTGGAAATATAAATGCAATGCCAGAAAAGAAGGGCAGAAGCTAAGAATTTTGAAGCAATTAACTCTGTTTTCTTTGTGGCCATCCATGTGCAAAGCACAAGTCTCGAAGGTGTTGGAAGCTCTGTACTTGTTTGGATGGATACATTTCCAAAACACACTGTCTTGACACCATCAGGTCATGGTAATCAACTTGATGAACACCATATCCACAACCTTCATCATTCACTTCGTTTACCACACCCAATGACAGCAGTGCTTGCCATTTACACGATCCACTACAGCAACATGCCAAAGCTCCTTTGACATGTTCCATGAATTTTACACCAGAACAGACACATGGGATCACAATAGCACGTAGGTTCTATTCCAAACCCCAAATTATTTTTATTTGGAACAAGATTTAAATTGATTTATGTCACTGGATCAAAGTCCTGGAACACCTGTCCTTAATTGAACTGTGGATATACCTGATGAAGGGCTTTTGCCTGAAACGTCGATTTTCCTGCTCCTCGGATGCTGCCTGACCTGCTGTGCTTTTCCAGCACTATTCTAATCTAGACTCTGGTTTACAGCATCTGCAGTCCTTGTTTTTACCTTGTGGATATACCTATCCTAAGAACTGTTGCAGTTCAAGAAAGCGGCTCACCACCAACTTCCCAGTATGTTTGGGGACTGTAGATGGTGGCCTAGCTAGCAATGCTTATATGAATAAATGAAAAGGGTACATGGCCTCTTGATCCTCCCATATATGACTTTATCCTTCCCTTCATTAAAGTACATCTATTTATTTTATTGTCCTGTTATGTGCTATCCTAGTCATGTACTGTATTTTGCAAATTTTGATGTTCTTCTCCTGCTCGGCTATTTGTCCAGATGAGAATTGATTTTTGTCCTTGACCAAGATTGTTATCTTTCACGCCATTGATCTGTAGTTACAAAATTTAATCTTTGCCCCATTCAATAATAGGGAAGTTTTTCAGAACCTCAAGACAGGAAAAATGGTCAAACTTAGCAATAATTTCTGAAAAGCAGTTTACAGTAAATCCAAGTTCTGTCATTGTGTTTTAAGCGAGAAAGGTCAGGTAATGCAGATCGTATCTGATTCTCTTGTCCCATTACTTTTAACATATTTTAATTGCTCATATAATTATACTCTGTGCATTGCTGTATTTCATAAACTTCATTATTAATAGAATTGACAGTTTACTTAAGGCTGCAATTTTAAGTGGGGTGGGGAGGAGCAAAACAATTCAATAACAGTGCCGTGTTTGAACGTTACTCTGACAAAGCACTGGTTATACAATAATTCATGTGGGTTTTGTATTTGAAGGAATTGCAAAGACTCTTGAGAATTTCTTTGAAGAAAAATAACACAAGTCATGAGGTCACATATGACTTTTTAGCAGACAAAAAGATGAGATCAAGAATGGAAATTATAGGTCATTAGTTTGCTGCAGTTTGTCAGGATCAATCTGCACACAATTTTAATCGTACATATTTGAAATCCTTTAAATAGTTTTCATAAAATAAGAAATAATTAGTGGTCTAAGTAGATTATGGGTTTTTATTCAAATGCTAATAAAATTCGCATCAACTTGCAGTAAAGACAAACACACTCAGAATTAAGGGGGAATGAATCTGGGCACAGAGGTGATGGAAGTTAGATGAAAATCTTTGATACAATGCACTAGCATGAACTACCTGATGAAGGAGCAGTGCTCCAAAAGCTTGAACTTCCAAATAAATCTTTTGGACTATAACCTGGTGTTGTAATTTTTAGCTTTAGTCTGATATCCCCATCTTTTGATTTGGAAGGCTGTACCTCGAACAATGCAACACTAGCACTACGGCCTAATTTCAAACATGCCATGAATCCACAGTTTCCTGATACTTGGGCAAGTGATGCCATTAAGCCATGGCTGATGCACTAAATTGTAAAATTCTGAAATATTCCTGATGCAAGCAAAGTCAGATCGAATAACAAATTTAAGACTATACGCACCATTTTGCGTAACAAATTTGAAAATGGTGGAAAAGGTGTGGTTAAAGGATTGCCAGGGATTGCTGGTGAGTTATACTGGTGGAAAAAGACTAGATTTTTTTTAAGAATGTTAACTTTGAATATCATCTATGATAGAATAAATAAGTTGCCTTCCAGTTTCTGGTTTCAAATTGTGCTAATGAGAAATTTTAATGGCTATTGAAGAATACTTATACAAAATTTAGAATTTGAGCATTTGAATTTTAGCATTTTGAGGTTTTCTGTGGAAGAAATGTCTGATAGAGCACTTATTTTAATTTATTTGCCTTCTATGATAGATTAAACGGCCTTACTTTCATGTAAAACCATTGGAGAAAATACAGCTAAAAAACTGGAAAGATTATCTTGACTTTGAGATAGAAAATGGAACTCTTGAACGTGTGGTGGTTTTGTTTGAGAGGTGTCTTGTTGCTTGTGCCCTTTATGAAGACTTCTGGATAAAGGCAAGTAGTATTGGCACCTTAAATGGTATGCTTTTAAACTTGGTATGTAAAGGCCTGAGTCTGTACATTATATTTTATAATACATTGTATTGGACTATAACATAACATGACATGAAACAATCTTCATGATGGCCCAAACGTTGTGATGCCAGTTAGTGTTGGACCCTGAATGCCTATTTTTACTAGAATCAGACCGCACGGAAACAGACACTTCGGTCCAACCCGTTCATGCCGAGTGTAATCCCAAACCAACTAGTCCCTGCTCCTGACCTGTATCCCTTAAGCTTTCCTATTCTTGAACTTGTCCAAATGTCTTAAATGTAATTGTACCCACATCACCACTTAGGAAGTTCATTCCACGTGCAAGCCTCCCTGTCTGTATTTTTTTTAAATTACTGCTAATTTCTTAATTAGATAATTACTGAAGAAATTCTCGTCTCACCTTTAAAAATGTGCTTCTATTGCAAGAAGCATTTTCTCCTTTAAACAACTGAAGCAGTCAATCATTTGAGGTCATTCAAGTTATATGTAACATGTTTACAAAAGTATGAAGAGTCATTTATTTCAAGCTTGGGTGTCCAAGAAATCCAGTTTTCCATTCCGGAAAGCCAGTTAAATAGCATTGGAGCCAATTTTTGGTCTGTTTTATTTACAGAGCAAAATGTTACAAAAGACCACCTAGTTCAATCACTGTCCTGTTGCATATCTTTATACCTAAGTGAATCCCAATTAATTTTATTAAACTCAATTAATTTGTAATTGGCATCTAAATCGGAGTTAAAATGATTTAGCAATCTATAATCAGGTCAGTAAGAACTTGAGTTAGAATGAATGTCTGTGTTTTTAAATTTCAGTATGCTAAATACATGGAAAACCACAGTAGTGAAGCTGTGAGACATGTCTACAGCAGAGCATGTACAGTGCATCTATCAAAGAAACCCATGGTACATTTACTTTGGGCAGCTTTTGAGGAGCAGCAAGGTAATTGCAGATATAAATCAAAATCTGGTGCTTAATTCCATTTGATATAAATCCTTGATGAATTTAACTGAAATAGATGTAGATTTATGTCTTAATGGGGAAAAATGACTTGCACTTTGGAACTGAATTTCCATCAGTATGATTTCAATGGTCATTGTTTGTGAAGTATTGAATTCATTTAATCTGCATTTTTTTGTTATTTCTGTTCCAGGAAACATTAATGAAGCTAGAAGAATCTTGAAAATGCTAGAAGAATCTGTACCAGGGTTAGCTATGGTCCGCTTGAGACGAGTAAGCTTAGAACGTCGCCATGGGAATATGGATGAAGCAGAATTTCTGCTACAGGATGCAATTAAAAACAGCAAAACACCCAACGAAGCATCTTTCTATGCTGTGAAGTTGGCTCGTCTTTTATTCAAAGTAGAGAAAAGTCTTCCTAAGGCCAGAAAGGTCCTATTGGAAGCAATAGACTTTGATAAGGTATGATGGAAATTATTACATAAATGTCAGCATTAAAACAACTTGTGTAAATTTAGCTTCTAAAGCAGCGAAGCATGTCTGCATTCTGTTGTGGTTAAAGAGCAGCTTGTTATTTCTCTTAACATTGTTACATGTTTTAACTATTCTATATTAAAGTTGTAATGTGTTTTTTGTTTTCAATTAGAGTTTTAATTGTGAGTTTATGTTTCATTGGATCAAAGTGGCTGCTGAGATTTTTTTTTAACCAGTTCCAGATAAAAATTGCTGGTGAATCATCTATAGTACAGAATCACTTCCAAAAGTAGCTGTGTGCATTCTTGCTTGTTTGCACTATCTCCTAAATATATTGTAAGACTGTTCCACTAATAGAGCATGGCAGGAAACCAAGATGAAACAACTGCATGCAATTTTTCCCTCAAACATGAAATGGTTAATTCTCTACTGTTATATAATAGATCCATAATAAATGAATTACAGAAATGTTACTCAGCTTGATTTATATTGGCGATCAGTTGTTTTGCTTTCATCTGTTTATGTGGTGAGATAACAGCTTCATTTTTGAATTACTTCTCTGACAGGGTGGATAAATTTTGTTATTTATATTCTGTTTTATTTGTTACCCTTGGCCTCCCCATCCCATCTGCCATCCCCTCATCTCTGGTTCAGTGAGGTGAATGATATATTTCAAACCCAGCAAGGTGGGTCTTGGCCCTTTTACAATGTTGAATACAATACTGTAACAAAAGGAGAATGCAGTACAATTCAAACATTGTGAATATAATAGTTTTAAAGTCTAATATGTCAGCACTATTCAAATCCCTATGAGCCTTTCTCATCTCCCCCTGAGATTGCATGCCTGAAATCATGGGAATTGCTGATCCTTAATTAGTTCAGTGAGAAATATTGTTGACCAATTCCTAATGTACTTTCAAAAGTCTGCCTATTTATAGTCTTGCTGGGTACATTGTTCACTACAGTTCCAATTTCCATATCAGCAAGTCACAAGCTTGCAAGTCATAGGGTCATAGAGATGTGTAGCACTGGAACAGACCCTTCAGTCCAACTTGTCCATGCCCACCAGATATCCTAAACTAACCTATTCCCATTTGCCAGCACTTGGCCCATATCCCTCTAAACCCTTCCAATTCATATACCCATCCAAATACCATTTAAATGCTGTAATTGTACCAGCCTCTGCACTTCCTCTGGCAGCTCATTGCATACAAGCACCACACTATGTGAAAATGTTGCCCTTGAGGTTTCTTTCTTAAATCTTCCCCTCTCACCTTACACCTATGCCCTCTAGTTATGGATTCCCCCACCCTGGGAGAAGGCCTTGCCTGTTACCCTATCATGCCCCTCGTGATTCTATAAACCTCTATAAGGTCACCCCTCAGCCTCCAGCATTCCAGGGAAAACAGCCTCCACCTATACAGCCTCTCCCCATAGCTCAAACCCTCCAACCCTGGCAACATCCTTGCAAATCTTTTCTGAACCCTTTCAAGTTTCACAACATCTTTCCTGCAGTAGGGAGACCAGAATTGTAGGCAATGTTCCAAAAATGGCCTAACCAATGTCCTGTACAGCCACAACATGACCTCCCAATTTCTATACTCTGTGCTCTAACCATTAAAGGCAAATATACCAAACTCTCTCTTCTTCATTTTATCTACCTGAGACTCTACTTTTAAAGAGCTATGAACCTGCACTCCAAGGTCTCTTTGTTCAGCAACACTCCCAGAGCCTTACCATTAAGTGTACATGTCCTATCCTGATTTGCCTTTCCAAAATGCAGCACCTCACTTTTATCTATATTAAAGTCCATCTACCATTCTTCATCCCATGTGATCAAGATTCTGTTGTACTCTGAGGTAATCTACTTCACTGACCACTACAGCTCCAATTTTGATGTAATCTGCAAATGTACAAACCATACCTCCTATGTTCATTCCAAATCATTTATATAAGTGACGAAAAGTAGTGGACCTAGCACCGATCCTTGTGGCACACCACTGGTCACAGGCCTCCAGTCTGAATATCAACCCTCCACTACCACCCTCTGTCTTCTCCCTTCAAGCAAGTTCTGTATCCAGATGGCTAGTGTTCCACGTGATCTAACCTTGCTAACCAGTCTATAACGAGGAACATTGTCAAACGTCTTACTGAAGTCCATATAGATAACTTCCGCCATTCTGTTGTCATCAATCCTCTTTGTTACTTCAAAAAATTCAATCAAGTTAGTGGCAGCATTTAAATTTTAAAAACTGTGTGCAACTTTTTAAGTTTCTGAAAATTGGGTGTTTCATTTTCTTTAATTTAGTTAGGAATCTATTTTTAAAATTATTGAGAAAAGACTCTACCCTGTGCAAAACTTATTATCTATTGGTGGCTATATGAGACAAGTGATGGATATAAATGTTGTTTTGCATTAGTAAAGTGCTTCAGTGTGTAACTGAGTTATTCTTATGACTATTACACAAACTCTCCACAAGCAGCTTTGTGGGCAATTCAAACCAAACTATTTTTCACTCTCGTCATTGCTGTGTATTTTCAGATTATCTTCTTCAGTAATTTGACCCACTGGGACAGCTCTAATGGCTTTATTCTACTACCATATACCATGCTGTATTCAGCTGGGTATGTTCTCTTACTCCCATCCTGTGACAAAAAATTTGTCACCAATTCAGGATATGTGGTTTTCAAAAAAATGCTGATTTTTATTTTCCCTCCCATTCTCCAGGCTGTCTAAGACGAGTGCAACTCCTCCAAGGAAGCCCAAGTGCAAATTGTTGTCAAGACTGGGAATCTGACTTGGGAGCTCACCAATTAAATGTAGTCAGTTAGTTTCTATGAAATGAGTAAAATATTGCCAACTTTTTACTAGGTAGTATTATTTGGTTTGTAAACATTTGGATGATGGTTGTGTCTTATCTGTTTGTGATTTTTTAGGAAAGTACCAAACTGTATCTAAATCTTTTGGAACTTGAATACAATTCAGATCTCAAACTGAATGAGGAAAACATTCTGAATGCTTTTGATAAAGCAATAAGTAGCTCAATGGCTATAGAAACGAGAATAGCCTTCTCTCAGCGAAAAGTTGAGTTTTTGGAAGACTTTGGCTCTGATGTAAAAAGGTAACTTTTTGCATTCTCAGTATTTGTTTATTTCATGAAATAAGGGCACTACAAGCGAGGGCAATATTGCTTGCATGTCCCCATGTGGCCTTCAAAGGATGGCAGTGGGATGCAGTCTTTGAGCTGTGGGTCCACCCACAGTGAAATTAGAGCAGGTGTTCAAATATTTTGACCTCGCAACCAGTGTTGGTTGATATGTGCAACATAGTTGAGGCATGTCAGGCCAGAACCAACAACATTGCTGGAGAAACTGGGTGACTGACTCTGCTTCCTCTCCACAGATGCTATGTTTAGAGTCCAGTGACTCCAATAACCCATTTTTCAGCCCATTTCACCCCGTAATGGCCCCCAATAGCAGCTTTTCTTCCTCCCTGGCTCAGTTATTCATTCCTTTGTCTGATCAACTGCTGTTCTGTGGTTGGATACCATCTCTACCTATTGTTTACTCCTTCCCCATCCCCTCTTGTGTCCCATTTCTCGCACCCACTGTCTTCAGCATATGTATAACCTTTTCCTAGCGACCATCGGTTGTGAAGGGTCATTGCACTCTAAACATTAACTCTTCTTCCATTCCACAGATGCTGCCAGATATTATTTTTTTTCTCTCCAGCAATTTGTTTTTGTTTCAGATTTCCAGGATCTGTAGTTCTGTTCTTGTTTGCATGTTAGTCCACTTTAGATTAAATGAAGTTGGATTGTTGCTTTATCAGATGATATGAAATGTCTACATGTTAGTAATTTGAGGACAAAATAATCAAATTATTGAATGTGATTGATACTAGATACAGAATTGTGGAAGTCAGCATCGCTTTCAAACAACAAATTTAACAATTTTTTTTATCTTAAACATCATGAATTCTGGTTTTAAATGAAACTGTACTGATAGAACAAATGTTATTTCAGATGATCCTCCGTGATATCATAATTTACTAAAACATGCACAGAAATATTTTGAAAATCCTTGGAAACTGCCATTAATTGTTTTCTGTCTCCTAGACTCATGGTGGCTTATGATCATCATCAACAGCTTTTAAAAGAGCAAGAGTCATCTAAAAGAAAGGCAGAAAATGGGCAAGTTTTGTTTTTTTTTATTCTAGTTGTCACAAAGCTTGTTCCCTTATTTTTCTAAAAGCTGTTCCTTGGCTCAAGGATACTCTGTTCTTGACTTTTTTTTCAGAGGGGCAGTAAACCGTGCTGAGCTCTGATCTGCCTGGTTTGGTACAGAGATGAAAAGGATTTTGAGGCTTTTTGTTCATATGTAAACAGATGAGGTTTCAGGCCAAAGTGGTCATGTTTTAGAAGTGACGTATAAAGAAAGGGAAGTAGTCAGCTCTCGAGCTGAGCAGTTTTAGTTCAGTCTTGAACTGGTGAGGGATTCAACAGGGAGTTGTGTGAAATCTCGCTCGCACTCTCTCGCCCTCTCTCTCACCTTCTCGCCCTCTCGCCCCCCCCCCTCTCTCTCGCCCCCCCCCCTCTCTCTCTCGCCCCCCCTCTCTCTCTCTCTCGCCCCCCCTCTCTCTCTCGCGCCCCCCCCCCTCTCTCTCGCCCCCCCCCCTCTCTCTGGCCCCCCCCCCCCTCTCTCTGGCCCCCCCCCCTCTCTCTGGCCCCCCCCCTCTCTCTGGCCCCCCCCCTCTCTCTGGCCCCCCCCCTCTCTCTGGCCCCCCCCCCTCTCTCTGGCCCCCCCCCTCTCTCTGACCCCCCCCCCCTCTCTCTGACCCCCCCCCCTCTCTCTCGCCCCCCCCTCTCTCTCGCCCCCCCCCTCTCTGTCGCCCCCCCTCTCTGTCGCCCCCCCTCTCTGTCGCCCCCCCTCTCTGTCGCCCCCCCTCTCTGTCGCCCCCCCTCTCTCTCGCCCCCCCCCTCTCTCTCGCCCCCCCCCTCTCTCTCGCCCCCCCCCCCTCTCTCTCGCCCCCCCTCTCTCTCTCTCTCGCCCCCCCCACTCTCTCTCTCTCGCCCCCACCACTCTCTCTCTCTCGCCCCCACCACTCTCTCTCTCTCTCTCTCTCGCCCCCACCACTCTCTCTCTCTCGCCCCCACCACTCTCTCTCTCTCGCCCCCACCACACTCTCTCTCTCTCTCTCACCCCCACCACACTCTCTCTCTCTCTCGCCCCCACCACTCTCTCTCTCTCTCTCTCTCGCCCCCACCACTCTCTCTCTCTCTCTCTCTCGCCCCCACCACTCTCTCTCTCTCTCTCTCTCGCCCCCACCACTCTCTCTCTCTCTCTCTCGCCCCCACCACTCTCTCTCTCTCTCTCGCCCCCACCACTCTCTCTCTCTCTCGCCCCCACCACTCTCTCTCTCTCTCGCCCCCACCACTCTCTCTCGCCCCCACCACTCTCTCTCTCTCTCGCCCCCACCACTCTCTCTCTCTCTCGCCCCCACCACTCTCTCTCTCTCTCTCTCTCTCTCGCCCCCACCACTCTCTCTCTCTCTCGCCCCCACCACTCTCTCTCTCTCTCTCGCCCCCACCACTCTCTCTCTCTCTCTCTCTCTCGCCCCCACCACTCTCTCTCTCTCTCTCTCGCCCCCACCACTCTCTCTCTCTCTCTCGCCCCCACCACTCTCTCTCTCTCTCTCTCTCTCTCTCTCTCGCCCCCACCACTCTCTCTCTCTCTCTCGCCCCCACCACTCTCTCTCTCTCTCTCTCGCCCCCACCACTCTCTCTCTCTCTCTCTCTCGCCCCCACCACTCTCTCTCTCTCTCTCGCCCCCACCACTCTCTCTCTCTCTCTCTCTCTCTCGCCCCCACCACTCTCTCTCTCTCTCGCCCCCACCACTCTCTCTCTCGCCCCCACCACTCTCTCTCTCTCTCTCTCGCCCCCACCACTCTCTCTCTCTCTCTCTCGCCCCCACCACTCTCTCTCTCTCTCGCCCCCACCACTCTCTCTCTCTCTCTCTCTCTCTCTCTCTCTCGCCCCCACCACTCTCTCTCTCTCTCTCTCGCCCCCACCACTCTCTCTCTCTCTCTCTCGCCCCCACCACTCTCTCTCTCTCTCTCGCCCCCACCACTCTCTCTCTCTCTCTCTCTCGCCCCCACCACTCTCTCTCTCTCTCTCGCCCCCACCACTCTCTCTCTCTCTCTCTCTCTCTCGCCCCCACCACTCTCTCTCTCTCTCTCTCTCTCTCTCTCTCTCGCCCCCACCACTCTCTCTCTCTCTCTCTCTCTCGCCCCCACCACTCTCTCTCTCTCTCTCTCTCTCTCTCTCTGCCCCCACCACTCTCTCTCTCTCTCTCGCCCCCACCACTCTCTCTCTCTCTCTCTCTCTCGCCCCCACCACTCTCTCTCTCTCTCGCCCCCACCACTCTCTCTCTCGCCCCCACCACTCTCTCTCTCTCTCTCTCGCCCCCACCACTCTCTCTCTCTCTCTCGCCCCCACCACTCTCTCTCTCTCTCGCCCCCACCACTCTCTCTCTCTCTCTCTCTCTCTCTCTCTCTCTCTCGCCCCCACCACTCTCTCTCTCTCTCTCTCGCCCCCACCACTCTCTCTCTCTCTCTCTCGCCCCCACCACTCTCTCTCTCTCTCTCGCCCCCACCACTCTCTCTCTCTCTCTCTCTCGCCCCCACCACTCTCTCTCTCTCTCTCGCCCCCACCACTCTCTCTCTCTCTCTCTCTCTCTCTCGCCCCCACCACTCTCTCTCTCTCTCTCTCTCTCTCTCTCTCTCTCGCCCCCACCACTCTCTCTCTCTCTCTCTCTCTCGCCCCCACCACTCTCTCTCTCTCTCTC
The DNA here is from genome assembly GCF_037043375.1 of Chiloscyllium plagiosum. Lineage (NCBI taxonomy): Eukaryota > Metazoa > Chordata > Chondrichthyes > Orectolobiformes > Hemiscylliidae > Chiloscyllium > Chiloscyllium plagiosum. The sequence continues at coordinate 39,960,044 of NW_028270146.1, forward strand.
TCTCTCTCTCGCCCCCACCACTCTCTCTCTCTCTCTCTCTCTCTCTCTCGCCCCCACCACTCTCTCTCTCTCTCTCTCTCTCTCTCTCTCTCTCTCTCTCTCTCTCTCGCCCCCACCACTCTCTCTCTCTCGCGCCCCCTCCAACCTTTAAGCATGTGTTGTACTTATACTGGTGTTTGAAGAGAGTGTGCTTATTGGGACTGTTGTGTATATTAGGAACAGCTTACTTCGGTCTAGTTGGATAGGCTAAGTTCTGTAGGGGTTCTTTATTCTGTTCTTTGTGTTTCATTCTGTAATTTTGTGAATGTATTTTTGCCTGTTCTAAAATCAAGTAGTCAACCTAGCTAACTTACTCCAGGTAATTTTCACTGCACACTTACTGAAACAAATTGCAAAGTTATGGCCTGAACTGTCTGCTTAACCAAGTTTTGAGTGGCCTGGTTTAGTCCATAACAGTTGACTGAATTTTATTTTGGTAAAAAGCTGTTTTTCATGGTAAACTTCCTGAATGAACCTTCTCTCCTGTGGGTACCCCTTTGCAAAATTGTTTTATTGTTTGCAGCCAAACATATATGATGAGTCAATCCATATAAATCAACACAATCTGGATTGTCAGCATACTACCAAAGTGTCAGGGTGCCAATTTAATTAAGTAAATTTTATACTTACACAAAAACTGAAATTGCTGGAAATGCTGAGCAGGTGTGGCAGTATCTGTGGAGTGAAACCAGAGTTAATGTTTCAGGTGCAGTGATCCTTCCATAGAACCATTCTGAGGAAGGGTGACTGCACCTGAAACATTAACTCTGATTTCTTCCAACAAATGCTACCAGACCTGCTGAGCTTTTGTTTCTGTTTTCCAGAATCTGCAGTTTTTTTCTATTTATATTTGTATAAAAATAACTAATGGTATTCAAATATTTATGTGATTTAAGATAATTCACCAAAAAAGGAAACGACTAGGCTACACTAATGTGGTTCACAAAGCATGGTGAAGGGAGCAAGTCATTTAGCCCATCAAGCTGGTTTCTGGCATTTAGTTTGCTGACGTGCATCTGTTTGCCTGCCTTGTTATACTAGAAGTGGCATTTCCAGATGTGCAATTGATATTTTTAATTTATCTGGGATCTGAAGGGTGTCGGCAGTGGAGTTGAAATGAAAGGTAAACCATTAACCTCAAATAACGGAGCAGTTTAAATGGCTGAATGGTGGTCGCTGCCTTTTTTTAACATGTTCATTGTACTGACAAAGTAGCAAGAAAAACTAACATTTAGCTTTTTCTGAATTTAACTTTTATGCATACCTATGATCTTGATGCACTTTTTGTGAAGTGTGATATGGTTGGGTGATGGTTATAGTCTGATATAGAGTCATAGAGATGTACAGCATCATGAATTTATTTTTAAATAAATATTTGCTAGTATGAAACTAAAGTGTAGCTGTAGAAAGATATTTTGTTGAATCTTTCACCTTGCATTCATCAAGACAATTCACATGTATGCACGTATATTACTGCACAGGGCCCTGTCACAGAGTATTACAGCACGGAAACAGACCATGCCAAACATGATCCCAAACTAAACTAGTCCCATCTGCCTGCTCCTGGCCCATATCTCTCCAAAACAATGTTGTTACTGTACCTGCATCCTTCCGTTCCTCTGGAAATTCATTTCACACACTAACCACTATATGTGTAACAAAGAAAATTGCCCCGCATGTCCTTTTTTTTTAAAATCTCTCCTCTCCTCTTGAAAAATATGCCATCTCGTGTTGAAATCCCCCATCTTTAGGAAAAGAGACTACCATTAGCCTATCTTAAACCCCTAATTAGATTAGATTACTTACTTCCCTCGTAAATATCTTCAGATCCCTGTCTAGTTTGATAATATCATTCCTGTAGCAGGGCAACCAGGACTAGACACAGTATTCTAGCAGAGGCTTCACCAAAATCCTGTATAACCTTAACATGACATCCCAAAACTTGTACTGAAAGGACTGAGCGATGAGGGCAAGCATGCTAAACACCTCTTTAACCACCTTGTCTATATGTGGTTCAGACTTCAAAGAATCAGGTATCTGAGCCCCGAGGTTCGTCTGTTCTACAACTTCTGCCCAAGACCCTTCCATTAATTGTGTAAGTCCTCTGTATGTACTGAAATGCAATACCTCTCATTTCTCCAGATTGAACTCCGTCTGCTATTTTGCAGCCCATTTGATGAAGATCCTTTTGTAATGTTAGAAAAGACACGGTGGCTCAGTGGGTAGCACTCCTGCCTCACAGCGCCAGGGACCCGGGTTCAATTCCTGCCACGGGCAACTGTCTGTGTGGAGTTTACACATTCTCTGTGTCTGCGTGGGTTTCCTGCAGGTGCTTCGGTTTCCCCCCTCAGTCCAAGATGTGCAGGTTAGGTGAATTGGCCATGGTAAATTGCCCGTAGTGTAGGATGCATTGGTCAGGGATGAATGTAGGGGAACGGGTCTAGATGAATTGCTCTTCGGAGGGTCAGTGTGGACTTGTGGGGCCGAAGGGCCTGTTTCCAAACTGTAGGGAATCTAATCTTATCTAATCAAACTTGTTTTAATACAAAATATGAGCAGAAGAAATTTTACAAGGATGTTGTCAAGACTTGAGGGTCTGAGTTAGGGGAAGCGATTGGACAATTTAGGACTTCTTTCTTTAGAACATAGGAGACTGATGGGTAATCTGATAGGAGTGTATAAGATCATGAGCGGCACAGATAGGATGAATGCACTCAGTATTTTTCCCAGGTTTAGGGAATCGAGAACTAGAGGTCATCAGTTTTAAGGTAAGAGGGGAAAGAATAAAAAGGAACCTGAGGGGCAACTTTTTTTTTAACACACCGAGGTGGTACGGCTATGAAATGAGCTGTCAACGAAAGTGCTTGGAGTGTACGTTAGCAGCATTCTGAAAGACATTTGGGCAAATACACGGATAGGATAGGTTAGAAGGATATGGGCCAAGTGCAGGGAAATGGGGTTAGCGTGGATGGACCAATTTGAGCCAACGGGTGTGTCTCTATGCTGTAGGACTCTGACTCGTTTTCTGGTTTATCTCAGACCAGTTGAGCCTTGACCAATTGGGGTCAGTTTGTCTGGTTTAAAAATGAAACACAGCTTGGCAGCTAACTGTGGGTCCTTATCTGCTTTCTGTGATTAAAGCCTTTATTAATCAGTCCACTTGCGAATCAATCAACTTTTTTATTTTCATGCATTATAAATGTTTTCCCTTTACTTTGGTATTTCTTGGAAATTGTCTGATGATGTGTGCAAGACAAGAAGCTTTATCTTGACATCTTTTTTTTCAGATATACTAATTTATTTTTCATATAATTTCTGTGGGAATGGGAAGAATGGGTTGTACTGCAGTTATTTTGATAGAAACGTTCACAACTCCAGAATTGGGCAGTAGTGCAAATTTTTGAAAAGTGTTTTAAGAACGTCAAAATAAGGACTTAATTTCTGATGGTAAGCTGGGTGAGTAGCAGGAGTTGACAGAATTGCAATAAATAAGGAAATGAGGCTTAAGTATAAAGCTGACAAGTGGCATCACAAAGCAAATTTGTTCCCTTTTTAAAAAATGCAAATATGAAATTTTGAATTAGGTGAGGTCAAGTGGAACATTCATAAGGAAGGAGTTGGTCGCAGACATTGCCCCAATAGCTCCTTATGTATCCATGGCTGGGTTGACTTGGATGTACCTGAAGCAGAAGCTAAAGTGTATGGATTTTTAATCATGCAGCAGAACTCTTGCTTCAAAATTACAAGAGGACTTTAAGACTTAAATTGAACTACCATAACTAGCCTGCTGGGAGTGAGGGCAAGGAAGGAAAAGCTGGAGAAAGGAAGAATGAGGCAGAAGTGAAGCCTGAAGCTTGGGCAAATATTGAAAAGTTTTTTTTATTAAATTTTTTTGTCTGGATAAAGTGTTGCTGCAGAGTTGAAGTGATGTTCTAACTTTATCAACATTGTTAAATGTATCTCTAGTTTTATTACCATAGGACATTCCTCATTATATTTGAATTAAAATTAACATACATTTCAATTTATTGTCACCAATATGGTTATCCCAAATTTTCACAACATAAGTCTTCCTTCTAAAATATGTTCTAGAATGAAATGCTTTATATAAATTTAGGTGTGTGTGTGTGTGTTTATATGTGACAGGTCAGAAGAGCCAGAGGAGAAAAAGCAAAGGAGTGATGCAACATTAGCATCTGCCCAGCTGATGAGTGGGGACTTACAGGCTAATCAGTCTGCATATAATTACAATGCTTGGTATCAGGTAAGTAGTTTGAGAATCATCAACTCACTTCTGGTTTCTTTGAAGGACTGAGTTTCCATGTTCAGTTTTGTGCTAATACACTTTTTTAAAAAAAAAACCCTACTTGAAAATATTGACTTATGTTGAATTGGATATTTTGCAATCAACTCCTTCAGGGATATTGTTTCTCCCTGGGACCTGAACCAACAGTACTGACGACTACTCTGGTGTCACTTCCTCCACATTCACTTTTAGGACTGAGTAGTAAAAACATCAAACTTATATAGTCTAGTTTGTTTAACAAAAAATACAGATCATAAAAATCCCATGTCTCTCTAATCTGTTAAGTTTCAGATGGTCATTAGGTCATGACAACTGTTGCTATCCTTCAACTTTCTCCGTCAACTTTAATCAGGATTTCCATTTCTAATTGATATTCTGTCTGGGCGATGAATGTAGTACACCTCCACTGTACAAGTATTGTGTGCTAAATACATGATGCACTGCAACATCTCACTAAGATTACTACTGCAGCATCTCCTAGGTTATCAAAGATCCTTGCATCGCACTTTCCAAACTTATACCATTACCATATAGAATGAGAACATGTACGTGGAAACTCTATCACCTGCAAGTTCCCCTTAAGTCATTTAGCATTCTGACTTGGAAATATATCACCATTCCTTCAGTGTCATTGGGTCAAAATCTTGTAATTCCCTGCCTAACAACATTGTGCTTTTATTTACAACATATGAATTACAACCGTTCAAGAAGGTTACTCACAACCACCTTCAAGGGCAACTAAGTACGGGCACTAAATACTGACCTCACCAGAGATGCCCATGTCCCACAAGTGAAGTTTTTTTTTAAAAAAGCACTATCTCAGGCCTCACAGGGAAATACAGTAGATTATTTTCCAAGTCTAAAACAATCCAGATTTGAAGATGTATTGACATCCTTTTGCCATCTCTTGACCAAAATCTAAGTACACTCAGATAGCACTGACGGAGCATCTTCACCACATGGATTACAGTACTTCATGATGGCAGACAACTACTTTCCCAGTAACCAGGAGGTGCTAAACATCCTCATTTGAGAATTAAATTTTCAATGTTAATTCACTCTTGTATTTTAGAAAAGTCTTAAATTCTAAATATCACTTGCAATACTTTGCAAGTTTGTGCTACACTATTATGCAACTCAATTATTTTATATTTAGCATTAAGAATCTCTGAAGTAGAGAAGAAGACTGAGCAGCTAAGTTGATTGCTGAATTTCAACATATCACATGCATGCAAATCTAATCTTTATGTTGGGCTGGTATTCTATTTATCAGCTGAATCCATGGGATTTAAACAAAAGAATAGTTTTGGCAATCAGTCTAATGTGCATAGGTCTGCCTAAAGTTCGCCTAATTCAATGCTCATGTCTCAGATGGGTAAACGAAAGTAAATCGGCAAAGCTTTTCTTTACATATGACTATGATACTTGATCTGGAAGTCTACATGTTTACAATGAAAGCTTAAATTGTATGATCACCAAAATACATTAAGTTTTTAAGTGCTTTTATTTTGAAGTTTCTATCGTATATTTAATTTTTTTTTCTTCTCCAACAGTACAATTATGCAGCACCATGGAACTATGGGCAGTATTACCCACCACCTACATAATATACTGGAATTTCTTGTGCTGAGATGTTCCTTTCCGTTTTAAAAGTAAAGAGTGGAAAATATTGCATCTTAATGGACTTACTATCCAAGACTGTGAATTTCTTTCTCAAGGATTAAAACTAGGGGAAAGTTGTTTACTGGAAAATGTTTGAGATCCGATCAGATTTACGTACAAAAGTGTTTTGAGAATTTCTCATCTTTTTTGAATGCAGTTTTTTTTTAAAAAATCTTCATACATAATTTGTTAATAGGAAAATAAATTTTAAAGATACTGCAGAGCACCACTGGTATAGTTTCTTATCTGGCAATTTCATGCAGCTGTGGAATTTTGAAAAATTGCTAAGCTACATAATCAGGTATGCAACTAATACATTGTAATTGAGAACTTCAAAGACGTGTTGCTTTTTATGTTTAATTAAAATAAGAATGCACATCGGGAAGATCTGATTTTAGATACTTAAAAGAAAGTGCCTCCTTTTGTGAAATAATACTGTTACATGCATTAAATATTCTTAAACAAAACACGAGCAATGGGATTTTGAGGATTTACACCTGGCCACCCTATTGTGATATCATGTCGCTAATCAGATCAACATTAAACATACAAGTTGCCTCTTGTAAATATACTATAATTTTAGAAGCATTTTTATTAAAGAGTTGTTACCATTATCTATTAGCTAGCAGCAAGTATAAAAGGGCTACTTATTTTTTTGAGCAGATTCCTTTTCCAAAACTTGTGCAACTTAGAACTCCACACATTTGTAACTATCTTTTAAGTATAGAAAAGCAGCAAGTGAGATCTGCTCAAGACCAAGTAGAAAGTTCAAAACACACCAGGAATGTTTTTATGTTCAGGCTGATCAGATAGAAAGGATTGCATGGGACAGATGTGGATCACATTGTGGATTTCATTAAGAAATGTCTGTAATATGAGAAAAGTTACTTAGACTGGTATTTTGGATGTTATTCAAATGAGCTGCAGATTTTTTTTTTATCTCAAACCCTTTTCTAATTTTGAGTCAGAATTTTACTAAGCTCTGTTGATTTAATGCATTTGTCCTGGGTATCACTTCATATCAATAAGATTTCCATCATCAATGCAATTATATTGTAAATTTAGGAAATATGATACCAGAAGATGAGAATATCAGAGTAAAGCTGGTCATCTGAAAGTTGATGGGTCGAGCTGTGTTACTATCCTGATTCATGTCAGTAGATGTTCAGGTCCATCAATGTCCGCACATCCTTTCATAATAACTCTGGTTTTATTTGATTAAGAGAAGGTATCAACCTAAACATTTGTATCTTTCCATGCAGATTACTTTGTCATATTCCAAGGTTAATATTTTGGCTACACATGACCAATCTGACCCCAACTTTACAGCTAGAAAGATCTCTCGGTTTTTTCTTTGGCCCCTCTACCATTGTGAACTAATCTCATTTGTGGAGAAGACATGTGTTTTTGGCTTTTCTTTGTGCATGGGCATGCGCAATGCATACATTTAGAGTCATAGAACTGTACAGCACAGAAACAGACCCTTTGGTCCAACTCATTCATGCCGACGAGATATCCCAAATTAATCTAGTCACATTTGCCAGCATTTAGCACATATCCTTCTAAACCTTCCTAATCGTGTACCCATCCAGATGCCTTTTCAATGTTGTAATTGTACCAGCATCCATCACCACTTCATGCGGTAGTTCATTTCATACACTCACCACCCTCTGTGGGTAGAAGTTGCTTCTGAGCTCTCTTTTAAATCTTACCCCTCTAACATTAAGCCTGTGCCCTCTAGTTTTGGACTCACCCACTCCAAGCAAAGACCTTGACTATTCACCCTATCCATACCCCTCATGATTTTATAAACCTCTGTAAGGTTACCCCTCAGCCTCCTAATGCTCCAGGGCAAACAGTCCCAGCCTATTCAGCTTCTCCCTATACCTCAAACACTCCAACCCTGGCAATATCCTTATAATTAGGGCCGGCTCAGTGGTTAGCACTGCTGCCTCACAGCACCAGGGTCCCAGGTTCAATTCCAGCCTCAGGTGACTGTCTGTGTGGAGTTTACACATTCTCCCTGTGTCTGCATGGGTTTCCTCTGGGTGCTCCGGTTTCCTCCCACAGTCCAAAAATGTGCAGGTTAAGTGAATTGGCCGTGCTAACTTGTCCATAGTGTTAGGTGCATCAGTCAGAGGGAAATGGGCCTGAGTGGGTTACTCTTCGAAGGGTCGGTATGGCCTGGTTGGGCGGAAGGGCCTGTTTCCCCACTGTAGGGAATCTCATCTAATCTAAATCTTTTCTGAAACCTTTTCAATTTTCACAACATCCTTCCCGTCAACTAGAGTGGCCTAACCAAAATCCTGTTCAGCTGCAACATGACCTCCCAGCTCCTGTAATCAATACACTGACCAATGAAGGCAAGTATGTCAAACATAGTCTTCACTATCCTGTCTACCTGGGGCTCCACTTTCAAGAACTATGAACCTGCCCTCGAAGGTCTCTTTGTTCAGCAAAATTCCCCAGGACCTTATTATTGAATGTGTAAGTCCTGTTGTGATTTCCTTTGTAAAATACAGCGCATTGTCTAGATTTAAACTCCATCTGCCCCTCCTCGGCCCATCTGATCAAGATCCTGTTTTATTCTGAGGTAAGCTCTTTTGCTGTCCACTACATCTCCAGTTTTGGTGTCATCTGCAGACTAACTAACCATAACTCCATGTTCATATACAAATGCTGAAAAGCAATGGACCTAACACCAATCCTCATGGCAAGCCCCAATCACAGGCCTCCAGTCTCAAATTGATGTTTTTAATTCGGTTGACATATAATGGAATTAGCACATGAATACGTTGTGAAGAAATATGTAAAGTTCTGTGCTATTAAGGAATTAATTTCAACACTTAGGACTTCAGGCAAGTATTGAGACGCCATGGTTTATATGCGAAATTTGAGTATTGGATCTTAGGAAGAGGCATACAAATCAGCCAGAAAAAAAAAGACCTGAGGTGTGGGAGCACTTTAATGCAAAAGGTGTTAGAGGTTTGTTAAGAAAGAAAGAGTATGAGGATAAGCTTAGGGAAACAAAAACTGAATTGAAAACTTTGTATAGGTATGTGAAGAGAAGATTGAGGAATACAAATGTAGGTCAGTACAGTCAGCAAAGGTATCTAATGTAAATCTATTTTTATAAAATGCTAAGCGAAAACCAAGAATTCGAGATGGGTCCGCCTGATGTCGGTAGTGGAAAAATGCTAGTGGCCTTCATAAAGGATTTAACGGGATAGACAAGTTGGACCAAAGGGTCTGTTTCCATGTTGTACGATACTGATTCTATGATGTAGATACAACATATGGAGTGCTGTAAAGTGGAAACAGGCTACTGAATTGGATTATCACCCATGACCGAAATGAATGACAAAGCAGATTGAGCATGCCAAAAGTTCTACACCTGCTCTTATTTTCTGTTACAAGCCAAGAGTGAACCACTTTCCTTGAACTGAACCAATGCAGTTGGTGATTTTTTTTTAGTGTAACTTGAAAAGTATTAGACCCTGACCCTACAGAAACAGTTTTTCCTATGTTCACCCTGTTTGGTCTTGTAAGAATTTTCAAAGTCTCCTCAAAATCAAAAATAGTAGTGATTTAAAAACAGAAAATGCAAGAGAAATTCAGAGACTGGAAGCCTCTGGAGAGAAAGCAAGATTTAATGTCTTAAACAACAGAAAAGGAATTGCGAATGTTGGAAATCAGAAACAAAACTGAATTGCTGGGGTAAAAAAAGCTTCTCAGACTTCCAGCATCTGTGGAGAGAAAGGTTTGGGTTGAAGTCATCTTTCGTCAGAAATTCTGTGTTTTACGATTTTATACTCCTTTTACACTTGATGAAGGAGCAGTGCTCCAAAAGGTAATGCTTCCACGTAAGTCTGTTGGACTAGAACCTGGTATTGAGATTTTTAACTTTGTGCACCCCAGTCCAACACCGGCATCTCCAAATCCCTCTAAATACTTCTTATTCATATACCCACCCAGATGCCTATTCAGCATATACCTCGAATGGTCCAACCCTGACAACATCCTTGTAAATTTTATCTGAACCCTTTTCAAGTTTCGCAACATTCCTTCCAGTAGGAAGGAAACCAGAATTGCACTCAACGTCCTCTTTGAAGTCACAAACTTTGACCAGTAAGTGGTTTAAGAAGGTTGTCCTTTACCATATTTCAGTCAGTGAAGGACAACAAATTTTGCCTAGTCAACAATACCCGCATCATTTCAAGGAACATTTTCATTTGATTTGGAGGTGCCGATGTTGGACTGGGGTGAACAAAATTTAAAAATTACACAATACCAGGTTCTGGCCGAACAGGTTTATGTGGAAGCTCGAGCATTTGGAGCGCTGCTCCTTCATCTGGTGATTGTGGAGTATAACATTGTAAGACGCAGAATTTATAGCAAAACTTTACAGTGTGATGCAACTGAAATTATATATTGAAAAACAGCTGGATTGTTTGTGAAGTCTCTCATCTTTTAGAATGACCATATTCGTTTCAGTTCTTTCATATGTAAATCCCAGAACTTTTTTTCTTAATTACATTCTCAAGTGAACTTTAACAATAGTTCTCATGTCAGCTCAGATAATGCATTGAAAGTGTGAGGCATCCTGTGTGAGGCTCTCTGTGCTCCAATGTTCAGACTGATCCTATTCCCTAAAAAAGGGGTTTACAGAATCTTGGATTCATGCAGTTTTTGAGCAAAATAAAATGTAATTCTACAAGTGCAAATTCACCCCACAAATCTGTGTAGGGAGGGGGTTGCATGGGTATTAGTGTGTAAAGTGGTATAAGTCTGTGAGGGTGTGTATGAGAGAGAGCTTGTGTATGAGAGAGGGTGTGCATGTGTGTATGGGTCTATAGGAGTGTGTGTGTGGTGTATTGGGGTCACTTGTAGTGTGACATGAGTCCAAGGCCCCAGTTGAGGCCATCCTCATTGGTACTGAACTTGGCTATCAGTCTCTGCTCGGCCACTTTGCATTGTTGCCTGTCCCGAAGTCCACCTTGGAGCATGGTCAACTGAAGATTCTAGGTCGAATGACCCAGACCACTGGAGTATTCTCCGACTGGGAGGGATCTCTCCTGTCTGTTGATTGTCCAGTGTCCATTCATCCATTGCCATAGCCTCTGCTCGGTCTTGCCAATGTACCGTGTCTGCAGCGTGAGAGATAGGCAACATTGGCTGAGTTGCAGGAGTACCTGCCATGTACATGGTGGGTGGTGTCCCTACATGTAATGGCGGTGTCCATGTCAACACTCTGACACTTCTTGCAGTGTCTGCCATGGCAGGGTTGTATGGTGTTGCCCTGAAAGCCAAGCAGTTTGTTGCATGCAACAATCTGAGGTTTGGTGGTTGTTTAAAGGTGAGAAATGGAGGTGTGGGGAAGGTCTTGGCGAGGTGCTAATCCTCATTGATGATGTGCTGCAGGCTGTGCAGAAGATGGCGTAGTTTTTCAGCTCCTGGGAAGTACTGGACAACGATGGGTACCCTGTCGTTGCTCATGTCTGTCTCCTGAAGGAGGTCATTACGGTTTCTTGCTGTGGCAAGTCAGAACTGGCGGTCGATGAGTTGAACATTGTAGCATTCTTGAGTACTTCCAAGTGCCCATTATGTTCCTCCTCATCTGAACAGATCCTGTGTATTTGAAGGGCTTGTCAGTCAGGGGTGACTGTTTTAATATGTTTCAGGTGGAAGCTGGAGAAGTGTAGCATTGTGAGGTTATCTGTGGGTTTGCAGTAGGGTGAGCTGATGGTGTGTGTGTGTGTGTGAGAGAGAGAGATGGGTACCCTCTCAGTTGTAGCTAGTGTCTGTCTTCTGAGGAGGTCATTATGGTTTCTCACTGTGCCATGTCGGAACTGGTGGTTGAGGAGTTGAGCATCGTAGCCTGTACTTATGAGGGCATTTTTGAGTTCTTCCAAGTGCCTATCATGTTCCTCCTTATCTGAACAGATGCGGTATGGCCCCCCAATATGCCAACATTCTCATGCACAGGCTTGAACAAGACTTCTTTACGCAGGCCCTCCAACCAATACTCAATAACAGGTATATTGATGACATTTTCTTCTTCTGGACCTATGGTGAGGAATCACTGAAATAACTACTGAGTGATATCTTTGAGTTTCATCCCACTGTCAAACACACCATGGACCACTCTCCTATCTGTCTCATTCTTAAACATATGCATCTCCTCCATGTAACTACCCCATGTTCTACGCAGTCTGTAACATGTTATCAGTGAGGATGAGCACCTCGCTAAGACCTTCCCCACACCTCCACCTCTCGCCTTCAAACCGATCACTGTTTGCAGTAAACTGCCCGGCTTTCAGGACAATGCCAAGATGTGTCAGAGATGTGACACAATACCATCATTACACGTGGGGGACACTACCCACCCTGTATCCCACACATTCACGCAGACCCTCTTTCATGCTCACACATACACCCACACTCTCACAGACTTATATTCTCATATAGCCATGCACACACTCTGTCTCCCCTGCACGCATGTACGCACATATAAGTTGGGGAATTTGCACTTTCAGAACTACATTTTATTTTGCTCAAAAATTGCATAAATCCATGTAAGATTCTGTAAATCCGACTTCAGAACTAGAATCACGACCCTAACTGTGGGACACACACACTTTAAATTCACACCTTCAATGCATTATCTGAGTTGAAATGAGGTAAAAACAATGACTGCAGATGCTGGAAACCAGATTCTGGATCAGTGGTGCTGGAAGAGCACAGCAGTTTAGACGTCATCTCGATGCTGCCTGTTGTCTAAAGCAATCTTGAGAACGTATCTTTTAAAAAAAGTTCTGGGATTGCATATGAAGAAACTGAAACTAACATGATCATTCTAAAAGATGAAAGACTTTAGCTAAATTAGTTTAATATTAGGTTCATGACACGACATTCCTGTTGCTGGAAAGTCTGTCTTATGATTCTACTCCACACCCACCTGATGAAACAAGCGCTCTGAAAGCTAATGCTTCTAAATAAACCTGTTGTGCTATAATCTGGTATTGTGGCATTTTAATTTGATGTGAGAGGAGCAGCCCACGCGAACACTCAAATGTCCCTAATGAGTACACGTGGAAACTACGCATGGTCCAGACGATATTGACTCCTCTGGCACGCTCCACCAGGAGAATTCAAATTGCGCACGCGCAGTCAGCCCGATGGCCCTCGACCGACGGTCTTTGCACGTACGCATGCGCAGCTATTTGCCGTTATAGCGCGCGTGTGCAGTAGCTCCCTCTTTTTCTGTTTAGGGAGGTGTTGGTGAAGTCGTTCCTGTTTTCACTGTGAAACCGGCCCTGACTTTTCTTGGTGAGTGATCGCAGTTTGTCGAGTTCTGAAAGGACGGATTTATCCTCTCCTTGCCTTGACTGTGTTGCGGGCTGTGGACTTTCAGCTCCTGGGGCTGTGTGTGTGTGTGTCAGCAAATGGCGCCGGGCCTGTGACCTGGGCTTCCCTTTGGGCCGGCGCCATTTGCTGGGAGTGCGGGCTGGCGGCGGCGGCACCTTCCTGCGGGAGGTCTATGTCAGAGGGTCTGATGCTGGCGGATGTATTGGTAACCAGAAGCCACGCGGCGGCCTCCATTGGGCGAATCTCACGTTTTGTGGCTGTTCAGGGCATTGGTGAAACTATGTAAAGCGAATTCTTTTTTTCTGAACAAAAGAATGTTAGAGGGCAGGAACAGGCTCTCACCAAGAGCGCACCGACACATGACTGTTCAATCTCGCCTCGATGCTAATGCCCTCTAAATCGGGCAACATCCTAGTAAACTTTTTCTGTACCATCTCGAAAGCTCCCCCACCCCATCCTTCTAGTATTGCGTGACCAGAACTGTACATAATGTTCCAATATGGCCTAACTAAAATTCTATAAATCCACAACATGACTCGTTGATTTTTTTTTGTACACTGTGCCCTGATTAGCAAAGGCAAGTATGACATCTTGACCACCTAGTCCACTTTGAGGGAACTGTGCATCTGTATGCCTAGATCCTTTGACACCTACATTTACTGAATACTTCCCTTCTTCATTACGTCTTCCAAAGTGTATCACTTTGCATTTATCTTTATTAAAATCCATCTGCCATTTATTCACCCAAGTCCCCAAGCTGCCTACATCCTGCTAGGTCCTCTTGCAAACTTCCTCACTGTCCGAAGCTTCCCCCAACCTTTTGCGTCATCGACACACTTACTAATCAGGCCACTTGCATTCTCCGATTCATTTATATATAATACAAACAAAAGCGGTCCTAGCACCGATCCCTGCAGAACACCACTGTTCACAGATCTCCAGTCAGAAGAAAACACCCACCACTATCGTCTTCTATGACCAACTCAGATCTGTATTCATCCAGCCACCTCACTATGCATTCCATGGGACTGCCTCTTGTGTCAGCCAGCCACGTGGGACCACATTCCGTACTCTTTCTTCATCAATCACTTCTGTCACTTTCTCAGGAAATACAATCAATTTTGAGACTTTTTGCTAATCTTAATTTTTCCACATGAGTAAATTCTGACCTTAAGAATCTTCTCCAATAAATTTCCTATCACTGACGTGAGGCTCACAAGTTTGTAATTTCCCTTAAGCAAAGGAAGAATGTTGACTATTCTCCAGCCCACTGGAGCCCCTCGTGTCACCAGATAGGATACAAAGATTTCATATGTGACCACAGAACTTCCCTCCCTCAGCATTCTTGGATTGGCCCCATCAGGTTTCAAGGACTTGTCAAACTTAATGCTTTTCAAAGTTCCCAACACCATCACCATCACCATTTATTAATATCAACATGCCCCATAATGTTCACAAACCACCATGTCCTCCAGTGCAAGATATTTGTTAAGGACCTCACCCACTTCCTCCAACTTCACACACCGAGTCGTAGAGATATACAGCACAGAACGCACACTTCTGCCTAACTTGTACGTGTTGACCAGATATCCTAAATTAATCTAGTCATGTTTGCCGGCACTTGGCCCACATTCCTCTCAACCCTTCTTATTCATAAAATCATCTAGTTGCCTTTTAAATGCTGTAATTGTACCAGCGTCCACCACTTACTTTGGCAGCTCATTCCATATGTCCACCACCCTTTGCCTGAAAAAGTTGCCCCTTAGATCCCTTTTAAATCTCCCCTCTTGCCTTAAACCTATGCCCTCTAGTCTGGACTGCATCGCCCCCAGGGAAAAGACCTTATCTATTTATCCTATCCATGCCCCTCATGATTTTATTAACCTCTATAAGATCACCCCTCAGCCTCTGATGCTCCAGAGAAAACAGCCTCAATCTATTCAGCGTCTTCCTATAGTTCAAACCCTCCAACCCTGGCAAAATCCTTTGTAAATCTTTTCTGAACTTCAAGTTTCACAATATCCTTTCTATAGGAGGGAATTGCACACAATATTCCAACACATCTATCCTGGGACAGGCGAAGCAAAGACATGCCAGAGAATTCCTAGAGGCCTGGCACTCCTCCTACAACGCCATAAACAAACACATAGATCTAGATACCATCTATCAACCCCTCAGAAAACAAACAGAAAATGACCACCACAAACCCCAGGAACCCCATCCAGGACAAACCTATAAATAGAAAGCAGGAGACAACAGCTTCGCTTCACTTGGAGGACGCCACTGAAGCTGTTTCCGAGCCAGGTAATGAAACGTCTGGATATCAAACCTACTCCCCAAACCTCAGCCTGAGCTACAAACCTTGCATATTCCAAAAGTGGCTTAACCAATGTTAAGATGAAACATGACCTCCCAACCCCTATACTCAATGCTGTGATCAATAAAGGCAAGCATACCAAATGTCGTTTTCACTGTCCTATCTACCTGCGACTCCACTTTCAAGTAACTATGAATTTGCACTCCAAGGTCTTTTTGTTCAGCAACACCCCACAGGACCTTACCATGTAGTATATAAGTCCTGCCCTGATTTGCCTTTCCAAAATGCAGCACCTCACATTTATCTAAATTAAACTCCATCTGCCACTCCTCAGCCCGTTTGCTCATGTGATCAAGATCCCATTGTACTCTGAGATAACCTTCTTCGCTGTCTACTGTACCTCCAGTTTTGGTGTTATCTGCACATTTACTAATTATATCTCCTATGTTCACATCTAAATTATTCATATAAATGACAAAAAGTGGTGGGCCCTGCACCAATCTTTGTGGCATATCATTGGTCACATGCCTCCAGTCTGAAAAGCAACCCTGCACTACCACCCTCTGTCGAACCGGTTCTGTATCAGAGTGGCTAGTTCTCGCTGTATGCCATATGTTCTAACCTTGCTAACTAATCTATCATGAGGAACCTTGTCAAATGCCTTACTGAAGTCCATATAGATCATATCCACCACTCTGCCCTCAATCCTCTTAGAGTTTCTTTGTCCTTGAGTGGACCCATCCTTCCCTTCAGTACAGTCTTGCTCCTCCTGCATGTTCAAACACCTGTAATTTTCATTAATCCTGTTTACTAAAGACCTTTCGTCGCCCCTTTTGGTCTTCCTAATTCTGCTGTCTTTGTATTATTTCAGCGCTCTTGAGTGTCTTCAGTTTCCTAAATCTTACATATGCCTCCCTTTTTTCTCTTTGACTAAACTCTCAATTTCTTCTGTTATCCAAGGTTCCCAAATCTTGCCATCCGCATTTTTTCCTTTTCACAGGAACACACTGGTCCTGAATTCTTAATCTACTTTAAAAGAGTCCCCACATGATAGATGTGGGCTTACCCCAAAACAGCTAACTTCAATCGATATTCCCAAGTTCCTGCCTGATATTGTCATGGTTAGCCTTCCCCAAATTTCACCTTAAGACTTTTCTTACCCTGGCCTCGTTCCCCAACACCAGATCTTTTATGAGTACTTGCCTCGTTGAGTTATTGACATGTTGCTTCAAGAAACCCTTGCTGGATGCATCTAAAAAGTTCCCCCACTCCCACCCCCATCCAAGATCCTGGCACTTTGGGAGTCCTAGTCAATTTGGCAAAGTTAAAATTACCCATTACTTATACGAAAATTGTTTTTACATTTTTCCATAATCTGTTCACTTACCTGTTCCTGTCTCCTGCTGGCTCTTGGGAGACTGCAATACATCAAAGTGATGGTACTCTTCCTATTCCTGAGCTCTACATATGGCCTCACTTAATGAGTCCCTCCAAGGTGTCCTCCCTCGGTACAGCTGTGATATTCTTTTCCCTGATCCCAACACCCTCATCTCTTTTTTGTATCCCTTTCTCGTGTGAAACGTCAGAATACTGGAACATTAAGCTGCCAGTCTGGATCCCTCGCAAATAAGATTTTGTAACAGCTGCAGCATCATAATTTTGTGTACTAATCCAAGCTCTAAGTTCATCTGTCTTAACTGTCATACTCCTCACTTTAAAACACTACAGACCACCAGTCCTGTAGTGTTCATTAACCTCTCCCTGTCTGTTCTTCCTCATAGCCTTACTGGCCTAAATCTGTAATTCCTTGGTTATTTCTCTTGCTTACCTAATGGTCTGGACGCTACAGTTGGACGCATTTCCTGTATATGTAGTCTTCACAGACATTCAAACTATTTCTGGTTTCCTACATTCCGCAGGAGAAGCATACTACCTTGCTGATGTTTTTACCCTCTAGCAACTACTTAATTTTAAAAGATTATATTAACTTACAGCTAACTAAATGGTCCCTAAGGTTAGGTTCTCACTAAAAAACACTACATACACTATTGTGTGCAATAGTTTTGATACTATAAATCCTAATACTGTACTACTGTACCACTAGCTAAATCCCATTACACTCAAACTTTATGGATATTAAACGTTCATGGCAATTGAAGATGAGGAAAAATATCTCCTCACCCCAGTTTACCAATTAGAAGCCCTTCTGTCCAAAACATCTTTTTTGAACTTGCAATGTCATAAAACACAACTCCCACTATATTCCCTGTGTAATTGATTAAGCTACTCAAAATTAAGCCCTGCACTTGAGTTTTTACCTGCTCCAGTTGCTGCCTCCTCCCTCTGACTTCTGGTTCCATTTGCTAGCTACTACTCAAAACTAGCAGTCATGGTGACTGTGCCAACATCTCCCAGAATCCTCCTCAGTTGCTTTGCACTGGTACCCTCTTGATGCTCTTCCTCCTCTTGAGCATTGTGTATTCTGCAAATCCCTATTCCGTAATGGTGACTGATTCAATTACTCCCAAAATCCTTGAGCACTTCTCAGTTTGCCCCATAGTGTGAAGGTATTGAGTATGTGGGACTGTCATTCTCAGAGAGTGGTAAATTAAGATCTCTTAAAGGAGTTGAAGGTTATTGAGATTAGATGGGAATGTAGCCTTGAGAACACAATTCCTAATCAACCATTATCTTATTTGATGACAGATCAGCAACAGCAGGCTATGGTCTATTTCTGCTACCATTAAATGTTCATAAAATGACCTCTTGAAATGGTGATGATTGTTGTTTGCATGTTTTCCCCTTCTCTTCCTTTTATTCCCTGCTCTATCATATTATTAAAGAATAGCAATTTACATTTAATGTAGTGTGTTTAACTTTTGAGTGTGAGGTAGTGTTCATCCTCCGTTGCCATGAGAATTCGGTGGAATCTTTCATAAATCATTATAGGAACAGTTTGAGGGGTGGCTTGCTAGGCCACCTCAAAGGATGATTAAGAGCATGGGTCTGCAATTGCCTATGGTCCAAATGAGTTAGATGGCAACTTTATTATCTAGATTTCTATTGGCACCAAATATGGAATTGTTTTTCTTGATGGCTGTCTTTATTTACTGTTATGAGTGGAAACTGATTTGATATCTTAAGTTTTTAAGTGAAATTTGTGCAGTTAGTACTTCACTTGGATTTTTTTTGCCCCTTAGAATCACCATGCAGCTGTTTCTACACGCTCAGAAGACCCACACGCTTGATGTGAATGGAGAAGAGACTGTTAGGCAAATTAAGGTAAACTAACTTCTCAATAGTAAACTAACTTTTTAAATCTTAAGATCTTAACCTCTATTATTTTTATTTGTATATTTTTAATAATTACCAGGGAAAGAGTAGACCCACTCAAGGACAAAGGAGGAAAGTTATGCATGGTGCCACAAGATGTGGGAGAGATCCTTAATGAGTACTCTGTATCAATATTCATCAAGGAGAAGGACATAACTGATGTTGAAGTCAGGGATGAGTGTGTAAATACTTTAGAGAAAGTCAGTGTACTGAAGGAGGACGTTTTGGGTATCCTAATTTGCATTAAGGTAGATGAGTGCCCAGGGCCAGATGGGATCTATTCCAGGTTACTACAAGAGACACGGGAACAAATAGTTCAGGCATTGGCAGATAACTTAACATCCTCTTTGGCCATAGGCAAGGTTCTAGTGTACTAAGAGATTAGCCAATGTTGTTCCTTTCCTTTAAGAAAAGAAGCAGGGATAATCTAGGAAATTATAGGCTGGTGAACCTGACATCTGTGGTGGGGAAGCTGTTGGAGAAGATATTGAGGGGCAAGATATAGGCACATTTGCAATAAAATGTTAGTGACGGGTATCATAGTTTTGTACGGGGTTGTCTCACCAACCTAATTGAATTTTTTTTTTGAAAAAGTGACACACCTAATTGATGAGGGAAGGGCTGTGGATGTAGTTTTACATGGACTTTAGTAAGGCATCTGATAAAGTCCCACATGGCAGATGATACAAAACCAAAATCACGTGCGATTTTGGGTGGCCTGGCTCGATGGATACGACTGCTTTGGTCAAAGACGATAGAGTAGTGGTGGAAGAGTGTTTTTCAGAATGGAGACCAGTAACTAGTGTTCCACAGGGATCAGTCTTTGGTCCCCTGGTGTTTGTAGTATACACAAAAATGTCGAGTATCCGAACGAGATGGGTGAGGAGTATTTTGTTCGGATAACTGATCTGATCGTAAACAAAGGAAGCCATACCGAACATAATTACATAAAAAAGCATGTTTAGAGTTTATATTTCATTCAGTTGATAAGTGTGCAAACACTGGATATTGCTTAAAAATTTGTGGTATTTTACAAAATCAAATCACTTTTGCGTAAATAAAATTCATTGAGGAGGAGGTTGGGTTATTTTTCGAAGAAAATATCTAGTTGCTGTTGCTTGAAGTGCTTGTGTTTCTTTGCTCCACTACTCCAATCACAGCTTCATGTACACTTCAAATGAGGCATCTACTAAATCTATATTATTGGCGTCAATTTTATCAATCTTGGATGAATATATCTTTAGGTGTAACATTATGCCTCAGCATGTATAAAAGTCAAAGTAATTCTAACATGAAGTAATTTTTAATTTTAAATACTTACTATCTTAAAATTAGTTACTTAGTAAATATGGATATTTTTGGTAATTTTTCTTGGTCATAATTTCCTGCGATTAAAACACTGGAAATACTAAAACCAGACTGTTCATTACCCAGTACAAACTCCTCTCTCATCTTGATTTCATTTCATTTGCCAGCTTTCAAATTGAAGCAGATCATTCAAAATTCACATCGCACTTCTGGCAACACTCCTGCTATTTCAGACCAGGTGAAATTCTATCCATTTATTTGCAATCTTATTTGATGATTGAAGTACACTCTGACCATCTTTCCAACCACACCCCTCGCCCCACTCCATAAATATTACACCAATTAAAATCCCATATGCTGTTGCAGTCAACTCATCACCCTCCTTGCTGATGCACTCAGATTTCCTGATTGCGATTGTTGCACCAGTGTCGGTAACATTACTTTGATGTAATGTTTTTACAGGGCCTCGAGATCTTGTTCGGATAATCCGAAGTTCAGATAATTGGTGTTCAGATAACAAAGGTTATTCTGTTTATATAAAATGATTTGGAGGAAAATGTGGATGGTCTGATTAGTAAGTTTGTGGATGACACAAAGATTGGAGTTGTTGATAGTGCCGATAATTGATTGTGAAAGGAGACAACAGAATGTAGATGGGAGACTTGGGCACAAATGGCAGATGTTGTTTAATTCACACAAATGCAACATGATGCATTTTGGAAGATCAAATTTAGGTGTGAATTATACTGTAAATGGCAGAACCCTTGGGAACATTAATATACAGACAGACCTGGATGAGAAGGTCCATAGATGGCCAAAGTAATTCAGAAGGCACATGACATGCTTGCCTTCCTTGGCCAGGGCATGGAGTACAAGAGTTGGCGAACCATGTTGCAGCTATATAAAATCCTTATTAAGCCGCAGTTGGAGTATTGTGTATAGTTTTGGTCACCACACTACTAAAAGGACGTGAAACCTTTGGAGAGAGTACAGAGAAGGTTCACCAGGATGTTGCCTGGTCTTGAGGGCATTGGCTTTGGAGAAAAGTTTTTTTAAAAAAAAACAGGATTGCTTTCGCTGGAAAAATGGCGGCTGAGAGGAGACTCTACAAAATTGAGAGGTATCGATTGGGTGGGTAGTCAAAGGCTTTTCCCCAGGGTTGAAGTTTGAATTACAAGGGGGCAGAGGTTCAAGGTGGGTGGGGGGGAAAGTTTTCAGGGAGGTGTGTGAGGGAAGCTTTTCATGTAGAGTGGGAGGAGCCTGGAACGCACTGCCAGAAGAGGTGGTGGAAGCAGACACGTTGGCGACATTTAAGAGCCATCTAGGTGTTTGCATGAGCAGGAAGAGAATAGAGGGCTATGGATCGAATAAGGCAGAAGGTTTGTTTTTAGCATGTAAGCTTGCTCGCTGAGCTGGAAAGTTTGTTTTCAGACATTTTGTCACCATACTAGGCAACATAATCAGTGAGTCTCTGGTGAAGCCTGATTTGATGTGTACTTAAATCACCACTGAAGTAATTTCTACAAATTCTGTTTAGAGATGACTCCATACGTAGATACAGTATGAGAGATTAGCCTCTGTCATACAACAGTGTGCTCCTTGGTGTGCTCTATTCTTTATTCTTTTAATTGCAACTGTCACTGCAAAACCTCCTCAATTCGTAAGTGTAGAAAGTCAAGTGGTTTGGGATTATAACAGATTATTACAGTAATCAGGTGAAGTCTGTGCTGTTTAGGTAATGCATGTTTAGATAATGTTTTAATAATCCCTATTACATCAGTGTTTATAAAATGGCTTTTTGGTCAGTCAGCTGGTAAGAAAGAAGGTGAACTGTACTCTAAAAATGCATTTCATTGAGTATGTGACAGACTTTAATAAAGTAGATGCGACATTACTGTATCGTGTTGTGATATTTTGCAGTAGACATTTGTGAAGTTTTTTTATTCACTGCTGGCTACAAAAATTTTAATTGTAAATTCAATTTGGGATGTGAAATTTTTGGGTTCCATGAGTAACAGTCCAAAAAATCCTGTTCTGTATACCTTTAAATGTTAAAGTGCTGATTATTTTGTATATTGATCCTTGGACAGTTCTGTTTTGCTTGCCCCAAGAATCTCATTTATGATTTTCTTTTTTTAATTCAGGCCCATGTCGAATCCCTAGAAGGAGTCTCTGCTGTTGACCAAGTGCTCCTCTTGGCTGGCACTCCCTTAGATGATGATGCCATCATAGGCCAATGTGGTATAAATGAGCACTGCACACTAGAAGTAGTTGCTCGATTGCTGGGTGGTATGTATTATTATGATTTGAATTTCCCTAATCAGTATTTTTTTAAAAATTGTGTTGAATGTTTACAGTATTGGCAGCAGAGTCATTTCAATTGACCTGATAGGTTAGTGTTTGCAGCATAACCATCGGCATTGCCATCTATTTCTTTCTCTGTATAATTATGAAGAAATTCCCTTAAATACATTAACATTAGGTTGCATAAAGATGTGTAGTGCATTTTGTAGAGGTAATCTTGTTGATAAATATTGAAGAATTATTTGCCACATAACCATATTATTGCCACCAAAATTAAACTCAAACTCACTATTTTCTCTATGCTGATGTCACATAAATTGCCTTTCCTCAGTTTGTTGCAGATCATGGAATGGTTGGTGTTAAGAAATTTGACTTTGGAGTGTGCCAATGTTAATATCAATTACTTTTTTTCAGATTTTAATAAGATTGTTTTTTTTTTGCTGAGAACCCATGCCTTTTTCGTTGTCCAAGGGTGCTGCATCCCTAGTTGAATTAAGCATGGAATTGTAGATATTTTCTCAAACTATTTAGAGATGTTATTTCCTGTGGAGCAGTGCTATTCAAACCTGAGCCTCTTGGTTTGGAGATAGGGATACTACCACTGCATCATGTGTCAAGTCTAAGTTGTATGTTGTTGGTTTGGTGCTAGTAACTGAGTTGTTCAGTAAATGAATAAGCTCTTCAGTGGTGTATACTTCCCTCTAATAATTGCTTAAGTATGTGGAGGTTTGTGCACCAGCCTCGAGATGGTCGAACAGCTCTTGCAAGTCTGTATATGATTTAAGATCTGTCTAGAATGTCTCGAATATAAATTTACAAACAGTAAACCAAAAGTTTAGTTTGGAAGTCTGTTTATGATGTCTGTCTTAAAATAGACCATAAGCTTTTTTTCACTCCCTTATTTTTAGGCAAGGTCCATGGATCCCTTGCTCGTGCTGGGAAAGTGAAAGGTCAGACTCCCAAGGTAAGCTTGACTGACTGAAGGCAACCTGCAGCAAAAGTATCTAAGATTTTCTTGTACTTTTGTGTTTTTGTACATCTAAACAATATGCACACAATTGTATTGAATGTGATGAACAGCCATACTAGTAACTATCAGGTGAATTATCAATCTGAATTGTCTCACCTGTCAAGGCCATGAGTCATTGCATAATCTCTATTATTGGTTGGTGTTTGTCAATGATAAAAAGCCATTTCCAATTTGATTGAAGTTTTGTGTTAATTTTAGTTAACAAAACTTTACACCAGGTTCATAATTTCATAAGATATAGAAGCAAAATAGACCATTTAGCCCATTGAGTCTACTCCACTATTCAATCATGGCCGAAATACTCCTCACTCCCATTTTCCTGCCTTCTCTCTATAACTCTTCAACCCATTACCAGTTAAAAATCTAACTCCTTCTTAAATTTACTCAGTATCCCAGCATCCAATGCACTTTGGGGTAGCAAATTCCACAGATTCACAACCCTTTGGGAGAAGTAGTTTCTCCTCAACTCTGTTTTAAATTTGCTACCCCTTAAGCTCAGACTTGCCTCACAAGAGGAAGCATTTCCTCCACGTCTATTTTATCTGTACCTTTTATCGTGAATATCTCAATTTGATCTCCCCTCATTCTTCTAAATTCCAGAGAATATAGGTCTAAATTGTTCAATCTCTGTTCATATGTCAAACCCCTCATCTCTGGAATTGATGTAGTGAACCTTCTCTGAACTACCTTCAGTGCCACTACATCTTTCCTCAAATCAAGGACCAAACCTGTGCACAATACTTCAGGTGCGGTCTCACCGATGCTTTTACAATTGCAACAATACTTCCTTACATTCATGTCTGTTCCTTTAGCTATAAAAGCCAACATTTCATTTGCTGCCTTTTTCATCTGCTGTACCTGTATGCTAGTTTTCTATGACTTATGAACGAGGACACCCAGATCCCTCTGCACCGGAGCACCCTGAAGTCTCTCTCCATTTAGATAATAGCTCGCCTTCCCATTTTTCCAACTAAAATGCAAGACCTCACTTGCCCACATTAAACTCCATCTCCCACACTTTGGCCCACTCTCTTAACCTATCTATATCCATTTGTAAGAATCTTATTTCCTCATTGCACTTTACAGTCCCACCTATTTTTGTGTCATCCCCATATTTATCTATAGAGCCTTCTATCTCTGTATCCAAGTCGTTAATGTAGATTGTAAATAGCTGCGGTCCAAGGATCGAACCCTGTGGCACCCATTAGTTACTACTTGCCATCCAGGAAAAAAAAAATCCATTTATCCTGACTCTGTTTTCTGTCCATCAGCCAGTCACCTATCCAATCTAATAAATTATCCCTAATCCCATATGATCCAACCTTTTGTGAATTAACCTTTTGTGCAGCACCTTATATCTGGACATCCAGAAGGTGTATGATATTATATCTACAGGATCCCCATTGTCCACTTTAGTCGTTACATCTTTGAAGAGCTCTAGCAAATTAGTCAAACATGATTTGCTCTTCATAAAATCATGCTGACTGACGGCGTATTGACTTTCTAAATGTCCTGATATTGCTTCCTTGATAATTGATTCCAACACTTGCCCAACAACAGATGTTAAGCCATCTGGTCTGTAATTTCCCATATTGCCTCCCTCCCTTTTTGAATAGGGATGTTACAGCATTTTTCCAATCCACTGGAATCTTTCCTGTATGCAGGGAATCTTGAAATACAATAACCAACGGATCCATTATCATCGTGACCACATCTATTAATACCCTTAGATTTAGGCCATCAGGCCCAGGGGACTTGGCTGTCCTCAATCCCAGTAGTTTGCTGAGTACCTTTTCCCTGTCGATGTTGATTGTTCTAAGTTCTACCCTTTCTATTGCCTCTGACTTGCCCATTCCAATTGAAATGGTACTATTGTTGTCTGTGAAAACTGAGGCAAAGTATTGATTCAGCATCTCTGCCATTTCAGTGTTCCCCACTATTAACTCTCCAGTTTCATCTTCCAAGGGACCAACATTCACCTTAGCAATTCTCTTCCTTTGTATATACCGATAGAAGTTTCCTTTGATATTTTATGCTAGTTTTCTTTCATAATTTACCTTGGCTCTTTTTATTAATTTTTTTAGTTTCTCTTTGTTTGAAAGTTTCCCATTCTTCCAGCCTGCCACTGTCCTTTGCAATATGGTATACCTTAGTTTAATTTTATATAACCCTTTCCTCCTTGTTTAACCATAAATGTTTTCTTTTACCACCCTTATCATCTTTTTTCCTCACTGGGGTATATTTTAGTTGTGAGGAATTGAGTAGCTGCTGAAACAATTGCCATTGCTCCTCTGCTGTCTTATCTCTTAGCCTTCCTGTTCAATTTACTCTGGCCTAATCTGTCCTCCTGCAAGTGTAATTTCTTTTGTTTAATTCCAGAACACTAGTATGGGACTCTACTTTCTCACCCCCAAACTGAATTTTGAATTCAATCATTCTATGGTCTCTATTCCCCAGAGGATCCTTAACCATGATGTCATCAATTAATCTCTTCATTACACAATACCAAATCCAGAGTAGCCTGCTCCCTGGTTGGTTCCACAACATACAGCTCTAAGAAACAATCTCTAATACATTCAGTGAACTCTGCCTTTAGGCTACCCTTGCCAATTTGATTCTTCCAATCTGTTTGTTAAAATCACCCATAAGTATTGCAGAATCTTTCTTGCAATCCTCTAATACTTCCTGGTTTTTACTGTGCCCCATTACGGAACCACTATAGACTACTCCTACCAAGTATTTCTTCCCTTTTGCTATTTCTTATTTCTACCCAGACTGCTTCTACATCTTGATCTCCTGTGTTTGTCATTTCTCATTACAGCACTGATCTTTCTTCACCAGCAAAGCAACACAGCCTTCAGGACTCTTGATCTTAGTCACAGAGAACAGTGTCTATGCCCCGAACTATACTATCCCCAGTTACAAGTACATTTCCCGCCCCTGCTTGAATGATAAAGTGCAATGATAAATTTCCTTTCAGTAGAACTCTTATAATCTGGAGGCTGTGAATACACAACAGTCTTAAGTCTTGTACACACGTGAGAACCTCTAAGTCATAGAAGCAGAAGTAGGCCATTCAGCCCATCAGGTCTGTCCACCATTCAGTGAGATCTTGACAGATCTGGTAATCCAAGACTCTGCTTTCCTGCCTCTGCTTTATAACCCTTGATTCCCTTACAGATTAAAAATGTCTATCTCAACTCTGAATAAACGTAAGGACCCAACCTCAACAACTGTACGGTAAAGAATTCTATAGATTCACAACCCTCAAAAGACATTCCTCCTCATCTGTTTTTAAAATATGCAACCCCTTATTCTGAAATGATGCTGAGACACTCTGGCGAAGGGAAATAACCTTTGTCTATCCTGTCAAGTCCCTGAATCTTGTTTTAAGGTTCTGTTCTTCTATATTTGAATCAATACAAGCCCAATCTACTCAATGCTCCTCAAAGACAATCCCTCTATGACTGGTATCGCCCCTAGTGAACCTTCTTTGAGCTGCCTGCAATGCCATTGTATCATTCCTTAGACGAATGCTCCAAAACTGTTTGGTATTCCATGTTTGGGACTGATTAGTGCCTTCCTTCCTTTCTTTTCATTCCTTATGAAATAAAGGCTGAGTCATTTCCTCATCCAAGTCATTAATATATATGTAAATTATTGTTGAGTTAATATGGATTCCTGTAGCACACCCTTAAACAGATCGCCAGCCTGAAATGCCTCCGGTATCTCATCTATATTTCGTTAGTTAATTAATTCTCTATCCATGCTAGTATACTTGTAACCTCCATGAAGAATTTTAGAAAATTGCAGGCACGATTTCCCCATCATTATGCCATGCTGACTTATGATCGTATCATGCATTTCTGAATGCTCTGCTACTACACATTCTTTTGTTATAAACTAATAGTTTCTCACTAACTGTCATAAAGCCTCTTCCCTTTTGTTAATTAAAGGCGTTAGATTGGTAGTTTTCCAATCCTCTGGGACTTAAAGGATTTCTGGAAGATTGTCAACAGTGCTTCTGTAGATGTTGCCTGACCTGTGATTTCTAGCATTTTTGTTTTCGGGATATGCTTCCACTATCTCTAACTACTTCCCATGAGATGTATCTTAACATTTAGAATCAGGCGGTTTATTGGTTGTTAGCCCAATTAGTTTCCCTTTCACTTGCTATCTAGTGATAGTTATTTATTTCCTGTCCTTTTTATGTCTTGACCTCTGACATCCTTTTCTTATTTGGGAAAGCACATGCCCTGCAATACTGCTTTTTGCCAAACTTGGCTCCAAGTGTTAGTGTTGTTTTCTACTAATATTTTAAATTTTCACTGATTTATTCTTTTGCATAGGTTGCAAAACAAGAGAAGAGGAAAAAGAAGACTGGCCGTGCAAAGAGGCGCATGCAGTACAATCGTCGTTTTGTAAATGTTGTGCCATGCTTTGGAAAGAGGAAGGGACCAAATTCAAACTCCTAAAATGTTGTTTTTCATCAAACTCAATGAAATGAATTGATATCTCTGCCTCCCTACCTTACAGACTGGCTCACTCAACTGGAGCTATTTCAGAAATGAAGTAATTGGTTTGTATTCAAATTCTGGATTGTGATTAATAAACATTTATTTCCAGCAGTTTTGAGTTTTTGTCTTGATCTGTTCTATAGTATAACTTAATTCACTATATTCTGCTGATCCTTACTGTTAAGTTGATTGCTATTACAAAGCTATCTTGTCAATGATTAAGATTTCTTCTTTGATACATTCTAGTTATGAGGTATGTTAAATTCTAGTTGCATTGTCTACTGGATTCTATATTGATGCAGTGATTTGTGCCTAAATTTATAATGAGTGTAAACTTGAGAGATTTTTGTCTGAGGATCTAAGGCAGGGAATGCAGTCACCTTGGAAATGAGTTTAAATGGGAACAAATTATAATCACGATTTAATATTTATTCAACATTTGATATCAAATTAAACCATAAGGGTTTTGTAACATAATTGATCTTTACTGATATGGTGGATTTCAAATCCAGCTAACTTGATTCACTTGGTCTAATTGGCCTTGAGGAAGAGAGAAAGGGTAATTACAAATAATGTCCAATATCATCTGCACCCCATGGATTATTCTATCATATACAAGTGCTTGGCCATTATGGGATCTACAAACTAATGTCCTCCCTGGTTTACATGATTCTTAAAACTGAATCCTCATTTAAGAAAGGACTGCCAGTAACAGTTATTGGAGCTGCTAGTGGCAAATGAATCAAAGGCAATTTAATAAAAATAACCCTGGGTCAGCTCTTATTGTATTACTAGCCCTCTGATGATGGTCAATTCCTACTTTTAAGTTCAGATGCTTTTTTTTTTAAACCTACGGAAAGAAATTCCACTAAATTTGGAGGAATTCCCTTAAAGCTCACTTACCCCCTCTTGATTTTATTCTGCATACCCTATGCCATATTAGTCAGCTGTTTTTTGTCTACTGAAGCAGGACCAAAAAGACAGCCAACTATCAGTGTTAGAATAATACTCAAGTGCAAATCTCTGCTTTCAGTAAGATGGTGTAGAGGCAAGTTTAATCCAAAATCATTTTATAATTATAAAATGATTTTGGTGTCAAAATCACCAAAATTTTGTGTCAAAACAATAAAATTCAAATTCCATTGGCTTCTGGTATCCTGGGCATAATTTAAACGATTCGAGGAGAAAGTGAGGACTGCAGATGCTGGAGATCAGAGCTGAAAATGTGTTGCTGGAACAGCGCAGCAAGTCATGCAGCATCCAAGGAACAGGAGAATCGACGTTTCGGGCATAAGCCCTTCTTCAGGAATGAGGAAAGTGTGTCCAGCAGGCTAAGATAAAAGGTAGGGAGGAGGGACTTGGGGGAGGGGCGTTGGAAATCCGATAGATGGAAGGAGGTCAAGGTGAGGGTGATAGGCTGGAGTGGGGTGGGGGGCGGAGAGGTCAGGAAGAAGATTGCAGGTTAGGAAGGCGGTGCTGAGTTCGAGGGATTTGACTGAGACAAGGTGGGGGGAGGGGAAATGAGGAAACTGGAGAAATCTGAGTTCATCCCTTGTGGTTGGAGGGTTCCTAGGCGGAAGATGAGGCGCTCTTCCTCCAACCGTCGTGTTGCTATGGTCTGGCGATGGCGGAGTCCAAGGACCTGCATGTCCTTGGTGGAGTGGGAGGGGGAGTTGAAGTGTGGAGCCACGGGTTGGTTGGTCTGGGTGTCCCAGAGGTGTTCTCCGAAACGTTCCGAACGTAGGCGGCCTGTCTCCCCAATATAGAGGAGGTCACATCAGGTGCAGCGGATGCAATAGATGATGTATGTGGAGGTGCAGGTGAATTTGTGGCGAATATGGAAGTATCCCTTGGAGCCTTGGAGGGAAGTAAGGGGGGAGGTGTGGGCGCAAGCTTTGCATTTCTTGCGGTTGCAGGGGAAGGTGCCGGGAGTGGAGTTGGGTTGGTGGGGAGTGTGGACCTGACGAGGGAGTGGTCTTTTCGGAACGCTGATAGGGAAGGGGAGGGAAATATATCCCTGGTGGTGGGGTCCGTTTGGACTAGTTTGAACTAGTTGGTTAAATTCAAACTGCTGTCAAAACAACCACCAAAACTCAGGTGTCCATTTTCCAGCCATTTGTTACATTTGCAGCAGCCTCATCTTTAGCTGGCTGCTGTGCCTTACTTTAAATTCAGAAAAGCAGTTTAAGATAGAAAGTGATCATACATTCTTTGAGTTTTGAGACACTTTTAAATCTCAATTCTATATACAACAAATTTAAAAAGCGAGTAAAGTTGTAGTTTAGTCCAAATCGCTTATGGCACAGGAGATAAGTTGGTACAAGCAGTTCAGGATGAATGTAATCCCAAAGTAAACTAGTCCCACCTGTCTGGGTTTTGTCCATACTCCTCCAAACATTTTTTATTCATGTACTTATCTATCTTAAACATTTGTAACTACTTGCATCGACCACTTCCACTAGAATTCTATACACAAACCACTGTTTTAAAAAAAAAAAATTTTTCTTTGTTTTAAAAGAGTGCCAATCCCCACCCTCTGGAAAAGACATCTGCCAATCACCTTGTCTATACCCCTCATGATTTCATTAACCTCTACAAGGTCACCTCTGAATCTCCTATACTCCAGAGAAACCTTACCTTATAACTCAAACCCTTTGGTTCCAGAAACTTCCTGGTAAATCTTTTCTGAACCATCTCCACCTTAATATGCCCTATAACAGGGTGACCAGAACTATATGCAGCACACTAAAGAGGCCTCACCAGCATCTTGTAAAATCTCAACATAATGTCCCAACTCCTGTACTCTAGTTGTGAGCAAAAAAGCAATCTTAGCCACCCTATCTACGTGTAGCAAACTTCAAAGAACAATATACCTGAAGCATCATCTGCAAACACAACTATGACTTCAGCACCTTCATATAAATCCCTTATATAAATGACAAAAGTGAACCCTATCCATTATCATTCTAAGCAGCAATCCAATCAGTCACATTCTACTCAACTTCTTAGTCCTGCAGGTTTACTCCCTTCAATACCCATCAAATTCTCTTTTGAAATCATTGGTTCTGCAGCCTTGGCACTTTCCAGATCATAACTACTCAGTGAGTACAAATATACTTCATGTTGTCTCACACTCTCTCCTCCCAGATTGCGTTGAAACTTGCAATTATTTTATATACAGTGCCCTGTTGTAGAACATCTCAGCCAGCAGAAACATAGAGTCAAGAGTTGCACAGCACGGAAACAGACCCTTCAGTCCAAATTGCCTATGCCAACCAGATATCCTAAATTAAATTAATCCCATTTGTCAGCATTTGGTCTTTTAAATAATGTAACATCCTGTTATTGGCCAGAAACTCAACTGGACTCAACACAAACACAAGTGCCTACAAGAGCAGGTCGGAGGCTAGGAATACTGGAAAACTCATCTCCTAACTCCCAAAGCCTATCCACCTAGATGGCATAAGTTAGGAGCGTGATCTTTTCTGCATTCATCCTGCCTACACTTGTAAAATGTTTTTAAGTCCTAACAAAACAAGAATATCAGTTCTTCTCTACTTTATCTCAAAGATTGTAGATTCTGCCTTACGCACACCATTTCAAGGAACATTTTAATTTGATGTGAGAGGAGCAGCCCACGCGAACACTCAAATGTCCCTAATGAGTACACGTGGAAACTACGCATGGTCCAGACGATATTGACTCCTCTGGCACGCTCCACCAGGAGAATTCAAATTGCGCACGCGCAGTCAGCCCGATGGCCCTCGACCGGCGGTCTTTGCACGTACGCATGCGCAACTATTTGCCGTTATAGCGCGCGTGTGCAGTAGCTCCCTCTTTTTCTGTTTAGGGAGGTGTTGGTGAAGTCGTTCCTGTTTTCACTGTGAAACCGGCCCTGACTTTTCTCGGTGAGTGATCGCAGTTTGTCGAGTTCTGAAAGGACGGATTTATCCTCTCCTCTCCTTGCCTTGACTGTGTTGCGGGCTGTGGACTTTCAGCTCCTGGGGCTGTGTGTGTGTGTCAGCAAATAGCGCCGGGCCTGTGACCTGGGCTTCCCTTTGGGCCGGCGCCATTTGCTGGGAGTGCGGGCTGGCGGCGGCGGCACCTTCCTGCGGGAGGTCTATGTTAGAGGGTCTGATGCTGGCGGATGTATTGGTAACCAGAAGCCACGCGGCGGCCTCCATTGGGCGAATCTCACGTTTTGTGGCTGTTCAGGGTGAGACCGCATCTGGAGTACCGTGTACAGAACTGGCCGCTCTGTTTACCGAAGGAATTTAATGTCTCTGAGGTAGATCATGGAGGTTTTATAACACTTGGTGGAGTGAGTGAATTGCCTCATGATTGAAGGTACTGTGGTGTTTAGAAGAGTCAAAGGTGACATCGGGTCTACGTGGAAGGGATATTTCTCTTGTGAGGTAATCGAGAATTAGGGATCATATTTTTTTTTAAAATGAGGGTATGAGGAAAACCTTTCTCCAGAGTGACTGTTTTTTGGAATTTTGTTCTCCAAAATGCTGTGATTAGATTTTTTTTAGATTACTTACAATGTGGGAACAGGTCCTTAGGCCCAACAAGTTCACACCGACCCAATGAAGCGCAACCGACCCAGACCCATTCCCCTACATTTACCCCTTTACCATACACTATAGGCAATTTAGCATGGCCATTTCACCTAACCTGCACACTTTTGCTGTGTGTTAAGAATCTTTTAAGGCAGTCGTCGATTCTTTATTGCCAAGGGGATGCAATATTATCAGGGCTGTGTAAAGTTAAAAATCACACGACACCAAGTTATAGTCCTACAGGTTTAATTGGAAGCACACTATCTTTCGGAGCGTCGCTCCTTCTGGTGGTAGGAATGTAGAATTCTGTTTAAAATCTGATCAACCGTGATATTGTTGAATGGCAAAACAGGCATGAAGAACTCAGTAGCCTACTCATGTTCCTTGTTCACACGATTTGGAGATGCTGGTGTTGGACTGGGGTGTACAAAGTTAAAAATCGCACCACACCAGGTTTAATTGGAAGCACGCTGGGTTTCGGAGCATCGCTCCCTCATGTGATAGTGGAGGGCTCAATCCTAACACAGAATTTATGGCAAAAATTTAGTGTGATGTAACTGAAATTATACATTGAAAAATTGATTGTCTTTCATCTGTTTGAATACCATGATAGTTTCACTTCTTTCATGTGTAAATCACAAAACCTTTTTTTTAAAGTTGCATTCTCAGGTTAGCTGTTAACAATGGTGATAGCCAGACAATATGTTGAAGGTGTTACATTGCAGAGTTACATTGTACTTTGCTCAAAAACTGCATACATTCATGTAGAACTCTGAGCTCAAAAACTGCATGAATTTATGTAAAACTCTGTTACCTCACTTTTTAGATTAGAATCAATCTAAACATCAGGTCATAGACAGAGAACACAGGGGGCTAACACCTTCAACATATTGTCTAACCATTGTTAACAGCTAACCCGAGAATGCAATTTTTAAAAAGCAAAGGTTTTGTGATTTAAACATTAAAGAAGTGAAACTATCACTGTATTCTAACAGATGAAAGGCTTAACAGACAATCAATTTTTCAATGTATAATTTCAGTTACATCTCACTGCAAATTTTTGCTATAAATTCTGTTACAATCGAGCCCTCCACTATCACCTGATGAAGAAGCGTCGCTCCGAAAGCTAGTGTGCTTCCAATTAAACCTGTTGGACTATAACCTGGTGTTGTGATTTTTAACTTTGTACACCCCAGTCCAACACCAGCATCTCCAAATCATGACTTTTTTAAAAGTTGCATTCTCAGGTTAGCTGTTAACAATGGGTGATAGCTAGACAATATGTTGAAGGTGTTAGCCCCCTGTGTTCTGTCTATGCCATGATGTTTAGATTTATTTCTCTTTTTTGATTAGGATCAGAGTTTTACATGAATTCATGCAGTTTTTGAGCAAAGTACAATGTAACCCTGCAAGTACAAATTCACCCCACAAAATGTGTGCTTGTAGGGGGGTGTGTGTGTCTGGGTTGGGGTTGAGTGTGAGAAAGTGCATCATCTGATGAAGGAGCGATGCTCCGAAAGCTAGTGTGCTTCCAACTAAACCTGTTGGACTATGACCTGGTGTTGTAATTTTTATCCTTGTTCACAGGTTTTCTAGTGACCTCAAATATCAGACAGCTCTTATAGATTTGAATCTACTTTACTACTGATATGCCCTCCTCCCAGTCTTGGCAGTTGTATTACTAAGGGCTAGAGTTCACTTGAGGGGTCACTCACTTCAGGTGGAGATGATTATTTTTCTGAGGACATTGTTTCAGAGAGACTCGATGGGAATAACAATTAATATTTCTCAATGTAGAGGATGGAAAGTTTGAGGTATCAGGGTATACTGGGACATTTTTCACTGAAGTGTAGGAGGTTGAAGCGTGATTTTATTTTTAGAGGCTGATAAAATCAGGAGGGGCCTAACTAAGGTGAATAGCAAAAGTTGATTAACCTAGTGGTTGATTTCAAAATTAGGGGCCATATTTTTCAGGTAGGGAGAAAGATCTAAGGGCAACTTTGTCAGAGGGTGGTTTGTATATATAATGAAGTGGTGGATATAGGTACAGTTGCAACATTTAAGATATCTGGATAAGTACGTGAATAGGAAAGGTATAGCCCTAGGGATGTGGGCCAAACACAGGTAAGTGGGATGAGTTTAGTTTGGGAACATGGTCAGTGTGGACTAGTTGGACAGAAGGGTCTGTTTCCACAGTGTAGACTCTCTTTCCCAATTAATACTGATTTTCTTCAGTTACTCGCTCTCTGTGGACCATGATATTTGAGTTACTTGGGTTATTTTTTGTGAAGATAGAATCAAAGTATATATTTAATCTGTATGCTTTCTTTTTGTTCCTCACAATAGCTTCCCCTGTTTCTTAATGAAAGGGACCTCATTTGTCTTCACTCTTCAGATACCTACAGAAGCTTTTGCCATCAGTTTATATGTTCCTGTAAATGTACACTCCTACTGTCATCTTTTCCCTCTTGATGAAACCTTTTGTCTTCCTTCAAAATCTAAACGTCACTCAATCATCCAGTCTATTTTTGGCAAACTTTTGAATCAAATACTATCCCTAATTTCCCTCTTTCACTATGGTCAGGCTGACTTTCCAGTTTCATTGCTGTGCCAGATAGAAATGAACAAATGGAAGAAATGCAATATGTGTTCTTTAGATATTTTCCATTGTCTATCCACGATGATCCTTCCAAGTAAGCATAGTCAGCTTGTGCCTTGTAACATTGAACCTTATTTAGATTCAGGGCCTTAGCCTCAATCAACTGTGTCAGTCTCCATCTTTAACGAATTCTAACATTATGGTCATGCTTCTGCAAGGGGGAACTGCCTGATGAAGTGATAGGTGCAGGTACAATGTTTAAAAGATATTTGGTTAAATGTCGAGATAAATGTCAAAAGGTGTAGAGGGAATTGGGCAAAATGCAGGCAAGTGGGACTAATTTAGTTTTGTAAACATTATTGGCATGGATGGGTTGAACTGAGGGTCTATTTCCATGCTATATGACTCGATAGTATCGTTAGCCTTGTCGTGTGAGGCAGTGTTCAACCCTAGTTGCTATGAGAAGTTGGTGGAATCCTTTGTAAACCACTACAGGAACAGTCTGGGAGAAGGCTTGCTAGGCAACCTCAAAGGTGATTAAGAGCATGGGTCTGCAATTATGTATGGTCCTAACAAGTTAAAAATGACCAGTTTACTGCCATTAGTTGAACTAACTAAACTTTATTGGCAATGAATATAGATTCATGTATTTCAGAGGTACCAGAGGATCAACAGTGATATCTGTGCATGAGCTGTTCCTTTTGTTGAAATATTTTATTGATGGCTATTTGTATTATTTGACTGGAAGCCAATTTGGAAATGAGTTGTAAGTGAAATGTAGGCACTTAGTGTTTTACACATTGAAAGATATTTTTGTTTTGTTTCCTAGAAGTATCATGCAGCTGTTTCTACATGCTCAGAAGATCCACACTCTTGATGTGACTGGGGAAGAGACTGTTGGGCAAATCAAGGTAGACTGTCTACTAAATTGAGTACTAACGTTTTTGAGGCTAAAATCTCAATCTCTACAAATTACTAATTTGTATTTTTAACAATTACCCGGCATTTGAGTCTTTTTCTGGTATTGATCTTATTCTTTTGATAGAAAGTTGTTTTTGGAATTAGTTTTTATAAATTGTCTCCACTTATGCTCCTGTCTATAAGGATATTTTCTGCCATGTTGCTGTACCCAATGATGAACTATACACAGTTTAGCAGTAAAAACTCCCAATTCGCTTATGGTTGAACATATTGCATTTGTCTTCGGCTGTTGTTTAGAGATTTGAGACCGCCCAAGGTATCCCTTGTAAAGCCTCTCTCTCTAGTTCGTCCCAGAGATCGTACTCTTTAGAATTCTGGAATAAAAACCTCTTGCAGACAGATTAGTTTAATTTTAGTCTTCCCCTTTATTCACTAATAGCGTCACTGTTACAACATAACACTGATGCCTCTAAGCTAAACTAACTAGGTTCTAATAACCTAGGAGAATAGGGTACCAACTCTTCAAGTGCCCCAGCAGGCTACTCTGATATACTGACACAAAGTGACTTCCTTTATGCAAAAGTTTAAAGGAAATTGTGTGTTTTTTTAATAGATATTTTTATTAGAAATTTAACATTTTTACAAGTTTACAAAAATAAACAACTCTCAGATATAAACATTGATATACAATTAACTCAAATATACAATAGCCAAAATTTAACAAGAGACAGAAAAAAAAAACGAAAAAGAAGGAAAAAAAACTATCTACTAATCTAACCTACAACTAACCAGAGTGTATATTTAAGTCTCTTACATGCTCGGAATGTGTTAACATCAGATGTATTAAAACCCGTATTCGTGCGGGATTCCTCTCCCGAGGGGCCCCGGACCAGCCAGGTTTGTAATCTCAATTAAATAAAAGCCCTTGTTAGGAAAGCCGAAATATCTGTATTTATATAATTCAAGAAGGGCTGCCATATTTTATAAAATAATTCGGTCTTTTGGTGCACCATATTTGTGAGGAAGTCAAGGGGAATACATTCCATAATTAATCTGTGCCAATTTGAAAGTCCGGGGGGCCCTCAGCCACCCAGTTCACCAAAATATTTTCCCTTGCACAGAAAGAAAGAATAGAAAATAGTCTCTTCCCGTACGTGTCCAGGGAGGGAAAGTTCAAAAAGCCCAAAAGGAGAGATACAGGGTCCACTTTAATTTCCGTTCCTAAAATTTCTGTCAGGGTACTTGCTACTTTAGTCCAATATCTACGGATCTTATGACAGGTCCATAGGCAATGTACAAGAGTGCCCAACTCTATTTTACATTTAGGACACATTGGAGATGCTCCTGCCTTAAATTTTGCCAATCGAACCGGTGCTATATGGGCCCTATGAAGTATCTTCAGCTGGACAGCCTGGGTTTTGTTACAGATAGTAATTCTTCTAGCATTTTCCCAAATATCATTCCACGTTTCTATAGAGATTTCTAGTCCCAAATCCTGATCCCATGTTTTAAGCGGATTATCCATATCTCCCGATACTTCATCATGTAGTAAATGATAAATAGTACTGACGGAAGATACCCCCACTGGTCGTAAGACACTACATTCTCTATCTGATTTATAAAGACTATCTAATAACGTAGTCTTCTTCTGTATATAATCTCGAATTTGGAAGTATCGAAAGAGGTCTCCATTAGGTAATCCGAATTTCTGATGCAGCTGTTCAAAAGACATCAGGACCCCATCTTTAAATAGATTCCTTAAACATGAGATACCCCTGGATCTCCAGAGTTTAAAAGTGGCATCTGTAAACCCCGGTTGGAATCCCCATGCTCCCACTATCGGTGCATAGGGGGATGTTTTATGTGAGTTGCCCTCATTTTGCCGCATTATATTCCAAGCCTTAATTGTATTTAGTATTATAGGGTTTTTACAGTGATCTGTAATGATTTACCTCTTGTCTGAAAATAAAAGGTTAATAAGTGAGTATTTTACTTGAGAGGCCTCGATGTCTGATCCACAATCAATCTGGTTGGACAAGACCCAATCAGCTATGTAACTTAATAGTGAACTTAACTGATATTTCCTAAAGTCTGGGAAGTCCAATCCTCCCCTTGTCTGTGGAAGCTGTAGCTTCTTCAGCTTAATAAGGGGCCACCTATGATTCCAGATAAAGGAACCCAGCCAGCCATATAATTTACATAAAGCCGTCCTCTGCAGCATCACCGGAAGCCTTCTCATAGGATATAGGAGACGGGGCAGGACATTCATTTTGATTAGTGCTATTCTACCCAACCAGGAAATTGGAAGGTCTCCCCATCGCTGGAGGTCCTGCCTTATCCTTTCCAGTAAATGCACAAAATTAGCCTTATACAACTGACCAAATACTGGAGTAATAAAAATGCCCTCCAGGGACCGACGAAAGGGAAAAGGGGATCCGTCCACTAAGTGGGGTATCATAGCAAGGCCACCCATTGGCATAGCCTCCGATTTTGAAAAATTAATTTTATAGCCTGAGAATGTATAGCGCTAAATGTATTAATAACTTGGATTAGGCGAGGTACAGACATCAGAGGATTACTGAGGAATAGAAGAACATCATCTGCATAAAGGGTAATTTTATGTTTACCTGTACCAATCCTCGGGGCTGTTATATTAGGATCAGCTCGTATAGCTTCTGCTAGTGGTTCAATTATTAGCGTAAATAACAATGGCGAGAGGGGACATTCCTGACGGCAGCCCCTACCCACACTGAAGCTATCTGAACCTAATCCATTAGTAACCACAACTGCTTTGGGATCACTATACAATGTTGAGACCCATTTGGTAAACACCTGTACAACGCCAAACCTTTCCAATGTGTAAAACAAATATGACCATTCAACACTATCAAATGCCTTTTCCGCGTCTAATGAAACCACTACTCCTGGTATCTTTCCCTGATGACAGGCTTGAATCATATTCAAAACCCTTCTAATATTATTGGATGATTTACGGCCCTTAATAAACCCCGTCTGATCCTCCTTTATAATATGTGGCAGTATCCTTTCTAGTCTCAGTG
The DNA here is from genome assembly GCF_037043375.1 of Chiloscyllium plagiosum. Classification (NCBI taxonomy): domain Eukaryota; kingdom Metazoa; phylum Chordata; class Chondrichthyes; order Orectolobiformes; family Hemiscylliidae; genus Chiloscyllium; species Chiloscyllium plagiosum. The sequence goes on from NW_028270146.1 coordinate 39,999,369, forward strand.
CTAACGTTTTAGAAAGGATTTTAAAATCTACATTTAGCAAGGATATTGGTCTATGATGTACAATCTTCTGGGTCCTTTCCTTTTTTTAAGGATAAGAGAGATATTTGCCTCTTTCAGCGAAGGCGGGAGACAGCCCTGACTATATGCATAGTTATACATGTCCATAAGTGGACCAGCCAATATTTCTGTAAATTCTTTATAGAATTCAGCTTGAAAACCATCTGGGCCCGGTGCCTTACCATTCTGAAGTTGCCTAATTGCATCAAGTATTTCTTGGAGTGTAAGAGGAGCATTTAGGACCGATACTTGTTCCGGAGTTCGGCCTGGAAAGGTCAAATTTTTAAAAAATGACTGCATCCTCCTCGTCCTATCTTCACAATCCTGCGATTTTATATAACTCAGAATAAAATTCTCTAAAGATCGCATTAATCTTTTTATGATAATGAGTCAAAATACCCGTACTTTCCTTGATAGACATAATAGTCTGAGGGGCCTTTTTTCTTTGCAAGAAATGCTAAGTATCTACCCGGTTTGTCGCCATATTCATATAACCTTTGTTTTGCAAATAATATTTCCCTCTTAGCCGTTTGAGTAAGCGTAGTGTTTAGAGCTGTCACAAGAGCTGTAATCCTTTGCAATTTAATAATAGAAGGTTTTTTTAATTTAATAATAGAATGCTGTTTCAGCTGCTTTTAAGCGAGCTTCAAGCAGACGCTGTTGTTCTCCCTTCAATTTCTTCTGGGTCGCTGAGTAGGAGATGATCAAACCTCGCGTGTAAGCTTTGATGGTCTCCCACTTCATTGATGGGTTGCTAGCTGTACCTGAATTAATTTCTAAAAAAAAGTTTTAAATTCTTGAGAAAAGTACTTTACAAATTTACTATCTTTCATTAGGAAGGGGTCCATATGCCAATGCCGAGGGGATGTCCCATTGTTCCTTGCCTTAGTTTCCATATATACAGCAGCGTGGTCGGAAATTGCTATACCACCTATTTTACAGGAGGATATGGAATTTAAAAAAATCGAGGGGGCAAAAAACATATCAATTCTGGTATGACATTTATGTGGATTAGAGTAGAAAGAAAAATCTCTGCCCTGTGGATGAAGACCTCTCCATACATCTACTAATCCTAATTCTCTGTTCAGATCCATCAATTGTCTAGATACTCCTGCAGTACTCTTGGGAATCCTATCTCTTTCCGGATCCATAATACAATTAAAGTCTCCCCCTATAATTATATGACGGGCACCAAAAGCCATCAATTTTTTAGAAGGCTTCCGTTATAAATTTAAAGGGGTGTGCCGGGGGGCAGTACAAATTTAAACTCCCATATTCCTCTCCATTTATGAGGGCTTTAATCAAGATATATCGTCCAAATTCGTCTTTTATCTGCTTTAGGATTTTGAAAGGGAAATTCTTTCGAACAAGAATAACAACTCCCCTGCTTTTTGAGCTAAAAGAAGAAAAAAAGGCCTGATCAAATCCACCCTGTCGTAATTTCAAGTGTTCTTTATCCGACAGGTGTGTCTCCTGTAGGAGAGCTATATCAACTCTTTCCTTCTTAAGATTTGATAATATTTTCTTCCTTTTGACTGGCGAATTACTACCCTTGACATTCCAGGTGCACCACTTAACCGACTGATCAACCATAATCATCTGGGCCAATCCGAGACCCCTCGGGAGGGGGAACCCTATCCAGAACATCCCGAGCATAGAGCATATAAAATTTACAAAAATAAAGCCTCTCTAATGCACCCACAACAATACAATAAAAAAAACTTTCTAAATAAAAAAAATAAATAAAACGTATCTTAAGTGGAGATTTTTCCCCTTGTTCCCAGGGGGTGTCACTATCTCTCCAAAAGTCCATCATATCTTCTCCCAACCAATGCCCCACCCTTGACCCAGGCACTCAATAAAATGAGGAGAATTCAAATATAATACAAAGCTCGAGTTAACAGTGAGCACCCACCCACACCAACACCTGGATATATTTGGTAATGTTAATACCATATATAAACATATAACTATAAAATTACCACCTCAACAAATAATAATTAAATATAATAATACAAAATAACAAGGGAAAACAACCCTGCTCCTAGAGACAGGTAGAATTGAATAAGGTAACCACCTTCCCCCCCCCCCCCCCCCCCCCACCAACATTAACCAAACCCCCCAGTGTGTGTGTGTGTACACACACGTATGTGTATATGTATATGTGTGTGTATATATGTATATGCATATATACCTAAAATAATAAAAGAATACAACCCTGGGGGGGGGTGAGTATATCAAATCCCTCTCCCCACCCCCCATGATAATATTAAACTGTAAGGTAAGAGAAAAAAAAGGGGGGGGATATAAACCAAAGTGGGGGGAAAGGCAAACCAACATCCATTATGTCTTACAGTTTATCTAAGAGAGTCCAAGAATTCCTTAGCCTTTTCTGGCGATCCGAAGTTATATACGGATCCTTCATGGTTAAAGCGTAACGTCGCTGGGTAGCGTAAGGAGTACTGAATATTTAAGTCCCTTAAACGCTTCTTCGCCTCGTCGAATGCCTTCCTCTTTCGAACCAGAGCCGGGGAAAAGTCCTGGAATAACATGATCTTGGAAGTATCTGCCTCTCCTTGTAGCTCTGCAGCGGAACAGGACCGGGCGTGGGCTCTGGTTCGAGCCGGGCCCGCGTATTGCGACCCGGTAGGCCCATTCTACCCTTACCTGGCCTGATCCAGCCTCCAGATTTAAAAGCTGTGGCAGCCACTGCTGGAGGAATGCTGTAAGCTGGCCTTCCTCTTCCCGTTCGGGAAGGCCCAGCAAACGAATATTTTTTTCGGCGACCTCGATTATTGAGGTGGTCAATGTAATTCTCTAAGGTGTTCGAGAGTCTGGACCCGATCCACGGCCGATTGAGCTGTAGTTTCGGAGGTCGCGGCCTTTAACTCCGCCCCTCCGACTCCGCGCTCGATTTCTTTAATGTATCAGTCGTGCTTCTGCAGCGCGGCCGAGAGTGAGTCCCAGCGATTTCGGGACTCTTCGATAAAAGCGTCGATCTTCGTATCCAGCTTGGAGATCATCTCCACAAGGCTTGTTACTGTAGGTAAGTCCCCCGGGGCGGCTGTGGACACCTCTGCTGCAGCTGGAGAGGGTGGGGGAGGGGGTCCTGCTTGTTGAGAGCTGCGGGCTCCCTCCCCTTTAGTCATTTTAACTAAAGATTAGATTGTTTAAGTTTAAAATTAAACAACTATTATAAATGATTTGGTGAGTGTGGTGGGGGTGGGTGACCCACTCTACCCAAGTCTTGGGAGGAGCACTGTAGACTCAGACTTGCTGGGACGCGCCGTCTTGGATCCCCTCGCGTGTTCTTAATTAGACAGATAACAGTGAAAGGCAATAATTCGTAAGGAAGAAAAGTTAATTGACAGGTCTGTGTACGCTTAAATAATCACTCCTGCAGGCCCTAAGCCATTCATCAGGTGGGGAAAAACATACCCAGCTGAGTTAGGCACCTGCTAGCAAGATAAACTCCTATCATAAAGAGGCACCAGTCTGAGCTAATTGGAGAGTTCATAAGGTAAACTTGCACAGCTCAGGTGTCTGATACTATTGTTTTACAAAATGGTTTCTTAGCAAGGAGGTCAAACTTTTCATCATAAAATGGCTTCCTGACACATATGCCAGAGTCTCTTCAGTGTTAGGCTTAGAATAATTTCTAAGCTAGGACCAGACTCTTGCTCTTTAAACACTGAATCATTCTGTACCTGAGACTGAGATGTTACCATAAGGTTGTATTTAAACTGATTCATTAGTCTTTGAATTAAATATGCTTTCTTTTCAGGGTTGTGATTCAAATTCAAATAAGACATAAGATTTGATTAGTTAGAATTGAGTGGGGCAGTCTGTCAGGTCTGTAGAGTGGGATGCAAGAACAGCAAGAAAGTTAAAGCTTCATCAATAGTACCTTCAGAGTTTGTACTTAATAACATGTAGTGGCTACTCGATATTATCATAAAATCCCAAAATGCCATTAAATTCAATCCACAGCAGGTAAGCACTGAGTTAATTTTCTACTGGCTCCAACAGCCTTAGCACTAAAATAATCTCTGTCTAGTGTCCTTTTGAGCTCTCAAGCCAGGGTCTTGTAACGGCAAAGTTTTTTTTGTCTGCCCCGCTTGCAAGAGTTAATAAGAATCCATTATAACTGACAGGATCTGACCATTAATTACAAAGCTTTGATAGTACGGAGTTTCATTTCAGGGTCATTCACTGATGCTAAGGCAAATGTTCTTAATTTTCTTGGTGAGCCCAGATGTCCTTGTCTTCTGTATTCCTTGAATTCCCCTTCTCTTCTTTCCCCCCCACACCTCCCCTTCTGAGCCTTCCTACCTGTCTATTTTCTAGTGCAGTAAATGTGTTCTATAATTCAGCATTCTGTTTTAGTCTAAATGTTTAAAGACAAGTTTTTAATGCTATGGACTTTCTCACTGTGGCATATCTAATAATTGAGGCAATGTGGAAGGCATATAGAGTTTGGTCTGCACATTTGTGTAAGTGCACTTCAAGGTGACCGATTTTTATAACTTGTATATTGATGGGCGACAACACGGCTGATTAGTGATGGGAAGCACTGTATTAAAGTTACTTATGACTTTGACTAGCAATTAAACTGGATGTTAATTAATACTTCATGCATTGGACAATGCAATTACTGCATTTTTAAAATGTTACTATGCTGTCCTGTCACATCTGGGTAGTGTTCAGTTGAAGCTAGATTCTAATGCTGGAAAATTTTAGACACTGAATTGTCGGAAATAAGTTGGTGTCAACCCTGGTGACATTGTAGTGAGTGTCGGACAAGTGGAGCAGATGGATAGTTGTCGTTAATGGAATGATCCTCATTTGACAGCATCTTAGAAAGGGTTTGCTTAATTGATGTTGAAGCACTGGAAGCTAAATGATACAAAGTTGGTTCATGTCCTATTCTTAAAATATTGCCACTGATTCTGTCCCAAAAATAGCATTTGTTTAAACATTTGTCGGATCCATTATTGATACACTTTGGGCCTTTCCGTACACTTTTTGTGGCTTTAGGAATTAATTGCCTTCCAACTTAAGTCATGTTCGGGCTTCATACAAAGCTGTTAAAGAGGATTTAATATAGCACAGTATGGGACCTTGAAGTTGTGCTGACCTTTTATCCTACTCTTAAGATCAAACTAACCTACGTACCCTTCACTTTACTATCCTCCATGTGCCTATCCAAGAATCGCTTAAATGACTCGAATGTATCTGACCTCTCCCCTAAAACGTCTTCTAATCACCTTAACATTTGCTCTTTTTAATCCTTCCAAATTTAATCAAAAGATTAAATTCAACGGAACATTTCTGGAATCAATTAACTACTTATGTTTGAGTAGTAGGAAGTGAGGACTGCAGATGCTGGAGATCAAAGTTTGGCACTGGAAAAGCACAGCAGGTCAGGTAGCATCCGAGGAGTAGGAGAGTCGACTTGTTGGGCACAAGCCCTTCATCCGGAATCATCATTCCTGCAGATTTTATACACCTGAAGGATATATTGGGTGTCTACCAATGTCACCACTGAAGTAATTTCTACAAATTCTGTTGCTTGGAGATGACTTCACATTTGGATACAGTAAATGTAGGAGTGATTTGTTTCTGTTCATTTGGTCATGTTAGTGTGCTCTTCTGGCTCTGTCTAGCTGTCTTTATTTTTTTTTTAATTGCTGTTGTCAATGCTGGTAGTTCCTCAGTTATAATTATGCAGTTGGGTGTTGTGCGATTAGCTATATTGTACCCAGAGTTGTAGTAATAAAGTCTGTAATGTCCTGATAACGGATGGTTTAAGGTTCCCTATTACACTGTTTATATGAAGTGGCCTTATGGTCAGAAAGCCCCTACATTTACTAGTAGGATTAAATTAACACTGTATGCTAGAGCTGGTAAGAAAGAGGGTGAATTGTGCAGACTTGATACAATAATATAACTGTGATATTTTGTGATTGGTTTTGAATACTTTAATAGCTCACTCCAAATTTGAAGTCATATTTAACTCCATGGATAGTAGTCCAAAGCATCCTGTTCTCCTCTGTATCTCTGAATTTTAAAATGCTGTTTATTATGTATATTCATCCTTCTACAATGTTTTGCTTGCCCCAAGAATGTCATTAATATTTCTTTAAATTCAGGCCCATGTTGAATCCTTAGAAGGGGTCTCTGCTGTTGACCAAGTGATCCTCTTGGCTGGCACTCCCTTAGATGATGACGCTATCATCGGCCAATGTGGTATCAGTGAGCACTGCACACTTGAAGTAATTGCTCGATTATTGGGTGGTATGTATTATAGTTCTTGAATTTCCCTAATTACTATGTTAAAAATGTAGCGTGTTTACATTTATTGGCAGCAGTCATTCAGTTGACCTGACTGGTCCAACTTGATGTTACGCTGCAAACAATAGTCTAACAGCATAGCCAACTATTTTTTTTCTCCATGTAATTGTGAAGAATTTCCCTTGAAATGCATTTTGTAGAGGTAATATTCACTTCAGTTGATTAGACTGAAGAATCATTTGCCATATAGCCAGACTATTGTGACCAAAATTAAACTCAAACTCATTATTCTCTCTACACTGATGTCACTTTCAATTGCCCACCTTCATTTTGTTGCAGATCATGGAACAGTTGAGAAATTCGACTTTGGAATGTACAATTAATGTCATTAGACTTTTTTTCTGACCACCTCTAAGATGATGTACTTTTTTGCTTAGAACGCAGCTTTGCCACTGCCAACGGTGCAGCTTCTCTATCTGAATTAAGCATGGTATTAGTTTCTCATCAACCTGGTCAGAGATATTAGACACCCATGGAGCAGGTAGTACATAAACACGTGCCTCCTGGTTGAGAGACACCAACCACTGTGCCACAAGAGCTCCAAGCATGGAATTTACACTTTGGCAGTGAATCAACTCAAGTGAACAAGCTGTTATTGGTATTGTCCATAATTGCCAACTTCCCTACAGTAACTGCCAGTAACCAGTTTGTACACCAGCTTTCAGGTAATCCAGGAGCTGTCGCAAGCTTTTGACTTGGGATTTATCATCACTAGAATATATATTGGCAAAGCTCTGTAGGAAAATGTCTGTCTTGAAATATACTAGCAACATCTCTTCTTTTTAGGCAAGGTCCATGGATCCCTTGCTCGAGCTGGAAAAGTGAAAGGTCAGACTCCCAAGGTAAGCTTGACCTGCGACAAAAGTATCTTGAAGGTTTTGCTATAGTTTTGTCTATCCAAATGTGTACCTAAATCATATTCAATATCATTGCTAGCAAGGTTGGCAATCAGGTGTTGTGAATTACCTTGCCTCCCCAGCCCTATAGTACATTAATTTTCCTTACCCAAGTCATTAATATATTGTAGATATGTGGGTCAAGCACTAATCCCCACACCACATCAGTAGAAAGGGGTTGCCAGTCTGAAAATGTGCCCTTATCTCAACCATCTGTCTTCTATTACTTAGCCAATCCTGGATCCATGCTATTAATCTTATACTAAATTCTTTAAGATTTTACAATTTCTCAGGCATGATTTCCACTTCATGAAGTCGTGCTGACCCTGATTTTAAGCATTTCTAAATGCTCTAATATGTTTTTATAATATTTGTTTCCCAATAACAAAAGTTAATCTAACTGGACTTTAGTTACCTGTAGTTTCTCTTTTCCTTTAGTGAAATGTTTTTCAGTCCCCTGGGACTTTCATAATGGTAATAATCTTCCAGGAATCCTCAATGTTTCCACTCTGTGTAGCTGTTTCCTTCAATATCAGTCTCTAATTTCCCTATCATGTTTTTGCTACATTTTGACTTTGGTTGTATTTTATTTCCTGCTCTTTTACACCTTTACCTCTGCATCCTTTTTATTTGAAAAGGGGCAATATCTTCCATCCTACATTTTACACTAATATCTTAAATTTTCACTGATTTATTCTTTTGCATAGGTTGCAAAACAAGAGAAGAGGAAAAAGAAGACTGGCCGTGCAAAGAGGCGCATGCAGTACAATCGTCGTTTTGTAAATGTTGTACCATGCTTTGGAAAGAGGAAGGGACCAAATTCAAACTCCTAAAATGTTTTTCAGCAGAACCTGAATTGATTCAATAAATTGATATTTATGCCTCATTACCTCAGACTGGCTAACTTGACTGGAATTGTTTCAAATGAAGCAACTGGTTTGTATCGTATTCCAATCCTGTAGTAATTTTAAAAACTTTTCAGCAACTTTGACAATTGTCTTATACTGTAGAACAGATTAACTGTATACTTCACTAAAATATACAAGTATTCCACCCAATTACAACACTTGTTAATGTACTTTCAAGATTTTCTTCTTTATATTCTACACATTAAGTCTAGATTCACGTTCCAATTGCACTATCTACTGGATTCTATATTGTGTGCAAAATTATGCTGAGTGCAATTTCAGTGTTATTGGTAACTATATCTTTGAACTAAGTTTAAATGAGTTACCTCACTGAAGTGGTACAAAGTCATAAGTAGTGATAACAAATGAGTAATTAACATGCTTCACGGAGTAAAAATATTTTTGATAAATCTTTCATAACATACAACATATGCAAAAAGCATTTATCAAACTCTTTCGAGCAAAGATTTGGAATTGAGATAAACTTTCAATATTTCTAGTTTCTTTTTAATAGTGTCACATTTAAAGAATCTGAACTGTCCTAATCCCAGCTTGTCTTCAATCATGATCTGAACTCGACCATTTGATGTTTTCAGTACAAATCATCGACATGCCACATGCAGAATTTGTTTCTGCCCACGTTTCTCCTGATCCACAAACTCATCTGTTGCTAACTCAAGTAGAAAATAATTCGTACTGCTTGGCTGTCACTAGACGTTAAAGCAGAAGTTGGTACCCTGGTGAGTGCCTACACTTCCAGCAACTTATGAAACCACCTCAAGTGATGTACAAAAGACTAGTAGGCCTTAGCATGTACAATACTAAAGTGTAATTCAGTTTCACACCAGCATTTAGAAGTATATTTCATGAACTTACAACTTCCAGTGGTTTCAAAACATTTTATTTTTGTTTGCAATGTGAACAATTCTCAATACAAGCAAAGCCAGTTCTGAAATGCAAGACTTAATGAAATCAGCAAAAAAAAACCTGCCTTGTGTGTAATCATGTTCAACACTCAATTCAATAAAGTTCTATACAAATGCACAATTTTGTTCATAAGCTGCATATTTTTATTTAACAAGATTAAGAACAAACTTCCAATAAAACATTGGCCAATTCAAAGGCAGTATTTTAAAGCATAGCTCAAGATGTTGCATTCAAATTACTCAATATCCACAAGCTCAACTTCAAATATTAGTTTAGCGTTTGGTGGAATTCTGATTTTATAGTTAAAGAAAGTTTCATTATGTACCCAAGTTCAAAGTCAGAAACTACCCTTCAGTCCAATTTGTCCATGCCAACCACATATGGCCCATATACCCATCTAAATGCCTTTTAAATGGTGTCATTGTACCAGCCTGCAGACTTCCTCTGGAGCTCATTCCATATGTACACCACCCCCTATGTGAAAAAGTTGTCCCTTAGGTCCCTTTTAAATGTTTCTCCTCTCACTTTAATCCAATGCAAAAATTTGGACTCTTGCACCCAGGGGAAAAGACCTTGTCTATTTACCCTACCCATGCTCATGATTTTATAAACCTCTTCTAAAGGTCACTCCAACACACTCCAGGGAAAATAACCCCAGTATATTTGGCCTCTTTCCCCATAGCTCCAAACTCTCCAACCCTGGCAACATCCTTTAACTCTTTTCTGAATGCTTTCAAGTTTCACAACATCCTTCCTATAGCAGGGAGACCAGAGTTGCATGCAGTATTCAGACAGTGGCCTAACCAATGTCTTATATAGTTGCTGCATGACCTCCCAACTCCTATATGCAATGCACCGACCAATAAAGGTAAGCATACCAAACACCTCTGATGAATAAGCTGGTATTGGAAATTTATTAAAGTTGTTCATCTTTTAGTTCCCATAATGTATTCATACCTATGTACTCTCCATAATATATAGTCTCCAAATGTTATCTTTATAAGGACTAAACAATTTTTCTCAATTTCACTGCTGATTAATTTTGCTAATGCAATTTGGTAAGTTTAGCTGAGCTCTCTACATTTTTTACAGAAAAACTATTTTCAACAAGCTATAATAAAAGGATACTTGGCTTCTGGCTTCCCTTTCTTACCATATCCCCAGTCAGATTCAATCTGTAACCGGGCCTTTTCCCCTTTACTCATAGTCAAGAGTGCTTCATCCCACTATAAAAAAAAGGATTGAATGATAAATTCAAGTCAGTCAACAAAAAAAATTAGTCATTAAAAACAAACTTTCCAAATCTTCAATGGCCTGAATTGGTGAACATTATTATCCAAATAAACCATTAAGGTTTCATAATAGAACTGATCTTTACTGAGTTGATTGATTTCAAATGCAGTTAGCTTGATTCACGTGGTCTTATTGGCCTTGAAGAAAGGAAATTACAATGAAGGTTCCAGTTCCTCATTGCATTTGATGTAAAATATGTGTTTGGCTATTATTACAGGATCCACAGATTTGAAATGTCCTTACAAAAAATGAAGAATGGTCACTTTGTGGAGGTCTATCAGTGCTAGTTGAGAACTCGAGAAGCAAATACCAATTTAAATGCAATGTTAATAAAGATAAATGTACACATTGCTATAAAAACTGCATTCTTACCCCTCTAATAACTTTTCCAATTCCTACTTTGAAGTTCAGAGGTTTTGTTGCCTTCTTCTTTTTGGAACCTATAGAAAGAAATTCCATTAATCATTTAAGAGTGAATTATCTTAAAGATCATTTACTTTTCTTAATTTATTAGGCATTCTCTGCAACATATGAAGCAAGGTCTTTCTTTCCAACTTAATCAAGACAAAAAGACCAGTTATTTATAAACAACATTGGAACTACACCTAAGCTCAAATCACTACTTTCAGCAGAAATGTGGAAGAAGCAAGCTTTCAAAACATGTTTATTTAAATTAAAAATCATCAGTAATATCCTGGGGGCAATAAACAAAATGAAACTGTGTTTTAGTCATAGAATTACATTTGTTACAGAAGGAACTAATTCAGCCCTCTGCCTTTCTAAGCAGCAATCCAGTTAGTCCAACTCTCCAGCTCAATGTCATCCCCGCAAGTTTACTCCCATCAAGTTTTCTTCTGAAATGATTGACCACAAGGCTGGTAGATTCAGAAACAATGAGCTCCAAATCATAACCATTTGCTGCATAAAAATGTTCCTCTTCATGTTCTCTTTCCCCAAAATCTTCAACCTGTGTGTTTTCTAGACTTTGCATCATCTGCTAATGAGTTTTTTTTGCCCCGGTCTATCTTATAAAAGCTTCAGGGTCTCTTGTAGTATGACAGTAGCGCCCCTACCTCTGAGCTAGAAGGCTGGGTTCAAGCCCTACCTGCTTCAGAGGTCTGTGATAACATCTCTGAATAGAATGTTTAAAAAAAAATCTATAAAAGCTGCAGTAACCAAACCTTTAAAAAGGTTCAACACAACTTCCCTCCTCTGTACTCAATGCCTCTATGAAGCCCAAGGCCCCATATGTTTTGCCAACTGCTCACTCTAAAGATCCTTAAGTTGCTGCCCTCTTAGAAATCAAAATCCAACTAACTGTATCAAATACAATTCAAAACAACAAACTCCAAGGTTAAAACTAAATTCACCAAGTTAACAGAATGTGCCATGAATTCTTAGTGTAATTTGTGCCATCAGTGAAAGACTAAATACTTGGTGCAACAATAAAAAAAGAAAATCAAATGCACTGCTCTCAAGTTTCCAATGTATTCAGGAAATGTATCCAGAGAAGTTATAGAGACCATTCTAAAATATGTCTAAAATTCTAAAATGCAAAAAGTATTTAACATGTTTAAAAACAGTATCCTATATGAATGTATCTCCCAAAAAAATAAGAATGTGCAATGTCAGTCACTACACACATTTTCTTGTTTTCACCCAATCTAGTCCCACTTGCCACCACCCAGTCCATATCCTTCCAAACCCTTCCTATTCATATACCCATCCAGATGCCTTTTAAATGTTGCAATCGTACTAGTCTCCACGACCTCTGGCAGCTCATTCCATACATGCATCACCCTCTGTGTGAAAAAGTTACCCCTTAGGTTTCTTTTATATCTTTCCCCTCTCAACCTAAACCTATGCCCTCTAGTTCTGGGCTCCCCCATCCCAGGGAACAGACTTTGTCTATTTACCCTATCATACCCCTTATGATTTTATAGACCTCTATAAGGTCACCTCTCAGCCTCTGACGCTCCAGGGAAAACAGCCCCAGTCTCTTCAATCTGTCCCTATAGCTCATATCCTCCAACATTCTTGTAAATCTTTTCTGAACCCTTTAAAGTTTCATAATCTGGTCGGCATGGACGGGTTGGATCGAAGGGTCTGTTTTCGTGCTGTATGTCTCTGACTCAATGATTATGACAGCTCTTTAAGAAAAAATGTAAAAGGTTTGTTATTTCTTTAAAGGTTGAGGAAGAAGTTGAAAGCATTCTGTTTTGTAAAAATAAAAAGGACAGATAATAGAACTACACTTGAAACTACTATAAGAGGTTTCATGTTTACAATATTTTCACCATCATAACATCTTATAACCTTTCTCCATTACACAAAATCTGATTAAAAGGTTCTACAGTAAGATCTAAGGTTCAAGTTGAGTTCACAGTCTGGTTTATCTGCATTTGTAATTAAATAATGTGACAAATTCACTGAATTACAAAGAGAAAAACACAAGATTATATTTTAAATGGAAGGATATGGATAAGTTTGGAAGAATAGGCAACATCATACCACAGTCTAGATTAGAATGGTGCTGGAACAGCACAGCAGGTCAGGCAGCATCTGAGGAGCAGGAAAATCGATGTTGCCCGAAATGTCGATTTTCCTGCTCCTCGGATGCTGCCTGACCAGCTGTGCTTTTCCGGCACCACTCTAATCTAGACTCTGATTTCCAACATCTGCAGTCCTCACTTTTGCCTAACATCATATCACAAACTTGCTCAGAGCCCGAATTATTTATTCTAATTTATAAAACACTGCTACTGTATCAGATTCTTACTAGAAGCAATATTTGTGTCAAAAACAGTCCCATCTTCTAACGATCCTGTGTACCAGCAGTGGACAGTGTCACCCTTCTTGGGAAAGTTGGTTTTATCTCCTTTCTGCAAAATGGATTTGGTATATTTTGGTGGTTCCTAGAAATGATCATAAAAGGTGTTGAAATGGTAGTTAGAACAGAATTTTATTCATTTAATTAACTTACAAATCATAATATTTCAAACAAGCAACAGTGAAACAAGATAAACCAACATTATCTAATGCAGAGAGTTTTTGGGAACAGTGGCCCAGACTTTTTTCAAAAAAGTGTTCTATTAATGTTCAATTCAGCCAGCAATTTGAAACGTGGAAAAAATACTCTTGATTGTGGATTATCGTATTTGTTGGATAATTTGTCCAATTCTATAATCAGCATCGAGAGAATAACATTGTGCCTTTAACCTGTGATTTTAATGGAATTTAAGCTTAGAAATTAAAAATGCAACTATGCATTTAATAGTGCTATAATCGTCTGCCAATCAAGTTTGCATACCTGTGTTAACATTTTTTAAAAATGGAGTTCCACTTTCTCAGGTTATAAATTACTGGAGATTTTACAAATGTGGTGTCTTAAAAATAATCTTCTATTGTCACTTTGTTGTCTCTTAAACCTTTCTTTCTGCTTCTTTTTTGTTTCATAATCTGATTTGACATTTAATTCACCTACTCAAATTTACTGTTGTATTTACTCCTCATCCAATTTTCAATTCTTTAAAGTTAAGGAGATTTCTTATTGTTCACTATACTTTTTTTGCATACTCTAATCAACTCATACTTTGTGGACAAAAGTATTTGAAACCAATAAATGTAACAGAGCATACTGTAAAACCACCACACTCCCAACAAAATTTGGACCATTGAATATTGTATCATATTCAAAAGTATATACCTTATATATTTTTAATCCAAGAATGCCGACTCTCTAAAAAGCAAGGATTTTCCAGTTTAGTCTACTAACCTCACTTGCAGTCACTTCAGGTTTCTTGGCCTTTGCTTTCTCCTGAGCAGCCCCAAGCTTCACATCTTTAAGCTGCTGAGTCACTTTATCTGCACATTCAGTACCTTTAAACCTCTGCAAGTTAAAGAATCACAGTTTATAAAACAAAAGAAAATACACAATAACCACCAAAACGAAGAACCTGTAATTTTATTTGTCTGTGTAAACATAGTGAAGTTCATATAAATACTCAATTTGCCATGAATAAACTGGCCTCCCATAGAGGAATGATAATGCTGACAGCACACAAGAACCAGACAACAATATATGGGAATTTTTTGAAACATTTAACTGTCATTTATTTCATTACCATTTGTTAGATCCTGCAGTGTGTAAAGTTTCTATTACAATGCTATGCCTTTTGGAATAAAACATCAAACCACAGCCCCAGACATGCTATTAAAGTAATGTAAAAGATACACAATCTTATTCAACAAAGGAAATGAAGGCACCCTTGATGTCTTATCCCTCAACGAACAATCAATAAACACATAATAAACAAACCTTACTCTTGTTTATGGAATGCTGTTGTGCATAAGTCAACTGTCTCATTTCTCTATTATAACAGCAATTACATTTCAAAAGTACTTGATTGGCAAAAAAGTTTATGAGGATCAGAGATGATAAAAAACTGTTCCATAGATTTTTTTTACATAATTCTCACTGTAACAGAAGCCTTTCGACATCGTTGACAGCAATCAGAATATACAATAGGAATCTACCAATTTCTTTCCATCTTCCAATTACACAAAATTTATTTCATCCTACTTATATTCATGAGGACACAATGATTATACAATGCCTGCATAATTACTATTATATTATTTTCTATCAACTATTTTGACTAATGGTCTAGGTGTAGATGTTGGATTGATGTGTAAATTTTCAGACTATGCAAAGTTACAAGAGAGTGAGGAATACAAATGAAGCCTTCCACAACAGGAAGTTGAAATGTGCTGGGAGATTGGGCCTGTTACTAGCAAATGAAGTTTAACTTGGAGAAATGCAGCTTTATGCATTTGACAAGAAAAGTGTATAAACACATCCTATAGGGAAAAGCATCAAGTAGGTAGGGAAGGCAATCAAGGAATTCTGATGGATCAATTTCTAACAGTTCATCATCAATTGTTATAAAGTAATGGCTAGCCTAAGTAGCGTACCAAGATACATTTCCAAGATAATTCACTGAGGCAAAACATACCTTTTTCTTCTTTATACAAAACTTTGTTTAAGCTTCAAATAGATTATTCATTTTTGGTCCCTTCATACAGTGGGTAATATTGAGTTTCTCAAGGGTGGGACAGTAGAGTAATTCCCATTCCAAACCATTTTAGTTACCAAGATAGATTCAAAGAGCAGGTCCACATGTTTTTAAAGAAGCATAAGATTATAGAGGAGGTGTGTGACTAAAAAATATGAAAAATATGAAAAAATTCTAGTTGCATTCAATGAAGAGAGCAGAAGGGCATGCATGCCAGGAGGACCACCAGGCAAACCTAAAATTAAATATTAACCTGGTGAACCCAGGTTTTATTTTCCACCTTGATGGTAATAGTGATTTAGGAGCTGGGGTTGTAAGCATATGGCCATGAAGTTACAGATTGTGTTTGGATACAAACTGCATCTGCCCACGGATTCATGGTTGTCCAGTCTTCAGTTGCTTAATCTGCTAGAAATCTATTTCATTCAACCCAAAAGAAGGTATCCTCATTGTGAACAGTGATGGTGGTGATCATATACAAGCCATGTCACCAAAAAGTGCTACAGGAATGAAAACGTAACACTATCGTGGCTTGCAAACCATAAATTTGCAATTATAAAATCAAACACAAATTTTGAACTATTAATCTGATGTACTCCAGTAATAAAAATGGTTCAAATTACAGCAATGTGAACACAAAGTATGTCATTTTCACAAATTCTAGAATTACATCTAATCATATGCATAATTACTCACTTTAGTTTCAAAAAGTTGGTTGTAGGCAACTACGAGCTGCTCCTTCTTTGTAGTCTTGGCAACATTTTTGATGTTTCCCATTAACTTATGTTCACTAAGAAACTAATTCGAAAAAAAACATGTTAAGTACTAATGTCACCGAAATCCAACTTCCAATACTTCTGATATTCAAAAGTCAACTTTCTAAAATATATGCCTTTTTCACATTTAAAACTGCATATAGTTTTGTATTTGAGACTTTTTTTTTCAATTTGCAATGAAGTCAGGTTTGTGTATTTAAATTAATAAAGATTTGTATTTATGCAGTGAAATATTCAGCAACTTTACAGCACACCACACCTAACATTTGTGGCGTTAGATCCGAAGGCACGAAGTGGGTGACTGTAATAAAAGTGATCAACATTGATTCTCGCCGCTTTGCAGTTTTGCAAACGCATCAGGCAAGGAAGGCCAAGTTGCCACATGCCAGACTCCCCGAGCCGCAAGACTGGCTTCTCCAGGCTCGAAGTGGCGCTGCTCCCGGCACAAACAACTGCCCAAGCCTGGGGGCGGGGAGGTGGGGGGGCAACCAGCAGAGACCCTGCACACACCCCCGCCCTCACCGGCTCCGAAGCGCTCTGTTGCAGGAACTGGATAATCTCTTTCTTTGCCACATCCTCGCTCTTCAGCTGCTCCTCGGTCCACTGCCTCGCTGGCTCGGCTGCCATGACCGTCCCAAGACTCCCCACTAAACTGCACCGCCACCCAGCGGCCGCCGATAGACCTTATTCACAACCGCCATCTTGGAAAAACGTACCGCAATGCATGGTGGGATGCATCCGTTTCCAACACACTCCCAGCCGCAACATACAATAATCAGCATCGCTGATTCTTTTTAAAAATAAAAACTACCTGCAGGTCTGAAAGAACTACGATAAAGGTGTTTTCCATTTTTTTACTTAAGAAAGAAGGGGTCTTACAAAGGCATCAAAACAGTACAGACGTCTGAGAATTTGATAAAGAACAACATATTTGCGGGTACTAAAAATATGAAATAAAAACAGAATACTGGAAGTTGTAAGCACATCTAGCAATATCTCTGGTTAGAGATTGTTTAACGTCTCAGATCAATAACATTGGAACAGCGGAGCAGGCTATTTGGCTCTTCAAGCCTCCCCCACTTAATAATATCATGACTGATCTGATTGTGTTCTCAATTCCACTTTCCTGTGTACACCCCATCAACCTTAACTCCTATGTCCATTAAAATGGATCTAATTCAGCCTTGATCAAATATTTTATAAAATAAAATTACCAGAAAAGAAAATGGAGGAAAAAAATCCGCATTTTGATCTTAAAAGGGAAATCTCTTATTCCTGAATTATGTCTCTGAGTTCTAGTCTCCCAGAAGAGGGAACATCCTCTTTGTATCCACTCTATCCAATCCCCTCAACATCTGTTCATCTTTCATTCACCTAAACGCCACAGACATTGCTGCATTCATTATCAAGATGAAGAAACAAGTAAGGTGCATTGCTACATCACTGCTAAGTAGCAGAACATCTGCCAGGAATAAAGACGATACTGCCATAAAATCACACCGCAGGGCAGAGTCAAACTCCCTGACTCATTGAAATCAACTTTTTTGGAACGTCATTACAATATGACAGAACAAGTGTCCCCATTGACAGTAAACTTGCTCTTTCATTGTAGTGCGAGCAGTGCAGCCAGTGGCCAGTTTTGCAAACTGCCTGAGAGTTGGAAACACACAGTCCATTGGAGTTAATTACAGGAATCGAATTAATTACATGAACCTTGAGATCTGACCTGCTGTTGTAGACACACTGTTTATCTGCTGAGTCCAGTTGTGTTTTTGGTCAGTGGTAAGCTTAGGATGTTAATGGTGAGGGATTCAGTGATAGTAACAGCATTGGATGTCAAGAGGCAATGGTTGGAGATGGTCATTGCCTGATTTTTGAATGGCCAAATAGACCACTTTCTATATAATACTCTAATTTGTACCTCAATCACCGTTCAATCTCTCCCTTTCACACAGTTCCTAATAGCTGTGAGAAATGTAATACTTGTTTTTTACCTCCTCCCTTCTCATTATGCAAGTCTCAAACACTTCTTCCAGTTGAAAACAGGGATTTACTCATATTGCGTTCAATTTAATATTTGATACTCATGACAAGATCTCCTCTACTCTGAGGAGAAAAATGTTGAGATTCATTTAGTGAAACATTTTCATCTAGAAATGTGTTGCTGAATTTCCAGTCACCAGTTGATTAGTTAACTCACAGGTCAAAGGCTCCTGACTCACCTCCTGAAAAGGATAGACCAGATCTAAAAGTTGAAGTTCTTAATTGAAGGATGGCCAATTTTGATGGTAATAGGCAAGAACTTTCAAAAGCTGATTGGGGGCAGACATTCACAGATAAAGGGATGGCTAGAAAATGGGAAGCCTTCAAAAATGAGATAATGAGAGTCCAGAGATAGTATATTCCTGTTAGGGTGAAAGGCAAGGCTGGTAGGTGGAGGGAAAGCTGGATGACTAAAGAAATTGAGGAAGAAATTAAGAAAAAAAGGAAACATATGTCAGGTAAAGATAGCAGAGATCGAGTGACTCCTTAGAAGAATATAAAGGCAGTAGGAGGGAAATCAAGACGGAAAAAGAGGACATGAGATAGCTTTGGCAAATAGGGTTAAGGAGAATTCAAAGGAATTCTATAAATACATTAAGGACAAAAGTGTAACTAGGGAGAGAATAGGGCCCCCCAAAGATCAGTCTGTGTGTGGAACTGCAGGAGATGTGTGAGAAACTAATCGAGTATTTTGCATTAGTGTTTACTGTGGAGAAGGACATGGAAGATATAGAATGTAGGAAAATAAATGTGACATTATGAACAATGTTCATGTTACAGAGGAGGAGATACTGGATGTCTTAAAGTGCATAAAGGCCAATAAATACCCAGGACCTGATCAAGTGTACCCCAGAACTTTGTGGGAAGCTAAGGAAGTGATTGCTGGGTCCTTGCTGAGATATTTGTATCACTGATAGTCACAGGGGAGGTGCCAGAAGACTGGAGGTTGGCTGACGTGGTGCCACTATTTAAGAAAGATGGTAAGAAAAAGTAGGGAACTATAGACCAATGAGCCTGACGGTGGTGGGCAAGTTGTTGTGGGGAATCCTGAGGGACAGGATGTACATGTATTTGGAAAGGCAAGAACTGATTAGAGGTAGTCAACATGGTTTTGTGCATGGGAAATCATGTCTCACAAACTTGATTGAGTTTTTTGAAGAAGTAACAAACTGGTTTGGTGAGGACAGAGTGGTGGACATGATCTATATAGACTTCAGTAAGGCATTCAACAAGGTTCTTCATGGGAGATTGGTTAGCAAGGTTAGGTCTCATGGAATACAGGGAGAACTGGCCATTTGGATGCAGAACTGGCTCAAAGAAGACAGAGGGTAATGGTGGTGGGTTGCCTTTCACACTGGAGACTTGTGACCAGTGGTGTGCCAGAAGAATCAATGCTTGATCCACTGCTTTTTGTAATTTATATAAATGATTTGGATGTGAACATAGGAGGTACAGTTAGTAAGCTTGCAGATGACCCCAAATTGGAGGTGTAGTGGACAGCAAAGAGGATTACGTCGGAGTACAACGGGATCTTGATCAGATGGGCCAATGGGCTGAGGAATGGCAGATGGAGTTTAATTTAGATAAATGGGAGGTGCTGTATTTTGGAAAGGCAAATCAGAGCTAGACTTATACACTTAATGGTAAGGGTCCTTGGGAGGGTTGCTGAACAAAGAGACCTTGGAGTGCAGGTTCATAGTTCCTTGAAAGTGGAGTCGCATGTAGATAGGATAGTAAAGAAGGTATGCTTTCCTTTATTGATCAGAGCATTGACTATAGGAGTTGGGAGGTCATGTTGCATCTGTACAGGACATTGGTTGGGCTACGTTTGAATATTGTGTGCAATTCTGGTCTCCCTCTTATAGGAGGGATGTTGTGAACCTTGAAAGAGTTCAAAGAAAATTAACAAGAATATTGCCAGAGTTGGAGGGTTTGAGCTATGGGGAGAGGCTGAATAGGCTGGGGCTTTTTTTCCTGGAGCATGGAGGCTGAGGGGTGACCTTATAGAGGTTTATAAAATATGAGGATCATAGATAGGGTAAACAGACAAGGTCTTTGCCCTGGGGTGGGGGAGTCCAGAACTAGAGGGGATAGGTTTATGGTGAGAGGGGAAAAATTTAAAAGGGACCTAAGAGGCAACATTTTCATGCAGAGGGTGGTGCATGTATGGAATGAGCTGCCAGAGGAAGTGGTGGAGGCTGGTATAGTTACACCATTTAAAAGGCATCTGGATGGGTATATGAATAGGAAGGGTTTAGAGGGATATGAGCCAAGTGCTAGCAAATGGGACTAGATTAGGTTAGGATATCTGGTCAGCATGGATGAGTTGGACCGAAGGGTCTGTTTCCGTGTTGTACATCTCTATGACTCTATGACACAATGAAGGATATTCTCAATGTGAAGGTGGGATTTCATCTCCACAAGGACTGTGTGATGGATACTCTTACCAATTGTATTGTGGGTAGGTGCATCTGCAGCCAGCAGATTGGTGAAGATAAGGTTAAATACATTTTCCTTCTTGGCTCCCTCACCACCTGCCACAGACCCAACCTGGCAGTTATGTTCTTTGTAACGCAACCAGTTTGAGAAGTGGTTCTATTGCCAAGCCAGTCTTTGTGGTAGATATTCCCAACCTTAAATATGTTCTGCACCATTGCCACCTTCAGAGCATCCTCCAAGTGGTGTTAAAGATGGAGGAACACTTATTCGTCAACTCAAGGAGGAGGAAGTAGTACATGATAATCCAGCCCATATTTGACCTGGTGTCTGAGACCTCAAGGGAGTTGGGAGCCTTTGTTGAGGACTCCCAGGGCAATTTCATCCTGAATGTAAATCACCATGCCACCTCTACCAGGTCTGTCCTGCTGACAGAACAGGACATGTTTGTCAACGATGGTGTCTGGAGAATTGTCCTTACATACGATTCTGGGAGTGTGATTGTGTCAGGCTGTTACATTGAACGTAGAACTGTACAGCACAGTACAGGTCCTTTAGCCCTCAATGCTGTGCTGACGTTTTACACTACTCTAAGATCCTACTCTAACATACATATCCTTAAATGTACCTATCTAAGAGTCGCTTAAATGTCCCTAATGTATCTGATTCTAATACCACTGCTGGCATTGCATTCCACACACCCACCACTCTCTGAGTGGTCAGTCTGGTTTGATTCCTTTTTTGAGATATTTTAATGATTTTATTACAACTGCATTTCAAAGGGCATTAAACAGTCAGCCATTTTGCTGTGGGTCTGGCTCATATGTGGGTCAGACCATATAAGAATAGCAATTTCCTTCCCGAAACAACATTAGTGAACCAGATGAGTTTTTCTAACATCAACAATGGTTCCATAGTCATCATTAGACTTGTAATTCAGATTATTGAATTAACATTCCACCATCTGCTGTAGTGGAATTCAAATCCATCACATTTGTTAGATAGTCAGAAAAATATTGAGATCATCCATTCTCCAGAAATCTTGTCATAATAGATACAGGTGAAGATAACATAGGCTAAAGATTTTGTAGATTTGGTGTTTAGTACTTATAAAAAACACAGAGCAACAATTAACAGAGACAAAACAATATTGAACCACAGTCAACGTGGTAGCACATAAGCCAGAGGAGATATTAAACTTTATAGCAGTTTAGCAAGACTGGGAGCAGCGGCCAAGTGCAGAGGGTGATGGCTGCAGTCCAGTGGGGACTGGGGGCAACAGCCCTGTGCATAGTGGGGGCAGTGACTCAGTGTGGACTGGGGGCAGCGGTCCAGTGTGGAGAGGAGGCAGCAGCCCAATGCGGAGTGGGGACAGCAGCCCAGTGCAGAGTCTGAGGGCAGCATCCCAGTGTGGAGCCTGGGGGCAGCAGCCCAGTGCGGAGTCAGGGGGCAGCAGCCCAGAGCGGAGTCAGGGGGCAGCAGCCCAGTGCGGAGTCAGGGGGCAGCAGCCCAGAGCGGAGTCAGGGGGCAGTGGTCCAGTGCGGAGTCAGGGGGCAGCAGCCCAGTGCAGAGTCAGGGGCAGCAGCCCAGTGCGGAGTCAGGGGGCAGTGACCCAGTGTGGAGTCAGGGGGCAGCAGCCCAGTGCGGAGTCGGGGGGCAGTGACCCAGTGTGGAGTCAGGGGGCAGCAGCCCAGTGCGGAGTCTGGGGCAACATCCCAGTGCGGAGTCGGGGGCACAGCAGCCCAGTGCGGAGTCTGAGGGCAGTGGCCCAGTGCGGAGTCGGGGGCGCAGCGGCCCAGTGCCGAGTGGGGACAGCGGCCCAGTGCGGAGTCAGGGGGCAGTGACCCAGTGCGGAGTCAGGGGCAGCAGCCCAGTGCGGAGTCAGGGGGCAGCAGCCCAGTGCGGAGTCAGGGGCAGCAGCCCAGTGCGGAGTCAGAGGGCAGCAGCCCAGTGCGGAGTCAGAGGGCAGCAGCCCAGTGCGGAGTCAGAGGGCAGTGGCCCAGTGTGGAGTTGGGGGCACAGCAGCCCAGTGCAGAGTCGGGGGGCAGCAGCCCAGTGCGGAGTCGGGGGCGCAGCAGCCCAGTGCGGAGTCGGGGGCGCAGCAGCCCAGTGCGGAGTGGGGACAGCGTCCCAGTGCGGAGTCAGGGGGCAGTGGCCAAGTGTGGAGTCAGGGGGCAGCAGCCCAGTGCGGAGTCAGGGAGCAGCAGCCCAGTGCGGAGTCAGGGGGCAGCGGCCCAGTGCGGAATCAGGGGGCAGTGGCCAAGTGTGGAGTCAGGGGGCAGCAGCCCAATGCGGAGTCAGAGGGCAGTGGCCCAGTGCGGACTCAGTGTGGACTGGGGGCAGCGGTCCAGTGTGGAGAGGAGGCAGCAGCCCAATGCGGAGTGGGGACAGCAGCCCAGTGCAGAGTCTGAGGGCAGCATCCCAGTGTGGAGCCTGGGGGCAGCAGCCCAGTGCGGAGTCAGGGGGCAGCAGCCCAGAGCGGAGTCAGGGGGCAGCAGCCCAGTGCGGAGTCAGGGGCAGCAGCCCAGTGCGGAGTCAGAGGGCAGTGGCCCAGTGTGGAGTCGGGGGCACAGCAGCCCAGTGCAGAGTCGGGGGGCAGCAGCCCAGTGCGGAGTCGGGGGCGCAGCAGCCCAGTGCGGAGTCGGGGGCGCAGCAGCCCAGTGCGGAGTGGGGACAGCGTCCCAGTGCGGAGTCAGGGGGCAGCAGCCCAGTGTGGAGTCAGGGGGCAGCAGCCCAGTGCGGAGTCAGGGAGCAGCAGCCCAGTGCGGAGTCAGAGGGCAGTGGCCCAGTGCGGAGTCAGGGGGCAGCGGCCCAGTGCGGAATCAGGGGGCAGTGGCCAAGTGTGGAGTCAGGGGGCAGCGGCCCAGTGCGCATTGGGGGCAGCAAATTCAAATGGTTTTGAATTCATTTATTCAAAACCATGAGGGGCATGATTAGTTTGAATAACCAAGATCTTTTTCCCCAGGGAGTCCGAAACTAGAGGGCACTGATTTAAGGTGAGAGGGGAAAGATTTAAAAAGGACCTGAGAGGACTGCCAGAGAATGTGGTGGAGGCAGGTAAAATTACAACATTTAAACACAACTGGCTGGGTATATGAATAGAAAGGATTTAGAGGGATATGGACCAAATGCTGCCAAATGGGAATAGATCAGTTTGGGACATCTGGTCAGTGCGAACAAGTTGGACCGAAGGGTCTATTTCGGTGCTGCATGACTCCATGACATTTCCTGAGTTCTTTTGTAACTACATAGTAATTTGATGGAGACCCCAGAAAAATATAACTTTCTTTCCACTACTGTCACCTCAAGAAGATTGGAAAAATGTGTGAGGCCTTTGTTGTGCAGAATCAAACTGTCAGTTATGTTTCCCTCATTACAACAGTAATTATGTATTTTAAATGTACTAATCATCTGTAAAGTGCTCAACAATATCCCAAGGTCCTGATAGGTGCTATATCTCTTCATATTTATTCATTTTTAATAATTTTGTGCAGCTGGAACACACAGTACATGACAGAAACGGTATGTCATTTATCCAAGTAGTTGGAAGGCAGTGTGAATGAAGATCATTTCATTTATTGAACACAAATTAAACATTTTTGGTGGCTGACACATGTTGAAACATTAGATTACTGCTTAATTCAGTCAAAAATCATAATGTGTCTTCCTCCTGAGCATCAACCATTGTACCAAAGCATAAAATTTCACAATAAAATCAAATTATTTTGTTGTGGGTGATCTTGAAGAAATATGTGTTTGCAATATGTTTTACAGTAAAATTAACAGATTTTTATGCCTCAATAATTAACCATTTAGTTTGAGTTGCCTGAGTTTTGGTGATCAATATTGCAGAAAAGGGGTAAAGGGAAAGAATAAGAAACTGCAAAGGTACAGTGTATTATCATTCTCCTGAACTTTTTGGATTCCAACAGTGTTAAAATTAAATTTACAAATCACACCATTATTATTCATCACTTTACAGCACAGCATGTTAGAATTGTGAGTCCCTTGGAATTTGGGGAGAGAGTGGTGATTTATTCTTTTGAGTGTAGACATTTGGCCATGATAGAGTTCAATGATTTACATTGGTCTATTTTAGTTCTTTTAATCCTAGTAAATGTCTGAACATTTCCAGCATATTCTGCTGGTACCATTTCATTCCCCCTCTCCCCCTACACCACCCCCCCATCCCCATTCATCACCACCACCAACATCCCATTGTTTATTTATTATTTCCTTTCCATTTCTCCAATATTCTTGCATTTTCCATGTTTGGTCCTTTCTGTGTTGAGAAAGAAATTTAGGAGGATTTTCTTTGTGTGTATTGACCTTATGCTGTATCATGGACCTAATGGAGATAGACATGCCATATCTGGCTTCTGATGCAGCAACTTGTACTTATTGTTATCATGCAGTAAATTAGATCTTGTTGTCAGATAAGTATCTCTTCTCATTAAGACTCAATAGTGATTTATCATCTTCCACTGCTCATCAGATAGGCCATTTGACTCAACACAGAAAGGAGGATTTTTGACAGCTCTTTACCTATCCTCAAGCAGTCAGTGGTTTGTACTGTGGCATATGACAAGAGAGAAAGGCATGTTGATGTCTAGATGGTACATAGTGCCATTTGACTCAACACAGAAAGGAGGATTTTTGACAGCTCTTTACCCTATCCTCAAGCAGTCAGTGGTTTGTACTGTGGCATATGACAAGAGAGAAAGGCATGTTGATGTCTAGATGGTACATAGTGCCAACAGGTTCAACAAACTAATTGATCCTTCAAATGTTCCTGAGATCTTTATTTTTGCAGAGTTTTCTGCATCTCTATTAAGCAGTTTGCCTGTTAAATATGTGATTGGAGTACCAATTGTTCACTCTTATTTTACTTTATTTATTCTTGCATGGGATGTGCACATGACTGGAAAGGATTGCATTTATTCCCATCCACAAGTGCCCTTGAATTGAATGATTTGCTGGGATCTGAATTGACAAATAGCCTAGATTGAGTAAGGAAAAGGCATAAGTGAACCAGATGCGTCTTAAAAGAAATAAATGATAGGTTCTTGGTTAACCCTACGAGACTAGTTTCACATTCAGATTGTAATGATTGAATTTAAATTTCACCAGGTGCTGTGGTGAGATTTAAACCCATGTGGCCATAGTGTTAACCTGGGCCTCTGAGCTACTAGTCCAGTAACATTATCATTAAACCACCAAATCCCAACTATAGTAAAATGCTTGTTTAACTTTCAGTTTTCTATGATGAAGATGTTAACCCATATATTCACTTTGTGAATGCTGATGGATCTGCCATGTATTAATGCTGAAAAAGAATCAAAATAATTGCCGATGCATAATAATACTGGATTGATTACACATGTCTATCATTTCAAGCCCTAGAATTAAAGTGTGCCCAAATTTCTTTGCTGAGCAAATGAGTTTTCTGAGCAAGATTACTTCGATGGATCTTTTAGTCTTCCAACAAACAGTATATTGTTTGTGTTTTCCTCATAGATAATCAAAATGAATGGTCGATTAAATGCCAGTGTGGGTGGCAATGACATTGGAATAATTTCTACTCCAGTAGCTCCAGCTGCCTCAGTGGATTTCTCATCAATATCCAGCACTGCTTTATGAGAAACCTGATGAACCGAAATAAAAAAATAAGCAGGTTACAATTTCCAATTGTATTGTCAACAATTGTCATTGAAAGAAGTTTTAAAAAATCATTGGTAATCAGCTTCTTATACCCACAAAGCTTTTCAGCCCATCTTGCAATCTCAAATCTTCACACCGTAACTCATGGGAATAGAAGTAGGCCATTCAGCTCATCGAGTCTGCTGCACCATTCAACAAGATCATGGCCGATCTGGTAAACCTCAAATCCACTTTCCTGTCTTTTCCCTATAACCTCTGATTCCATTATTGATTAAAAATCTGCTTATCTCAGTCTTGGATATACTTAACAATGCAACCTCTACAGATCTATGAAATAAAGAATTCCAGATTCACTAGCCACTATGAGGAAAAATATCCTCCTAATTTCTGCCTTAAATTGCCAACAGGTTATTCTGTGATTACGTCCTCTAGTCTTAGACTCTACAAATCAGAAAACAACCTTTCTGCATCTGCCCTGTCAAGTATGCTAAGAATCTTGTATATTTCAGGAGATCTTGCTAAAACTATATTTGGCATGAGTCAGACCACACCTGGAATACTGTGAGCAGTTCTGGTTCCTTATTTAAGGAAAGAAAAAACGGGCATTGGGGACAGTCCAGCTAAGGTTCATTACATCCAGTTATGGAAAGACCTCCTTATGAGGAGTGGTTGAATGGGTAGGATTTGCACTTGGTCAGGTTTAGAAGAACGAAAGGAAATCTTATTGAAATATAACTGAATGGGTCATATGTCTTATGGTCGTGAAAGATTCCCAGCTAGAACACATACAGCAGAATATAAGTGAGGTTTAAGATTATGTTTTTAGGAATAGAGAGTTTTAACTTTGCAATGCTGGAGGCTGAGGCAATACTTAAATAAGATATTTAAATGTTGTGGCACAGTGGCTCAGTGATTAGCACTTCTGCTTCATAGCCAGGGACCCGGGTTTGATTCCCGCCTCGGGTGACTGTCTGTGTGGAGTTTGTACATTCTCCCTGTGTCTGCGTGGATTTCCCTCTGGGTGCTCTGGTTTGCTCCCACAATCCAAAGATGTGCAGGTCAGGTGAATTGGCCATGCTAAATTGCCCATAGTGTTCGGTGTATTAGTTGGGGTAAACGTAGGGTAGGGAGAATGGGTTTGGGTAGGTTACTCTTTGGAGGGTTGGTGTGGACTCGTTGGGCCAAATGGCCTGTTTCCATACTGTAGGGAATCTAATTTAATCTATATATCAAACTATGAAGGCCTAGATGGAGTTGATAGAAAGGACCAAATTCCTTTAGCAGAGTTATCAATAAGGAGAGACAAAAAATGTAATTGGCAGAAGGATTACAAAGAATGGAGGAGAATTTTCTTCACTCAGGGTGAGCTGGGGTATGGGACTTACAGCTTTGATAAGGTGATAGATGAAGAAATCCTAATCACATTTCAAAGTTTGAAAAGGCAGTTGCAATGTCAAAAGAAAGACAATAATATGAACTAAGAACTGGAAAGTGGAATTAGGCTTTGGGTTTCTTCAGCCAACACAGACAGGATAGTTTGAATAAACTCCATCTTTGTTGTAAATTTTATGTTTCTCTTGATTTCTTTCCACTTGTGCAGTTAATTGATGGAAAGCTTCCAATTTCAATGGGAGTACCCTTGCCCTTAACAGACAGCTAGTAATGTTGTGGGTTTCCAGGGAACCCTTATCAAGTTATCTAATTGAATCAACAGCCAGAAAATTGTTCAGACTACAAATGTTTGTACATATCAACCAGGAGCAGGAGTTGGACATTCAGCTCCTGAAGCCTGCTCAACCATTTTTTAATTTCATGTCTAACTTGCCTATAACCTCAACTCTATTTTTCTACCTACCCAACTATAACCTTGGCACTCTTGTCAATCAAGACTTTATCTAATTCAGCCATAAAAATATTCAATGTCCCTGCTTTCACTACTCTCTGGGGATGATAATTCCACAGACAAACATGTTCTTTAGAGAAAAAGATCTCCTTATCTTTGTCCCAAGTTGGAGACCCTTTAATTTTAATCTGTGTCTTTTAATTCTAGTCTTTCCTAGAAGAAGCATTCTTTAAGTACCACTCTGTAAAGTCCCCTCAGAACATTGCTTCAATAGGGCTAGCTCACGTTCTCTAAACTTCAAGTGTTACAGGTCCAAATTGTGTAATCCTTCCTCATAAGATTATTGCTGCATTCTAGGAACCAGCAAAGTGAACCTTCTCTGAAATGCCTCCAGCACAATTATATTATCTCTTAAAAATCAAACTTAAAACCAAAACTCAACACAATACTCCAGAAGTGATTTCCACAATGCCCTTTAAAACTGTTGAAGTGTCTCCATACTTTTATATTCCCTGGCAATAAACAGAAACATTCCATTTGTCTCCCAGATCACTTGTTAGTATGAAAGTACAGCATCATATGGTCTCTGTACTAGAACATTCAAATCCCTCTGAACTTCAAAATTCTGTATTCTCTTCATTTACAAAGTAGGTTAATCTTCTATTTGTCCTCTCAAGTGAATAAGTTCTCATTTTCCCACATTACAGCCATCTGCTAAAAAAAAGTCCACTCACTTAACTGACCTATATCCCTTTGTAGACTTCTCATGTCATCTTCACAATTTACTCTACTACCTTTAATGTCAGCTTTAAAATTTAGCAGCTATGGATTCTGCCTCTATATTCAAGTCATTGCAAATACACAAAGCTCAATCACCAATTCCAATGGTGCTCCACTAAATACAGCTTGTTAACCTGAAAATTACACACAATCATTTCTACTCCTTTCTTTTTGTTCACCAACCATTCCCCTATCCATGTTAATCTTCCTGGCTGCAATATGATATCTTATTTCATGTAGTAATCTTTGATATGGCACCTCATCAAACATCTTTTGAGAATCCAAGTAAAAGCACATCCACAGAGAATATGAACAAGGAACAAAAGTGGGCCACACCATCTTTGGAGTCTGCTCTGCTATTCAATGAGATCATGGTTGCTCTGACCTTAATTTCAACTCTACATTCATTCAAATTCCTGATAATTTTTTTATCCCATTGGTAACAACGAATCAACTTACCTCTATCTATTGCTACCTCAAAAATATTTAAAGATTCTGCAGTTATTGGCTTTTGAGAACCAGAATTCCATAGACTCACTTTGGGAGAATTCTTTTCCTTATCTGGCTTAAATGACAACCTCCTTACATTTAACAATAGTGCTAAGTTCTCCAATAAGAAGAAACATCCTTTCCACATCTATCCAGTCAAATACCCTCAGCATCTAGCGTTTCATTTAAGTCACCTGTGACTCTTCAAAACACCAAAGATACAGTTCTGTCCTGTCTAGACGTTCCTCACAAAGCAGTTTGCTCATTCCAGATATTAGTCAAGTAAAACTTCATTGAACTGCTTCCACTTCATTAACATTCTTCCATAAGTACAGTGACTAGTTCTGTACACAGTACTCCAGGTGCATCTCACTAATGCTCTAAACAGCCACAAAATGTGACAGCCATATCAATGGAGAAGTCTCAATACATCCAACAGTCCTGACCCAGCCAGCCTGAAGGTACTGCCTCCATCAGCATAACCCCAGCTAGCTGAAGAAGCAGCAGAGGACCCAATCCCAATGCCATTTACAGACCTGCACAGCTCAAAGAGCTGAAAGTCTAACAGAGTCAGGACAAGGAGAGAATAAGTCCACCCTTCAGGATATTTAGAACTCTCCAACCAGCAAACACTCCTTTAAAAAGCCACACCTCAGGAATTGGTTCCCCTTTACCCATGTTATTTATTACTTTCTCAAATGACTAATTAGTTAAATCCAATTTTTCTTTCGCAATTCCGTGTTAGCTCCACTTGATCCATTAAGACTTTTAAAATAACCTATTATAACTGCCTAAACAATAAAATCTAACTTGGCTGTGGTTTCCTGTTGGCTCAGTCCATCCTTTCTTGTATAGACTATTTGCCAATCTGATGAGACCTTTTTAGAATGTAGGGAACTTGGGAAAATTACACTTACTACCTTACCAGACATTAATTTTAAGACCTTTGAATATAGGCCATCAGGTCCCTGGATTTATCAATCTTCAATTCCAATACTTTTTTCAACACTCTGTGTATAACTATTTAGATTCATCTTTTCTTGATGTATATGTATTTCTTGGGTGCCATTGATTTCTATCTTGTGAAAGCACAAAATGTCTGTTAATTGCTTCTACCATTTCCTCATTTCTCATTATTAATTCTCCAGACACACTGTCCAGAGGAACAATGTTCACTTTAGTTACTCTTTCCCTTTCAATTTCTTGTTGAAACTCTTGCTATCTGTTTCTATGTTTTTAACTAGCTTTTTCTCATACTCTATTTTTTTTCCCTTTTTTAGTCATTCTTTGCTGTTTTTTATCAAATTCTGTCCAATCATTTTGGTGATGGACTTAAATCTCAACCTCTTCACACTTTCGCAAGAGTTAAGTTTTTGATGGAAAAGATCATGGTTGGCCACCCTGCCATGCCAACAATTGAGGCCCTTTAACTGCAAATTATGAACCACCGAGGGCCCTCAGCCAAGTTCTTCTGGGACTAACCAACAGATAGTAGGCCAGTTGCCCTGTGGCAAGCTCATCAGTTACCTTCCTGCAGAAAGCTTTCCACTACAAATAGCTCCTTAGTCAAAGACAAACAATACCTGATTGGGAATGTGAACAATGGATAAAAGCTTTACTGGGAGCCAATCCTCCTGCCTTTTCTTCAAGTTCCCTTGTCCGATGATTCCAAACTCGAGAACTACTCCCCACATCATTTGCCTTTCTCCTCAGTGCTCATGGTTTTGAGATTTTGGGAAGTGCACTTTTTGCAGCAACCATAGCCTCTGAAGTGGTGCTATTGCATGCAAGAGTGGTCAGTCTCTGATTAACTGGCAACTCTCGCTCGGTGGGACTTCCATACCAAAACCCAGTTCCAGGTGATGATGCACTAGTAGCCTTGCTGCTGCCTGATTGCTTTTACTTTATCAGGCTGGGACCCCAGCTGTTCACAATATACATCAATGATTGGACAAAGGAATTGAATGTTATATCTCCAAATTTGCAGATGACACTAAACTGGGTGAAAGTGTGTGCTGTGAAGAGGACGCCAAACTGCTGCAGAGTGACTTGGACAGACTGGCTGAATGGGTAAAATGCATGCAATATGTAATAGATCAATGTGAAGTTATCTGCTTTGGTTGCACAAACAGTAAGGCAGATTATAATCTGAATGATAGCAGTTTAGGAAAGGGTGAGATGCAATGAAATCTGGGTCATGGTGGAATAGTTGCTGAAAGTTGGCATGCAGGTGCAGCAGGTGATAAGGAAAGCTAATATCATGCTGACCTTCATAGCAAGAGGATTTGACGATAGGAGTAGGGATGCCTTACTGCAGTTCTACAGGATCGAAGGATGTGGTGTTGGAAAAGCAAAGCCGGTCAGGCAGCATCTGAGGAGCAGGAGAGTCGATGTTTTGAGCATAAGGTCTTCATCAGCTCTTTTTCATGACTGATGAAGAGCTTATGTTTGAAACATCAACTCTCCTGCTCCTTGGATGCTGCCTGATCGGCTGTGCTTTTCTAGGACGACACTCTTTGACTCTGATCTCCAGCATCTGTTGTCCTCACTTCCTGAAGTTATACAGGCCTTACTGAGGCTACATCTGAGTATTGTGTACAGTTTTGGTCTCCTAATCTGAGGAAGGACTTTCTTGCTATTGAGAGAGTCCAATGAAGGTTCACCAGACTGAATCCAGGATAGCAGACTGACATATGAAGACTGACTGGATCGACTGGGCTTGTACTCACTGGAATTCAGAATAATGAGGGGGTAATCTCATAGAAATATATAAAATCCTGATGGGACTGGATCACCTAGATGCGGGGAAGAATGTTCATAATGTTGGGAAAGTCCAGAACTAGGGGTCACAGTTTAAAATAAGGGGTAAACCATTCAGGACTAAGATGAGGAAAAATGTCTCCACTCAGAGAGTATGAAACTGTGGAAAGCTATCACAGAAAGCTGTTGGGACCATTTCATTAGATATATTTAAGAGGGAGCTGGACATGACCCTTATGGCTAAAGGGATCAAGCGGTATAGAGAGAAAGTGGGAGTAGAATACTGAAATTGCATGATCAGCTATGATCATATTGAATGGTGGTGCAGGCTCAAGGGGCTGAATGGCCTACTCCTGCACCTATTTTCTCTGTTTCTATGTTTCTAATTTTCAGTTCATTTTAGCCAGCTCAATCTTCATAGTCTTGTTGTTTCCTTTATTTAAGTTTAAATGTTGGTTTTAGACCCGTATTGTTTATCCTCAACCTGAATGCAAAATTCACATGTTTTGATCACTGTTACCTAAAGGCTTCTTTACATAAGGTCATTAAATATTCCTATCACATTACACATTACCAGATCTAGAATAACATGTTGCTTTAAGAAACTGGCCTAAATATGAACTCATTTTGCTTTTCCAAGATATCCTTTTCCAATCTGATTTGTGCAATGTACATGTTGATTTAAATCATCCATGATTATTTTGGTCCCTTTCTTACATTGTTTCTTCCCATATACTCTGTTGCATAGAACAGCTTCTGTAAGGTGGAGTGGGGGGAAGGGAAATAAACTTCTTCCACTAGTAATTTCTTTCCTTTACTATTTCTTATCTCTACTAAATTGATTCTACATCTTGATCCTTTGAACTAATGTCATCTCTCATTATTGTACTAATGTCATCCTTAATTATAAGAGCAACCTTATCACCTTTTCCTGTCTACCTGACCTTCCAAAATTGTCAAATACATTCAGTAGTTTGATTTCATTTAGATAACAACAGCTGAAATTGATAGGCATGTTCTTAATTCCATATTAATTAATTTACACATACATCTGTTGCAAATGGGCACCTGCTAGAATAACAGAAAATGTTTTCATCAGAATGAACTTACCTGTGAAACTTTTAGATTTTCACTTTCACTTATCCCAGACAGGTTGGCTGCAGATGTAAACAAATCTCTGACACCCATTTTCGCTAGGATATTTTTCAACCCATATGACAATGACAGCGACACTTTTGGAAATTGGAGAATACATTGTTGCCTGCTCAACAAATTATTGAAACGATGGGAGAAAGCAAACAAAAAGTTTTTTTAAGCAAAAGGACTGGTACTGGTAGAAATATTAAAACTACTTCACATATTTAAATTGATTGAAATGAAATTTTAATTACTTGTGGTGAGCAAGTTGTTGGACCCATTCATCAAACTTTTCATGGGAAAGATTTTGCTCCACATGTTCTAGTTTCCCGTCTGCAGGCAAGATGGCGATCATTGATGCATTTCCAAGGTAAGGAAGTTTTATTACTTTACTGAAAAGATTGTAGTCAGATATCATACTGAACCGATTGGTTTGGCGCATCATTTGCACAGTTACGTCTGTAGTTTTGTTCACTTTAAATAATGTTTCTCGAGTCTGCGCCGGATCAAATGGATTCTCCCATTTTCCTGTTAAACATAAATTTGTCAGAGTTTGACAGAGTACATTTGACAGAAGAAGTCAGCCATAGTTAATTCTTAATGATTAATTCAGAAAAATAGTTGTAATTGGAAAGTATGTGTGAGAATATTGTTACAGTGTTAGGACACGTTTGTGCACTATATTATGCTAATAGCCAGAGTTATTGTCAATGACATCAGATGATGCCAGATCCCATGTAGCTGGAACATCAGGGAAGAATATTCTAATAAAGTCTTGCTAAAGTTTATCTTTATAAATTGTCAGCAAATGTTCACTCGTTTGCACCAGCACTGTTTCAGCTTTCTTCTATCAAAGGAACTCAGAATTCAGCTATGATACTAATAGAACTTGGAGCTTGAAATTCTGCACTGGCCCATTCACACTGAAACTGTGAGTGGTGGATAATGGAGCAAAATGCTCCATCAGGATTCTGTTCCCTGGAAAAGAAGCCAGGAAATTTCATTAAGGTAGGTTATGGGTGATCTTCTGCCTGTCATTTCTACTTCACAGGGGGCATGTCTCAATAAGTCCTAGAGTCATACAGCACGGAAACAGACCCTTTGCTTCAACTAGTCCACACTGACCATGTCCCCAAACTAAACTAATCCCACCTGTCTGCATTTGGCCCATATCCCTCCAGACCTTTCCTATTCATGTACTTATCCAAATGTATTTTAAAAATTGTAAATGTACCAGCATTTACCACTTCCTCTCATAGTTCATTCCACATGCTAACCACTCACAGTGTAAAAAAAGTTGTCCCTCATGTCCTTCTAAAACTTTCTCCTCTCACCTGAAAAAATATGCCCCTTCGTTTTGACCTCCCCAGTCCTAGGGAACAGACCCTCAGGATTTTATAAACCTTTATAAGGTCACCCCTTGACCTCCTGTGCTCCAGTGAATAAAGTACCAGCCTATCCAGTCTATTTTTATAACTGAAACCCTCCATTCCTAGCAATATGCTAGTAAGTCATTTCTGAACCTTCTGCAGTTTAATAATAACCTTCTTATAACAAGGCAACCAAAATTGCATATAATACTCCGGAAGAGGTCTCATCGAAATCCTGTGCAACCTTAACATGACGTCTCAATTCCTATACTCAAAGGTCTGAGCAATGAAGACATGCATGTTAAATGCATTCTTAATGACTCTGTCTACCTATGATGCAAAATTATGTATCTGAGCCCCTAGGTCTCCCTTTCTACACTCTACCCAAAGTCCTAGCATTAATTGTACAAATGCTACTCTTGTTTGTATTACCAAAATGCAATACCTCACAATTATCCAAATTAAACTCCATCTGCCACTCCTAAGCCCATTGACCTAATTGATCAAGGTCACTTTGTAATCCTAGATAGCCTTCTTCTCTGTCCACTATACCACCAATTTTGTTGTCATCCACAAACTTATTAACCATGCCTCCTACATTCTCATTCAAAGCATTTATATAAATGACAAGCAAAAGTGGACCCAGTACCAATTCCTGTGAAACATCGCTGGTCAAAGGCCTCCAGTCTGAGAAACAACCCTCCAACACCACCGTCTACTGTAAAACCAATTTTGTATCCAGTAGGCAAGCTCACCCTGAATCCCATGTGATTTAACTTTATTAATCAGTCTACCATGTGGAACCTCATCAAAGGCTTTACTAAAGTCCAAGTAAACAACATCTGCCCTCATTATTCTTTTTGCTTACTTCCTCAAAAAACTCAATCAAGTTTGTGACACATGATTTCCCTCACACAAAACCAAGCTGACTAACCTTAATCATTCCTTGCCTCACTAAATAAATGTACATCTTATTTTTCAGAATCACCTCTGATGTCAGACACAGGTCTACAGTTCCCAGGCTTCTCCTAACAGCTTTTCTTAAATAAAGGCACAACGTTAGCCACTCTCCAATTCTCTGGCACCTCACCTGTGATTATAAGTGATACAAATATTCCTGTTAGGGCCCTGCAATTTTCCTTCCTCACTTTTCGCAACATTCTGGGGTACACTTGATCAGGTCATGGAGATTTGCCAACCTTTACATTTTCTGAGACCTCTAACACTTCTGCTTCTTTGATGTGAGCTGTTTTCAAAACAGGAATATTTATTTCCCTGAGTTGCCTGGCCTCCACTTTGTTCTCCTCAGTAAAAACTGATGCAAAATATTCATTTAAGATTTTTCTCATCTCATGAGGTTCAACACAAAGATAATCTTGTTGATCTTTAAGGGGCCCTATTCTCTCTCTAGTCACTCTTTTGCTCTAAATATACTTGTAGAATCTCTTTGGATTATCCTTAACCTTATCTGTCAAGGATATCTTATATCCTCTCTTTGCACTCCTGATTTCCCTCTTAAGAATGCCCCTACACCCTTTATATCCTTCAAGAGATTTATTTTTATTTTCCTTTATTCATTCAGGGATGAGGGTGTTGCTGGTTAGGCAACATTTATTGTCCCTTCCTAATTGCCCTGAGGGCAGTTAAGAGTCAACCACAATGCTATGGATCTGGAATCCCATGTAGGCCAGACCAGGTAAGGTTGGCAGTTTCCGTCCTTAAAGGACATTAGTGAACCAGATGGGTTTTCTCCGACAATCCACAATCCACATGGTCACCAATAGATTCTTTATTCCAGATTTTTAAAAATGAAGTCAAATTCCATCATCTGCAGTGGCGGGATTCAAACCCAGGTCCCCAGAACCTTATCTGCATCTCTGGATTAAGAGTCCAGTGATAATACCACTAAACCACTGCCTTTATTTGACAAGATTACAGTGCATTGAATGTAGCAGGCCATGGCAAAGCAAATATGTTGGCATAGAGTCAGATTTGCTAATCTGGGGAAAAGAAGAGAGGAACATGAGCTATAGGAAACAGAATGATTCTAAGACTGAGAGCTCACAGTTGTGTGGATAGACTATAGGAGCTGGATCTGAGAACAGAGAAGGCACATAGAAGATTTGATAAAAGTATTTCAAGTCATGAGATAACTAGAGTAAACAAAGGGAAACTGTTTCCAATGGATGAAGGGCATGAATTCAAGGCAATTGGTAAAAAAGAATCAGATGACATTAGGAAAATAAATTATTTTATGCAGCAACTAATTAAGGTTAGGAATTCAGTGCATGATAGGGTGGTGGAATAGATTCATGGGTAGCTTTCCAAGGAAGTTTGGATATAATTTGAAAGAAAAAAATAGGGCATTGGAGCAAAAGTGGGGTTAACTGGATTGTTCTTTGAAAAACCTACTGCTGTCTTAATTGACTATACAAATTCACTCAATGCTGTGTTATTCTATAATTTTGGGATTTTTAGAGAAGATATGATTCTCCTCCGGAAAGAAATAGAGCAACAAATCTCAGAACAAATAACAGACAATCTGATTGTAATGTCAATTATTTCATGAGCCTAGATGTCTAATCCCTTATGTTAGTTGTTATGCTGCAATATTTTCCCCAGAATGGTGTACCATGCTAAACAGAAAAGGTACAATCTGACCTTGAGGGTGAACAGCAGAATGACACTATCTATTATATGTATAACCATTACAGTATAAAAGAACATTATTTGATCCATTAGTGTTTTACCAGTATGTTTCCTTTGAAGTAGTTCTTTTCACAATGTGAGCTATTATTCTAATCCCACATTCCTGCTTGTTTCCCATGCCTTTCAATATTTCTATTTTCCAAGCATTGATTTCACTACTTTTTATAAGTGTTTATGGATTCTACTGCAACTAATATTCAGCAGGAGTTCCAAAGTCGAATTTCCCTGTAAAAGTTACCGTTCAATCTTTGTTTTAAATTAGGTTTTATGAATAGACTTTCAGAAGATGCGGATCAAAAATTGCTCTTGTGGTGCAAAGCTCACCAAAGATTTGTAGCTTTGTATATTTATGTAGATTATCAGCAAAGTAGATTTTGCTAAAAGACAGTTAAGAGTTTAATTTTAAAAGGCAAAATCTCCAAAGTAATAATCTTTGGATTACAACCTGAGCCACGAGCAAATTGACATATTGTGGATAAAGTCAAAATGTATGCTGCTGGAAAAGCACAGCCGATCAGGCAGCATCCAAGGAGTAGGAGAGTCGACGTTTCGGGCATAAACCCTTCATCAGGAATGTTGAGGGGGGGTGTGGAATGTGTGCAAGGGGGCCGAGAGATAAATAAGTGGGGTGTGGAGCTTGGGTGGCTGGTAGCTAGGGAAGTGATAGGTGGATACAGGTGGGAGTGATGGTTATAGGTCAGAGTGGGGGGTGGAGTGGATAGGTGGGAAGAAAGAGGGATAGATAGGACAGTTCAAGGGTGATGCCGAGTTGGAGGGTTGGATCTGGGATAAGATGGGGGAGGGGAGATGAGGAAACTGGTGAAATCAATGTTGATGCTGTGTGGTTGGAGGGTCCCAAGGTGGAAGATGAGGCGTTCTTCCACCAGGCATCGGGTGGCTTAGATTTGGAGGTGGAGGAGCCCAGGACTTGC
Organism: Chiloscyllium plagiosum; assembly: GCF_037043375.1. Taxonomy (NCBI): domain Eukaryota; kingdom Metazoa; phylum Chordata; class Chondrichthyes; order Orectolobiformes; family Hemiscylliidae; genus Chiloscyllium; species Chiloscyllium plagiosum. The sequence continues at coordinate 40,037,815 of NW_028270146.1, forward strand.
ATGTCCTTGGCGGAGTGGGAGGGGGAGTTGAAGTGGTTGACCACAGGGTGGTGGGGTTGTTTAGAGCGTGTGTCCCAGAGATATTCTCTGAGAACATCTGTTCTCTCTCCCGGTCCTTCTTCACTACCAAATCCGAGCCACTCGATGTCTGGAGGAAGAACGCCTCATCTTCTACCTTGGGACCCTCCAACCACACAGCATCAACATCAATTTCACCAGTTTCCTCATCTCCCCGCCCCCCCACCTTATCCCAGATCCAGCCCTCCAAATCGGCACTGCCCTCTTGGACTGCTCCTGCCTGTCCATCTTCTTTCCCATCTATCTGCTCCACCTTCTGCTCTGACCTATCACCATCACCCCCCACCTGCATCCATCTCTCACCTTCCTACCTTCCCCACCCCCTCCTATTTATCTCTCAGCCCCTTGGGCACCCCCAACCCCCGCCACATTCCTGATGAAGGGTTTATGCCCGAAACATCGACTCTGCTGCTCTTCAGATGCTGCCTGACCTGCTGTGCTTTTCCAGCACCACACTTTTTGAGACTGATGTCCAGCATCTGCAGTCCTCACTTTCTCTTATATTGTGGATAAAATCAAGGACTTCAGTGCATGGCTCAAAGATTGGTGTGGGTAGAATAGCCTTCCACTCATGGGGCTGTTCTGGTGGAATGGGCTTCACTTGGCCTGTGCTGGGACCAGTGCTCTGGCTAATCAGATGACAAGAGCTATGGAGAGGACTTTAAACTAATTAGAGGGGGGAGTGTTGGGGGAGAGGTGGAAAGTAGACTTACATAGCAAGAGATTGCGGCAGACTTACAGGGTAGCAATTTGCATAATGGTACCCAGGAAGGGACTGAGTATATAAACATAGAGGAAAAGTAGTAAATATGGTGAAAGGGGGACATAACAGTAAAAATGTGTGTAGTATTCAAAACAATATGGATGAAATAACTGCACAAATTCAATTTAATACATGCGATCTTCTAGCCACTACTGTGATGTGGTTACAAGGAAATCAAAGCTGGGAACTAAATATTCGGGGGTAAGAGATTTTTCAAATGTCACACAGGAAGGAAAGAGTGGCAGAGTAGCATTGTTAGTATGGGTTGGGATAAATATGACAGCAAGAAATTACCTTGAATCGAACCATATAGAGTCAATATTAGCGGAGGTAAGAGAAAGGGAATGAAGACACCGGTAGGAGAAGTCCATAGACCCCTTAACAATAACTATGTGCTGGGACAGAATAAATCAAGAGATAATGAAGACATATGCCAAAGACAGTACATTAATTATAGGTGTCTTTTTAATTTTCTTGGAATTGGGATAGTCAGATTGGCTAAGGAAGCCATGCGGAAGAATTCAAGGTGTGTATTTGGGACAGTTTCCTCAATATTGTAGATTCAGTCAGGGATTTGACTATCTTGAATCTAGTGGTGTGTAATGAGGCAGTTTTAATACATGATGTCAGAGTAAAATATACTCTTGACTCTGATCTCCAGCATCTGCAGTCCTCACTTTCTACTAGAATAAAATATCCCTTTGGAAACAATGACTATAACATGGTCAAATTTATCAATCAGTTTGACAGGGAAGAACTTGAGTCAGAAACAACAAGATCTGGTTTAAATAAGGGTATTACAATGTTAGAGCTCACTGGAACAAACTGGGGAAGGAGTCTAGCAGCAGAGACAATTGAGGAACAATGGTAGACTTGCAAGAAAATAGTTCATAGCTCACAGTGAAGACATTATTCCAGTGAAGAAGAATGGTTCTAGGAAAGGGATATACTAACCATGCTTAACTGGGAAAGTTAAAGATAGCATCAAATTGAAAGAAAAAACACATATAATGTGGCAAAGATTAGTGGTAAGCTGGAGGTTTGGGAAAATTGTAAAAACCAACAAAAGCTAACCAAAAACAAAGAGAAGACGAAAATAAACTTTGAGGATAAACTTGAAAGGAATATCAAAATGCATAGTAAAAGCTACTTTACGTATATAAAAAGGAAGAGAGAAGTCAAGGCAAACATAGGTCGCTTTAGAGAATAAGGCTTGGGAAGCATTAATGAGGAGGCAGAAAATGGCAGAAAATACATCAGCCTTGACATTAGAAGACACTAATAGCATCCCAAAATTATTAAATATTCAAGGAGCAAAAGAAGAGGCAATAAGTACATTGATAATTACTAGAGGAAAAAGTGTTTGAGGAAACTAACGGGCATAAAGACTAGTAAGTCCTGATGGGATGCAGCCAAGGATATTGAAGAAAGTAGTTACAGAGGTAATGGTTGCACTGGTAGTAAACCTCTTGGAATTCTTTGATTCCAGAAACATCCCAGAGGATTAGAAAGCTGCCAATGTAACACTTTTATTCAGAAATAGAGGAGACAGAAGTTAGGAACTCTACAGGCAAGTAGCTTAATAGCTGTTATGGGGAAGTGTCAGAGTCTGGTATACAGGATACAATAACAGAGCATTTAGATATATACAATAAGATTAAACAGAGTCAGCTTAGCTTCATGAAGGGGAAGTCATGACTTACAAATTTACTACATTCTTTGAGAAAGTAACAAGCAAGGGGAAGCAATGGATGTAATTTGGATTTTCAGAAGGTATTTGATAAGGTGCCAAACATTAGGCTACTTCATGATATCACACGGTGATGGGAGTAGTATATTCACATGGATAGAGGATTGGATAATTAATACAACACAAAGTTGGAATAAGAAGGGAATTTTCAGGGTGGCAATCTCAAATTCATGGAGTGCCACAGGGATCAGTGTGGGACCACAGTTATTTACATTATGTATTAAATTCTTGGATGCAGAAACTGAATGTACTATAACTTGTGGATGAGACAAAAATAGGCAAATGGTGCAAAAACTAGCAGATGGAATATAATATGGGGAAGTATGCACTTTGCCAGAAAGAATATTGGAACAGAATATTATTTAAATGGGGAAAGACTGCAGAAAGCTATAGAAGAAAGCTTTGGGAGTCCTTGTCCAAAAATCACCAAAACAGCTTAGCATCTGAATTCGTCAGCTAATGGGGAAGGCAAGTGGAATATATAAGTAGGGATGTTTTCCTAAACCTACAAGGCACTGGTCAGCCCATAGCTAGAATACTATGAATAGTTTTGGGCCCCTTACAAGTAAAGGAAAAATTGGAGGAAGTCCAGTGAATGTTCCCTCAGCTGATAATGGTATGGAGGACTGTCTTATGAGAAGAGGTTGAGTAAATTGGGCCTGTACAAGATTCTTAGGAGACTTGACAGAGTAGATACAGAAAGATTGTTGCCCCTTATGGGAAAATCTAGGATAAGTGGGCATACTCTTCGGATAAGATGTGACACATCTTAAGACAGTTGAGGAGGAATTAATTCTGTCAGAGGTTGTGAATCTGTGGAATTATTTACTAATAATTTACTAAGGATTTTTGAGGTTGAGTCATTAAGTATATTCATACAGAATAGACAGATTTTTAATCTGTAAGGGAATCAAAAGTGATGAAAAAAGGCAGGAAAGTGGAGTTGAGTATTATCAGAACAACCATGATCTTGTTGAATGCTAAGACAGACTCAGTGGGTTGAATGACCTTCTTCTCTTGTGGCCTAATGTGTGTGATGCACTTTAATAGGAGGAATTTTGAAAACAGTATAAAATAGAGGATGCAATTCTAAATGGAGTACAGGACCAGAGGACCCTGAGTGCATGTGTGCAGAGATCATTGCCTGGACTAGTAGGGAGAGCAGTTAATAAATTAGACAGTGTCCTCAGCTTTATTAATAGGGGCATAGAGTTGAATTTGTATAAGACACTTGTTATACCTTTACAGGTGTATTGTATGCAGTCGTGGGTGCTACATTATAGGAAATATGTGAATGCATTGGAGAGAATGCAGAAGCAATCTACACAAATGGCTCCAGAAGTGACGCTAGTTTGAAGAAGTCAGGACTGTTCTGTTTGGAGAGAAGAAGTTTGAGAGGAGACTAATGGAGACTTTCAAAATCATGAGTGGGCTGGATGGAGTAGGTAGGGAGAAGCTGTTCCTGCTCATGACAAGAACAAGAAAGAGAAGGCATAGATTTCAAGTGATGTGCAAAAGAAGGCAAGGTGGTAAGAAGCTTTCACACAGTGAGCAGTTAAGGTATGGAATGCACTTCCTGGAACTATTGTGGAGGCAAGTAGGATTGAATGGATAGTCTGCACGGGTATGGGAAAAATGCAGGAGATTGGCACTAGATAATGGTGCTTGTTGGAAGGGACAACAGATGGAATGCCCTCCTTCTGTACTGTAATAAATCTGTGATTGTTGTGATTTTGAGCTCTTCAACCATCTTGTTTTTCACGTTAGCTTATTTCATTTGAACTGCATAATGGCTAGTTCACATCTTTAATGTCAATGTCCCCATCAATAAATAATCTAAGTGCCTATGAGGTTGATTGCACTTTAGTTCATTATAAAACTGGAAAAGGGGCTCTTCCGATCAGCCTTTATATCAATGTTACATGATGATAAAGTCCAATTTCACTGAACTAAATGTAAATGAAATTGTAGATGTTGTTAGTTAAAGTTTCCATAATAAATATTTAAATAAAATTATTGATACCTGTTACATTTATAAAGCAGAAGAATTTCTATCAAATGATTAAAACAGATCTTTATATTGTGCAAAATATCAACAAAGGTGTTTAACTATTTTCACATTACGATCATAGATTTTATAATAGTTGATGCATTACATACAAAACATTCAACAATAAAAATTATGTATCTTTAAAAAAATGTATCAACAATAAAAATTGATTTACCTTTAAAAAAGATGTAATTAATTAGCATTAGTTTGGTTGAACGGTCAATTGTGTCAAACATGTTTTTAATTTTCCCTTTTGTCATCTTTTTCACATAATCATTCAGCTGTAACCTGGCATTTTCAGGATCCAGATTGAAATCTAGAGAAAACACCTCAGCATTGTAAAACTTCTTGGACTCATTTAGAAAGCTTGGCAACACATCATAGCCTTTTTGAATATGAAGAGAGTTTCCCATTAATAGCTGAAGCTCATTTTGTTCTGCCATCAGGGACTGTAAGAGTTGCTTGTAGTCCCTGTTCATTTCAGCTATTCTTTCCTCTGTCATACTATCAAGGTGAAGTCCCTTGAAAAGCTGCTCACGTGTCACAGATCTGGTACCCAGAGACAATAAGGCTAAAGCGGTGGAAATACTCATAGGGGAGAAGAAAATATTGGAAGTAGTCTGGTTAGCAATTTCTTTGTAGAGCTGAAAAGCAAAATCAGTGTTTGCAGAAGAAATCATTGCCAAAGCAGATTCTTGCCCATGATTTTGAAGGTCTTCTGCATGGTTGACATGTTGTTTCTTCTTTGTTGCAGAAACGTCTGTTCCAGTGACAAGAGTAACGACTAATAGCAAAATTACAGGAGGGAGCATGGCTTCTATCAATTCTCTTGCTTTCAAGGCTCCTGTTTTCAATAGAAGAACAGTTAAATATTTCATAGTTTATTTCTTTTTCCATCTTCTTTATAAATTACTTTTTCTGAGGCAAACCCCACTCCCTACATTCCCCATGCTGTAATTTACCATGTTGAAATATTGGGAAGTTATCTCTTCCCAGACTTCTGAAAATGAAATTTCAACTCTTCTATTGAGAAGAATTCACCAACAAGAAGAATAATTGCATTTATATAAAGTTAAAAATCACACAACACCAGGTTATAGTCCAACTGGTTTAATTGGAAGCACACTAGCTTTCGGAGCGACGCTCCTTCATCACCTGATGAAGGAGCGTCGCTCCGAAAGCTAGTGTGCTTCCAATTAAACCTGTTGGACTATAACCTGGTGTTTTGTGATTTTTAACTTTGTACACCCCAGTCCAACACCGGCATCTCCAAATCATGCATTTATATAGAGCACTAATATAGCAAAACCTACTAAGTGTTTCACAGTGTTGTGAACAAGTATGACATGAGTCAAATAAGGGGAGATAAGGTCAGATGACCAAGTCATTGGTCAAATAAATAAGATTCTAGGGGTGTATGGGTGTTGATTTACTCATTAGATCTCCAAATAGCTTAGAGTGCAATATTATGGGTAGGTGTACGTTTTACAAAACTCTTTCACATCAGTTTGGCTGCAGGCAGTACTTACTGGTATGATTTCAGTGGATGAAAAATTATGGACAGCATGCCCACTGTTATCTAACATATATTAGGTGAATATAACCATCTACTAGTGATGCAGGAACTTTCAACATTTACTGTAAAGCATTATTAGAAGATTGAGAAATTGGAATATCTGTCCACTACAGAATTCAATGGTCAGCAGTCATTTTGTGATTGAAAAAAACTCTAATTAGAGAGCTCTGCAAGGATTCAGAACTAATTTGAAATCACACATTAGGTAATCGTACATTCTTAAGATCATGAACATTATCAGTCTTTCCCAAAGATGTTGGCCGCATCCATTTTAGAATTGTTTAAAAGTCCATTATCAATTTTTTCAACAATCATTATACATTTAAATCATTCTTTTCTATGTCACAATCATTCTCAGCTTCAGTCATGTACTGCTCTTCAAATTGTACTGCTATGCTGACACTGTTTTTACTTCAATAGGACATTCTTTTTGAACATGTCGATCTCTTGTGTTGCTGCCCTGCACCCCCAACATTAGATTGCTTGTTGTATATATTTCCTACATTCAACTGTTAGAGGCCAACTTTTCAACAACTGTCTTTTGTAAGTCCATCTGATCTTGTTATCTTGCTTCACTCGCAATGGACAAATAGTTGGGAAATTGCTGTGATGATAATATTAATAACAAACACCATAAACTCTACTCATGAGCGACTTTGTTCTTCAGTAACAAATTTACAACACAATTTACTGCACAAAATAAGCAGAGAACGTTGCATATAATGTCTTTTTGTCTGATATATTACTTGATTTTTAATAAGGTTCTGTGATCCATGAATATATTATGGATAATCTAAATTACATGCTTAAAAAGTCATTTCAGAGAAACTGTCAATCCCCTCCCACCAGTTTGATGGAGGCCGATTCATGATAATTAGCTGTTCAACATTTTTATTGACGTTTTCCATGGAGCAACATAAAAATGACACTGATCATGTAATGTCGTAAGTCATTCACACCATAATTTACAATGGTATCTATACCATAACAATGACAGACTATTGAAGTACTATTGCTAGTCTTAAGAAATGTTGACCTTTTTAAAAATAAGATGAAGCAACAGTTGAAGAAGCAAATGATAGAGGCTGTACACAATAGAACAGCAGAAAAAAATTAGTCAAATACGTTACTGGTTACTGTAGTTTTTACAACTCCACAACATTCCATTTTCTTCAACAGCATTCTTATCCTTAGCTACTAATTAGAGGTAGAGAGAGTAGAGATAAAAAAAAGTTCAGGAACAAAGCTTTTCTTTGCAAAAATAGTGGGTCAGAATTTGCTGAAAAAGTAATAATGCATGAGCTACACACACCATTATTAAAGCTTTAAACAAACAGTTAAGTCTTTACGAATTGCAAATCGACTAAAGTTGTTGAGCAATTTGTGACGCTTGCCCTGGCTTTGCATAAACAGCACCTCCAATTTTATATCCGTGTGATTTTCCTGAAGTTGCTGCACTCGCATTCTAATTATCTATTTTAGCATACCACAAATAGTTAACTTTAATAACAGCATAAGTCCCCTGAAATATTGAAGCATTTGTTAAGGACAGGCAATTAAATTTTTTGAGCCAGAAAGTGAATCATTATAAATATGGAGTTGTGTTCCTTTTTAGTTCTGAATTATTTTGAGATGTTAGAATTGTTGAATTAAATTAACATTTTTTTCTTATTTGACATTGCTGCCTCCTCTTTCCTTTATGTTTAATGTTTCTTCTCTTCTCCTCAGTATTTACATTGTAAAAGGGCAATGTTAGTTGAGAATATGGAGTTACAGGCTACAAGATTAGATGGGATTGAGGTTGAGAAAGAGGAGGTTTTAGCAACTTTGGAAGCTCTAAAAATAGATCCGATCCCCTGGCTGGATGGGATTTATCCTTGGATTCTCTAGGAAGCCAGGGAGGAGATTGCAGAGCCTTTGTCTTCGATCTTTATGTTATCATTGTCGATAGGAGTAGTGCCAGAAGACTGGAGGAAAGCAAATGTTGTTCCCTTGTTTAAGAAGGGGAGACGGTACAACCCTGATAATTATAGGCCAGGGAACCTTACTTCACTTATTGGTAAGGTGTTGGAAAAGGTTATAAGAGATAGGATTTATAATCATCTGGAAAGGAATAATTTGATTAGGGATAGTCAACACGGTTTTGTGAAGGGTAGGTTGTGCCTCACTAACCTTAATGAATTCTTCAAGAAGGTGCCAAAACAAGTGGATGAAGGTAAAGCAGTTGATGTGGTGTATATGAACTTCAGTAAGGCATTTGATAAGGTTCCACATGGTAGGCTATTGCACAATACACAGAGTTTTTGGATTGAACATGGTTTAGTGGTTTGGATCAGAAATTGGCTAGCTGAAAGAAGCCAGAGGGTGGTGATTGATCGGAAATGTTTATCCTGGAGCTCAGTTACCAGGGGTGTGCCACAAGGATCTGCTTTGGGGCTCCTGCTGTTTATCATTTTTATAAATGATTTTGTTGTGGGCATGGAATGACAGATTAGTAAGTTTGCGAATGACACTAAGGGAGGCAGGGTTGTGGATAGTGCTGAAGAATGTTGTGGGTTACAGAGGGACTTAGATAAGATGCAGAGCTGGGCTGAGAAGTGGCAAATGGAGTTTAATGTGGAGAAGTGTGAGGTAATTCACTTCAGAAGAAGTAACAGGAATGCAGAGTACTGGCTAATGGTAAAATTCTTGGCAGTGTAGATGAACAATGAGATCTCGGTGTCCAGGTGCATAAATTCCTGAAAGTTGCCACCCAGGTTGATAGGCTTGTTAAGAAGGCATATAGTGTGTTGGTGTTTATTGGTAGGGGGATTGATTTTCAGACCCATTAGGTCATGCTTCAGCTGTACAAGACACTGGTAAGGCTGCACCTGGAGTATTGCATACAGTTCTGGTCACTACATTGTAGGAAGGATGTGGAAGCTTTGGAAAGGGTTCAGAGGAGATTTACTAGGATATTGTCTGGTATGGAAAGAAGGTCTTATGAGGAAATGCTGAGGGAACGGAGGTTGTTTTCGTTGGAGAGAAGAAAGTTGAGAAGTGACTTAATCGAGACATATAAGATAATCAAAGGGTTATATAGGGTAGGCAATGAAAGCCTTTTTCCTCGGATGGTGAAGGCTAACAGGAGGGAACATAGATTTAGGACCAATATTAGGGGTAGTTTCTTCACTCAGAGAGTAGTAGGGGCTTGGAACAGCCTGCTTGCAACAGTAGTAGACTCGCTGATGTGATATGCAGGTCAGGTGAATTGGCCATGTTAAATTGCCCATAATGTTAGATACATTAGTCAGAGGGAAATGGGTCTGGGTGGGTTACTCTTCGGAGGGTCGGTGTGGACTGGTTGGGCTGAAGGGCCTGTTTCCACACTGTAGAGAATCTAATCGAATAAAAGGGCATTTAAATAGGCATTGGACATACATATGGATAATAATCAAATGGTGTAGGTTAGATGGACATCAGGTTATTTTCACAGGTCGGCACAACATTGAGGGCCGAAGGGCCTGTACTGCGCTGTAATGGTCTATGTTTCTATGTTTGTCTTTCTTTTGAACCTAAATTGATCTGAAGAAGAATCATACTGTACTCAAAACATTAATGCTCTCTGCACAGATTCTGGTTCACTTGCTCAGTTTCTCCAGCATTCTCTGGTTTTAGTTTGGATTTCCAGGACCTGCAATATTTTGCTTTTATTGACGTTAAATTCACCTATTCTAATTTACCCATATTTTTCTGTTATTTCCCAATTCCTTAAATATCTGTCTGTCATCTGTTATTTAACGATGTTATAACTACTTCATCGATCTCTTATGAGCTCACGATTTTCGCAACTCTGTGGGCGAAACTTTTAATACCTAAACATACACAAAAAACTTTCCAAAAAAATCTGCCCACTATGTGGGATTCTGCGCTCCATGATCTAGGGAGTCTAGAATGTGATGGGCATGATTCTTCCAACAGTGCTTCCTGCGAGTACAAAACTCTCGACAAAAACAATTCTATCACCAAAAGAATTCATCATGAGCTATGAAAGGAAAATATAGGTCACAAAACTGTGAAGTTGATGAACTGGCTCTTGAGTTCAAAAATTTAACTTCAAATCCCAATGGAAACTAAACTTGTTTGTCAAATTGCAAATCAGCAATTCTTTCACATTGATGAATTCAATTAAATTAACAACTTGGAGCACAGGACAACAGAGTCACTCCATTCTCCATTCTATGGAGATAGGACTGACTTAAGCTTTAGGGCTTCTTTATATTATTTCTGTTAATGACTGTTAACTAATACTTTATATGTGAACATTTCCTCTGGAATTTTCAGCATTCTTTAAATTAAACCCAGAGTTTAGTGAAAAAAATGTTAATTTCATAGCGTTAGAAAAAAATGTTGTCTCATTCATAATTAGTGCAAATCTGGAGCTATCCAGTAGAACAAAGAACAAAGAACAGTACAGCATGCGAATTGGCCCTTTGGCCTACCAAGGTTGTGCCAACACGTGATGCCTTCTTAACTGCTCCCCCCACCCCCGAAAAGCCTTTTGCCTCTATACTGTCCTTTTCCCTCTATTCCCTACCTCTTCATATATCTATCAAGGTGCCTCTTAAACATTGCTATTGTATCGACCTCCACTCCCTCTTCTGGCACTTACCACCTCTGTGTAAAACCCTGCCTCTCTCATCTCCTTTGAACTTGCCTCTTTTTACCTTAAACGTAGTAATTGATATCTCTCCCCTCGGCAAAAGACTGATTATCCATTCTACCCAAGCGCCTCATATGTTTGTAAATGTCAATCGGGTCACCCCTTATCCTTTGATATCCAAGTGAAAAAAATCTGATTTTGTCCAATCTCTCCTCCTAGCTAATATCCTCCAAACTAGGCAACATCCTTCTAAACTATTTCTGTACCCTCTCCGACTCCGTATTGTTCTGATAGTGTGGCAACCAGAACTGTACACAATATTCCAAATGTGGCCTAACCAAAGTTCAATAAAGTTGCAATATGACTTGCCAATCTTTATACCCTATGCCTTGACTGGTGAAGGCAAACATACTATATGTTTTCTTGATCACTTTATGCCTAGATCCCTCTGTATTTTAATGCTACTAAGAGTTCTGCTATTTACTGTACAATTCCGATCTGCATTATACCTTCCAAAATGCATTGCCTTGTATTTATCCAGATTAAACTTCATATGCCATTTTTCCTTCCAAACTTTCAGCCTATCCATAACCTGCTGTATCCTGTGGCAATCCTCCTCACTATCCGCAGCTCCCATGCACTTTGTGTCATCTGCAAATTTATTAATCAGGCCACCTACATTCTCCATGAAATCATTTATATCTATTACAAAGATCAGATGTCCCAGCACTGATTCTTGTGGAACACCACTGGCCACAGAATTCCAATCTGAAAAATACCCTTCCACTACTACTCTCTGCCGTCTGTGACTAAGCCAGCTCTATATACATCTTACCAGCTCACTGCAGATCCTTTGTGTTTTCATCTTTTATATCAGCCCCTGTTATGAGGGACCTTGTCAAAAGTCTTGTTAAAATTCAATAGACAATAGACAATAGGTGTAGGAGTAGGCCATTCTGCCCTTCGAGCCTGCACCACCATTCATTATGATCTCCATAACTCTTGATTCCACTATCCTTGAGAGCTCAATCCAACTCTTTCTTAAACGAATCCAGAGACTGGGCCTCCACTGCCTTCTGGGGCAGAGCATTCTACCTGCCCACCACTCTCTGGGTGAAGAGGTTTCTCCTCATCTCTGTCCTAAATGGCCTACCCCATATTTTTAAGCTGTGTCCTCTGGTTCAGGATTCACCCATCAGCGGAAACATGTTTCCTGGCTCCCGAGTGTCCAATCCTTCTCAATCAGATACATCTCAATCAGATCCCCTCTCAGTCTTCTAAACTCAAGGGGATACAAGCCCAGTCACTCCAATCTTTCAACATAAGATAGTCCTGCCATTCCAGGAATTGACCTCGTGAACCTACGCTGCACTCCCTCAATAGCCAGAATGTCTTTCCTCAAATTTGGAGACCAGAACTGCACACAATATTCCAGGTGCGGTCTCACCAGGGTCCTGTACAGCTGCAGAAGAACCTCTTTGCTTCTATGCTCAATCCCTCTTGTTATGAAGGCCAGCATGCTATTAGCTTGCTTCACTACCTGCTGTACCTGCATGCTTGCCTTCATTGACTGGTGTACAAGAACACCCAGATTTCTTTGTACTGCCCCTTTACCTAACTTGACTCTAAATTGGGTAGTAATCTGCCTTCCTGTTCTTGCCACCAAAGTGGATAACCATATATTTATCCAATTAAACTGCATCTGCCATGCATCTGTCCACTCACCTAACCTGTCCAGGTCACCCTGTAATCTCCTAACATCCTTGTCACATTTCACCCTGCCACCCAGTTTTGTATCATCAGCAAATTTGCTAATGTTACTATTAATACCATCTTCTATATCATTAATATAGAATTCATATAGACAACATCTACCACCTATTGACAATCATCTTTGTCACCTCCTCAAAAAACTTAATCAAGTTTGTGAGACATGACCTTTCCCTCACAAAGCTGTACTGCCTATTTCTATTAAGTCCATATTTCCTTGAATGTTAATCCTTTCCCTAAGAATCTTCTCCTACCACTGACGTAAGGCCCACTGGCCTGTAATTTCCCAGATTATCCCTGTTGCCTTTCTTAAACAAAGTAAAAACGATGGCCATTCTACATTCCTCTGTCACCTCTCTTGTGACTAAATAGTGTACAAGGACTTTGCACGAGGCCCCAGAATTTTCCTCATTTGCCTCCCTCAACATTCTGGGACAGGTCCTGGAGACTCTTCTACTTTAAATCTTTTCAAAACACTGAACACCACCACTTTTTTATGTCAACATACCCTAGAATATCAGCACCCACCATGTCATTCTCCTTTGTGAACACTGATGCAAAGTATTCATTAAGGACCTCACCCACGTTCTCTGACTCCAGGCATAAATTCCATCCTTTGTACTTGAGTGGATCTACTCTTTCTATAGCTACCCTCTTGCTCCTTACATACATTAAAATGTCTTGGAATTTTCCTTAATCCTGTTTGCCAAAGACATTTCATGGCCTCTTTTAACACTCCTAATTCCTTGTTTGAGTTCTTTCCTGCTATCTTTGTACTCTTCAAGAGCTCTGTCTTCAGTTTCGTAAACCTTAAATATGCCTGCTTTTTCTAATTGACTAAGGACATAAGACCTAACAACATTACACTCAATACACATAACAACACTCATTACAAAGCTGTTCATTAATTGTTTCCTGTCTTACTAAAATGCATCATAATATTCTGCAAAATGATTTGTTGAACAACTTACCAATTGTTTCAGGACCTACTTATTCACTGTTCTCTGCTCAAATCAATCCACAATTTGTGATATACTGTTCTCTTGTTTTCTGTTTGAAAATGTGATATGTTGAAATGCTGTTAGACAGACTTTGGTTTGACAGGGAGGGTACTTAATGTCAATAACCCTGTTGTTTGCTCGATACACAAGCATCGTTTGCAAATATCTTTAATCTGTTACTCATTAATGATTAATCTGCTATTTTAGAGGTACAGCTTTTCTATATTTTTAAAAATGAACATTTGCTATTAATTATTTAACTTATTGTTAAATGAAACTTATTTTGATTTAAACAACATTAACTTAATAATAATATGTACGTTTGAATAAGAGGACATGAGAAGTTTTGCAATTAAAAAAAAACAGAATCCTGCTTTTAAATATAAAGAGTTACAAGCACAAAGTCAAAGGCTTGCTAAAATTTAATAAAACATTGGCTAAGGCACCAGCTGGAGTATTGAGTCCAGTTCAGGGCACCACACTTTGTGAACAATGTCAAGATGTTTGAGAGGTGCAAAAGCTGAGGGTCTGGGATTTCAGTTACTTGGAGATCCGAATTAAGGTTTTTTTTCCTTAGAACTGGGGTCAGTCTGTGATTTGACAAAGGTTTTCAAAATTAATAGGAATTGATTTAGTAAGTAAGGTGAAACTATTTCCAGTAGCAGAAGGGTATATGTTTAAGCTGTTACTAGTCCAGAGCAATTGTGCATATTTGTCCATAATATTTGTCCCAGTTGTGGCATAAGGAGAAATTGATGGCCCGCTTTGTGGACAGGGAACTGGAAGTCCCAATGGATGGGGTGATGCAGCTGAGGTCTCTCATCTTCCCCTAGGAACAGCAGAGGAGGTGATGTCACTAGGTGCTGCCAGTGTGGTCTGAGGTTGCCATCTATGTCAGTGAGATGGCAACCATCAAGAGGAATGAACAATGAAGGTCAATGATCTTATCTCTGCCAGGCTAAGTGCCACCTTCTCCTACCTCACACTTGGTCTGTCTCAGAATCTGGCCTTCTTCTTGAAGAAGGGCTCATGCCCGAAATGTCGATTCTCCTGCTCCTTGGATGCTGCCTGACCTCTGCGCTTTTCCAGCAACACATTTTCAGCTCTGATCTCCAGCATCTGCAGTCCTCACTTTCCTCTACTATGGTTACCACCTCTTACCAAACTCTTGTGCTATTGCTGTTTGAGTCAAATGCAACATTTTCTCTCAGACACTTCCCAGTCCCCTCAGACCACTATGTGACTTCTGCAGCCTCCTATTCACTCACTTAGAACACCTCCCTTCCTGCATCAGCACCAATTTTCATCTCACTTATTCCCACTCTTTGTCTCAGTCAAGGAGAAATCAGCTCCAAATTTCTCTAAGATGGATGGTGGGGTGCCTGACATTTCACTACTCGTCCCTTAATGTAGAGAGAATCTGTCCGTGACTGAAGTGAGTGGTCAACTGGCTATGCCCAATCTCCTGGACTGATGACAATTAATGTTGAGTTATTATGCTGGCACTCCCTGCCTGAAAGGTGTCTCTCTTGAACTAACTGCAGACTACTTCCTGTCGACCTTGAGACATGGCCATTTGGTTGAAGCATATTTGATACAAATGCAGCTGGTACATAGCACATATGCCTACAGCAAAGTATCCACTGTCTCAATTGTTCACAGCTGATGACCATGAAAAGCTCTCTGGCTTTGTGTCTGCACTAGCTGCAAGGCAAGAAAGGGCTATTAGATTTGGCAAAGACTGTAAAGTGCAAAAATGCAAGCCAGGGCTCAGATATGGCAAGCATTAAAGTTGGCAAAAAGTAAGAGATTGTGTAAAGAGCCCTTGGATGTATCCTAGTCCAATCCCTGAGTTGGATGCTACTCTCTGTGTGTAAAATGTCCAGGCTGTAGCATTTTATTGAGGTCTTGGTGTGTTCCAAAGTGCAGTACTGAAGTACAGTGGATGGGAGAAGTGCCATAATGGTGCAGTGAGGCTGATATATGTTGGATGCCAATGTCAGTATTTTTTGTATGTGTGAGGATGCTGCCCATGAGTGCGCTATGAAATATTGGTGTTCAAGATGGTGATCTGGAGGAGCAAGTGGCAAGCTGGAGTTGCTAGGTAACTGCTCTGATTTCATGTCAAGAAATCTTGGCATAAAGTTTCTATCTGACAGGTGAAAGAATGAGAAATTGCACATTGATGAGATGTGAAGGAGTAGCAATGAGGATAATCATGAGCAATATTTCTTGCTAATTGGCATCTCGTTGCTCACTAGAGAGAATCTTGTCTCACCATCCAACACTTGGTTGAAAATTGACTATTTTTGGACTGTTCAGCAAGTTCTCACTGGATTTTATCACCTGTTTTTTCCTTCCTAACTTTCAGGGGAAGATTCCACTCAATATAACATTAAAAATGCAGACAGTGACTCTGTAAATGTAATAGTACAACAGCTGTTATCTTTTGTTATGGACCAGTCCAAATCCTCGTCAAATATATCAAGGAGATAACCTAGACCCTAACTTTAATCTTATTTAAAGCAAGTGTAAGATACTAAGATGGATTGGTTACATTACTCAGCTTTAAGCAAAACACCCTTTATTTTTACTCAACTGTTAAAATACAAACAGAAGAAGAAATGGTAAAACTTTACTGGAAAATGTAACAGCTTCCCCAACCAACTTTAAAACCCCCTTCAACTGCTGAAAGCTAAACTAAAACCCTGATTCTGTACGAGCCTAAATCTGTCCATTTATGCTGCTTCTATTAGTTAAAAACAAAGACCTCAAGCTGATTACTTCATTGGCTTAGAGGAGACAGTTTGTCACTTATGGCTCAAAATCCCTCTTCAAAACCAAACTGGACAAAATTCAGCTCTCAAAGCCATAGTATCGTGACGATTCCCTCCTTATATAAAATGAACCATCGATATGCAAAGATGGCTTCATTTTAAAAACCTTTAATCTTTCACTATTTAGTACACTACAATACATATACATTACATTGACTGTAAGCATGCAAATATTTCATACTATTTCAATCTATTTCTTCCATCACCAAACACCTTCATCGTCTTTCATCAAAGTCATGACAACATGTTGACAATTACGTTTCCTCATCCTGCCACGTGTATAATTTTCAAATTAAATGGCTGTAATAATAAATTTCATTTTAACAGTCTGATATTTTTATCTTTAATATTTTTCCAAAACATTGAGGTTATGATCAGTATATAAAATTATCTCAGACATTTTATGGGCAATGTAAATATTGAAATGTCACAACACCAACACCAAACTCTGGATTTTCTTCTCAATTGCAGATGTATTTTTGATGTACATTCAACTTTCTGGCAAAATAGTCAATAAGCTTTTCTATCTTCACGTCATCCTCTTCCAAGAGTACAGCACCAACACCCCACATCCTTTACATCAGTAGGCACCTTAAAAGGCTTTGCATAATTAGATGTGGCTAACACTGGGGCAGTGGTTAACACAGCTTTCAGGCTGCCAAATGCCTTCTGACATTTCTTCCATTGAAATTTTCTGCACTTCTTCAACATGTCTGTTAGTGATGCAATCACATTGCTAAACTTTGGTACAAATTGCCAATTTAAAACTACTCTGTCCTCAGAATCAGAGCACTTCCCTCTTTGTCAATGGTATGGGAAACTCCCAAAAAACATTTGTTTTCACATTCTGTGGGGTCATCTGCCCATGTTTGATCATTATGGCTTTGGAACATGATTTGGGAACTCAATGTCAGCCAGGTTTATCACCAAGCCTGCCTCCTAAAGTTGATAGAACATTTCCGATACTTGCTTCAGATGTTCCTCCCTTGTGTGACTAAAAATCACCAGATTGTCAATGTAAATCACACAATTGATATATACAAATGACTTTATTGGTTAGTCATTGAAATGTAGCTGATGCATTTTCAGCATAACTTTAAACTGGTAAAGTTCATTTGGTGTCACAAAAACTGAAATTTCCATCATTCTTTTGGATGAAGGTACCTCCCAGTTTCCTTTGAGTAATCTCAGCTTCAAAATATATGTTCCCTGTCCACTTTCTCAGTACATTCTTCCAGTTGTGGTATGGATATGAATCAGGTTTCATAACTGTATTGACATTGCGATAGTCAATAATTTGTTGTATACCATGTGGTTTTGGCACCATCACTCGGGGTGAGCTCTATTTGCTACAACTCACTTTGATTATATTGTCTTTGAGGTTTATTGTTTTCCTTTCCTTTTATTACCTCCTTTCCACAGTTTTTGTTTTAGTTTTTGCTTAAATTTACCTTCTAAAGAGAGGTCTTTGGTGGGAAGGTGGCTTCAATGGGGTCCAAGGTGGTGTGTCTTCAGAGGCAGTGTGGCTAAAGAGTTGGCTAAAGAGTTGTGAAGCTTGAAGTGGAACTCTGTGGCAGTAGTGTGGTGTGGACTGGTGAATCCTCATGCGGAATTCTGGCTATAGAGTGGAGTGGGCTGAAGTCTGAAGAAGGAAAAGTTGGACTGTCATTAAGTTAACTTTCTTTATTTTTTATTTTATTTTAAGTTAATGAGAATGATGCAGATTCATGGCAATGGTATAAACTTTTCACGATATTTTATATTGAATATATGTGATAATAAAAGATTCAATTAAATTCAATACCCACATGTCATGTGGGTACTTCATTTCATTTGCTTAGCCACTTTCTCAAATGAAATGAAAACAACTTCTAGGTTCCCCATGTCAAACTTTGGTAATGCTTGGACATATTTAAACAGATTCCCACTAGTTGTTTGGCTACAATAAGTTTGCTCTTCATCACTGGCCCCATCACTATTTCTACCTTTGCCATTTTAAGTCCACTTCCCTTTCTCAGTGCCAACTTCAGAAGTTCAAAAACTCTCACTTTTTCCATTTCTTTTGCTAGGCCTATCCTTTATTTTTCTTTTTGTTCTGCTGGGGCTATCTTTTCTTTTTCCTTCCCCTCTCCCCACACCCCTCCCCACACCGGCCAAAGGTTATTATGGACCAGACCAAATTCCTTTCAACTTACTAATTTTTATCTTGTTTAAAGACAAGTGTAAGGTATTGTGTTCCAGATATAATTCAACTGGTTACACTACTCAACTTTAAGTAAAACACACTTTCTTACCCTATAGTTAAAATGAAAGATGAATTGGTGTAACCTTAACTTTATTGGAAAACCTAACAGAATAATAGATTATTTACCTAGTAGACAACAAATGTTCCAATAATGTACCATCCCATAAACATACCCTTGGCAAAGGCAAAGTCAGTAAAACAGATTGTTTCACATGCAGTTCTGACAGTAGAGAAAAAAACAAAGTTTTTGCTGTGGCAGAGAGATATGTAACAGTTTCAACAGCCAACTTCAAAACCACAACAACTGCTGAAAGCTAAACTAAAGCCTTGGTTCTGTGAGAGCCTGACTCTACCTATTCATGCTGCTTCTTTTATTACTTAAAAAAAAAACCAAGGCTTCACAAGCTGATTACTTTATTGGCTTAGAAGAGACAGCTTGGCATCTATAGCTCAAAACCTTTTTTCAAAAAGAACTATGGAAAAGTACACCTCTTAAAGCCATAGTTTCATCACACGTTGTACCTTTGGCACTGATGATGAAATGATCTGAGTATTAACAAACATTGAGAGGAAATAGATGCATTTGCTAACTTTGATCCTGAGAATTTTGAGGGACACTGACGATGTAGAAAATGACCAGTAAATAATTATAGCAAACATTGTCAATCTAATTTAATTAAATTTGAGTTAAGTAGAGCAAGTGAAAGTAAATTCATTGTGAAAATAAGTTAGAAAATGCTTTCAATTATAACATTTAGATTTGTTACAATTGTTTCTTAATTTCTTTCTCACAATTGATTAAGTGAACTGTTGAATGAAATTTTTTGGATAGAGGAAATGGTTTGAATAAATGATTTCACACCAGAAGGAATATGAATTAAGTGGAATGGTAAAACAGTCCCAAATGTTATAATGAGACAAGTTGTGACTGTCAGCTATTCCCAACTGGCAACAGTTAACATTGGTTGTAACCAATCAACTATTACTTTGGAAACAAACCAGTTCTGAAGAAGAGTCATACCAGCGTCGAAATGTTAACTCTTTTTTCCTCTCCTCAAAAATAGCCAGACCTGTCAAATTTCTTCAGCACTCTGTGTTTGTAATCATTGGTTGACTTTCTCTGTCCTAAAAAGTTGTCCTTTTTTATTATCCCATTTCCAATTTTAACAGGGAATCAGTGAACCCACCCTAATGAATTGATGCATTGGTTATCAGCATGATGGGTGAAATTCTGTAAAACAAGAGAAGAAACTAAAAGATACACTGACCATAGGTCAAAATTTCAAATCTTTGTTTGGAAAGCAAAAAAATATCAAATGTTACACAAATCATAAAAATAAACACTTCCTTCACAAAACTTACATATAACCCAGTTAATCTCCAGGAAATACTTCTCATTAAGATAGTGTGTTTTATTGGAGATGTAGGTTTTCAACTCCTCTAACTCTTGTCACAATCTCCCCAATTGATGCTGGGAGCAAGGAAGATGAATGAAGCATACTGGTGTATGAAGAGAGGAAAAAAACAAGGTTCCCCTGAATTGAATGACAGAACATTCTCAATGTGTAAGCTTCTTTTGTTGAAAATCATACAACACCAGGTTATAGTCCAAAGGTTTAATTGGAAGCATACTAGCTTTCGGAGTGTCACTCATTCATCAGGTGATAGTGGAGAGCTCAATCCTAACACACAGAATTTATAGCAAACATTTACAGTGTGATGTAACTGAAATTATACATTGAAAAATCGATTGTCTGTTAAGTCTTTCATCTGTTTGAATGCCATGATTGTTTCACTTCTTTCATGTGTAAATCACAAAACCTTTTTTAAAAAGTTGCATTCTCAGGTTAGCTGTTAACAATGGTGATAGCTAGACAATATGTTGAAGGTGTTAGCCCCCTGTGTTCTCTGTCTATGCCATGATGTTTAGATTGATTCTAATCTAAAAAGTGAGATAATGGAGTTTTACATTAATTCATCCAGTTTTTGAGCTCAGCGTTCTACATGAATGCATGCAGTTTTTGAGCAAAGTACAATGTAACCCTGCAAGTACAAATTTACCCCACAAAATATATGTGTGCATGCGGGTTTTTGTCTGTGTGTCTGTCTGGGTTGGGGGTTGTGAGTGTGAGAAAGTGTATGTGTGTGTGTGTAGTGAGTGTAGAGTGTCTTAAGTCTGTGAGGGTGTGCATGTGTGAATGTGAAAGTGTATGTGTCTGTAAGGGCGTGTGTGGGTGTCTGTGTGCGCATCTGTGTATATGTGTGTCCATGTGTATGTGCGCATAGGAGTGCGTGTGTGTGTGTGTGAGAGAGTGTGTGTGTGTGTGTAGGAGTGTCTGTGTGTGTGTGTGTGTGTATAGTGCAATGGTGGTCACCTGTAATGTGACATGAACCCAAGGTCCCGGTTGAGGCCCTCCTTATGGGTACTGAACTTAGCTATCAGCCTCTGCTCGGCCACTTTTCGCTGCTGCCTGTTCCGAAGTCCGCCTTGGAGGATGGTCACCCGAAGGTCCGAGGTCGAATGCCCTGGACCACTGAAGTGTTCCCCAACTGGGAGGGAACTGTGGTGAAAGGGTTAAAATTGTGTCCCAATACATGTGTGAATCTAACCGAAAATGGAAGGTGTCGCTTAGTCCCGTGTGAATCTTATTATACACCTTCCCGTGTGAATCTTCTTATCTGTATGTAACCAGAATGGAATGTGTTTTTTAGCCTTGCTCTGCTGTTCACATGAATGTTTATATCTGGAAAAGAGTATATCAGCTGGAAAAGTCTCCAGTTCGGTAGAGTCTGCTCCGGGGTTGCGTTTAACCGCCGAGCGTGGGTTGTTGGCAACCGCTCTACGAGAACTGACGGCTCCCAGTTCCGGTAACACGTAGAGTGAGTATAAACCAGACCCGTTGTAAGTACGAGACCTGGTTGTGGCGACGCTGCGGGGAATAAAACACTTATATTCTAGCAGACTCGCCTCTTGGCTGTTTGTTCTGTGTCAGACTACTTTCCTGCGAGCCTGGTCCTTGACCTTGAGAATTTTTTAAAACATTTTGGCGTAGTCGGCAGGATCAATCGCAATTGAGGAAAGATTTTGATACAGAACAATGTTTTGGAAAAAGGCTAAGAAACCAGAGGAACAAACTGTGGAGGTCCCGACCGTCCCGGGATGGCATGGACCGTGGCATGGCGTGGCAGTTTGTTTGAGAAATGGTGGGGGGCGATCGGAGAACTGGGAGGCCGAGGGCGTAGGAACCCCAGGGTCGCTGCTGTCCACCCTTGAGAGGATCCCAGTCCTGCCGAAGAACCCCTTGCCTGGGGTACAGCGGAGGATGTGGGCCTGTGCGGCGGCTTGTAGACAACAGTCAGACAAGCGCCAAAAAGCTGAAGCAGAATTAGCCCTCCTGAAACATGAGCAGGGACTCAGTTCGGGAGATGCCTCTATGTTGAGGCAGGAAATTATGAAGTTAAAAGCTGAATTGACAGCATTAACTGAACTAGCAGGACGAACTATTATGTATCTGTCTGCTAAGAAACGGAAAGAGAAAAGGAAGGTCCCTCGAACCCCGGACCCGGTACAAGTACGGGCGTTTGTAGCCCAGTTAAATAACGGGGATCGGTGGGATATCGATCATTGGGATGGGAACATTTGGGGAGATTCAGATGATCAGTACGAAGAGGACCCACCCGTACTCCAAGCTAAACCAGTGGTTAGGAGAAAGCAGGTTCAGAGACGTCTCCCAGTGCAACGGGAGGTAATGTTAGATGAGGAAGGAAACCCTATACGGAATGAACAAGGGGAGGCAATTATGCATGAATTACCGCGGGCTCAGCCTCCTGCAGAATTCTCTGAATTAACGGAAGACTTCACTACCGATGAGGTGCTGTTTATCACCCAGAAAACCCGACGTAATCCTGGGGAGCCGTTAGAGCTATGGCTAATTCGGCTCCTCGAGGAAGGGGGGCAACAAGTGCAGGTAGACTATCAGGATGCTCCCAAGTTTGGTGGATTAGCAAAGGATGCTGCCATAGACCTGGGGTACCGCAGACAAGCCAAGGATATGGTAATAGATCGCAGTATGGGGACCTTATTTGGGATGTATGCCAGGGCAGTGGCCGAACAGTATCCCTTCCCGTCCGATTGGCCCCCCTTGGAAGGAACTTGGACAACAATTAAGGAAGGGGTTCAGAGGCTAACCCGTTTGTGTGTGCGGGATGCCCTGTTGCTGGGAGTGCTGGACGAGGTAGATAACACAAATGTTAGTAGACAGACTAGAGACCACCTAGTGAAGACTGCCCCCCCCCCATTATAAACCACTGTTATTAACCATAATGTTGAGTGGACGGGGAGAAACCCTAGGAGATGCCCGTAGTATGATGAGGGAGATGGGTGGTTTGGGGGATTGGGGACCCACAACCCGTGCTTCTCAGGGGGGCACGGAGGGGCGTCGCCCTGAGGCTCGGGCAGGGGGAAAAGTAAACCCTAATCAAGGAAGTAACCAAGGCCCCTCACGGCGTGCTTTGTGGCAAGCTTTGATACGGGCGCAGGTCCCAGCATCGGAGATTGATGGCCTACCTACACCGGAATTAAAAGACTTATGCAGACGAAAGGGACTGAAGGTGTCCCAGGTAGAGACGGAGTCCCGACCCACTATGGAAGCCCTAGTGGAATTACTAACACAAAAATGTCAGACACGGGGTCCGGTTGTTAATGAGCCTCGAAGGGGTAGAACTTCCACTTCCCAGCGGTGGGAATCCTCGGAGGACGAGGAGGAGGAGGAGGTACGGCCTCCCCTCCGAGAGTGTTATAAAGTGGATAGGCGTGGCTGGAAACCTAGTAAGAAGGGCAAGAACAAAGAAGGGCGAGGCAAACGTCTTTACCCAGTGCTGTCTGGGGAAGATGAATGGGAGGAACAATAGGAATCGGGCCAAGCCCCAAGGGTTTGCCCACGAACGAGCCAATGGTCAGCAGACGACATTCGACCTCATGTATCATTGACTATCTATTGGCGCAAATCCGTCCAAACCGTTATGGCTCTAGTGGACACAGGGGCGGAGGCCACCTTAATCTATGGGACGCCCCATAAGTTTAAAGGAACCCCAGTCACGCTGGTTGGGCTGGGAGGTAATCTGATTGAAGGAAAAACAGTACAATTGCCCCTAAAGATAGGTACAATGCCCATTAAAACTTATTCAATTATCATTACACCGGTTAGAGAATGGATCCTGGGAATGGACATTCTGGCCGGTTTAATACTTCACCTCCAACAAGGGAAGTTCGAATTTGGAATCACGAAAATGGCTTTGCGCTGTAGGACGGTGTTAGTGGGAAAGGTTAAAATGGACCCCTTCCCCATCCCGATCGCCGATCGCGTAATAAGTCTTAGACGGTATAGGATTCCCGGCGGACATAAAGAAATATCCGCCACAATTAAGGATTATTTGGAAGCGGGAGTGCTTAGGACATGCACCACGGCGTGGAATAACCCCTTATGGCCCGTACATAAAGCCGATGGGTCATGGCGGATGACGGTAGATTATCGGCAACTAAACCGTCACACTCCGGCCTTGACGGCAGCGGTCCCGGATGCCGTCACTATTATAGGACGAATCCAACATCGTCCAGGGGTGTGGTACGGAGTAATTGATTTGGCTAATGCCTTCTTCACAATTCCTATTCCCGAAGATAGGCAGGAACAGTTCGCATTCACTTGGGAGGGTAGACAATTCACGTTCACGCGATTGCCCCAAGGATATCTGCATAGCCCTACTATCTGCCACCGGATAGTTGCAGAACACTTGGCTGCCTTTAAAGTGCCTGACGAAGTGATGATCTCGCACTATATTGACGATATGATGATACAGGGGACAAGTCAGAAGCAGGTTCAGGAATTGCTGGACCAACTGGTTCAACATATGCGAGGATATGGGTGGGAGATCAACCCAGCCAAAATCCAGGGTCCCTCACAAACGGTAAAATTCTTAGGAATCGTGTGGAACAAGGGGGAAAGGGAAATCACTGCGAAAGCTAAAAATAAGATTCAGGTCTTTGCCGTCCCTCACACCCAGAAGGACGTGCAGCAATTTATTGGGTTATTCGGATTCTGGAGACAGCATATTCCCCATTTAGGACAAATTTTAAAACCTTTGTATCGAGTTACGAGGAAAAAGGCAGCGTTCGGATGGACGGAGGTCCATCAAACTGCATTTGAAATGGCCAAGCAAGCGATACAGCAAGCTGTATCCTTGGGAAAGATACAGTCAGGACCTGTAGAACTGCAAGTCTCAGCACAGGGGGATTATGCCAATTGGAGCTTATGGCAAAAACAGGGAAGAACCCGTAAGCCATTGGGATTTTGGTCCCGACAATTACCCCCGGCAGGGGAACGGTATACCCCCTTTGAGAAACAGTTATTAGCATGCTACTGGGGCTTGGTGGAAACCGAAGCCCTGACCATTGGACATGAAGTGATCATGAGAACAGCTATCCCTATTCTTCCGTGGGTACTTAGTGACCCCACTACCCACCGAATAGGAACTGCCCAAGAGAGCAGCATCATTAAATGGAAATGGTATGTGTCGGAGAGAGTGCGGACTGGACAGAAAGGAGTGTCAGTCCTACATGAGCAAGTGGCGGAGGCCCCTGAGGAAGGGGAAAAACGGTTTGAGGTGATTGAATACAAGGAATCACCCGTTAAGATGGGAAAACGGTATGATGAACTGACCCCGGATGAACAAGCCACGGCTTGGTTCGTAGATGGGTCAGCCCAATGGAAAGCGGGACAGCGTAGATGGAAAGCTGCCGCCTTTAACCCAAAACAAGGCACTACCCTAGAAGAATTAGGGGAGGGAAAGAGTAGTCAGTGGGCAGAATTAAAAGCAGTGCATATGGTAGTCATGTCGGCTGGACTGGACTTACGAGCGTTAACTACACAGACTTTGGTCCAACAAAAACCTACGGTGATTAAGACCGGATTAGGATTGATTTGTCCCCCTGGGACCTATGGGCATATCCTCCCGCGATCGGGATTGTCACTAAAGGGGATTGATGTAATGGCAGGAGTAATTGACGCGGACTACCAGGGAGAATTGGGAGTAGTCCTGGTCAACATTACATCTGAACCTTATGTGATACAGAAGGGAGACAGAATAGCACAATTAGTTATTAAACCATGTAACCTTACAACGGTGGAAGAGACGGGAGCTCCCGTTAAGGTTACTGAGCGTGGGACGGGGGGATTTGGGTCTACTGACACTAAGGGTGCCAAGGTATGGGTACGCCAGACAACTGGTCCCCCCAAACCGGCAGAGATCATAGCCCAAGGAAAAGACAGTCTGGTCACCATTATGTATCCTGGGGAATCAGTCTGGAGGAGTGTGCCAGCTCAGTCGTTGGTACCCTTATCGAAACAAAATGTAGGTTGGAAAATTAGTAGTGAGGAACGACAGCAAGATGATTTTAAGTGCGCGGCAAATCAATGGTGTACAATTTTAGATCTCACGAGTGATTGTCAAATGTATACTTGTGTACGATGTTATAAGGGGAGAAATGTAACTTTGATAACCCCTAACTGTACATTGATGTTGAATGCAACGGTGAATATGTGTCATTGGAATATAACCGCTCGTGAATGTGAAAGCTCAAACGGGACACGATGGAACATCACGACTGGAGATGAGGACATCTGGATCAGCAATGGAACAGTTATTCAAAACCGGACTCGAATGTTATGGCTGATCTTGGTGCGCCCTAACGTCTCTGACGCGCACCGCACACAGTTGGCTCCCATTTCAACTTGTCAGCAGATGGCCCAGGCAGTACTGCACACTGATGTTCACTGGCAGGTGCGGCTGCCGGCTATCCCAGAATGCCAACATAAGAGGAGGCGGCGTGCATGGTATGACACTCTACTGGGAGGTGCAGGAACTGTCATGGGTATCTCAAATGCTATTGACTCTGAGGTAACCCGTACTAAATTATCTAACACGGGACAGGCCACCTCACAAGGACTACATACTATTGGAAGGTGGATGCCATCCGTAATGATGACTCAAGGAGAGACAGCTGAAATAATGATACGATCTCTGCAATGGGAACTGGATGTCTGGGGTGCCACTCAGGAACTGTTTGAGAACATTACGGCTCAGTTAAATTGGACTGCCTGTCATATTCAAATGTTGCATGCTCAAATACAGAAAGAACGCTTTTTGCGTGTGGTAACATCCCCCAATGTACAAGCGTGGAGGGGAATATGGAATGTATCTGAGAAATTGTGGATGATAACCCATCCATGGTGTAACGCAACTATGTGTAACGGATACTTTGTTACCATGAATGTAACCCACACTGTTACGGTCTGTCGATATTATGTATTACCAGTGATTACATCTTCTGGATATTATTTTCTGAAGACAAGGGGACAGTGGTTTAGCCCAGATACCAATATTACCTATGATCTGTCCGCTTGTGAACAGACTGATCAGGGGAAAACTTGCCTACTGATGGACAGGTATCGGGACCCTTGCTTGACTAAGGGAACGGCCCTGTGCGAATGGACTGTTGAAACTCCAAGGGACATGATGTGGCAGATTGGGCCACACACGCTCTGTGTGGCTACCGATAATCCACATCCTATCGGGATGCCTCTCAAATGTCTATCAGTGGCACTGGCAGAATCAGACCTATCTGTTGACCACTTATAGCAGTGCTCGCCACTTTACCAAGGTGCAGTGGAAAGTGCTGATGAATCCTTGGAACATTTCCCTGGATCGGTTTAAGCGAGCATTGGACCGATCCGAGGAGCTTAAGCAGATATTACGAAAGCATCAAACCAATGTCACCAAGGTTACGGTGTCTACCTTTATACATGGACAGGAGGTAGTACATGCTGCCCGTGTAGTGGACGTGGAGTCAGCTCATCATTGGTGGGACATATTGAGTGGTATGTCCTCCACTGCGGGGACATTCCTGTTCCCACCCTTGTCGATCCTGGTAGCGGTCCTGGTGATTTTAACATGCTGTAATGTCCTGACTTGCTTGTATATTTGGCGTGTACGTAGGCGCTTGTTAGAAAGAATACATATGGGCATAATGTAACACATGTATTGGGCCAAGCAGTGGAATGTGGTGTAAAATTATGTCCTAATACATGTGTGAATCATAATGCAACACATGTATTGGGCCAAGCAGTGGAATGTGGTGAAAGGGTTAAAATTGTGTCCCAATACATGTGTGAATCTAACCGAAAATGGAAGGTGTCGCTTAGTCCCGTGTGAATCTTATTATACACCTTCCCGTGTGAATCTTCTAATCTGTATGTAACCAGAATGGAATGTGTTTTTTAGCCTTGCTCTGCTGTTCACATGAATGTTTATATCTGGAAAAGAGTATATCAGCTGGAAAAGTCTCCAGTTCGGTAGAGTCTGCTCCGGGGTTGCGTTTAACCGCCGAGCGTGGGTTGTTGGCAACCGCTCTACGAGAACTGACGGCTCCCAGTTCCGGTAACACGTAGAGTGAGTATAAACCAGACCCGTTGTAAGTACGAGACCTGGTTGTGGCGACGCTGCGGGGAATAAAACACTTATATTCTAGCAGACTCGCCTCTTGGCTGTTTGTTCTGTGTCAGACTACTTTCCTGCGAGCCTGGTCCTTGACATTGAGAATTTTTTAAAACAGGAACACTCCTGTCTGTTGATTGTTTTGCAGTGCCCATTCATCCGTTGTCGTAGCCTTTGCTCGGTTTCCCCAATGTACCGTGCCTCAGGGCATCCTTGCCTGCAACGTATAAGATAGACAACATTTGCTGAGTCACATGAGTAGCTGCCATGTACAAGGTGGGAGGTGTCCCCACGTGTAATGGTGGTATCTATGTCCACACTCTGACACGTCTTGCAGCGCCTGCTGTGACAGGGTTGTATGGAGTTGTCCTGACAGCCGGGCAGCTTGCTACAAACAATGATCTGTTTGAGGTTTGGCGATTGTTTAAAGGCAAATAGTGGAGGTGTGTGGAAGGTCTTGGAGAGGTGCTCATCCTCATTGATAATGTGTTGCAGGTCATGAAGAACATGGAGTAGTTTTTCAGCTCCTGGGAAATACTGAACAACGAAGGGTACCCTGTCAGTTGCAGCACGTGTCTGTCTCCTGAGGAGGTCATTGCGGTTCCTTGCTGTGGCTCGCCGGAACTGGTGGTTGATGAGTTGGGTGTCATATCCCATTCTTGTGAGGGCATCCCTGAGTACTTTCAGCTGTCCGACACGTTTCTCCTCAGCTGAGCAGATCCGGTGTACGCGTAGGGGTTGTCCATAGGGGATGGCTGTTTTAATATGTTTTGAGTGGAAGCTGGAGAAGTGTAGTATTGTGAGGTTGTCTGTGGGTTTGCGGTAGACTGTGGTGTGAGGTGTCCATCCTTGATGGATATGCATGTGTCCAAGAATGAGACAGATAGTCGAAAGTAGTCCATGGTGAGTTTGATGGTGGGATGAAACTTGTTGATGTCACTGTGTAGTTTTATCTTCGCCATGGGTCCAGAGGAAGAAAATGTTGTCAATGTACCTGGTGTATAATGTTGGATGGAGATCCTGCATAGAGAAGAAGTCTTGTTCGAACCTGTGCATAAAAATGTTGGCATATTGGGGTGCAAATTTGGTCCCCATGGCTGTTCCATGTGTCTGGATGAAGAACTGGTTGTGAAAGGTGAAGACATTGTGATCAAGGATAAAGCGGATGAGTTGTAGGATAGTGTTTGGAGATTGGCAGTTGTTGGTGTTGAGTACTGAGGCTGTTGCCGCGATGCCATCATTTTGGGGGTGCTGGTGTAGAGTGCGGAAACGTCCATTGTGGACGAGGAATGTTCCAGTTCGACTGATCCGTGGGTGCTGAGTTTCTGTAAGAAATCAGTAGTGTCGCGATAGAAGCTGGGGATCCCCTGTACAATAGGTTTCAAGATGCCTTCAACATATCCAGAGAGATTCTCACATAAGGTCCCATTGCCCGACACGATGGGACATCCTGGTGTGCTGGCTACCTTTGGGAGGCAGTAAAAGTCACCTACACAAGAAGTACGTGGGATGAGGGCGCGTAGGGAACTCTGAAGGACTGGATCCAAAGTTCTGATCAATGTGTTTAATTCACGGGCGTGTTCTTTGGTCAGATCAGCTGGTAGTTGCCTGGAGTGTTCCTGGTTTTTCAGTTGTCGGTACACTTCCTTGCAGTAATCTGTCCTATTCTGAATGACAATGGCTCCTCCTTTATCTGCTGGTTTGATGACAATGTTGTGATTGGTTTTGAGAGCCTGAATGGCGTTGCATTGTGAACAGGTGATGTTTTGCTCTACCTTGTGGGTACGGCTGATGAATCTGGCATTTATATATTTCCTGACGGTTTGAGCATATATCTCAAGCCCAGGCAGCGGCTCTCCGGTGGGGTCTAAGTTGACACCTTCTTTGGTCGCTCCTCTACAGATCCCTGTGATGATTGTTCCAGTCCATCAGTGGGCTCATTGGGATCACTACTGGCACCTTGAAAGAATTCCCAGAGTCTCAGTCGTCTGATGAACTCCTCCGTGTCTGATGCCAGAACCAATGGGTCCATTTTAGTGGTGGGGCCACTGATGAACTGGAACAATCATCACAGGGATCTGTAGAGGAGCGAACAAAGAAGGTGCCAATTTGGACCCCACTGGAGGGCCGCTGCCTGGGCTTGACATGTATGCTCAAACCATCAGGAAATATATAAATGCCAGATTCGTCAGCCGTACCCACAAGGTAGGGCAAAACCTCACTCGTTCACAACGCAATGCCATCCATGCTCTCAAAACCAATCACAACATTGTCATCAAACCAGCAGATAAAGGAGGAGCCATTGTCATTCAGAATAGGACAGATTACTGCAAGGAAGTGTACCAACAATTGAACAACCAGGAACACTCCAGGTAACTACCAGCTGATCTGACCAAAGAACACGCCCATGAATTAAACATATTAATCAGAACTTTGGATCCAGTCCTTTAGAGTTCCCTGCGCGCCCTCATCCTACATACTTCTTGTGTAGGCGACTTTTACTGCCTTCCAAAGGTACACAAAGCCAACACACCAAGACGTCCCGAGGATCTCTCCGGGTATGTTGAAGGCATCTTGAAACCTATTGTATGGGGATCCCCAGCTTCTGTCATAACACTGCGGATTTCTTACAGAAACTGAGCACCTGTCCTGTCATTACTAGCGTACTTGATTTAATTGATTGTGTGCAATTCACACTTTATTGCAGTAATATTTCATTTTCTAAAAAAAAACCATGACCCCAGAATATTAAGGACTCTGCGGTACCAGCCTCCTCCCTTATTTCCCACAACATGTACAAGATGGGTGGGAAAACCTATCATCTGTTTCGTGAGGCAAATTAATCTCCTGTAGTTGAGGTATTTTCCCCAAACCTCTCTAAGTGTTGTGTGTTAGTCAGGAGTAAAAACATAGGAATGGGTTTAGGTGGGTTTCTCTTCGGAGGGACGGTGTGGACTTGTTGGGCCGAAGGGCCTGTTTCCACGCTGTAGAGAATCTAATCTAATCTAATCATCTGGTTCAGGGACATGGATATCACGACAGGACCACTTGAGCCACTGCTCTGAAAGTGTCCATTAGGGGCAGCCTGGAACTCCCTCGGCTTCTGTCTTGTCTCGGGCAACGAAAGGCGGGGCCTGCGTGGTTACGTCACAGGGGTACGCCAGATTTGAATATCGGGCGGCCATTGGCGCCGAATCGCTTGCTGCAGGTCGCGCGCGTCATTTGGGTCGTTCCTGAGAAGTTTCTCGAATGAGCGGCGGGCGGCAGCGGACACTGTTTCAGAGCTGGGGCAACACGGCGCCCCGCTTTCAGTCCCGGTCCCAGGATGGGAGGAGCGCTGAGACCGGGCCTGCGGCAACCCCGACTCCAGGGGATGGTTTCCATGACGGGGAGGAGGATGATGATGATGTGCTGCTGGTGGCGGTGTTTGAGGCTGAGCGGTCCCTTGGCAGCCCCAGGCCGGACTCTGGGAGCCTGCAGCCAGCTTCCCTCCCCGGCTTCGACCTGTCCTCTGGCGATGTGTGGATTTACCCGAGTAATTACCCCCTCCGGCCCTACCAATTCGACATGGCCCGGGCGGCCCTCTTCCAAAACACCCTGGTGTGCCTGCCCACCGGCCTGGGCAAGACCTTCATCGCGGCCGTGGTCATGTACAACTTTTACCGCTGGTATCCCTCTGGGAAGATCGTGTTCATGGCCCCCACCAAACCCCTGGTCGCTCAGCAAATCGAAGCTTGTTACAAGGTGATGGGTATCCCGCAGGAGCACATGACAGAGATGACAGGTAACCAGCTGATGTGGCAGGTAGTGTCTCAACTGCACCAACCTGCATTGGATTATCATAATAGCAAGAATAGTCTGGGTCAACAAATCAGTGTCAAGGTTTGATAGAAGTACTGAATTTAAACCCCAGTGACCATGGGTTAGTAGAGTAGAACTCTGATCCCCTTCTTATGTCAAATTACCAGCCATCTTAAATCACCTTTCCCTCTTTTTTTCACTTCCTTGAAAGTGTTGTTGCCTTCCAAGTGGCTGACCATCTTTCTCTCAACTTCATGTAGGAATGAATGTTTAACAGATTTCTAGCCTTGTAATAGTACTAAAAAAAACTTAACTAAGCTCATAGAAGTATAGAAGAGATTGGATCAGTTAGGATTATTTTCACCGGAGCTTAGAAGGAGATTGTGGAATCTCTTTGAAATTTAAATTCTAACTGAATTAAATTCTAACTAAACGTAGGAAAGATATTCCCACTGACCAGTGACACATGATTTCCTAGGTGGACAACTGTACTATTTAGCAATCAAGTGATTGCTGCTTGTCGACATTCTTGATTACTGGGTCGTCCAGAACTGGGATACAGTCTAAGGATATGAGGTAGGCCATTTAGTACTGAGTTGAAAAATTTCAGAGAATGGTGAGCCTGTGGAATTATTTGCCACAGAAAGTAGTTGAGTACAAAACATTGAATGTTTTTAAGAAGGAGGCGGATATAGTTCTTGGGGCTAAAGGGATCAAAGGGTATAGAGGTAAAAGCAGGAACAGCCATGATCATGTTGAATGGTGGAGCAAGTCAAAGAGCCAAATGGCCTACTCTTTCTCTTTTAATGTTTCTTAACCAAACTCAGATGGACAATGTCATCTGCAACTGACAACATGGTGCAGTTTCATTCTTTTATTTCTTTGTAGTAGGTGTGGTTAAACATACTATCCTGTCCTCTTGTCAACTCAGTTTTGTTGCATTCTTGTTTGATTATTACTAGAGCATTTGTAGTTTGCAAAAAAAAAACCATGAACTGGAGATGAAGATCAGTCCTAACTCTCAGCAATGCCCTCAATCTTACATTCGTAAATGACTTTGGATCAACTTCGTTTTTAGGAATAGATTTGAACAGTTGGCCAAAGAACTCTTGTCGTGCTCAAGTGTGGTAAGAATGACTACTGATGACATCAAGATAATATTTGACCCACAGTAATATTGAGGAGCCCTGGTAAAATAGATGTCGATGGGAATTGGGGAATGCTCTTTAACTGCCTGAATCAAAGAGTCATGCAACCTTTGGGCCAACTTGTCAATGCTGACCAAGTTTATTAAACTGAACCATTCCCATTTGCCTGCACCACTTGGTGGAAAATGTTGCCCTTCAGGTCTCTTTTAAATCTTTCCTCTCTTACCTTAAACCTATGCCCTTTCCCCCCGCCCTGGGGAAAAGACCTTGGCTGTCCACCGTCCCCCACTCCCCTATATTTATAACCCTCTAGAAGGTCACCCTCTGCCTCCTATGCTCCAGGGATCAATGCCCCAGCCTCTCCTTACAACTTGAGCCCTCTAGTCTTGGTAACATCCTTGTAAGTCTTTCTTGCACCCTTTTCTAGTTTAATAACATCATTCCATAAAGCAGGGTATCCAGAATTGTATGTAGTATTCTAAATATGGCCTTACCAATGTCTTGTATAGCTGTAACATGATATCCCAACTCAGTGCCCTGATCAATGAAGCCAAGTATGCAAGACACCTATTTTACTACTGTCTACCTGTAGACTGGAGTCTATACATCGCACAATGGACGGTGACTGGTTGTTGAAGGCCACTCAGCTCACCTCCAGGGCAAGGCTGCAAGCATTTCCTGTGGCCCAACTATTTTCAGCTGCTTCATCAATGACCCCTGCATTATAAGAATGGAAGTGGAGATGCTTGCTGATGATTGCAGTGTTCAATACCGTCCACACAGCTTCATTGCTAATGTACCAGTTGATATAATATGCGGGTTGGGATTGATAAGTGATGAGTAACATTACCTGCCAATTCTATGCTACAATAGCACATTGAACAATGCATCGCAGTACAGGCCCTTCACCTCTTGATGTTACACCAATCTGTGAAGCTGATCTGTAGTCCATCTAACCTACACTTTTCCATTATCAACCATATATTTATCCAATGACTATTTAAATGCCCTTAAAGTTGGCAAGTCGACTGCTGTTGCAAGCAGGGCATTGCATGCCTTTACTATTCGCTGAGTACTTCTGACATTTGTCCTACATCTATTACCCCTGAGTTCAAAGCTATGTCCCCTCGTGCTGGCTATCACCATCCGAGGAAAAAGGGTGGACAGTGAGAGCTGAAAATGTTTTGCTGGAAAAGCATAGCAGGTCAGGCAACATCCAAGGAGCAGGTGAATCGACGTTTCGGGTATGAGCCCTTCTTTGGGCTCATGCCCGAAACGTCGATTCTCCTCCTTGGATGCTGGCTGACCTGCTGCGCTTTTCCAGCAACAAGTTTTCAGCTCTGATCTCCACCATCTGCAGTCCTCACTTTCTCCTGGACAGTGAGAGCCTATCTAGTCCTGTGATCATCTTATATATCTATTAAGTCACCTCTTAACTTTCTCTCTAATGAAAACAGCCTCAAGTCCCTCAGCCTTTCCTCATAAGACCTTCCCTCCATACCAAGCAGCATCCTGGTACATCTCCTCTGCACCCTTTTCAATGCTTCCATGTCCTTCCTATAATGTGGTGACCAGAACTGTATGCAATACTTTTAAGTGCAACTGCACTAGAGTTTTGTACAGCTGCAACATGACTTCATGGCTCAAAACTCAATCCCTCTACCAATAAAAGCTAACACATGTACACCTTCTTAACAGCCCTACCAACCTGGGTGGCAACTTTCAGGGATCTGTGCACATGGACACAGAGATCTCTCTGCTCATCCACACTATCAAGAATCTTATCATTACCTTGGTACTCTGTATTCTTGTTATTCCTTCCAAAGTGAATCACCTCGCACTTTTTACATTAAGCTCCATTTGCCACCTCTCATTCCACTCTCAAGCTTATCAATGTCCTTCTGTAATCTTCCACACTGTCCACAACTCCACCAATTTTAGTGTAATGTGCAAATTTACTAACCCATCCTTCTACGCTCTCATCCAGGTCATTTATAAAAAAGACATCGCAGTGGCCCCAAAACAGATCCTTGCAGTATGCCACAAGTAACTGAACTCCAGGAAGAACATTTCCCATCAACCACCACACTCTGTTTTCTTTCAGCTGGCCAATTTCTGATCCAAACTGCTAAATAAACCCTTAATCCCATGCCTCTTTTCTGTAAAAGCCTACCATGGGGAACCTTATCAAATGCTTTACTGAAATCATATACACCACATTAACCACTTTACCCTCCTCCACATGTTTGGTCACCTTCTCAAAGAACTCAGTAAGGTTTGAGAGGCACAACCTACCCTTCGTAAAACCGTGTTGACTATCCCTAATCAAATGATTCCTTTCTAGATGATTATAAATCCTATCTATTATAATCCTTTCCAACACTTTACCCACAAATGAAGTAAGGCTCACTGATTTATAATTACCAGGTTGTCTCTACTCCCATTCTTGAAGGCAACAACATTTGCTATCTTCCATTCTTCTAGCACAACAGAGGAACCTCGATTATCCGAAGAAGATTTCAAGGTCCCGTAAATACATTACATCAGAGAGTGTCATCTTGTCCCATGTCTCTTCTTCCCCCCCCCCCCCCCCCCCCCCCCCCCCCCCCCCCCCCCCGTCGAAGCAAAACGCTCATAGTTTTACCTCTTTCATCTTTATTCTGGGCCCAGGAGGGAGAGAGAACAATCACTCATGTACACAAGGACATGAGTTCTTGATCTTCTCTTGAACAACAGCTTCTCAATGAACTATATAGTCATTTTACAGGGAGGAGCATCTAAATAAGGCAACATACATATTAATAAGGTGACCATTACAATCCAATGCATATTGAAAGTAGAGGCCAAGCGCTTTACTGTTATACAATAGATATTCTTAACTTTGTTAACTGGACTCATAACTGGATACTTTTCCCCTTGTTAGCAGACCTTGCATGCTGAATTCTTTCAATATTATTAAATGGCTGTACATAATGACAGCTTGTTAATCCATTACCCTTGCCTCCAGCACCCCATTGTTAACTCTGAGTTCTTATCTGATCTGAGTCATACTCAGCTGAATCTCTTGTTTCACAAAACTCAGAACTCTTTCCCTGCCTGCTTATACCCTATACACGTTCTCAAGTGGTGTTACCAAACTGGTGCAATGATTGCATCTTTTGTTTACAATGATTAAAATTGAATTTGGCTTACTGAAATGCAGCTGAGAACAACCCTGGATCCAGACACCGTCTCCAAATGACTGACCTCTTGCTCTCTTCAAACGAAGACAGACAGAATGCACTGAACATTCTCAAATAAAGAACACACCAGCCCATTACAAAGGCTTCTCATCTGAGTCTTTGAAATTAACAGTCCTACGCTCTCAAGAGCACTAAAAGGTAACTGTTATCTTTCTTTCTCAGCGTTTTTCAGGAATAATTAAAAATAAAACACATCTCTGGGTCACACACATACAGAGCAGCTTTGCAGCAGTCCCCTAACTTTGCAGCTGGTAGATGTGAAAACAGGCAGCTTTCTTTGAGGAAATTGGAAGATGGGTTTTGCACAAATCTCCATCTGATTCACACAACTCTGACACATGCCTCTGAGCAGCAAACAAATGGAAAGTAAAACATCAGAGGCTGGAATTCACTCGATCGGTTTGCACTTTTCACGTTCTTGACAGCACCTTTTGCAGTCTCCAGATCTGAAGGGAGGTGAGTTTTCACACGTGCTTTTTCTTTTTACATGACACAGTGGCTCTGTCTAACCAGGAGGTCACAGCAAGCACTGGGGGGCTTTGAAGGTTTCGAGACAACACCCCCCCCCCCCCCCCCCCCCCCCCCCCCCTGCCAATCCAATTTCTGTGGAGTTCTAGGCAGGGGTGTACCCTACCATATCAAACCCCATCCCCACATAATCTCTCCAACATCGTCCTGTATGTGGCAGAGTTGGCACTTGTCAAAACGTTGCAATAAAAAGTTGTGTGTGTGCCATTTCGAGAAACACCCGCCCCGCCCCCCCCCCCCGCCCACACACTGCCAAAAAAAGACAGCAGCACTCTTGCTGTTGGTGTCCAGTCCGGCTGCCGTCTCCATTCTGTTTCTTCATTTTGTTCTGGAGTCCCATTGTGGAGAAGAGATAAGAGGCAGCTGCTGGCTGGAAATGTGGAGAGTTGAAAACACGGCGTTGGTGGGGGTGTGTGGTAGGGGAGTTTACTGACTCTCTGTGCTGCTGCCTAGTCTCCTGAATGGGGAGTGGACTTAACAAGTGTTTGCTCTGTCAATTCCATTGAAGTGAAGCAGCAGTGGGGAGAGGCTTCAGCAATGCTTCAGGTCCCTTACACACAAGTGTGTATCTGCTCAGAAACAAACCCTGAGACAGACAGAGGGAGCAAGGCAAGCAGAAAGAAGAGAAAGGAAACTTCAGAAAACTCCAATCCCAGAGGAGAGGCATTGGATCAGTTATCCGAATGAAGTACTGCCCACCCATTTTGTTCGGATAATCAAGGTTCTTCTGTATTCCTGTAGACAATGACAACATAAAGATCAAAGCCAAAGCCTCTGCAATCTCTTCCCTAGTTTACTATAGAATCCTAGGATAAATCCCATCCGGTCCAGGGGACTCATCTATTTTCACACTTTCCGGAATTGCTAACACCAACTCCTTATGAACCTCAATCCCATCTAGTCTATTCTCCTGAATCTCAGTATTCTTCTCAACAACATTGTCTTTTTCCTGTGAAGAAAAATATGCATTTAACACCTCTCCTATCTCTTTGGACTCCATGCACAACTTCTCGCTACTCTTCTTGACAGGTTCTAATTTTACTGTAGTCATTCTTTTATTCCTAACATAGCTATAGAAAGCTTTAGGGTTTTCCTTGATCCTACCTTCTCACATCTCCTCTTGGCTCTTCTTAGCCCTCTTTCGACCCTTCCTGGCTAATTTGTAACACTCGAGCGTCCTAACTGAGCCTTCATGTCTCCTCTTTACATAAGAATTCTTCTTCCTCTTCACAAGAGATTCAACTTCGTTAGTAAACCACGGTTGCCTCGCTCGACCACTTCCTCATTGCCTGACAGGTATGTACTTATCAAGACATGCAATGACCATGCCAACAATAAAGCAGGTAACCTCATGTCATTGAATCATCATCGGCATTCTGAGGGTGGTTATCATTGACTAGAAACTTAACTTGGCTGGTCATATATATATTTTTTTAGTCACAAGAACCAGTTCTGCAGCATCTGATTCAGTTTTTAATTTCTCAAAATGTTTCCATCATCAACAAAATAAAAGCAAAGTACTCAGATTCTGGAGATCTGAAATAAAAATAGTGCTTAAGAAATGCTAACAGATCTGACAACATCTGTGGAGAGAGGAACAGAATTAATGTTTCAAGACCAGTATGACACTGGAACATGTACACCACTGTATACAAGGTACAACTTGGTAGTGTTATGAAGTTGAAGATGTTTACTGTACCTTTGAGAGAGTGAATTTTGTTCTGAACGAAGAGATTACAAGCACCTGTGTGTATGACTACAGAGGAACCTAGATTATCTGGCATTCGATTATCCGGAATTTGATTAACAGAACAAAATATTCCCGCCTATGTCCTTCGAATAATTGAGGTTCCTCTGTAGGTGGCAGTCAGTGTGTACTGGAAAATTAAAAATGTGTAAAATCTGGCTATGAAATGGATACCTGAGTTTTGGTTCCTGTTTTGACAACCATTCAAATTTAGCCAATCAGTTTAAATTATGCCAGAGTACACTAAAACCCAATAGAGTTTGAATTTATTGTTTTGCCAACTTTGAAGCAATGAGACAATCTGATGGGTGTATAAAAATGCAGACATTTTGAAAATTGGGCGAGAGCAACTGCCATCGAGAGAGACTCAAGAAATTGGTTAACACTCTATCAAAGGTACCTTTACATATGAAACATTGTTCGCAGTAAAAAGAAAGACGACGAGTTGGAGATCTTTACCTGGAAGAAGAAAGACAACGAAGATGACAGCGGCTGTGTGGTTTTGAAATTAAGTTGATGTAATTTTAATAAGTCTCTTATTGGAACAGCATTTTGTTATAGAGTTGGAGGTAGGTAAGAAGCAGTTAAGAGAAAGGGAGCTTCGACTTGTGAATTGTTTAAAAAAAAATTGATATTAGTTTCTTTAAGTAGTGGAATTTGGAGCTTCTCTGTCACTCATATTTTAACAGATTGAGGTGAGCTTCTCTGGGTGTTTGGTTTAATTAACAGAAGGGTTCACCACTGTGTCGTAACAGTAGTGTGATGGAAAACACTCCATTTGCCTGGATGAATGCAACTGTAACGACGTAATTTTGGGACCAACCGGGGCAAAGCTACAAGGTTGATTGGCATCTATCCACCACTACAAACATTTGTGTCCTCTGCCTGTAGTACATTGGCTTCAGTGTATACTCTCTACAAGATGCACTGAAGGAACTTGCCAGGGCTGCTTCAGCAGCATTTTCCAAATCTGCAACCTATGCCAACTGTTGCAGAATAGCAAGTACATTGAAGCATCACTTCCTGCAATTTCCCCTCTGTTCTGCTGTCCAAGAAGCATGTCCTCAAAGTGGGCTATGAAATTAGTTAGCTCATTAAGTCCCTAGTTTATCGGGTGTTCCCAGTTTTTAAAAAAATTCCAGCAGCAAAGCTTTAATGTTTTAAAGATAAAGCAACTGTTGCTGAAGTGAGTCATAGAGATGTACAGCACAGAAACCGACCCCTTGGTCCAACTTGTTCATGCTGACCAGATATCCTAACCTAATCTAGTCCCATTTGCTAGAACTCGGCCCATATCCCTCAAAGCCCTTCCTATTCATATACCCATCCAGGTGCCTTTTAAATGCTGTAATTGTACCAGCCTACACCACTTCCTCTGGCAGCTCATTCCATACACGCATCACCCTCTGTGTGAAAAAGTCTCTGTAATTGCTTTGATATCCCAGTCCCATATTCCTAACCATGTCCTGAGTTCATCTGCCTTCCCTGTTAGGCCTCTTGCATTGAAATAAGTGCGGTTTAATTTCTCAGTTTTACCTTGTTCTCTGATTTGTTCCTGCCCTGACTGTTTGACTTGCTCCCTTTTCTGACTGTACTAGTCTCAGATTGATTTCTTTCCTCACTGTTATCCTTGGT
Source organism: Chiloscyllium plagiosum (assembly GCF_037043375.1). Classification (NCBI taxonomy): domain Eukaryota; kingdom Metazoa; phylum Chordata; class Chondrichthyes; order Orectolobiformes; family Hemiscylliidae; genus Chiloscyllium; species Chiloscyllium plagiosum. The sequence goes on from NW_028270146.1 coordinate 40,078,177, forward strand.
TCTCCCCCCATCCCAACCACCATACTAGTTTAAATGATATTGCTGGACTGCTAATCCAGAGACCCAGGTAATGTTCTGGGGACTGGGTTCTAATCCCGCCATGGCAGATGGTGGAATTTGAATTCAACAAAAATCTGGAATTAAAAGTCTAATGATAAAAGTCATTGTCGACTGTTGGAAAAACCCATCTGGTTCACTAATATCCTTCAGGGAGGAAACTGTCATCCTTACTTGGTCTGGTCTACATGTGACTCCAGACCTATAACAATGTGGTTGACTCTTAATTGCTCTCTAGGCAAATTAGAGATGGGCAATAAATGCTGACTAAGCCAGCGACGCCCTTATTGCTTGAGTTAATAAAGAAGTAAAAATCTCCCTGCCAGTGTATTAGTTCCCTTCCAATTCAGGTGCAATCCATCCCTCTTGTCCAGGTCACTTCTACCCCTGAAGAGATTCCAATGATACAAAAGTGTGAACCCTTCTCCCTTGCACCAGCTCGCCACACATTCATCTGCTCTATCCTCCTATTCCTGCCCTCACTAGCTCATAGCACTGGGAGCAATCCAGATATTACTATTCTCGAGGGCCTCCTTTTTAAATTTCTGCCTAACTTTCCATATTCTCCCTGCAGAATCTTATCCTTTCCCTTTCTATATTGTTAGTTCCAATGTGTACAATGACCTCCTGCTGGTCTCTCTCCCCTTTGAGAACATTCTGCACCCTCTCTGAGATATCCTTGATCCTGGCACCGGGGAAGCAACACACCATTCTGATTTTTCGCTACTGGCTGCAGAAATGTCTGTCTGTGCCTCTGACTAGAGAATCCCCAATCACAATCAATCACTTGGAACCCAACGCACCCCTTATTACTTTAGAGCCAGTCTTGATACCAGAAACTTGGCCTTTTGTGCTACATTCCCTGAGAGTTAATCACTCCTTACATTTTCCAAAACAGCATACTTGTTTGAAATGGGGATAGCCACAAAAGATTCTTGCCTTACCTGCCTACCCCCTAACCTAGAGTTAACCCATCTACCTGACTATATCTGCGGCTTTTCTCCCTTGCTATAACAGTCATCCATCACACTCCCTAGCTCTTGTAAATTCCTTATTGCCTCTAACTGCTGCTCCAACTGATCCATGCAATCTGATGGGATTCGCAACTAAAGACACTTCATAGGTCTGTAACATAGAAACTCTCCCTAAACTCCTACATCCAACAGGAAGAGCATATCACTGTACTAAAGGCCATCTTTGCACCTTCATGATCGACAGACCCAGAAAATGGCGTCGTCTTTTTGCTTTAAAAAAACAGTGCTCCAGGCTAACTTGTACTTTTGATTAAATTTTAAAAACATAAATCATGACACCAATTTCAGTAAAACATCAATTGAAGAAAGAACCCACTCTACTCACTACTTTGACTTTCAGCAGGCTACATGTTTAAAAACTATGCACTTATCTGTTCCTGTGCTGTGAGCTCTCCCACACAGGTTCCTCCAAGGTCTGATGTGAATTTTGCTGTTTGTTAATTTTTTCCCCATATGCACTCCTTTGTCTAGAGACTTGAACTTGAACTCAAACAGCAAAGGCAGTAACTGTGCAGATTCACTGCTGTATCAATTTCTGTTTCTCTCTCTTACTGACATGTGGTTGCTGCTTTTTGTCTGTCTTCCTTTTTTTAAAAAGTGCCATTGTTTTGATCTTCTAAAACAATGCAACTGCATATAAAGTAATTGTTGCTCCTGGAATTCGAGGAAATCAACTCCAACACCTAAAATACCTCAAAGGAGCAGCTCTTACAGTCACAATTTTTTCCTGTCCTTCATCATGGATTACCCAGAATCAAGTTTTAAAAAAAAAGTTATTATCTAAGCTACAGATTCAAATATTTAAAAGTAGATCTGGATTAAAAAGTATTCATAAAGATGAAAGTAAGGTATTTATCATCGTTACTGGCCTGTTGCTTGATGATTTCTCTTTTCAGAGTGAAGAAGTTGAAAACTAGAAGTTAGAATTCAGCAGTCATGATGGTACATGGAGATTTCTCCAACAGACAGACTGAGCAGAAAAGGTTTTGGGAAGGAGTGAAAGGTCTTTTATTTTGCTATCATGTATCTGCATGTCACAGCCTTGATAGCCTTGTTCGGTCTGCAGTTCTTTAGCTGGGTTACCTTTTTTTTGGTTTCACTGTTGAGAAGTCTTCTCCCCGTATGATGATATGGGATAGTATCACTCTGAGCTCTTGGTGTTCTGCTTCAAATGATGTCTCAAAGCCTGCCTTGTACAGATTGAAAATTTAACATGGTTGTTTTATTAACTTTGACAAATTGTTGTTCTATAAAGCAAAGTCAGTTACGCTGAAATTTCCATCCAATCCTTCTAATCTACTTCTCATCTCAGAGCTTTTGAGCTCTGAGCTTTTGAAGAATTCATTACGTTGTCCAAGTGTTAATCAAATTCTCCCTTCCTATAACTGCCATCCATCATATGCCCTAGCTTTTGTAAATTCCTCATTGCCTCTAACTGTCGCTCTAACTGATCCATGCGATCTGATAGGATCTGCAGTCAAAGACGCTTCCTGCAGATGTAATCATCAGAAACATGGAAACTTTCCCTAAAGTCTCGCTCTCCCTTTCAGGTTATGCTGAGATATAATATCGGTCTCTCTGCCTTTTTGTCTGTAGTGAATTAACCAAGACATTCATGAGATTTTCTGGAGCCAGTTTGCAGGATTTACTGTCTGCTTTAACAGGCAGATTAACGATTTCTACAAAATTATACGTAATAATTTGTTATAATCTCATCCAAATTGATGGTATTCCTGGACAAATCGGAACCCAGAATGACATCTGGACTATAGATAATGGCTTATGAAAAAATTTATTTAATATGGTGGTGATTTACAGAAAACATAGCCACATAACAATAAAACTGAAGTTTATCATACAAAAAAGGGAACAAAAAAAACCCAAAGTATCTAAATGTAAAACGCAGTTAGAAACCTCTTTAAAAGAACCAGAAAAGCAAAGATTCAATCTATTCCCCAACGGTATGAATTTACAATGATTCAAATCAAGAGAAATTACATTTCTCTATCAAATATTTTAGTTTGTTTTAACTCCCTCTCCCCATTTTCTCTCCTGTGAACCATGTGGAGTCCCACATTATTAGACTTAAAACTGTAAGTTTAGACTTTCAGCTTCCTATAACCTGCAGATTTCTCGCCACGTATTCCTTGTCTGGAACCTGCACATACTAAGCTTTTCTACTCTGGTAACCTATTTCCTTAACTGCTCAGAAAAAAAATCTTTTTTGAAAAAAAAGGCTATCCCTTTAACCAGTCAGATTGAAAAAAAATTTCAATCTTTGGCTTTCCTAAATCCTTTGATCCTTGCTTATCTTCTGCAATTTTTATACCACCTGTTGTGAAACACCCAGTATAAATAATTATCCGTTACTCGGTTTTGTGGGGTTAGGGTTGCTAATAACACTCAGCTCCACTTCCTGCCTTTTGCCTATAATCCTTGATTCATTCAAAGATTAAAAATGTGTTTATTTTGGCCTTGAACAGTCCTTTCACAGATTAACTACCTCTGAGTGCAGAAATTCTTTCTGTTTTGTATTAAGTAGGTGACTACTTCTTCTGAGATTATGCACACTGGTCCTAGATTTTCCCACAAGGAGAAACAACTTCTACTCATTTACCCTGTTTGAGTGTTTCTTGTATATTTCAGTAATGTCGCCTCCAATACTTTTAAATTCCAATGATAACAGACCCATCCTACCCATGCTATTTCCCATGGGACGGTCATTCTATGACCTAAAATCATGCTAGTGAACCTTCTCTGAACTGTCTCCAAATTCAGTATATCCCTTAGATAAAGTGTCTAAAACTGCCTATTATTCTCTTACTGTAGTGTGACTAGTGCCTTGTGTGGTTTTAGCAAACCTCCCTACTTATATACCTCATTTACCTTCCTATTATTCATTGATCTTGGCTGCTAGCTTTTGAGATTCATGGATGTGGACTCCCAAATCCCTCTGTTATATAGCCTTCTCCATTTAAATAATATTCAGCTCCCTGGTTCTTTATGCCAAAATGCATAACTTCACATTTTTCCCCTCATTATATTCCATCTGCCAAGTTTTCCTCCATTCGTTTATTTTATCCATATCCCACTTCAAACTCTCTCACCCTCAGCACTTGTCTTCTGACTGAATTTTTTGTAATCTGCAAATGTGGCTAAATTACATTCATCCAAGTTATTTGTATATTATAAATCATTGTGGCCCTAGCACTGATACCCATGGCACAATTCTAGTTATAGTTAGCCATCCTGAAGATGGTGTCCTTGCTCTAACCCTGTCTTCTATTAGTGGATAGAGGGTTAATGGATTAGAGATTTTTAGGGCTCTTTTCTTAAGTAGCCTAATGTATGGTACCTCATTAAATGCCTCCTGCAAATTGAAATTTCATCCATTGCTTCCACTTTATCTATCCTGCTTGTTACTTCCTCAATGACTCTGACTCTTAAGTTTATCGGGCAGAACTTCCCATTCATGATGCAATGCCAACTCTGCCTATTATTCATTGATCTTGGCTGCTAGCTTTGAGATTCATTTTATATTTATATTTATAAATCTCTCACTTCTTCCCAATAACTTGTTAAATTAACTAACTTATATATAATCCCTTGTTTTTTTGCCTCCTTTCCCTTTTTTGGCAGTTTTCCAGTCTTCTGGAATATTTACAGAATCTAAAGATTCTTGGCAGATTGCTACCAGTGCATTCATAATCTCTGTAGCTACTTCCTTTGATATCCTAGGATGCATGCCATCAGGTTCAGAGGACTTGTTGGTCTTCAGCCCCATTACTTTCTGCTAGCACATTACTCTAGATAGTTATTGAAATTATTTCCTCCCCTTCTTTTTCCTCTGGCATGTGAATACTTTTGGAATTCTTTTAGTCTCTTCTACTCTGAAGATTGATGCAGAGTATTTATTCAACTTCTGTGCCATTTCCTGGTTCTCCATTACTTTTACCTAATTTTCTCAGGGCCTATGTTCACTTTGGCTTCTCTTCCTTTTTACACATTTTTAAAGAAACTCTTGCTGTCTGTCTGTGTATTTCGTACAAATTTACTCTGTTTATCTTCCATGTTCAGCCAACACCTTACTAGAATTCTCCTTCCTTACTGGAATGAATTTTTGCTGTGAGCCTTGAATTATTGCATCTGCCATTATTCCTCAACTGTCTTTACTGTTAAACTCCTTTGAGTACGTTATGTTAAATTGCTGTTATGTAAGCTTATCTCAGTTGTTTCTAACTCAAATTCATCCTGTCAAGCCAAATGATAAATTCTGTTGTGTTCTGGTGGCTGTTTCCAAGGTGATCTTTTTATTCTGACGTCATATATTAACCCAGAAGAAAGTGAGGACTGCAGATCAGAGTTGGAAAAGCACAGCAGGTCAGGCAGCATCCAAGGAGCAGGAGAGGCAGGCATTCCTGATGAAGGGCTTATGCCAGGAACATCAACTCGCCTCCGATGCTGTGTTTTTCCAGCACTATACGTTTTGATCTGTCATGTATTCACCTGCCTCATTTCACATGACTAGACACTAACTAACCTGGTTCTGGATCAGTGGTGCTGGAAGAGCACAGCAATTCAGGCAGCATCCAACGAGCAGCACCTGGTTTCCTGGTTGGATCCACAACACATTGTTCTAGGAAACTGTCTGCATTAGATTCTATGAATTCTTCCTCATGCCTCCCTCTGCTAATCTGACTATCCCAATCTGCGTGAAGATTAAAGTCACACCATGTACCTTTGTTACATATCCTCATTATCTCCTGATTTATTCTCTGTATCACCATATAGCTACTATCTGGGGGCTTATAGACTCTTTAGGTGTTTGCAATTTATAATAAATATTTTACATAATTATAAGTTCTGTTACCTGGGACTGTTATAATATTATAGAGACTTTAACAATTTTTTTTCGCTCCTATCTAGAGCATTGATTTCTTCATGTACACCTTCAACCATACTAATAGTTCAGAAGTTTCAAAGTTCAAAATGCATAGTCAAAACCAATGGGTTGCAAGTTCTTATATTGGACTAAATGTTATTATTTCTGGCTTTAATTGAATTCAAGACAGAGTGCCAATGCAATGTCCTGCAAATACAACTGTTAATTAGAAGGCATTCTGGTCTCTCCTGCTCAACTTTCATATTAGAAAATACATTAACTGAAATTGACATTGAACTAAGCATTTAGTAACTTTTGCAGGTAAAACACAGGCATTGAATCGTCAGAATATTTGGAATGCCAAACGAGTAGTCTTCCTCACACCTCAAGTTATGATGAATGATCTTTCTCGTGAAGCTTGTCCAGCTGCTGATGTGAAGTGTTTGGTTGTTGATGAAGCTCACAAGGCACTAGGAAATCATGCTTACTGTCAGGTACAATAAATGTTGTGCATGTAGCTTTACTTAGTGTGAGTGATGTCCTGTGAATTTTTTCATTAATTTCCTCTTTCTCTGTCTTGCAGGTTGTTCGGGAGCTGTGTAATTATACACGTCAGTTCCGTATTCTTGCTTTGACTGCAACGCCAGGTAGTGACGTAAAGGTTGGTTACTCTTGCATTCTATCTGATACATGAAAGTTGAATGATTTTGAAGTTAGTTTATTTTACTGAAATTCAAGTAATTGTAGTTCACAAAGGAATTAAATATGGAAGAATTTCAAAGCTAAAAGCTTTTGCTGTATGGAGCATGCCCATATATTTGTTTCAGAGACCTGCAGATCATTTACTGTAAATATTGAAACAAGGGCCTCTATCCATTACATGCTATTCTTTGTGTGTATATGTTTACATACCCACAAGCATGTATACAAAGATCATATTTGTATTCATCTCCTTTATTACACTTCTAAATTACCATTGGCTTTAAGTTTGTTGCATTGTCTGTATAAAGAAACATAGGAGCAGGCATAAGTCATTCAGCCCCTTGAACTTGTTCCAACATTTTAGATCATGGTTTATCACCTACATCACTACTGTTTTCCAGCGCTATCCTCCTATCTCTTAATGCAACTAGTAATTATAAATCTTTCAATCTCTGTCCTGAATTCACTTAATGACTGAACTTCCAAAACCCTATGGCAAAGAGTTCCAAAGATTCCGGTCCTCTGGGATCAAAGTTTCTCCTCTTCTTTGTAAATTCTGTCTTCTCATTCTAGTCTCCTACAAGAAGAAACATTCTTTCAGCATCCAATCTATAAAGTCATCTCAGGGTCTTTCATGTTTCAATAAAATCACCTCTCATTTCTTCTAAATTCTGGGTACAGTCCAACCTGTCCATTTTTTTTTTCTCAAGTATCAATCAAGTGAATCTTGTTTAAATTGCTTCTAATGTTTTATATCCTTTCTTAAGTAAGGAGATTAAAATGGAACATAGCACTGCAGATGTGATCTCACTAGAACCTTGTTATGTAGCAAAACGTCTCGACTTCTATCTTGCCTTCCTCTTGCAATTAACACCAAAATTCCATTTATGTTCCTTAGCGCTTGCTATACCTGCATTGCAGTCTTTTGTGATTCATGTACCTGGATATCCATATTTTTCAGTAGTTCTGTTCTGCAATATGTCACTATTTAAACATGGTATTGCTTTCCTACAATTCCTGTGAAATATGGGGAAATTCACATTTTCGGACTGAATTTAGCCAAATTTGTGCTCGCTCATTTAAGCTATCAAATTTCCTTTGCAGAATCATAATATCCTCTTCAAAACTTGCTCCACGTCCTATTTTTGAATAATAGTCACACGCCATGGAAACATATCCTTTGGTTCAACTGATCTGCGCTGACTAAACATCCAATCTAACCTAGTCCCATTTGTCATTATTTGGCCCATATCCGTCTGTACCATTCTTATTCATATACCCACCCAGATGCCATTTTAAATATAACTGTACCTGCCTCCACCACCACCTCTGGCAACTTGTTCTGTACACCCACTACAGTGTTGGGCCCTTTGGCCCCTTTTAAATCTTTCCCCTCTCACCTTAAACCTATGCCCTATAGTTTTGGACTCCCCCCAGGCTCGGAAAAAGACCTTGGCTATTCACCTTGTCCAAGCCCCTTATTGTACCCCTGAGTCTTTGCTCCAGGGACAAAAGCCTCAGCCTATTTGGCCTCTCCCTATAGCTCAAATCCACTAGTCCTGGCAACATCCTCAAATCATCTTCTCGAGTTTAACAATATTCCTCCTTTCGAAAGGTGAATAATCAGCAATTTTAGCTACCATTTAATCCCTTCATCCAAATCAATGATATAAATTAAAAATAACTGAGGCTCTAAAACTGATCCTTGTAGTACACTACTTGTTATTTCTTCTTGACCTGAAAATTATCTATTTATGCCTAGTCTTTCTTTCCTGTTAGCTAACCAGTTCTCTTTTTATGTTAATATGTTATGCCCTACACCGTAAGATCTTATTTTGTGATAACCTTTGAGGCATTTTGTTGAATGCCTTTGGAGAACAGTCCTTCCACCAATTTTACAGTCTATCTATGTTGCTTGTTACTTCCTCAAACACTAATGTTATGGTAAAGCTCCTTACTTTCATGTTCCAGCATTTTTGCTATGACCAGTTAAGCTAGCTGGCCTTTAGTTTCCTGTTTTCTATCTCATTCATCTCTGAATAGAGGAGTCACATTTGCTATTTTCCAGTCTGTATTCCCTCTCCCCTCAGCCTCCTCTGCTCCAATGTAGTAAAATTCTAGCCTATCCAATCATTACTCATCAAATCTTCCAATCTAGGCAATATGTTTGTGTACTTTGTAAGCCTGTTCAAGATCTTTGGAAGGAAAGATTGGAGTTGGCTAGTAATTTACAAGGATTGGGGGTTGAAGGATAATTTTTTTTGAGGGCTGGTTGTCAATGTGCTTTTGAAATGGATTATCAACCTTTTTTTGGAGAAGATGAGGGAGGAAAGGTGTATGGTCTGTATTTCCTTTGGAATTAGGATGGTGCAGAGGTGGAGGGCATATAGGAAATGAGCTTAGTGAATTGACTGGGTAGATGAGGTTTAGGCAAGCTTGGTCAGAGAATCTGGGTGGACTGGCTATGAGGAACATAGGTGCAGGAGTAGGCTATTCAGCCTCTTGAGCTTGTTCTACCATTCAGTGAGATCATGGCTGATGGCCTAATTTTGCAGACCTATCTTTGGCCCATATCCCCTAATATCTTTGCTTAACAAAAATTTATCCTATTTCAGTTTTAAAGTTAACACTAATGCTGCACCCACTGCTATTTGTGGAAAAGAGTTCCAAACATTTGCAACGCTTTGTGTAGAAGTGTTTCCTTCTGGCCCTAATTTTCAGACTGTCCCCTAGTTCTATAATCTTCAACCAGTGGAAATTGTTTATCTTTATTTATTCTGTCTTTTCCTGTTAATATTTTGAAGACTTCAATCAGATTTTCTCCCCCCCAACTTTCTAAATCGTAGAGAAAATAGCTCTGATTTGTGTAGTCCTCAAACTTAACCCTGCAAGTCCAGATATCATTCTTGTAAACCTACATTGTAGTATATCCTTCCTAACATTTGGTGTCCAGATCTACTCTCAGTACTCCAAGTGGGGTTTAACCAGAATTGTGAGTAACTGAAGCATAACTTCCACATTCTTGTACTCCAACCTTCTAGATACAAAAGCCAGCATTCCATTAGTTTTCTTGATTATTTTCTTCACTTGTTTGTGACATTTTAAAGATTTATGCACCTGAAGTCTCATTGGATATCTATTGTGTTCAACTTCATACTATCGAAAAAGTACCCTGATCTATCCTTTTTCGGTCCAAAATGGATAACCTTACACTTATGCTGAACTATATCTGCCATAGTTTTGCCCATTCAGTTAGTCTATCAATGTCCCTTTGTAGTTTTAAGCTATTTGATGCATTGTCTACAATGCTGTCTAACTTTGTGTCATCAGCAAATTTGAAAATACGACTTTGTGCCATTATCCAGGTCATTAATAACTAACGTGAATATTGTGGTCCTAACACAGATTCTTGTGGGACACCACTGGTCACATTCTTGATTTGCACTGGGGATAAATGGCTAAATGCTAGATGAATGAAGATGCCTAAATTCTTTGGTAAGTGTCACCAATGAGAGGTTGACATTGGAAATATGTTGGGATTAGTTTTGCACCCCCAAGATTTTTTCAGAGTAGTGGATAGACAAAAAAGTCCATTGAAACATGATACATAGCAGCTCAATTCAGTGATTGATGGCTATGCCAGTTTGTGAAGGGCATTCGGTTTGTGCTCCTTTGTAGTTGGAGCCAAGGAGAGTTTCAACTTTGGTAATTGAGACAACTGCTGGTGATGTGTTGAGTTGATCAGGACGTCAAAGTTGGAGTGATGTTAAGTGGCTCAGCACGTTGAAAACTGCAGGCAGTTGGGAGTCTAAGATTGAAGCTGGAAGCATCTCTAAAGAAATTTATTTTTCTCTCCAACTCCACCCCCCACTACCACCACAACCACAAAATACTCACTCTCTCTTTCACACAGTTTCTATCTCTCTCACTCTCTCTCATTCAATAAAAGCAATCTGGAATTCCGAATCTAACAGCGACCATGAAGCCATTATCGATTGTCAGGAAAACTCATCTGGTTCACTAGTGTCCAACAGGAAAGGAAACCTGCCATACTTACCTGGTCTCGCGTACATGTGACTCCACACCCATAGCAATTTGGTTGACTTTTAATACTTGAGGATGTACAATAATGGTGGCCTAGCCAGCAATGGCCACATGCTGTGAAGCAATTTAAAAAAGAAAACTCTCTTGCTTTTTCTATTGTCTTGCTCTCTGTGTCTGTCTCTCTCTCTCGCGCTCGCTCTCTCTCTCTCGCACGCGCTCTCGCTTTCTCTCTCGCGCGCGCTCTCTCTCGCCCTCTCGCGCGCTTTCTCTCGCACGGTTGAGAAGATTTGGACATCACCTGGGAGATGAATAATGCAAGCATTTATAATTTGCTCATACTGTTCATGTAATTATTGTTTTTTTAATATAATAGGCTGTACAACAAGTCCTTTCAAACTTGATGATTTCGCATCTTGAGGTTAGGTCTGAAAATTCCCTGGACCTCCAGCCCTACTCTCACCAGAGACAGGTGGAGAAGTTTGTTGTTCCTCTGGGTACTGAGCTGATTGCTATTCAGTCTTTATACCTACAGGTATGTGTTATTTCTCCCTGGAGAATGGAGTGAAATTATTTGACTTTAGTGTAATTTTAACTGTATAGTAAAATATCTGGCTGTTTTGATTTTACAATCCATCCTTCATCCTCCAGCAACTTTTTAATTTTCTTGCAAAAATATTGCTTTGGCATCAATTACAGCATCGATTTGAAATAAAGCTCTTATATCCAAAAGTATTAAAGCACCAGGCACATTAAAAATGAGATGTCAATTTGGTGAGCTACCAAACAGGGCTACTTGCCAATGTTGTTTGGCACACAGCAAGTGATAGACAGAGTGAAATGATCCTACAACCAGTGGATCAGAGCTAAGTTCTGCAGTTCTACCACATCTGGTTGTGCATGGTGGTGGATAATTAAGCAACGTATTGGAGGAGGAGGCTTCACAAATATTCCCATCTTCAGTGATGGAAGAACCCAACATATTGGTGCAAAAGATACGGCTGAAGCATTCACAGCAATCTTCAGCCAGAAGCATACTTGGACAATCATTCTCAGCCTTCTCCTCTGGTCCCCAGCATTACTTAGTCATCAGCCAATTCAAATCGCTGCATGTGATAACAAGACATGGTTGGAGGCACCGGATAGTGCAAAGATTACGGACCCTGATAACATTCTGGCATTAGTACTTAAAACGTGCTCCAGGACTTGCTGCTCCCCTAGCCAAGCTCTTCCAGTACATTTAGAACACTGGCATCTGCCTGACAATGTGGAAAATTGACCAGGTATGACGTATACATAAAAAGCAGGACAAATCCAATCTGTCCAGTTATTGCCTCATCAGTCTACTCTTGCTTATCAGTAAAGTGATGGAAGGTGTCATCAACAGTGCTATCAAGCAGCACCTGCTCAGCAATAACCTGTTGAGTGACCATGACTGTTTCTATCTAGAGGACAAGGGCAGCAGAACACCACCCCTGCAAGTTCCCCTCCAAGCCACTCACCATCCTGACTTAGAAGTATATTGCTGTTTCTTCACTGTGACTGAGTCAAAATCCTGAAATTTCCTCCCTAAGGGCATTGTGGGTTAACCTACAACATGTGGACTGCAGCTATTCAAGAAGGCAGCTCCCCATCTTCTGAAGGGGAATTAGAAATGGGAAATAAATGCTGGCCAGTCAGTGAAGCCCATGTCCCACAAATGAGTTTTAAAAAAACATCATGCTTAAAATTAAAGTTCTCTCTCCGCTTTGTGTCCTGAGTGTTTCTGTGCAGTCCAAACACAAGTTGACCCCTTTGAGCTGCTGTGCATGTCTGACTATTCAAACAAAAATGCTCTCCAATCAGCTTGGCACTGCAAAAATAGAATGGCAGATTATATTTATAGATCTTTACTGTCTTTTCAATTAACTCTTTTCTCATCCTTATTGTAATAATGCTTTTATAATAAACTAGCTTTATTTAAAAATGGTTAGTACGTACTATGGAGTTAATTTTGCTTCTGATAAAAGTATAACAAAAACTTGTATGAAGAAGGGAAATTGTAATTTTTCAAGCTGTGTTATTAGTTTACATTAATTATGGTTCTGATTATATTAAAAAAATCAAATTGAAGTTCAATCAAATGAGCTAAAAATTAAGTGATTTAGTTCAGATTTGGGCAGCATTGTGAAGCATACAAAGTAGTGTTACACTATAACTTTGTTTATAATGTAATACTGAAGATGCAATTTCAGAAATTGAAAAAGGATAGACTTGCAATTGTGACAGCAAATGTCCATCACACGGGTGGCACGGTGGTTAGCACTGCTGCCTCACAGCGCCAGAGATCCGGGTTCAATTCCCACCTCAGGCGACTCTGTGTGGAGTTTGCATATTCTCCCTGTGTCTGCGTGGGTTTCCTCCGGGTGCTCCGGTTTCCTCCCACAGTCCAAAAATGTGCAGGTTAGGTGAATTGGCCATGCTAAATTGCCCGTAGTGTTAGATGAAGGGGTAAATGTAGGGGAATGGGTTTGGGTGGTTACGCTTCGGTGGGTCGGTGTGGACTTGTTGAGCCGAAGGGCCTGTTTCCACACTGTAATTAATCTAATCTAATCTAATCTCACAATTTGATTCTGTCACAAGTGAGCCTCAGTCCTCACTAGCTATAAAATTTTAACAAGTTTTCTGGATAGCTATTTGGATTGTGAATAATAGGTATTATTTTTGCCAAAAACCTGACCTGAAATGCTACACTTGATGCGATCTGTAAACCTGTCACAGCCCTTCAGCTTCCTGGTGGCATATTTACTAGCTAATCTATCTGAAAGTGACTGAAACACACTTTGAAGCTATTGAGGATATAATCTTAACATGACATTAAACCACTTTTTGATTTCATTTCAGTTTATTTACACATTAGCATGCTTTACAGATTACATCTTTGCAGTTTACATGTTTACAGCTATTTAGTTTTACTACATCTTCTAATGCACAAATAGTTCAAGTGTAAAACAATATGTTTCAATTTTAAATCAAGATGAACCTGTTATTACTGTTAACACATTGTAGTTTTACCAAGTAAAGAAGCAAGATATCAACTAAATACCATGACTTTTGCTTCTGGTGGAATCTTCAAAACTGGTGGATCGTTAGTGTTTCAAACTAGGTTTTATTTGTCTTCATTGATATTTGGAAACATTAATAATTTTAAAAAAGGAAAATCATAAGTTGACTGAAACTGAAGTGGCCCTTGGAATATTAGTCCAATATTCCATGAACTGGAGCAGTTCCTACAGATTGGAAGGTGACAAATGTAACCCTGTTATTTGAAAAGGGAGGAAGAGGGAGAACTGAGAAGTAAAGTCCTAAGATCATGTAATGATACTGTGACGATATGATGGTTGATACTATGGGAGAGAGGTGCTGTGCAATCTATATGGAGCCAATAAAGTAAACAGTTTGGGGCCTTGTAGTGTCTTTTTAAAGTTGGAATAATAGAAACAGCCTGAATGGTAGGAGTCAAGCTCCCACAGACCCAGGATTTTCAGTTTAAGTTTTCCAGTTGTTGCTGGGATCTTGAAGCTGAATATGGAAGCTACTTTACCCCTCTCTGTTACAGCTAAAAGCTTGGCATTCTCTTCCTGCTGCTAGAATTGTATGTGAAACCATCTGTTCTACTGAATTTGCCCTTGCCAAAGGTGTGTTTATGTGATGTTACTATTTTGGAACAGTTACTATTTAGTTAGATAATTTATTATTCTGTTAAGTTTTCCAACAGAGTTGCTGTTTAATTTCTCCTTTTTTTGTCTTTTACATGTGCATGAATAAATTGTGTTCTGTGCTTCAACTGGTAGTTTGACTAATCGAATTGCATTCAGAACTTACACTTGCCTTTAAAGTAAGGAAAAGTTAGGGTCTAGGCTATCTTATTAATATTTTGGGGGTGGGGGGGGCGGTTTGGTTTGGTCTGGTCCATACCATCAGAAATTGGGGAAATGCTAGATGTGAAAATAATGCATTTGAAAAGCATTAATGGGATTAGACAAAGCCAACATAGGTTGATGAAAGACAAATGATATTTCACAAATCAAGTTTTTGGGGATGTAAATAGAATAAATAAAGGCGAGCCAATGGATTTATTTAGATTTTCAGAAGGCATTTCAAAAAGGGGTTCGTGGGCAGCATTAAAGTATAGGTGGTAATATATTTGAGTGGTAGGCAGTGTGACTTGTGGAGAATTACAGGATCAGTGCTTGGTCCTCTGCTATTTGTGGTATAGCTGTTAAGAGTACAGATTTGAGATGGCCCAGGGAATCCCTTATGGACTCAGACCTGTAAGCCTCTCTCTAGGTTCGTCCCGGCGATCTTTGGAAGTCTGGAATAAAAAACCCTCTTACAGACAGATTAGTTTACTTTTAGTCATCCCTTTGTTTACCAATAGCGTCACTGTTACAACATAACACTGATACCTATAAGCTAAACTAACTAGGTTCTAATAACCTAGGAGAATAAGATACCAGCTCTTCAAGTGCCCCAGCAGGCTACTCTGATATACTGATACAAAGTGGCTTCCTTTATGCAAAAGTTTAAAAAACATTGCATGTTCTTAATTAGACAGACAACAATGAATGACAATAATTCATAAGGAAGAAAAGTTAATTGACAGGTCTGTGTATGCTTGACTAATCACTCCTTCAGGCCCTAAGCCATTCATCACGTGGAAAAAGCATATCCAACCGAGTTAGGTGCCTGCCAGTGAGATAAGCTTCTATCATAAAGAGGCACCAGTCTGAGCTAATTGGAGAGGTCATAATGTAAACTTACACAGCTCACATGTCTGATACAATTATTTTACAAAATGGCTTCTTAGCAAGGAGGGTAAACTTTTTACCATAAAATGGGTTCCTGACAGGTTATATGAGAATCTCTTCAATGTTAGGCTTAGAATGACTATTTTTTTAAAGCTAGGAGCAGACAATGAGAGATCACTGAAATCATTCTGTACCTGAGGCTGAGATGTTACAATAAGGTTGTATTTAAACTGATTCATTAGTCTTTGAATTAAATATGTTTCCTTTTCAGGGTTGTGATTCAAATTCAAATAAGACATAAGATCTGAATAGTTAGAATTGACAGTGGGGCGGTCTGTAGAGTGGACTGCAAGAACAGCAAGTAAATTAAAGTTTCATCAATATTACCTTTTACAGATTTGTATTTAATAACCAGTAATGGTTACTCAATATCATCATAAAGTCCCAAAATGCAATTAAATTCACTCCATAGCAGGTGAGCACTAAGAGTTAATTTTCTACTGGCTCCAACAGCCTCAGCACGAAAAAAGTCTCTTTCTCTAGTATCCTTTTGAATCCTCAAGTCAGGGTCTTGTAACAGCAAAGATTTTTTTTCTCTCTGCGTCTGCCCTGTTTGCAAGGGGTAATAAGAATCCATTATAACTGACAGCATCTGACGATTAATTACAAAGGTTTTAATAGTACTGAGTTTTGTTTCAGGGTCAGAATCAAACACGGTCATTAATTTCACAAGGGAATGGCTGTGAGTGTTATCACTTGGTGTTGTGTTCACGCAGATTCACTGATGCTAAGGCAGATGTTCTTAATTGCCTTACAGCATCCTGTTATCACTTGGTGAGCCCAGATGTCCCTATCTTCTGCATTCCTTGAGTTCCCCTCTTTTTCTGAGCCTTCCTGCCTGCCTATTTTCTAATGCAGTAAATTGTATTCTATAATTCAGCATTACGTTTTAGTCTAAATGTTTAAAGGCTATAGACTTTCTCATATATAGATGACTGGGGATGAGGAAAATGGATTTCCTGATTACTCAAGACTGTTTGGGGTTGGGAGGAGGCACCAAAGAAAGATTTAGACAAGTTGAGTGAATGGGCAGACACATGGCAGATGCAGTACAATGTTGCCAAATGCTAAGTTATACACTTTGATGTGAAAAACAGAATATTATTTAAATGATATATTGTAAAGTGTGGATATGCAAAGGGATCTGGGTGTCCTTGAGGAACGAGCAATTAGGAAAACAAATAGTGTTTAGTCTTCGTTGCAAGAGGATTTGAGTTCAGAAGTAGGTATGTTTACTGCAGTCATATAGGGTTATGGTGAGACCACACCTACAGTATTGTATGCTGTTTTACTCTCCCTATTTATAAGAATATACTGGTCATAGATGGAATGCAAAGGAAGTTCACTCAGCTGATACTCTGAATGGCAGGCTGTAAGAGGAGAAACTTTTTCAATCGGACCTGTATTCACTAGATTTTAGAAACTGGGAAGGGGATCTGATTACAATAAATGATTTCAGAAGTACAGGACAGATTAGATGGAGGGAGGATGTTTTCCCTGATTGGAAAGTCTAGAACCGGGGGATATGATCTCAAGATATTTGGGGGGGGGGGGGGGGGCGGTGCAGGGTAGACTGTTTAGAACTGCGATGAGGAAACTTTTTTCAGTCAAAAGCTGATAAATCTGTTGAATTCTCTACCACGGAAATCTGAATATATTCACATAGTGATGGTCAAATCTTTAGATTTAAAAGCATCAAGCAGGAATATAGCATTATGATAGAGGATCAGCCATGATCAGACTGAGTAGCACAACATGTTCAAAGCACTGAATGGTCTACTGTTACTCCTAGTTTCAATGCTTACCCAAGTGAATGATTTTATAAAAATGCATCTAGTGATAATAGATGATGTGCAAAACAGCAAATGCTGCTGACTTTTGTGCAAGAAAGCTAAAGGTTATATTCTTTTAAACACTTCCCTGGTTTGACCTTGAAAGGCAGTTATAAACACATTTATTTTGCTAAAAACTTTAAATAAAACTTAAATGACATCTATTTTATTCTTTTTACAGTCACCTACAGTGAAATGCATAGAATAGTCGTTAAATTGTTGTGACTAATCTATAACTTTGAGATTTAAACAGAGAATCACTTTAGCTTTTTTTGAAACAGTTTTCTTCTGTTCTTAATCCAAATGATAAAGTACATTTTTCAATTTGTTTTATTCAAAAGAACACGTTTTCATAATCAGAAACAATTTAGGATTCATCATGATAGTTTCATCACAATAGCTTGGTATTAATTTGCTCATGGTACATACAGCAGTAGCTTACCTGACCTGACTGATGCCACTTTGGAGTGACGTCTGCCTCTCTGACTTGAGGCTGTTTCCAACTTCCTGGCTTCTGACTGTTTGAGGCTTTCAAAATCCACTAGATTCAATTTGCCTGTTAGGACTGCTATCTGTTCCTGCCACGCCAAATGGCATTCAGCCACATCCCCACAGGAGCCACTGAGACACTTTGAAACATAACAGCATTCCCAGTCACTCCCTTATATTGGCCCAGTCTGACCTTGGCAGGCCTCTATTCTGTGGAGCGCTGGGCACTGTCATGTGACAGTTTCCACACTTTTTCCCTCAAAGCAGTAGGGTCCCTTGGCATACTGTGGCACACAACCAACAGAATGACAGTGGACAGCCACAAACTCCATCTGAACTACCCAGTTATTGCCTGTTACCCCACTGCCCATACAAAAATCCAGCAATCCCTTACACTCTTTCCCCCCCAGCTGCATGCCACAATCTGATGTATGACCTCTTGTGCTGGCCAGCCATGTATAGAGAGAGAGAAGGAAATAGTAGCAAACCCAGATGCAATTGATAACCTGCTACGCAGCAGGAGGACCAGGGAAGCCAGCCAGGAATCACAGCCTATTGAACAACGTGCTGAGAAGATCCTATTGGTGATGCCGGCCAGCAAGAAGGGTGTTGCAGATCCCTTTTTTAAAAAAAAAGCCAACTGACAGCATGATTTTCAGGAATGCAACCATGACTTTGAGAGGACACCCTGTAATTAATTATAAGTCTTCAGCAAAGTTTTGACCGCAACTGACTAGATTTATTTAGTACAGTATCAATCTGATCATTTTAATGGTATGTTTTTCATGTTCAATTTTGAATTTTTATCAATGTGAGTTTACGCTCATGCTAGCACATTAATTTCATATTTTCACAATTAGTCACTGTTCAAGGTCTGTGCTCCATACCAGACCTTTTTTATTTACTCAAGGGCTATGAATAAACCAGATTTCGTTGTGTCGATTTGGAGCAGCAGGATTGTTATAAACAGCAACGATGAAGGTATCATGCAGGAACTGCTCAGAAGTGTCTAGGTGCTGTCCTAATTGGTTAATCTGTTGGAGAATTGACTCTTCAGTGGTGTTGCCGTTAAAGGGTCTGCACAAGCAGAAAATGATGAACAATTAGGATTCTTGTTTACTTTTCTGATGAATTTCTAAGTTTGACACCTTTTTAAAGCACCAGAATGCATTATGATTTTCCCAGATAGTTACTAAGTTTTGTTTGAATGTCTATTGTAACGAATTACAATTCATGTCTTTTTGTACACATATATCTATTTACTATATTAAAAATTTTGATAGCTTTAAAGAAATGAGAAACTCCAATATCATGCTGTTCTAATCAAAAAGCCCACATTAAAATCAGAGTTTCCTGACCTATTGGCCAGGGATTGTGAGAAATGATATTGCAGTTGAGTTCCAAGGCAGCAGTGACTGCCATGGAATTCAAACATATTGTGGGTGTGGCCTTATGGGCTCCTTTTTTTCATTCATTCACAGTATGAGTGGTGTTGTCGGCCAGCATTTATTACCCATCCCTAATTGCCCAGAGGGCAGTTAAGAGTCAACCACTTTGCTGTGGGTCTGGTGTCACATACACGCCAGACCTGGTGTGGAAGGTAGTTTCCTTCCTTAAAGGACATTAGTGAGCTAGATGGGTTTTTCTGACTATCAACAATGGATTCATGGTCATCGTTAGACTTTTAATTCCAGCTTTTTTTAAAAATTGAATTCAACTTCTGCCATCTCCTGTGGCAGGATTCCGACCCATCCCCAGAACATTATATATGCCTCTGGATTAACACTCCAGTCATAGCCTAATGGTGTTATCTCTACCCCAACCAAGCAGTGAAATAAGATCAGGGCTCTCTTGTGGTGCAGTGGTAGTGTTCCCACTCCTGGACCGAGCGACCTGAGTTCAAGTCCCACGTGCTACAGCGGTGTGTAATAACAGGTGGTTTAAGAAAAATAGGGTAATGCTAGGTGATAGTCTGCGAAACCCTATCTTAAGTGTGTTATCTATTTGGCACCAGTTATAACTGTAGGTGCTGTTAATGTAATTTGTCCTTTTCCAACCCCTCAATATCAGGTAAGCCAAACAATCTTTCAATTGTACTTGTTACTCTGACCACCCTAAAATATTAGCTGATAACATGATTGTTGCCCTGGTTGGAGAAATGTCACCTTTCCACTCGCCCATCCTCCTTGCTGAGTTAGAAATTGAACCTGCACTTCCCCAAACACCATTAAAACCAAAATCAAGAGTCAGTTATTGGGGATTAGACTGAGTAGGTGAGGGAAGAGAAGTGTCCTTCTGAGTTACTGCTCCAGCTTAGTTAATTTCTCAGGCTTTTGTGTTCCTCTGTCCCAACCTACTTTCTTCCTCTGGAAGGTGGAAAGATGCGGAGCTTGTTTGATGTTTCCTCATTTGACTTTGATACTTGAAGCTTTGTTTCTGGGCTGTATCCATAAACATCCCATTGTCCAGCTTAAAAATGGCAATGTTGGGGCACAGTAATTTCATAGTTATGCAACTGGAACAGCAAAGCAGACTTGGAGTTCAGATCTCATTATGCCAGACTGTAAAATTGAATTCAGGAAATCTGAGCCCGTTTTTAAAAATTGATTATTAAAATTATCACATTGTTGTAAAAACACACTAGTTCACTAATCCCTACCACATCAAGTCTGTAGTCCCAATTTACTGCCTTCTGAAATGGCCCAGCAACCCACTTGGATACATAAACCATTTTTCATTATCTTCCTGGGATAACTGTTCAGAATCTGAACAAAAACATTGAGAACAAAAAATATTGGAAAGGATGGGGAATTGTGAATGGCTTGTCAGAAAAGCATGTTCTAAATGAGAAAAGAAGAATTTGATATATGCAGTAGTTAATCAAGTTGCAGTGTTACCAGATATAGTGTTAAACACTCTTTTTTATTTCAACATGTATTAAATGGATTTTAAAAGACTTATCTTAGAAGTGGTTTTATTTCATGACAAAACCTAACCTCAGAATATGAGCAATTACTTAGGTAAATGACAAATTATTTGAGTGAGTTCGTCCCTCGTCAACAAATCACTGAGTTGTGACCTTTCTATTTGATACTATCTATAGTGTTAACAGAATGATTGTTTCAAATTAACAATTCAGTTTATTGTTTAAAAATATTCAGTAGTTTAAAAAGCTATTCAGCTAGCTGCAATATTATCAATAAGTTGGGTTGTTCAATGTCTGTGCTTTTTGTTGTGTTTAGATTTTTTGGCTTATTTCTGCTTGGGTCATGTTTAATTTGCCTTCTGCAAGACCTTTCAAAAATGGCAATGCTACCATAGACTTAAAAAAAAACACTTTATCATATTCTGTCATGTAATTCTGAAACTCTGTTCCTTACCAAATTTGAGAGGGGTTTGGCTGTTTGCACAAGTCTGAGCTCGTTGACACCAAGGAGAATGTACATTAGCAGCAATATCTCTCAAGGATAGTTACTAGTTAAAAGAAGTTAATGCAATTTTAATAAAACAGTATATCATGTGACAAAATCTGCTACACAATAGGATCTTTGTTTGACATCAATGCACCAATGATTGCCAACTGTTCATTTGCACCACTAATAATTATTGACGTGTGCATAATATTAAGCTGATTATTTAAAACAAGTTCTATTTTGTTTAGGCTGTGCATGCAGACTTCTAGAAATATGTGCTTTGTCAGTGATACATGTGCAGTCAGCAAACATAATGTAACAACTAGGAGTAGGAGTAGGAATTCAACCCCTTGAGCTCTTCTGCCACTCAATACAATCATGGTTGATCTCATCTCTGCTTCATCTCCACTCTCATACCCACTAACCATAATCCTTCAACACATTAATAATGAAAAATCTGTCTATCTCCTCAAATTTAATCAGTGTCCTCACATCCACTGCATTCTGGAGTAGAGAATTCCATAGATCCATGATCCTTTGAGAGAAGTAATTTCTCCTCCCGTTTTAAATCTGCTACCCCTTATCGTAAAACTTGGCTCTTGTTCTAGATTCCCACACCAAGAAGAAATATCCTTTCTATGTCTCCTCAGTCAATCCCCTTTTGCATATTTTATTTCTCAGTTAGATCTCTCCTCATTCCTTAAATCTCTAGAGGGTATAGGCCTAACGTGCTCAATCTCTCTTCATCAAACAAACATCTTCCCTCTGGAATTAATCTTAGAAACCTCCTCTGAACTGTCTCAATGCAACCTGTAGGCAATAGCCCAGGTGTGGTTTCACCCAATGCTTGTACACTTGCAGCAATATTTCCCTATTTATCTAATCTTAATTTAGCCAATCATCAATAATGCATTGGTGTCATCAAATAGATCCTTTCCACAAGTCTCATCATTTAATATGGGCTAACTGTTTATGTACCCTGAACTTTGTTTAATTTTGTATTATGCAATTTACCTAGTGTATATAGTGTGAGCAGGCCACTCCTCTATTGCAATTTCAGCATCAAAAGGTTGAGGTGTCTGATTTTGAAATTGTGCTGGCAGGTAGTAAGCTATGGTTACTTCAGGCTGGAGCTCTGTTCTGGTCTGGTTGGTGTGCACAATGGTAACGACAGGCAGTGTCATTCCTAGGAAGAGACCTGCAGAAACAAGGTAAACCAGTAGATTATTGGGCCCAAATGCAATGCATAACTAGGCAGAAGATTATAAACTCTGCTCTTGTGTTAGTCATCATTCAAAAAAAAGTAATGAAAAACTGATTATTTTTTGATTTCTTTTTTTACTTAGGAAATTTGAAAAAATTTGTCATGGCTTTTTAGCAGCCACTTAACAGGACAGACAAAAGTAATTGCTAATATCGTCTGCAAACTCATTACAAATACTGTTTATGAAATGTGCATTATTCAACAGTGCATGTTTAAAGTTTTTCTCAGTTATGCAAAGTACAGATAGTAAAGAAATAGAATACTTTTTAAGTCTTCCACAGATCTGTTTACAGTTTCACTGAATAATACATTGAAGATAGTAGTGTAATTGATTTAGTTTGAAATTTATTAATCCAAGTAATCTACGACATTATATCTAGTCGTTCTGGAGGTTACACAGATGGAGGGCAGTTAATCAAAATAACTACAGCAAATAACAATATGACAGCATCATGTTCTTCCATTGAGCATTGTAAATTTACATTAGTATTATTCTTCTGCAGCATGAATTGTTATTTTTGAAAGTCACCTGCTGAGTTTTGTTGGCAGATGTATTTCATTAATTTCATAAATCCGAGGCATGTACTCTGCTCATAGCTTGATTCATTCTGTTTTACACAAGCCCATTTTGCTTTCTCATATTGACGCTTTTCATAAAGTAGTTCTTCAGCCTGTAAATTAAAAAATAGAACACACAAATATAAATTGTTTACTGCCAACCATGATAACTTTGGTTTGAGCAAATAGGGATGTAAAAATGGATTGCGTCTTATGTTGTGGTTCACCAAAATGTTAGAAGCTTTCAAAACAACTTGCACATGTTATTTTAGCACTGCATTACTAATTTAATATACTGAAACAATCACTGTGTTGTCCTGCCATCACTAAATGTAGAGCCTCGCTTTAAACCTTTTTGAGTTATTATTTGTACAGTAAACTATCTTATCTGATACTCTACCAACAAGACTTCCCTTCTAATTGGAATTCCTGATATTCTCCTCATGCAAATTGTCACTTTACCAACAAGGTATCACTCAGAAGTTATTCATAACCCAGGTTACTTTGGAATGGGGAAAGCTTTTGAATAGAAGTGTTGATGGTCCTTATTTGTCTAATTAGTGAATTATGAATTTTGTTTTTACAGAAAAATATCACATATACTTTTGGTTCATCAATCTTGGACACAGTACTATATTTTATAGTCTTTGTACAGTGTAATTTTTTTTCTAGCTCAACCATACAATTCAAGTAACTATTCCATTGCATTACCTGTCTCTTCTAACCATTAATAGAGGTTTATTCTATCTCACCTAGCATGATGATGACACAAGTCAGGATGAAGATTTAAAAAAATAACGTTCTCTACCTTCAAACAAAATGCTAACCCCTTTATAAAAGGACTTCATCATTTATTACCTTCCTTTTATGACCTGTAGTCTTAAATGGAACCAGTTCCCTGTCATGAGATCGGTTATTTCTTGACATCTGTTGAATTGGTTCAGCCATGTCTGAGAGATGAAAGCAAATAATGGTTTAAACATGACTACTTTGGCTATAAAACTTTGAATCTAATTGCAGCCTCAACTCCTCTTTCCTTCAGGGTTGATTCCTTGATTCCCTTTTTAGATTAAAAATCTACCCAGCTCGGTCTTTAATATATTCATGGCCTAGCCTCCGCTGTTCTCTAGGGTTAAGAATTCCAAAGATTAATGACAGTCAGAATTCTTTTTCACTTGCTTTAACGGAAGATCAGTTATTTTGAAACTGAACCCTCTAGTTCTGGATTCTCCATGACAGGAAACATCCTTCAGCATCTATTTTGCCAAAACATTCAAAATTCAGTATGTTTTAATAAGATCACCTCTTCCAAACTTACTGAAGCAAAGAGGAGATAGTGAGGACTGCAGAGTCAGAGTCATTAAATATGGTGCTGGAAAAAGCAGGTCAGGTAGCATCTGAGGAGCGAGAGAGTTAATGTTTTAGGCATACCCTTCAGGACTCTTGACATAAGCAAAAGCTAACCTATCCTTAACTTAGTCCACCCCAGTTCTACACCGGCACCTCTACATAATACCTTCATAAAGATATTATCCCTTGCTCATAAAAAAAACCGTTTTATTACAGGAATCAACCTAGTGAACCTTCGCTGAACTTCCTCTAAAGTAATAAATCTCTTGTTAAATAAAGAGACCAGAATTGTACATTGTGCAGTTATGGTCTTATAAGCACCCTGAACCGGTAACAAGGCTTCCTGATTTTAACACTCCAAATGCCCAACCTCCCCACCTTTGCAATGAATGCCATATTCTGTTTAATTCTATTTACGTGCTCCACTTCTGAATGCTAACTTTTGCTAATTCATGTATCAGGACACCCAATAGTCTTTCTCTTTTTTTAAATAATTTGTTTTTCTCCTCTTCTACCAATCAATCTTTCAAACCTGCTCTATTGTTTGCAAGATTGTCGAGAGAGGGAGCTGTGGTTTACTAAAGAAGTTGAAGCAGTTGTCAAGAGGAAGATGGCGGCTTATGTGAGGATGAGGCGTGAAGGCTAAGTTAGGGAGCTTCAGAGTTATAAGTTAGCCAGAAAAGATCTAAAGAGGGCTAAGAAGAGCCAGGAGGGGACATGAGAAGTTGGCAGATAGGATCAAGGAAAATCCTAAGGCCTTCTATAGGTATGTCAGGAATAAAAGAATGACTAAAGTAAGATTAGGGCCAATCACGAATAGTAGTGGAGAGTTGTGTGGAATCTGAGGACGTAAGGGAACTACTTAATGAATACTTTTCAACAGCATTCACATCAGGAAAGGGCAATGTTAGTGAGAATATGGAGATACAGGCCACAAGATTAGATGTGATTGAGGGTGACAAAGAGGAGATTTTCGCAATTTTGAAAGATCTGAAAATAGATAAGACCCTGAGCTGGATGGGATTTATCCTCTGATTCTCTGGGAAGTCAGAGAGGAAATTGCAGAGCCTTTGGCTTTGATCTTTGTCACCATTGTCGACACGAGTAGTGCCAGAAGACTGGCAAATGTTGTTCCCTTGTTTAAGAAGGGGAGTCGGGACAACCATGGTAATTATAGGTCAGTGAGCCTTACTTTGGTTGTGGGTAAGGTGTTGGAAAAGGTTATGAGAGATAGGATCTATAATCATCTGGAAAGGAAGAATTTGACTAGGGATAGTCAACATGGTTTTGTGAAGGGTAGGTCGTGCTTCACTAACCTTATTGAGTTCTTTGATAAGATGACAAAACAGTTGGATGAAGGTAAAGCAGTTGTGGTGTATGTGGACTTCAATAAGGTTCCACACAGTAGGATATTGCACAAAATACGGAGTTTCGAGCTTGAAGGTGATTTAGCGGTTTGGCTTAGAAATTGGCTCGCTGAAAGAAGACAGAGGGTGGTGATTGATGGGAAATGTTCATCCTGGAGCTCAGTTACCGCAAGGATCTGTTTTGAGGCCACTGCGGTTTGTCACTTTTATAAATTATCTGGATGTAGGCATAAAAGCATGGGTTATAAATTTGCGGATGACACTAAGGTAGGCAGGTTTGTGGATAGTGCTGAAGGATGCTGTGGGTTACACAGTGACATAGATAAGATGCAGAGCTGGACTGAGAAGTGGCACATGAAGTTTAATGTGGAGAAGTATGAGATAGTTCACTTCCAAAGAAGTAACAGGAATGTAGAGTACTGGGCTCATGGTAAAATTCTTGGCAGTGTAGATGAACAGAGAGATCTGTGTCCTAGTGCATAAATTTCTGAAAGTTGCCACCCAGGTTGATAGGGTCATTAAGAAGGCATAAGGTGTGTTGGCGTTTTTTGGTAGGGGGAATTGAGTTTCAGATCCAAGAGGTCATGCTTCAGCTGTACAAGACACTGGTAAGGCTGCACCTGGAGTACTGCATACAGTTCTGGTCACCGCATTATAGGAAGGACGTGGAACCTTTGGAAAGGGTTCAGAGGATATTTACTAGGATATTGTCTGGTATGGAAGGAAGGCCTTACAAAGAAAGAGTAAGGGAACTGAAGCTGTTTTTGTTGGAGAGAAGAAGGTTGAGAGATGACTTATTTGAGACGTATAAGATAATGAGAGGGTTAGATAGGATGGACGATGGAGAGCCTTTTTTTCTTGGATGGTAAAGGCTAACATGAGAGGACGTAACTTTAAATTGAGGGGTGTTAGATTTAGAACAGATATTAGGAGTAGTTTTTTCACTCTGTAGTAGGGGTGTGAAACAGCCTGCCTGCAACAGTAGTAGACTCGCTGATGTTAAGGGCATTTAAATGGGCTTTGGACATTAATATGCATAATGATGGAACGGTGTAGGTTAGATGAGCATCAGATTATTTTCACAGGTTGATACAACATTGAGGGCCGAAGGTCCTGTACTGCGTTGTAACGGTCTATGTTCTAATATGACTTTTCTTCTGACTCAGTTTCATTTTCTGCCTTATTATCATATACCTTCCATGCTGTTTGAAAATCTATCAGTTTCATTACTGATAAATTGAGAGAGAATATAAGGAACCTAGTCAAGGGTGGGATACAAAAAATGAAGACTTAGGAATGGCAAACACCAAAAAAATTCATGCAAGGTATTAATGAAGAATTAGGGGAACTGTTGCAAATTGTCTCTTCAAATTCAGAGGATGGTGGAAGTACCGTAAGTGGATAAGTTTATTATTTAAAACATCTCCACAGCTATCCCCTGGTTCTTTGGCCAGTTATCTTAAATCTCTATTCTCTTGTTACTGATTCCTTTCCTCTCAAAGTTGGAAATATTTTCCTCTCTTTTGTTATCCAAAATTCTCAAATTTTAAAAAACTATTAAATTGTATTCTAAGGAAAATAACTCCCTCTTCTCATAGAATCCCTACAGTGTGGAAACAGGCCATTCGGCCCAACCACACAGCATCCCACCAGACCTGGGTTCAAATCCTGCCATGTTATATTGTGGAATTTTAAATCAATAAAAATCTGGGATTTTAAAAATTCTAGAATAGTCTAATGATGAACATGAATCCTTTGTAAGGGGAAAAAAGTCTAATTCATTCGTCTACTTTATGGATGAAACTATCATCATTACCTGGTTTGGCCGACAGCAGTGTTGTTGACTCTTAACTGCCCTCTGGGCAATAACTGCTGGCCGAGACAGTGATGTCTTCATTCAGAGAATACAAAACGTTAAGTACAGGGCTACTTTGAAACTCCACTAATAAATATGTCTTAATCATCTGCTGAAGTTGATCCTATGCTATTGTACAAAAACAGTTTGTAGAGGACAAGGAAACAGTTGATAGTTATAGCAGTTTGATTTGCTGTTAAATTGGAAGAATTTACGTTCTCCCAAAAAATTATGTATGAATATAAAGTTTGTATAGATGATGGTAATAGGATAATTTCATATGAACCTTTCTTGTCTGGCAGCAAATAATTTATGAAAATTCTTTATGTATATTTTACCCAATCTCTAAAGCCAGTTTGAGATGATTATTTTACCTGATTGTAAAAATAAGCAAATGAAATAGTGCATTTTCATCACTTACAAAACCAGGGGAAAAGAAAGTCCGATTGGTTTATTGAGGTGCATCGTTCCACTTTCCTGTGCTAATAGCTTTAATTTTTATGAACCATGTGGTGACATTTTCTATTTCTTATGTGGATGGGTTGGGCTGGGCAAATACTGTTTCACTGCTGACTGTTAAACAGCCTAGGATTTGTTTTTTGATATTCTGTTGGTTGCTTTTATAAAATCTGATGTCACATACGGTTGTCACAATTTTTTTTAATGTGTTGCAAAATCTGACTGCTTTCCTTCATTTCTTGCTGGTTTTATTTTTTAACAAAACAATTCACAGAACTATCATAGCAACATTTTTCTATTTTTAACCTAAATTGTTGGATCTGGTGTACGTTCTGGGCAGGAAAAAGCGATGGAGAGAATTGAACTCGAGTTTTAATTTTGCACAGGATTAATATACATTTTAAATGAGTCGAGTTCTTTCTTTAATTGGTCAGTAAGTTCTAATTTAAATCGAACACGTTTTTTCATTCTGGGCAAGAAAATAACCGAACAACAATCAAGCAAGGGGATTTTGTTAATTGTGTGAAACAATTAACCATGAAATATTACAGATCTGAAACAATTACATAAGTATGCTTTATGGTTAACTCTCAGCTGGAGTTTGAGGGGAGAGAGGCATTTCAACTTAAAGTAGATTTAAAGGTTTGAAGAACTCCCTTTTTTTTTTCTCAATATCAATTTCCACAGTAATATCTGATTAGTTATTGATATATTCGGAAACTACTCGTGTCAGCTTGCGTATCTTACCTCTTGGCACAACCACCTGATGCCCACGGCCGATGTTTTGCCAGTACCCGAGGAGATTGTCCTCTTCTTGCTCGATCTCATGTTCGTTGTTTTCATCATTGCCGTTGTCACTACTTGCCAAGTCCAAGTTCTCGTCTTCCGTCACTGAGTTTAGATCTTCCAAACTGAGCAGAAACCGTCCCGCCCCATCACTACTTCCAAACCTGCATCCCTGACGCTCCATCTGTGCAATCCTGTACCTTTTTGGATAGAAAAAAGTGATCGAGCAGACTTGATAGCGTTTGGGTGCTAAGTGATTTTTTTAAAAAATGTCTATCAACGTTGAAACGCGTGGATATTTGTACATTACAGATTAAATCTTGGCGTGTTTCGATTGCTTACCCTAATTGACACGTACACGCGCGGGTTGTGATCCAAGTGAGGATTTTTGTTGTGGACTCATTTACCCCCGAAGTGGTGCGCACTCCCAGCTGTTTTTGTCATGAGGCCGAGCTTGCAGAGGCGAATCGCTTCAAAGAACAGGAGGGATTAAAATCAGTGTCGTTAGGGTGGGAGGGAGCCAAATATGCGAGATGAAAGCAGGTTCGCGAGAGCATCCGGACAGACAGCAAAACAGTGTAAAGGACGACAAAGATCAGTGCTTCACAAATTAAATCAATTTGGTCCTCCTTGCCCGTTCATGTGGTGCGGTGGGCGGGGAAATTGTCAACTGTTGACGATGTCGGGCTTTTAGCTTACCCATAAGATTGATGGATTTATATTCATGAGCGAAACTCGTCATTACTATCTTTATCTTGTTTTACTGTCTAACGTTTAGCATGGGATCGTGTATCTAATTTACATTTCCTCTACTACCTACCTCTTAAGAAATCCTTGCTTGAGTTCTTTCAAACCCAATGAGTTTAATTTCTTCTATATTTCGTTATATGTCAATTAGTAATACGAATCTAAGGCAATATTTGTTTTTTGGTTTGTTACAACCCGCCATAGCTTGAACATTCTTACATTATGCCTATAACACCAGCCCTTACGCCTTTTAACATAAGGCAAATCCTATGTCTGTTTGAAAGTATAATCAGCTAAAGATTGCCACCAAATCAAAGAAAGAGAGCCACAGCTGATTTGGTAGTTAGGGTCCAAAAGGTTATTGAGATTTTTAACAATTTGCTTCAACTAACATATTGCCTACGAATGAGATTTTCAGTGACAAGGGAATGGAGATTGTAGTAAGGATTAAATTGATGGTTTTAGCCAAATGAGATTAGTAGGGAGGACTGGGGGTATTTGGCAGATGCAATTGAATGGAACACTTCAATGTTGGTGAACAAGTTCTCCATTTACTATTTGGATATCAGGTTGGTGGGGTATGGGGAGGTTTAAAAAAGGTTAATGGCTGAGTAAAGGAGCTGGTGATCATCCTTACTCCAGAATCATTCCTGAAGAAGGGCTTATGCCTGAAACGTCGATTCTCCTGCTCCTTGGATGCTGCCTGACCTGCTGCGCTTTCCCAGCAACATATTTTTCAGCTCCTTACTCCAGAATCATCCTTTTAATTGCAGTGATCAGTTTTGCAAGCAGATACCAGACCCTACTAAGGAGCTCATGGCATAGGGGATATGCCACTGACCAAAATGCTTTGGGGAACTTGGGTTCAAATGCCACCACAGCAGCTGATGAAATTTAAAATCAATTAGTTTAAAAAAAATATGGACAACAGACCTAGTCACCGTAATGACCACCACGTCACTATAATTGAGTCTTGGAAAATTCATCAGATTCGCTAATGTTCTTTAGGGAAGGAAATCTGCTATCCTGTTTTACATGTGACTCAAGATAATCAGCAATGTGGTTGACTATTAATTGATGTCTGAAATGGCCTAGTAAGCTACTCCATTAAAAGGCAATTATGGATGGGCAATAAATGCTGATCTTGCAAGGGACACCCAAATGCAAGAATAAAGATAATAAACATTCCTAGAATTAAGTTTATTTTTAAAAGGTGCTGCTGGAATAAGAAAATGTGCTGAGATTGGACCTGGCAGGGACTCTCTGCTACAGTAATTTGAGAGGGGAATATGCTTTATGTAATTGGATAAAGTGCCTACTCGTAGTTTTAGTTCAGTCTATGTTGAAAATAAAAATTCTCGGCATGGCATAGATTGCTTGTTAGACTTTGCTTTGAGGTTGTTGGTGATAGAATCAATAGAATTGATTCTTCTACAATAAGTGTATAGTCCATGTCATTTGGGATTGGAGGATTATTTTAAACTACTCCAGATCCACGTTTTCCTTTCATCCTCTATCCAGCTGCTAACTGCTTCATATGTAGGGCAGCACAATGGATTAAACTAACCTGTGATGAAAGATTTGCTTCCAGCTTTGTGGCATATATAGCCTTGGCTATGGAAGTGTGTGACAAATTATCAATGGGAATGTTAAGGGCCTTCATAGCAATTAATACTTTCTTAGTGATTTAAATAGTAGGGAAATCCTTTTCCATCTTTTCTGGTTCAGTTCACCATATTAAAAAAAACTGGTGGTTTATTTATATTGTAGAAAATGAAATATACAGCTATCAATTTGGAGGATTAATTCATAATGCTGTTCCAAAATTTAGTCTTGCTTCCTAGGATTAAATATTTTGAAAATTGGTGATGTTGCTGTATGTATGTCATCGTGAGCTTTGCAATTAAGGACATAACTGTGGAAAAGGCTAGACAAAGAATAGGTAAGTAATTGTTCACAATTTATAATTATAATTAAATTGCTGATAATACGACTGTACTGAGCTTTCACTGACACAAGTGAATTATCTGTTTCTTTTCCAACTACATTCACTATTTTAGGCATTTAATTCCAGGTTTACATGAAGTTAAATAAGTAAAATAAAACACCACTGTTAATTCTGTGTCCCAGCAAATATTAGTATGTACTACAGGTTACTTGGGAGTCAGTGGCTCAAGCATGGATCATTGAGTTTGCAGTAATTTTGACTCCAAACTCCCATCATGGGTGTCATCTTGACCCTTGTTTTACACTTCCCAAGAAATAAAGACAGTTACTGTGTTGTCATTACGCAAATGATAATTTGACATAACAAAGACCCAGTTTTCTGCCTGTTGGTATAGTGAATATTCCAGTACAAAATACAGAACTGCTTTGTTGCTGTATACCACACTCCTGGGGGGTAGCCTGAATAATAAGAATCTCAATTGATTCACTTCATTGTCTGAAAGATGGGACCTCCAAATCACTCAATACTGTAGAGAATACCAACCTAGACCTTGTGCCTAAGACTATAGAATGAGGTCTCTCAAGTATTAGAACTGAAGGTAGTAATTTCATGTTTATTATGTACGTAATTTGTCACTTTACTTTAGTGAAGCCTAGTACCAATGGTTTAAGCATGACTGCATAGTTGTGAAACGAACAAAAACACAAATTGCTGGTGAAACTCATCAGGTTGGGTAGCATCTGTGGAAACAACAGAGTTTTGAGTCCAGTAATCCTTCTTCAGAACCATGTTGTTCTTCCTGTTTTTGCTTGTTTCAGATCTCGAGCATATGCAATTCTTTGCATTGTTATTTGCATAGTCATGGTTGTTGTTAGAGGCCAATTTATCTCAGTCCTGGTACATCACCTGCTGGAGTTCTTAAGGGCAGTGTCCTTGACCCAACTCTCTTCAGTTGCTTCATCAGAAAGTTGGGATGTCTGTTGCTGATTATGAAATGTTCAGAACTAGGTGGTGGTGTAGTAGTAACGTCACTGGACTATTTGACTAGAAGACCGTGAGGTCTGCAGATGCTGGAGATCAGAGTTGTGTGTGTGTTGCTGGAAGGTTTTTGAGGTATGTGGAGATGAGTTCGGTGGAACAGGAGCAGGCTGAGACGATAGTTCGGCCGGGGTAGTCAGGCTTGTGGATCTTGAGTCGGAGGTAGAATTGGATGATGTGGGGTTCCTGAGCTATGAGGTTGGCAGCTGTGGGTGGGGTCTGGCCCGAAACGTAGATTCTCCTCCTCGGATGCTGCATGACCTGCTGTGCTTTTCCAGCTGCACACTCTCAACACATGTTTGACCAGAAACCTAGGCTAATGTTCTGGAGACTTGGGTTTGAAACTCTCCGGCAGATGGTGAAATTATATCCAATGAAATGCTCACATAATGGTAACCATGTAATCGCTGTCTTAATTTATCTAGTTCAATAATGTCCCGTAGAGAATGAAATGATGAAATATATACCTTTATCTGGTCTGGCCTACTTGTGACCACAGCAATGACAACAAGGATGGGCATCGTTGTCCACATACCAGGAATGGGTTGAAAGAAAATATTTGCTCTAATTCAGATACTGAAGCAATCCGAATCCATTTGCAGTAAGACCTGACCAATGTCCATTTGGACTGCATACGTGTCTGGGAGTGACCACTTCCTTAACATCAATTAGCATTACCATGCTGAATCCTGTACAATTATTATCCTGGCAGATACCTTTGACCAGAAACTCAACTGGGCTAACCATATAAATACTGTGGCTATGAGAATATGTTAGAGGTAGAAATTTTGTGGAGAGTAATTCACCTCTTCTGTGTCCAGAATCTAACAAACTCAATATACTTCCAAAGTATGGCACTGTCTTTTTAAACTGTGTTAAATAGCTGTAAAATTCTGATCAGAAATCTTGAAAGCAGTTTCATAAAATGCAGTTCAAACATTTATGCAATTCATGAACATGAAATGTGCATTTGCAAATGAGCGTTTCAGTTAGACTAAGAAAGGATTTCCTACATTTTTTTTCCTTAAAGCTTATAATAGTTTATGACGAAGTAGGAACAAATGTGTTATCTAGAAAATCTGCACACATGGGAGCAAATGAAAGGGATTTACGTCTGGTAGTAGAACATCATAGTAATCGCTTACGGGATTATCTAAATTTAAGTGCTATTGAAAGACCTGTAATTTAGTTCTCAGACTGCATTATCCATTACTGCTGTCCTTTGGAGCTTAGTATTGCAGCTATGTTGAATTAATGTTTTGAAGAAAAGCTGAGAGTAAAAACTGGCAGTCGAAGCTGTTGGATTGTTGCATAGGTTTAACTAATCAATTATATTTTTACGAAATGAATCCTGCTATCTATATTCAGTCTTGAAAATAAACTACAAATGCTGGAACCCAAAGTAGACAAGCAGGAGGCTGGAAGAACACAGCAAGCCAGGCAGCATCAGGAGGTGGAGAAGTTGACGTTTTGGGTGGAACCCTTCTTCAGTCCTGAAGAGTTATACCCAAAACATCGACTTCTCCACTTCCTGATGCTGCTTGGCTTGCCATGTTCTTCCAGCCTCCTGCTTGTCATTATTCAGTCTGGCCTTCATGATTCCAGTCCAACATTGTAGTTGATTTGTAATTGCTGCCTTAAATAGTTTAATAAACCATTCCGTTTAAAGAGGCGTACCATAATTATCTTCTCAAAGCAACTGGAGATGTACGATTAATGTTGGCCTCAGTCATGATGCTCTACCAGGGAATGAATTTTTCAAGTCAAATTTAAGGCAGTTATAGTACAAATAAAATTGGAATTGTGACTTGTGTGTGATGTAGAAGGTGGTTCAGTACAGGTTCCTGCTTGGAATGTAAAAGAATATCATGAAGACTTGTGCCTGCTTCTTGATTGTTTTGATTCAACATTCAGCTGAAAATATGATGTAGTGATTTTTATGTATTTTCCCCCGGTAATTGCTATTTGCTATGTCTTTCAATATTTCACTGCAATGAAGGTGATACTCTGTTAATAAAAGTTTCCAAATGTAAGGTGATCATCTATCACATTCCAGTTCCATGCTCTGGTCATCAAGTGAACTTCAGGTGCACATCAGTACTCTTTCTAATTGCAACTTGTCATGTTCTGACCTGATTATTTCTCTTAAATGTAAAATTTACTCTCTTCCCTGATCAATTGCTTTACACAGTAGCACTCTGCTATTCTGTTCCAGGGTTCAGCTTATTCTTTCACCTTGTGTGATCACCATGCTCTCTGGTAGTACTCCCATCTGCTGTCATCAATGGAACTGCTGCTTGTTTACCATTCCATTTTCAGATAACCTTTGTCCTTTGCAAGTTCTGGTCCTGGACTGCCCTTTTGTCCCCTGCTTGAAACAAAATTTAAAATTGATTTCTAATTGTACATAATATTTTTCTGGAGTTTACATTACATTACATTGCTTACAGTGTGGAAACAGGCGCTTTGGCCCAACAAGTCCACACCGACCCGCCGAAGCGCAACCCACCCAGACCCATTCCCCTACATTTACCCCTTCACCTAACACTACGGACAATTTAGCATGGCCAATTCACCTAACCTGCACATTTTGTTTTTGGATTGTGGGAGGAAACCGGAGCACCCGGAGGAAACCACAAAGACACGGGGAGAACGTGCAAACTCTACACAGAGAGTCACCTGAGGCGGGAATCGAACCCGGGTCTCTGGCGCTGTGAGGCAGCAGTGCTAACCACTGTGCTACCGTGCTGCCCACTTAGTGGGACCAAACTTGAAATTTTAATCTGTATTATAAGCATTAAGGAAAGAATGTGAGAAATTATTTTAGTCTGAATGAAATGCTCGTTATTTGAAAATAATGCACTGTTCACACGTAGAACAATGTACTAAATCTTGGGTAGAAGTAGGAAAGAGGTTCTGCTGAGAGATTGAGCAGCTCGGTGCTATATCAAAAAGCACAAACACAAAGGTAATATTGTCCAGTTTACTGTCTGAGCCATGTGCAGATTGCTGTAAGCTGAATAGGTTAGAGAGGTAAATGTGTGGCTCAAAGATTTGTGTAGAGAACTAGAGAGCCAATCATGGGACACTGGCACTACTGGGCACTATTCAGAGCTCTGTTAGTATGGCTTTCATTTGAAATATATCAAATATCCTGGCAAATTATATAACGAGGGTTGTAGACAGGAGTGCAGGGTAGTGAGGGGATGAGTGATTGCATGTGTTGGGACAGAAAATATAGTGGAGTGTCGCAGAATTTAGAATTGAATAAGTAATTAGAAGTCAAAGTTTAAGGCTCTTTATCTGATTGCATTTGTAACAAGATTGATGAGTCGATGGCAAAAATAGAGATAAATAAATACGGCTATTACAGAGACATGGCTGAAGGGTGACCTGGTTTGGAAATTGAATGTTCAAGAATATTTGACGTTCTGGAACAGTGGGCCAAAAGGAAAGGATAGTGGGGTGTGTTGTTAATAAAGGAACATATCAGTACAGTGGTGAGTATGATATGGGTGCAATAGATAATGATGTGGAAATAAGCTATAGTAAGGGAAGGATGTCATGGGTGGGAACTGAAGACTAGCCATACTGTAGGGCAGTGGAATAATGGAGGCATGTAAGCGCTCTTGAATTTTCATGGGTGACTTTAATCTGGGTATTGACTGGACAAATCAGATTTGCAAGGGTAACATGGCAAAGGAATTTGTAGAATGCATCAGGGATTGTTTCGTTGAACAGTTTATGCACAACATAACCAGGAACAGGCTACTTTAGATCTAACAATATGTAATGAATGGGATTGATAAGAGATCTCATAGTTAAGGATCCTCAAGGGGGTAATAATCACAACACAATAAAATTTTAAATCCCATTTGAGGGACAGTACAAAAATTCAGGAACTATTGCTGGAGAACAATTGCCA
Organism: Chiloscyllium plagiosum; assembly: GCF_037043375.1. Classification (NCBI taxonomy): domain Eukaryota; kingdom Metazoa; phylum Chordata; class Chondrichthyes; order Orectolobiformes; family Hemiscylliidae; genus Chiloscyllium; species Chiloscyllium plagiosum. The sequence continues at coordinate 40,114,774 of NW_028270146.1, forward strand.
GGGCAACTAATGGGACTAAAAGCTGACCTGATGGGTTGCATCTTAAGTTATTAAAGGAAGATGTAACAGAGATAGCAGATGCACTTTTATAATAAAACTTTCAAGTTTTCTTAGATTCTCGAACGGTCCCGGAGGTTTGGAAACTGTAATGTTCTTACTCAAAAAAGGGAAGTGACAAAGAAACTGATAAGTTTGGCTAATTGACTTTAAAAAAGTCATTAGGAAAATGTTAGTGTGTTATGAAGGAGGTATTGGCAGAATATTTAGAAATACGTAATGTGGTGATAGTGTCAGCAAGGCTTTGTGTGTAAATTACTACAAGATACCTTTAATTCGGATACTTATTAGGAAATCTCAGACAATTAAACACCTGAAACAATTATCTAAACTTTATTGCATACAGTGACCAAAATAAGACGACTCAAGTAAGCAAGTTAAGAGTCTCAATCCAAGTTGGCTATTACTGATCAATGGTGGAATTTAGCTACAATTCCAACCAATAGCGTCTGTCTCTGGATGTCCAGGGCTTGGTGCAGTATTGCTTTCTGGAGTTCTGCTCCCAAGGAATCCTGGAGTTGAATTCGAGAGTCATAGAGATGTGCAACACGGAAACAGACCCTAAGGTCCAATTCGTCCATGCCACCCAGATATCCATTTGCTAGCGCCTGGCCCATATCTCTCTCAACACTTCCTATTCATATACCAATCCAGATGTGTTTTAAATGTTCTAATTGTACCAGCCTCCTCCACACTGGCAGCTCATTCCATACATGCACCACCCTCTGCGTGAAAAATTTGCCCCTTCGGTCCCTTTTAAATCTTTCCTTTCTCACCCTAGACCTATGTCCTCTAGTTCTGGACTGCCCCAGCCCAGTGAAAAGACCTTGTCTATTTTTCCTATCCATACCCCTCATGATTTGTAAGCCTCTATAAGGTCACTCATTAGCCTCTGACGCTCCAGGGAAAACAGCCTCAGCCTATTCAGCCTCTCCCTACAGCTCAAACCTCCAACCCTGGCAACATCCTTGTAAATCTTTTCTGAATCCTTTCAAATTCCATAACATCTTTCCGAAAGGAAGGAGACCAGAATTGTATGTAATATTCCAACAGTGGCCTAACCAATGTCCTGTGAAGCTGCAACATGACCTCCCAACTCCCATACTCAATGCTCTGACCAATAAAGGAAAGCATACCAAACGTCGTCTTCACTATCCTAGCTATCTGACACACCACTTTCAAGGAACTATGAACCTGCACACCAAGATCTCTTTGTTCAGCAACACTCCCCAGGACCTTACCATTTAAGCGTACAGATTCTTATACAGTTTTGCATCCTTCAAGTTTGTTTGCGACATTATTGATGATCCTTTAGATTCTTTCATCCAAAATGTTTACCTACTCCTCCGGAACTATAAAGCCTGCAGCTCGCATTCTTAGCAGAAGAAGCTTTATTGTTCCTTGTGACATTTGGCATTGACTGTCTGTTTTGAAGACTCCACTTTCCTGCAGGCAACTTCAGAAATTCTTATGCAGGGCAATCATTTGTCCTTGTGGCCTAAGGCAGCATTTATCAAGCAGTTGTTTTAAACAGTTTTATTTGTGTACCTTTGACGACTCCTCACAGCTAAGGTTAATTTCTTTCAATCCCTGCAAAACCATTTGTACTTGTCCCTTAATAGTTTATTCTGGACAGTTATTGCTGCTTCTTTCAATCTATGAAAAATTATTAAGCATCTGAAGTTTACGCTATCACAGTTTCATGAAGGGAAAAGTGTGCTTGACAAACGCATTAAACTTTGAGGAGGTAACAAACCGAATAGGTAAAGAAGAACCCTTTAGAATTTCAAAAGGTGTTCAATCCGAAATCATGCATTAGACTTAATAGTGGGTTTAGGGCTGATATATTCGAGAGGAGAGAAGATTGACTGACTAACAGAAGGCAGAGAGTTGGGATAGGGGAGTCATTTCAGTTTGCAACCCATAACTCGTGGGCTGCCACAGTGATCAGTGCAGGGCTAGTGTTTCAGGTCATGTTTTTTTTTATTTGCACATCTGAAAACAAACAAGACCTCAAAACCAAAGGTCTTTTCAAAAGCAAACCCAAACGAACCTTTGCACAGTTCAGGCACTTTGATTTTTAAAAAAACTTCGCTCGGCCAGAATAAACCTAAATGTTTTGCTTCCAAAGATCCCAAACTCTGCCTGTCTACAGGTGTGTTCAGGCCCTTTAGGGGGAAAAGTACTTCACTTTTAGGTCCATGTGGGCCATGCAGAATTTTTTCTAAATGGTCCGGATGGATCTATAGGGTAAGTGTATTTGAAGTCCGAAAATTTCCTTTGTCTGAAAGATAATTGATCCTAAGGATAAAATTGGTCCCTTTATCCTGTTCAGACATTCCTTTCCTGTATTTAAAATGTGTATTAAGGACTTGTAAGTGAGCATATATCTTCACGTTTGTGCACAGCGCAAAAATATTGAGAAGGCAAGTGGTGAGGCTGACATTAGTCTTTAGAGGGATTTAGACAGGTTAACTTGGCAGAAGGAATACAATGCACTTTGATAGGAAGGACAGAGAGGCAGAATATTATTTCAATGGTTAAAAACGACTGCAGAGTGTTACATTACAGAGCGACGTGGGGGGTCTTCAAACATGAATCACAAAAAGCTAGCATACAGGTTCAGCAGGTAATACAGGAGGCAAATAGGATGTCGATCTTTATTTTGAAGGAGTTGGGTATAAAAACAGGAAGGTTGTCTAAAGTAGTCAAACCAAGATGGTCTGAATGGCCTACTTTCACTCCTATGTCTTGTCGGACCACGCTTTACATCTTTTATGGGCGACCACGCTTTACATCTTTTGGAAATCATCTATTAGATTTATTCTATTAAGCAAGCGATTAATGCTCTTGTTTTTTGTTTTTTGCTACAGAATTGTCAATGTTTGTTGAAACTCTTAAAATTGGCACCATTTCAGGATGTAATGCAAGTGCAGATTAATATGGAAATTTGTAATGGAGTCTGCCTCTCATTGCTGTCACGGGATCTGCAATGGACTCCTTACCCACTCTCCCTAACTCAGAAATCACAAATTTAATCGATATGAGACCATTTCCCTCCATTCTCTAATGCTGTTAAAGCCTCACTAAATGTTAAACCCAGTTCAGTCAGAAGTAACTGGATTTAAATAGTCATTTAGGTAACAACTATTATTGGATAAGCGATCTGTGGGGGAGAAAATAAAGTATAATTGTAATGCATTGTTAAATATCCTTTTTAACATTTTCATAAGCTTTCATTATCTATCTTAACCCTGTCTGTGCATCTCAATCTGTATTGTACAAAAAATGTTTAAAAGGTAGTTTGATGTGCTTTTTATTTTCTTTTAGTGAAAATTCTTGAAAGTGATTGAGGAGTATGACATTACAGCAGTTGCACATTGCAATCTCCATTGAAAAATTCTGCAGTTCTCCACATGATGAGACACTATATTTCTTGCTATAGAAATTGCTAGATTTGAGGACAGCAATGAACATCTATTCCTGAGTACCCATTTTTCATTACTGACTGCAAAATCTGATGCGTAATACCCTTTTCATTAAGCTGTGTTTCTGCTATTTTCAGTGTTATTGTTCTGTCTTGCAATGAACTTTCAAATTCGTATTATTTTAAATGTACTTCGCATTTGAATGCATAATTTTTTGGTGAAATTGCTGCCTTTCTACTTTTTTTGTGGCTCACAGCTTATGTATGTATGCCTCTATTGAATGTGTCCACATCTATGTGAGAAGTTTTTTCTACCCGTATGATCAATTTCATTTGAAATCTACCTTTCTCCTGGTCTCTTTCCCCCATCGTATAATTTTCTATTGTTTTCAATTGTACTTTATAGTCCTCGCAAATGTTAGTTGCTGCTTAATTTTGCACAACCCAATTCTCCCATCCCAATCCTTTTGTTTTGCAATTACTCCCAACAATTTATGAAGATAGCACTGTTGTTTTTATATCAGGTTGCCAATCAATTTATATCCTTGATTTTTCTGGTGTATGCTCTATACAGAAAAACAAAGCCTAGGAAACAGTTTTTTTAAATTCATATATTTTGAGATGAAATGAGCTTTCTAATTATAACTTTTAAGTGCCTTATATTGTTGCTGTTCTAACTTTGTTTCCCAGACTCCTTTGCTGAATATATTGTTTCAAATGTTCCTAAAAAGTAATAACTAATTTTGTAGTTGCTGTTGTATGTACAAGATATTGGTAAGGCCACATTTAGAGAACTGTATAACTGTATACAATTCTGGTCATAGGAAAGATGTTATTAAACTGGAAAGGGTGTAAAAATATTTATAAGCATGTTACAGAGACTGGAATGTCGAGTGAGTTATATGGAGAGGCTGGATAGGCTGGAACTTTTCTTGGAGGAGGAGCATAGGAGGTTGAGGGGTGACCTTATAAAGGTTTATAGAACAGTACAGCACAATACAGGCCCTTTGGCCCACAATGCCTACCTTTTATCCTACTCTAAGGTCAAGCTAACCTATGTACCTTTCATTTGCTATCATCTATGTGCCTATCCAAGAGTTGCTTAAATGCCCCTAATGTATCTGACTCCACTACCACTCGGCAGTGCATTCCATGTGTCCACCACTCTTTATATGTAAAGAACCTATCTCTGACATCTCCCTTAAACCTTCCTCCAATTGCCTTAAAATTATGCCCCCTCGAGATAGCTATTTCTGTCCTGGGAAAATGTCTCTAGCTATCCACTGTATTTTTGCCTCTCATTATCTTGTACACCTCTATCAAGTCACCTCTCATCCTTCTTCACACCAATGAGAAAAGCCCTAGCTCCCACAACCTTTCTTCATAAGACGTGCCCTCCAGTCTAGACAGCATCATGGTCAATCTCCCCTGTGCCCTCTCTAAAGCTTCCACATCCTTTCTATAATGAGGCAACCAGAATTGATCACAATATTCCAAGTGTGGTCTAACGAATACTTTATAGAGCTGCAGTATAACCTCATGGCTGTTAAACTCAATCCCCCTGCAAATGAAAGCCAACACACCATATGTCGCTTTAACAATCCTATCAACTTGAGTGGCAAATTTGAGGGATCTATGGACTTGGACCTCACGGCTCTACCTTCATCAATATGTTTTATCCCATCCTCTCAGAATTCACGAAGGCTTGTGAGGCATGACCTGCCCCCGACAAAGCCTTGCTGACTACCTTTAATCAAACATAGCTTTTCCAATTAATCATAAATCCTGTCTCTCAGAATCCTCTTCAATAATTCGCTCACCACCGACATAGGACTGACTAGTCTATAATTCCCAGGGTTATCCCTATTCCCTTTCATGAACAATGGAATAGCATTTGCCATCCTCCAATCATCTGGTATTACTCCAGTGGACAGTGAGGATGGGAAAATCATCGCCAAAGGCGCAGCAGTCATTTCCTGTAGTAACCTTGGATATATGCTGTCTGGCCCAGGGGACTTTTCTATCCTCGTGTTTCAAACTGTTCAAGCATATCAGCCTGTTTCATGCTGTCCTCACAAACGACAAAGTCCCTCTCACTAGTGAATACTGAAGCAAAATATTCATTAAGGATCTCCCTTACCCCCTCTGACTCCAGGCTCAAGTTCCCTCCACTATCCCTGATCAGCCCTACCCTCACGCTGGCCATCCTCCTGTTCCTCACGTAAGTATAGAATGCCGTGGGGGTTTTCCTTAATCCTACTTACCAAGGCTTTTTCATGCCCCCTTCTAGCTCCCCTAAGTCCATTCTTCAGTTCCTTCCTGGCTACCTTCTAGCTATCTAGAGCCCTGTCTGATTCTTGCATCCTCAACCTTAAGTAATCTTCCTTTTTCCTCTTGACTAGATGTTCCACATCTCTTGTCATCCAAGGTTCTTTTACCCTATCATCCCTTCCTTGCCTCAGTGGGGCTCAGTCCAGCACTCACAGCAAATGCTCCGTAAACACCCTCCACGTTTCTGTTGTGCATTTCCCTAAGAATCTCTGTTCCCAATTTATGCTCCCCAGTTCCGGCCTAATAGCATGTAATTCCCCCTCCCCCAATTAAATACTTTCCCATACCCTCTGCTCCTTTCCTTTTCCATGACTATAGTCAAGGTCAGGGATTTGTGATCCCTGTCACCGAAATACCCTCCCGCCGAGAGATCTGATACCTGACCTGGTTCATTGCCAAGCACCAAATCCAACATGGCCTCCCCTTTAATTGGCCTATCTACATATTGAGTCAGGAATTCTTCCAGTACACCCCTGACAAAATCTGTTCCATCCAAACTATTTGCACTAAGGAGGTTCCAATCAATATTTAGGAAGTTGAAGTCACCCATAACAACAACCCTGTTACTTCTGCACCTTTCCAAATTCTGCCCCCAATCTGCTCCTCTGTGTTTCTGTTGCTGTTGGAGGGTGTATAGAAGACTCCCAATAAAGTGACTGCATCTTTTCTGATTCTGATTTTCATCCATACTGACTCAGTAGACAAACCATCCTCAACAAACTCTTATTGCAGCTGTGATACTATCCCTGATTAGCAATGCCACTCCCTCACATCTTACCACCTCCTCTATTCCTTTTGAAACATCTAAATCACAGAAAATCCAACAGCCATTTCTGCCCCTGTTTATAAAATCATGAGGGGCATAGATTAAAGGAATAGCCAAGGTCTTTTGCCAAGGGTAGAGGAATTCAAAACTAAAGTGCATGGGCTTGAGGTGCGAGGTGAGAGATTTAAAAGGGTTCTGAGGAGCAACTTGTTCTCAAAGAGGGTGGTGGATATACGGAATGAGCTGCCAGAGGAAGTGATAGCAACGGGTTGAATTACAACATTTTAGAAGACATTTGGCCAGGTTCATGGATAGGAAAAGTTTAGAGGGATATGCACCAAACACAGGCAAATGGGACTAGTTAGTTTAGGAAACTTGTTCTGCATGGATGAGTTTGGCTGAAGGGCTTGTTTCTTGGTATAACTCTGACTGTGTTTTAATTAACTTGAGATAATTAATTTGTTCTAAACAATAACAGGTGGCTATGAACTGAATTTCTTGGATAAATTGAAAATAGTACAGCAGTGCTAGAAGATGGTGGATTCAAATTTGCTAAATCAACTACTTGAACTATATTATAATACGAAAGCTGTGAATGTCGTAGCAAATGAGAAACTGGACACAGTTTCACATTTATTTGCCCATGGCTAACCATTGAGGTGTTTTAATAGCAGCTGTTTTAACAGGCCCATGTGAAGAGCTTGACAGTTGGTAATTACATATTGTAGGATAAGATCAAGTTGGTTGCTGAGTAAATTGAGAAGATAGGTTTCAATCTGTCCAATGGTTGGTTGCAATTCAAGAAACAATTCAGCATTCTGTTTTCTACAGTATGTTGATGGCAGTAGAATGATGCTATCTGATTGGATTGTGAACCAACTGGCTCTGAGCTCTTAATATTATTAGCTGGCGATCTACAATACTTTGTTCATAAAGTTGCAAATTTTAAAATACTTCTTAATTAAAATGAGTGTGTTCTATGTTTTAATTGTAGGTCTTGGAGTCATTTACACAGCGCCTCCTCAAGGCTGGAGCCCTAATTCATAAAGATATAGCAAATTTAACCAAATATCAAATAGTTCTGTCACGGGAACAGTTTAGAAAAAATCCTCCAGCAAACATTATGGTAAATAGCTACTCTTTATCATCATAACATATTTAATAAGTTATATAGCACGTATAACTAATCCTTTAGTGTCATTTTTTAATGATACAACACTACGTTTATTTACATCACTTGGACTGCAGTGTTTCAAAGAGCGGGCTTATGATCACCTTCTCGTGGACAATTATTGATGAGCGATACTAATGGCAATATTCCAAGCATGAATTTCAAAAATAAGTTAATTTTCAATGCCAGCGAGGTTGCTTGGTAGTAAGAATTATCATGCTGTATATAATTTTTAAAAATGTACTCTTGCATGAGCAAGGCCTAATGTTTCTAGTACAAAAATAGAAAAACTAGAAGTCTAGCAGCATCTGTGGAGAGAAAGCAGAGTTAACATTTTGTGTTCAGTGACCCTTCCTCAGAGCTGATTTTCAGAATTGATGTACCTACATTTTCCTGTCTAAAATCAGTTCTGAGAAAGGGTTATTGAACCTGAAACATTCTCTATTTTCTCTCTACAGATGCTTTTGCACCTGCAGACTTTTCAAGCAGTTTCTTTGTTTCTTTCTGATTAATGCATGATGTACCTTTCTTTACAATGAGATGATTTTGACCTTGAAATTCATCCTTTATCAGCATTAATAGCATCGTTGATTGTAAAGGTAAGGTGGGTTGGGCATGTAATTTGAACCAATCTCCAATTAGTGATTGGTAGTGTTTTAAAAGAAGTAGTTATGTTTTGTTTTAAGCTTTATTATCTTCTCACAATTTGTAAAAGTGTTTACGAAGAAGTGTATTCACTCTTAAGTGTATGTGGAAAGAATGGGGTTTAGTTCTCTATTGTGGCACATACTGGTAGGTGTGCAAGTTATTGGGACTCTGGCTTAGGTCCATGACATTGAGCTGAACATGGATATGGTGGCAAACTAATGTAAATTTGGGTGATGTGGGCTCACCACCAGGTCATGTGGCAATGGCAATCAAGAAGCCTGTCTCTCACCTGCAAGCTGTGCAGGAGCTTTTACATATTAAAGGGGCAACCAGTTCAGTACTGCATTTCCTCTTGCAGGATTTTTAAGGAAGCTCTGCAATTTGAATCTCCTGATCCAAATTTCTATTGCTCCGGCATTTCAAAAAGTCTTTCTGAATCCCAGGGAGCAGATTCTTCTCAGTCAAATCAGTCGGTTGCATCAGCAGGTTTAACTGGGGTCTGAGATATCATAGTCCAGTTGGTATATCTCCTCTGTTGCTGAAGGATGAAGTAGGGCTGCTTCCTAAGTGTGCTGTCCTTAGTAACTAATCTGTGATGTCACTTTTTAGTGGACAGTCTATCTGCATATCAGCTTATGCAACCCCTTGAAATTTTACGCCCAGTGCTTCCGTGTTCTTAATTTCCTACCTGTGGCTCTGCCCTGTAGTTTCAGCTCAGCACGTTTTTACACAAAAGAAGTCTCGATGTCAATCCAGTACCCTGTTACTCTGTTTCCTTGAAGTCCAAAGAACTCTGTATTTCAGGGAAGCCACACATCACCTGCTTTGACTCTGCATCTGACAGAAAGCTTTGAGGGCAGATAAGAGGGATCTCCCCGGACAATGACACAAGTGAAACATTTCTTCCTATCTTCCCTTTAGCCTGTGAATTTGCCACTGAACTTCGAGGCGTTTATTTCCAGGGCTGACCTCTATCATCTCCTGAAGACCTTCCTTTCATAATTTTTCACTTCACTGTTCCCCAGCCCCACAAGGCCCTCTTCTACGTTCTTCCCAAAGTCCACAAACAGCACTGCCTAGGCAGATGCATTGTTTCCATCTGTCCCGGTCCCCCTGAAGTTGCTTCTTCCTATCTTGACCCTATTTATTTCTCCTTATCTAGTCACTTCCCATTGCATTTGTCATTCTTCTGATGCTTTGCATCAGTTTCATAGTTTCTAGATTCTGACTCCAGTTGCTGCCTCTGCACCAGAGTTGCATAGTCTTTCTACACCTCTACTCCCAATCTGAAGGGTCTGAATGCTGTCTGCCTTTCCTTTGAAAAGAGGCCTGATAGGGATCTGCATCAACCACTACCCACCTTTGACCTGGTTGATCTTGTACTTTGAACAGTTTCTTCTTTAATTTGCTTCACTTTGTCAAAGAGAAAGGTTTGACTATGGCTACCTGCATGTGACCCAGTTATACTTGTCTCTTTTGATTGGTATTTGGAACAATTCAGTTCTACTTGGTTCTACTCCCACAACTGTTTCACTGTTACATTCAATAACATTATTGGTACATCTTCCTGATTGCTCCTTCACCTGATCCATCTCTGACACTGGCTTGATTTCTCTTTCCATTTTTGGGGATAGGCTGCCCACTAAAATCCATTATAAATCCACTGCCACAGTTGCATTGACTATGCTTCCTTACGTCCTGCTTCCTGTAAAATTCTATCCCATTTTCTTGGTTCTCCATCTCTGTGACATCTGTTACAATGATGCTACCTTCTATAGGAGTGCCTTTGATATGTCGTTTTTTCCCTTAACTGAGGAAACTCCACATCCCCACCCGACCACCACCTTTTTTTTGTGTGGTTGATAGGGCCCTCAACTGACTTTTTTTTTGCACTTCTGCTCTCATCCCTTCCCCTCTCTAAGACTATAAGACATAGGAGCAGAAATTAGGACATTGGGCCCATTGAATCTGCTTTGCCATTTAATCATGGCTGAAAAGTTTCTCAACTTCAATCTCCTGCTTTCTCCCTGTAGCCTTTGATCCCCTTGATAATCAAGAACCTATCTATCTGTGTCTTAGCTATACTCAATGACCTGGCCTCCACAGCCTTCTGTGGCAATGCATTCCACAAATTCACCACTCTCTGCCTGAAGACGTTTCTCCTCATTTCTGTTCTAAAACGTGTTCCCTTTATTCTAAAGCTGTGCCCTCAGGTCCTTCCCAATGTCCACTCTGTCCAGGCTGTTCAGTATTCTGTATGTTTCAATTAGATCCCCCCTCATCCTTCTAAATTCCATCGAGTACAGAACCAAAGTCCTCAAACATTTCTCATGTCTTAAGCCTTTCAATCTTGGAATTATTCTCGTGAACCTCCTCTGGACTTGCTCCAGGGCCAGTGCATCCTTCCTGAAGCATGGGGACCAAACTTGCTCACATTATTTTAAATGTGACCTTATAAAGCTTCAGAAGTACATCCCTGCTATTCTGTCATAGTCCTTTTGAAATGAATGCCAACAATACATTTGTCTTCCTAACTACTGACTCAATTTGCAAGTTTACCTTGAGAGAATCCTGGATTAGGGCTCCCAGGTCCCTTTGCACTTCAGACTTCTGAATTTTCTCCTCATTTAGAAAATAGTCCATGTTTCTATTCTTCCTACCAAAATGCATGAACACACAATTTCCCATGCTGTAATCTATCTGCCACTTTTTTGCCCTAACCTGTCTAAACCCTTCTGCAGCCTCCTCGTTTTCTCAATACAGTTTGTCCCTCTACGTGTCTTTGTATCATCTGCAAACTTAATCAGAATACTCTCAGTTGCTTCGTCCAGATCATTAATATATAAAATGAAAAGAACAGTGATCATATTCCCCTACTCATTTCCTCACCCAGCAGTCTCTGCTGTCAAAGGATTGTCCTCTGCCAATTCCAGCAGGATCACCACTAAACATACACTTTCATTATCCCCCTGTCAGCATTCTGCAGTTACCATAAACTGTACAATATTCGGGTTCCTTCCTTCACTCCTTACACCACTCTTCTCGTGTGTATTCTGACACCCCCAAGCTGTAGTTTGTGCATAGGCAGAGTTAACCTATTTTCTACTCTGAGCACCTACTATTAACACCTTTTCATCTATATCCCTTCCTTCTCTACTACCATTAGCTCTCTCTTTGCCTTTAGCAATAAGGTGCTTTTCACATCTGTTACACTTACCCCCATTTTCCAAGCATAAAAAGCATCTTTTTAAGCTCGCTTCCATTCTAAAGATGAATCAAATTGGACTTGAAGTGTTAATTCTTCATAAATGCTGCTAGATTTGCAGAGTTTTTTTCAGCAGTTCGTTTTTATACCAGCTGTCATTGGGTGAATTACCCAAGATACAATAGGTCTTTGAGTTTCAGTAAATTGGGATGGCAAATAAAATTGCAATTATATAATATATGTGGGCAATTAAGCAAAGCAGCGAGTCTCCTGCTACTAATGTGTAAGATGCTGCCAATTAAATTGCTTGGATGTCAGGAGTCTAATACGTAGCCCTCTACAGAAACTCCTCTTGTGCCTTCATTCTTGCTCATCCCAGCAGGTTCTACACAATTCAGCCTACCAGTTGAAATCATGTACACTGTCTAAGCCTATTACCTATTCCTACAATGGTAGACATCTGTTGGTAATAAGTGCTATCAAGTGCTTCTCATTCTACTGATGTAATTTTCATGAATGTTTCAGGGAACTCAACGAGGTATGGTGGAAGGAGATTATGCTCTTTGTATTAGTCTTTATCATGGTTATGAACTTCTGTTACAAATGGGAATGCGATCATTGTACAGCTACCTGGAAGGCATTCTGGATGGATCCAAAGGTAATGACCCAAAGCAGCACAGTAATTTACAATAGCTTACTTAATTGGTCATGGCATTTACTTTGCAATAGACAGTCAGTATAGACTTGTGGAGAGAAGTTTCTTAGTGGCATCTGTTCTGATGGTGCCACAACAGCAAGGGTGCCTCAGAAATGACCCACTTCTTTCTCAACTAAAGATTCCCTGCCAGTATAGTTGACAGGACCCTTAGCTATGTCTGACCCATTTCCCACATTTCTACCCTCACCTTTCTCCTCCCCCCCCCCAACACAGATAGTGTACCCCGGTCCTCACTTTCCACTCTACTAGCATCAGCATCCAAAGGATCATAAGCCAGCATTTTAGCAACCTCCAGCAGGATGTCACCACCAGAAGCATTCTCCTCCTCTTCCTTGTCAGCATTCTGCAATAGCCATTTCCTCCAGTACACTGTAGTCCATTCCTCCATCCTAGCATTTCCCCACATCTGCATGGCTCTTTTCCATGCAATTGCAGAAATGATAACATATTTCCATTTACTCCCCCACCATCCCCCCCCTCAAAATACAAGATCCATACATGCCATTCAGGGCTGCAGTGATTTACTATACTTCGTTGTATCTAGTCTATTGTATTTGGTGCTTACAACTGGGGAGCCGAAAAATAGACTGGGTGACCCTTTGCGGCATCTATGTTCTGTCCATAAGAATGAACCTGAGCTTCCATTTGCCCTACCACTTCAACACACCACTGTGTTCCCTGCCACTATTTCTGTCTAAGTCCTGTTGCAGTACACCAGTGTAGCTCAGTGCAAGCTGGAAGAACAACATCTCATTTTCTGCTTCAGGATTGTGTAGCCTTCAAGACTAAAATTCAATAATTTTAGAGCATGAGCACCACCTTTCATGTCCTTCACCCATCCACAGATCCCAGGTCCTGTAATGATGTGGGCTGCTTTCAATGTAGCCAATCGATTATCACCTACTCATGGTCCCCTTTATCAACTTTTTCTCCTTCCCTGGCTTACTTTCAATCATGCCTTTGTCTAACTTCCTAAGAAGAGTCAGTGGTATCGAAAGGTAAACTCTGTTTTATTGCCATAAATGATGCCAGACATGCTGGGTTTCTCTAACAATTTCTGTTTTTATTTCAGGATGATGGACATGTGCTGATTAGTGTGGAAAACTTGAAATTTCAGTTTATCCCTGCTGCTTGCACTGTTTTTCTGTCCAAGCCATTGAAATCAAAAAGAACTTCATTTCCATTTCCATGTCACTATTAGAAATACCATTGAAAATTAGCATCTCATACAGTCAGGTGTAATTGATTTTCAATCTGATGAATAACTGTACTGGTTCTAAAAAATAATTTTGCTGTGGAATCCTATTAAATAATTTAGATCTTTTTGGCTAAATTTTTAAAATTAGTTTGATGTTTTTGAGTATTTTAGTTTCTACCTTCCCCTTATATATCCCAATTTTTTATTGTATGTAGAGCAAATTATCGCTTTTAATTGCCTTGTTGTATGTGAAATCTTTCAACTTGATTGTCATCAAGCTGCCCAGGCAGTCTGATGTAATTGCTCCAGCTTCAGTACAGTATGTTATGAACAATTGCCATATCACTGCTCAGCGACAGAGGCAAAATTCTCACTAGAGTTGGTAGCATGCTCAAGGAAAGTTACTTAAAAATCAGTGGTTTGGTGCTGACTGCATTTTTAATTATTTCTTTCACGTGACATTCTTCCAGTTCTGATATATGAATCCAGTTAAACTGATTACAACTCTAAATAGACTTGGAGCAAAATATATTTTTTAAATGAATAGCTGATTTAAGACAATAATGTAAAAGCATACGGAAATAATTAAATATTGAGAAATTGTTTAGGAGCTGCAGGAGGAAGTGATGCCACAGTGTACTATCTCATGGACTAGTAATTTTGATCCCCAGCCTAATGGGGTCTTTAGTTTAAATCCCAACGTGGCAGATAGTGAACTTTTATTTCAAACGATCTTTAACGATCGTTAAAGTTAGCTTTAACGATGATCATGTATCCGTTGTCAATTGTAAAAATCCTTCTGGTCCACAAATATCAGGAAAATAAATCTTCCCCTTTATCTTGTTTGGCCTACATGTGACTCCACAGATGCACAGTTTTGTGGATGTCATTTCACTGTCTCTGAAGTGGTCTAGCAAGTCCCTCTGTAATATTAAATTGCTACAAAATCTAACCAATGGAAAGAAACTGGACAGTCCATCTAGGATGGAGCTAGTTGCTAGAACAAAAATAGCAAACCCTAACCTGTCAACCCTGAATCATCCTCCTTCGTATTATCTATAGGCTGATGCTAAAGTTAGAGAGGTGTCCCTCAAACACATACGGCAGCAGTCTGAAAAGTATGATTCCTTACATATGACCGAGCCAGACATCACCATGTCGTCTTATCCACTCGTTGTCATACTATCTCACACTCTTCACGGTCTCATGAGCTCCCATTGCTCTTACAATCTTTTTCTGTCTATTTCTCCCCACCTCCAACTTGTATGAATGAATCAGCACATGCTTGTGTTGAACATCTTTTTGAGGAAGCACAAATGGTGTCAAGGACAGTACCCTCTGGTGGGAGACCCCTAAAGGGCATAGCTGCACGACTGAGTGTGAGGGGAGTAAGAGCAGGGAAGAGTCGACTTGACTTTGTCCTCATCAGCTATGTGTTCATGGTGAATCCTCTGACAGTATTGGCTAGAGTGACCATTGCACAGGTTTTATGGAGACTAAGTAGCATCGGGCATGCTTACAAAAGAGGTATGAACCTGGTAAAACTATGACCCCGGACTACTTGAATATCAAATAGTGGAAGCAGGTACACGCAGGACTATGATCCCACAATCAGTGCATTATATCCAAAGTCTGTCCAGGCTGCATCCAATTGTGAATGGTGGTGGATCAAATAACTGGAGGTGAGGCTCCACAAATATCCCCATCTTCAATGATGGGAAAGCCTATCACATTTGTACAAAAGTCAAGTCTGCAGAATTTAAATCTATCTTTAGCGAGAAGTGCTGAGTTGATGATCCATTTCCGCCTCCCTCGAGTTCCCAGAATCATAAATGACAATCAAATTCAACCTATTTGATTCGTATCATGTGATATCACAAAATGACTGAAGACGTTGGACTGGGTGCTGATAACAAACTAACAATCTTACAGAACTATCTGCACCCCCTAGCCAAGCTGCTGTAGTACAGCTAAAACACTGACGATATGGAAAATTGTCAAAGTCTGCCTTGTGCTGAAAAAGCAGGACCAATCCAATCCAGCGTCTTGCTACAGATCTTGATTGTCATTGAAATGATGCATAGGGTTGTTAATAGGACTATCAAGCAGCAATTGCAAAGGTATAATCTGCTCTTTGTTTTTGGTCAGGCCTGTTAGTTCTTGGTCCAAACATGGATAAAAGTGTTGAACTCCCGAGGAGAGTTGAGAGTGATTGCTCTTGACAGCAAAGCAACGTTCCACCAAATGTGGTATCAAGGAACCATTACTGAAGAAGGGTCACTCGACCAGAAATATTAGCTGTTCTTTCTCTCAACAGATACTGCCAGACCTGTTGAGTGTTTTTGTTTCTGATTTCTAGCATCAGTTCTTTCTTTTTTTAAAGAGAGAATCTAATCACTGCTCCTTGATATTAGTGGCATCGTTATTACTGGGTATCATCATCCTGGGTAGGTTACTGAACTGGGCTAGCCATATGAATAGTGTGGCTACAAGAGCAGGTCAGAGACTAGGAATACTGTGGTGAGTAGCTCAATTTCTCTTTCCCCAATGTCTGTCCACAATCTACAAGACACAAGTCAGAAGTGCCAGTGGCTTGAGTGAGTGTAGCTTTAGCAACATTCAAGAAGTTTGATCTCAGCCAGGAGAAAACCATCTGCTTGATTGACACCTTATCCATTATCTTTTGACATACATTTGTTTCACCTCAAATGTGCAGTAACTTTGCCAAGGCCTCTTCAAGAAATGTCTGACTGCTAATAGTTAAAAATCGCACAACACCAGGTTATAGTCCAAGAGGTTTATTTGGAAGTACGGGCTTTCGGAGCGCTGTTCCTTTGTCACGTAGCTATCTGATTTTTAACTTTGTCCACCCCAAACCAACAACAGCACCTCCACATCATTGCTATTAGTTAGAAGAACAAGTGCAGCAGCCACTTGGCAAAAGCATGACCTGCAATTTTTCCTTCAAGTCATACATCATCTTGACTTGGCACACAATGTTGCCATTCTTTCACTGTTGCTTAGTTAAAAACTTGGAAAACCCTTCTAAACAGTACAGTAGGTGTAGATATAACATAGAGTATGGTGATTCAAGAAGACAGCTCGAAGACACCTTTAAGGCAAATTGGATGTGCAAGAAATGTTGGCCATTCCAGTGATGTCCACACCTCCTAAATAAACTAAACAAAAAAGTTATCCTTTGAAGGAATGTAGAAAAGAGAGGAAGGCACAATTATTTTGAACTTTCATATGGTACATTGCATTTATTTGACAGGATTCATGATGAGGCTAAATGTGCATGATTCTGAGAAACTAGTGAGTTTGATGAGCTGATCTGATTCTCTATTCTGTTCCTAAAGTTTAATTATAGAGTCATAGAGATGTACAGCATGGAAACAGACCCTTCGGTCCAACCCGTCCATGCCGACCAGATATCCCAACCCAATCCCATCTGCCAGCACCCGGCCCATATCCCTCCATACCCTTCCTATTAATATACCCATCCAAATGCCTCTTAAAAGTTGCAATTGTACCAGCTGCCACCACTTCCTCTGGCAGCTCATTCCATACACGTACCACCCTCTGTGTGAAAAAGTTGCCCCATAGGTCAGTTTTATATCTTTCCCCTCTCACCCTAAACTGATGCCCTCTAGTTCTGGACTACCCCTCCCCCACCCCCAGAGAAAAGACTTTGCATATTTGTCCTATCCATGCCCCTCATAATTTTGTAAGCCTCTATAAGGTCATCCCTCAATCTCCGACGCTCCAGGGAAAACAGCCCCAGCCTGTTCAGCCTCCCCCTATAGCTCAAATCCTCCAACCCTGGCAACATCCTTGTAAATCTTTTCTGAACCCTTTCAAGTTTCACAACATCTTTCCGATAGGAAGGAGATCAGAATTGCACGCAGTATTCCAATAGTGGCCTAACCAGTGTCCTATACAGCTGCAACTCTTGTACTCAATACTCTGACCAATAAAGGAAAACATACCAAACGCCGCCTTCACTATCCTAACTACCTGCAACTCCACTTTTTTAGGAGCTATGAACCTGCACTCCAAGATCTCTTTGTTCAGCAACATTCCCTCGGACTTTACCATTAAGTGTATAGGTCCTGCTAAGATTTGCTTTTCCAAAATGCAGCACCTAGCATTTATCCAAATTAAACTCCCATCTGCCACTTCTCAGCCCATTGATCAATCTGATCAAGATCCTGCTGTAATCTGAAGTAACCTTCTTTGCTGTCCACTACACCTCCAATTTTGGTGTCATCTGCAAACTTACTAACTATACCTGTTATGCTCGTATCCAAATCATTTATATAAATGAGAAAAAGTAGTGGACCCAGCACCGATCCTTGTGGCACTCGACTGGTCACAGGCCTCCAGTCTGAAAAACAACCCTCCACCACCACCTTCGGTCTTCTACCTTTGAGCCAGTTCTGTGTCCAAATGGCTAGTTCTCCCTGCATTCCATGAAATCTAACCTTGCTAACCAGTCTCCCATGGGGAACCTTGTTGAACACCTAACTCAAATCCATATACATCACATCTTCTGCTCTGCCCTCATCAATCCTCTTTGTTACTTCTTCAAAAAACTCAATCAAGTTTGTGAGACATGATTTCCCAAGCACAAAGCCATGTTGACTATCCTGAATCAGTCCTTGCCTTTCCAAATACATGTACATCCTGTCCCTCAGGATTCCCTCCAACAACTTGCCCACCACCGATTCTTAGCTATTCTTTCCTGAAACCAGCAGGACGTTGGAGCATTTTAAAGTATTCATTTTTTTCTTTGGTATTGTGCTTTTGCATTAGCCCTCTTGAATAAAGGTTCTAGATTTAGCAATTTTATAAATTTCTGTAAGAGTTGTCTTTTTTAAACACTTCATTCATCTGAAATAATGAAATTGAGAAAAGGAATCTGATACCTAATACTTTTTTTTACAGGAATGACACGAGCACGGAATGAGCTGTGCAAAAATACTGTCTTCAAGGAGTTGTATGAACAGCTGAAAGCTATGTTTTCAAATGGAAGCAGCCTTTTTCATTCACAAATAGGTACCATGATGCTTTGTATTTTCATTTGAATAGTTTGTTCACTTTGCCCTACCTTTTGTTCCAGTGCCTCTTTACACAGCATTAGCTGCCACTTTCTGGTAAGTCTTTGCTAACTGTTTGTGGCATTTAAATTGATTTTTTTTGCATATTAGTGAATAAGTGTTAGG
The DNA here is from genome assembly GCF_037043375.1 of Chiloscyllium plagiosum. Classification (NCBI taxonomy): domain Eukaryota; kingdom Metazoa; phylum Chordata; class Chondrichthyes; order Orectolobiformes; family Hemiscylliidae; genus Chiloscyllium; species Chiloscyllium plagiosum. The sequence goes on from NW_028270146.1 coordinate 40,133,520, forward strand.
GTCCCAGGGTGCTGGGGAATTGCCCATTAAAAGTTTAAACTTTCCTGTCAATTTGCAAAGAGTCTGTGCTGTGAAATGCCCAAGCAGTCCCTACACTTAATTTTGAGGGTATGTCTGTATCTGACCATTGAGATCTGGGTCATTCATTCAATTGATGTTGTAATTTACAGTAATTGCTTTTTGAAGATTGTAAAGATCAACCTAGCCATTACATTTTAAATGCTCGACTTATAAAATCTGATGTGAAATGAACTTAAGGCATCCTTTGATATCAATATTCACTGTCATTCACTCATAGCTGGAAGATGAGGAACTTCTATGCAGATAGAGCAAAACCAAAGTGATATAAGCTGACTGTACAGATCTTTTAGAAAGTTGGCAGGGTGCTTAGAATCATATGTTGCTCTATAATGATGGCTACTGTGAGGTATTTTTGCCATGTTTTGCCATAAATTTTAAGTGGTATACTCAGTGAGGTGGCCTACTTGCATAAATATGTTCCAAAGACTAGTGGATCTATATATTTATGAACTGTCTGATTCATTTCTGGAACAATGTAGTGCTGAAATTGGAATGTAAGTCAACATCAAATCTTGCAAAACTATGATTTCATGTTTGTTGAAAGTCTCAGCTAGAAACATCAAAGTTGACTCTCTCAATATTATGGATTGTATAAGGAAATTTAGTCTGGTCCTAATGGACTGTATGCTTCATATATATATAAATTTTTACATATATTTTTATATATCTGTATCTAAATAATCAAGTTTTATAAATCTCTTCACTTCTAATGTGTGTACAGAATATTTAATGAGGAACAGTAAAGTGTCAGCATTTTCTTTCCTTAGAAGTACCTTCATTTATCAATATTCTGAGAGATTGTGAAGTTTTTCTTCATTCGTGATGTCACTTGGGCATTTCATCATTACTCATTGTGAAATATTGGTGTCTTTTTAAATTACAATTCTCTGCACATGTACCTGATCAACATTTATCTCACTAGCAAAATACTTTCAGGGTCTGAAAACAAAAAGCAATTCATCTACAGTCACCCCAAATTACAAAAACTTGAAGAGGTTGTTGTGGGACACTTCAAGACTTGGGCTGAATCTGGAGGTAAGGTGTGTCTAGACTGTGGTATTGATTTGTCAAATAAAGCTAAGAACTTGATTGTTTCTTTTCAAAAATGTTTTACCTGTGCAGTTTTCTGAAGATAATGTTTTAATTTTAAAACTTTTCTTAATCCATTACTGAAATTATCTTTTCTACAACAATCTTATTTTTAATGATTTGCAGCTGCAAATTGTACAGAGCTCTATTCTACTTTGTTTAGATATAGAGTTTACAAATATCAATGCTGGACATCGAGCACATTAGTAATATTAAGGGTCAGGATTTGGCTGCATTTGTAAATTTAGTGCTGCAATTGGTGACCAGCCTGTACCTTGAAATACTATAGTCGTTTTGGTGACGTTGCAGTGATGATGGTATTAGACTGGAAATTCCAGGAATTTTAAATGTTAAACAATGGTGATAAGAATCCAAATTGGGTGGAGCATGGCTTTGATTTGGTATGTGATTTTTTTGATTAATGGAGGGATTGGAGGATGGTGTATGTTGCACTGTTGGGATGAACGGGCAACAATGATCAGAGAACTTCAATCCAAATGTTGATGAGTTTTCAATGAGAAGATGTGGCTGCACCCATCCAGCTGTTTAGGCATTGCCTCATACTTTTCATTTGAGTTTAAATAGATGATAGAGAGGTGTTAAGGGATTGGATAATGCAGTTGTATAATTACAGAAAGTAAATTCAGTTATAACATGTTTTATAGTGTTGTAGAAATATAGCACATGCTTTCATTGTAGGCAATAATTTTGCAGTTAACATTCTTTTTTTTGACAAAACATATTTTAATGAACCTCCATGTTCAACAAGGCTCAAAAGAAATTCATTTTCAAAAAAATTGTGGAGGCTATGGAAGTGGAATGCACGCTCAGCACTGGTGAGGAAATTGGTGCTTGCAATCCCCAGTTTTGATTTGATTTAATTGAACAAATAAATTGAACTTGGCCCTTCAATTTTCCGAACAGCATTCCTTCTGTGTACTCTGACTAGCCAAATTGAATCAATAACACCATAAGACTGTAAGATGTAGGAGCAGATGTAGGTCATTTAGCCCACTGAATCTGCTCTGCCATTCAGAAATCTTGTCTGATTTGATAATCCTCAACTTCATTTTCCTGCCTTTTCTCCATAACCTTCAATTTCTTTATTGATTTAAAAATATGTCCATATAGTTATATGTACTTAAATATATATTTAGTTGTATTTTGAATATACTTAATATCCTTTAATGATCCAGCTTCAGCAGTCACCTGAAGTAAAGAATTTTACATAATCAGTTCCCTTTGAGAAAAGGAATTCCTCACCTCTGTCTTAAATATTCAGCTCCTTATTCTGAGATTATGTCCTCTGGTTCCAGAATCTCTCACAAGTGGAAACCTCCTTTCCACATCTACGCTGTCAAATTCCCTCAGAATCTTGTATGTTTCAGTAAGATCACCTTTTATTCTTCCATATTCCAATGTGTAGAAGTAGAATAGTAGAAGTGGCAGATGGAGTGCAATGTGGGAAAGTGTGATGTCAAGCACTTTGGTAAGAAGGATAGAAGCATGGATTATTTTCCAAATGGGGAGAAAATTCAGAAATCTAAAGTGCAAAGAGACTTGGGAGTTCTAGTCCAGGATTCTCTCAAGGTAAATGTGCAGGTTGAGTCAATAGTTTGGAAGGAAAATGTAATGTTGGGATTTATTTTGAGAGTATGTGGATATAAAAGCAGGGAGGTACTTTTGAAGCCTCTATAAGGCTCTGGTCAGACCATATTTGGAGTATTGTGCGCAGTTTTGGGCCCCATATCTCAGGAAGGATGTACTGGCCCTGGAGCAGGTTCAGCTGAGGTTCAAGAGAATGGTTCCAGGAATGAAAAGCTTAACAAATGAGGAATGTTTGAGGTCTCTGGATCTATACATGATGGAGTTTAGAAGGATTGGGGGGGGGGGGGTGGGGGTCTAATTAAACAAAGAGAATACTGAAAAGCCTGGACAGAGTGGTCGTTGGTAAGACATTTCCATTGGCAGGAGAGACTAGGATACGAGGGTGCAGCTTTAGAGCAAAAGGAAGAACCTTCAGATCGGAGATGAGGGGAAACCCTCTTCAGCCAGAGAGTGGTGAATCTCTGGAATTCACTGCCACAGAAGGCTGTTGAGGCCAAATCATTGAGTATATTTAAGATGGAGGTAGATAGATAGGTTCTTGATTGTCAAGTAGATCAAGGATTACGGGGAGAAAGCGAGAGAATGGGATTGAGAAACTCACTAGCCATGATTGAATGGTAGAGCAGACCTGATGAACTGAATGGCATGATTTCTTCTCCTATGTCTTTAATGCCTTATAGTACAGGGACAATGTATTCGATGTCTCCTCATAATTTAGCCCTTCCTGGAATCAGCCTAGTGAACCTTTGCTGGACTGCCTTCAGTGCTATATATCTGATTTTTTCTGCTGCTTCATTGGCTGTTAAACTAATTATCTACACTTTATGACTGCTTTTCAGGTCCAAAAATATCTGAAGGAAAGAACAGTGGTGTAAATACTCGTGTTATGATTTTCTCCTCATTTCGGGACAGTGTTCAAGAGATTGCTGAGATGCTCAGCAGACATGACCCTCTTGTGAGAGTCATGACTTTTGTTGGGCATTCTTCAGGAAAGAACACAAAAGGATTTACGCAGAAGGAACAACTTGAGGTAACCTGTGGTATGGCAACTTTCAAGCACTAGTCTGGAGTTTGAGGAATTTGTGTTGTCCAAAATTTACTCAAGCATATACAGTGGAAAAATACTTTGAATGAAATCTTTCTCATCAATAGAGAGGGAAGCCATTTTTATACACCCCTGGAGAAATCTACCCAGTACAAATACCCTATCAAAATGAGAGTTTCTGTAACCATCTTATTCCAGCTTGTTAAATTAGATGGTAAAATTCAATCAATTCTGTGTTTAATCAACTTTAAATTTCAATCAGTTACTATTAGTCCTTTTAACAATTGCAAAATCAATGAGAAATTTAATAACTCATAGTTGCTCCATACTACTACTCCTGGTTGCTGCACACCAATAATTTACACCGAAGGGATAACTTGAGATTGTGTAAATGCATGCTTCAAAATATATTCTTAGAAACTTTTATAATGCTGCAAGTAATCAATTAATGTAAACTCTCAGTATCGTAAGAATGAGAGAGTTTATGATATTTACTGACTTTGTTGTGATAAAAGGTAATTTCTGTGATTGCATGGTGAGAATTAAGTTATTCAACAGAAAGTCGAACCAATCTTTAGATCCAAAATGTCAAAACCCTGCTAATGGTAAATCAAGTAGGCTTGTTTCTTAACAGTTGACCAAGATAAGTTCTATGAATGACCTTTGAAGTGAGTAGCTAAAATTATTTCATTTTAAATTATTAAGCGATCCAGACCATTATTTTTTTCAGTGAAGGCACACTTCATAGGATTGAGTAAAGACCCATCCTACTGTTTTCTCTCCAGTCTAGACCTTCTGAGGAACCAGCTAATTTGAAAACTGTCTTTATAATAAAAAAAAAGACTCTTGTCCCTTAAACTGTTTAGCACAAACAAGCTGCAAATTTTCTGCTGTAATGAATGGTTTAGAGGATTTACATGAGTTCAAATCCCTCAAGATCTTCAGAATCAATTCTACAGTTCGATTGCAGTCTAAGGAAAAATAAACTTTCCAAATCTGTAACTGCACGTACTGCTTTGCCAATACATAAGTGGCTGTGGTTAAACCTGGCATATCAAACAATTATTTTACTTATGGATTATTGATACCTTTTCTACTATTAAAAATCTGAATCTGATAATGTCTGAGTTTAGACCTCTCCAGCAAATCCAACTTGAAAGCATAGTCTTTCTGGTAGCTTAATACACTTAAATTATGAGCCCCGCTCTGAGCCGGGGGTTGTTTTGAGGAAGCGTGTTGGTGTTCATGTTGGTGATGAAAGGTAGGGGAGGGCAAGGTTGCATGATGTGATTTTTCCTGAATTGTAGCCATTGTAGTCAAAATGCGTTTTTATACTGGTGGATATTTTTAGTCTGGCAAGTTTATACAATTTTCATTGCAAATTTTAGTGCATACTTCTATAATAGAAACAGAAAATTATTTTAAAATGGTGTATGGAAAATGGAATTTTAGCATTTATTGCTTAAGGAAAAATAGTTAAGTGTTATTGCAACTGTACAAGGCATTAGTAAGACTGTACCTGAAATATTGTGTGCAATTTTGGCCCCCTTACTTGAGAGAGATAATTGTTTTGAAGATAGTTCAAAGGAGGTTCACTTAATTGATGGCAGAGGTGATGGCATTTACTTTAAGGCAGATTGAGCAGTTTAGGCCTTTCTGGAGTATGGAAGAATGAGAGGAGATCTAATTGAGGTATATTAGAAGCTAAAGGGGGTTGACAAGGTTGACAGAGAAAGCAAGTTTTCTCACATGGGGCAACCTAAGATGAGAGGTTGCAGTTTTAGGATCAAAGTTAGCAGATTTAAAACAGATGAGGAAAAATGACCTCTCTCAAAGGGCCACGAATCTACTAAATTCTCTACCTCAGGTTGCGGTGGATGCTGGGACATTTTGTAAATTTGAGGAGATAAATGAATTTTTATTGTCCAAATGTGTGTGTGTGTTTTTTTAGTAATGGGTTGAAGGGTTACGAGGAGTGGACAGGAAAGTATACTTCTGCCTTGGGACCTTCCAACCACATGGGATCAATGTCGATTTCACCAGTTTCTGCATTTCCCCTCCCCCAGCACTGCCACCTTGACCTGTCCTACCTGTCCATCTTCTTTCCCACCTATCTGCTTCACCTCCTGTCTGACCTATGACCATCACTGCCTATCTTTATCTACCTATCGCATTCCCAGCTACTTTCCTTCAGCTACCCCCACCTCCATTTATCTCTCAGTCCCCTTGGGCCATCCCCTCATTCCTGATGAAGGGCTTATGCCCAAAATGTCGACTCTCCTGCCCCTCGGATGCTGCCTGATCGGCTGTGTTTTTCCAGGACCACACTTTTTGACTGATTTCCAGCATCTGCAGTCCTCACTTCCTCCTTACTGAGCTAAGATCAGCCATGATTTGATCAGATTGCAGAGTAGGTTGAATTGCCTACTCCTGCATGGGGCTTCTTATTTAATGATGTCTGTACACATTTGACAAATAAACCTGGTACCACCTGAAAGCTATACATGTGCATTGCCATAGGCAATTGACTGGTATGATGTAATTACATATTCACTCGAGGCAGTTCATGATTAATGTTGTTGTTCCTGAAAATGGTAATTCTAGCTTCATTTTACTTCATTCATACTTTGTGTAATTTTTGAATAATTGTTCTTGAGGGTTTGGAGGTGCAGTTGCATCATAAATGTCTTGATGTAAATTGGAAAATTATTATGTAATCAATAGCTGAATTCGGAATATTGATAAATGAAAGTTTTCTGCGTATTTATTTATAATTGGTGTTTTTCTGGTCAGAATGCAAATGAGATTTTAGGATAAGCTAGTTTGTTGGGATCACATTTTGTAAAGACAAAGATAATCTTAATACTTTATAGCACTTACATTGCTTGAAAAAAATCTTCATTTCCATATTTTCTATGTAAGGTTATGAAACGCTTTCGGGAAGGTGGTTATAACACATTGGTTTCTACATGTGTTGGTGAAGAAGGATTAGACATTGGTGAAGTAGATCTCATTGTTTGCTTTGATGCCCAAAAGAGCCCCATTCGCTTGGTACAGAGAATGGGTCGGACTGGCCGGAAGCGCCAGGGCAGAATTGTGGTTCTCCTTGCAGAGGGACGAGAAGAACGGGTAAGTTTTGTTTTTAAAAAAAGAATTTGGGAAAAATAATAGCCAATGTTGTAACTCTTGCAAAAATTTTGACTTTATGTGCATTGAATTAGAATCAATCTATAAACCTATACTATGTTTACTTCGCATTAATGACCCCTCCACACTAACTGTCCTTAATTTAGCTCAGCATTTAAAAGCCTAAGGGCAAATATAACCGCTGTCTTCAAAATCTCTAGGTCAAGGGCAGCACAAAAGAATGAAATTCTCAAGTAGCTTAAATGTGCATTAAAATTTTGCAAGTCAATTCATCTTAAAATGTAAGGAAATGTTTATGTAGGTCTGTTATTTTGTGTTCATTTGTAAGGGGATGAGTAACAAATAGGATAATTGAATTAGTGTGTAAGAAATTCTATAGTTTGGGCTTATAAGAATAAGGGTCAAGATTGTGGTGCTGGAAAAGCACAGCAGGTCAGGCAGCATCCGAGGAACAGGAGAATTGACGTTTTGTGCATAGGCCTCTCATCAGAAATTTCTAATGAAGGGCTTTTGCCCAAAATATCGATTCTCCTGCTCCTTGGCTGCTGCCTGACCTGCTGTGCTTTTCCAGCATCACACTCTCAACTCTGATCTCTAGGATCTGCAGTCCTCATTTTCTCATAGTCTATAAGAATAAGCCTAATGAATATTTAACTTGTTTAATTTTTATTTCCCTGTTAGAGTGACTGAACTGAAGTAGTATAATTTCCAACGTAGTATAATTAATTGTTGCAGTGGATTTGTTTTTATTGATTTCCTGATTGGCCTAAGTGGTTTAAAGATTTGCCATGACTACAGGGATGGAAGTCTGTTTGGTATGGAAGTCTCTGTGTACATTAGAGTATGCAGAGTTGCATCTTTGGGGGGGAGGGGGAGGGGGAAGAAAGGATCTAAATTTTTTTTAATGTATATTTGCATGTTGGCTTATGGTACACTGTCCAGAAAGGAAAGAAACAACCAAGTAGGGAGATGAAAAGTGCAATTGTGAAAACCAAGTAAAGTTACAGGAAGTTGTTTTGAATAATAGCATGGGAGAACAGTGATGCTTTAGTATTTATGAAGCTACTTTCTATTAATGGATATGTTTGTGTTTCTAGAACTACAACCAGAGTCAATGTTCGAAACGGAACATTTACAAAACTATTGTAGGAAATGGCAATAAGTCCTTTCACCTTTACTGTAATAGTCCACGCATGATTCCTGATGGTATAAATCCTGTTGCACACAAGATGCACATTACCACTGGCGAGTATGAATCAAGCAGTGTATCAAAGTATTCATCAAAACCAGGAAGAAAGTCAAATATTTTACTTCCAGAATCATTCACGTTACACAGAAACCCAGGTATGAAGGAAAGCTAAGTGATACTTTCTGCATTTGTGAATAGATTAACTAAGCCAGAATTTTAATAAAAGTTTAATTTATAATTTTATAACCTCGTAAGTTTACATTCGCTTATGTGTCTATTGTATAATGTTGTACGGTTGCATGGCTTTTGTGAGAAGTGCATTCAAAGTAATGGCTTTTCAGATTTAATGTTGATACTTTTGAGGTTTGGAATCAACTCTTAATATTTAATTGAATTTGACTTTGTCAAATTTAATTAACTTAAGGGTATAGAATGCAGCATATTATGTGCAACAATATAGTATGAAATAAAATCTCGAAATATCTACTTCTCATTTCTGCCTGTGTTAACGTTGCAGTTGGACATCCTGGCAACTTTTTTAACACATTTTTTCAGCTTTTAATGTCAATGTTGTTAATTTTCAAACTCTTTAAATTTGAGTATAGGTTAGAAAGTCAGCTTTGAAGCATCTCAAAATGTCCGCTCAATCTGGTCTATAGTGAATCAATATGATTTACTCCATAAAATCTACAGAAGTCCAATAAGGCAGCTCACTATCCCTTCTCAAGAGCAACTAGAGATGGGCAATAAATGCCAGCTTTATTTCTTATGTCCATGCACTGTGAATTATTAAATTTAAAATATGCTTTGACACCAGAGGGAAATTTCTCATACAGAGCACCTCTGGAAAAAATGGCATTTGTTCAAGCTGCATTAAAAGAAAATGTATATTATTGAAAGTCTTTCTCAGGAACACTTTGATAAACATTGATTTGCTAAGCAATTTGGGAGTGGCTCAGAGCCAATTGTGTTGGTTAGGGATATGGGAGTCACATTGACCAGACCAGGTAAGCATGGCTGGTTTCTTCAGCAAAAGGCCATGAATGAACTAATATAGGTTTTTATAATAGCAGAAAGTGTTTAAAGAAAAATGTCTCTGCCAGTTTGTTTTGATTTCTAGTTTTTAAAAAAAATCTTAGAGACATGGTTTGATTTGAGCTGGCTTTTTCAGTCCAGGCTTCTAAATAGCTTTTGATCTAATAATCAATACAAATTATTAGACTTTGGCAGTGTTTAGTCTAATAAGCAAAGAACCTATTTCTGAGTTGGACTATTTGTCTCAATTTGGCGGTAACCTTAATAACCCTGATTGTTCTTGAACTTCAATGGAATTTACAGCACCAAGTCAGGCCAGTCAGCCTAAAGAAGTAGGCTTGATGTCCATTCTCCATTAGACCCTTAACCACACTACTTACCAACTTCTTTGAAACCCATCAGCAGAACCTTCGATCCTTTCTCTCTTCCCTCTCATGTATTGATTATAATCTTGTCTATAAAATGCCAATGCTATTTGCCTTAAACTGCTCAGTGTAGTAATGAGATTCTCATTATAACCAGTCTCTGGGTAAAGACGTTTTTGCTGACTTCCTCTGTTATTAGTGACTATTTGATATTAACTATAGATATACCCATAAATGGAAGCACCCTTCCCTATCAGATGTCAAAAAAATTCTATTCAATCATCTCTTAGTTCTTTGTCCATATAAGAGAGCTTCATATTCCTTCGTCTTCCTGATGGATATAACCTCTTGGTTCATTTAATAGCCTTTTATCTAGGTAGTTGAACAAATATGAATTGCTGGTGACAGTTCAGTGTGATAGTTAATACTGGTGTTTCTTACAGATTTTTTTTGTTGATGTGCTGTCATAATGAAACTTTATTTGATATAAAGTATTGCTTGAATTGTGTTTTACTGTTTGACTTGATCTTGTTCATTGTCTGTCAGACCTGCATGTTTTCCATGTTGCAGAAAACTAATTGGGTAGGCAGAATGCCTTCGTCATCGTGCACTTCAATCATATCTACACAGTCTAGGACTGTACAAAATGTTAGCCATCAGCTTATCATTGCATAAAATTAGTAGTCCATCAAATCTGTAGTCAGGTAGTTTTTACTTTGCTGTTTTTTGTCATTCTTTTCTAACTTGCTCTCTTTTTCACGCTTATAAAACTATCACCCAACTCAGAAGTGAAACTGAATTGCTGCATGGAAGAGAGAACCTGCATGAAAAGAAATAATTACTCTGAAATACATAGATTCGTGATCGTGTTTTCTCTGCTGCACTAATTTTACACAGACGGTCTTCCAATTCACTCACAAAACTTTGATTATCTCCCTTGAAATGCTTAGTTATTCTTTATAACCTGAATCTGGTTTTAGAACTTAACTTGCTTCAACAAACATTGAACTATCCTTGGTCTGTTCTTGTGCAATAGATTGAGGTTTTCAGCTCTATAGTTGTGTACAAAGGTCTTTATAGTAGTTTATGAATTTTCTTTCATTGAAGGTCAGTCTGCATATTGACACTGTTTGTAAAGAATGACAACTTACGTTTTTAATCAATGCGACAGCATTTATGATGTTTACATATGAAGATTGGAGTGAAAAAATGTATTGAATAGATAGCTTAACAAGATAATTGGAGAAACTAGCTGCTGAAGGATTAAAATTCAAAGACAGCAGTACAATCTTGTCAGAAATCTCTGTTCTGTTGTGGACCAAAGATTGATGTATCTTTGTCAGAATATCTTAAAGATATTAAGATTGTCTCCTCCAAAGCTCTGTAGTTGGCAGGACATCCTGTGTTAGTCACAGCAAATAAGGATTGTTAATCATTAGGCACAAGTTGTGAAAAAATAGTTCTATTTTTATTGTGTCCCACCATGACTCTGACAGAATTATTTGAGTACTTTATAGCCATTTGTTAAAAATGTAATTATTTGTGTTGTTAAATGGCATCTGTTTTACAATCCATAACAGATTACAACCACTGAGCAATTTTTTTTTGGTGATAGCTGTTAAGAGGAAAAGATTGCCTGAATGATTGGGAGAACTTCCTTCTCTTTGAATAGAACAACTAATTACATCACCTCCAAAGGACTGAACCTTTAAGACTTAAGAACTTTTGCAGCACGAACATCTGATTAAAATTAAGTCCTGGTGTAAGACTTGAGTTCATCACTTGGAGTCAGGAGGAAATGCTACCATTTGAACAAAGCTGATCTATAAAACTACCACCTCTACGTTTTAAATGTTTGTGATTTGTTTAAAAGCAAGATGGAACCGGAAATAATGATCCCAGGTTATGACACAAAAAGACATTGTTGTTGAAATTTGGCATCCTTGTCAATATCTAAATTCTATCTACTCAGTGCAGTGTACATTCTAAGTTCTTTTGAGTTTTGTGTCTCTCTTGTTACAACTATATTTCAAAGGATTATTAAGTAATGAAATAATACACTAATTGTTTAATTCATTACATTCAAATGTTAGGAAATGAGGGAGAAGAGAACAAAGTGACCTGCTTTATACCTTTTTTAATTTCTTCTCTCCTTAAATGTAGAAATTACTTGAGGTAGTTTGCTGAGGGAATGTGGTATTCAGTCATACCTAGGCATAGGTCAATGAAATGTTTCGAAAAGTACTTTTCTATCCCTTCAGCTCATGGGCTTTGGGAGATATATATGTTCCTCATGTTTTGTCCTTTTGAACATCCCTGATTTTAATTGCTCCACCATCATTGACCACGATACAGTTTGACTCGAACCTAACAATTTGACCTAATTACAATTTTAGAATGGCTGTCTTTCAAACTTCAAGTTTACTAGTCCTGATTAGATACAAGACCCATTCCATATGTATTCCAAATAAACAGAATTTTTTTGGTTTATTATAATGTTCTAAAAAAGTCATACTCGGTCAAAGCATTAGGCTTACAATCAGAATCACAGAATCCCTACAGTGCAGATAGAGGCCATTTGGCCTATGAGTCTGCGCCAGACTTCTGAAGAGCATTCCCACAACCCTATCCCTGTAACCCCACATTTACTCCAGCTAACACACCTAGCCTGCATAGCCCTGAACACTATGGGACAATTTAGCATGGCCACTCCACTTAACCGGCACATCTTTGGACTATGGGAGGAAATGGAGCATCCAGAGGAAACCCACACAAACGTGCGGAGTGCATGCGCCCTCCACTGTCACAGTCACCCATGGGTGAAATCGAATCCCTGGATCCTTGGTGCTGTGAGTCAGCAGTGCTCACTTCTCTCGCCATGCCACCTCAGCCAGTTCGTTGCAGGATGCCTGTTTGGGTTGCTGGTTGACTGAGCAGCAGACTCCTGTTGATTGATGTCCTCCTTCTGTTGTAACTCTTTGTTCTTGTGCATCAAACCTCTGAGCTCTTGCTGACTAATAGCCTCTATGTATTATCAGGCACGCAACTCTAAATGGCTGGATGGTCAGTTTTGAATTGGCCTGATAGTCTGCCCATTTCATGATTGATTTCTTTAAAAGTAATGGTCATCTTACTGACATCACTTCCTACTGTCGTCTCATTCATTCTTTAACATGCTGATCACTTTACAAGATTGTCCCTTTTGTAGCTGCTTGTTTCCCACTTTTGTACAAAAGTGACCATTGTAAAACAAAGCTGCCTCTTTAGGTAGAACTGCGTCCACTTCAAACATATTCACATTTGTCAGCCTAAGTCGACATTTGTATGAGCTAACTGAATAACACAATTGTACGTTTAACCAGGCACTTTTTCCCTACAGAAACTGTTTAATTACTGATCACAGTGAAATAGTGAATAATTTAATTCCTCTCTTAATTAAGTCAGTTATTGATTGTTGAAAAGCAACTCAATTATACAATGTATTCAGTAACTCCAAAGCTTGAAATACAGCCATCTCTATACTTTACTTTCCTCCTTTTAGATATTCCTTAAAGCCTACTTTTTTGACCTAGCTTCTGGTCATTTGTCTTCATATTTCCTTGTGTGGCTCGGTCATATTTTGTTTTCTAATACTCCCTGTGAAATACTGGCAGACTTTATTAATAAAAGGTGAAGTATAAATTGAAGTTATTGCTTTTCTCTGGGGAAAAATGCACTATTTGAAAATACAAATTTGAAATTATCTGAAAAGTTATTTGTTTTTAAAATGACATGAAGGAAATCATTTTCTGCTGTGAGGTATGTTTCTAAATTTGTTTTTGCAGTAATAAAACAAACCAACCCTAAAGAAGATGGTTTGTTAAGTCCAGAAGAATTTGAATTTTGGGACAGAAAATTCCGATTGAAAAGTGAAGATTTAGGAACACCAAAATTTGTGCCAATTCCATTTGAGTTTGTAAAGGATGAGCCAATAACCATGGTAAGTTATGAAATATTTCATTCAGCATAATTTACAAATAGAGAATGCTGTTGCCTATGATATGGGAGGGAGTAAATTAATATTGCATCTTTACGTTTGCTACATAATACTGTTCTTTTTCATCAGATGGCCTCAATCTCTTCTGTGTAAAGTTTTGTTTTTAAATTTACACAAGTCTTTTACTTTCTTTATGGACAAATGGTTTCAATGTCATATTCATCAATCAAAGATCAAGGCTGACGTGTCAGTGCCATACTAAGGGAGTGACATTGATGAGTGAAGGCCATATTTGCCTTCACAGGTAGTTGTGAAAGGTCCCGTGGCAGTATTTTGAAAATGATCAGGAGAGTTATCTCATGTATCTTGATCAATATTTATCCCAAATCAACACACGAAAGCTGCTTAGCTGTACGTTATCAAATTGCTGTTTGTGAGAGTTTGTCATGTTCAATAGGCATCTATGCTTTCCACTTTACAACTAGGTACCACACTTCAAACAACACTTATTCAGTGCTTTGAGATGCTTGGTGGTGATGAAAAACATTATATAAATGCAAGTTAGAAGCCTAGGCGATGGCCTACTGTTCTTATTGCTAGACTATTAATCCAGAGAGGCGAAAGTGAAGACTGCAGATTTTGGAGATTAGAGTTGAGAGTGTGGTGCTGGAAAAGCACAGCAGGTCAGGCAGCATCCAAGGAGCAGGAGAATCGACATTTTGGACATAAGCCCTACGGAACCGACTTATCCCAAATGGACTCCAGACTACATTCAGACCCCGTAATTTGGACCTGAACAGGATACCCAGTGCACACTATCAATCCGAAACCTTCAGCAACGATTCTCTTTCTGGATCCTCCCCTCCAAGCTAGCAGCCGTACACTGCCATCTACTCTACCTGCAGGCAACCCTGCTTCAGCTCAGGGCCACACTCTCCCAGACCTGCAACAGACCACTGCTGTTCTACATCCTCAGAAAATATCCTCAACAAACTGTTTTTCTCTACCATGTCGGGCATAAAAGAATGTAAGTTAAACAAACTTTCATGTACTTATCTCAATACACTGGTTTCCTCGACCATTTCATAGCCTTCCCCTGACCTCTGGAACTGCTCAGACACCATTAGTCCTGTGGCTGCTTCTTCCACGACTACTGGGGTGAACGCTGACGTTACTTCCGCCCCCGCCGCTGCACGGACCGCAACCCCTGCCGACCACACCACTTCCGTGATCGCCGTCCACCCAACCACCTCAGTGATTGCCGGGAAGACAACTGCTGCCCCTACCGCCGCAGGATCCACTGCTAGATTCACTGTGTCAAGCACAGACGCGATGCTTACTCTGCATGTTACTTCCCCCCCCCCCCGCAGTTGCTGCTGCCGCAGCCACTTCCACCCCAAACACATCACTCACTTGGCCACAGAAGACTCTTATCGTTGATGTCGCTTCTGCCACCATTCAAGTCATCCACTGAGAACCAGACTGCAACGTCACCGCCGTCACACATGACATCACTTCCAACCCAAGGTCCTAGCTCCCAGCCCTGCTGTGTGTTTACCATTCCCCCAGATCTACCCCTGTCTGAGGGCGAATGTTTAGTCCTCAGCAAAGGCCTCACCTTCATCCCTCTACGATCCCAGATTAATGAGTTCAACACACGTTGCGATCCTGAGCGTTTCTTCCTTCACCTCTGGGCCCACGTTTTCAACCAAGACTCCCGTCCAACCACTGAGGACCCTTTCTCCCGCTTCCAACACACCCTATCCACCTGAACACCACGTGCTGGCCTGTTACCTGCCTTTGATCTCTTCATGTCAAACTGCCGCCGTGACATTCACTACCTCAATCTGTCCATCCCACTCACCCAATCCAACCTTCTGCCCTCATAATGCTCAGTCCTCCACTCCCTCCACTCTAACCCCAACCTCCCCAGCAAACCCGCAGACAAGGGGGGAGCAGTAGTAGTTTGGTGCACCAACCTCTACACCACTGAAGCCAGGCGCCAACTCGCAGACACCTCCTCCTGCCCCGTCGACCACAACCTCACCTCCCATCACCAAACCATAATTTCCACAACCTCATCACCTCTGGGGATCTCCCATCCACAGCCTCCAACCTCATTGTCCGTGAACCCGCACTGCCCGATTCTACCTCCTCTCAAAGATTCACAAACCTGAATTCCACGGTCGACCCATTGTCTCAGGCTGCGCCTGTCCCACTGAACTCACCTCTGTCTACCTTGATACTGTCCTGTCACCCTTAGTACAGGAACTCCCAACTTATATTCGGGACACCACCCATGCCCTTCACCTCCTCGTTTCCCCGGCCCCCAACACCTCATCATCGCCATGGGCGTCCAGTCCCTGTACACATCGATCCACCATGATGAAGGCCTCCATGCACTTCGTTTCTTTCTGTCACACTGTTCCAACCAGTACCCTTCCACCGACACCCTCATCTGCCTGGCTGAACTGGTCCTCACCCTCAACAACTTCTTCCAATCTTCCCATTTCCTCCAAACTAAAGGGGTAGCCATGGGCACCTGCATGGGACCCAGCTACGCCTGCCTCTTTGTCAGGTATGTGGAATAGTCCATCTTCCGTTGTTATACTGGCACCACGCCCCACCTGTTCCTCCGCTATATCGATGCGACCAAACCCCCCACTCCCCCGGTCCTCACCTTCCACCTCACCAACCTCCGCATACCTCAAATCTTAGCTGTATCCATAAATAAACGTGGCCACAGCACTGAACCCTGTAGGATGGCACTTACCTCCACTTAAATTAATATGCCTTTTTCTTCTCTCAAAACCTATCTCAGCTTTTCTGCATCGGTTGTATCAGCATTACAGATTGAAATCTATGTATCTGCCAACATTTTTTCTCAATGCAATGCAAGTAACAATATGGCGATGATCAGATAATCTGTGTTTGTGTTGTTCAGAGGATAGATGTTCGTTAGAACACTAGCAATAGAATCCCTACAGTGTGGAAGCAGGCCATTCAGCCCACACTGACATTCCAAAGATCATTCCACTCAGACTCACTCCATCCTTATAACCCTGCCTTTCCCATGGCTAATCCACCTATACTGCACACTATGGGCAATTTAGTATAGTCAGTCCTCCTAACTTGAACATCTTTGGATTGTGGGAGGAACCCAGAGAAAACCAATGTAGACACGGGTAGAATGTGCAAATTCCACACACAGTCGCTTGAGGGTGGAATTGAACTTGGATCCCTGACGCTGTGAGGCAGCAGTGCTAACCACTGAGCTACCATGATGCTCTTGCTCTTTAAAAAATAGTGCCATTCATCCACTTGAACAGACAGATAAGGCCTTTCTTTAACATCTTATCCGAAAGAGGATACCTCTGACAGTGCTACACTCCCTCAGTACTACACCGGAGTGGGGGTCAGCCTTGATGTTTGTGTGTTCCATGCCTGGAGGGAGACTTGAACCAGGACTTTATGGTACAGATGTCAGAGTTCCAGCTATACTTGGACAGTTTGGCTGGAGGCATAGCTAGTCCTGGAGCTTAAATCTTCAGTACTACTGCTCGAGTATTGTCAGAGCCTTTGCAGCATCCAGTGTTTTCAGCCATTTCCCCCAATGTTATATGGAGTGAATCAAGTTAGCTGAAGACTGGCATCTATGATGCTGAAACCGCAGAATAAGGCCCAGAGGGATCATTCAGGATTTCAGTGAACGTGATTGCTCCTTTTCAATATTGTTTTTTGTACTAACTTAGTATGCCTCCCAACCATTGAGAATAGGAATGTTATGAATACTTCTTCTCTGGTTAGTCATTTCTATTTGCTCCATTACATGTGTAATTTTAAAAATTTATTCACGGAATGAGGGTGCCACTAGCCAAGCCATCTCTAATTGCCCAGAGGGCAGCTAAGAGTCAATTACTTGGTATAAGTCTGGAGTCACATGTAGGACAGACTGGGTAAGGGTGGTAGATTCCTTGCTGAAAGGACGTTAGTGAACCAGATGGACTTTTCCAAGAATTACAATTACAATGGAGTTAAACTCTTTCTTCCAGAGTTTACTGAGTTCCAATTATGGCATCTATCGTGGAGGGATTTGAACCTGGGTCCCTGGAACGCTACCTGGGTCTCTGGATTAACACTCCAGCAATAATCCCATTAGGCCATTGCCCCACCCTATGTAAGATGTGTATAATCCTGTGTTGTAGTTTCATCAGGTTGGCACCTTATTTTTAGTTTGTCTGTGTTGATCCTGGCATGATGTCCAGCATTGTTGTTTGAACCAGGATAAGTCCACTATAGAATCCTAGAGTCCTGCAACACAGAGACATGCCCTTTGCCCAAACTGGTACATGCCGACCAAAATGATTTTCTTGGATTTGCAGTAAAGCCCAATCCAAGCTGGAAATTCAACACTAAATCTTCTGTGCAAGTAATTTATATCCTTCAGGACTCAACATTGAGTTCAACAACTTCAGCCATGAACACTGCCCTCCATTTTGATTACCTTGTCCTTTCCGCACACCACCTATGTTTTGTTTACTTGGTTTGTTCTTAGCAAAGCTGACTTTTTTTTTAAACTATCCTTTAACACCTTTTCATTATGATCATTCCCTTACTACTATTAGCATTCACTTTGACTTTTGTTCATGGCACGCTCACCATCTATTCTATTTGTTCCTCCTTCTCCTTTGTCAACAACATAAACACCAACAGTTTTTAGCCCTGGTCAGTTCTGAAAAAGTATCATGGGACTCAAAACACTAGTTTCCCTCTTTATAGTTTCTGCCAGACCTGCTGAATTACTCCATATTTTCTATTTTTTATTACTGTACCTTACTGCCTGAGGTCTCTGGCAGAGCAGTTTGAGAAATCAAGACGATTACTTCTCCTGTTGTGAAAGGCTTCAAACATAATTCCAAGGAATTTTCACATGACCATGATCAGTCTCTTGATGATATGATCAAATAAGGGATATATTGGGCCAAGAGATTACAGATTGAGCCATTACAGGCAGAACTGTGTTTGACCACAATGTGTCTTGTGGTTCCCCAGTTTCGGGCTGTAAGATCTGTTCAGGATCTGCCCCATTTAGCATGATGATAATGTTTCATAGCTCAGGGATGTTCTCAGTGTGGAGACCATTTGTTTTCACACCGCCTCAGCAGTGGTCATTCCTACCAAAGCTGTCACTTATGGGTGAGTCTGCAACTTGTTAGATTGGTGAGGATGAACGTTCCCCTTTTGTTGGTTTTCTCATCGCTTTGTGACCATCCAGTCTGGCACATCCTAGTTGGGTTTTTGAGAATTGGTCAACACAGTAGTAATGCCGCCAGAGCACAGAGGCAGAATATGTGCCATCCATATATTGCACTGCTGCAGTTTACCCAATGCTTGTTCAAGGATGTCTCAGAGGGTGCAGAATGCTCTCAAGAGGGAGAGGTCCCAGTAAGATGTCATTGTACACATTGGAACCAACAACATAGGAAGGGAAAAGGATGAGATTCTGAAGGGAGAATAAAGAAAGTTAGGCAGGAATTTAAAAAGGAGGTCCTCGAGAGTAGTAATATCTGGATTACTCCCAGTGCCACGAGCTAGTGAGGGCAGGAATAGGATGATAGAGCAGATGAATGCATGGCTGAGGAGCTGATGTATTGGAGAAGGATTCATATTTTTGGATCATTGGAATCTCTTCTGGGGTAGAAGTGACCAGTACAAGAAGGATGGATTGCACCTGAATTGGAAGGGGACTAATATACTGGCAGGGAAATTTGCTAGAGTTGCTTGGGAGGATTTAAACTAGTAAGATGGGGAGGGGGGGAACCCAAGGAGATCAATCTGAGACTGGTACAGTTGAGAAAAGAAGCAACTCAAACAGTCAGGGCATGCAGGGACAAAGCAGAGATCAAGGTAGGACTGATAAATTAAACTGCATTTATTTAAATGCAAGAGGCCTAAAAGGGAAGGCAGATGAACATGGTTAGGAACATGGGACTGGGATATCATAGCAATCACAGAAGCATGGCTCAGGGATGGACAGGACTGGCAGCTTAATGTTCCAGGATACTAATGCTACAGGAAGGACAGAAAGGAGGCAACAGAGGAAGAGGAATGGCATTTTTGATAAAGGATAGCATTAAAGCTATAACTGAGGGAAGATATTCCTGGAAATACATGCAGGGAAGCTATTTGGGTTGAACTGAGAAATAAGAAAGGGATGATCACCTTATTGGGATTGTATTATATGACCCCTAATAGTCAGTGGGCAGTTGAGAAACAAATTTGTAACGAGATCTCAGTTATCTGTAAGAATAATAGGATGGTTATGGTACGGGATTTTAACTTTCCAACCGTAGATGGGACTGCCACAGTGTTAAGGGTTTAGATGGAAAGGAATTTGTTAAGTGTGTACAAGAAAATTTTCTGATTCAGTATGTGGATGTACCTATTAGAGAAGGTGCAAAACTTTTTTTTTAGATTAGATTACTTACAGTGTGGAAACAGGCCCATCAGCCCAACAAGTCCACACTGACCTTCCGAAGAGCAACCCACCCAGACCCATTCCCCTACATTTACCCCTTCACCTAAAACTATGGGCAATTTAGCATCGCCAATTCAGGTAAAGGGATGGCTGGAAAATGGGAAGCCTTCAGAAATGAGATAATGAGTCCAGAGACAGTATATTCCTGTTAGGGTGAAAGGATGCAGGTATTTCTGCATGTGGTCTCGTAATTTCCTCCCTTACTTCCCACAATATTCTGGAATACATTAGATCAGGTCTAGGAGATTTATCTACCTTTATATTTTCTCAGACCTCCCAAACGTCCTCTTCAGTAATGTGAACTGTTTTTAAAACATCAAAATTTATTTCTCTTGACTCCATTTCTTCCTCCACAGTAAAAACCGACACAAAATATTCATTTAGTATTGATTTGAGGCTGAAACATAAAGTTTAGTACTTTCTCTTCACGAAGTCTAGGTTACAATGTTATGTTTCTTAACCAACTAATATGAATAATTATGAGTAATCAATTTTGTTTGGAAGAATAGAAAAGCAACTTTTATTATCTAAATGGGAGAAACTTCAGACTGCTTCAGTATAGAGATCTGGGTGGTTTTGTACATGATCACAGGTAGTATAGAGGTACAGGAGGTAATAATAAAGGAAAAGAGCATATAAAAGTAGGGAAGTGGTGCTGCAATTGTACAAGGAATTAGTGAAACTGCACCCTGGAATATTGTGTACAATTTAGTCCCCTTACTTGAAGATTGATGTACTTGCATTCTAGGCAGTTCTCAGAAAATTCACTAGATTATGAGGATAGTGTATGAAATTTGGCATCAAGAACTGTGAAATCAAAACTTTTAAAATAATCAAAGACTGTTCCTGTACTGTTCTACTGAATTAATAATAAATAGTATGGAGCAAATTCTTTAAAATTCATTCATGGGATGTGGATGTCACTGGTTCGGCTAGTGTTTGTTGTCCATTCCAAATTGTCCAGTTGAGAGTCAACCCTAGAGGTCTAACTGGGTATGTAAGATGCCAGCCGAAATTGACAAAGTGGACTTAGGGTGGATATTTCCTTTTCTAGAGTAATCTAGAATGATAAGTCATAGTTTTAAGATAAAAATTAGCAGATTTAAAATAAATGAAGAGTATTTACTTCTCTCAAAGTGCCTTGAATCTCTGTAATTCCTGCTCCAGAGTGAATCATTTACACTGAGATAATTTAAGGAGGAGAGATTTTTAATTAGTAATGGAATAAAGGATTATAAGAGAGTGGGCAGGAAGGTTGAGACCAAGATGGCTTCAGCCATGATTTTACCATGATCTGGAGATGCCAGTGTTAGACTGGGACGGATGAAGTCAAAAATCATACAATGCCAGTTTATAATCCAACAGATTTATTTAAAATCATAAACTGTTGGAGCATCGCTCCTTCAGGTAGCGTGGAGAGAGGTGCACAGATACTGAATAGTTCTGTATTATGATTATACAAAATGATGGAGCAGGCTCAAAGGACTAAGTTGCTTACCCCACTCCATATTTCTATAATTACCATCTGCTGTGGTGGGATTCAAATTGGAGTCCCCAGAACGGTACTTGGGTCTCTGGATTAATAGTTTAATGATATTACCACAAGGCAATCACCTCCTCTCTGAAGCCATTGCCTTTGTCTCCCTTTTATACCTTTTAATTCAATTACATTCAATTGCATCTGCCTTTCCAACCCTGTTTCATTAAGGCAGACTGTTTGTTCACCATTATTGAATCCTGTTCTTTCTTCTTTGTAAAGAACATTTACTTGCACCTCTTTTTTTTTAAAAAAAATTGCACACTTCCACCTTTAATCTAGCTCTTCTGTCAGAACTCTCATCTGTACCTTTGTCATTTTTCAGGATCTGTACTCTCCTTAAGGGTCAGCACATCCAATATGCACTGATGCTTGCATCTGTCATCAAGTCCTCATTAGCCTGTCACTGCAAACCCATACTTGGATTTTACTTGCATTAGAAATGTAAACTTCTCATCTTCAGGCTTTAATGCATTTGTTGGCTTAAATACATTCACAGCCTTGCTCAACACCATATCCGTAGGCTGTCCTAATTCTGAAGCATCATTAACTCTCCACCTTATAACTAATGCTGTATTCTCGCTCCCCATTCTAAATTATTGGTGCCCCGTAAGTCACCTAGATCACATGCTTTTATATTCTTTTATTCATTTGCAGGATATGGGCACCTCTGGCTAGGCGAATATTTATTACTAGCTCAAATTACATTTTAAGTGATGGCCAGTTACCTTCTTGACCTGCTGCTGTCCATGTAGTTGAAGTACACCCATGGGTTAGGGAGGAGGATCCTGGATTATCATCCAGGGACGTTGAAGGAATAGTGATTAGGAAGAGCTGGTTTCAAGTCAGAATGACATTGTTGAAGATGCTGGAGGAACTGTTGCCCCGCATCCTGCAGATAGTACACAGTATTGTTATTCAGCTTTTATGTGTAGTGAGTGAATGTTGAAGGTGCTGCTTTGGGGGCCAATCACATGGGCTGGTTTTTTTTCTCTAGATGGTGTCAAGCTTATTGGAACTGCATTCATCCAGTCAAGTGGTGTGTTCTGTCACACTCCTGACCTGTGCCTTGTAGATGCTGGAGAAGGTTTGAGGAATTGGGAGGTGAATTACCCACTGTAGAATTCCCAGCCCTTGACCTGTCCTTGTAGTCACAGTGTTTATGATCAGTCAAGTTCAGTTTCTAGTTATTGTTAACCCCCAGGATGTTAGTAGAGGAGATTCAATATAAGTAATTACTTTGAAAGTTAAGGGTTGAGGGTGGGGTTCTCTTTTGTTGGACATAGTCATTGCCTAACACTTGTGTGGCCCGAAAGTTGTTTACTAGTTATTGACCTAAGCCTGATACTCTCCAGGTCTTGTTGCATTTGGACCATGTACTATTACAATATTGAAGGAGTTGCGAGTGGTTCTGAATATTGTGCAATGATCAGCCTGATCTCTAACTTTATGACGGAGCGAAGGTCATTGATGAAATGGCTGAAGGTGGCTGTGATCTTTGCTTCATCAACTACCTTAAAAAATGTGTTGCTGGAAAAGCACAGCAGGTCAGGCAGCATCAAAGGGGAAGGTGAATCGACGTTTCGGGCATAAGCCCTTCTGAAGGGCTTATGCCCGAAATGTCGATTCTCCTTCTCCTTCTCCTTTGATGCTGCCTGACCTGCTGCGCTTTTTCAGCAATACATTTTTAAGCTCTGATCTCCAGCATCTGCAGTCCTCACTTTCTCCTTCATCAACTACCTTCACATCTTGAAGACACTTGTCCTTGATGCAATGTTTGTTTACTGTTTCATGCATTTCTTTTGACTTGCTGTTCAGTTTGTGTTTTTTTTTAATGCTCCTGTGCATTAATGGGAGACGTTTTCTTCATTATTACTGCTACATCTACTGTGTCTTTAGAATATTATTCCTTGAAAATGTAAACCTCTTGCAAATTTTGAAGTCATTTTCTACCTCTACTAAAATTTGTTGTGGTAGTAATCCTTGTAATGTCCATTATCCTTTATTCTTGAAAGAAAATTAGGCTATAATCATGTGGTAAAAAATGAAGTAAAAATTAACTACATAATTGCCAAGTTACTGATGTTCATATGTTACAGGAACATGAGTGTGGTGCAATCCATGAACTCTCTCTGTCAGAGTGGAGCCTTTGGCAAAATCGTCCATTTGCTACCTATTTGATTGATCACTCTGATCGCTGCCTGCACTTCATAAGCATTATGGACATGATTGATTTGATGAGACAAGAGGAGGTCAGTGAGATAAGACTGGCATAACTTTTCAATATTGAAAAGCATTACTTCCAGTTAAGTTCTAAATTGTATACTTTGTTCCAATATGTTGTCTTAACTACCATGTTCTTTCCTTTTTGGGTTCCTTCTCACCACACCTCATGACTGGCCTGCTGCCATGTCCTTAGCAATGACTAGTACAGCTAGTGTGATTAATAAAATATATGCCTTATAGATCAGTCAAGAAATAAATATTAGCTTGACAAGATTTCAAATATAAAACCCCATTATACCATTATCTTAAAGCAGATTTGATGTGAGTTTGATACTTAAATTCATACACCAATTCAAGGTTTTGAATATGTAAATTAATGTTAGCTATGGGTTGGGGTGATGTATTAGCATGTGTTGTGGATTAATTGATAAACAGGAAACAGTATGAATAAAAAGAGGCATTTTCAAGTTGACAGGCTGTAGCTTGCTGCTGAAAGTATGAGAACTGGGATCTTGGCTATTTCCTTTTATAAATTAGTGACTCTGACAAAGAGACAGAATACTGTATCTAAATTTGCTGATGATACAAGTCATGTGAAATCGTGAGGAAGGCACAGGTTGATCGGATAAATAGACAAGTAAAATGATAACAGAGCATAACATGGGGAAGTATAATATTTTTTGCTTTGTAAGAACAGAAGAGTAGAATATTGTTCTTAAAGGCATGAAACTTGTTAAATGTTGATTTTCAGAGTCTTGTGTGTGATCAGACAAGGGACATAGCAAGTTGGTATAGAGGTACAACATACAATTAGGATGGCAAATAGCATGTTGGTATTTATTGCAAGGCATTGGGATATAGGAATAAAAACATCCTCCTAAAATAGTATAGGGCTTTGGTGAGACCGCATCTGCAATATTGTCTACAGTTTTGACCTTTTGTATTCAAGGAAGCATATGCATTGGAGTTAAAACAGCGAAGGTGTGCTAGGTTGATCCTGTGATGTGTGGATTTTTGAGATGTTGAGTAAATTGGATCTATACTCTGGTGTTTAGCAGAATAAGAGAGAATCTCATTGAAACACACAAGTTGTGAAGGGCTTGACAGGGTAGACAGAGGTTGAGAGCTCTAAAACAGGACAATGGAGCCATAATTTAGTACTAAGATGAGGATAAATTATGTAAATTACTTTAAATCTTTGTAGTACTCCATTGGAAGGGTTGTGGATGCTCCTCATTGAAGATTATGATGAAAGATGTGATATAATATCTTTTAAAAGAATTTAGATTTCAAGCTAGTGGTGTATGGGATTTTTAATA
The DNA here is from genome assembly GCF_037043375.1 of Chiloscyllium plagiosum. NCBI lineage: Eukaryota > Metazoa > Chordata > Chondrichthyes > Orectolobiformes > Hemiscylliidae > Chiloscyllium > Chiloscyllium plagiosum. Next base: position 40,158,675 of record NW_028270146.1, read on the forward strand.
TTGTTTTATGAAGGGGTTTAAAAATGAAGGTGGTCTCTTGTTGGAGCCATGGTTTTAAACGAGTATTTGTTAGGCAGTTGTGACTGTTAATGATCGTTTGTTTTTACTGTGAGGGTTTATGGCAGAAGAGAGAAAGCATTTAAGCCCATTAACTGTAGTAGAATCCAGGATAAACAAGTTTTTAAAAAATTTAGTTCAAAAGCTTTTAGTTCATTTTACAGGACACGTCACTGAAGTCAGGTGTTAGAATCATTTGCTTAGAAAAGGAGATTGTTTAAAGCAATTAAGGAAAATATTTCCTTAGTGTAAGGCTTATAGCTTATGAAAGCTTCCAGACCATGGAGTGTTTGGTTGGAACTCTGAAGATTATTCAAAGCTGAGAAAATTTAAGCTCCCAGTTGTAAGTGCATTCAATGGAAGGAATTAAGCAGTTATGTCAAACTTACAGTTTGGGCAAGGAAGGAAAATTTCTTAGATTCTATTGATTTGTTATGTTATGATGTGTCTTGATACTTTTCAAACTGTGCTACATTGCCCGTTTGCTCCATTTCTGTTTCATTTATTTTCTTGTTAAAACCAAATCTACAACGTGCTTATGTTTTAGTGAAAGATCATCACAATAAATTGAGAACAAAATATGACCTATCAAGCTAGATTTCTTTCTGGTATCTGACTTGTCTAGCTAGGATCATAACAATATATTTACAGTTGAAACAGGCAGATTTTGGGTGTTTTTCGGAATTGAGGGAAGAGGAGAGCAACTGGAAAAGTGGAGTTTCAGCGTGAGATCAACTGTGATTGGGTTGAATGGCAGAGCAGGATAAACAGGCCATTTGTTCTACTTGTCTTTTCTGTGATTTGTAATACCTAGTAAGGCATTCAGTGTTCTATTCAGTTAAGCCTATAGATATCAATTTAGGATTTAAGCTAGGGAAGGAAAGACAGTAGGTTAGGTGGTGGACCTGAGATTGAATCTAACCCGGATTATCTTGATTGCATCTCGTCTGACATTTGGCTGTCAGGATAATGAGCAAGACTCATTCAGATTGTTTGTTCATGTTGTAGTTATCAGCACTTTTTGAGTGAACTAAGATGCATTTTTTTCATAGTGCCTTCTGCTTTATCACTGAGGGCCCATTTTACCATCTTACGCTGTAGATCCATTTCTAAATGGGTAGGAGATGCTGTTATTCTGAGTTTGAGCCTTAAGCATGTGGTAACAGTTAATCTGGATGCACACTAGTTGAAGCAGATTCAGGGAGTTGAAAAAGAAAATCTTCTTTTCTCTAATATCTTTTGATTTCATGTTGCATCAAAAGGGAAATTTTCAAATAGCTCTGAACTTAAATTGAATTGCTCTTCTGTTTACTTTATTGAATGCAGAAATATCATGTGAGGAAAAAACAGTTGAGTTGGCAAGCTATACAAATTGGTTTTATTTGTACAATCAGAATCCAGCATGTGAATTTAAGCAGTCTTTTATTTGAAAAACAGTAGCTTGAAATGATTATTATTTAATTGTCAAATAGATGCCACTATTTTAAAGAAGAGATGGAAAATACGCTTTTATACTTATATTTAGTAAATTAACATGTGACATGATAGGTTTCAGGATTTTTATTTTAGTTTTGTGACACCTGTATTATGAAAATGAAAAAAAAACCTGCTGACAGGAGTTGGATGTTTTTCTAGTGTGCACTTGAGCAGCTAATTTTTATGGATTTAATGCAGTGTTAAAAATACCACAAAGGTTTTGGTGTACCTCTTGGTTACCATAGAGACTGGAATGACATAGTGATGCAAAATGATACTTTGATTCCTTTTCAGCTTTTTGACTATCTATGTCAAGGTTGGTGTATTTTTGCATTTCTGTTAATAAGGGAACAAGTTAGTGTGACATTGCACTTGAAACTTGCGCACGGCAGTGAAAGAGTTTGCAAATGAATATAATTTGAGTCAAGTAACTGAACATGTTTATTTCCACAGTACCCCAGTAACTGAGGTGGCCAATGTGGGGTCTTGGTTAGCTTGCATTCCATGCTGGAATGTTATCTTAGTAAAGGAGTTGAAGCTCGAAATGACTGACCCAAACTGATCAAGGCTTTGATGACTAATTAAAGTGGCTCCTGGTGCTCATTAATGAACCTTCCTATTTTGTTGCCGATTGTTGCAAGTAATTGGAGGCAGACCTTTATCTCCAACCGTAGACACAACCTGTCAACAGTTCTGTTTTAGGTTGAGGCATTTGGTATGCCAGACTTGTCGATTGCCACCTTAAGTTTGACCTTGTCTCCATCTGGCCTCACTTAGGGGATGTGACCTTGATGGTGGTACTGTCCTACCTCTAAGCCAGAGGCCCGGTTTCAAGTCCCATTGCTCCAGAGGTTGTACTAACGTCTCTGAACAGGTTGATTAGAAAACATGAACGTGACTTTGCTTCTGTTCTTAACCCTTGGGGTAGCATTGCGTTGAATGCAGTTGACTGAGCAAAGTTTTGTTCTATTCTGGCCTCTAAGTTGTGTGTGTTGCTGGTCCCCAAGCTTGTGTTAGCATTATAGCAAATCAAGTTTTGTCTGCTTCCTGCTCCTTGTTGCTATCTTGGGGTTGGGATTTAATGAGGTGACTTGTCGATTACTCCCAAGGCTAAAGTAAATCTTGCCTCTGAGTGCCTCATGATAAAATGATAAGTACTAGGTTATCATCATCAAAGGAGGATATGAATAATGAGACCTATTGAACTTGACAGTGAGGATAATTTGGAGAAGAGGGTGCAGGGATAGTTGTGAATGTGTAAGGAATCTGGAATTGACACACACAAAGGAAAAATGTTTTATGGTTGAGCTGCCAGAGGAAGTGGTGGAGGCTGGTACAATTGCAACATTTAAGAGGCATTTGCATGGGTATATGAATAGGAAGGGTTTGGAGGGATATGAGCTGGGTGCTGGCAGGTGGGACTAGATTGTGTTGGGATATCTGGTCGGCATGGACAGGTTGGACCGAAGGATCTGTTTCCATGCTGTACATCTCTATGACTCTGTGTTCACTCCGGTATTACTTCCTGCCCAAACACAAATGGCCTTCCCTTGTTCAGTTGTTTCCCCATTCTATTGCTTGGCTGTTTACCTGGAAAGGAAATGTTTGGTGTGAAATGAGGTTGGGTATATGGAGAATGTAGTAGTATTGCAGTCGCAATTCAAATGTTATTGAAGTTTGTTTGTGAGATGGGACCATCCATGTGAAATTATTAATTTTTTTGTGACCTGTTGCTGTTTCCTAAGATCAGATGTCCTGGCAATATCTTAGCAACAATATCTTTCCATATGCTCTGCAACATTTTCTTTTGTGGCCCAGTACTTACCCCTCCAATGGGTAAAACGTAACCCCACTCTTATTCTCCTTCAGTTCCATAGTCAAGAATTGATTCTTGACTTATTCTGATAAAAGCCATTGTTGATCTGTCCTTGCACTCCACATACCTTCAGGAGAAGGGTCTGCCTCAAGATTGTGTTTACAATGCTGTGAAAATTATTACTTTGTGCTTGAGTGCTAAATATGTATGTATCAAGGTCAGTATGTCCAGGCATCTGTACCTCATGATAGTCAATAATTAGGCTTAAGATCACAGGTTGCAACTGTACTTGGAAACCAATAGATCTTAGTAATATTATACTATACTTATTACCTTATTCGCATTCAGCACCAGTTTTGACCCTGTCCCCTAAATCCACCTAACACAAATCTACAGAGAAAGTAAACCTTGAAACATCAGTTTTGTGATTCCTGTTAAAAAATAAAATACAACTGAAATTTGATTTGTGCATTTTTTTTATGGCATTTTGTGTTTTTAGTGGCTGCAAGCTTTTGTGAGTTCATAGCTTAAAAATGTGTTGCTGGAAAAGCGCAGCAGGTCAGGCAGCATCAAAGGAGAAGGAGAATTGACGTTTTGGGCATAAGCCCTTCTTCAGGAATCATTCCAGCAATGCATTGCTTTTCCAGCAATGCATTTTTAAGCTCTGATCCCCAGCATCTGCAGTCCTCACTTTCTCCTTTGTGAGGTGATAGTCTGTTCAAATGTATGCGATTAGACTGTTATTTCCACTTGGGCGACTTCAAAGTTATTTACCACAGTATTTTTTTCAGACAGATGAAGAATAGCTTATACGGAATCGACTTCTTTTTTTAAACTAATAATGATGGAAACAAGTGTCTTTTTGATGACTTGACCCTTTCCCATCATTTAATCTAATAGTGGATAGTATTTTGGCTTCATTTGTCAGTTTTGGTCTATTGTCATCAATGAACGTTTTGGGAAAAAAGGCTACAATCTTGACTGTAAAATTTCAGTTGGACCCATACCCACAGCCTATTAAGTAAGATAGTTCTAGATTTCTAATTTTGAATCTGTTGCCTTGTTCTGAATTCTACACCAGAATAAATATTTTTACTGTGTACAGAGGAACCTTGATTATCTGAATGACATGGGCGGGGAGTATTTTGTTGGATGATCAAATGCTCGGATAATCGATTGCTGGATAACACATTTTAGCTGAGCATTGGGACCTTGTGCCCTTGCTGGAGAATCCAAAATTTGGATAATCGAATGCCGGATAACTGGGATTCCTCTGTATACCCGACCAATTCCATTTGTCATTTTCAAATAGCTCAGTTTGATTATCCTGGGAAGTGACTTTGGTTCAAAGAAAACTATTTCCTCAGCCATGACTCATTTTGATCCATTTGAGGTTGTGAGAGTTCCAATATAATTTCAAGCCTTCCTTTATTTTCTAAGTCAAGGAAATTCAAACCTGGTTTCTTCAATTTTTCATCCTAGTTTAATCCTTCAAATCAAGCTATCGTTCTCTCAAATCTGTGGTGGGTAGCAGTGTGCAAAACTGAATGCAGTACACTAAATAGGACTTAACCAAGGCTTTGTATGGCTTAAGTGTAGCTTCAACTCTTTTGTATTCCAGTCGTCTTGACTTCAGTAAGGAGTTCAACAAGGTTCTCCATGGGAGACTGGTTAACAAGGTTAAATCTCATGGAATACAAGGAGAACTAGCCATTTAGATACAGAAAACAGAGGGTGGTGGTGGAGGATGTTTTTCAGACTGGAGGCCTGTGACCAGTGGAGGGCCACAAGGATTGGTGCTGGGTCCTCTACTTTTCATCATTTATATAAATGATTTGGATATGAACGTAGGAGGTACAGTTAGTAAGTTTGCAGATGACACCAGAATTGGAGGTGTAGTGGACAGCGAAGAAGGTTACCTCAGATTACAAAGGGGTCTTGATCAGATGGGCCAGTGGGCTGAGGAGTGGCAGATGTAGTTTAATTTAGATAAATGCGAGGTGCTACATTTTGGGAAAGCAAATCTTAGCAGGATTTATACACTTAATGGTAAGGTCCAAGGGAGTATTGCTGAACAAAGGAACCTTGGAGTGCAGGTTCATAGCTCCCTAAAAGTAGAGTTGCAGGTGAGTAGGGTAGTGAAGAAGGCGTTGTTATGCTTTCCTTTATTGGTCAGAGCATTGAGTATAGGAGATGGGAGGTCATGTTGGTGCTGTACAGGACACTGGATAGGCCACTTTTGGAATATTATGTGCTATTCTGGTCTCCTTCCTATCGGAAGGATGTTGGAAAACTTGACAGGGTTCAGAAAAGATTTACAAGAATGTTGCCAGGGTTGGAAGATTTGAGCTATAGGGGGAGGTTGAATAGGCTGGGGCTGTTTTCCCTGGAGCATGGAAGGCTGAGGAGTGACCTCATAGAGGTTTATAAAACCATGAGGGGCATGGATAGGATAAATAGAGTCATAGAGATGTACTGCATGGAAACAGACCCTTCAGTCCAACTCGTCCATGCTGACCAGATATGCCAACCCAATCTAGTCCTACCTGCCAGCACCCGGCCCATATCCCTCCAAATCCTTCCTATTCATATACCCATCCTTTTAAATGTTGCAATCGTAGTAGCCTCCACCACTTTCTCTGGCTGCTCATTCCATACACGTACCACCTTCTGCATGAAAAGGTTGCCCCTCAGGTCTCTCGTATACCTTTCCCCTCTCACCCCCTACAGGGAAAAGATTTTGTGTATTTATCCTATTCATGCAATATTCCAACAGTGCCCTAACCAATGTCCTGTACAGTCACAACATGACCTCCCAACTCCTGTACTCAATACTCTGACCAATAAAGGAAAGCATACCAAACGCTGACTTCACTATCCTATCTACTTGCGACTCCACTTTCAAAGAGCTATGAACCTGCACTCCAAGGTCTCTTTGTTCATCAACACTCATATGACCTTACCCGTTAAGTGTATAAGTCCTGCTAAGATTTGCTTTCCCAAAATGCAGCACCTCACAGTTATTTAAATTAAACTCCAGCTGCCACTTCTCAGCCCATTGGCCCATCTGATCAAGACCCTGTTGTAATCTGACGTAACCTTCTTCGCTGTCCACTACACCTCCAATTCTGGCGTCATCTGCAAACTTACTAACTATACCTCTAATGCTCAATTCCAAATCATTTATATAAATGAGGAAAAGTAGAGGACCCAGCACTGATCCTTTTGGCACTCCACTGGTCACAGGCCTCCAGTCTGAAAAACAACCCTCCTCCATCATCCTCTGTCTTCTTCCTTTGAGCCAGTTCTGTATCCAAATGGCTAGTTCTCCATGTATTCCATGAAATCTAACCTTGCTAATCAGTCTCCCATGGGGAATCTTGTTGAATGCCTTACTGAAGTCTATATAGATCACGTCTAATGCTCAGCCCTCATCAATCCTCTTTGTTACTACTTCAAAAAACTCAATCAAGTTTGTGAGACCTGATTTCCCATGCACAAAGCCATGTTGACTATCCCAAATCAGTCCTTGCCTTTCCAAATACATGTACAACAACTGGCCCACCACTGACGTCAGGCTCACCGGTCTATAGTTCCCTGACTTGTCCTTATCACCCTTCCATGTTAGCCAATGTCCGGTCTTCTGACACCTCACCTGTGGTATCGATGATACAAATATCTCAGCAAGAGCCCCAGCAATCACTTCCCTTGCTTCCACAGAGTTCTAGGTACACCTGATCAGGTCCTGGGGATTTATTCACTTTTATATGTTTCAAGACATCCTGCACTTCCTTCTCTGTAATATGGACATTTTTCAAGATGTCACCATCTATTTCCCTACATTCTATATCTTCCATGTCCTTTTCCACAGAAAATACTGATGCAAAATACTCATTTAGTATCTCCCCTATTTTCTGCGGCTGCACACAAAGGCCACCTTGCTGATTTTTGAGAGGCCCTATTATCTCCCTAGTTACCTTTTTGTCCTTAATGTATTTGTAAAAAAAACCTTTTAATTCTCCTTTACTCTATTTGCCAAAGCTATCTCACAGACAAAGTCTCTTCCCTGGGGTGAGGCAGTCCTGTACTAGAGGGCATAGGTTTAGGGTGAGAGGAGAAAGATATAAAAGGGACCTAAGGAGCATCTTTTTCATGCAGAGGGTGGTGCATATATGGAATAAGCTGCCAAAGAAAGTGATGGAGGCTAATACAATTGCAACATTTAAAAGACATCTAGAGGGGTATTTGAATAGGAAGGGTTTAGAGGGACATGGGCCAAGTGTTGGCAAATGGGACTAGATTAGGTTGGGATATCTGGTCAGCATGGACGACTTGGACCGAAGGGTCTGTTTCTGTGTTGTACATCTCTAAGACTCTATATGGGTCAAAATTATATTAGTCTTTCTGGTTATATTTTTGTTTATGCCCTCTAGCTTTTAGCAGTTTATATGACTGGACACTGGAGTTTTCTTAATCTGTCACAGTTCTTCGTGTCTTATATTTAAAACATATTCAGCGTTGTCTATATTCTACAAACAAAATGGATGACCACGGACATATGCTTTCCTTTTTCATCATCCATTGTAATGTCAGGAGCAACCAACTTTCAAGAGGCCACATTCCCCTTAATATTATTTAGTTGAACTTTTGTAATACTTTGACAAGATTCTACATTGTTGACTAATTAGTAAAGTTAAATCACATGGGATTCAGGATGAGCTTGCCAATTGGATACAAAATTGGCTTAACAGCAGGAGACAGAGTGTGATGGTGAAGGGTTGTTCTTTGGACTGGAGGCCTGCGACCAGCTGTTTTCCAACGGGATCAGTGCTGGGTCCTTTTTTGTCATTAATATAAATGATTTAAATGAGAATATAGAAGGCATATCTAGTAAGTTTGTGGATGATGCCAAAATTGATAGTATAGTGGACAGAGAAGAAGGTCATATAAGATTACATAGAGATCTTGATCAATTGGGTCAATGGGCTGGAGGAGTTAAATTTGGGTAAATGCGAGGTATAGCATTTTGATAGAACAAACAAGGCAGGACATATACAATTAATGGAAGACCCTTGGGTAGTGTAGTAGAACAAAGAGACCCAGGGTTCAGGTATATAAGTTTTTGAAATTTGCATCACAGGTAGACAGGGTGGTTACGATTTTTCTGCTCCTCGGATGCTGTCTGACCTGCTGTGCTTTTCCAGCACCACTCTAATCTAGACTCTGATCTCCAGCTTCTGCAGTCCTCACTTTCACCTAGTTAAGAAGCCATTTAGCACGTTTGCCTTCGTTACTCAGACCTTTGAGTACAGGAGTTGGGACGTTATTTTGAGGTTGTACAGGATGTTGGTGAGGCCTTTTCTGGAGTACTATGTCCAGCCTGGTTGCCCTGCTATAGGAAGGACGTTATTAAGGATATTATTAAGCTGAAGTGGGTTCAGAAAAAGAATTACCAGGATGTTGCTGGGAATGATGGGTTTGAGTTATAAGGAGAGTTTGAATAGGCTGGAGCTTAGGAGGTCAAGAGGTGACCTTATACAGGTAGATGAAATCATGAGGGGTATGCATGTCTTTAGGGTGGGGGATTTCAAGACTGAGGGCATATTTTTAAGATGAGTGGAGGAAAATTTAAAGATACGTGAGGGGCAATTTTTTTTATCATAGCATGGTTCATGTATGGAATGAACTTGTAGAGGAGCTGATGGATGCAGGTATAATTACAATGTTTCAAAGACATTTAGCTAAGTACATGAATAAGAAATATTTGGAGGGTATAGACCAAGCGCAGGCAGGTGAGACTGTTAGTTTGGGATTATGCTGGTATGGACTGATTGGACTGAAGGTTTTGTAACTGTGTTGAATGACTGTATAACTAGGCTCTCGATTTATTGTTTTTTTTATTGATGGTTTAATATCCTTTATCAAGTTTTTTTTAAATTCCCTTTTGCACCTTATTCATTTCTTTGTATCCTTTAATTTTTTTTGTATAGTTTTTTTTTTACAGTAAGTTGGATTTGCACTATTCCTTCTGTCATGAATGCTGCTTTTCATGAGCATTTTTTTGTGCTGCTGAACCCAGCATTCTGTGAGAAGATAACATTGAGGGCTCACTCAGCTCCAAAGTAGTTAAATTTAGACTACAATATTCCAAAATTAATTGCATGAAATGCCTCAAAATGGGTGGGGCTAATTGCAAGATTTTCAATTAGTTACTCAGAACAGTTTAAGGGCACTGAAGAGGAATCTCAGGTGACAGGCAGGAAAACTGGAAGTTGGGGATATGTGAGGACAGAAGGATGTTAGTACTTTGGAAGCAATTCAAATAGCGTTTATAGACTAATACTTGGAATGAGCTGATTATTTTAGTCAGGCTGGGCCCGAATCCTCAAGTTTAGAAGAGACAGTGGAGACTTAATTGGCGCACACAAGATCCTGAGGGGACCTGGCTAGTTGAATGTTGAAAGGTTACTTTCTCTTGTTAAAGTCTAGAAGTAAGGGTCACAGTTTAAAAATAAGAGGATACCCATTTAAAACTGACTTGAAGTTGTTTTTCTGAAAGTTGATAGTCTTTGGAATTCCCTTCTTTAAAAGTCAATGGCTACAGAATATTTATATTTTAGAAGATTGAGTTATATAGATTCTTGATTATCAAGGGGATGAAAGATTATTGGGGATAAGCAACAATGTAGAGCTGAGGTTAAAATCACTTCAGCTATAATCTTATTGAATAACGGAGCATGCTCAAAGGGCTGGGTAGCCTACTCTTGTTACTTGCTCGTATGTTTGTAGACCCCATGTTAGGCAATGCTGCTTTTAGCTGTCCTGCTAGGAGGGCACCTAAACTGCACAGGTTGTGTGTTAGGGATTCAATAAGATATTCCAAGAGCGGTTGGATAGCTTTGTGAAATTGGGACATAAGCAAGTCCTAGAAGCTGTTGAGGCTCAGTAAAGCCTACAGGTAATAATTTAGTAAGGTTGAGAGTGGAGAGTTGAAAAACCCATAAGGAGTATTTGCTTGATGCAGCTGAACCAGATTTGAGCTCAGGAAAAAATCCTAGTGACAGCCAATCTCTGTGGCACAACTGGTCAGTGCACATGGTTGTTAACTGAAAGACTGGTGGTTCAAGACCATGCAGAGATGGAGCTATCACTGTTCCATTTCTTTGGTGGCCCTCTTGTGGTGCAGTGGTAGTATCCCTTCCCCTGAACACAGGAGGCCAAGGTTCAAGTCCCACCTGCTTGATTAGACAAATAGGTTAACTTAAAAAAAAGTGATAGGACTGGCTTGCTGAGATATCTCTGAATAGCTGGAGTTGAGTCTACATGCGAATACTAAAACACAGTTTCTGGAGTTTTTCCTTGGAAAGGAGGATGATCGACCATTCATGACAGAATAGTGGGCGGCACGGTGGCACAGTGGTTAGCACTGCTGCCTCACAGCGCCAGAGACCCGGGTTCAATATCCGCCTCAGGCGACTGACTGTGTGGAGTTTAAGTTCTCCCCGTGTCTGCGTGGGTTTCCTCCGGGTGCTCCGGATTCCTCCCACAGTCCAAAGATGTGCAGGTCAGGTGAATTGGCCATGCTAAATTGCCTGTAGTGTTAGGTAAGGGGTAAATGTAGGGGTATGGGTGGGTTGTGCTTCGGCGGGGCGGTGTGGACTTGTTGGGCCGAAGGGCCTGTTTCCACACTGTAAGTAATCTAATCTAATAGTTCATGAGACAGAGTTTTAAGGCCAGATTGGAAAGATGAGAAATTCTAATCCCTTGTCAAGTTTATGAAAGTTTGATGACCCATTATGTGAATTATTTTGAGAGAATTTCTGAGGAATCTGAGAGATTAGTCTTGCTCTCATTTGCTCTTTTGTGTGCTGTGGCATGCTTAATTGCAGTTCATTACCCAAACTTACCACATGTTAATTATGGGTGTTAAAACAGAAGTTCAATAAATTTATAGAGTAAAATTTATTGATACTTGTTTAAAAACTTCAGCTTTATTTTCTTCTTTCCATGGATTTCACACTTGGCCATTTTAGAAGAAAAATAATAATCCCTAGCCAAATCATAACATAAATGTGGGATATTGGTCCAGAATCAGACTCATAAAGGTTCCAGTTATGAAAACATTTTTCTTTATAGCTTAGCTTAAGCTGTGACTTATTTGCTGATCTTGCATAACAGTACAAGCCAGGTTTATGTTTAATCTTTTCATTGGTCGTCTTATCTATAATTTAAGGACATGAGGCAGATTATTGACTGCGAGGGAAGCCCATTTTTTGTAGGGTATTTCAAAGATTTTTTAACATAATTAATTGCAACCAGGTGTTTGCAATTATTGCTTAACTTGTTCAAAGTATAGTAGCCTGCTTTAGTATAAGTCTTGGCCCCAACAAGATGTGTAATTATTATTGTTTATAATACTTAAAGCAATACATGAGAAAAGAGACATTCTTGGAAAGCATAAATAAATTGAACTAATCATAAAATGCTTATCACACAGTTTATGTTTAACACAGAATATTTTATTAATTTTAACAACCGGAATAAAGAAAAATGTAATGGAATAAAACTAGCACATTTTTAGACTGTTAGTTACAGATCACATGAGCATTGCAAACATCAAAGATTTGGGAAGCGCTGTAAATTTGTTAAATGTTTGAAAAATATTGATACAATTTAATTTATATTTTAAATATGTTTAGTTAAGGAATGTCTGCTGAAATTGCACTTTTGCAATGCTGGCTGTTAGAAGTTGAATTGAGAACTCTAAATCATGCACAAAAGCTAACATTTTCTTCTGATGTACTTCAATGTCAGTGCACATTTATGAATCTCTGAGTTTAACAGATCTGATATGTGTACAACTTTTAGGAGGGTTTGCTAATTTATATAGTTCTCTGATCAGAGGGTCTTGATTGTGGAGATTTATGATTTTGCAATGGTTTTTTGAACAGATTTCACCTGACACTTGAGTATAAATAATGAAAAGATCTTGTGATAACTTGGTACATCGTACGATTAATTAACCATAAGAAATCAGCTAACAATACTGTGCCATAATAATAAAGAATCAGGTACAGAATACAGATGCAGGGAGAAGTTGAAAAGCAATATAAGAGAGCAACAGCAGGTAAGATAAAAAGGAGTGCAAAATTCAATACTCTGAATAATAAGAGTATGATAGAATCGCTTTAGTACAGAAGGAGGTAATTTGGTCCATCAAGTCTACATTGACCCTTGGAAGAGCATTCCATCAAAAGCCATTCCTGTAATGCTGCAGAGGGTTTTTACTTTGGCTAACCCACCTAATCCCAATTTCTTTGAACTGTGGGAGCAAACCAGAGTGCCTGGAGGGAGAATGTGCAAACTCGACACAATTGCCCAAGGCTGAAATCGAAACCAGGTCCCCTGGTGCTGTGAGGCATCAGAACCAACCGCTCTGCCACCATGTCACCCAATAACAGATGAAGGATTGATGGGTCAATTTACAAAAAGAGGAAGTAATTTTGTGGAAACATGGATGATTGAAATAGTATTTGAGTGTTTCAGATCTTGAGGCAATATAGGTTTATAAAGGATAGCTAGCTTTAATTTGCTAAAGGCATGTTATGTCTGACTAACCTGATTGGAGTACTTTGAAGTAACCAAGGAAGTAGATAAGTCATGCAGTAGATGTTACATATGAGCTTTGTAATACATTTGGTAAAACAGCATTTAAAACAAACCATTTCAAAAATAGAAAAATTGTGCGAAATAAATGGTGGTAATTTGTGTACACAATTGACTAAGAGGTAAGTGATGGAGACTCATTTTGCACTGATGAACAATATGCAGTGGGGTTCTCCAAGAGTCCACATTAGGACCATTTTCCTTTTTATCTATATTACTTACATGAGTATGCCTATAATAGGTACAATTTCCAGGCATGTTCACAATACAAAAGCTTTCAAATTTGTGAATAATTAAACAGGATAATAGCAGGCCTCAGGAGGTCATAGACTAATGAAATGGGTATTGCATGGCTAATATACTATAATGTGGACTAGTTGAATGATGCATTTCAGAAGGAACATGGAAAGGGAATATCTAATTTGTACTATTTTGAGTGGGGATGCAACAACAAATGGACCTAAAGATGCACATTGTTATCCAGTTGGTTGCACTACTGGACAAGTCAGCTCCCCGATTTGAAATATGTTTTCTTTAAATTAAAATGCACTTGTTTATGACAGAAAAGAAAAATAACAAACATCAAAAAGAAAAGTTCAGCACTTTTCCCAATAATATCCTTTACTGTCACTCAAAGCTAATAAGGTATCATTCTTCTCTTAACTGTAAGATTTCTTATTGAACTGACTCTTTTCAGATGTGGTGGACTGAATGTGTTTCCACTTCTGAGGCTTGGAAGCTTGTACAAACCAAACAAAATTGGCCATTTGCCAAGATCACTTATCTTCTGAATTTAAACTAATGGAGACTGTCACCACCTTTTTTCATGTCACATGTAAACTCTGGGATTCATGTGTATATATATCATGTTGATGAGACTTTGGATTTAATAATTTGAAAGTATTTCTGTAACCACAGTCATTTTTAAACAATAGTTTTTGAAGCCTTCTTGTAGAATGAATTGGTTTTGTGCTTTTGTTTGGACTTTTTTTTGGTTTATTATTCCTTTTTGTAATAAACTTCAATTTTATTGTTAAAGCAAAAATGCAGTATTGCATTCTTATCTTTAAGTGAAAGGTTATGTTCTTAACACCAAAATACCAAAATATGTGATTGATCAAGTCAGGTTCCTTGTCTGGTAATAACATCTGCTAAGATCATATGTCATAAAAGTTCAATCTTGTAAATACTACATCTGTTAAATTTCTTGGTAGCTGATAGAGTCATTTAATTTCCCAAAGAAGCATTTGACTTGTGTTTGAATTAATTGTTTGAACAAAAAATGATTTTCTGACTTAAGACAAAAAGAAATCAACTTCACAGAGCTAAAACCAAAATATATTTTCCTGTACTTTTAAAAATCTAAATGCCTAAATGATATAATGTAAACCTTTATCACAATATTTACAAATCCTTGAAGATGTTGTTTTAAGTTGGTGATGCAGATTAGGTATGTGGTTATTAGTCTTTGAAGACAGAAACAAGCAAGTCATGCTAAACATTTGCAAACATTAGTTTGATTTCAGCTGGAGTTGTTTACACAATTCTAGGTATCACACATGTTAAGGTCCTGGAGAGGCAGTTTTTCAAGATCATACCAGGGTGAAAGATGCCATTTTGTGAAAAACAGAGTCATTACAATTATCTTCCGAGCAGAGAGACCCCATTGAGGTATTCCAAATTGAGAAGTTGTGATCAAGTAGGTAGGGGAAAATAACATTTTTCTTCAGGCTAATGGTCATTAATCAAAACTCAAAGATTTTCAAAATATAACAAAAAAAAACTAAGGGAGAAATTCAATTTTTGGTTTTTCCACACATTATTGTGTTCTGGAATGGACTGCCTGAATTGAAGAAGTCTGATTCTGTAAGAATTTTCAAAATACAATTGGACATGGCCTTGTATAAAACGTATTTGCAGAGTTGTTGGGGAAAGGAAGGGTTGGACCAAACTGAGCAGTTTGAAGAGATGGGCCAGGTTGATGGGCCATACTATTTCCTTCTGTGTTATAAGAATCTATGATTCTAAGCAGCTAGAATTAGAATTGATCTTCACTGAAAGCTACTGACACTGAAATTAAATTAATTATTGTAGTTGGTTTTCTAGTAGTTGCGCTACAGTTAGGATTGGTTACGTTAATCTCATTCAAAAATCAAAGCTATCTGTGACAAGATTTGTTATTTTCCTATAAGCAGCAGTTATTTGTTATATTTTCCTCGATCTTCTTATCTTCTGACAAAAATAAATACCTTTTTCTGATATTCCAAGTCACGTGTGTTTCCCAGAAATGTTATTGCTGAACTAAAGGAAAATGAATACACAAAAGAGATTGAAAACTGCAAGAATTAAATCTAACAACTTCATTGAGTAGAGGGTATAAAAGTAAACTATTTAGCAAAATTGGTCTAGACTTTATAGATGAGCCACCTTTTAACTTCATTTAGCCCTACTTGCATATCCTTCTTTCCTTTATTTCCTAATGCTTCTCCAGTTTTCTGATGCATGTTTCTTCTCTCATCTGCTCTTTATATATTCTGCATTCTTTGAGTAAAGGTATTTGTTCTGAATTCCCTATTAGATTTACTAGTGTTGACTGTGTGTGCATGTATGTTAATATGCATATATACTTTGGCTTTGTATTCTGCATAGGTGGAAATATTTTCTCTATTTCCAATCTGTTAAATTCTTTCAAAATCTTGAAAATCTCTGTCAGATTATTCTCAACTCTGTACAGAAAAGAGGCTCAGCTTGTTACTTATGATGAAGTTACCTTCTCAGTTTTTGATGTTTAATCCTGGAAAACTTTCTTTGCACCAACTCAGCAGCTTTGTATCTTTTTCATTATGTTCTTATATTGTTTACAGTATTCCAAATGTAACTTAACCAGGGTTCAACCTATGCTTAACATAAGTCCTGCCTGAAGCAGAGATTGACCAACTCCATGCTCAGTTAAATGACTCAGTGATGTAGATCTGTTTAAGCTCCTCACTTTAAGAATGGCATTTGTACGCACAAAGTTTAGATCATGACTGCTAAATACTGCAAACTGATGACAAAAGATAGATGGTTAAGGAATTAGGGTAAATTGCTGTTCAAGAATTCTAAATGGAATGCCACTTCCCCTTGAAGGCATCTTTATCAGACCCACTTTTATTGTGGTGAGAGTATTAATGTGTAACTTAAAATTGACTGTTTTTCACAGAATAGCAAAATTGTTACAGTGCAGAAGGAGGCCATTTGGCCCATTGAGATTGCACTGGCTGTCTGAATGAGCGTCTAACCTAATGCTGTTCTCTTGCTTTCCTTTGCAAATAACCTTTGCATTATTTGAACCTTGCTGCATCACACTCATGCAGTACCTGAATGTTAATATTGTAAATATTTTAAAATAAAGTTAATTTTAAAAATGTAATTTTACCTTTACTGATTTGTCTTTCTATTACAGAACGGTGACAATTATTCATTAGACATCATGCCGTATTTAAACATGGATGATATTGTTGAAGCACCTTGCATGCAACAATGTCAAATTGGAGACACTTACATGGCAAAAAATCGAGATAAACATATAGTGCATCAACTAATGAAGCCTAGATGTGACAGAAAGAAATGTGTTGAAAAGAATAATAATTTTTGCAAATTAACAAATGAAGCTAAGGTATGTGCCCTTTCTAATATAAATAAAAGGACAAAAGTTCTACATTCACCATCTTGTCTTGGAACTGCAAACACTAAGGAAACCAGAGAAACTGCATTTACAGTAACGGGAAATACTTCAAAACCAAGTGAACAGATCTATCAGTCAGAGGACGAAATTAAAGAGGACTTGCATGGTGAAATACAGAAAGCAGCTAAGTTTAGTGGGGCAGACAGGAGAGAAATCTTGAAGAGTCCCATGAAAATCTGTACAAGTTCTACTGGAAGCAAATCAATAAGTTCTGAATACAAAATTGTTGATGCAACCGAGAAAGAACAAACTGAGTGTCACCATTATGAACCAGTAAATGATTACGTATTAAAAGATATTGTGACTGAAACACATGATCTGGTTTCCAAATGCAACAAATCAAACTGTGTTAGTTTAGACTCGAGTGGCTCAATTAATGAAATATCAACAAATTGTATCAATGTGTCTAAACTGTTTTATCTACCAGATGTGCTCATAACTCGGGGCCACAGTTCAGGACACAGATCCTCAAATACAGATTCTCAAAGGTATTGCTTACCAGAGGTTGAACATCCTAATTATGATTATGGTGGGCAAGTTCCCACTAGTGCAGAAGTGGTTTTGGAAAGAGTAAAATCCTTTCTTGCTACTTCTCCCCCAGGACTAGACATATTTTCCTTTTGCGAAAAAGTGAATTATGAAGAAAATAGAGGACAATCAAATATTTTAAAAATCCCACCAGAAACTGCTTTAAAATCTGACCAAGGAGGCAATCACGTTTTCAGTTGTTCATCATCAAATAGTATTAAACCAACAGATTTAGTGACTTGGAGAGAGCCTGAGGATTTAAATTGTGTTGACACACATTGCAGTCCTTCCTGGGATGACTTATTTGACAGTAATGTTGAAGAACACTTGGATCAAAATTATCGAGCTCAGTCTGGTGTAAACCAAGAAAAATTACATGATCCTTTGCACAAGTATCATAACTCCCCTGATAAAAACAAAAATAGAACCAATAAAATCTTCAAGAACTCCATAAATGACATGCTGTTTGTATCTGAGGAAAGCTTGCCTTTGTTTGAAACTGAACCATCATTTGGCAGCCTTCCATCCCATCGTGCTTCCAACTCCAAAAGATGTATGATTGGAAAGGATGTCTCTGGACTGACGAGGCAACCTACTGAGTTGAACACACCACTGCAACGTGCCCAAGCAGTTCCTAATAATTTAAGAAACCATGAAACTGAACACGACATAAGTCACTGGCCAGTTTTGCATCAATCATTTCACAAACAAATGCTTTGTGAAAACTTATGCATTGAGCAGCATAGGTCAGTGGTTGATAACAGCAGTGTGTACAATTGCTCAGGTGAAACCTTTTCTATTAACTTTGATCTGGGCTTTTCATTTGAAGACTTAAATGAAAATAATTCGTCAATCACCAATACTGTTTATAAAATTACTAAATTGTCAGAACATCTTGCAGGCAAATCATCTTCTGATAACACAGATATAATAAAGACAGAACCAGTTGAATGCATCCCCGAGTTTCAGAAAAACTGCAACAAAATTACTTCAGAACTATTCGAAGCAGAGTCAGAAGTATTCAGAGATTGCTCAACACCAGAGTCTGGAAAGCACACATCCTTAGTACCAAGCAAAATAGAAACTTTGCATCTTACCAATATTTGTCTGGCATCACAAGATTCAGCTCTAGTTTCTCCAAAGTATCAGTCTGACCTTCAGGTGTCCTCAGCCTGTTCTCCTGTTGCATCTTTTACAACACCAGAAAAAAGGAGTTTGCCTCTCAAGCTGTGTGATATGACCTGTGTTGGCCCACTGTTTAAAAATGATCTAATAATTAGCCAGCATCCTGCACTAAGTGTCTCAGAGGGTTTGGTTGATAAAAGATCTTTGAAAGAATCAGCAGCCTCATCTAACACTTGTGCTGCTACACACAGTGCATGCAGAAGCGAAAAGCATGAAAAGAAGTCTCTTACAAATAAAAGAGAGAATACTTTTAGCAAAATTCTTGAAGCATCTATTAATGGTGAGCTACTTAATTTTATTTTAAGATCATAAATATGTTGGAATTTTATTTTTCTTTAATTTCATATCACTACTGAAAATCGTAATTTCTTTTCTAATGCTAGGTTAGTCTCTGATTCTCAGTTCAGGTTGCAATTTTGTTATAACAATAGCAATGATACCAGTGCAAAACCATGCTGATATTTTTGGCTATAAATGAATTCTTAATGTGCAATACCTCTGTGTTGGATTATTAAGGTTAAAATTAGTTAAAAGGGGTACTGCTCCAGTTCCACTGTTTCATGGATACCTTTGTGCATGTATTACATGCTACATTCAGACTAGGCTTTTATCCCTAATTCTGTTGGCAGACTTGGGTTGTTCAAAATTAAAGTAAATAGTACCACAAAGAAAAAGTACTAGAAAGGGATTTGTGACATGCAAAACCATGCCCCACAAGTAGTCAGTGCCCTTAGAAAGGCTGTGACATAATCGGTGAGGAAAATGTTAGAAAGGGAGGAAATAATTCAAGGTGTTCTACAGCTTGATATCCATTAGTAGAGGCAAGCCTGATTTGATTTTCTTTTTCATTCATTTGTATCTAATATAGATTACAGTTTCATAGCTTTTGATATATTGTAGTAAGAAGTGACTAAATTTCTTCTGAGAATAAAGTGATAATGTTCACCTTAATACAAATTTTTGTTTGTTCATCCCCCTTAGTGTTTTGAATAATAAAGTTTTAATATTTGATGGCTGTAAAGAGTTGAATTCACACTCGCTTTAAGTGAAAGGTTTAAAAATTGTTATACTCTTAACAACATTCCAATGTTATCAGGAATAGTGTGTATTGAATGCTGTGTAGGGATATTGTACTTCACTTGGAGTTATGTGTTTTCACATGCATATTGTAGTCCTGATGTATAAGTAGTGACGGTTGAGATTCCAATGTTCTTTCTATCATTTGGAGAATCAGGAATATCTCCTGCCATAACTGCCTGCAGTTCGTGTATCTTTAAAGGATTTGATGGTTGATCATCAACCTATACAGTAAAGAGTGCATCTTCCTTAACCATCAGGTCCTGATGGGACTTGAATCCAGAGATTTTGATCAGAGGCAGGGATACTGAACCAAAAGATTGCATTTGTGTTTGGAAATATTAAATACAATGCTAGGGCTCTGTACTGGAATCCAAATGTGTACCTTTAGTTGACGGTTTGGCTTTTGATCAAATGAGAACTGTGCAATATAGTTGAAATCTTTAGAAACTTGATTTTTATATCAGACGAAACCCAGAATTTTAATAAATACTATTTGGCTAATTCAGAAATTAATTATTGACAACTTAGCCATGTGAGGCCTGGTGAGGAAGAATGATCGTGATAGGATAGAATTCTTCATTGGAAGGTGACATGATTGATTTGAGACTCTGGTTCTTAATCTAAATAGAGGAAACTATGATATGATGAGGTGCAAATTGGCTATGGTGAGATGAGGAACATTATTTCAGAGGATGTTGGTAGAGAGGTAATGGCAAGCATATAAAGTGCATGGATAAACTGCAACAATTGTTCATTCTTGTCTTGGTGTCAAAGCAAAACAGAGAAGGTGACCCAAGCAGTGCTACCAAGGGGAATTTGATTGTATTAAATCCAAGGAAGGGGCTTATAAAATGGCCATAAAAAGACCCGAGGAATGGGAGCCATTTCGAATTTCAGTTCAAAAAAAATAATAGGAATTGATATAATGGATGAAATAGGTTGTTCTGGTATAATGTGCAGTTCGTCAACATGGCTATAATGTGATTGATGAATTGTGGACGTTGTTTGATAAGCAAACTTTCTGCTGAACGGGTATAGCTATTTTCTGTAGTGATCTTCTACAGTGTGATTTCCTATAGCAGTTTTCCATAGTACAATTTTCTATAGTGTGAAGTTGCACAGGAATGCAACTGTCATGTTATAGCAGAATGACCCAATGAGAGGAAGCTTGCAAACAAGGAAGGAGCATGCAAACTGATTGCAAAAGCTTCTATTATAATGAGAACAAAGAGACGGCTGACCAATTAAATACATATGTTGGTTTTGAACTCAGAAAAGAGGACACCGATAATAACCCAAAAATGTTAGGGAACCCCAGTGAGAGGGAGGAATTGCAAATTAGTAGGGAAATGGTATTGGAATTAATTGATGGCTCAAAGGCTAATAAATCCCTCTGGCCCAATTATCTATATCCCAGAGTATTTAAGGAAGTGGCACTAGAAATAGTTGATACATTGGTCATCTTAAAAGATTCTATAGACTCTGGAACAATTCCTATAGATTGGAGTATAGCTAATATAACCTTGCTACTTCAAAAAAAGAGGTAGAGAAAATGTCAGCTGTGGGGAAAACGTTAGAGGTCCATTATAATTGATTTAATAGCAAAGCACTTGGGAAAACAGTGACAGGATCAGACATAATCAGCATTGATTCACAAAAGGAAAATCGCATTTCAAAGGCATAGAGGGAGTTAGTGGATGTGTTTCACTTGGACTGGTTGAAGGCTTTTGATAAGGTCTCACATAAGGGATTAGCATGTACAATTAAAGTGCATGGGATTGTGGGGAGTATATTGACATGAATAGAGGACTGTTTGGCAGACAGGGAACAAAGAATAGGAATAAACAAAGTAGCAGGCAGTGACTAATGGGGTCAGTGCATGGAACCCAACTATTCACAGTGTATATTGAAGCTTTAGATGAAACAACTAAATGTAATTTCTCCAAGTTTACAGGTGTCACAAAACTAAGTGGATGAGTGAGCAGTGAGGAGACTGCAAAGAAACTCCGTTGTGATTTTGACATGCTGAGTGAGTGGGTAAATACATGGCAGGTGAAGTATATTGTGGATAAATGTTAGATTATCCAAATCTGTAGCAAAAACAAGGAGGCAGATTAATAACTGGTGATAGATTGGGAAAGGGGCAGTGCAGTGAGACCTGGGTGTCTTTTTGCACCAGTTGCTGAAAGTAAGCATGCAGGTACAGCAGATGGTGAAGAAGGTGAATGTTATATTTACCTTCATAAAGCGAGGATTTGAGTACAGGAGCAGGGATGTCTTGCTGCAACTATACAAGATACTGCTGAGACCACACCTGGAATATTGTGTGCAGTTTTGGTCTCTTTATCTGTGGTAGGATGTTCTATGAAGGTAGTCCGGGTAGGCAGTGGCCTAGTGGTATTGTTACTATTAATCCAGAAGACACCCAGATAATGTTCTGGGTGCCTGAGTTTGAAATCGTCCATAGCAGAATGGAACTTCAATTCAATAATGATCTGGAAATAGGAGTTTAGTGATGCATATTTAGGGAAAGAAATATGCCGTCTTTGCCTGGTCTGGCCTATGTGACTCCAGACCCCCACAGCATGTGATTCACTCTTGGGCAGCTAGTGCTGGGCAGGAAATTCCAGTCAGTGGCGCCCGTATCCTGTGAATGAATTGGAAAAAAAGATGCAGTGAAGGCTTACCTTTAAAACAATGTGATTCATAATGTTTCTTTTTTTTATCCTTGAAATGATTTTGTTGAAATGTTTTAGCGATAGTGTGACATTCTTCTTTTGTGCCTTTTATATTATGTAATGTCCAAAGTGATCACTTTTCCTGTATTTTGCAATAAGACATTTTGAGGTATAGCACCCTTATCCTGGAATTTTACTTAATGATGCAGTTATTATTAATGCTTACTCTAAAATGAAATACCCCTCAGTTTTTTTTTGGGGGGTGTAGTTTAAAATATTTGCTGTTTGAAAATATGTATTTGTTTTAATATTTTTCAATCACTGCCAATTCATGGGTTTAAAGTAGCTGGTGATCCACTCTTAAATAAT
The DNA here is from genome assembly GCF_037043375.1 of Chiloscyllium plagiosum. NCBI lineage: Eukaryota > Metazoa > Chordata > Chondrichthyes > Orectolobiformes > Hemiscylliidae > Chiloscyllium > Chiloscyllium plagiosum. Next base: position 40,181,257 of record NW_028270146.1, read on the forward strand.
TTGTCACTGAATCCAAGGAACGTTTTCAACGTGATTGATAAGTTTTGTTCTTTTCCTGTTGAGCCATGTGACATAGAATCTGAATGCTATTGGCACAAAAATACAAAGTTTGTATTCAATTAGCCTAAGTTTGATCCTGTTTTGAAGTTGACTATTTTACTTTTATTTTAGTCAGGTAATAGTGTATAGAAACATAGAATTTTAACAGCACAGAAGACCATTTGGCCCTCAATGTTCCATGCTAGTTCTCTGCAAAAACATCTCAGTTGACCCCACTCCCCTCCTCTTTTCCATTAGCAAGTTTTTTTTTCTCTTCAGTTAATCAACCAGTTCCCTCTTAAAAGTTACCATTGATTCTGTCTCCACAACACGCTCAGGCAGTGCAATCTGCATACTACATGAAGAACATGATACCTCATTTTGTCTCTTGCACTTTTGTCATTCTCCTTAAATCAAAGTGCTTTGGTTCTCAACCTTTCTGGTAATGTCTATTCTGTCCATACTTTTTGTGGTTTTGAACACATCTCCAAATTGCTCAGCTTTCACTTCAAATGAAGTATGTCCAGTTTTGCCAGTGAATCCATGCCACTGAAATGCTTCAGCCTTAGAGCTGGTCTGATAAATCTTTTCTGCACTGGCTAATGACTTCACATCCTTCCTAAACTGCAGTGCTTAGAATTGGTCATATTACTCTAGCTGAGGCCAAACCAGTGTATTATAAATGTTCACTGCAATTTCTTTGCTTTTATGCTTTAGGTCTTTAAAAACAGCGTTGGAGCTCAATTGTTATTGAACATTTGGTCAGTCAGCCTTGATAGAATATAGAACAATACAGTTCAAAACAGGCCCTTCAGCCCTCAATGTTGTGTCGACCTGTGAACTAATCTAAGCCCATCCCCCTACACTATCCCATCATCATCCATGTGCTTATCCAAGGATCATTTAAATCTCCCTAATGTGGCTGAGTTAACTACATTGGTAGGCAGGGCATTCTGCACCCCAACCACTCTGAGTAAAGAACCTGCCTCTGACATCTGTCTTAAATCTATCACCCTTCAATTTGTAGCTATGCACCCTCGTACATTATCCTAGGAAAAGGTTTTTCACTGTCCACCCTATCTAATCTTCTGATCATCTTGTATGTCTCTATCAAATTCCCTCTTAGCTACCTTCTTTCCAATAAGAACAGACCCAAGTGTCTGAGCCTTTCCTCATAAGACCTTCCCTCCAGAGCAGGCAACATCCTCGTAAATCTCCTCTGCACCTTTTCCAATGCTTCCACATCCTTCCTGTAATTGGGCGACCAGAACTGTACACGAGTGCGGCCACACTAGGGTTTTGTATAATTGTAGCATGACATTACGGCTCCGGAACTCAAATCCTCTACCAATAAAACCTAACACACAGTGCTTTTAAGGAGACATACAACCAACCTGGGTGGCAACTTTCAGGGATATATGTACATAGACTCCAAGATCCCTCTGCACACACACAAGACCTAGAATCTTTCCATTGACCCAGTATTCTGCCTTCCTGTCATTCTTCCCAAAGTGAATCACCTCACATTTCTCTGCATTGAACTCTATTTGCCACCTCTCAGCCCAATTCTGCAGTTTATCCAAGTCCCCCTGCAGCCTGCAACATTCTTCCACACTGTCCACTACTCCACCGACTTTAGTGTCATCTGCAAACTTACTAGTCCATCCACCTATGCCTGCATCTAAGTCATTTATAAAAATGACAAACAGCAGTGGCCCCAAAAAAGATCCTTGTGGCACACCACTAGTAACTGGACTCCAGGCTGAATATTTTCCATCACTCTTACAGAAAGCCAGTTTCTAATCCAAACTGCTAAATCACCCTAAATCCCATCCCTCTGCATTTTCTCCAAGAGCCTACCATATGGAACTTTATCAAAGGCCTTACTAAAGTCCATGTATACCACATCAACTGCCCTACCCTCACCCACATGCTTGATCACTTTCTCAAAAAACCTCAATGAGGTTTGTGAGACGTGACCTGCCCTTGACGAAGCCATGTTGACTATCTGCAATCAAATTGTTACTTGTTAGATGATTATAAATCCTATTTCTCATAATCCTTTCCAAACCTTTTCCTATAACAGACGTAAGGCTCATTTGTCTATACTTACCTGGGTCATCTCGACTGCCCTTCTTGAACAAGAGCACAACATTTGCAATCCTCCAGTCCTCTGGTACTAAACCTGTAGACAATGATGACTCAAAGATCAAAGCCAAAGGCTCCAACACCACCTCCCTAGCTTCCCAGAGAATCCTCGAATAAGTCCCATCTGCCCAAGGGACTTGTCTACTTTCACTCCTAGAATTGATAATGCCTCTTCCTTACTAACCTCTATCCTTTTTAGTCTAATATTGCGTATCTCATTCTTCTCCACTACAATATTCTTCTTTTCCTGAGTGAAAACTGATGAGAAATATTCGTTTAGCACCTCTGATCTTCACAGGATCCACACACAACTTTCTACTTATGTCTTTGACTGATCCTATTTCTACCCTTGTCATCCTTTTATTTGTCACATACCTATAGAAAGATTTAGGGTTCTCCTTTATTTTACCTGCTCAATACTGTTCATGTCCTCTCTTTGCTCTTCTTAACTCTCTCTTTAAATCCTTCCTAGCTAATCTGTAACTCTCCATCGCCTCATCTGAACCATCTTGTCTCATTGGCACATAACCCTCCTTCCGCTTAATAAGAGCTGCAATTTTAGTAAACCACAATACCCTTTCATTATCACTTCCTCCCTGCTGACACGGTCATACCTGTCAAGTACATGCAATATCTGTTCCTTTAAACCAGCTCCACATTTCGATTGTCCCCATCCCCTGCATTTTGCTACCCCATTCTATCCTAAGTCTTGCTTAATCGCGTTATAATTGCCTTTTCTCCCATCGATAACTCTTGCCCTATGACATGTACGTATCCCTTTCCATCGCTAAACGTAACTGAATTCTGGTAACTCTTTCAAGTGCTCACCTACCACAAAATCAAACACCTGGCCTGGTTCATTACCAAGCACCAGATCCAGTGTGGCCTCCCCTCTTGTCGGCCCTTCGACATACTGTGTCAGGGAATCATCCTGCACGCATTGAACAAATACTGATCCATCTGACATGAGAATTACAGCATTTCCAGTCAATGTTGGAGGAAGTTAAAGTCCCCCAACTTTAACTCCCATCTGAGATGGGTCTTCTAATTTGAACAAATTGGGGAGAAACTAACGATTTCAAGGCGAGAAACACAGTCCATTGCTGCCTTTGGGAAGATGGGCAAGGCTGGAACCAAGAGGATGGAGGTTCAGTGACCTGGCTGGTTGAACTATGGTGCTTGATTGACTGACTAATTTTTGAAGGATGAGAAGGGGGTGTGCATCTTGGTCATCATTACTGAGGCCACATTTGTGACATTGATTAGTGCCAATTCAGAACTGTTCCAAAGGCAAGAAACTTAATTGATGAGATTTAAACACAGAATTGAGAGAAATTTCGTTAAAGGTCTGAGAGGTGACTCTGTTCTCATTGAGAAAGGTGTTTGTAAATGGGATGGCTGGTGGTGGTTTAACCTGAGGGTTGTCATGACATGGGTAAGGGGAAAAATTGATGAGAGTCCTTCGTTGTAACCTCAGTTGAACGCATATTGTTGACATTACTGCATTGTAAACGAGTTGTCAAGCGAACCTGGCTAACCAACCTCCTCTATTTCTAAAGAATGTGTACTTCACACAACATGTTTGTAAATAATACAATATTTACTACAGTCATTGATTTTATTTGAGTTACTCAACTGCTGCCTTCAAACCAGGGCTTTTGTTAGCTTGCTGATTTATTGTTTATTTAATGTGAAATAAAATGTTATTTCTTTGTTAAAGTCCCATAGCCTTTGGAGTTGATCACAATAGTTTAATGAACTAGCCACTGAGACGCAGGTGTAATAGTTTTCATTCCATGGAAATATCTGCTGGTTCATAAACTTTAAGTACCTTTATTGTTCTGTTTCATCCTTTCTGCTTAATTTTACAAACTTTGCCAAGACTTGTTTGTCTTAATGAAAGTAAACTGCATATCCTTATTGAAAGTAAAGCAGGTTATCTAAAGTCATAGAGTCATAGAAATGTACGGCAAGGAAAAAGACCCTTCTGTTCAACTCGTCCATGCCGACCAGTTATCCCAACTCAATCTAGCCCCGCCTGCCAGCACCCAGCTCGTATCACTCCAAACCCTTCCTATTCATATATACCCATTCAGATGCCTTTTAAATGTTGCAACTGTACTTGCCTCCACCACTTCCTCTGGCAGCCCATTCCATGCATACACCACCCTCTGAGTGAAAAAGTTGCCCCTTGAGTCTCTTTGATACCTTTCCCCTCTCACCCTAAACTTATGCCTTCTAGTTTTGGACTCCCCCAACCCAGGGAAAGGACCTTGTCCATTTATCCTATCCATGCCCCTCATGATCTTATAAACCTCTATAAGGTCACCCCTCAGCCTCTGACACTGTAGGGAAAACAGCCCAAGCCTATTCAACCTCTCCCTATAGCTCAAATCCTCCAACCCTGGCAACATCCTTGTAAATCTTTTCTGAACCCTTTCACGTTTCACAACATCCTTCCAATAGGAAGGATACCAGAATTGCATGCAATATTCCAAAAGTGGCCTTACCAATGTCCTGTACAGATGCAACATGACCTCTCAACTCCTGTACTTAATACTCTGACCAATAAAGGAAAGCATACCAAACGCCTCCTTCACTATCCGATCTACCTGCAACTCTACTTTTAGGAAGCTATGAACCTGCACTCCAAGGTCTCTTTGTTCAGCAACACTCCCTAGGGCCGTACTATTAAGTGTATAAGTCCTGCTAAGATTTGCTTCCCCAAAATGTAGCACCTCGTATTTATCTAAATTAAACTCCATTTGCCAGTCCACAGCCCACTGGCCCATCTGATCAAGACCCCTTTGTAATCTGAGGTAACCTTCTTTGCTGTCCACTACACCTCCAATTCTGGTGTTATCTGTAAACTTACTAACTGTACCTCCTATGTTCATATCCAAATCATTTATATAAATGATGAAAAGTAGAGGACCCAGCACCAATCCTTGTGGCACTCCACTGGTCACAGGCCTCCAGTCTGAAAAACATCCCTCCACCACCCCCTCTGTCATCTACCTTGAAGCCAGTTCTGTATCCAAATGGCTAGTTCTCCCTGTATTGAATGAGATCTAACCTTGCTAACCAGTCTCCCATGGGGAATCTTGTTGAACGACATACTGAAGTCCATACAGATCACATCTAACGCCCTGCCCTCATCAATCCTCTTTGATACTTCTTTAAGAAACTCAATCATGAGACATGATTTCCCACACACAAAGCCATGTTGACTATCCCTAATCAGTCCTTGCCTTTCCAAATACATGTGCATCCTGTCCCTCAGGCTTCCCTCCCACAACTTGCCCACCACTGACATCAGCCTCACTGGTCTATAATTCCCAGGCTTGTCCTTGCCATCTTTCTTAAATAGTGGCACCACTTGTGACTATCGATTATACAAATATTTCAGTAAGAGCCCCAGCAATCACTTCCCGAGCATCCCACAGAGTTCTAGGGTGCACCTGATCAGGTCTTGGGGATTTATCCACTTTTATACATTTCAGGACATCTAGCACTTCCTCTTCTGTAATATGGACATTTTTTAAGATGTCACTATCTAATTCCCTATGTTCTATATCTTCCATGTCCTTTTCCACAGTAAATACTGACGCAAAATACTCGTTTAGTATTTCCCCCATTGCCAGCGGCTCCAGACAAAGGTGGACTTGCTGATCTTTGAGGGCCCCTATTCTCTCCCTAGTTACCTTTTTGTCCTTAATGTATTTGTAAAAACCCTTTGGATTCTCCTTAACCCTATTTGCCAAAGCTATCTCATGACCCTTTTTTGCCGTCCTAATTTCCCTCTTGAGTATACTCCTACTGACTTTATACTCTTCTAAGGATTCTCTCATTCTCTCTTGTCTACACCTGACATATGCTTCCTTCTTTTTCTTAACCGGACCCTCAAATTTCTCTAGTTATCCAGCATGCTCTACACCTACCAGCCTTTCCTTTCACCCTAACTGGAATATACTGTCTCTGGACTCTAGTTACCTAATTTCTGAAGGCTTCCCATTTTCCAGCCATCCCTTTACCTGCGAACATTTGCCCCCAATCAGCTTTTGAGAGTTCTTGCCTAATTCCGTCAAAATTAGCCTTCCGCCAATTTAGAGCTTCAACTTTTATATCCACTCTCTTATTTTCCATCACTATTTTAAAACTAATAGATTTATTGTCCCAAAGTGCTCCCCCACTGACACCTCAGTCACTGTCCTGCCTTATTTCCCAAGAGTAGGTCAGGTGTTGCACCTTCTGTAGTTGTTACATCCACATACTGAATCAAAAAAATTTCTTGTACGCACATAGCAAATTCCTCACCATTTCAACCCTTAACATTATCGCAGTCCCATAGTTTGGAAAGTTCAAAATCCCTTACCATAACACCCTATTATTCTCACAGATAACTGAAATCTCCTTACAAATTTGTTTCTCAATTTCCCACCGACTATTGGGGGTTTATAATACAACCTCAGGAAGTTGATCAACCCTTTCTTGTTTCTCAGTTCCACCCAACTAACTTTCCTGGATGTATTTTTGGGAGCATCCTCCCTCAGTACGGCTGTAATGCTATCCCTTCTCAAAAATGCCACTCCCTCTCCTATCTTGCTTCCCTTTCTGTCCTTCCTATAGCATTTGTTTCCTGGAATATTAAGCTGCCCCCCTGAGCCACGTTTCAGTAATTGCTATGATATCCCAGTCCCATGTTCCTAACCATGCCCTGAGTTTTTCTGCCTTCCTTGTTGGGCTTCTTGCATTGAAATAAATGCAGTTTAATTTATCAGTCCTACCTTGTTCTCTGCTTTGTCCCTACCTGCCTTGACTATTTGACTCGTCTTTGTTCTCAACTGTACCCGTCTCATATTGATTTCTTCCTCACTATCTCCCTGGGTCCCACTCCTGCACCTTACTAGTTTAAATCCTCCTGAGTAGCTCTAGCAAATCTCCCTGCCAGTATATTATTCCCTTCCAATTCAGGTGCAATCCATCCTTCTTGAACAGGTCACTTTTACCCCAGAAGAGATTCCAATGATTCAAAAATGTGAATCCTTCTCCCATACATCAGCTCCTCAGTCATGCATTCATCTGCTCTATCCACCTATTCCTACCCTCACTAGCTCGTAGCACCGGGAGTAATCCAGATATTACTATTCTCGAGGACCTCTTTGAATTCCTGCCTAACTCTGTATTCTCTTTTCAGAATCTCATCCTTTTTCCTTTCCTGTCTGGTTGGCTCCAATGTGTACAATGACCTCCTGCTGGTCCCTCTCTCCCTTGAGACCATTCTGCACCGTATCTGACACATTCTTGATCCTTACAAAGAGATTTTGATCAATTGAGTCAAAGGTCGGCACTTTTTTCTTTGGAGCGTAGGAGGTTGAGGGGTGACATTATTGAGGTTTATAAAATCATGAGCGGCAAAGATAAAGTGAATATCTAGGGTCTTTCCCCTAGGATGGGGGAGTTTTAAAGTTGTGGGCATATTTATAAGGTGAGAGGAGAAAGATTTTAAAAGAACATGGGGGTGGGGAGCGCAACGTCTTTGTGCGTGGAATGAATTGACAGAGAAAATGGTTCGTGCAGAACCATTACAACATTTAAAAGACTTTTGGACAAGTTCATGAATAGGAAATGTTTAGAGGGATACGGACCAAGTGCAGGCTGGTGGTACTAGTTTAATTGGTGTACTTGGTCAGATTGGACTGGTTGGACCAAAGATTTCCTTGCTGTGTAATTATGATGCTATGAAACCTTTAAATAGCTGGAGAATAGCTTCATGTTGATGTCCAGTGAGAATAGTCATAAATTAATAGTAACTCACTTGTGAAGTCAAATAAAAGCTGGAGTTATTTGTGAAGTCAAATAAATGCAGCATTTTAAATATTCAAACTTGCTTTGCATTCCAGTGAGGTATAATTATACTGTAAAAAGAAACATGCATTACAAATAATATGTGCATTTTGTTCATATTTAGAAGGAAACATTCATTTCTGTCTTCTCCTTATGATTGATCCATGTTAATTAATATGTTTCTGTCAACATTAGAAATCAAAAGAAGATTAAGCCCAGGGTGCTTTTGCTCTCCATATGAAAATACTAAAACTTAAAAGTATGATTTGAAGGTTTTTTTTGATTTATTCATTTTGTGGGATGTAGGCAATGCTGGCTGGTCAACATTTATGGCCCATCCCTAGTTGCCCTTGAGAAGGTGGTAGTGAGCTGCCTTCTTGAACTGCTGCAGTCCACTTGCTGTGGGTTGACCTACCATGTCATCAGGGAGGGAATTTCAGGATTTTTGACTCAGCGACAGTGAGGGAATAGTGATATATTTCCAAGTCAGGATGATGATTGGCTTGGAGGCGAACTTGAAGGTGGTGGTGTTCTTGAATATCTGTTGCCCTTGTCCTTCTAGATGGAAGTTGTTATGGACTAGGCCAGACCACCCCCCTCCCCACAAAGCCTTACAAGAAGGTAGCCCAGACCCTAACTTTACTAGTTGTTTAAGCAAGTGTAAGGTGGGTATTCCAAGACAGAATCAGTTGGTCAAACCACTTAGTTTTAAACAAAACAGAATGTATTTATAAAATTACCAAATGAAACACAAAGAACAAAAACAGAATATCAAATAACTTATCCGAAAACCCAACAAATCATCACTCTTAATGATGCTGTTCGAAAATACTTGCAACAGTCTCCATAAACATCCCTTGGCACAAAAGGTAAAATCAAACACAAGTTCTTACAAGATGGGAGTCAGTGAAAGAGAACCAGCCTGAGCTTGCTTTCGAATTCCAGCAGAGTTTCTACACAACTATTTCTAAAAGAAACCAAACCAGAGAAAAACTGAGCTGGGAAAACTTGAAAGCTTTCTGCCTGCGGCAGTATCTGTTAGCTGTAAACAAGTTGGCCTTAAAACCCATCCAAACTCAGACTTTTCAGAACTTGTGTTTTTACGACCTCTTGAAGAAAAAACCAAGGACAACCTAACCTTGTTAAAGGAGCAGCTTCATCACGAAGTGGTCATGAGTTTGGGCGGTGCTGTGTGAGGATCTTTGGTGAATTTCTGCAGTGCATCTTGTAGATCCTGCTGCTACTGAGCATTGGTAGTGGAGGGAGTGGATGCTTATAAGGCTACATATGAGTCAAGTGGCTGCTTTGTCCTGAATGGAGTCAAACTTCTTGAGTGTTGTGGGGACAGCACTCATCCAGGCAAGTGAGGAGTATTCCATCACACTCCTGAATTGAGGCTTGTAGGTGATGAGGAGTTAGGTGAGTTACTCGCCACAGTATTCCTGGCCTCTGACCAGCTCTTGTAGCTGTTGTATTTATGTGGTGAGTTCAGTTGAGTTTCTGATTAATGATAACGTGCATGATGTTGATAGTGCGGGATTCGGTGTTGGTAATACCATTGAACATCAAGGGGCGGTTGTTAGGTTGTCTTTTGTTAGTGATGGTCATAGCCTAGCACTTGTGTGGCACAAATGATACTTGCCACTGGTTAGTCTCAGCCTAGATATTGTCCAGAGCTTGTATTTGGACATGGATCGCTTCAGTGTCTGAGGAGTCGCGAATGGTGCTGAACATTGTGCAGTCATCAACGAACATCCCTACTTCTGACGTTATGATGGTGGGAAAGTCATTGAGGCAGCTGAGGATGTTTGGGCCTAGAACACTATCCTGAGGAACTCCTGCAGAAATGTCCTGGAGCTGAGATGACTAATCTCCAGTAATCGCAACCATCTTCCTATGTGTCAGGTATGACTCTAACCTCCAGAGAGTTTTCCCTGTGATACTCAGTGATTCTAGTTTTGCTAGACCTCCATAATGCCACACCTGGTCAAACGTAGCCTTGATGCCAAGGGCTGTTTGTTCGTTTTTGAACCAAAGTTGTCAGGAGCTGAATGGCCGTGGCAGAACCCAAACTGGGCATCACTGGTTTGTTCAATTCAGTTGCATGACACTAATCATTTGCAATAAATTCTGTGTCTTATAATCCTGCTCCACAGCTACCTGATGAAGGAGCAGCACCTCGAAAGTTAGTACTTCCAAATAAACCTGTTGGAATATAACCTGGTGTTATGTGATTTTTTTTACTGTGTTCCCCCAGTCCAACACCGGCACATCCACACCATCACTATGCAAGTTATTGCTGAGCAGGTATTGTTTGATAGCACTGTTGATGAAACTTTCCATCCCTTTTACTGATGATTGACAGTAGACTGATCGGGCAGTAATTGGCTGGGTTGAATTTGTCCTTCTTTTTATGTACTTGGGTAGTTATCCACATTGTCGAGTAGATGCCAGTGTTGTAACTGTATTCGAAGAGTTTGACTAGGGGAACGGCAAGTTCTGGAGAATAAGTCTTTAGGATTATTGCCGGAATGTTGTAGCCTTTGCAGTATCCAGTGCCTCCAAGTGTTTTTTGATGTCACATGGAGTAAATTGAATTGGCTGAAGAACCTGGTATCTATAATGCAGGGACTACTGGATGGGGACCGAGATGGATCATTCACTCGGCACTTCTGGCTGTAGATTATTGCAAAATCTTCAGCCTTATCTTTTGCACTGGTGTACTGGGCTCTTCTGTCACTGAGTTTAGGGATATTTATAAAGATGCCTCTTCCAGTGAGTTGTTTAATCATTCATCACCATTCATGACTGGATGTGGCAGGACTGCAGAGCTTAGATCTGGTCCGTTGGTTGTGGGATCGCGTGGCTCTCTCTATTACTTACTGCTTATATTTTTTGGTATGCAAGTAGTCCTGTTTGGTGGCTTCACCAGGTTGACTCCTCATCTTCAGGTATGCTGGTGCTGGTTCTGGCATGCCCTCATGTACTCTTTGTTGAACCAGTGTTCATTCCCTGGCTTGACATTCATGCTTGAATGGGGAATATGCTGGGTCATGAATTAGAATTTGCGATGGAGTACAATGCTGCTGCTGTTAATGACCCACAGCACCTCCATGGATGCTCAGTCTTGAGTTGCTGGATATCTTTGAAGCGTGTCCCATTTGTCTCAACAAGAACTGTTGCTCTTACCGATACTATCATGGACAGATGCATCTGCAGCTGGCAGATTGGTAAGGATGAAGTCAAGTATGTTTTTCCCTCACCACCTGTCCCAGCCCTAGTCTAGCAACTATGTCTTTCAGGACCCGATCAGCTCAATCAGTAGTACTTCTGCCGAGCTACTCTTAATGGTGGACATTGAAATCCCCTACCCAGAATACATTGTGTGTATTCCTCAGTGCTAACCTCAGTGCTTCCCCCAAATGTTGTTCAACATGGAGGAGTATCGATTCATCGTCTGAGGAAGGATGGTACGTGCTAATCAGTAGGAGGGTTCCTTGCCCACGTTTAACTTGAAGCCATAAGACCTCATGATGTTCCAGAGTCAATGTTGAAGACTCACCGAGCAACTGCCTCCTGACTGTGTCGCACTGTGTGGCCACCTCTGCTGGATCTGCCTTGCAGGTGAGACAGGATATATCCAGGGATGGTGATGGTGGTATCTGTGACATTTTCTCTCAGGCATGATTCTGTGAGTATGACTATGTCAGGCTATTGTTTACCAGTCAATGAGAAAGCTATCCCAATTTTGGCACTAGACTCCAGATGTTAGGAGAACTTTGCAGGGTCAACAAGGCCATTTCTGCCACTGTCTTTTTCGGTGCCTAGGTGGATGTCAGGTGATTCTATGGTTTCATTTCTTTGAGACCTTGTAATTCGTACAACCGAATGGCTTGCTGGGCCATTTCAGAAGGCGGTTGAGAGTCAATCACATTGTTGTGGGTTTGGAGTTCCATGTAGGCCAGAGCAGACGAGGATGGCAAATTTCCTTCCCTTAAGGACATTTGTGAACCAGATGGGATTTTCTGACAGTTGGCATTGATTTCACGGTCATCAGTGAATTTTTTTTTTTATATAGATATTTTTATTAGAAATTTAACATTTTTACAAGTTTACAAAAATAAACAAAACTTCAGATATAAACATTGATATACAATTAGCTCAAATATACAATATCCAAAATTTAACAAAAAAAACAAAAAAAAAACAAAAAATAAGAAAAAATAACAAACAAAACTCAACTATCTACTAATCTAACCTACAACTAACCAGAGTGTATATTTAAGTCTCTTACGTGCTCGGAATGTGTTAACATCAGATGTAATAAAACCCGTATTCGTGTGGAATTCCTCCCCCGAGGGGCCCCGGATCAGCCAGGTTTGTAATCTCAATTAAATAAAAGCCCTTGTTAGGATAGCCGAAATATCTGTATTTATGTAATTCAAGAAGGGCTGCCATATTTTATAAAATAATTCGGTCTTTCGGTGCACCATATTTGTAAGGAAGTCAAGGGGAATACATTCCATAATTAATCTGTGCCAATTTGAAAGTCCAGGGGGGCCTTCAGCCGCCCAGTTCACCAAAATATTTTTCCTTGCACAGAAAGAAAGAATAGAAAATAGTCTCTTCCCGTACGTGTCCAGGGAGGGAAAGTTCGAAAAGCCCAAGAGGAGAGATACAGGGTCCACTTTAATTTCCGTTCCTAAAATTTCTGTCAGGGTACTTGCTACTTTAGTCCAATATCTACGGATCTTATGACAGGTCCATAGGCAATGTACAAGAGTGCCCACCTCTATTTTGCATTTAGGACACATTGGAGATGTTCCTGCCTTAAATTTTGCCAGTCGAACCGGTGCTATATGGGCCCTATGAAGTATCTTCAGCTGGATAGCCTGGGTTTTGTTACAGATAGTAATTCTTCTAGCATTTTCCCAAATATCATTCCATTATAAATTTAAAGGGGTGTGCCGGGGGGCAGTACAAATTTAAAATCCCATATTCCTCTCCATTTATGAGGGCTTTAATCAAGATATATCGTCCAGATTCGTCTTTTATCTGCTTTAGGATTTTGAAAGGGAAATTCTTCCGAACAAGAATAACAACTCCCCTGCTTTTTGAGCTAAAAGAAGAAAAAAAGGCCTGATCAAATCCGCCCTGTTGTAATTTCAAGTGTTCTTTATCCGACAGGTGTGTCTCCTGTAGGAGAGCTATATCAACTCTTTCCTTCTTAAGATTTGATAATATTTTCTTCCTTTTGATTGGCGAATTACTCCCCTTGACATTCCAGGTGCACCACTTAACCGACTGATCAACCATAATCATCTGGGCAAATCTGAGACCCCTCGGGAGGGGGAACCCTATCCAGAACATCCCGAGCGTAGAACATATAAAATTTACAAAAATAAAACCTCTTTAATACACCCACAACAATACAATAAAAAACTATTTCTAAATAAAAAAAATATAAAACGTATCGAAGTGGAGATTTTCCCCCTTGTTCCCAGGGGGTGTCACTTCCTCTCCAAAAGTCCATCATATCCTCTCCCAACCAATGCCCCACCCTTGACCCAAGCACTCCTCAATAAAATGAGGAGAATTCAAATATAATACAAAGCTCGAGTTAACAGTGAGCACCCTACCCCCACCCATACCAACACCTGGATATATTTGGTAATGTTAATACCATATATAAACATATAACTATAAAATTACCACCTCAACAAATAATAATTAAATATAATAATACAAAATAACAAGGGGAAAACAACCCCGCTCCTAGAGACAGAGGTAAAATTGAATAAGGTAACCACCTCCCCCCACCAACATTAACCAAATCCCCCAGCTTTTATATGTATATACACACACATATGCATACATCCCTCATATATACATAAAATAATAACAGAAAACAACCCCACCGGGGGGGGAGAAAATCAAATCCCTCTCCCCACCCCCCATGATTTTATTAAACAGTAAGGTAAGAGAAAAAAAAAGGGGGGATATAAACCAAAGTGGGGGGAAAGGCAAACCAACATCCATTATGTCTTACAGTTTATCTAAGAGAGTCCAAGAATTCCTTAGCCTTTTCTGGTGATCCGAAGTTATATACGGATCCTTCATGGTTAAAGCATAACGTCGCTGGGTAGCGTAAGGAGTACTGAATATTTAAGTCCCTTAAACGCTTCTTCGCCTCGTCGAATGCCTTCCTCTTTTGAACCAGAGCCGGGGAAATGTCCTGAAATAGCATGATCTTGGATCCTTTATAGATCATAGCTTGGGGGTCTTTTCTGAGATTTCTAGAGGCTTCTAGAAGTATTTGCCTCTCCTTGTAGCTCTGCAGCCGGAACAGGACCGGGCGTGGGCGCTGGTTCGAGCCGGGCCCGCATATTGCGACCCGGTAGGCTCATTCCACCCTTATGGCCTGATCCAGCTTGCAGATTTAAAAGCTGTGGCAGCCACTGCTGGAGGAATGCTGTAAGCTGGCCTTCCTCTTCCCGTTCGGGAAGGCCCAGCAAACAAATATTTTTTCGACGACCTCGATTATCGAGGTCGTCAATATGATTTTCCAAGGTCCGAACTCGCTGCTCGAGAGTCCGGACCTGATCCACGGTCGATTGATGGTAGTTTCGGAGGTTGCGGCCTTTAACTCCGCCCCTCCGACTCGGCACTCGATTTCTTGGATTTCTTGGTCGTGCTTCTGCAGCGCGGCCGAGAGCGAGTCCCAATGATTTCTGGATTCTGCAATAAAGGCATCGATCTTCGAATCCAGCTTGGAAATCATTTCTGCAAGGCTTGTCACTGTAGGTAAGTCCCACGGGGCGGATGTGGACGCCTCTGCTGCAGCTGGAGAGGATGGGGGAGGGGTTCCTGCTTGCTGAGAGCTGCGGGCTCCCTTCCCTTTAGTCATTTTTACTTAGGATTAAATTGTTTAAATGTAATATTACACAACTAATTAAATTTCACAACTTTTATAGATGATTTGGTGAGCGTGGTAGGGGGTGGGTGACCCACTGTACCCAAGTCTTGGGAGGAGCACTATAGACTCAGTCTTGCTGGGTCGCCGCCATCTTGGATCCCATCAGTGGATTCTTAATTCCAGATTTATTTTTTTCTTTATTGAATTCAAATTCCACCATTTGCCGTGCTGGGATTCAAACCTGGGACCCCACAACATTGTCTGGGTTTGTGGATTAATAGTGTAGTGATAATACCACGAGGCCTTACCTTTTTGTGATTATTTCCAGGATGTTTATTAATTAACTGTTTCTGATTTATGGGAAAATGTTGCTTTCCTCAGGTGGGTGCAACAGTGAGAGTGAGGATGAAGTTATCAGAAGACCTTATAAAAGAATTAAAGTTGGTGTTCTGGAATCGCCTGAAGTGAGTACATTATTTGATAACTGGCATTGAAATACACTGTTGTACAGGATAATTCAAATGCATTTTTACAATGTCAAAACTTGATTAAGATGAATGTAACTTCTTTTAAACCAAGACTGTGTATGAAAGTGCTTTGGGTGCTACAAATTTATAGTTCTAAGTGTGATGCTGGAACGTCTACACTCACAGATCATCAAACCTATGATAGACAAGAACATCCTTCAGCTGTAGTACCTAGGGAGCGTAGAGTGTAGGTGCACTCAAGCTGCCTTCGGAGAAAATTGATTTGGAGCAATAGGAACAGGTTTCATTTGAAATGGCCTACCTCCTTCAGATTGCTAAGAGGCAGGACTTGGTTTCATCTTCTGGAGAGAGATTTCAAAGGATGTTAAAAACCAGCAACCTACACCTTTCTTTGCAAAAACATAACACCTATTTGTGTATTTGCTCCCACAATAGCTAACTGTGACGATGCACGGGACAGGTTTTTTGATGATCTGCACCATATCCTATAATCAGTTCTTATAGCTGGCAAAATTATCCTTCTACTCAATTTTATTGCTAGTTTTGGATATTGGCTAGTTTTGGGTAGACATCCTTGTTCAATACTAAGTAGAAAAGGAAATCTTGAATGGATCTTTGCTGTTTCAGTTGTGTGCCAAGTATAATCTCTCAATGACCAGGAGTGACCCTCTGAACTTGTCAGACATTCAGCTGAATTATGTGCCTTTTACTCTGTTGATCTGCTTTTTCCCAAATCTCTACCAGTAGGCTGATGACCACGTCTTGCAATTTATTTCTACTAAAGTCTTGCCTAACGAAACAAAATCTAGCATTTTCAATTTGGGCAAGTTGAAATTTCCAAGCATTACAGCCCTTAGCAGATTAATGGTTTCCACAATCCTTTGAATGAATAATGTTTTGAGATTTTATTTTGAGATGTTCTAACTCTAGTGTTAATATTGTTTGTAATGGTTCTGAATTCTTCTATCAGAAAATAATTTCTCTGTCTTATCAGATTATTTTATTTTAAAATCCTTAATTATATCACCTTTCAAACTCAACTTAATGCAGTTGTTAAGTCCCTTTATACTATTATAGTATGAATTGGTGCTCTACCCTTCACCGTCCAACACATTCTTTATAAAATGTGGTATTTAACATTAAGCACATATTCGAGATATTGTTTGATGAAGTTTTTGGCAGCTGAAGCTTTACTGCACCTTGGGTGAGGCAGGGAAAGATTAATTAAATTATATGAAATGGTGATATTAAATCATTTAAATGTAGGTATATTTATGTTCATAATAGCACATTTAAAGGAAAACTGGAAGTTGGAAATATTTACAGCTGTGATGTACAGAACAATGAGGCTGCACTACATTGCCCTATGTTACCAGAACTGTTGGTAGTTTGAGGACTTGATGCTGTTGAACGGCACTTCCTTCACAGAGTTAGAAAGACCCTTATGACATCAATTGAGATAGATGCTTTTTACCTTTCTTTCCATTTGCCATTGGAATGTGACCAATGGAAACTAAAGGAATAGGTCAAAAGACCCCCAATGACCAGACAGTGAAAAAGAATAATTAAATTGAATTTGAAACTGTTTAGTATGTACAATTGAAATTCCTGCCTGTGCTGTTTGTAATGAGCAATGGTGATTAGTAGTCATAAATTTTTAATTTTTACCTAAATGTTCTATGTTACAGGTAACTCTAACCTATGAGCACAACTCTCCTGTTTTACCCAACTGGAAAGCCAGGAAAATGCTTAATGTATGTAAATAATTTAATTCTAGGGGAACATATAGTATATATATCTGTTTAATAGGTTTGAAATGGTACTGGGATTTGAGCTGAAAATGTGTTGCTGGAAAAGCGCAGCAGGTCAGGCAGCATCCAGGGAACAGGAGAATCGACGTTTCGGGCATAAGTCCTTCTTCAGGAATGAGGAAAGTTTGTCCAGCAGGTTAAGATAAAAGGTAGGGAGGATGGACTTGGGGGAGGGGTGTTGGAAATGTGATAGGTGGAAAGAGGTCAAGGTGAGGGTGATAGGTCGGAGTGGGA
This sequence comes from Chiloscyllium plagiosum, assembly GCF_037043375.1. Lineage (NCBI taxonomy): Eukaryota > Metazoa > Chordata > Chondrichthyes > Orectolobiformes > Hemiscylliidae > Chiloscyllium > Chiloscyllium plagiosum. The sequence goes on from NW_028270146.1 coordinate 40,198,740, forward strand.
TGGGGGCAGAGAGGTCAGGAAGAAGATTGCAGGTTAGGAAGGTGGTGCTGAATTCGATGGATTTGACTGAGACAAGGTGGGGGGAGGGGAAATCAGGAAACTGGTGAAATCCGAGTTCATCCCTTGTGGTTGGAGGGTTCCTAGGCGGAAGATGAGGCGCTCTTCCTCCAACCGTCATGTTGTTGTGGTCCGGCGATGGAGGATTCCAAAGGCCTGCATATCCTTGGTGGAATGGGAGGGGGAGTTGAAGTGTTGAGCCACAGGGTGGTTGGGTTGGTTGGTCCGGGTGTCCCAGAGGTGTTCTCTGAAACGCTCCGCAAGTAGGCGGCCTGTCTCCCCAATATAGAGGAGGCCACATCGGGTGCAGAGGATGCAATAGGTGATGTGTGTGGAGGTGCAGGTGAATCTGTGGCGGATATGGACACGACGGTTGGAGGAAGAGCGCCTCATCTTCCGCCTAGGAACCCTCCAACCACAAGGGATGAACTCGGATTTCACCAGTTTCCTCATTTCCCCTCCCCCCACCTTGTCTCAGTCAAATCCATCGAATTCAGCACCACCTTCCTAACCGCAATCTTCTTCCTGACCTCTCCGCCCCCACCCCAGTCTGACCTATCACCCTCACCTTGACCTCTTTCCACCTATCACATTTCCAACGCCCCTCCCCCAAGTCCCTCCTCCCTACCTTTTATCTTCGCCTGCTGGACAAACTTTCCTCATTCCTGAAGAAGGGCTAATGCCCGAAACGTCGATTCTCCTGTTCCCTGGATGCTGCCTGACCTGCTGCGCTTTTCCAGCAACACATTTTCAGCTCTGATCTCCAGCATCTGCAGACCTCACTTTCTCCTACTGGGATTTGAACCCATTATTCATTATTATAGGGGTTAAAGTCAACTGTGTCACTGAATGTTTTCTAATTATATTTGGGAGTTTGCCTCGATATTTCTTAGAAGTATAGTAGCACCTCGACATACGAACGACCCCGTTCATGAACAAATCAGTTTATGAACAGGATTATATATAAAATTTTGCTTCAACGTACGTACGAAATTCACGGTACGAACGCAAAAAGCCCGTGTGCGACCACGTGGTTTCATTGTTCTGCTTTGCTACATGCTTGTTGAATGCAAAAGCTCTCAGGCCCCGCGTGATCTCATTCAGTTCGTCTTTGGTGCGTGCGCTGTGAACAGCCGTCCAAGCATTCTTACGCTATCCGAACAATGGGAAAAATTGATTCAGTTCGCGAACGGATTAAGTTCGTAAGTCGAGGCGCTACTGTATATGAAAAACAGAGTTACGTTTTTTTCTAGAAATTCAGTCTGATGCTAGTGCAATGTAATTTTCCTTTTACTTTAAAACTGTTGCCATTATCAATTTGAAAGTCTAGATATGTGATTAAAGTAAGTATATGACAGTAATTTACAACTATTCAAATATAAGAACAACTAATACTCAAAGAGTTGATGGTTTTTATTACCTGTAGCACTGCGATTCTCTACACATAGCTGTTTGATAAAAGGTTCTGCATGAAGCCATTACTCTATGTTTCAGATCTAGAATTATAGCTTTTGAATTGTAGGAAATGCTCCTGGTAGTTTGCAGTGACATTACATTTATTAGTAAAATATTTCCTAATTTCCACTCGTTCGCAGTTGGTCTTTTGTATATATCATTGAAGTGTCAACTAAACATTTGGATGAAAAAATAATTAAATCTTGATCTTTGGATTGCTTAATTTCTCAGTTAGGCTTCACAGACAGTGAAGATGATGATTTTAAAGAAACTTCAAGCAAGAATAATAATGGTGCCAAATTGTTTAGAAATATTCATCAATCCCGGAGGCGAGAGGTAGGTACAGTTTTAGTTGCATATTCAATTACTGCAATATGCAGTATTTGATCTATTTTAGAAGTTGTAGACCACTGATTTGGTATAAGATGTATTATTATCACACAGGACCAGTACAAACACCTGATAGTTTTAGAACAAATTAAAGATTTTACAAAATTAGTTATTGGATAGTTAAAGAATTTATAATTTTTGAATTTGATAACCTTTGAATTTGATTTGTGCAATTTAAAAAAAAAAAAATGGCTGCCATGGAAATGTTGCCTTGGGCAAATCATGTTGCTTTCAAGTTGCTGTATTCATATAAATGAATTATCTAACTTCTCTGGCAGAATAATCACAAGATTTGAGTATAAGAGAATGAACATGTTTATTCCAAGGCATTTTTTCCTTTAGCCACTTTTCCCTTCAGCCACTAATAACTAAACTGTTGATTATAATCTGTTCTGTAGGTTACAAGTAAATAACTTTACCATGTTAAATTTTCTACCCCTAAATGCAATCAAAGTGGTGAGTGTATTAAAAACAAGATTACTATAGAAGCCATGGTAAAATGGTATGCTTTTGGTTTTCGATTCTCATCTGATTACAGCTAGTCAATGTTCCATGCTACATTGATTGGTTTTAAAAATTAATCCCTACACTCATCCCTGGAACACCTAGGCAGCATTAGATGCCTGCTAATCGATTGTAGCTCAGCCTTCAACACCATTGTCCCCTCCAGACTGACCTCAAAACTCTGAGACCTCTGCCTCAGCTCCACCTTCTGCAACTGGATCCTTAGCTTTCTGACCCACTGACTACAAGCAGTGAAGATAGACAATTGCACCTGCTCCACAATAGCACTGAACACGAGTCCCCCCAACCCCCATCCAAGGATATGTTCTCAGCCCCCTGCTGTAATCCCTGTACACCCATGACTCTGTTGCCAAATTATGAATGAATGCCATCTTCAAATTTGCTGATGACACGACTGTGGTAGGACAGAAATCAAACAACGATGAGTCAGAATACAGAAAGGAGATAGAGGGCTTGATGATGGGGTGCATTGAGAATAACCCCTCTCTCAATTTCGGCAAAACTAAAGAACTGAGCATTGACTTCTGAAAGAAGCTCCCAGCTACATTAATGCAGCTGAGGTTGAGAGGGTGGAGACTGTAAAGTGCCTAGGAGTGGCAATAACTGACAATCTATCCTGGACTTTCCACATAGATGCGACGGTCAAGAAGGCAGCTCAGGAAATTTAGCATGTCCTCAAGGTCCCTCACCAACTTTTACAGATGCACCATAGAAAGCAAAGTATCTGGATGCATAACGACCTGATAGGGCAACTACTCTGCCAAAAAACTACAGAAGTTTGTATACACAGCCCAGACCATTACAGAAGCCAACCTTCCACCCATGGACTCCATTTACATGCGGAAAGGCTACCAATATCATCAAAGAGCCATCGTGCCCCAGTATTGCTCTCCTTCAACCTCTTCTGTCAGGCAGAAGATAGAGATGCTTGAATGCATGGGCCAGCTTCTTCCCTGCTGTTGTTAGACTGATGGATGGACTCTCTAACTTGCTAATGTTGATCTTGCCTAGTGCACGCCCTGTGCGATTTAACCTATATGTCTTTGTCCAAGTTTCTTTTTTACCTTATGATCTGTATGTTCTTGCTTAGTATGCCTGGACTGCTCTTAAATAAAGCTTTTCACTGTATTTAGATACATGTGATAATAAATCAGTCAATCAACCTGGGATGATCTATATCCAATCCTTTGTCTGTCCAACTCTTTTTTTTTTTTCTTCTTTTTCTGTGAGTTCTATCTCCATTTATCATTTAGTGTTCACCCTATCTTCTACATAAAAAAAAATCCTTTTCCTAACTACCATCAGTTCTGAAGAAGGGTCACTGGATTCGAAACGTTAACTCTGATTTCTCTTCTCAAATGCTGCCAGATCTGAAAATTTCCAGCAATTTCTTTGGTTGAATCTGAATTGCTTTCTGAAATGGCCTCGCAAGCCACTCACCTTAAATGCAATTAGGGACAGGCAGTAATTGCTGGCCTTAGCAGTGATGCCCACTTCCCATGAACTTTGAATTAAATAACGAACCAGTTGGACAGCCATTGTAACAAAATTGATCAAGGCTTCTTTTTACCAGTGTAAAACCAAGTAGCTTGAATTATGAAGTTGTTATGGGCGAAGTAAGATTGGATCTGGAAAAATTCAAAGTTGAGAGGAATGATTTATTTTAACCTGGCACTCAAATGATCTTCTATGCATATAATTACTGCAACAACACATTACATTTGTATGGAAATTTTAAATAATAAAGTACCTTGAGGCACTAAATTTAACTTTAGCACTTTCTGACATAAGAATTCAATTGTGGAAAACTATTATGAACTTCTGCAGAATGTTTAGTGTGGCATTTTTTCCAATCTAATTCTTTGTGCAGATTTGCAAGAGTAAGAAAATGACATGTGACACATCCCACATTCTTGATGACCTGAAATCTTTTGTCTTAACTGCTTTTAAGTGGAGGCAAATGCAGCAACAAATCTGTGCAATGTTCCCATGATGTCCTGTTGATATGTTACTTGATTGTTGACCAAGACATGGGGACACAAGGCAGCACAGTGATTAGCATTGCTGCCTCACAGCACTAGGATCCCAGGTTTGATTCATCTCCATCTGTATGGAGCTTTCATGTTCTCTCCACTGCTGCGTGTGTTTCATCCAGGTGCTCCGGTTTCCTCCCACAGTTCAAAGATGTGCAGGTTAGGTGGATTGGCCATGTTTAAAAAATAATTGCCCGTAGTATCCAATATGCAGGTTTGATGGTTAGCCATGGTAAAAACCCCAGTTTTGGGGGTAGGGCGTGTCTGGGTGGCATCCTCTTTGTGCACTGTGGGAGTCCTATGATTCTATGAAAATGTTTGAGTAGACTCATAGGATCTTTTGCATCCATGTGGTCAAGCAGATGGGTCGCGCTTTAACACGTCATCCAAAAAAGTAATCCGATGTCCCCACCTAAATTATGTGTTCAAGCCTTTTAAGTAAAGAGATAACATGCGTATGTATATTTGTGTATTAATTTGCATGAGAACAGTTTCATGGTATCAGTAACGTGACCAAACTATAAAAGGTCGTCTTTTTAATACAGGGCAGCTCAACTTTCTTTTTTCCAAGGCATGTATCTGGAAGGTTAGGTTGGTAACGTTTTGCAATTTATACTAGTTAGTTGACTGTTGTCTTGGTTTATTTTTAGCATGTTGCTCGACAGTTTCTTGATGAAGAGGCTGAGCTTTCCTTGGATGGAGCTGAATATGTGTCCTCCGATGAAGATGACTGTGACAATATCAACGATGATTCTTTGAAAGGTTTCATAAATGATGAATCTCAGCTTTCACAAGTTATAAGTGGTAAGATTCTGCAATAATTCATAATATTAACTTAAGGCACATTAGTTAGTACTTATAGTTATGTCCATGTTATTTGGAACATTTTTTTTTCCCCAAGAGTTAGAAAGCTGGCTGCTCACTGATATCCAGTGAATAGCTGAGCTAAATAAACTAGAAAGGTTTGCTATTTGTTTCATGTTAAGTTGAATGATCTCAGCCAGCATTTACATCAGTGATTAACGTATATATACCAATTTAGGACATGGTCAGATTTAACTTCGGTTGCATTATAGTCAAACAGCATATTGAATGTACTGTGTAGGTTTACCAGAATTATAGACAAGTTGTGCAAGTTACTGGAATGTGCCAGGTGCATCTCTTTTGGGGGGAAAATGTCTGTGTATTCTTTTTAATGTATTTTTATGAAAAAAACATTTTTTTTTCTTTTGAGTATTACAACAAATACAAAACCAAACAATTCAAACTAATATTAAAAAACAAACCTGTTAATTACATAAATATCAACTAATAACTAAGCTAAAAAAGAAAAGTCTTAACAATAGTAATAATGATAACCATTACACAGCTCAGCAAAACAAAGCAATAGCCCTCGATCATCGAACGCATGAATTTATACACCTTCATATGTTTGTAGTTCCTCCCCTCTGGATACCAGATTCTTTACATAGAATTGCCATAGCTATATAAAGGCTCTTATTATTATGGTGGACAAATCTGTACCCAGGTAGTTCAGAAAGGGCCACCACGTCTTATAGAAATTCAGTTTTATGGTGCACCATAGTCTGAAGGAGGTCCAAGGGGATGTGCTCTATGACCAGCTTACGCCAGTCTGCCAGCCCCAGGGGATCTTCTGACACCCACCCTAATTGAGTGTTCTTCCTGGCAAAAAAAAGTATACTGAAAAGCCTTATTTTGTGTCTGTCTGATTAAAGTGAATTAACAAAGCCACGAAAAAGAGATACCAGGTCCATCTCCAACTCCGTCCCCAAGACCTCCTCTATTTCGCCTACCATAGCATTCCAGTATGCTCACAGTCTGTGGCAGGACCAAAGACAATGAGTAAGAGTGCCCAAGCTCACTTTACATTTAGGAGACCTTGGAGATGTTCCCGCTTTAAATTTAGCGAGGTGGTCTGGGGCTAGATGGACCTTGTAGAGAATCTTCAATTGCAAGATGTGGGTCCTTTGCAAATCGAGTCCTTGTTGCATTTTCCCAGATATCCTCCCATATTTCAGAAGAGATCTCAACGTCCAATTCCCTCTCCCATATCTTACAGAGTCGTTCAGTCTCGTCCAAGGGACCCTCTCCCAATAGATGATAAGCGTTGCTAACAGATAATGTATCCTCAGCACTCAACCCCCTCTTCTCCATGTCGCACCTATAAGAATCAGTTAGAAGTCTGGTCTCTTTTTGTGTGAAGTTTCTAATTTGAAAGAAACAAAGGAGGTCCATACTGGACAATTCAAATTTCAAGCCAACTGGTCAAAGGATATAAATGTGTCCCCTTCGAATAAATCACCCAGGTAAGACATGCCCCTAGCTGCCCATAGTTTAAACCCAGAGTCCATTATCCGTGGCTGAAAGCCCAGCATGTCAAAAATGATGTTTTGGCAATATTGCCCTCACTCTAATGCATTGCCCTCCACGCCTTGACACTATTGGGCTATGGCAATATTCCTTAATTGTTCTCATTTTGTCTAAGAACAGAAGGCTAATAAGGGGGCATCTTGTCTGAGATGCTTTGATTTCCAACCAAAGTGAGTGAGGGTCCCCCGGCCCATTCGTTCACGTAAGATAGCAAGGAGTTTAACAGATTAGTTTTTGATATCTGGGAGGCCCACTCCTCCCAGTCTGTAAGGTAACTGCAATTTAGTCAGTTTAATTAGGGGCCGCTTACGATCCCAGATAAAAGAACTAAACCAGCCGCTCAGTCTTCTAAATATTTGCTTAGGAAAAAGTAGAGGAAACATTCGCATAGGATACAACAGGCAGGGCTGAATGTTCATTTTAATGAGGGCCATTTGACCTAACCAAGAAATTGGAAGTACCTCCCATTTACGAAGGTCCTGCTTGATTCTGTTGATTAAATGGGCAAAATTGGCTTTAAATAGCTGATCAAAAATGGGAGTAATAAGTATACCTAAGTAGAGAAAGCCTTCTTGCGACCATCTGAAGGGGAACCGTGATCCACCCTCTGGATCAGGCATGGGCATGGCTTCTTGCTTCCCAAACTGTTTTTATAACCTGAGAAGATTGACACATTGTCTCAGGTGTGGCACTGAGACTGTTGGGTTTGTTAAGAAGACGAGAATGTCATCCACATACAGTGCAATCTTGTGTGACTTTGTCCCCACTTCTGGAGTGGTTATTTTGGATTCCCTGCATATTGCCTTCGCCAGCAGTGCAATCACCAGTGGTGACAAGGGACAGCCCTGTCAACAACCCCTACAAATATTAAAATTGCTTGACCGTACACCATTGGTGAGAACCGCGGCAAGAGGTTCACTATACAAAACCTCCACCCACCAGATGAAGGTCTCTCCCAGGCCAAACTGCTTCAAAGTATGAAAAAGATATGGCCACTCAACCCTGTCAAATGCCTTTTTCCTATCGAAGGAAATCATCTATCCCTGTACTGATTGCTGTTGACATACTTGGATCATGTTAATTAATCTCCTGACATTATCTGTTGATCTGCGACCTTTTATGAACTCTATCTGATCCTCCTCAATTGTGGAGGGCAGTACAGCTTCTAGCCTTAATGCCAGAGTCTTGGACAGGATTTTGAAGTCGACATTCAGGAGTGAAATGGGTCAATAGGAAACACAGTCCTCTGGAGCCTTCCCTTTTTTAAGAACGAGAGAGATGTTCGTCTTTCTTAGAGATGGGGTAGGAGGCCACGACAATGTGAGTCATTAAACCTACTAATCATTGGCCCTGACAATATTCTTATAAATCCCTTATAGAACTCAGTGGGGAGCCCGTCAGGACCCATTCTGGAACTGTCTCACAGCTTCCTGCACCTCTTGTTCTGACAATGGGGCCTTGAGAGATTCTTGATGGGAAGGGTGAGAGCAGTAACAAATTAAAAATACTATACATGAATGCACGAAGCATTAGACATAAGATGGATGAGCTTGAGGCTCTTCTGGAAATTGGCAGATATGATATTGTGGTGATAACTGAGACGTGGCTTCAAGTGGACAGGGTCTGGGAAATGAATATTCAAGGCTACACGTGCTATCTTAAGGACAGATTGACGGGCAGAGGGGGTGGGGTGGCCTTGTTGGTTAGGGAGGATATTCAGTCCCTTGCGCGGGGAGACCTAGAGTCAGGGGATGTAGAGTCAGTGTGGATAGAGCTGCGAAATACTAAGGGTAAAAAAACCCTTTGGGAGTCATCTACAGGCCCCCAAACAGTAGTCTGGATGTCGGATGTAAGTTGAGTCAGGAGCTGAAATTGGCCTGTCGCAAAAATTAGATTAGATCACTTAGTGTGGAAACAGGCCCTTCGGCCCAACAAGTCCACACCGCCCCACCGAAGCGCAACCCACCCATACATTTACTCCTTACCTAACACTACGGGCAATTTAGCATGAACAATTCACCTGACCTGCACATCTTTGGACTGTGGGAGGAAACCGGAGCACCCGGAGGAAACCCACGCAGACACTGGGAGAACGTGCAAACTCCACACAGTCTGAGGCGGGAATTGAACCCGGGTCTCTGGCGCTGTGAGGCAGCAGTGCTAACCACTGTGCCACCGTGCTGCCCAAGATGTTACTACAGTTGTTATGGGGGATTTTAACATGCAGGTAGACTGGGAGAATCAGGATGGTATTGGACCTCAAGAAAGAGACTTTGTGGAGTGCCTCAGAGATGGATTCTTAGAGCAGCTGGTGCTGGAGCCAACCAGGGAGAAGGCAATTCTGGATCTGGTATTGTGTAACGAACCAGAATTGGTCAGAGACCTTGAAGTGAAGGAGCCATTGGGAAGTAGTGACCATAATACATTAAGCTTCAATCTGCAATTTGAGAGGGAGGGGGTACAGTCAGAAGTGACAGTACTTCTGTTGAATAAAGGGAACTATGGAGCTATGAGGGAGGAGCTGGCCAAAGTTCAATGGTGCAATACCTTAGCAGGGATGACAGTGGAGGAACAATGGCGGATATTTCTGTGTATAATGCAGAAGTTGCAGGATCAGTTCATTCCAAAAAGGAAGAAAGATCCCAGGAGGAGGCATGGGTGGCCGTGGCTGACGAGGGAAGTTAAGAAAGATATAAAGTTAAAAGAGAAAAAGTAAAACATAGCAAAGATAAGTGGGAAAACTGAGGACTGGGAAGCTTTTAAAGAGCAACAGAGGATTACTAAGAAGGAAGTACGCAAAGGAAAAATGAGGTACGAAGGTAAACTGGCCAATAATATAAAGGAGGATAGTAAAAGCTTTTTTAAGTATGTGCAAGGCAAAAAAATGGTTAGGACTAAAATTGGGCCCTTGAAGACAGAAACAGGGGAATATATTACGGGGAACAAAGAAATGGCAGAAGAATTAAATGGGTACTTCAGATCTGTGTTCACTGGGGAAGACACAAGCAATCTCCATGAGGTAACAGTGGCTGAAGGACCTGAACTTAAGGGAATTTATATTTGCCAGGATTTGGTGTTGGAGAGACTGTTAGGTTTGAAGGTTGATAAGTCTCTGGGGCCTGATGATCTACATCCCAGGGTACTGAAGGAGGTGGCTCGGGAAATCGTGGATGCGTTGGTGATTATTTTCCAGAGTCCGATAGATTCGGGGTAGGTTCCTGAGGATTGGAGGGTGGCTAATGTTATACCACTTTTTAAGAAAGGTGGGAGAGAGAAAGCAGGAAATTATAGACCAGTTAGTCTGACCTCAGTGGTGGGAAAGATGCTGGAGTCTATTATAAAGGATGAAATTACGGCACATCTGGATAGTAGTAACAGGATAGGACAGAGTCAGCATGGATTTATGAAGGGGAAATCATGCTTGACTAATCTACTTGAACTTTTTGAGGATGTAACTCTGAAGATGGACGAGGGAGATCCAGTAGATGTAGTGTACCTGGACTTTCAGAAAGCTTTTGATAAAGTCCCACACAGGAGGTTAGTGAGTAAAATTAGGGCGCATGGTATTGGGGGTAAAGTACTAGATTGGATTGAAAATTGATTGGCTGATAGGAAACAAAGGGTAGTGGTAAACAGCTCCATTTCGGAATGGCAGGCAGTGACCAGTGGGGTACCGCAGGGATCCGTGCTGGGACAGCAGCTTTTTACAATATATGTTAATGATATAGAAGATGGTATCAGCAATAACATTAGCAAATTTGCTGATAATACAAAGCTGGGTGACAGGGTGAAATGTGATGAGGATGTTAGGAGATTACAGGGTGACCTGGACAAGTTAGGTGAGTGGTCAGATGCATGGCAGATGCAGTTTAATGTGGATAAATGTATTGTTAGCAACTTTGGTGGCAAAAACAGGAAGGCAGATTACTACCTAAATGGAATCAATTTAGGTAAAGGGACAGTACAGAGAGATCTGGGTGTTCTTGTACACCAGTCAATGAAGGCAAGCATGCAGGTACAGCAGGTAGTGAAGAAGGCTAATAGCATGCTGGCCTTCATAACAAGAGGAATTGAGTATAGAAGCAAAGAGGTGCTTCTGCAGCTGTACAGGGCCCTCGTGAGACCACACCTGGAGTACTGTGTGCAGTTCTGGTCTCCAAATTTGAGAAAAGACATTCTGGCTATTGAGGGAGTGCAGCGAGGTCAATTCCTGGAATGGCAGGATTACCTTACACTGAAAGACTGAAGCGACTGGGCTTGTATACCCTTGAGTTTAGAAGACTGAGAGGGGATCCGATTGAGACATATAAGATTATGAAAGGATTGGACACTCGGGCAGCAGGAAACATGTTTCCGCTGATGGGTGAGTGCCGAACCTGAGGACACAGCTTAAAAATACGGGGTAGACCATTTAGGACAGAAATGAGGAGAAACTTCTTCACCCAGAGAGTGGTGGCAGTGTGGAATGCTCTGCCCCAGAGGGCAGTGGAGGCCCAGTCTCTGGATTCATTTAAGAAAGAGTTGGATAGAGCTCTCAAAGATAGTGGAATCAAGGGTTATGGAGATAAGGCAGGAAGAGGATACTGATTAGGAATGATCAGCCATGATCATATTGAATGGTAGTGCAGGCTCGAAGGGCAGAATGGCCTACTCCTGCACCTATTGTATATTGTCTATTGTTCAGGGGTCACTCCTGGAAGGTCCAAATTCTTTTAAAAAGACTCCATCCTCACCCGCCCACACTCTCAGCTTTCAGATTGGTATAATTCAGAGTAAAATTTCCGGAATTCTGCATTAATCCTTTTGGAATCGTAGGCTACATTTCCAGTGTCCTATCTGATCGAGGTAATGACCTTGGGGACACTCTTTTTCCTTGCAAGATATGCTAGGTACTTGCCTGGTTTATCCCCATGCTCAAACAGCCTTTGACTTGCAAATGTAAGCTCCTTCTTGGCTGTCTGCTTGAGCATGGAGTTCAGCATAGACTGAAGCACCGTGATCCTCTGCAGTTTAACCGGTGAGGGCCTGTCAAAATATGCCTTTTCAGCTACTTGCAGGCGTGCCTCAAGCAAATGTTGCTGCTCACCCATCTGTCACTTCTTACTGGCTGCATAGGAAATAACCAACCCCCTAGCACAGGCTTTAGCTGTTTCCCAAATGATGGATGGGCTACTGGTCGAGCTTGAATTAATATCTAAAAAAGCCCTGAACTCAAGAAAAGAATTCAATAAACTTTCTATCCTTGAGGACAAAGGGATCCAGTCGCACTGTATCCTTACTCTTAACCATTAAATACACTGGGGCGTGATTGGAAATAATGATATTGCCAATTGTACATGACACCTCTGAGCCAGATGTGCTGTGGGATCAGAAAAAGATTAATCCTGGTATGGCATTTACGTGGGTTCAAACATAACATGAAGTCTTTGCCAGTCGGGTGAAGTTGCCTCCAAGCATCTACCAGACCAAATTCAGCACATAAATCCCTTAATTGTTGAGATCACAAAGAAGATATTGGCGGGCCTTTGGGCAGTCTGTCTACTTAGGAATCTGAGACAATTGAAATCCCCTCCTATGATGATATGTTAAGATGCAAGGTTAACCAGTCTAGAAAGTGTGTCTGTCAGGAAAATAAGGGGGTGGGCCGAGGGACAGTAAACATTTAAGATCCCGTATTCTTTCCCATCTATCAAAGCTTTAAGGATTACAAATCTCCCTTGTGTGTCTTTAATGCACTCTAATAACTTAAATAGGAGATTCTTTTTAACTAAAATGGCCACCCCTTTGCTTCTCGTACTGAAAGATGAAAAATAAACCCGGTCATACCCATTCTATTGCAACTTCAAATGCTGTGCATCATCCAAGTGTGTTTCTTGTAATAAGGCAATATCCTCCCTCTCCCTTTAAAGTACTTTCTTCCTCTTTACAAGTGAATGACTTCCCTTAATATTTCAGGTGCACCACTTAAACATATCCTTAGCCATAACCTTCTATAGCACCATCTAGACTCCAGAGAGGAAGAACCTGAACTACATACCTCTGAACTTTAGTGCAAAAGAATTCACAAAACCCAAAAACTACACAGACTAAAATAACTACAGTCAACAAATCTGCAAACTTACAAAAACTATGTACAGCAAAAACAGAAAAACAAAAAATTCCCAAAGGCACTGATTGGAGGAATTTACCCCCTGTTCAAAGGGGTACCTACATATCCTACGACCTTACTAACGATCCCAACCGCCCTCCACTCCTACCAGGTAGGATTGCGCCACATACACCGACCACCCAGTAGAGCAAAGACAAACATCCAAAAGCAAGGTTAGTACTATAAACAAGTAAACTAAAAATAAATATGGTACCCATCCCTTAACATAGAGATTAAAGATAAATACTCTATCCATCCCATCATTTCATGAAACTTATTACCAGAAAGGGAACTTCACCAAGTCCTTTTTGATGAAGAGCAAACCTGAATAGCTCTGTCCTCTATGTCTATTCGGCCGTTTGATTTAAATCAATGTATCCACAAAGTTCTTTGCTTTCTCTGGCGAGTTGAACAAGTGTATGGATCCATTATGATTGATCCAAAACATCGCTGGATATCTTAAAAAATACTGGATCCCAAGCTTTCTCAATCTCCTCTTGACGCTATCGTAGGACTTATCTTTCCGGACCACTGCCGCCTAGAAGTCTTGAAAAACTGTGAACCTGCAGCAGCCACATAACAACACCCTTGAATCCCTCCACTGGACTCTGGAGGCTTCCATGACCCTCTGCTAGTCTTTATAATGATGAAACCTCACCAGGACAGGGCATGGGTGCTGATCTGTGATCCGGTGGACTCTTTCAATTGTATCCTTCTGTTCTCAACCTCTACACCAAGAAACTCCAGGAACCACTTCTTGAACTCCACCAGCTGCTCACCTTCTGTCCCCTCTGGTATGCCAACAACACACAGCTTCTTTCTTTTGCCCCTGTTTTCAAGATCGTCTACCAGAACCAACAGACCATGGACCTGTGTTTCCAGGGCTTCAATCTGGCTCTTGGAGGAGTCAGACTCTGCCTCTAGCCCTGCAGCCCAGTACTCGAGCTCATTGATCCTTTTTCCCAGGTCTCGCAGCATAGCAGATACAGGAGCCAGCTTCTTCTCACTTTTTTCCTAGATCTGCCTCCCCAGGGCCATGCGAGATTTGGCCAGCTCCTCAACCTTGGTCTGGTGAGTAAGCAAGCCCGCTGCTTCAGAGGGCTGGGCCGTGGCCCCGGCCCCGGGTGTGCTTCCTCCTTTCTTCGGCATTCTGCAGCTGCAAGGACAAAGGCTTTTTTCAGGTTTCTAGCTCCTTTACTCACAGTAAAGTGTTTGGGATGGACCCTGACTCTGTCGGGTCGGTGTTGCAGCACAGAGCCCAGCAAACGTGCTCCTTAACAGGGTGCCAACATCTTGGATCCCCCCAGTATATTAAGTGGAAGAAACAGAGAAAACTGACATAAAGACAAATAAATCAGAAGTAAATGCCATTTCTAATATTTAAACTTTTTATTTATTATGGTTTATTTTAATAAAACATAACTACCCAGTGAATTTACTTAACAGATTTTCCTAGTAAATTTTGGTTTTCAGCAAGAATTGGGGTAAGATTTTTTTCTTCATGGAATATTTGGAGAAGCCACTTGGGAAAAGTGGGAAGACAGTGGTTGTTAGGTTGACATTTGATAGGGTAAATGGGGCAAGACTGTATCTACAAGTGCAAGGGTTAGTAATCAGAAGGCACAGAGTTAAGATAATTGGCAGAATATCCTGGCCTGGATGTTTTACAAGATATTGGTGAGACCACATCTTAAATACTAAATGCTGTTTTGTTCTCCTTGTTTGTTAAGGATATAAATGGGTTAGGGCAATTCAGAGGGAGTTTATTGGAGTGACACCTGGAATGAGTTGTCTTATTGAGTAAGACTGGAAAAAAATGGGCTTATTTTCTTTGGAGATTTGAAGAGTAAGGGGTGACTTGATTGAACTATACAAGATCTTGAACAGACTAGATAAGTTGAATGTGGAAATGATGGTTCATCTTGAAATAGCGATGGTGGTAACAGGCAGATTTCAAATATAGCTGTCCTTCTATGCCAGAAATGAGGAGAAATGTTTTCTCTTGTTTATGAAACTTGGAATGTTGGCTCAGAAGGCTATGGAAGTGTGTTGGTTGAACAGTTTAAGGCACAGGAATGTCCTTATTAAAAAGGGAAGCAAAACCTGTTGGGAGAAGATGGGGAATATGGAAAAAATGCACACTGATCAGCGAAGACCTTATTGAATGATGGAGCATCTCATGTTTACAAAAGTAGATTTTTAAAATAATATTGAGAGCTTCTATAATCTGGAATGTCCTACATAGAAAAATGGTGTAAACAGCTTCAACAATAAATTTTCAAAAGGAATTTGAATATCTGCTAAAAGGAGAAATTTGCAGGGTTTGTTTTAATTCTTTCAGTCCCCAGGATTTGATCCTTACTGTGCTCTGAGAAGTAGTAAGTTATTGGGTGAATATTTGGGAGTTGACTAAGGTTTATTCTATTCCTGAAGTTCAACATAGTGTAATTGCTATTAAGTTTAATAAAATATATAAAAACATAAATATCTATTTAGAACACATTTAGAACACAGATGGCTGATGAGTCACAGCTATAACATGTAGGAGATCCTAGATGTTAGTTTGGTCCCAGGCAAACACGTGCAGTAATGGTTTGAAGTTTGAGTAGCTTCAGCTCCGAGTTTGAGCTGCAGGCTGAACTACAGACTCTGCAAAGGATTAGGGCAGGGGAAGGTTAGGAGGTGTTCACACTATGGGGTCCTCTGATTTGGTTAGTATTTCAGAGACAGAAGAGTGTGACTCTGAGATAGGTAAGTGGACCAAGAATGCAGGCACCTGTAGCTGTGCAGATGTTCAGCAGGCTAGAGGTTCTTTTAAAAATGACTGGATAAAATTGCAGGCTGCAGGTGATGAGCGTAATATAGGAATGTAGTAGTAGAACACAATATGGTCAGAGAAATTGACACTGTTCTCTGATGCACGGCTATGTTTCTTGCCTAATGCTAGTTTTTGGGACATCTGCTCAGGTTTGCAGGTAAATTTGCAGGGGGGTTGCAGGGAAAGGACCAATCGTCTTGGGCAATTCAATACCAATGCCATAGGCAGTGCATGGAGGGTATGCATAGCCAGTATGAAGATCAAGGTGTGAAATAAAGACTTACAACTTCAAAGGTTATGGATTGTTGAACTTGGTGAAAATTGGCACACAAAAAATGAAATTAGAGAGAGAGAAGTATATGGCTCAAAGACTGACTTTTTTAAAAATGGTTTCAGTTGTTAGGCACTGAAAATGTACAACAGGATAGTTGCCACATGAACCATGCAAGTGTTCTTGCAAGCTGCACAGCTAGGAAAGTTGAGAGTATTTAAAACTAAACAGTAGAGATCAAACTTAGGAAGGTGATGGTAAATTAGAGAATAGAGTCAAAACAAAAAAAAAATTAATTTGGGAAATTATTAATAAACCATGACAGGAATGGATAGGACATACTAAGAGTAAACTTAGTAGGACATATTAAGAGTAAACTAACAGAAAGCTGTAAAAAGAATAAAGGAATAAAACTGGGAGTTTGTATCTGAATGCAGGTAACATTCAAAACAAATGATGAAATGAGAGTGCTAGTAGAAATAAATCTGTACATTCTGGTAGCCATTGCAAGGTGACATGAATTAGAAGCTGAATTTTGAATGGTATTTCAGAAGGGCAGGAAGGTAGGAGAAGTAGAGTGGAGTGCCTCTATTAGTGAATCATGATATTAGCATAATAGAAAGGGATGACCTAAGTTCAGGAAACCAAGATATAAAAAACAGTTTGGGTGAGGATGAGAAATGAAGGCAAGAAGTCACTTACGAGACATAAAAACACAGAAAATAGGAGCAGGAGTAGTCCATTTGATCCTTTGAGCTTGCTCCACCATTCAATATGATCATGGCCAATCATCCAACTCAATGTCCTGTTCCCACTTTCTCCCTCCACCCTTCGATCCCTTTAGCCCCAAGAAACTTGTTGAAATCATTCAATGTTTTGGTCTTAATAATTTTCTTTTGCAGAGAATTCCAAAGGCTCGCCACTCTCTTGGACATCTCTCTTCATGTCAGTCGTAACTGGCCTGCCACACTTCCTTAGGCTGTGACCCCTAGTTGTGGATTCCATGGTCATTGGCAGCATGTTTCTTGTGTTTACCCTGTCCAGTCCTGCTAGAATTTTCTAGGTTTCTCCGAGATTCCCTCATTCTTCTTAACTCCAGTGACTATAGTCCTACTGCTCCAGTCTGTCTTCATACGTCAGTGAGGTTAACCTTCGTTGCACTCTCTCAATAACCAGAACATATTTTCTTCAAATACAGAGACCAAAACTGAACTCAGTATTCCGGATATGTTCTCTCCAAGGCTTGGACAGTTGAAGCAAGACATCTGTGTTCATATACTTTAATCCTCTCTTTGAAGGCTAAGTTTCCATTTGCTTTCTCCACTGCCTACAGCACCTGCATGCTTACTTTCATTGACCGGTGTTAAAGAGCACCCAGGCCTCAATGTACCTCTCTCTTTCCCAATCTACTGCAATTCAAATAATAATCTACCTTCCTTTTTTTTTGTTGCCAATATGGATAATGTTGCTGTTTTGTCTTTGTTTCCTTCATGCTCTTGCTTGTATCTTTCACTTTAGGGGAGGTGATGAACTTTTGGTATTGTCACTAGACTATTAATCCAGAAATGCAGGAAATGATTTGGGGACTTGGGTTCAAAACCTTCCATGATTGATAGTGGAATGTGAATTCAATTTAAAAAAAATCTGGAATTAAGAATCTAATGGTGACCATGATGCCATTGTCACTTGTAAGGAAAAAAATTCATCTGGTTCACTAATGTCCTTTTAGGGAAGGAAATCTGCCATCCTTAACTGGTCTAGCTCACATATGACTCCAGGTGCATAACAATATGGCTGACTTTTAACAAAAACGGATGGAAATAAATACTGGCCTAGCCAGCGATGCTCACATCATTTGAATGAATTTTAAGGAGGTTATACTTTACCTGCCACTCCCTCAACTTGTCCAAAACATTCTGAAGCATCTTTCCATTCTCTTCACAGTTCACCCTCCTGCCCAGTTTGTGTTATCTGCAAACTTGGAGATATCACACAAAGTTCCATCATTTAAATAATTAATTTATATTGTGAGCAGTCATGGTCCAAACGTTAATTTTCTTTTTGAAATTCACTCGTAGGATGTGGGCCTCGCTGTCCAGCTATCATTTATTGCTCATCCCTAGTTGCTGTTCAGAAGTTGTTGACGAGCTGCCTTCTTGGACACTGTGGTCCAAGTCCTGCAAGTAGAGCCTAAAGTTGTTAGGGAGAGAATTCTGGAGTTTCCACACAGTGACATGAAAGTAATGCTGTCATATTTCTAAGTCAGAAGAGTCTCAGTTCCTGATGAAGAGCTCATCACGATTCCTGATGAAGGGCTCACGCTCGAAACGTCAACTCTCCTCCTCGGATGCTGCCTGACCAGCTGTGCTTTTCCAGCACCACACTCTCGACTCTGATCTCCAGCATCTGCAACCCTCACTTTCTCCTATATTTCCAAGTCAGGATGGTGAGTGGCTTGGAGGAGAATTTGTAGGTGGTGCTGTTCCCATTTTTCTTCTGCCCTTATCCTTCGACATGGTTGTGGTTTTGAAAGGTACAGTCTAATGATCTTTGGTGAATTTTTGCAGTGCACCTTATAGATAGTTCATGGTTGGAGGGAATGGTTGTTTGTTGATGTGCCAATCAAGTAGGTTGCTTTGTCTTTAATAGTATCAAGCAATGTTGGACCGCAGCTGTTTACAATAATATATATTAAATACGCACTTGTTAATAACTTGGTGAAAAGAAATAAATGTACTGAGGCCAAATTTGCAGATGGTGTAAAAATAAGTGGAAAGGCACGTAACTAGATTATTTGGAGTATAATGTGGGGGGGGGGCGGAGAATGTAAAGTTCATTTTGGAAGGGAGAACAAATTATTGAAATACAGAAAAATTGCAGAAATCTGCATCACAAAAGAGACTGTGTATTTGTACACTAAATACAGAAAGTTAGCACATAGATGCAGCAGGTAATCAGTTAGGCTAATGTTAATATGTGGGTACAGCAAGTTAATAAGAAAGCTAATAGAATGTTATTATTTTTAGTGAGTTTTTGATCGGCATGTAGAATAGAAATGACAGATTGGCAAAAGTAGCATAGATAAGGAACTTTAAAAAGTTTTTGGGATAGTTTCTTTGCACACTAGATTCTGGTGCTGACCCAAGAGTAGACCTTATATAGTGCAAAGAGATAGCATTAATGAATGATTTCATAGGGAAGGCACACTTAAGTAGTAGTGAATGTACTATGATTGGATTTTATAACCTGTTTGAGGGAAGGGAAAGTTGGTCTGAGACTATTTTTTTTTACATTTTAAATAAGGGCCATAAAGAGGGGATGAGTGCTGAACTGGATAATGTGAATAGGTTCATAGTAAGGAAAATTAAGTAAAAAGTTATATTTCAGTTATGAAGGACATGAGTGAGACGTAGAGACCTGTGAACAGTATTGGCCATCCTTATTTAAGGAAGGATGTGAATGAGTTTGAAGCAGTTCAGAGAAAGTTGACTAGATTTATATCTCGACTAGGCAGGCTGTTTAGCAAGGAAACATAGAAACTGTGGTTGGATAAGCTGGGCTTGTATTAGCTGAATTTAGAAGAAAAGGATATTTCATTGAAGCCTTAGATCTTGAGCTGTTTCCTTTCCTTTTAAAATAAGAGGTCACCAATTTAAAACCAAAATGTTGCAAAATACTTTTTTCTGTCAGTCGTGAGTCTTTGGAACGCTTTCTGAAAAGGTGATGGAAACAGAGTCCTTGAATGTTTTTAAGGCCAACCATAGATATATTCTTATGGGTAGACTGAAATATGGGAATTTGAAGTGACAATCAGAGTAATTAATGATCTTATTAAATGGCAGAGCTAACTCAATGGATAATTGATCCTCTCTTGTTCCTTGATAATATGCCCCAATATAAGAGCATACAGTATTTCGTTGGAACTTTGCAAGTGTCAGTGCAGACTTGATGGAACAAATTGCTGACTCCTGCGCTATATTTTCCATGATTCTTTTCTATATTGTTTTAATATTGGGTATTGGAGCCTTTAAATAAGATGTGTATAATATTCATTTACAATGATGGTCTTATTATTTGGGACCACATTGAAGTGAAGTACTATTGACAGCATTAATTAACATGCATTGTAAAGTTTAATGGCAGTCCAAACTGTTGGCAGAGGAGGGGAAGCTGACTTGTTTTGATCTGCTATTAAACCATTGGCAAAATTGAGGAATTCAACACTAATGTTATTTCTGAGAAATGATTTTGTTCATAGGTTATTTATTTTTGGAGCCAAGTATTTGCATTTAAAATCCATTGTGAAGTCTCTCTTTATATTTGTCCGCGATATCATTATTCACAATCTAACTGGATCCAGACTGACTGACAATTCTGATGTGAAATGGGTAAAATCAGCTTCTAATCAAATTAAGATAAGGTTTACTTGGGAGAAACTGATGTTCCACTATGCGTTTTGGTAATTTGTGTCCTTGCTTTGATATTCATAATATTTGAATTTTCCAAATTATACAGCTAGTTAATTTTATAAGTTGGTGCTTGAACGAAAGCCATTAACACCTTTATTATGTTAAAATCTAATGATCTCTTTGTAATTTTTCTCCAGACAGTGACATGCAAGAAATTTATCTGAAGTCTGTCCGTAGTCCAAATATCTACAATAAGAAAAAAATGGTCTTTAGTAAAAATGAAATGACCATATTTTCACAGGTAAGATCTATCTGTTTAGATTTTGTTAAATCATATCTTGTTTTTCTATCTGGTTTGAAATTTTACTTTATGTAAATTTACAGGGACTTCATGGACATTATGCTAATTAAAAGTCCTACAAAATGTCTTTCTGATTTCATTAATCCAAGGCCATTAGGTTATTCACACTAATGGTCATGTGAGTGTGTGTCCCTATGTGTCAGTAAATATGCAATATTTACAAGCTGTGTCAAAGAACAAAAAACTTTACATCCAAGGAACAGGCCCTTTTGCCCTCCAAGCCTGAGCCAATCCAAATCCACTGTCTAAACTTATCATTCAATTCCTAAGCATCTGTATCCCTCTGCATCTGTCCAGATGCACCTTATATGAATCTACCGTGCCTGCCTCTACCCCCCTCTGCTGGCAACGCATTCCAGGTACCTACCACCCTTTGTGTAAAGTACTTGCTGCGTGTATCCCCCTTAAACGTTTTACCTCTCACCTTGGATGCGTGACCTCTCATTATTGAATCCCTCACCCTGGGAAAAAGCTTATCTCTATCCACCTGGTCTATACCCTTCATGAGTGTGTAGACCTCAGTCAGGACCTCCCCTCATTTTCTTGTTTTCTATGAAAACAATCCTAACCTACTCAACCTCTCTTCATAGTTAGCACCTTCCAAACCAGGCAACATCCTCGTAAACCTTCTCTGCGCACTCTCCAAAGTATCCATATTCTTTTGGTAGTGTGGCAACCAGAACTGTACACAGTATTCTAAATGCGGTCAAACCATAGTCTTGTACAATTTTAACTTGACATGCCAGCTCTTATACTCAATACCCCTGTCTGATGAGGCAAGCATACCATATGCCTTCGTGACCACACTGCCCACCTGTACAGCCACCTTCGGGGTACAATGGACCTGAACTCCTAGATCTCTCTGCTCATCAACTTTTTCGCTTCCAGTATAGTTCACTCTAGACTTCCCAAAATGCATCACCTCACATTTGCCTGTATTGAACTCCATCTGCCACTTCTCTGCCCAAACTTTTGCCCAACTCTCCAGTCTATCTATAGCCTCCTGTATTCTTTGACAGTCCCCTATGCTTTCTGCTACTCCACCAATCTTTGTGTCATCTGCAAACGTACTGATCAGACCAACAATGCCCTCTTCCAGATCATTTATGTATATGACAAACAACAGTAGCACCAACACTGACCACTGTGGAACACCACGAGTCACCTTTCTCCATTTCGAGAAACTCCCGTCAACTACTACTCTTGTCTCCTGTTGCTCAACCAGTTCTTTATCCACCTAGCTAGAACACCCTGCACACCATGTGACTTCACTTTATTAGTTTACTATAGGGAACCTTATCAAACGCCTTACTAAAGTACATGTGTATGACATCTACAGCCCTTTCTTCATCTATCAACTTGGTCACTTCCTCAAAGATGTCTATTAAGTTGGTAAAGCACGATCTCCCCCCGCACAAAACCATGTTGCGTTTCACTGATAAGTCCATTCTTTTCCAAATATAAATAGATTTTATTCCTCAGTACCTTCTCCAGCAACTTTCCCACCACTGATGTCAGGCTCACTGGTCTGTAGTTACCTGGAATATCCCTACTACCCTCCTTGTATAGGGGGACAACATGAGCAACCCTCCAGTCCTCCGGCACTTCATCTGTGTTTAAGGATGCTACAAAGATATCTGTCAGGGCTCCAGCTATTTACTCTCTCACCTCCCTCAGCAACCTGGGATAGATCCCGTCCGGTCCTGAGGATTTGTCCACCTTAATATCCTTTAGCTTACCCAACACATCTTCCCTCCTCATGTTAACGTGATCCAGAGTAAACAAATTTCTATCTCTAATCTCAACATTCATCATGTCCCTCTCATCAGTGAACACTGATGCAAAGTAATCATTGAGAATCTCATCCATTTTCTCAGGTTCACACACAACCTTCCTTCCTTATCCTTTAGTGGAGCAACCCTTTCTCTATTTACCCTCTTGCTTCTCATATATGAATAAAAAAACCTTGGAATTCTCTTTAATTCTGCTCGCTAAAGTTATTTCATGACCCCTTTTAACCCACTTGATTCCTCATTTAAAATTGGTCCTACTCTCCCGATATTCCTCCAAAGCCCATTCAGTTCTTAGCTATCTGGTCCTTATATACACTTCTGTTTTCCTCTTGGCTAGTTGCACGATTTCTCCTGTCATCCACTGTTCACGAATCTTGCCTTTCCTATCCCTTGTTTTCAAAGGGACATGCCTATCCTACACTATCGTTAATCTTTCTTGGAAAGCCTCCCACATATCAAATGTGGACTTCTCTTCAAATAGCTGCTCCCAATCCACATTTCCCAACACCTGCCGAATTTTGATATAATTGGCCTTGGCCCAGTTTAGTACTCTTGCCTTAGGATCACTCTAATCTTTATCTACGAGTATTCTAAAACGTGTAGAATTATGGTCCCTATTATCCAAGAAATCTCCCAGTGCAACTTCTACCACCTGGCCTGGCTCATTCCCCAACACCAGGTCCAATATGGCCCCTTCCTTCGTCAGACTATTGACATACTGTTCTAGAAACCTTTCCTAGATGCTCCTTACAAATTCTGCCCCATCCAGACCTCTGACACTAAGTGTATCCCAGTCAATGTTGGTAAAATTAATATCTCCCATCACCACCACCCTGTTGACTCTACATCTTTCCTCAATATGTTTACCTATTTGTTCTTCTACCTCATGCTCACTGTTGGCCGGCCTGTAATACAGCCACAACAATGTAACTGTACCCTTCTTATTTCTCCGTTCTACCCAAAATGCCTCAAGCCCTCAACAGTGGCCCCCTCAGCACAGCCATGATATCATCCCTGACCAGCAATGCAACTCCTCCCCCCACTTTTACTTCCCTCCCTGTCCTGTCTGAAGAATCTATATCCTGGAACATTTAGTTGCCAATCATGCCCTTCCTTCAACCAAGTCTCTGTGATTGCAATAATGCCATGCTCCCAGGCACCAATCCAAGCCCTAAGTTCATCTGCCTTACCCATCTGCACTTCAGGCCGGCAGTTCTTTTGCGTTTATCTGTTCTCTGCCTGCTCTTCCCCTTGGTAATGCTAACTTCATGATCCATACAGTCTCTAGTTCCCACCTCACTGTCTACTAGTCTTCTCTTCCAGTTCCCAGCCCACTGCCACATTATTTCAAAACCTCCCAACGGCAGTAGCAAAAACTCCCCCAAGGACATTAGTTCCAGTCTGGTTCAGGCGTAGACCATCCAATTTGTAATAGTCCCACTTTCTCCAGAAACTGGTCCCAATATCCCACAAATCTGCACCCCTCCCTCCTACACCATCCTTCAAGCCAAATGTTCATCCTGCCTATTCTTTCATTTCTACCCTAATCCTGAGATCACTACCTTTTGAGGTCTTCCTCTTTAACTTCTCTCCTAGCTCCCTGAATTCTGCTTTCAGGACCTCATATCGTTTTTTTCTTATATCACTGGTGCCTATATGCACCATGACAACCGGCTGTTCACCCTCCCCTTTTAGAATGGGGTGGTGGTGGTGGGTGATACTACACGTGTAGTATCTTGGGTTGAGCCGCTGCCCAAATATATGCTAAGTTCTTACCTTCCCGGCAACCTCATGGTTTCCAATGTCACCTCTGTTCTGTCTCCCGCTGCTCCCGAACAGGAAAAAAGCTGAGAGTCAAGCTATGCTTTTCTTAATCCTTTAGTGTAGGAAAATGAATATTCATAACCTTCTTATGATTTTGAGAGCTCAATATTGTACGAAGAAAATTACACCCTATCAAATTGGTGTTACCATACCCTAACTTGGATTGAGATTTTTTAAATAGACAAGCTATATTTGAGAAAATCACTGGGAAGCCGAGGACAAGAGGTGATTCTGATAGCTTTGGTGGAATACTGTTAGAACGAGAGCTGGAAATTGGAGCTGAATAATGGGGCAGATGCAATCCTTCTTTGATGCTCTTTAACACGTTTTCTCCCACAGACAGATAATTGGGAGATTTAAGAGCCACTAAGATGGGCAAATAAGTGTCACACTCTGAGGCAGCATTTGGGACAACTGGGATATTGTCTTGTTCAACTGCTTGACTTACAAGTAGAATTCTGTGCAAACTGGACCCAAGTAGTATATTCCCTTCTGGTAGTATATTCATCCATGCCGTCCAGATCTCCTAACCTGATCTAGTCCTATTTGCCAGCACTTGGCCCATATCCTTTTAAACCCTTCCTAGTCATATACCCTCCAAATGCCTTTTAAATGCTGTAATTGTACCAGCCTCCACCACTTTCTCTGGCAGCTCATTCCATACACGCACACTCTGTGTGAAACAGTTGTCATTTAGGTCCCTTTTATATCTTTCCCTTCTCACCCTAAGCCTACGCCCTCTCATTCTGGACTGCCTCACCCAGGGAAAAGACCTTGTCTATTTCTCCTATCCATGCCCCTCATGATTTTATAAACCTCTATAAGGTCACCGCTCAACCTCTGACGCTCCAGAGAGAACAGCCCCAGCCTATTCAGCCTCTCACTATAGCTCAAATCATCCAACCATGGCACCATCCTTGTAAATCTTTTCTGAACCCTTTCAAGTTTCACAACATCCTTCCGATAGGAGACCAGAATTGTATCCAATATTCCAAAAGTGGCCTAACCATTGTCCTGTATAGCAGTAACATAATCTCCCAACTCCTATGCTCAATGCTCTGACCAATAAAGGAAAACATACCAAACACTGCCTTCACAATCCTATCTACCTGTGACACGACTTTCAAGGAACTATGAACCTGGACTCCAAGATGTGTTTGTTCAGCAACACTCTCCAGGACCTTACCATCAATTTTATAAATCCTGCTCTGATTTGCTTTTCCAAAGTGCAGCACCTCGCATTTATGTAATTTAAACTCCATCTGCCGCTTCTCTGCCCATTGGCCCATCTGTTCAAGATCCCATTGTACTCTGAGGAAACCTTCTTCACTGTTCACTACACCTCCAATTTTGGGGTCATTTGCAAACATATTAATTATACCTCATATGTTCACATCCAAATCATTTATATAAATGACAAAAAGCAGTGGAACCAGCACTGATCCTTGTGGTGCACCACAGTTCACAGGCCTCCAGTCTGAAAAGCAACCCTCCATCACCGCCCTCTGTCTTCTCCCTTCGAACCAGTTCTGTATCCAAATGGTTAATTCTGCCTGTATTCCATGAGATCTAACCTTGCTAACCAGTCTTCCATGGGAAACCTTGTTGAATGTGTCTCTGAAGTCTATAGAGATCACATCTACTGCTCTGCTGTCATTAAACCTCTTTGTTACTTCTTCAGAAAACTCAATCAAGTTCATGAGTCCTGATTTCCCATGCACATAGCCATGCTGACTATCCCGAATCAGTCCTTGCCTTTCCAAACACATGTAAATCTTGTCCCTCAGGATTCCCTCCAACAACTTGCCCACCACTGATGTCAGGCTCACCGGTCTATAGTTCCCTGGCTTTTCCTTACCATCTTTCTTAAATAGTGGCACTATGTTAACCAACCTCCAGTCTTCCTGTGCCTCCCCTGTAACTATTGGTGATCCAAATATCTCAGCAAGGGGCCCAGCAATCACTTCCCTTGTTTCCCACAGAGTTCATGCGTGCACCTAATCGGGTCTTGGGGATTTATCCATTTTTATGTGTTTCAAGACGTCCAGCACCACTGCCTCTGTGACTGAAAGCTTAAAGGAAGCAGAGGAGTAATAACTTTTCATTGTCCTTATGAGGGAAAACAGAATTTTGCCAAGAGAAATAGGAAGTAATCTCGACAGAAAGACCTCCATGGTTTGGTTTTTCTGAACACCACCAATGCCACACACTCCTGAAGAAAGACACTGGGTAATTGGGCAGGTTAGCTCATGCTTAAGACCTTTGTTAGAGAACCAAGAATTTGGTTCATTAAACAGTGGGATGCATCTTTGAATAAAAATGGCTCATACAGATTTCACCAAAAATTAAGCTTGAAAAACTATTGGTTGACAGGATAGATAACAAGGCTATATATACTTAAATTAGCTCCTGCTCAGGAGTGTGAGGGCACCTGTGTTGATTGAAATAAATTATAAGTTTTCTACTGCAAATATGTGAATGTTTGTTTTATTTCTGTGGTGATGTTTGTTAATATTGAATTTTTTGATAGATTCCTGAACAGGATGAGACCTATATGGAAGACAGCTTTTGTGTTCGTGAGGAAGATGAAGCAGATAGTCAAACTGAGTTAAGTGATGATGACATTGTGAATTTTGATCTCTTGAATGATACTCCCGTTGAAAAAAACAAACAGTATGCAACTCGGAACAGAACAAGAGAAAAAATTGCTGAAATAAAAAGTGGTAAACGTGGTTTGACCAAAAAGAAGAAAGGCAGACGGATAATTTTGTTGAATGATTCCAGTGAAGATGAACAAGATGTGAATGTAAACCATGAATTGCCAAGAAAGAATTTAGCACACAACAACAAAAGTAAACAGACTATAGAAGAGCAAAATACGTCATTTTCTCCAAACCTGACGTTAGTAGGTGACTGTTTCAGTGAATGTTCACCAAAAATGGCTGTACAACAACCAGCGTGTGTTGATGGGGATAGAAGTAATGCCCTGCGTTTCAGTCTCCAGGCTTCGGTGTCTGAAGCATTAGACTTTCAAATACAGCACAAACATTTGAGAAGGTATAGTTCAGCTGTTGCCTCCGAAATTGCGCTGAACTCAATGCAAGGCAAAGGACAAGATAAATGCCAAGTGAGCAAACTTCATTCCATTAACTTTGTAAGTATCAATTGTAGTTTAGTGTCTGATATACTGGCAATAATTCTGTGTCAGTGAATAAGATAAATTTCAGTATTACATCTGGTTTAAAACCTGTTATAATGACGCAGGACTAATTATTATGAAACAATGTACAAAAGTGTACAAAAGGAAAAAGCGAAGTTTCTCAAAAAATAATCTGTGCATTTTTTTCAGAAACTACTGCAACGTGTTTTGAGCTTTGATACTTCAGGTGGTAAAGATTCCATCGATTTTAAACCTTTATACTTGCATATTCATGTTTTGTAATCTTAAAAGTTTTGTTATCCTCCATCTCATTCTTTAATTGTATGGGTGGTTTTATTTGTGAAAAGCAACCGTGATTCATTTAAAATGGAACAACATGGAGTCAGACAGCCAAACCATATCAGCCTTTCTACCTCTGTGTTCAATTAAAACTCCAAATGAACTCAAAATTGATCTCGGTTCCTTAGCAGACTTTTGAGTAATTAATCCTAGACACTATGAATAATCAATCTCAGACACAGGTTTGTATCTTAAAGAAAAGACTTGGCAATTTATTAACTTTAGCAAAGTAACATTAAACACAAAAAAACTAATTGGTCTATGCCTTAAACCAAAAATGTTTGTTTTTAAGCCTATTTACACAAAGGACAGACACCCAAGCAAACATAGTTGATGAATAAATAAAACAAAACTGGCAAGGTGATTTAAATTGTTTATATGATGCATTGTTTCGCAAATCATAGAGAATGTCACCTTGGTTGATTTTCTGAAGGAGTTGATTAGAGTCACCTTTGTACTTCACTCCGATAAAAGCAGTAATACTTAAGCATTTGTTTTCTATTTGCTGAGTTTTCAAGGGCTGCTCATGAGAGGTTAGGCAAGGAGATTTCAAATCATCTTCTTGCATCAAGAGCCTGATTTCTTCTCTCAGAAAGCACAGTCAAAAATCCAATTCAAACTCTGACCGCTCCCTGACTGACTGACCGCCTCCTCCATGTGGTCCCAGTTACCATTCAACATCTGCTATCTGCTTAAGCATAAAGCCTTTTCCAGACTTACTGGAATCAATTCCCAGACACTGTCCTCATTAATAGCCACTTCTGCTATCTGTTTAAAACAATGCTCTTCCCTTGTGATGAAACATCTGCAGAACTTTTGATCAGAAATCAATCTGCAATTAACTTCCAGGCCAAACCTCATGAGTAAACAAAAGCTTGTTTGGTTTGTTTTTCTTTTTAACTTATTTTGTGTTAAAATTCATCTTTAGCTCACAGTTCGCAGTTCCAAACTAAAAATTGATGAAAGAATAAAATGAAAATAGTGAAAAATCAACGAGGGCTCTAACAGGATGGGTGATCTAAGATTACTAAAGAACTATCTTAGAACCTATCTCAGTGAAGACTGGAATCATATAAGGCTGTAATACTACACCTCCCCTAAACCAAATTATCCACAGCCATAGAGATAATTTAGACAGAAGATTTAAAAATCTTCTACATATGATTTTTCAATGTAAAACCAAAGTTACTCTAAATTGGATCATTTAGGTTCATGATGGTGATGACACTTGTATGTGCACTCACTCAGAAGCTGTTGACACCCTTTCTGCAGCATATGAAAAATTTCATGAAACTTCCAGAAAACTTTGCCAATCTGCATCCACAGCATAACACCTCTCCCATTGACTGAAAATCAGCAGAGAGATCCTGGAAAATGTAAACCGTTTTCCAACTCTTGAGAGCCATTGTATCAGCTGTGCCTATAGCCAGCTGAGGGATAAAGGTATGGGAGGATTGGGATTTGAAACGTGTCAGTCAAGGTTTGGTTTACTGGGTAGAGTGATTTCCAACTTCCTATATCCTTCAGAGATTTGAACTACTTTAGAAGCCTTTTCCCTGACAGGGTGTGAAGACTCAGGAGGCACGCTGTGTTCAGGGCAAGTAGAAGTTTATTCATGCAGAAACCGGTTAAAGCAGGGAGAAGGCCAAAGGATCCTCCCCGGAGGCCAGCCTCGGAAGGGAGGTTTGTGACACACTCTAACGTGTGCAATAAGTGCAGCATTTTTATACATTTCTGTACTGTAATGATCACATACAATGTAGTTCTAGCCCTTCCCTCCTAATCCATACACCCAATCCTGTAAAACACCTAATCAGTGATTGACATCCCTATAGCCAGCCTCAGGTTCTCATGATCTCATGGTGTTTAACAGGCACTATCATCTCTAGGCTTTAGGATTTTTCTTTGCATCCTATTCATTTGCATTCCAAAGGTAATTGTTACACTCTGGCTTTATCTGTGGAGACTGTTTGAATTCCCTTATTTATTGTATCTCCTACTGTTCTTATCGAATTCAGTTTTTCATCTTATATTTCCTAATGTCCTCGTGTGAAAATACAAAAGTTAGTTTTAACTAGTTGCTGTAAGATTTGTAATATTGATTTCTGTTACAAAGTTAGTTATAAAGTGTTAAAGTCATACAACTATTTCTACGTCAGCGGTTTATGGTTAATGGGTTGCGAGCAATCTATTTTGTTCAGGGTGTAAAAGAAGTCATTTTCCTACAGCGAGTTAACTTCACACCTTGGTCTAAATGCTTTTTCTTTAATATATTTTAAACATTGGTTATATGCATGTATTTTGTGTTGAAACCTACCCCTATTATTGTAAAAAATCTTTAACTGGAACCGATTGTTTTGAGTAACTTTAAAGGAACACGATAACTTGAGCTGTCATTCTGATAGTTGCTTTGGGAGCCGATAAGTTATATCTTTCAGGAGAAAGTGAGGACTGCAGATGCTGGAGATCAGAGCTGAAAATATGTTGCTGGAAAAGTGCAGCAGGTCAGACAGCATCCAAGGAGCAGGAGAATTGACGTTTTGGGCATGAGCCCTTCTTCAGGTCCTTGGATGCTGCCTGACCTGCTGTGCTTTTCCAGCAACACATTTTCAGCAAGTTATATCTTGCACCTGGTGTTTATCCCTTTAGTGACATAATCACCCTTTCATTAATGAAGGTCCGAGTTGGTCGCTTGTATGCCGGTATGCTCTTAGTCAGAAACTGTCTAGAATAGTGAATTTATGGACTTGGAGTGAGTTTGTTTAAAGATGTTGTTTCTTTAATTAAAGGCTGGAACAGACCGTTAGTCTTGCTTATTTTCCTTCATCCATTTTTTGTTCTAATTCTAAGGCAAGCTGCCTCTTTCTGCCTCATTTTGTGAGAGTAAATATGGGTCATTTTGTTATAAGCAGGCACCAGAAAGCACTGGAGAAATAGTCAGTGGTACCTTCACAAGATCCTCCGAATCCATTGGCAAGAAAAGTAGTCCAACATCAAGGTGCTAGAATTCAAAATCCGTTCTGTTAGGTGGGACGTTTTTCTATCCTTGACATGAATCCTCCAAAGTAGCTGTTCTGCCCTGAACTTTGCTTTCCTAGGGAATGCCCAAGTACACATGGGAAATACTTCAGAGTTGTTTCAAAGCATTCCTGTGGCTGTCCTGTCTTGTGACTGATTGAAGGTTAATTCAAGAATGCCACAGAACTCATCGTTGACATTTTGGAGGGAGCACAGAAACCTCCAAACAAAACTGTATTCCTAACGCTTCCAGCATCACCTGCCTCTCCATAAAACAGTCTGTAGATCACTCATTGGACTTAAAGGCCACTTCAGAACCCAGCAAACCAGAGTAAAAGCAAGTAATTCTTGATTCTGAGTGACCACCTAAAGAGTAAATTGAAGAAGTATTACCATGTGACATAGTATTTAATAATTTGGATAGCCATTTGTGTTGTCCCATTGTGTTCAGATTGTTTCTCAGCAGAAGCAAATATTTTAACAGAAGTTTTTTGGTTCAGTTTTAAAAAAAAAAATTGCAGGATAAATATTTTGCATCTTCTGCAGTAAAAGTTCTAGTTTAGCTTGTGAACCATTTTAATCACTTTGTTTAAATATGTGAAATGGATTGTGACATTTAGTAAATGCCATGACCTTGGTTTTTGTTCTAAATTATGTCATTAGGATTTGATTTGATTTATTATATCTATTGTACTTAATATTTAGTGCTTTGTCCTGCCATTCTAGATCAAGTTTGATCATCTATCTCAATACTATTTTCCTGTGTTTTCCATGCATCCCTTGATGTCATCTATGTTTTAGAAATCTATCAATTTGAATGTAGTACAGCATTTACAGTCTTCGGGAATATAGGATTGTAAAGATTTGCCACTCTCCAAGCGAAGACATTCCTTCTGTTTTCAGTCCTAAATGGCTTGCACTTATTCTGAGATTATATCCTCAGTACTAGACACCCCAGCTAGAAGAAATACTCTTTCTGTTATAAAGAGAACAAAGAAAATTTACAGCCCAGGAACAGACCCTTCGGCCCTCCAAGCCTGAGCCAATCCAAATGTACTTTCTAAACCTGTCGGTCAGTTCCTAAGCATCCCTCTGCTCCCCACCTACTCATGCATCTGTCCAGACGCATCTTAAATGAATCTACTGTGCCTGCCTCTACCACCTCTGCTGGCAATGCTTTCCAGACACCCACCACCGATAGCATTAATGCTGAGTGTGTGGTACTGGAAAAGCACAGCAGGTCAGGCAGCATCCAAGGAGCAGGAGAATCGATGTTTCAGGCATAAGCCCTGCAGGAATGTCCTCTTTCACCTAACATTAATGCTGTAAATAGACTCATTTCTGATTACAGATGGAAACTGCCACATTTTCAAGACCAAATGAAAATCTATGTAAAGACATCCCGGTCAGCAATCAACAGTCTGTATCTCATGGAACAGTTCCACTAAAGGTTCTTGTGGACAGTCGTGAAATCTCCTCTGGGCCAAACTTGGTCTCCTGTTTACGCATTAAACATGGCATCAAGGTTGAGATTTGTAATCTCAGTGGATGTGATTATATAGTGAGCAGCCGGATGTCTGTAGAAAGGAAATCCTTTTCAGAGTTTGCTAACAGTACAAATCGAAGTAAGCTTGTAGACCGTATTCAGCATCTTCAGGCCATGTTTGAACGTGTGTGTATCATTGTGGAGAAAGATGGAATGAAGCCAGGTGGGTAGCTCGTATGAATTTTATTTTATGATTCTCAGATGCCTCTTAACTAAATTGTTTTGCTTCCTTTTTCATGAGTATTTTATCATCCTCGTTCAAAGATTGTAAATTACCATTGCCATATCAAAACATTTTCTATTTGGATGAATATATTTAAGACATGAATACAACTTTGTTGCCCTAACACCTTTTTCTAAATAAACACAATGCAACATGCCAACTGTGACTTTGAGAAAGTAGCTCATCTTGGCACTCATTTTAGAAATCTGCTGTTCAGAAGTATAATGGAGATGGGTTGTTAAAGTGTCCTTCAGTAGAGAGAATGTATGAATTGATTGTTAAATGCTGTAAATATTTTTCTGATCTATCTGTTCAGAGATGTTATTACACAACTCTGGAGCAGGTGGGACTTAAATCCACATCTTCTGGCTCAGAGGTTAAAAGCTGTAGCGAGTCAAATCAAATCAAATTGTTTTACCTGCTGAGATTTCTACATCATTCCCTAGGCTTTTGACAGTGTATGGTGCAAAAGTGATTAGTCAGTTTGATTTGTGATGCTATTTTTATCCTTGCCTCCCACACTATGATGTAGAGTCTTTTTTGCCATAACCATATACCAACTCAAGAACATGAGCGTGCACACAATTAATTGTTTTTAATTCACAGATGTAACCTTTTCACTGTTGTCTTCTACTAATACTAAAGATGAAAGTTGTGTTCTTTCTAAAGTGCTTAAATGATATTTTATTACATAGTATGTAACTATACGCCAAATATTTTTGGTTTGGCTATGATGCACAGTATGTTATTTTACCACAAAAGGTTAATTAATATTGTGCACCTTTAGAAGTTGCATTCAAAGATGAATAAATTGATAAACATTCTTTGTCAATCTTAAAAATTATTTTGAAGAATTATTTGTCATTGAAGCAAAAGTGAATTGTGCTAAATTGTCTATATTTCAATAAACTACAGGAGATATAGCTAGGATATTCCAGAGAACCAGATACTATGATGGGTTGTTAACATCTTTGACTGTTGCTGGAATCCGAATCTTGTTCAGCTCTAGTCAGGAGGAAACGGCAGGTCTGATTGCTGAACTTGCCCATGTTGAAGAAAGGAAGAATGCAGCTATTACTGTCCCACTGGAGGTTCATGGTTACTGGCAACAAGTTTTACAGTTCTACCTCAGCATTCCTGACATCAGTTATGTAACAGCTTTAAATCTCTGTCATCGGTTCAACTCTGTGAAAGACGTAGCCAACAGGTAATTTTACCTCTTGATTTTGACAGGTTTTGTTGTGCTTCATTATTTTGCCATGTGCAGCTTGGCATGGAAACTAAACAGGAGAATGAATAATTGAGAAATGGCAGAAATATTAACTAATCACCTGTACTTTGTATCAGCATTTATCAGAGATACAGTGCAAGTAAACATGTGTTGGGTAATGAAAACAGAAATGAGATATCTGCAATTTAAATAGAGGTGAAATATGAAATGATCACAATTGTAGGATAACTTCCCTTTTCAGCTTACATCCTTGCATTAAAAAAGAATCTTGGATATAGTTAACAAAGACAACACATAGTTTTAATAATTTGTTGATGAAATGTATTATGCCAGAGGACTTGTGTGTAGGTAACATAAGACCTGTATCTGAGAAGAAAGACAGAACCTGTCTGCTGAATTATAGTCCAGTCAAGTTAATATTGGTGATAGGAAAGGTAATAGAATTTCCAGCAAGGGAGAAAGTAGAAAACTATCCAGAAAATACAAAACGGCCAGCATTGATTTCAAGAGGCAGTCTTTACTGAAGAAATGTTTTGAAGAGGAAAATGAGAGAATATAGTGATACCGTAGATATAATTTATCTAGATTTTGAAAACATCTAAAATAACAGATTGCATAATAACAAACAAAACCAGAGAATATGGAATTAAAAGACCAGGAGAAGAATGAATTTAAGAAGTGTTTGATTCCAAAATTATGTTTGATAGCATATTTGATGAGTATAATCAAATACTGAGGAGAACTTCAACACAAGATACTCTAATTTGTAGAAATAATTTGTAAATTGGTAGTAATAGATAAATGTGAATTCATACAATAAAGGAGTTGCATATCTAGTTCATTTGATTCGATGGCTTCTTTGCAATGCAGAGCAACATCCAAGCGTAGGTAGCACTCCATACCGGCTGAGTTTACCATGAGGGTCTGGAGATATGGTGACCCTCAGGTTAAACAACCGCCAGTCATTTCTCTCCAATGAGCGAATATCCCTAAGATCTGGTAAGAGCATGGTGACTAACCAGGGCTCTTGTGGTGCAGTGTGATGGGTTTAGGTGTGTCTATTTTAATGCAAGAAGTAACAAGAATAAGGATGATTAATTTAGAACATTGATCAGTACTTGGAACTATGATGTTATGGCCATTACGGATACATGGATATCACAGGGGCAGAAATGGTTGTTGAATGTTCCAGGGTTTAGATGTTTCAAAAGGAATAGGAGGGGAGGTAAAAGAGGTGGCGGAAGTGAGATGGTTTGTCTACAGAGTCAGTATGGGTGGAAGTCAGAAACAGGAAAAGGACAGTCACTTTATTGGGAGTTTTCTACAGACATCCCAATAGCAACAGAGACAAGGAGGAGCAGATTAGGAGGCAGATTTTGGAAAGATGCATAAGTAACAGGGTTTTTGTCATGGGTGACTTCAACTTCCCTAATATAATTGGAACCTCCTCAGTTCAAATAGTTTGGATGGAGCAATTTTTTTGTCAGAAATTCTTCCTGGACACACCTGACTCAATATGTAAATAGACCGACTAGAGGGGAGGCCATATTGGATTTGGTGCTTGGTAACGAACCAGGTCAGGTGTCAGATCTCTGTGATCACAATTCCCTGACCGTTACTATAGTTATGGACAGAGAAAGCAGATGATGGTATGGGAAAGTATTTAACTGGGAGTGGGGTATTTACAATGCTATTAGGCAGGAACTGGGGCACGTAAATTGGGAAATGCTGTCAGGAAAATGCAAGATAGAAATGTGGAGGTTGTTTAGGGGGTGCTTGCCGATAGTGCTGGACAGGTTTGTCTCACTGAAGCAAGGAAGGGATGGTAGGGTGAAGGAACCTTAGG
Organism: Chiloscyllium plagiosum; assembly: GCF_037043375.1. Classification (NCBI taxonomy): domain Eukaryota; kingdom Metazoa; phylum Chordata; class Chondrichthyes; order Orectolobiformes; family Hemiscylliidae; genus Chiloscyllium; species Chiloscyllium plagiosum. The sequence continues at coordinate 40,234,578 of NW_028270146.1, forward strand.
GAACAAGGGATGTAAAACATCTAGTCAAGAGGAGGAAGGAAGCTTACTTAAGGTTGAGGAGGCAAGAATCAGACGGGGCTCAAGAGAGCTACAAGGTAGCCAGGAAGGAACTGACGAATTGACTTAGAGCTGGAAGGGGGCATGAGAAAGCTTAGATAAATCAGATTAAGAAAAATCTCAAGGCATTCTACACTTGTGAGGAACAAGAGGATGGCTAGAGTGAGGATAGGGCCGATCAGGGATAGTGGAGGGAACTTGTGACTAGATTTGGAGGAGGCAGGGAGGACCTTGATGAATAACTTTGCTTCATTATTCACTGCTGAAAGGGACCTTGATGTTTGTGAGGACAATGTGAAACAGGCTGACATGCTCGAAAAGTTAATGTTAAGAAGGAGGATGTGCTCAAAATTTTGAAAAACATAAGAATAGATAAGTCCCCTGGACCAGACAGGATAACCCAAAGGTTAGTATGGGAAGCAAGGGAAAAAGATTGCTGCATCTTTGGTGATGGTCTTTGCATCCTCACTGTCCACTGGAGTAGTGCCAGATGATTGGAGGGTGGCAAATGTAATTTCATTGTTCAAGAAAGGGAATAGGGATACTCCTGGGAATTACAGACCAGTCTGTCTTATAGAGTCATAGAGTCACAGTGATGTACGGCACGGAAATAGACCATTCCATGCCGACCAGATATCCTAACCCAATCTAGTCCCACCTGCCAGCACCCGGCCCATATCCCTCCAAACCCTTCCTAATCATATACCCATCCAGATGCCTTTTAAATGTTGCAATTGTATGAGCCTCCACCACTTCCTCTGGCAGCTCATTCCATACACTTACCACCCTCTGTGTGAAAAAGTTGCCCCTTAGGTCTCTTTTATATCTTTCCCCTCTCACCCTAAACATATGCCCTCTAGTTCTGAACTCCCCGACCTCAGGGAAAAGACTTTGTCTATTTATCCTATCCATGCCCCTCATGATTTTAGTAACCTCTATAAGGTCACCCCTCAGCCTCCGACGCTCCAGGGAAAACAGCCCCAGCCTGTTCAGCCTCTCCCTATAGCTCAAATCCTCCAACCCTGGCAACATTCTTGCTAATCTTTTCTGAACCCTTTCAAGTTTCACAACATCTTTCCAATAGGAAGGAGGCCAGATCTGCACACAATGTCCTGTACAGCTGCAACATGACCTTCCAACACCTGTACTCAATACTCTGACCAATAAGGGAAAGCATACCAAACACCGCCTTCACTATCCTATCTACCTGTGACTCCACTTACAAGGAGCTATGTACCTGAACTCCAAGATCTCTTTGTTCAGCAACACTCCCTAGGACCTTACCATTAAGTGTATAAATAGTGCTAAGATTTCCCAAAATGCAGCACCTCCCATTTATCTAAATTAAACTCCATCTGACATTTCTCAGCCCATTGGCCCCTTTGATCAAGATCCCGTTGTAATCTGAGGTAACCTTATGTCGGTGGTAGGCAAATTATTGGCGAGGATTCTGAGAGATAGGGTTTATGATTACTTGGCAAACCATAGTTTGATTAGAGGTAGTCAACATGGCTTTGTGGGGGGCAGGTCATGCCTCTCAAGCCTAATTTAAATCTTTGAGGATGTGACAAAACACATTGATGAAGGTAGACCAAAGGATGTGGTGTACATCAATTTTAGCAAGGCGTTTGACAAGGTTCCTCATGGTAGGCTCATTTAGAAAGTAAGGAGGCATGGGATACAAGGAAATTTGGCTGCCTGGATGCAGAATTGGCTGGCCAATAGTAAACAGAGGGTGGTAGTAAATGGAGAGTATTCAGTCTAAAGAACAGTGACCAGTGGTGTTTTGCAGGGATCTGTTTTGGGACCTCTACTCTTTGTGATTTTTATAAGTGAGAGATCTTTTACATTACATTACATTACATTACATTACATTACAGTGTGGAAACAGGCCCTTCGGCCCAACAATCCACACCGCCCCGCCGAAGCGTAACCCACCCATAACCCTACATATACCCCTTACCTAACACTACGGGCAATTTAGCATGGCCAATTCACCTGACCTGCACATCTTTGGACTGTGGGAGGAAACCGGAGCACCCGGAGGAAACCCACGCAGACACTGGGAGAATGTGCAAAATCCACACAGTCAGTCGCCTGAGGTGAGAATTGAACCCGGGTCTCTGGCGCTGTGAGGCAGTAGTGCTAACCACTGTGCCACCGTGCCGCCCACGATCTTGGAGTGCAGGTTCATAGCTCCTTGAAAGTGGTGTCGCGGGTAGGTAGGATAGTGAAGGTGGTGTTTGGTATGCTTTCATTTATTGGTTAGAGTATTGAGTACAGGAGTTGGGAGGTCATGTTGCGGCTGTACAGGATATTGGTTAGGCCAATGGAATATTGTGTGTAATTCTGGTCTCCTTTCTATCAGAAAGATGTTGAGTTAGTAGGCACAACATCGAGGGCCAAAGAGCCTGTACTGCTCTACAACTTTCTAAGTTCGATGTTCTTTGAAGGTTGGTGGACTGGTGGATAGTGTGGAGGGCTGTTGCAGAAAACTGGGTTCAAGGCAGGATTCTTGACAGTGTGGACGAACAGAGAGATCTTGGGAGTCCGTGTCCATAGATCCCACAAAGTTGCCACCCAAGATTGATAAGGTTGTTACGGTGTATGGTGTGTTAGCTTTCATTAGCAGGGGGATTGAATCTAAGAGCTGCAGGGTTATGCAGAGCACTGGTTAGACCACACTTGGAATACTGTGTTCAGTTCTAGCCGCCTCATCGTAGCAAGATTATGGAAGTTGTCGAGAGGGTGTAGAGAAGATTTACTGAGATGCTGTCTGGACTGGAGGACATGACTTATCCAGAAAGGTTGGGGGAGCTAAGGCTCTTCTCACTGGAGTGAAGAAGGATGAGAAGTGACTTGATAGAGGCGTGCAAGATGATGAGAGGCAGAGATAAAGTGAATAGTCAGAGATTTTTCCCTAGAGCAGAAATGGCTATCACAAGAGGGCATCATTTTAAGGCAATTGGAGGAACGTTTAGAGGAGATGTCAGAGGTTAATTCTTTACACAGAGTGGTGGGTGCGTGGAATGCACTGCCAGTAGTGGTAATAGAGTCAGATATATTAGGGACATTTTAGTGACTCTTGGATAAGCATAAGGATAATAGTAAATTGAAGAGAATGTAGGTTGCTTTGATCTTAGAGTAGGATAAAAGGTTGGCACAACATCAAGGGCCGAAGAACAGTACAGCACAGTACAGGTTCTATATTCATACCCCTGAGCCAGGTGACTTGGGTTCAAATTACACCTACTCCAGAGGTCACAGAGGAATAGAAATGTATGGCATGGAAATGGCATTCAGTCAGACTCGTTTACGCTGACCTACTCTAAGAAAAGCAATCTCATACCTTGTAATTTACTATCATCCATGTGCTTATCCAAGATAAATACCGTAAATAAATCTAGTCCCATTTGGCCCATATCCCTCTAAATCCTTCCTATTCATACACTCATTCAGATGGTTTTTAAGTGTTTCAATTGTACCCAGCATCCACCACTTCTTCAGGCAACTCATTCCATACATGCACCAACCTCTACGAAAAACATTTGCCCCTTAGGTCCCTTTTAAATGTTTCCCCTCTCACTTTAAACATATCCCCTGTAGTTTTGGACTCCCCCATTCCAGGGAAAAGACCTTGGCTGTTCACCCTGTCCATGCCCTGTGATTTCATAAACTGCTTTAAGGTCACTTCTCAGCCTCTGACACTCCCGGGAAAATAGTCCCAGCCTATTCAGACACTCTCTGTAGATCAAACACTCCAACCCTGGCAACATCCTTGTAAATCTTTTCTGAACCCTTTCAGGTTTCACAACATCCTTCCAATAGCAGGGACACCAAAATTGAACATTGTATTCCAAAAGTGGCCTCACTAATGTCTTGTGCAGTTGCAACATGACCTTCCAACTCCTATACTTAATACACTGACCAATAAAAGCAACCATAACAAATGCCGCCTTCACTATCCTGTCTACCTGTGACTCCACTTTCAACGAACTATGAACCTGCACTCCAAGGTCTCTCTGTTCAGCAACACTACCCAGGACCTTACCATTAAGTGTACATACCCTGCTCTGATTTGCCTTTCTAGAATGTAGCACCTCACATTTATTTAAATTAAAGTCCATCTGCCACTCTACAGTCCATTGGCCCATCTGATCAAGATCCCATTGGTCTCTGAGTTAACTTGTTCGCTAACCACTACACTTCCAGGTTTGGTGTCATCTGCAAACTTACTAACCGTACCTCCGATGATCACACCCAAATAATTCTGGCCCATCTTTAATTGTCCTTGAGAAGGTGAGCTGCAATCCATGTGCTGTAAGTAGATGTACAATGCCCTTAGGGAGTGAATTCCATGATTTTGACATTAATACTTTTGTACGTTTTAGCAGCTCCACTAGTACAGCATATGATATGATACAGATTTTTAATGGTTTAGCTGCTGTAGTAGATCTGGATTTAATCAATTTATCATGGTGGAATTGTAATACAATTTTTGTAATATATTTCATTCAGAGAAACTGTGGGTAATTTTAGATTAGGTTAGTAACGTAAGGCAAATAGTGGTATTGATTCAACTGACCATTATATACAACTCCAAATTTTTGTTTCTACCAACCAACTTCATTAGCGTGACAAGGACAAAATCAGTTCCATAAACACAAAACTAAATTATCCTTAAATACAAACAGTTTATCAGAAATTTTCTAAATGTTGAACAAGTCTGCTAAAAACAGAAAACCTGTTAGTACATTAGTAACTAATTTCCATAACTTGTTTATGCCAATTGTATATAAAAATACACTTTTGTATGAGAAATATAAATTATCTTAGCTAAATTTCAGGTTTCTTGACATGTTAATTAATTTTCCAATCTTACTAGTAGCAATCTTTTTACCATCAGATTACCTAGTCAACTAGTAAACGTTGCTATATAATACATATGAGGTTTGATTGCTTAAACCAGGTTGTCAATATTCACACAAGGAAATTCTACAGACTAAACGGAATTGATACATGGAGTAATGATTCGTAGAATCATAGAACCTTACAGTACAGAAAAGGCACCAGTCACACATTGCTACAGTAAGCCCACAGCCTTGAATGTTACTGTAGGTCATAACATCTCAGAACAAGTTGATTAGAAAATATCTAAATACCACCAAGTAGCCCTATGATCTTTTGGGACTATGGTGACTTTGCTAAAGAAAATTTGAATGGGATCGAGAGGCAAAAGAGTCTGAGAACAAATACACAAGTCACAAAGTCCAACAGAAGAGCAAGCCAAGCACAATTTACTTTTACTTTGTCCTTCTAAAAATAAAGAAATTATGATAAACTAATATTGAACCTGCCATTTTGTAAAAGGTTTATAAAGTCATAGAGATATACAACATGGAAACAGATCCTTCAGTTCAGTTTGTCCATCCAACCAGAAATCTTAAATAAATGTAGTCCTGTTTACCAGCCTCCTCCACTTCTTCTGGCAGCTCATTCCATATAAACATCACTTTCTGTGTGTAAAAGCTTCCCTTTAGGTCCCTTTTAAATGGGGCAGCATTGTGGCACAGCGTTTAGGACCCAGGTTCGATTCTGGACCTGGGTTCGATTCCAGCCTCGGGCGACTGTGCAAACTCCACACAGACATTCTCCCCGTGTCTGCATGGGTTTCCTCTGGGTGCTCCAGTTTCCTCCCACAATCTGAAGCTTTGCAGGTTAGGTGGATTGGCCATGCTAAATTGCTGATAATGTTCAGGGATGTATAGGTTGGGAGCATGTGTCAGGGTTGAATGTAGGGGAATGGGTCTGGGTGGGATACTCTTCAGAGGGTCGGTGTGGACTTGTTTGGCCAAAGGGCATGTTTCCACACAGTAGGAATTCTAATGTTGGAAATTTTTAAAATCTTTCCCCTCACACCTTAAACCTATGCCCTTTGGTTCAGGATTCCCCCCCACTGGAGAAAATACCTTGTCTATTTACCCTATCCATGTCCCTTGTGATTTTATAAACCTCTATAAGATTACCCCTCAGCCTCTAATGCTACAGGAAAAACAGCCTCAATCTATTCCGTCTTTCCCTGGAGCCCCCCAACCCTGTAAATATTTTCTAAACCCTTTCAGGTTTCACAACATCCTTCCCATGGGAGGGACACCAGCATTGCACGCAATATTCCAATAGTGGCCTAACCAATGTCCTGTGCAGAGGCAACATGACCTCCCAACTTTTTTACTTAAGATACTGACCAATAAATGCAAGCACACCAAATACCGCCTTCACTATCAAGGTGACTCGACTTTCAAGGAACTATGAACCTGCACTCCAAGATCTCTTTGTTCAGCGATGCTCCCCTGGACCTTACTATTAAGTGTATAAGACCTGCCCCGATTTACCTTTCCAAAGTGCAGCACCTCACATTTGTCTCAACTTGATTAGATGGGCCAAGGGGCTGAGGAGTGGCAGATGAAGTTCCTGTTGTACTCTGAGATGACCACCTTCGCTATCCACTACACCTCCAATTTTGGTGTTGTCTGCAAACTTACTAACCACACCTCCTATGCTCACATTCCAAATCATTTATATAAATGATGAAAAGCAGTGGACCCAGTACCGATCCTTGTGGCACACCGCTGGTCACAGGCCTACTGTCTTAAAAGCAACCCTCTACCATCACACTCTGTCTTCTACCTTTGAGCCAGTTCTGTATTCAAATTGCTAGTTCTCCTAGTTTTCAGTGTCATCAATCAAGTCACTGAAGACTTTTTTAAAAAAAAAAATTGAGGATAGTATCAAAAATGTAGAAATATACCTCGGGCAAGGATGCATATGTTAGGTCTTTTTGAAAAGTATGGGATGTAACATAATAGAGATTTTATTTAAAATTGTGAAATGTTTTGATAAAGTTGATGCAAATTGTCTCCACTTGCGCAGAGCAAAACTACAGGCCATCAGTATAAGGTAGTTACTAAGACATTAACCACAGAATTCACAAGAAACTTCTCAATAACTTAGAGTGGTGAGAATATAGGACTTTCCATCTCCGGGTCTGATTAAAAGGTATGGCATGGGTACATTTAAAGGAAAGCTGGATAGGCATATGAGCCAGAGGGAAATAGCAGTCCAGGATAGATTCAGAAGAAATATGGGAAGGAGTCTTGAATTGATCAAAATTGCAGGTACAGGGGCTGGCTGAATTGAAAGGCCCGTTCTGTGCTGTCTCCTATCGACTGTTATTAGAAAGCCAACTTTGTGCAACTGATTTGATCTAATTGCAAGCTTATAAATACGTTGTCAAAGGGAGTTAAAGATTCTACATGCCCATGGAAATGTGTATTTGTCTGCTTGTGATGTGTTTTCCAGATATCAAGTATCTGGACACCACATCACTGCTTCTTGCAAAGTTGCCTTTATTCTTTTAATAGCTGTTATCTGGAACCACATCATAGTTCCAAAAATTATCTCAATCCAAATTCCAGCATTTAGTGTGACAGTCTTAGGATGTTTGTTCTCTACTTTAACATTCGAAAAAGAAATTAGGTATCTTTATAATAACTACAACTGGCTTAAGCACCTGTGTGTGAGAGTGAGAGAGACAACAGACCTGGAGGTTCTTCCCACGAAGATGTTGCCTGGCTCAGGTGTTTTTAGATAAGTGCAATGGACAGGGGAAGAAGGTTAGCTCAGAGTAGATCAGATTAGCCAATGGGTCGATGAGAAATGCTGCATTTTGGTAGGGCAAAATGTATGCACTTAAAAGTCCTGAGGAGTGCTGCTGAATAAAGAAACCTTTGTTTGCAGGTAAACAAGGTGGTGATTGGTATGCTTTCCTTTATCAGTCAGTGCGTTGAGTACCCAAGTTAGGAGGTCATTTGGCTATGCAGGATATTGGTAAGGCACTTTTGGAATACTGCTTTCAATTCCGGTTTCCCTGCTATAGGAAAGATAGTGTGGAACTTGAAAAAGTTTGAGCTAAAGGGAAAGGCTGAATCACCTGGGGCTATTTTCTCTGGAATGTTGAGGCTGAGGAATGACCTAATAGAAGTTTTTAAAACTGTGAAGGGCGTGGATAGGGTGAATAGTTAAGGTCTTTTCCCCAGGGTAGGGGTGTCCAAAACTAGAGGGGCACAGTTGAAGGTGAGAGGGGAAAGATTTAAAAAGGAGAATGTTTTCATGCAGAAGGTGGTAAGAATATGGAATGAACTGCCAGAGAAGGTGGTGGTGGAGGCTAGTACAATTACAATATTTAAAAGACACCTGAATGGTTTTATGAATAGGAAGCTTTTACAGGGATGTAGCAAATGGGATTAGATTAATTTAGGATATATGGATGGGTTGGATCAAAGGATGAGCAGACAAATCTCAGTGTCCATGTACATAGATCCTTGAAAGTTGCCACCCAGGTTGACAGGGTTGTTAAGAAGGCATTCAGTGTTTTAGCTTTTATTAATAGAGGGATCAAGTTCCAGAATCATGAGGTTATGCTGCAGCTGTACAAAACTCTGGTGCGGCCATACTTGGAGTATTGTGTACAGTTCTGGTCACCGCATTATAAGAAGGATGTGGATGCTTTGGAAAGGGTGCAGAGATTTACTAGGATATTGCCTGGTATGGAGGGAAGGTCTTGAGGAAAAGCTGAGGGACTTGAGGCTGTTTTCGTTAGAGAGAAGAAGGTTGAGAGGTGACTTTAATAGAGACATAAGATAATCGGAGGGTTAGATAGCGGACAGGGAGAGCTTTTTTCCAAGTATGGTGACAGCAAGCACGAGGAGGCATAGCTTTAAATTGAGGGGTGATAGATATAGGACAGATGTCAGAGGTACTTTCTTTACTCAGACAGTAGTAGGGGTATGGAATGCTTTTCCTGCAATGGTAGTAGATTAGCCAATTTTAAGTACATTTAAGTTGTCATTGGACAAGCATATGGACGTACATGGAATAGTGTAGGTTAGATGGGCTTCAGATTGGTATGACAGGTCGATGCAACATCGAGGGTGGCGCTGTAATGTTCTATCTATCTATTTCCATGTTGTACATCTCTATGATTCTTCATGTTGTCTTCCTCGTTACACATCTCTCCTAGTGGTGACTACTTTTAAAAATAAGGTACAATTGTGCATTGAAAAAAATCCAGGATGTCAAAGTTTTATTAAAGAATTTTAATATTTTTAAACTATTGTATACTACAGTGGTATTACACTTCTTTGAGGTATGCATCTCCGTATTGTTATGAAAGTCCTTTTTATTTGATAAATTTGTAGTTAATGTTATTATTTTCATTCATTCTAGTTCAGTGGATGAAATAGCATCTCGAGGAAAGGTTAGTCACCGCCGAGCTGAAGAAATCTACCGATACCTTCACTATGTATTTGATCGACAAATGGTACCTGATCATCTCAGACTATCTAACCATAAACAAAATGTACAGCCATAAATATAATTGGCCTAATGTGGGCATCTTTAAATGCACTTTATTTCCGTAGTGCTTCATTACTGATGTATAAATTATGTAAATAAAATTCTGTTGAAAGATTTTATCAGCATATTCAAATATTATCATTCAGTCTCTGCCAACTGACCAAAGTTCAATGACCTATAACTTAAACAATTCAAGTAAATTTAGTCAGACGAAGAACTAGTTACAAAATCCATTAGATTATGAGTGCTTAATTTAGATATCTTTAGATTTAAGATGTTTCATATTTGCTCAGTAATTTAACTTAATGAATTCAATATTAACTCTCAGTTTGAGTAACAGTTTAATCAAAATATTGTTGGTGGCATCGATAAATATTAAGCAGCACTGAAAAATACAATACTCATTTGACTCTTCATCCTTATTTGCAGATTCTTTCCAAAAAAACATTGTTTCCATCAATTTCTGTAATAAACACTAATGGTCTCGACACACACACAAAATTGAGGTCCGAAACACCATGTAGTTTACATTCAAATTGTTAAATACTTGATTCAGGTTATGGATCAGCCAATTTGCCTGCAAGGAATGCCTTGAGTAGTTCTGGATAGTTAGGTGTCCCCCAACCTGTCACAGGATCCCAAGACTGAGAAGCACAGAATCCCTGCCCTTCAACTTTTTCATCCAGACAGCCCAACTGGCATCCTGTAGTTACCTTATGATTTAAAGAGAAAATTGAGAATTCACAATTAGCAATGTAACAGGAACACTTCTAAATACAACATTTTCAAAGTGGTATTTTAATACTATTTTCCAGCCTTTAATGTGTTGTACTGTGCTCTTTGAGAGTTAAAGGTATTCCTCCAGATTAACTTTATAAAGTAGAAGCAAATTAATTATTCAATGTTATACTTAGATCTTAATGAGTTATTAGGCAGGTGATAATCCCAGTACTACAGAGCAATGAAGTGTATCTGTCCTAGTTCAACTTTGAGTTCTATTAAACTCAATTATCTGTGTTCTGAATTTAAACACAATACTGCGATTCTGGGGAAGATTAAGCTTTCATTTAAGCAATTTTGCCAACGTGAACATTTTATTCATTATACAGTGAAGTAGATACCCATTAAACTGAATAATTTTGTGTGTAAGTGTTGAGGGGCGTCTAATCAAAACTCTTCCTGTGATGCTTGGTTTCATCCTGCCCTGGAGATGTTTCTAATTTTAAGCCTGCCAGTCCACTCAGAACTTCCTCTCTGTCTATGCTAGCTTCTTTAAGTATATTTTCTATATCCACATTATCCCTCTCACTAGTGAACACCGATACAAGATACTCGTTTAGAATCCTACTTACATCCTCTGGCTCCACACACAAATTATCATTGTGGTCCTTAATGGGCCCTACTCATCCTTTCATCAGTTTCCCCTTGCACACATTCTGTACTTTGAGGGCTTCTGCTGTTTTCTGCCCTCAGTATTTGCATAACCCTTTGTTTTCCTTTGTCCCATCTGCAGGGTACACAGGATTTGTTGGACCCATACTCTCCCTACTACTTTCCTAAATGTGCCCCACTGCTTTGACAAATTTACCTAATGTTATGAAAATATAGTGGTGTACTGTACCTTTAAGAGAGTTGAAAAGCTAACAAGGACTGACAAAGTAGAGAGTTCTGAATAAAGTAAGGATGTAACACTTGGGAAACAAAAACAAATTCAAATTCGGCCAGTTTAAATTATACCCCAAGATACCAAAATCCAATCAAGTTTGAATTTAGTATTTTGATAATAAAACCAGACATTTTGAACAGTTAGAAGGAGAAGCTACCAACAAGTACAAATTGTTAACAGAACAGCTCTTTGAAAGGTACCTGTCTATAAGTTTGTGCAGAACATCGAAACAGACCTACAGAAAATCTATAGAGAAAAATCTACAAAAGGAGAATTGACAAAGCAGACTGGTTTTTGAAACGTGATTTTTAAACAAATCTTAATCGGATTTTTTAAACATCGGACTAGTTAGTAGGCGATAAAAGATAGGTTTAAGAAAAAGTAGTTGTAGGTTTTAATATTGGTGGGTTTTGAGAAGATCTGTAGCTCAGGTTGAGCTTCTCGATGTAGGCTTGTTCGTTGAGCTGGAAGGTTCATTTTCAGATGTTACCTAGTAGGGTGACGAAACATCTTCAGTGAGCCTCCGGACGAAGCACTGCTGATGTTTCCTGCTTTCTACTTAAATGTTTGGGTTTTTTTGCGTTGGTGATGTCATTTCCTGTTCTTTTTCTCAGGGTGGTAAATGGGGTCCAAGTCAATGTGTTTGTTGATAGAGCTCTGGTTGGATGCATTCTGGCATAGTTCTTTGCCTTTTGTAATTTTAACAGATTACAGCGCGAGGTGAACGTTTTGTGTGTGGCTGGTTTAAATTAGCAGAGAGGTTTACCCAGTGTCGTAACTGTTTGCGGGTTCTCATCCACGATTTGAATAGGTTTCGACAAATCCAGACTGAAATTTGGACAGATTTGAATAGATTTGGGGTATGAAAAAGCCCAGCAGATTTAAACACTTGCAGGTTAGCGTTCTAGATCTTTAAATAAAACACAGGTGAGATAATTTAATTTCAGTGACTTGTGGTTGGTTAAATTAAAAGTGAGAAAAATGGCTCTTAAAATTGCTAGAGAGGTTCTGGGGTTTGAAGATGATTCTCAGATTTGCCAAAAAAGTTAAAGAAATAGGCCAAACTTTTAGAATGAGCAAAGAAGTTAGATTTCGATTTAACCAAGAATAAAAGTAAAGCTGAAATTGTAGGGGAGTTACTCAAACACTTAAGTGTGTCAGATAAACAGACAAGTGCAGTAGAGTTAGAAAAACTTAAATTACATTTGAGGAAAATAGAGAAGGTTCTTAGCGGAGGAAAAAGAGAATTTGAACTTGAAGTTGTGACTTAGTCAGTAAAGTCAAGTTAACAGGATGCAGATTAAAATAGAAGGTAGTGATATACACAAATATGTCAAAACACTGCCATATTTTGAGAAAGATGTTGAAGCCTCCTTTATTTCATGTGAAAAATTGACTAGGCAGATAGAGTGGTCAGAGGAATTATAGGTAATGCTATTTCAGACTAAACTGGTAGGCAGATTTAGTGAGGTAGTTGCCACACAGTCATATGAGGGATCAAGAGATTATGAAGAGGTCAAACGGGCTATTTTAAGAGCTTATGATTTGGTACCAGAAGCGTATAGACAGCGGTTTAAAAACGTAAGTTCTGACCTGGTTCCTTCTTTATGTTGAGTATGAAAGAATTAAACAGTCATTTTGATAGCCGGGTGCGGGCTTTAAAGATGGATAGGACCTATGAGGATCAGAGAGTATTCTGTTGGAGCAGTTTAAAAACTCACTTCCAGAGATGATAAGAATTCACGTAGATAAACAAAGTTCAGGAAGTGAGAAGGGCAGCAGATGAATACATGTTAGTGCATAAGACAAGCTTCCAGCCAGAATTTCATCCTGTGAGGGATAGAAGTTTCCACCACCACGAAAGAAAGAGTAGAGAACACTGAAGAGTTCACCACCTGTTAAAAAAGAAGCCCAAGAGGGTGGAAAAGAGGTGAAAGGCCTCAGGGGTGCCAACTGTGGTAAAGTGGGATATGTAAAGTCACAGTGCTGGTTGTTAAAGAAAGGCACTGTGGGAAAAGACGTGGTAAAAGAAGTTAAGCCAGTGGCATTAGTAAAGGAGACCCCAAGAACAGAGTGCACAACCTACTCGGGCTGGGTATGGACTTAGTACCTGATCTCTATAAAGATCTCTATAAAGCCTCTGTGGGTTAAGCTTACTCAAAGAACAGGATGAGAAGGACAAGTAGTTATAATTTTGAGTTAAAGAATTTAGCCAGTCTCTATTAGTAAGAGATGAACAAATTTTCACCTTTTCTGATCCATTACCAGACAGTGTGGTAATTTGTGGGATAGATGGAGAAATTTAGCATTCCCCTATGTAAGACCAGGTTGGAATGCCAACTCAAGACGAGGGAAGTAACAGTGGGAGTGATTGGCAGAGTGTCAGTTCCAGGAATCCAGTTTGTTCTTGGGGATGATTTAGCAGGATCCAAGGTGGGAGTGATATCCTGTGTTGTGGAGAAGCCCAAAGATGACCAAGAAACTGAGGATTTAAAAGAAAAATATTCTGGTATTTTTCCCAGACACTCTAGTAACCAGATCCCACTATCATAAGTCCACAGCATGAAGCAAAAACTAAAGAGTAAGATGAAGGAGTTGAGGTTCAGTTAGCGAACACCCTGTTTGATTTAATGGTGCAGGAAAAACCTGAACAGGCAGAGGGTCAGACAGAAGTGCTGAGTCCTGAAAGGCTAAGGGATTTGCAACAGAAAGACAAAGATCATAAAAGATACAGATGTGGATGCGTACTCCGAAAAGGAGGCAGAGGTTATTTTTGGAAAGATAGCATCCTAAGATGGAAATGGAGACCACGGCAGTTAGTGCAGGAGGTGAAACAGGCTGAAATGCACCAGATTATGTTGCCAGTAGTATAGACAGGAACTACCTGTAGGTGGTCACAGAGGGGTATGAAAGACTCAGGCTCAGGTACAAAAACATTTTTATTGGCTTGGATTGCACAAGGATGTGGTTAACTCTTGCCGTATGTGTCATACATGCTAAATGGGAGGTAAGCCAAGGGCAGTAACAAAACCAGCACCTTTGTTGCCGATTTCTGCATTTGAAGAACCTTTCATACTGGTTATAATTCATAGTATAGGTCCCCTCACAAAACTAGAAGTGGGAACCAGTACTTGTTAACCATAATGGATGTGTCTACCAGATTTCCAGAGGCAATTCCATAACAGTATCAAGGCAAAAAGGGTGGTAGAGGAGTTGTTAGCTTTCTTCTTCTGGTATGGGCTACCCAGAGAGATTCAGCCGGACCAAGGGTCAAACTTTATTGCTAGGTTGTTTAAGGAGGTTATGGATAGCTTAGGTATACAGCACTCTTGGGAGCATAGAATGCAGTTGAAAGGTTTGTTACGGCAGTATGAGGACAAATGTAAGAATTAGATGGGGAGGACTAATGCTGTTGTACATAAATACTGCTCTCTGTGGGCTTAATCCTTTCAAAGCCAGACAAGTCCGGAAGGAGGTGGAGGCAATGCTCAACAACTGAGTTAGAGCGAGTGGAGTTTGCCGATTGTCTTAATTCCCAAACTGGACAAGAGGCAACAATTGTGTGTGGATTATCGGAAGGTCAACGTCATTACAAAATCTGACTTCTATCCAATACCAAGATTGGAGGACTGTGTCAAGAAAGTTGGACAAGCCAGTTACATCGCCAAGTTGGACTTAGTGGTTACTGGCAGATACCTTTACCAGAGACTGCGAAAGAAATTTCTGCATTTGTAACCCCAAATGGGCTATATCAGTCAAAGTGATGCCCTTTGGAATGAAGAACGCATGCACCACCTTCCAAAGACTCATGAACAGAGTTGTGGTTGGGTTAACAAACTATGCAGTCTATTTGGATGATGTAGTGATCTTTAGTAAGTCCTGGAAAGATCACATCTACAGTTGACAGAGCTCTTTGAATGACTATGAAAAGCAAAACTGGTAATAAACTTAAACAAAATTGAATTTGCAAAAGCAGAGGTGACTTTCTTGGGATGTATCATCGGTCATGGAAAGTTGATCCCTCGGAACACAAAGACTAAGGGCATCGAGAAATTTCCATGACCAACCTCTAAGAGGTGCTTCGATTCTTGGGACTAAGTGGATTCTATCGGAAGTTTGTTCCAAACTTCAGCAGTGCAGTGGCACCGTTAATCAATTTGCTGAAGAAGAGCACAAAGTTTTGGTGGACCGAACAATGCTAGGAGCCATTTGACCATTTGAAAGCATTATTAACCACCACACCAGTTTCAGCTACACCAAACCTTTTAAAGTTGCCATTGATGCTAGTGACATTAGAGTTGGAGCTGTACTGCTACAGGAAGATGAGGATGGGATTGAATTGCCAGTTGGTTACTTTTCAAAGAAACTCAATATCCTCCACGATCAAAAAAAAGAACTATCGAGTTTGGTACTGGCCTTGCCTTACAACATTTTAATGTGTAGGTCACGAACAATGTTACATTCTTAGTCTCATATCCTTGTTACATTCTTAGTCTCATATCCTTGTCTTTAGAGTTCCATGTTGTTGCAGTCTTATGCTACAGACTTTTAATTGATATATTGTACATGTTGCAGGTCGTAAGAATGTAATCGCGGATTTAATTGAAATAGTCACCTCTGGCATAGTTCTTTGCCTCTCGAATTTTAACAGATTAAGACGTGAGGTGAACTTTTTCTGTGTAGCTGGTTTAAATTAGCAAAGGGGTTTACCCCCTGTCGTAACACTAAGCATCTGTTCTCAGTGCACTCTGGTTGATTTGGCTAGTTCTCATTAAACTCTTTCTGTCCCCACATTGTAGATTAATGGCAGGTGGAATTTAACCCTGATAAATGTAAGTTAATTCAGTTTGGAATGGGTCAAGGAAGTACTCAATAAATGGCACAACACTAGGAAGCTCAGTGGAATACAGGAATCTTGGGGTGCTTGTTCACGGATCTCTGAAGGTACCAGGATAGGTTAGTAAGGTAGTTGTGACATAGATTAGAAGAGCTGTACAGAACTTTGGTTACACCAGAGCTGGAGAACTGTGTACAGTTCTAGTCACCACACTAAGATGACCAACTTTTGAGTGCTGTTCTTTCATCTACTTCCTAAATTCTCCTTTTTCTACCTGTGTTGTTGGTGCTGGTCTGTACCACAATCTGTTTGCCCTCCCCTTTCAGAATACCCTGGCATGGAGCTCTGCTACTGAGAGTTCCATTAAGTTATTGAACATGTAATATGTTTTGGGTGACAGTGTTCCTTTTGAGTTACACTGTTCACTTCTTGATTTTCACACATCTTTGAGATTTTTCCTAAGTCTTCTACTATGAAAATAACTAATCAAAGTCCCACCATTTTCTTGTATTCAGACTTTCTCTCAAAAGATTAACACCAGCTTTAGTTACTCTCTTCCGCTTTAAATATTTGTAGAAACTTTGTTATCAGAGCCCTCAAATTTAATTGGGACATTTGAAATGATCAGTCAAGAGTGGTGCTGGAAAAGCACAGCAGGTCAGGCAGCATCCGAAGAGCAGGAAAATCGATGTTTCGGGCAAAAGCCCTTAATTTCATAAAGGCGAAAGAAAGTATTCCCGATTATCAGCCTCTTCTAAAGCCTTCTTCCTCACTAACAACCACAGAAATATTTGTTCATTCTCAAATGTTATAATCAGTCTCTAAACCCCTATTTATACCTGAATCACTGACAACTACAAAGAGCCAGGGCATTGCCTTATGGAACACAATACATATTAATAATTAAAATATCAGGCAATAAAGAGGTGGCAGCAATTTAGAATTAATAATCTTGTTTTCACTTACATCAAAAAATGCTCCAGTTATGCCTTTCTCCTGTAAACTGTAAAGCAATGGATTAACAAAACCAAGAGCTGGAAGACCTTTCTGGAACCGGCGATCATTTATGAGGGCCAAGATCCCACTAAAGACTGGGGTTGAGGCCTGCAGAGAAAAACAAAGTTACACAATTCCATTAAATAAAAAGTCATTTGGCAAATTAATTAGCTTTTCAGATCTTCATGAATTCAGTCAATGTAGCAATCCGTAGCAATGATTGAACTCGAAATATGATGAACATGGACCTTGTGGATAAACTTGATCTTTGACTTTCGTGATAATTTTTATATAACAGCTTCCCAAATCTCAATTTACAAGTTTGTCAAAGATAACACCATTGTGGGTCATATCTTAAACAAAGACGAGACAGAGTACAGAAAGGGGTGTAATGGTGTAAACACAACAATCTCTTCCCTCAAAGTCTGCAAAATGAAGAAGGTGGTCATTGACTTTGGGAAGCAGATTGGAGGAACACACTCTGTATGAATGGTGCTGAGGTGGAGATGGTACAGAGTTTCAAGTTCCTAGGAGTAAACATCACTAATCTATCCTGGTCTATCCATATTGTTGCGACAGTCAAGAAAGCACAACAGTGCCTCTATTTTCTCAGAAGGTGAAGGAAATTCAGCATGTCTACAAAGACTCTTACCAGTTTTTATACATGCACCATAGAAAGCATCCTATCTGGATGCTTCACAGTATGGTATGGAAAATGCTCTTCCCACAACCACAAGAAAGTTGTGAATGTAGCCCAATACATCATGCAAACCAGCCTTCCTTCCATTGACTCCATCTCGATGCCTCGGGAAAGTAGCCAACATAATCAAAGACCCCTTCCACTTCAGTTGTACTGTATCCATCCTCTTCTATAAGGCAGAGGATACAAAACTTTGAAAATATTAACAGATTCAGACACACCTTCTTCCTCGCTGTTATCGGACATTTGAATGGATCTCTCATAAATAACTTGATCTTTCTCTGCACCTTCTGTGCAGCTGTAATACAAACTCTGCATTTGGTTTCATGACCATGATGTACTTATGTAAGGTATGATTTGTGTTGCTTGCTATCCAGACAATATTTTTTAAATGTATCTCAGTACATGTGACAATAATAAATCAAATCTTTCCCATCTCACATTTCAAAATGAGCTTGACTTGTGATGCCAGTATAAAGTTTGCATGAAGATAAAATATGAACATGAAGATAATGTTATGAACAATGGCAAATGGAATGAATCCTGAAAAGTGTGAGGTGATATATTTTGGGAGGGCTAGCAAGGCAAGAGAAGACACTATGAATGGGAGCACCTTATGATGTTCAGAGGATCAGAGGGATCTTGGTTGGCATGGGCACAGCTCCTTCAAGGCAACAGGACAAGTAGGCAAAATGATTAAGGAGGCAAATGCCTTTATGAGCAGAGAATTGAGTTTATGATGGAGTAAAGGTATTAGTTAGGCCATAGCTGCAGAACAAAATGCAGTTCTGGTCACCAGACCCTCAGACAGAGTGCAGAGGAGACTCACCAGGACACCTGGGATGGAACAATTAAAATATGAAGACAGACTTGGTAGTTTGGGGTCATTTTCCTTGGAGCAGAGAAGCCTGAGGGGGTGATGGGTGAGCTGCACAAAATTGAGGACATAGGTAGGAAGACATTTTTCCCCCTTAGCACAGGGGTCAATAACCATGGATCATAGATTTAAGACTACGGGTTGAAAGAGGATTTAAGGAAGAAAGTTTTCACCCAGAGAGCAGTGTGTGCCTAGACCCACTGTCTGAAAAGTGTGTTGGAAGCAGAAACCATGAAAAATATTTACAGAAGTATTTCAATGATCATTTGAAGAAATAGAGTATTCAAAGCTAGGGGAAAAGGACTCTCGTATTGCAGTTGTAGTGCCCATAGGTTTGGACCAGGAGGCCCACTTCAAGTCCCACCTGCTTTAGAGGTGAGTAATAATATCTCCGAACAATCTTGATAAAGATTATGGGGCAAGTGAAGTAAAATGGGACGAGAGAGGCGTTTGTTCACCAGCATGGACATGCTGTAAAACTGTGTAACTCTACATAGAGTCAGAGATGTATAGCACAGAAACAGACCCTTCAGTCCAACTCGTCCATGCTGACCAGATATTTCTAACCTAATCTAGTCCCATTTGCTAGTACTTGGCCCATTTCCCTCTACATCTTTCCTATTCATATACCCATCAAGATGCCTTTTTAAGTGTTGAACTGTACCAGCTTCCACACTTCCTCTGGCAGCTCATTCCATACATGCACGACCTACTGCGTGAAAACGTTGCCCCTGAGGTCCCCTTTTATAACTTCTCCCTCTCACCCTAACCTATGCCCATTAGTTCCCACCCCAGGAAAAAATACTTTTTCTATTTATTCTATCTATGCCCCTCAAGATTTTGTAAATCTCTACGGTCACCCTTTAGCTTCCGACGCTCCAGGGAAAACAACCCCAGCCTATTCAGTGTTTCCCTGTAGCTCAAATGCTCCAACCCTGGCAAAGTCCTTGTAAATCCTTTCTGAACCCTTTCAAGTTTCACAACATCCTTCTGATAGGAAGGAGACCAGAACTGCATGCAATATTCCAAAAGTGGCCTAACCAACATCCTGTACAGCCGCAACATGACCTCCTAACTCCTATACATCTGGAAATTTGTTTTTTTAATCTGTTTTATGAAAATGTTGCCTTACGTGGTCACTGTGCTTTTCTATCCAGGTTCAAAATAGAGAAGCACAATGCTGATGAGGAGTTCTGAACTTTCTGCATAAATTCCCTACTAGCCTCATCCCAACATCGCAGTTGCAACGTGACTGCCCTCTCCCATTCACTGATCTTCCAGTTGAATTTCCAATTGTTTGATGTGATCCATTGAGTCCTAGGGTAATTTAAAGATATTTTCCCCATAACTCCCAGTGAACTAAGACTAGAAAAATAAAATAAGCCTGTGCATAATGGGGCCTCATGCACAACCTCAACTGCTCACATACAATTGTGGGTTTGGAAAGAGGTTCTTTGCAGAGTGTAAAATAAATTAACTTACTGACGTCCCAGAAATCCATGGAATTGGGATTAGGTTGCTTACAATCCAGTAGTTATCGGATAGAGCTGCTACATCAGGATAGGCACGGCCACTAACATTATAGTATGTAGCTGGGGGAAGTGATTTCATCCTTCTGAGGTAAGAATTCACAGCAGCAGCCTGTAAAATTAATTTGAATATTACCCATCATTTATTTGCAACTATATAACAGATCTATTTATATCATTTCAAGAGAAATGTAGATTTTTAAAACTGATTCACACCTTGTAATGAACACTATATCTTTGAGATAATTGGGTATTTTATCCTGAGTTTGTTTTGAGAACTGGTTAATAAAATTAATCATTGGACTCTTTGGTCTCCAATGCATGACTGCTCATTGGCAAAAGTGCAATGATGAAAATTCAAGTTCAAAACATTTCATATCCCTGATATTTGTCTCAGTGTTGTAGAAAAGATGTTGTGAAACTTGAAAGGGTTCGGAAAAGATTTACAAAGGATGTTGCTAGGGTTGGCAGATCTGAGCTACCGAGAGAAACTGAATAGGCTGGGGCTGTTTTTCCTGGAATGTCAGAGGTTGAGGAGTGACTTCCAAAACGTTTATAAAATCATCAAAGATTGAGGAAAAGACCTTGACTATTCATCCTGAAGGCACAGGTTTAAGGTGAAAGATTTAAGAGATCCAAGCGACAACTTTTTCCACACAGAGGGCAGTGCATGTGCAGAATGAGCTTCTAGATGTGGTAGTAGAGGCTGGTACAATTACATTTAAAAAGCATCTGGATGAGTATATAAATAAGAATGGTTTTGAGGGATATAGGCAAATGCTGGCAAATGGGATTAGATTAATAATATGCAGTTGCCATAGATGAGTTGGACCAAAGGGTCTGTCTCCATGCTGTATAACTGTGACTCCCATGGTTGAACAACATGCATATGTTGAACATTCAAGAAGCAAAAGACACATTGGGGTGAATTTTCTCAGCACCTGAACAACATGGGCAAGGGTGAATCAGTTGGGAAACTATGGGAAGATCAGAAAAACAAGGTTGTTGACATTAAGAAAACAGAATCGGATATTACATTCAAGTTTTAAATGGGGAGATGAGAACCTCATTCATGAATGGTGACAGGTCTATTTGCATGCATTAGTACCTGATCTCATGAAATTTCTGTGCACTTAACTATTCTGCCATGGGCTGCACAGAAAAAAAACAAGCAGCACCAATTCCGGTTATGAAAGTCAAGTTGTGTACCTAGCGACTCCAGGTCATGAGTTGCTCCCTGGGACAGCAGACCCTCAAACTTCAGTTCATGCTCTGTGCACATACAATGCCTATTTACACACATGACCTGGAACGCTGCTGCCAGGACATTGTGCATGCAGGGACAAATACCCAGCTCACAGATTAGACCAGCTGCATCTCCGAGCTCTTCACTTTATCTCTTAGTGGTCACGGTGTAGATTAAGCACCCCAGCCCCAAGTATTCCCAACCATATATGTAAACATCCATGACTCAATGACTATGACTCTTACAGTGTTTAGGCTTTATTTGAGAGGCACAAGCAATGTCTTTCAGCCTGAAAAGACTCACTTTAGTTGCCAAAGTAACAATGATGTTCCAAGATCCCAGATGCAGCACAAGGTGCAGAAACAGCTCACTTCACATCTGAAACCATAAAACATCTGCACCATTATCCCATATAGCCTTTCTTGAACTGGAGGCAGGTGAGGGGTCCTAATTATTGCTGCCACATCATTATCCTGTCTGACATGCTGCCTACAATGGGTTAACTTCCTGTATCTATTTGAGTGCAGTTGTTGTGGGTAGGTTTGTCAGTGCAATCCAAATTCCCAGCTCGGCAAACATACCCACAACAACTACAACTGGCACCTGAGCTACATATCTTTACATGAACCTATTTTGGGTGAATCTAAGTCTGCATCATGTGGGAATAGAAAGCCATCTTCAGTAAAAGAAAACCAACAAGGTATACTTAACTGATAGTCTGGCATCTTAAACACATTACTGAATCCACCACCACTGATGTAATCTGTGACCTCCAATGTAATTTGAAAGGGATTCTTGAAAGACGTTCCTCCCACAGTTGTGACATATGGACTGAAAGAAGTTTAGTAATTGGTTACGGCTGGGCAGCACATACAATAAGCATATTTATTCCAATGGCATTTTCTATGATATGATCTTTTTCTGAAAGTTTTAATAACTTCAACAATTAGTGACCTTAAAGTGATGCCTTCTGCATGGATATAACTGACGAAAATAAAGGTTAGAAGTTACATAATAAATGGTTACACAACTGAATAAAACAATGTGCAGTGATCCTCAACTGACTGATCATATCATCTTGCCTAAAGACTGTATTAACTATCAGAGCAAGTAGTGACAGTAGGGGGTGTCACAGCACTTGAAACGTTAATTCTGCTTTCTGTCCACAGGTGCTGTCAGACCTGCTGGGTTCTTCCAGCAATTTCTGTTTTTGATTCAAATAGTCAAAATTTGTATTTCTTAGTACTATTTTACAATATTGGCTGCATTCTTCAATATTCCTGTAACCCCCAGCACTCACCTGCTTTGATTTTGAGGTAGACTTAAGCCTAACTTTCCATATCTCACTTATTCATATTTGATGGCAGCCTGTTTAAATGTTCAAATCAGGTTAATTATACCACCTCAAATCAATGTTCAGCAACAAAGGGCAAGCTATAACAAGCACTGAACTGACTAACCAGTTGGGGGATGGAAATAGGAGCTTGACTACACAAAGATTTTCTGTCTCATTCTTGTGCCTCTGTGGTGGGTAACTACCACCACTCTGCACCCCCCCCCCCCCCCCCAGCTGAATTAGAAATGATTTGAGACTTTATTTTGGCTTTGGGTTGGTGCCTTAATCACTCTGGCTGCCAATTGAAAAATTTTTCCTGATATTTCCTCCTGGCTTTCCTACTCTAGTTTCTTCTGATTTAGTCATGACATGCCAGCCCCTTCCACTGGGTTTCTGGCTGTGTCGTGCTGTAACCAATAATTAGGTCAGGTTGCAGGGGGATGAATCTTATCAATGTTGGTTCCCTTAGTGTGGGCAAACATTTCACCTCTGACATGTTCCACACTGGCAAGCTAAGCAATGGAAATTGTGAACAACAATATTGATCTATGCTTTTCCGTGCCCTGGACTGCCAGTGCACTGTTTCTGATCTTTACAAATTCTAGTTTGGCATATTAGAATTCACAGTTAGTTCTTCAATAAACATATTAGGTCAGAATAAACTCAGCATTTCAAGCTTTACCTAGAACGTTAATGAATGAATTAAATTATTGCTGGAGAACAATTATGGATTTTGAAATGATAAATATAATTTCAAGTGTCACTTGTGGTTCAGGAAAAGTAAAATGAATATTTATGAGCTATAAAACTCATGCGTTTTAATGATGCAAAGCAAGTAGCTTACTGAATATTACCTACCCCCCCCATTAGGAAGCTGCAGTGTATTGGGACATTACCTAGATGCAGGAAAGCTTGGTCTGAAGGTATTTATTCCTCTTCGAACTTCTCTGCAGCCTGCACCATCATCACCTGTCCATAAGGCAAATGAGTGTTAAAATTTAACTGGCATCACGCCTTTCATGAGCTTTTACAACTGAAAGTTTAAAGTTTAGCAACTTTCACCTTAATTTTAATTTATCTGTCTCAGTTAATCATATTATAGGTCATCCCTTCATTTGCAATTCAGTTGACACTTTACTCACACCATGTAACACTTTTGATTACCTGCAGAGACTTATTATTCAGACTGTCAACATTACAACCACACCCTCTGTGTGACCTTTTGATCTCTCTGCCAATAAATTATGTGCCTGTGTTCTTCTCTTTACTCCACCTGATGAAGAAGCAGAACTCCGAAAGCTTGTGGTTTCAAATAAACCTATTGGACTATAACTTGATGTCATATGACATGTTTAAGCTAATCGAATTCCCTTCTACTTCACCAACCAAGTATCGAATAATGTGACAACAACACAGTAGTTAACATGGTACCAATGAACTACAAGTAGGAGCAGGCCATTCAGTTCTTTAAGCCTACTGTAACATTTGATAAAATCATGGGTGATCTGATTGTGGCCTCAGTTCCACTTTCCAGTATATTCTTGATATGATTCAACACGAATGTCAGTCAAGAATGTAACTACTGCTGCTTTAAAAATAGGAGAGTTCCACAGACAGATGATCCTCAGAGAAAATGTTTCCTCATCTCCATCATAAATAGGAGACCCCTTATTTTTAAACTGTTTTCTAAGTTTAGTCTCTCCCATAAAGGGAAACATCCTTTCAAGATCCACCGTCAAGATGACAGCTCAGTACCACCTTTGAGGTCAAATAGGCATGGACAATGCTCAACCAGCAATGCCCACTTCCTTTGAATGAATAAAGTTCTTTCAGGATCTTATTTGCTTCAATAAGATAATCTCTTATTCTTCTAAGCTACAATGGCTACAGATTCAACCTGTCTAACTTTTCCAAAAGATAATCCCTTTATCCCAGGAATCAGTTAAGTTAACCTTCTCCAAGCAGCTTCTAAACCACTTATCTTTTCTTAAATACAGAGACCAAAACTGTACATAGCACCTTAGATGTGATCCCATCAATCAATCTGTAGCAAAACATCCTACTTTCAAATTCTATTCCTCTTGCAGTAAAGTACCATTTGCTATTTGTCTCCCAGTCTCAGGTCACCCACATCTCTCTGTACGTCAGAGTTCTGCAAGTTGTGTTGAATTTTTAGAAAAGACACTCTTGATTCCAAGTTCGTGTATATCATGTGAAGACACAAGTGGAAAGAAAAACTCACTTTAGAAGCTATTTCATACAAAATTTAAAACACTTACCAGAAGCAAAGAGTAATGTGAGTCCACGGACACCTGACTTCATGAACTCCGTGTTGATTCGGTCCAAATACGCCAAAGATAGACTGTCCTCATCATCTCCATAACTGACAGAGTGGACCCATGGAATTGATGACATGTTACTCAGTAGCATCATCCAATCTAGAAAGGGTTCCTGGGATTCATGTCTTCCTGCAGAGATCAACAATATTTAATCTACTTTTTCCTTGCAACTATTCTGATAAACATTGGGATAAAATTATGAAGAAATTGTTTAATTTAGAGCAGGGAGAATTTAAGACAATCAAAACACTTTCTGATTAGCCAACCAATTGTTCTGGAGTACATATAAATGAAAGGGAACTGACTCATGTTGCAATCTTCTTGAACATACCAAATCTTAAACCCTCAAAAGTGAATGGTGGTCAGAGTCACACGACAGTAATTTCCAACTACAAACTTCAATCTGCCAACACACATGAACCTGCACGGCATTAAAATGTAGTCACATAACCTGGAGTAAGTTGCTGTTTTCAAAAGCACAGTTGTGTGCTGTCCCTTGAGACTATTGCTTTACATAAGAACTCAGCCAAAGTGTCATCACAGTAACTTGCATTTCTTAGCAGGAGGTTGAATAGGTCAGCATTAAAAGGAGGTTAACTTAACTGAACTGAACTTCACTCAAACATTTGACTCTGCATATACACATCACTTGCCCAGAACAGATGACATTCACGGCATCTAACAAGGTTTTTCGGATTGTCCAGCTGCCATGTTACAAAACCATTCTGAATCATGTGTGTGGTTGGGGAAGTAGTTCTTTGGAAACTTACAAATTTCAGAAGTACTGCCTAACTTAGGATGCTGAATAAGCTTAGTTCCTTCAAACCACTGGCTGACTCAGTAGTCTCAGTAGTAATGCAAGCTCAGCTCCCAATCCTCAGGTCATTATCCCATCCCATCTCTAACTGATTCAGCAACGTCAAGTCACTCCAATCTGGGCCTGTTTCCAATGCTTATCTACTCTTAAGATACAGAATGTTCTCTGTTTCAATTACTTTCCGCTGAAAACAATATTTTAAAAGCCACGAATTACTCTCCACAAACTTAGTGAAATTGTTGTGGTAAATATTGAACAGTATTTCAGCAAGTATATTTTCCTTCCAGAAGAAAGGAGGCTTACGGTGTCCTCTTTTTACGGATTCACTCTAATCAATGGACAATGATAAAGGATAAAGGTCAAAATTTCTAAAATGATTTGTTATGCACGCAGCTTGGCTGCTTCAGGAGTTTACGAAATTCATAATTACATATTTAGCCAAAATGTTTAAAGTGAATGCTATTTCCACATTGGACTTTACATATTACCCAACTTATAACAAATGCACGTGAACTTTACCATGTGACCAACTACTGATTTAACCAGCATCATAAGCTGTGTAAAAGCAGAAATATCTTGAAGCTTCATTAGATTTAAAGAAAAACAAAACTGAGTTGGCTCATGCTTGGTTGAGGATTTTCTGAAACATAAAATGTCTCACAAGTGCAGGCTTATAGTTTGGCTAATCCTTCATGCAAGTGGTTACAAAGATATACCTAGAAATGCAATCAAAACCCACCTGTATTACTGAAGACCCAGGTATTTATGTTTGCACCAGCACTCATAATGTACTCCACATCCAAGCTGGCTTCCAAACCTGCCTTTATACCGCCCTGGGAGCCAATCACTTTACTCACTTTATTGTGGTGCACAAAGCTGCTACCAAATAATGTCATAAACTCTGAGAGATCCATCTGGTGGAAATATTGCTCCAGGAACTAAAGGATAAAACAATTGATCCAAATAATTCATAGGAACAGAATTCAGTTCAGTAAATCTGCCATGTATCATGTTTATCATAGTTGAATACCATTTCACTTTAATGAAAATGCATGTTGCTCAATAAAGGAAATATCTGATTTTATTTTCCAGACCAATCAAACATCAAAGAAATAAATGTACAAAATAACATGCTTAGGTCATTAGATTATTCATTAGCATTTCTATCCTGTTCAATTCAGATCGATTTGGCTCCAAGGTCCTATGGGGCCTTGCTCTACCAATGAAAATTCCCGAATCCAGTCCCCCTGACCACGTCGGTCATGTATCTAAGTGATCTTTGAATCCCTGATCTCTGTTTGCTAAATCAATGTTCCTCCCCATCAACAGCACATTTTTGGTTTCTGTTTATAAATTTATTTTTTTCCTATTTGGTGTATGCCCTTTCAGTATGGTAATGTTTCTCAATGATAATGTCATTTGAAACCTTATGTGGTGGTTTTCCTTAGGAGGCACAATGTATATTTCTTTGAACAAAATACTATTTCAACTAACAGACAACAAAGATATTGAAAGTCCAGTTTACCAGTGGGTTTGATATGGTCAGACTAACAGCATTACCTGTGCCACAGCTTGACTGCTATTCTTGTGAGACCCAACAGCACTTGCAGTAAGGTTATAACGTTTCCTTAGGACAGCTGGTGTCACGCCCAAGTGAAAGTCTGCTTCTATATTCTGGCTAGCTTTCCACGCCTTGCTTATCACAGTCTTTTTCGGAGGGAATCGATGTACACCTCCAACTAAAACAAGTACAATTTTTAAAAAAAAGAATAATTTATGAATAAAGCAATATTTCCCACTAACTTCCCCATTCTTTTGGACAAGTTACTGCATTAAGGTGGCTGTATAAATGCCAGATGTTATGGAAGCAGGCCTGCTGTAAAGATTGAAAAGTGAACTTAGTGGACAGACAGGTGTAGAATCGAGGAAAGATTGTGCAGGCTAGGGCATACCAGAGCCTGGAATTAAAGCAAGGCATGTGCTAAGTAGGTGCTAAGTAGTGTCCAAGTAAGGAATCACAATTCAGGTTAGTACTGTGGTACTTCAGGATATTTCACAGTGGCTAATCATAGAGGATGATTATTAGACAATTGCATGTAGCAGATGTGCCTCAAAATTACTGCATACTTTGGAACAGTGAAAGACATACAAACTTAAAGATGAACTGGGAGAAGCATATATGAAAGTAATATAGATTTATGATAGAAATCTGAAGTACGATTAAACTTATGAACAATAATAAACAAATTACTGTTCCATAAAATTTTAATTACATCTTTATCGAATAGGTAGAGTGAGAAAAGAAATAGAATTGTGAAAATGTGTACAAAAGATCCTTCCTCAACTAGTCTTTTCTAGTCTACTGACAGAGAAGTGTGTGCTGCTGTGCTGAATATGAACAATTGAAAAAAAAAATCAGATCAGTGAGCTAATATTGGGGGAGAAGCAACAAGAATTGGAAATAGAATATAAGTTAGGCTTAAGATAGTTTTTTAAAAATCAGTGGACTCATGCAGAGTTATCATAGGTAAAGCTGAAGGGGAAATCAGAACCTGAAGATTACAAAAGGTGCAGAATAAAAACACTAAATTAAAAAAGTTAGACACTACTGATTTTAGAATGCCACTGATCATCAATTTATAGATTTGATTATAAATCTGCAGAGGTATTTAATAAATAGATGCTTCACATTTTTATTAGCAAAAAGAAGGTAATGGTGAATTCAAAATGAAAATGAGATGAATGACATTGTGAATGGATAAGAGGAAAAGTTAAGTTTTCGACTCTACCCTTTGGGAAGAGGACTTCCATATCTTAAATCAGAAACTCTGCCTCTGTGAATTTGTCAGTAGCACTTTGGTTTGAAATTTCCTGAATCTGACAGCTGACTGGCTTAAAATAAAACATCTGTTCTACTATAACAATTAGCCGGCCAGGTACAGGATAGAATGACTTGTACTGTATCTGAGGTATTTCATTTATCCACAACATTATCCAAAAGTTACTATTTTATTAGCTCACCAAAATCAATGTGTTCAGCAACTTCTTCAGCAACCTCATACTTAACTGGAGATCTTATCAAAATGTGACGGCCATTGGTGTACCGATTAAATTCTGATCCAGGTAAAAGCTTTTCAGCAGTGCTGAAATACAGATTGAGAAACAGAATAATTCCATAACTTCACTCAGAAACAGTTCTTGACCTGCAAAACCAAATTTTTGTGAAGTTTAATAACAGGAAAACCAATTAAATGTTTAGCTCCCACTGGTTCATGTAATCTCAGTTCAATTATTTCCCTACATATTTGGTGTTCAACTCAACCTGATCTAATCTTCCTATTCAAATGTGAATCAAAGACTTAAGAGCTACAACCTTGGGAGCATTTTCAATTGTGCCCTTTATTATGCTGCTACAAAAACACTAAATTATCAGAAAGAGAAGAGAATAGTCACGCATTAGCAAATGTCTAAAACCACAGGAACTCCAATTAATAATGAATTAGGGGATGAACTGAACACCCTGTCATACATTATGGAGGGGGAAGAGTTACCTGGATATTTTGTTTCAAAAGGTGGTCACACACTTTGGATAATGCTGTCCAATTCTATTTGTATTGTGATGATGCGGTCACTTTCAAAAGGTTATTTTGTCCTTTTTTTTTAAGAAGAGAAGTCATAAAGGCAGAGATGCTGAAAAGTCTAGTTTAAAAATGGTCAAGGAATGGCCAATTCTCCCAGTTCAGGTTTTTCCTAATTTGCTTTTAGCTGTAGCAGTCACAAGATGTTGGAGTCCAGCAGAGTTGCACGCTGCAGTAAAGGATTCCCCTGACTTTCTCTGAAATCTCTCTCTGGATGTTGTTGCCTCCTGCCTGTAAGATTCTGTGTTTGATTTTACCATTTTGCCAAGGGATGTTTTTATGGATGTTACTGTATTGGAGCAGTTAATTAGTAATACTTACTGTATCAGGTCGGCTAAGTTTTCCAATAGTTACGTTATTCTAAAGTCCGCTTTCTTTAATTCGTGTTTCAACTGTAGTCTTTAAATAAATTCTGTTTTCCTTAAAGCTGAGTGGTTTGATCAGTTGGATCACATCTGGAACACCCACTTCACATCTCCCTTTTATAATAAGAAAATGTTAGGGTCTAGGCTACCTTCTTAAAATAAGTTGAGGGGGTCTGGCCTGGTCCACAACAGTATTAAGGAACAGGAAGAAGGCTGTAACAACAAGCAAGACAAGTAAAGGGTAGAGAATATAAGCATGCAAGGGCCTGAGCTCTGAAAATTACCTGTCAAGTTTGAGGTGATTGGTTGTGCGAGAAAAAGCAAGGTCTGTAAGGGTGCAGAGGAGATTTACTAGGATGTTGTCTGGTATGGAAGGAATGTCTTACGAGGAAAGGCTGAGGGCCTTGAGGCTGTTTTCGTTAGAGAGAAGAAGGTTGAGAGGTGACTTAATAGAGACATACAAGATAATCAAAGGGTTAGATAGGGTGGACAGGGAGAGCCTTTTTCCAAGTATGGGGACGGCAAACATGAGGGGACACAACTTTAAAGTGAGGGGAGATAGGTATAAGACATATGTCAGAGGTAGTTTCTTTACTCAGAGAGTAGTAAGGGAATGGAATGCTTTGCCTGCAATGGTAGTGAATTCACCAAGTTTAAGTGCATTTAAGTCGTCATTGGACAGGCATATGGACGTACATGGAATAGTGTAGGTGGGATGGGCTTCAGATTAGTATGACAGGGCGGTGCAACATCGAGGGCCAAAGGGCCTGTACTGCGCTGTAATGTTCTATGAAAAGCAACAGACTGATCAGGGCACCTGGATTGAGGACTGAAGTTCTCTCTAAGCTGCACCGAGGGACCACATCTGCCAGTGTTGCTGGCATAGTCACTTCTTGTTTCTCAAGTCACTGCTGCACAGATACCTCTGAGGCTGAATTAGAAGGAAAATACTTCAGAGCATCTTCAAGCAGGTGAATAAAATGTTTGGGGAGTAGATTAGAGGACAGTATAGTGAGGGGGCTAAAACTGTTTTGTGCAACCAGTTGTATGATATTACCCACCCTTTGCCAGAGTTTGGAGCATTGGTTCAGGGCTGGACAGGAGCTCAGACTGGGATGAGAAGGATCCAGTTGTGATGGTTCAAGTAGGCACAACATAAGCAGGACTGAGAAAGAGATTCTGCTTAGTCAGTATGAGGCACCAAATTGAAGAGCAGGATCTTGAGGGTAATGATCTCTGGAATGTGAAATGAATATGTAGCTGAAAGGCTGTTGTGGGAGAATGGGGTTCTAGTTCATGAGACACTAGCATAAATGTTGGGTAAAGTAGGGGCAGTACCTGAGCTGTGCTAGGCCCAGTTTTCTAGCACACTACTAGGGAAGTAAACAAAGCCTTAAATTAAATAATGGGGGTGAGGGATCGAGTTTGGAAAGAGAGAGAGCAAATCAAGGACAGGAAAGCACAATGGGAAGAGATCACAGAATGGCCGGAGAGACAGAATATCTCAAGCGTCAAGTCTGGATGTTGTGAAGATACCAAAAACACAAAAAAGTTTAAAGGCTCTGTATATAAATGTGTATAGGAGTCATAGCAAAGTAAATAAGTTGAAGGTGCACATTAAAGTAAGGTGCACAATGATCCAATAACCATTACAGAGATGCTGCTGCATAATGATAAGAGTTAGTTTTTGAATATCAATCGGTTTTTAAAATTCAAAAAGAATATGAAGCTACATAAAGGTGGACGGGTAGCACTCAAGAATGGCATTGCTGCTAAAGTTAGAGGCGACCTTTGTTCAAGAGATAAGGTTTGGTTAGATTTGAGGAATACTAGCAGAGATAAGCCACTAATGGATATAGTCTATAGGCCCCTAAATGTAACTACAATGTAGAATGAATTACACAAGGAGAAATAGTGTGTTCTTGTAATAAATGGATGGTAATAATTGTATGTGATTTTAATCCATATATGAATTGAAAATTCAGATTGGCAACGGCAGCCTGCTAAAGAGTTAATAGGACGCTTCTAACATAGTCTCTTAGAGCAGCATGCTCTGGAACCAACTAGAGAGCAGATTATACCAGATCCAGTATTGGGAAATGTGACAGGATTAATTAATGGGCGAAGGCACACTTAGGTAGCAGTGACTACAATATGATTGAATTTTATATCAATTATGAAATAGAGATTAGATTGAAGACTAAAATTTTACACTTAAATAAGCGCAAGTGTGAGAGCATGAAAACTGAGCTAGCCTGAAGTGAACCAGGATACGAAGCTGGGGTATAGATCAATAGTGAAGCTGTAGAGACATTAGATTAGATTAGATTACTCAGTGTGGAAACAGGCCCTTTGGCCCAACAAGTCCACACCGACCCTCCGAAAAGCAACCCACCCAGACCCACTCCCCTTCACCTAACAGGCAATTTAGCATAACCAAGTCACCTAACCTGTACATCTTTGGACTGTGGGAGGAAACCCACGCAGACACAGGGAGAATGTGCAAACTCCACATAGACAGTTGCCTGAGGCGGGAATTGAACCCGGGTCTCTGGTGCTGTGAGGCAGCATTGCTAACCACTGTGCCGCCCGTAAACATTTAAGGGCATATTTCAGAAAGCTCATGTTATGAAGCTGTAGGTGTACTGTAGCTTTAAGGGAGCTGAAATTTCTGGCTAGAATAGTGTTCTGAACAAGATAACAATGTAACATTTGGTCAAACAACTAGCTAAGAGTTATGTTGCCTGGATACAAAAATAAATTCAGCCAATCATTTTAAATTATGCCCAAAGACACCAAACTCTAATCAAGCTCGAATTTAGTATTTTGACAATATTAAAACCAATGAAACGATCCGATGTTTTGGGGTATAAATGTCAGACATTTTGAACTGTTACCCAGAGCGGCAAAGAGCACCAACAAAAACAAAACAATACAGACTGCCTGCCGAAATCCTCTTATAAAAGGTACCTATATCTATCAAAGACCCGTGAAGCAGAATCCCTAAGAAGAAAAGACAACAGAGCAAAGTCTATACAGGACACTCCGCTAAGCTGTCTGGTTTTGAAACGTGTTTTTTTTTGTAGATTGTAATCAGGATTTTTTTTAAAAATCGGACCAGTCTTGTAGAGGGGGAGGTAAAAGATAGGTTTAAGAGAAAGGAGTTGTAAATAGTTGTTAGTTAATATTCTCTGTTAGACTTAAAGAATAAAATTCTTAAAGTTTTACTTTAAATAGTGACTTTGGAGATTTTTGTTTGCCTCTCGAATTTTAACAATTTACTACACGAGATGAATCTGGTCTGTCTTGCTGGATTAAACTGGCAGAAGGGTTTACCCCGTGTCATAACACTCAGAACAAGTGTACATTTATTATGAAGAAAAGAAAATGAATAGAAGGGTCTACCATTTGTGGTGATTATAAGAAGTTAAGCAGATCATTAAACTTAAGGAACTTTTATATCTTTGCACAAAAATGACTGGCAGGTCAGATGTTTGGTCAGAATATAAAAAGCAGAGGATGACTAAAAGATTAATAAGGAGAACAAAATTAAAATATGAGGGGATGCTAACTAAACATGTAAAAATAGACAGCAATAGTTTCTACAGGTATTTTAAAAGAAGAATAAGTAAAGTGAGTGTTGGTCTTCCAGAGAATGAGATTGAAGAGGTAACACTAGACAATAAGGAAATGGAAGATGAGATGAAGAAATATTTTGCTTCAGTCTTAACCACAGAACTTAAAATAAACATTCCAGTAATAGTTGTCAATTGGGAGCTGAAAGGGAGAGAGAAACTGGTGAAATTACAATACAATTACACTAGAGTGATACTGAACAAACTGATGACAAGTGCCCACGTCCCAATGTTCACTCTAGAGTTTCAAACGAGCAAGCTAGTTATATAATTTGTTGGTGTTAACTTTTCAAAATTTGCTAGATTCTGGAAAGATTCATCAAACTGCAAAGTAAAAAATATAATTCCTGCATTCAATAAGGGAGAGAGGGTCGCAGAAAGCGGGAAATGAAAGGCAACTGAACTGGACTTTAGTCCTGGGGAATTTGTTAGAATTGATTATTCAAGAGGTTACAGCTGGGCATTTAGAAAAGCTCAAAGTAATCAGGAACAGTCAGCACGGTTTTGTGGAAGAGACTTAAGTTCACCTATTTGCTTGAGTTCTTTGAATGAGTAATGTGCAATATGGGTAAAGGGGATGTTGGCTGACATACTGTACTCTGATTTCCAGAAAGCATTTGAGAAGACATTACATAAAAGATATTTGTGCTAAACAGGATCTCATGGTGTCGGGGGTAGCATGCTGGCATGGAGACAGGATTGGCTGGCTGGCTGGCAGAAAACAAAATGTGCATAAACAGATCTTTTTTCCTGAACTGGTAGGAAGTGAAAAAAAAGTGTATGAGTGAAATAGAGAATGAATTCTGTGATGTAGAGGATTCTAGGTGTTTGACTGCATGAGTCACAAAATGCTAGTATGCACACATAGCACATAAAGAAGGCTAAAGCAGTTCTACTCTTTAACAGGAGAGGAATTAAACATAGAATACGTTATGCTTCAGTTAAACAGGGCATTGGTGAGCCCACATTTCAATTATCGTGTATTGTTTTAGTCACCCTATTGAAAGGAGGATGTAAATGTGTTGGTGGTGTTTCAGAGGGGGTTTACTAAATTGATACCTAATCCTGCATTCATTGGAGTTTAGCAGAACAAGTGGTCACTTGATTGAAGTATATATATTCCTAAATAGGCTTGTCAAGGTAAGCACAGAAAGGATCATTCATCTTGTAAGTGCATCCAGAATTTGAGAGCATTGTTTAAAAATGAGAGATTGCCCTTATGGCAGAGAGAAGAGGAATTTTTTGATTTAGAAAGTCCTGTGAGTTTGCAACTCTATACATTCGGAAATGGTGGAAGCAATGACATTGCATATTCTCAAGGCAGAAGTAGATAGATTCTTGGTAGCTAAGAAAATGAAAAGTTACCGGGGTAGAGAAAATTTGAAATTCAAACCACAAACAGATCAGTCATAATCTTATTGAATGGCTGAGGAAACACGAGGAACTGAATGCTGCATTTATACAAATAATTGGTATGTTTCTATGTCCTTATCATTATGCTAGCCCCTCCAGTCTTGCCCAATTGTCTTTAGGAATATTCCACATCCCATTCTGGTCCTTTTCCTTAACTAGTTTATTCCGAGCTTACTCCTTGGGAGTCTTCTTTTCAGTCACTCCACTCTTAAATGTTTGGAATGTGTCCCCAAAACATTTTGTCTTCCTACCTTTGGTGCTTCCTTCAGCGAACACTGTGTATAGGAGCTACTACTTTAATTTTTGTACCACTTTCTCAGCATTCCCTCTTTCCCATGTAACTATACAGAGATATTAATTTTATATACTGGAGTGTTTAATTAGCAACTAAACTTGAAATGTCACAAGAATTCTGGCAATGGATTATTGGGACTCACAAAGAAAAGTGACTTCTTTCAAGTTGATATAACCCTGTTATGTGGGTCTGTGCTGTTTCCAAGACTTTTCTCAGTCTCTTGTAAGGGACAAAATTTCTGACCGCCCTTTACAAAGCGAGTGACTAGCTGTTGACTGGGACACCCTATGCTAGGAGTGTCACTTTTCCTGTTACTCAAAATGTGTTGCTGATGCAACCAGTCAACGAATGAAATAGAGGCAGCTTGACCTCCACTACAGTGTACATGGGTGCCAACAGGGAGGTCCAGACTAGGAAAACAATATCCATTATTTCCTTTCATAAAAACATCATTGCATTGTAATCTCAGGGGACCAGAAGGTCAACTTCCAGGGTCAGTAAGGTGATCTGGACACATGCTACCTCTTCTCCATCTAAGAATGGTACAGTCAGAATCACATTGATGAACGATGTAAAAAAAATGTTTACAGAAAACTAATAAATCTCCCTTTATGGATCCTGTCAACTCTGGCTTGAGAGCACCATTGATATAATTCTAAAATAATTGCTGTTTTCATGACTTGAGGAATTTTGAAGCCATTGCATTTTGGACAAAAAGCCAACTTATGAGATGCACATGAGCAGATCAAGTTGAACCAAAAAAGAAATTGCAGCACTGGAGACTGGGATTTACTGAATTGTGTCCATGAGTATAACTTACTTAAACTTCTTTTTAAAAAAATGCTTCTGTACCTTAAGATAGTTTTCAGTTATAACCTACACTGTCCATCGCTCTCAATAATGCAGAACACTGAACAAACATTTTCCTTTCTTAATAGTTTAGTATGAGACCCCATAAAAGTTAGGTTTTTATAAATTGTAAACATTCCGCAACTCAGATTTGTTTTCACCTGGCAGACATGAAACATCTCAAGAAATCCAAGGTCTGGATGGTGGAGCAGTTTTGTACATCATGGTTTTTAAGCCACGTCCACACAGTTTTCAGAGTCTCTTCTGAAGGTCGAATCAGACTCGATAACTCATCCAAGGTGAGGTATTTACCTAGAAAATAGTGAGACTCAGTTTATAATTGCAATTACATACTTCTCAAAAAAGGGTCAGAAGGTGCAAGGATTGTTATCACATTTAAAAGAAAAGTTACAACTTTTAAGTCAGAATTAGTCATGTATTCACATTTGAAATTCTTCTAGAAGGAGTCTCGTTAAGTAAGATAAAATACTGAAACACTATAAATAAAACAAATGGAAATCCGAAGTTCAAATTAGAAATGTTGGAAAATATTGTTTTTGGGAAGTTATTAACCCCATTTTAATTAATCCATCCATTTCCTCTTTCCTGGTAACTTTTCATTTTTTTGGCTAACAAGAATCTATCTACCTCTGCCTTGAGAATATTCAACGCCATTGCTTCCACCTGTCTCACGCCAGCACCACGTTCACAATTCAACATCAACATTTTCCTCAGATGATGATGGCTAACACGAGGGGACACAGCTTTAAATTGAGGGGTGATAGATATAGGACAGATGTCAGAGGTAGTTTCTTTACTCAGAGAATAGTAGGGGCGTGGAACACACTGCCTGCAACAGTTGTAGACTCACCAATTTTATAGGCATTTAAGTGGTCATTGGATAGGCATATGGATGAGAAAGGAATTGTATAGGTTAGATGGGCTTTGGATTGGTCCCACAGGTTGGAGCAACATCAAGGGCCGGCGAGCCTGTACTACGCTGTAACATTCTATGTTCTATCTAATTTCTGAAATGATTCTGGGCTTTTTGCTCTGTTACTCTATTTGCTTATTCAACATATGATGAAAAAGTTCTTAATATCAGCCCTAAATTTAACTTTTAGCAGCTGAAGTACATGTGCTTCCTTTTCCTGCATTGTACATAGCAGTTGAATGTCTTGCTTATTTCTTACTAACTAGGAAGTTCAAGGTTTGACACAATGATATCTATTCAGTTCTCCTTCTGACCTTTATTTTACGTTTTTGATAAATTCAATATTTTGGACAACAGTAAAATACTGCAGATGTTAGAAATCTGAAGTAAACACAATGCTGGAGAAACTCAGCCAGTCTTGCAGCATTTGTTCAGACTTCTGAAGAAGTTACACTGACTCTATGGAAGATATAGACTGTAGGGAAATAGACGGTGACATCTTGCAAAATGACCAGATTACAGAGGAGGAAGTGCTGGATGTCTTGAAACAGGTAAAGGTGGATAAATTCCAGGACCTTATCAGGAGTAACCTAGAACTCTATGGGAAGCTAGAGACGTGATTGCTGGGCCTCTTGCTGAGATACTTGTATCATCGATAGTCACAGGTGAGGTGCCAGAAGACTGAAGGTGGGCTAACGCAGTGCCACTATTTAAGAAGGGTGGTAAGGACAAGCCAGGGAACTATAGACCAGTGAGCCTGATGTCGGTAGTGGGCAGGTTGTTGGAGGGGATCCTGAGGGACAGGATGTACATGTATTTGGAAAGGCAAGGCCTGATTAGGGATAGTCAACATGGCTTTGTGCATGGGAAATCATGTCTCACAAACTTGATTGAGTTTTTTGAAGAAGTAACAAAGAGGATTGATGAGGGCAGAGCGGTAGATGTAGTCTATATGGACTTCAGTAAGGCGTTCGACAAGGTTCCCCATGTGAGACTGATTAGCAAGGTTAGATCTTATGGAATACAGGGAGAACTAGCCATTTAGATACAGAACTGGCTCATAGGTAGAAAACAGAGGGTGGTGGTGGAGGGTTGTTTTTCAGACTGGAGGCCTGTGACCAGTGGAGTGCCACAAGGATCGGTGCTGGGTCCTCTACGTTTTGTCATTTACATAAATTATTTGGATGTGAAAATAAGAGGTACAGTTAGTAAGTTTGCAGATGACACCAAAATTGGAGGTATAGTGGACAGCGAAGAAGATGGGCCAATGGGCTGAGAAGTGGCAGATGGAGTTTAATTCAGATAAATGCGAGGTGCTGTATTTTGGGAAAGCAAATCTTAGCAGGATTTATACACTTAATGGTAAGGTCCTAGGGAGTGTTGCAGAACAAAGAGACGTTGGAGTGCAGGTTCATAGCTCCTTGAAAGTGGAGTCGCAGGTAGATAGGATAGTGAAGAAGGCATTTGGTATGCTTTCCTTTATTGGTCAGAGTATTGAGTCCAGGAGTTGGGAGGTCATGTTGCAGCTGTACAGGACATTGGTTAGGCCACTGTTGGAATATTCTGTGCAATTCTGGTCTCCTTCCTATCGGAAAGATGTTGTGAAACATGAAAGGGTTCAGAAAAGATTTACAAGGATGTTGCCAGGGTTGGAGGATTTGAGCTATAGGGAGAGGCTGAACAGATTGGGGCTGTTTCCCCTGGAGCGTCGGAGCTGAGGGGTGACCTTTTTAAGGTTTACAAAATTATGAGGGGCATGGATGGGGTAAATAGGCAAAGTCTTTCCTGGGGTCAGGGAGTCCAGAACTAGAGGGCATAGGTTTAGGGTGAGAGGGGAAAGATATAAAAGAGACCTAAGGGGCAATATTTTCACAGAGGGTGGCACGGGTATGGAATGAGCTGCCAGAGGAAGTGGTGGAGACTGTACAATTGCAACATTTAAGAGGCATTTGGATGGGTATATGAATAGGAAGGGTTGGGAGGGATATGGGCCGGATGCTGTCAGGTGGGCCTAGATTGGGTTGGGATATCTGGTCAGCATGGACGGGTTGGACCAAAGGGTCTGTTTCCATGCTGTACATCTCTATGACTATGACTCAAAATGTTAACTATATTTTTCTCTCCGCAGATGCTGCCAGACCTGCTGAGTTTCTCCAACATTGTCCATGTGTCGTCCAATGTCTTTTTGACTTTGGTCTGTTGCTGCTCTGCGTGCTTAGACATATTTAGCATGGTGCTCACTGAGACTGCATTGCAATTTCAATATCATTTCTGAAGCAGCCAGGTCAACTATTTTTTCTTCCTTTCTCAGCGCCTTGCATGTGTCTCTCCTGCTATTTTTCCAAAATTTAAATGATTGTTTCCAATTAATTTTGTATTTTCTGATTTAACTGTAATACCAAAGTCAGATAGTAATGACTATTATGTATTGATTTTTTTGCAAGCAAGTTATTTAAATAAACTGTAAAAATTCTGACCTGTCCCATTTAGGATTTAACATGCTTGACATAAATCCACTTCTTGCACTTGATTTTTGAATTGCTAGAGCTATGTGTTTAATTAATGTTGAATGTTGCAAAATGTCTTTTGAAAGTGCTGATTAGCCAGGTCATAAAACTTTTCAGTCCACATAGAATCTTACTTCCTGAAAGAGGTGGAGGAGATTGATTTTGCAGAATTTTCATCTTGGGAATTCACCCTGAAATTTTTGTTCCCAATTTGTTAGTAAAATACCTCGTTTTAAACTCAAATTTAAAATAACTAACAGAATTAAATAAACTATTGCTTTGTATCAAGAGATGCTGAAATATAGAGCAGTGTGAATATTTAGAACTTTTTAAAAATAAATCAAGCTTTACAGACTATAGCTGGGAAATTCCTCAAATCTGGTCCCAGTCTGTCAGTGTTACTTTGCCAGAAGCATGCAGAAAACTATGTTCAAGTACAAAGATAGCAATAACTCCTTCACCTAAATACATTAACTTAATATAGTGCCTGGATATTGTGTTTAAGATTGCAATGATTACATTACAAACTAGATAAATTATCAAGACACAGAAAATCCTGCGAACATTGCTAACATATAAAATGGTAAATAAAAAGCATAACATTTTCTAGACATTACCGTATTGGATAGAATGCGGGTTTGATACTTGCTCCAGAAGTTCCTTGAGTTTGTCGGTATTTTGCTGTTTCAATGAAAAAGTGAGTAATAGTTCATCTGAGGCTGATACTCGCCCTACATGTATCCATCCATTAGGAAGACTGCAGAAAAACAGATAACTCATTACAGATACATGTCCAATACATTGAGTGTTGTGCATATTAGGGTCATACAGCCTTTATTATTCAATCACAAAAATTGAAAAAAAAAATCCAGGAAACTCTTTCACAAAAGGATTATCAAGTAAAGGTTTGAAAGAGAACTGCTGAATCGGCTCAAGTGAAAAATAAACACATGTTTCATTCTCCACAATAGTTCTACAGGTGTCCAAATACACATTTGTTCTGTCACCTTTGGCCTTGGCAACATCTTAACTCGCTGCCATCCTGATTATTCCCTTGGTACAGTCCCAATTCCATACGGCCCCATCTATCAAATGTTTATAATGCATTTTTCAATGTATCTGGTAAACAACCAGTTTAGTCATCAATGAATTCATACACAATAACAACTTATTTTTTTCTGTCTAAAATTCACAATATTCCCAGATCATTTTATTTTCTTTTCTCATGATATGTGGGTGTTTCTGACTTGCCAGCATTTATTGCCTGTCCTAGTTGCCCTACAGATTTTGGTGGTGAGCTGCTTCCTTGAACTTAGCTGCAGTCATGAGCTAATAGGTAGACCCGCAATTCTGTTCGGGAGGAATTCCAGGATTTGCGCTCAGCGACAGTGAAGGAATAACTATAACTTTCCAAGTCAGGACAGTGTGTGATAATCAGCAGGTGGTTTTCTTGTCCATGTTTAACCTGCTACAATGAAACTTCATGGATTCTGGAGTAAATGTTGAGGACTACAGGAAGACTCCCTTCCAACGGTACATCACCACCTCTGCTAGGTCTGTTCTGAACATATCCTAGAATGGTGATGGTGTTTCGAACATTGCATGTAAGGTATGACTCCATGAGTCTGACTATGTCAGGCTGTTGTTTAACTAGTCTAAGAGACAACTCTTCCAATTTTGGCACTAGCCCCAGATGTTAGGAGTCAGCAGGGCTGTTTGTAGCATGGTTGTTTCCAGTGCCCTGGTGAGATTTTGTTGCAATTGATACAACTTGCTAAGCCTTTTTGGATGGCAGTTGAGAATCGATGTTGGTCTGGAGTCACATGTAAGCCAGAGCAGGTGAGGAAGGCAGATTTCCTTTCCTGAAGGTCATTAGTAAACCAGATGGGTTTTTCTGACAATCAACAATAGTTTCATGGTCATCATTAGACTTTTCTACCATTTTTATTTCATTTACCATGTTCTGCTCTCTTGACTGATTCCCACTGAACCTCTGATCCACTCAACATCTCTTCTTGGACCTGATTCTAAGTCATGTCACGTATGGTATGGTTTCCTTTCTTCTTGTACTTTCACTTTCAAAATTACCATCAATATTTCTTACTAGAAAAAAATGCCCGTCACCTTCTTGTTTTTGAAAGCTACCTATTTCCCCATCCATAACATTCAACTTCGCTCCAATTTCTTCAAATGTCTTTTCAGATCCCAAATTCTATTTTCCTACAGCTCCTTGTCAGAAACCTTCTAATCAGATTTCCTACTACAACTCTTAACCAACATCTCTAATGGCATGCTCTGCAAC
Organism: Chiloscyllium plagiosum; assembly: GCF_037043375.1. Lineage (NCBI taxonomy): Eukaryota > Metazoa > Chordata > Chondrichthyes > Orectolobiformes > Hemiscylliidae > Chiloscyllium > Chiloscyllium plagiosum. The sequence continues at coordinate 40,276,330 of NW_028270146.1, forward strand.
TTTGGTGACTTATCTGTCCTTTCCTCCTTTAGCTTCCTGTAGCCTTTGACACTATTGAGCTGAACGTCTTCCTCCAACATCTCTCTTCTCCACCTCAGCAGGATAAGTCTTGTTTTGTTATCCAAATCAGAGCCACAGAATCTTTCAATATCATACCATTACCATTGAGACCTCCAGTGATCGGTTTCTGTCTTCTCCCCTATCTCATTTATAGGGTTCCCCTCAGCAATATCAAACTGGGATCAACTTCCAACTGGCTTTGACATCAAGCTGTGTTCCCTAATGACATTGCGTTGGCACATAGCTTGTTTATCAGACACTATTTAACCAGCAGAATCTTGCTCAAACTAAAATTGATGTCGCTGTTCTGCCATAAACAGTTTCTCTCAGTTCCATTCCTATTACTGGCCACTGCCTCCAACTGAACTAGTCTGTTTACAGCCATGACATCTGATTTGACACTGCACAAGCTTCTGACTCCCAAATGTCCTACAAAATCAATATTCTCTTGTCTTAGCAGCTACACTTCTAAAATCTTTATCCATCACCTCTATCTTTCAATACTGCCTTGGTCAGCGATCAATTCTCATCATACAGTAAACTTCACTCTAACCTCAGCTACTTGCAACCTGTCTGCCATCAAATCCTATGCATTCTTCTTTGATTCACATTGACACCTTATCCCCCCAACTCCTTTAATATTCATGTTTAACTCTTTGAAACTATATCCCTAACCCATTTCTGACTTCTCCTAGTCCTGTAGTCCACAACTTGCCATTCCTCTGGTGCTAATCTCTTATGCATTGTGTCTATTGGTGGTTGTGTGTTCAATGAACTAGGCCGTATGCTCTAAAATTCTTGCCCTAAATCAGATGCCCCCACCCCCCCAACCTCATCGTCCTCTTCAAGTCTGGCCAATCTTTTGCTTATTTTTCCTATTATTCCCTCCCGTACAATCCCTGTGAAGTGCCGAATGTTGTTTTCCTCATATGTTACTGTGACAAAAGCTTTATACAGCTAACGGTACAAATGAGTTCTGAGTGTTTTGTTCACACCTTCCAGTTGTGGTTTATGCAGCTTCTATTTGCAGAAGCTGCCTTAAACAGGGGATGTTCATGTGACACTGACACATTTCAAACAGATATGGCACAAGACAAACGTTGCTGGTGAAAATATAATATATAATGTTGAAGCAATAACTGCAACTGATCAATAATGTCAGCAACAAGTGCACATGGCAGCAATTACGGAGGCAGATGCTGCTGTATGATTTACCCACTGAAGTACTGCTGGTTTTTGTATCTGTAGGCTATTGCCCAGTTAGGTCTGATTCTGGTCTACAGTTTGAAATCAGCTCGAATTTTACGCAGAATGAGTAAATTGCTCCTCAAGCATTAAGAATTCAGAAATTATCATGTGGGCGGACTCGTCAACTTAACAGGGAGTCAGCGGAATGGCATGACATCGTTCCCTGCTTCAAAGGGCAATCACGAGGTCCGTCTCTTGCACTTACCTAACATTCTGATCTGGTTCCAGGTAAACACCGTGGCTGGAAGAGATCACAGCACTGCAAATACAAAACACCACGAACGAGCACCTCCTGTTGCAAACAAAGACAGAGATTTAGGAGAGGGAACGCGGGCACGCAACTCTAAAATACCGTGAATTCTCTTTCAAATCACGTTAATTCGATATCGTTATGGAAGTCATCAGCGTTTCTCGCCCTAAATATCTAGATTCTCGAAGTTCGGTTAAGGATGGCGAAAACGAGTTGGTTGGTTCACTACAGACTTGAGACCTACCCAGAGGCCATTGATAAAGAACTGTCAGGGAGGACGCGAATCGTCGCTGCCCAAACTCACTCTGCAATGAATTCACTCAGTCTGCTGTGTAAGTACTTCCGGGACGTACTGCACCACAACTCGAATATTACTGGTCATGGAGCTCTTCAATTCCAAAATAGTCCTGCAAAGATATATTTCCCAGCAAATGTTTTCAAAGCTAATTGTTTTGAATAAAGTACGAAAGATGGACGTTTGTTTCAAAGGGTCGAGGATGACTTGCTACCACTCCGAGGAGGATAAATACTTCAATCCTGGAGCCTCAGGCTCTGCCCAAGAGCCGGTGCAGGTTTGATGATGGAGATGAGTAGGACATTCTGGTGTGCTTTCTACTGCCTGCACGTGACCTCTGAGCATCACTGGGTGCATGAAGTGTTTGGTGCCTTCACCAGTTTGTGCTTTCCAGGGCAAGCGATTCCTGTGTGTTGGTGGGATGTTGTATTTGCTTAGGTAGGCTTTCTGGATATCCTTATAGCATTTACTCTGCCCACCTTACCAAACGTGGAGCTCAGAGTAGAGTGTATTCAGGGAGTTTTGTGTCTGTCTTGTGAGCAGTGGGGCTCACCTACCACATCTGGCTATGCTTGTCCCGTGCCTGGATACTAGCAGAATTGGTCTAGGAGAGAACACTTGTATTGGAACATGTATACTGCCAGTGGATTGGCAGCATTTTATGAAGGGTTGGTGTAACCCTCCAGTGATTTGAGCTGTCTACACAGTCCACGTTTTATGATCTTGCATTGCAGAAGCATACTGAAGGTTGGGGACCATAGCTGCTCAGTAGACTATGAGCTTAGTGTTGAGTTTGCAGTCTTGGGCTTCAACCACTCTGGTTACTCAGGCATCTGAAGGCTGCGCTGAAATTGATGTTGATTTCATTGTCAATGTTTACTCGCAGCAAGAGAATTATTTCAATTTGTTTGCACAAGCCCACGTGATTTTTTTCTCTTGCCTTTGATATGGTCACTAACCCCACCACCCTCCAACATCTTTCAGTTAATTATCTAGCTGAGTAAGATTATCTTTGAGGAGAAAGTGAGGTCTGCAGATGCTGGAGATCAGAGCTGAAAATGTGTTGCTGGAAAAGCGCAGCAGGTCAGGCAGCATCCATGGAACAGGAGAATCGACGTTCCTGAAGAAGGGCTTATGCCCAAAACGTCGATTCTCCTGTTCCCTGGATGCTGCCTGACCTGCTGCACTTTTCCAGCAACACATTTTCAGCTAAGATTATCCTTGCTTGTTAACTTAAAGTGCTGTGTCCTTTTCCTAATATTTCTATTCATTCATGTGGGTATTTCTGGCTCAGTCAGTATTTATTGCCCATCTCTACTTGATCAACAGAAGGCTAGATTTTACTGTATAGTAAAATGACTGCATAGTATCCAAGGTGGTGCTGAATATTGCACAATCACCAGCAAACATCATAGGTCTGACCTTCAGAGGAAGTGAAAGTCTTCGTGAAATAGCTGAAGGTGGTTAGGATATAGCACACCACCCGACAGAAATCCTGCAGTGATGTCCTGTTGCTGAAATGATTGACATTTAACCACCAGATCCATCTTCCTTTTTGGCTAGATATAACTCCAATTGATTCCTAGCTTAATTAGGCAAAATTTGGACTTTATAGCTTGTACCAGATTACATTTTGATTTTGATCCGGTGCTGACAAACATTATCTTGGTTATGCTACTCCGTATTCTGAAGCCTTGTAATCCTGAATTCATTCTCTGCTCGGTCATTAAAATCAATGCATTGTTACCTGATCAGTGATACTCCTTTTAACATTGAATCCTTTGTCATAAAGAGTGGGTGCTGGAAAAGTACAGCTGGTCAGGGAGCATCTGAGGAGCAGAAGAGTTGATGTTTCTATTATAAGCTCTTAATCAGGAATGTGGAATGGAGGAAGAGGGCTAAGAGACAAATGGGGGGGGGGGGGAAGGTAGCTGGGAATGCAATAGGTAGATTAGGTGGGGGGGAAGGTGATGGTGATAGGTCGGAGCAGATAGGTGGGAAGGAAGGTAGACAGCAGGACAGTTCAAGAGGGTGGTGCCGAGTTGGAGGGGTGGATCTGGGACACATTGATCCTGTGTGGTTGGAGGGTGCCAAGGCTGAAGATGAGGCATTCTACCTCCAGATGTCAGGTGGCTAGAAATTGGTGGTGGAGGCTGGGGGTGAACTGTTCAACCACAGGGCAGTGGAGTTGTCTAGTGCGAGTGACCCAGAGATTTCTCTGAAATGTTCCGCAAGTTGCCGTTCTGTCTCCACAATGTAGAGGAGACCATGGCGAGAGCAACAGACACTGTAGATGACGTATGTGGAGGTGCAGGAAAATCTGTCGGATGTGGAAGGAGGGGCCTTGGATGGAGGCATGGGCCAGTTTGACACCTCTTGTGGTGGTAAGGAAAGATGTTGGGAGTGGAGGGTGGGTAGACCTAATAAGTGAGTCATGGAGGGAATGGTCTCGATGGAACCCAAATAGGGGTAGAGAAGGAAATATCTCTGTGGTGGTGGGGTCTGTTTGAAATGGCAGGGGATGATGTGTTGTATCTGGAGGTTGGTGGGATGGAAGGTGAGGAGCTGGGGGGTGGGGTCTGTACTTCTTGCAATTGGAATGGTCAGGTTCAAGGCGGAGCGGTGGGAAGTGGAGGAGATGCACTAGAGGGCATCATTAACCATGTGGGAGGAGGTCACTGAAGGAGGTAGCCATCTGGGATGTTCTGTGGTGGAAATGGTCTTCCTGGCAGCTGATGTTGTGGAAACAGAGGAATTGGGAATAAGGGATATCATTTTTACAGGAGGCAGGGTGGAAGGAGGTGTAATCCAGGTAACTAGGAGTCAATGGGTTTGATTGTAGATGTCAGTGTTGAGTCGGTCACCAGAAATGGAGATGGAGAGGTACAGGAAGGGGAGGCAGGTGTCCGAGATGGTCCAGGTAAACTGGAGGTCATGGTGGAAGGTTTTGTGAAATTGATGAACTGTTCAACCTCTTTGAGGTGCTGCCAATACAGTCATCGAAGTAGCAGAGGAAAAAGTGGGGAATGGTGCCGGTGTAGCTGTGGAATATGGACTGTTGAGGCAGGCATAGCTGGGGCCATGGCTACCTCTCTGGTCTGGAAGAAGTGAGGGGATTCGAAGGAGAAATCGTTGAGGGTTCATCCTTTGCTAATGAAATTTCCTACAAATACCTACCCTCTCATTGAAAAGAAAGCCATAAATTAATTATTAATGTCTTTGCATTCCAACCCATTTTGGAATTTTGCCCGAACAGTTACAGCCCTTTGCTGTACATGGGTGAAGGGTCTTAAAGGTTTAGTATGGAGGAGTGCCCAAAGCACCATTAGAATCTTGAATGAGTATGACATAACAGCTGGGTCTTCCTTATTGTGACTTCCACATCAATGAAACCTGTACTTAATTGCCACTACAGAAACTACTCCTGTTCAATACCTCTGAATTAGGAAGCACAGGTTCAAGTCTGTTCTGCTCCACAGGCATGACATAACATCTCTGAACTGATTGATTTAAAAACTGTTTATAAGAGCCTCTTGTGTTAAACCAGTGAGTTTTCCTCTACTACACTAAAACAAACAGGTTCCCAGAGCCCTAAAGATGATTTGATTTGACTACATACATCATTCCTGTCCACCCGTAATATGCTTTGTATCTCTTTATAATGAAAGCAGTGCTTTAGAATACATGACAATTTCCATTCGTACGCCATGCTTATGAACTGTATTCTGCATCTTTATTCTCTGCCCAACCAGAGAACAGGTGAGTTATTCACCATGCATTATTACCTCAGACAACACAATATCACATGACTAAATCATTAATACAGTAGGTATACTTTGCTCTACATTTATTTACATAAATACAAAGATATAGGAAATCTATTAAAAACAGTATTTTTAAGAACAATCTGGATTAATAGGTCCATTAGAGAAAGTTGACTTTTTAAACATGTGCTTGAAATGTAACAGTCCTCTCTGACCAATCAGAAGAATTTAAGTTTTCTAAATTGTTTGAGATTAAATGATAGCTTTGGAGGTATGGTCAAAACTTAAAACTAGTAGTTGGAATCATCAGTTATGAAACAATTTTCAAGCAGTGCCAATTTTTCTGCAGTCATTAAGCGATTAAATGTCAAGTCTTCGTATCATGGTTGAGATTGGAATAAGGGCCTGCAATAGTTGACATTTCTTCTGCACATTTCTCTCAGACCAGTCATCAGCTCATATGGATGTTATAAAGTAAATTAATATTTCAAGTTAATTAATACTTCAAAAAAGCTGTCAGAAGAAAACATTTAATTTGTGATTAGGAACCTGGTACATGTAGTTAAGAATTTCTTATCATCTATAGTTACTCAAAATAAACCCTTAAGTCAACACTGCTTGAAACTAAATAAAACTAAAACAGATGAATGCATCGTGATATGACTATTTGATCATGCATTCCTGTTATCAGCTCTCTGAAGTAATATTAGTTTTTCATTTATAACCAGAGGTGGAAAAAGATCTAGTTCTGTTTCTATTTCTAATCAGCAATTCTATTCAACAGATATTTTCTCTGCTCCCTTTTGAAGGTATCAAATAATCCCAGACCAGCATGCATATTTTGAACATGTTATCAAGTTAACTAAGTTGCACATTTTTATATATGGACTCTGAACTGAGCAAGCTTGATTAGACAAGTGAGTTCAGAGTGCATAATACGAAGGAAACGTATTTATTTGACAGATGAAGTTTATATACACTAATTTAAAGTCTAGCTCTAAAATTTTAAGTCTTAATTTGTGTATTTTAATATGGAGCTTAGCAAAACCTAAATATAATACCTTTGAAAACTAATTTGAACTGCATTATTGTGCATTTGGATCATCAGAGTTCTTTAATAGCCAGAGGAAATATATATAACTAGCCTTGAGAAACTTATGGCATTCTTTATTCACAATGTTAAAAAAAAATCAAAACCTTCTCCGTTTCCTATATCTCTCTGTGCTACTGGCAAGGTTAGACTCAATCACCTTTAATTCCACTCAGGAAATGATCATGGGAAGGCACAGCAGCAATCATCTTGTGGGCATTCTCATAGCATTTATTTGGTGCTGCTCTGAAAGTAACATGAAATAAACTGAGTGAGTGGAAAAGTGCTTATCTCGTGCTCTACCATTGTGAAACAGTATATTCAGGACTTATGTCATACTGGGCACGCCATGTTAATGGAAGTTATGCAGAGTGCAGCCTGTTCAAATTTCTCAGCCAGCAAATCATTTCAATAATCACCTCATCAAGTGCTTCCGTTTGATTTGCAGGAAATAGTAAGAAATTTATTAGCAGCCATAGGGCTCAGTTAACGTCCATCTTGAAGTGTTCAGCTTATTACAGCTTGTATGAAGGAACATTAGGTAAAAATATGAAAACATAGTTTAATGACTTATTTTCCCCTGAAGAATGAATACAGAACTTCTAAGAAAATTGTTAGTGCATCTTCAATTCAACTAGTTTACTGTGGTACTTGTTGCTTCCTTTGGAAATAGTTTCAGACTGCACTATGAAGAAATGCAAATTGTTTCTGTATTATACTTTGTGCTCTTAATTTACCCAAAAAAGAAAATCCCTCACAGAATGGCCCAGTGGATGTGACATATATCGGCAGGCAACTTCTTCCACATAGGGCATTGACTGCATCCTCCACAAGCATCCATAACACACAATTCCTCCATAAGCTGAATTCTTGCAGAATCATTGGGTAAAGAACAGGAGTGAATGGCCAGGCTAATTTTCCCCCTTTTATAACCAAAAAATATTAAGATAAGGCTGTTACTGAGATAATTGCTTTCAGAATCCTGCTCAAAATGTTTCTCTCCCTTTATTAAATGTGAAAAAAGGGTCAAGCTGTGAAACCGCAGAAACCACTCATCATATACTGGTTAGAGGCCTCCATTTTCTCAGACAGCATGAAAAATCCAAGCACATGTTTAGCACATTTAAAGAATGCTCAGGCAGTAATCAAAAAACCATCATTGTAGACAACAGGAATTAAACATCGGCCAAGGAACTGTCAAGATTAAATTGAAATCAATACCATCTCATTTACAATACAAACTCATTACAAAACACTTTAAAAAAAAACTTGTATGTATTTTATACATGTATGTACATTTGCTGTGCATTTAAAATCATTAAGAAAAACAACCTGAACTTTTAAAATATTTAACTGATGGTAAATGTAATCCCAGCATCCAAATTTACCAAGGCTGTTCAATCTTAAAAGATGCAAATTAAGTAGTTCAATTTCAGGAAGTTTAGTTTTATTATAAATTAAAAGCTAATCAGTAACTGAAAAATAGTAATCTTCATCCTCTGTGTCATCTGATTGAGTATCTTCTCTACTCTTGAATACTGTTCCTATGTTAGACTTCTGTGCACCTGAAAAATATAGTCAAATTTCAAAAGCTATTGCAACTAGCAAAACATTACGTGTGTAGACCTGTACAACTATTAATCTGAGAGTCAAAGCCCAAGGCCTTACTTACCTGCAAGTTGGCGAGTCAGCAGACCTGTGTTTCAGCAGATGGGAGTGGGACAATACACATTGATTTGGATTTTATTGTCATGTGTACTTTACAGTAAGAATACAATAAAAAATGAAAAGTGATCATTCAGAGAAAGGTTTCAGGTCTTCAGTTTCTGCAAGTTGAACAGAAATTTTCACTATCTCATACACAGGCAGCAGCTGGGAGTCAGTGCATGCCAAGTTAAAGAAGAAAATCAGTGGTGTTGCAGCAAAGTCATAAGCTGATGTTTGGTGAGTATCTAGTGCAAGTGTCAATTTGCAAAGGGTAGGTTCTGGGAACCAGTTGGTTAATAAATTTACTATTTCAATTATATAGTCTGAAAGTAAGCTTAAGACATGGCTGAATAGCTGAGCTGCATGGAATACTTAAACTGTATCATTTGGGGAGACATATGCCTAGACAATCACATGTCTCCAGTCGCAAAGCTTTGAGCTTCACATTGTGAAACTTGGTCCCAGATTGGAGACACTGTGCTGCATCCAGAAAACGGAGAATGATGGATTGCAGGTTTAACAAAGCAGTCACACCACAGATTAAGTGCATGTAATTGGAGGGGTAATGGGTAAGCTGTCTAATAAGACTAAGCTGGAAGTACAGGAGTTCTGACTCTGTTTAAAATTCAGTTGTGGAATGTGGGCTCTGCTGGCTGGCTAGCATTCATTGCCTATCTCTAATGGGCTTTGAGAAGTTGTGTTGTGCTGCCTTCTTGAACTGCTGTAAGTCCACGTGCTGTAGGTTGACCTACATTACCCTTCGGGAGGCAATTCCAGGATTTTGACCCAGTCACAGGTGAAGGAACGGTGATATATTCCCAAGTCTGGATGGTGAGTGGCTCGGAGGTAGTGTTTCCATGTATCTGCTGCCCTTGTCCTTCTAGATGGAAGTTGTGGTGGGTTTTTCCTAGATAGTGTCAAGCTTCTTGAGTGTTGTTGGAACTGCACCCATCCAGGCAACTGGATTCCATCACATTCCTGACTTTGTGCCTGGTAGATGGTTGACAGGCTTTGAGTAATCTGGAGATGGGTTACTCACAGCAGTATTCATAGGCTCTGACCAGCTCTTGTAGCCTGTGACAATGCTATCACTTTAAAAAGGTTAATTTGTCCTGCATTTCATTTGAAGATAAGTTGTAAAGGCAGAGGTGCCCAAGTGTCAATGTTCAGAGGCCTTTGGGGTTTCTTTAAAACAGTTTAACATTGGAATGGGAGAAGCCAGTTCAGGCTTTCTAGTTATTTTCTGGTGCAATGGTCCCAACACGTTGGGGTCCCACAAAGCTTGCAAACTTCAATAACTGATTCTTAACGAGGGCTTTCCCTGAGATCTCTTTGTGTTGAGTTGTGAGTAAGCATCTGTGTTTGAATTTACATTTTTGCTGAGGGGTATGTTTATGGGATATTACTATATTGGAACAATTAATTAGTAATAGTTACTGTGTCTAGTATTTGGTTATGTTTTCCAATAGTTAAGTTATTCTAAAATCCACTTTTGCTTGTGTTTAAACTAATTGTGTTTTTAAAGTTGTATGGTTTGACCAGCTGTATCACATCTGGAACACCCATTTCACATCTACCCTTAAAATAAGAAAAGGGTAGGTGAGAGGTGACCTTAAAATATTTGAGGGGGTCTGACCTGGTCCATAACAGACTGGGGGCTCTCATCAGGATAATTCTACAATTCCAATTTGGGTTTAAGGTTGTCAGACTCAAAGGCAGCAAGTAAGTGTTAGAGTCTTTTGTTTCAGGTGTTGAATTTGGATGGTTTAAACAGGGTACAGGGGGAGCTAGCTATTTAGATACAGAACTGACTCAAAGGTAGAAGACAGGGTGGTGGTGGAGGGTTGCTTTTCAGACTGGAGGCCTGTGACCAGTGGTGTGCCACAAGGATTGGAGTTGGGTCCACTGCTTTTTGTCATTTATATAAATGATTTGGGTGTGAATATAGGTACAGTTAGTAAGTTTGCAGATGACACCAAACTTGGAGGTGTATGGACAGTGAAGAAGGTTACCTCAGATTACAATGGGATCTTGATCAGATGGAGTTTAATTTAGATAAATGTGAGGTGCTGCATTTTGGAAAAGCAAATCAGAGTAGGACTTATGCACTTAATGGCAAGGTCCTAGACAGTATTGCTGAATAGAGACCTTGGAGTGCAGGTTCATGGTTCCTTGAAAGTTTAGTCGCAGGTAGACAGGTTAGTGAAGGTGGCAGTTGGTATGCTTTCCTTTATTGGTTAGAGTATTGAGTACAAGAGTTGGAAGGTCATGTTGCAGCTGTACAGGACATTGTATTCCAAAAGTGGCCTAACCAATGTTCAATTTTGGTCTCTCTGGTATAGGAAAGATACCAGGGAGACCTAAATACCTAAAGTATTTTGTATAGTTTTGGTCTCCTTACCTAACAGAAACTATACTTTTCATAGAGGAAACATTTTTATATTTCTAGCTGCCTCACTGGGCTGATAACAGGGATGGGCAGGATTGTTTGAGGAGAGATTGGTTCGACTAAACCTGTATTCATTAGAGCTTAGAAGAATGAGAGGAGGGATCTGATTAAAACATATAAAATTGTAACAAGGCTAGATGGAGTAGATGCAGGGAGGTTGTTTTCCCTGGATGGGAAGTCTATAACTGTGAATCACAATCTCAGGATACAGGATAGGCCATTTGGGACACAGATGAGGAATTCACATGCAGAAGGCTGTATCACTGAGTTTATTCCAGAAAGAGATTGATATGAAAGACATCAAGGATGGGGACAGGAAGCTGGAATATGACATTGAGATAGAGAATCAGACATGATCATTTTGAACGGCCTACCCTGTTCCAAATCTTTGTATCTTCCTAAGTTTCTATCTGTGATCCAGAGACCTGTTAAGCCACAGCTCCACCAACTTGCTTACTACCACTACCTTGTAATTGTAGTTTTCTTGAGTTCTACTTTCCCTCCCATTTCCTGATTTACAACTTTGTCTTATTTATATCCTCTGTGGTATCTACCAATGAAAAATAGCTGTTCGGTTCCTTTGCTATCTCATTACTTTCCATTATTAATTCTCCAGACATGCTTTCTGTAGAACCAACACATTTTCCTAATTCTTGATTTTTAATTATCCATAGAACAGTTTTTATATTTCTAGCAGCTCTTACACTGTAATTTTTCCTTGTTAACAATTTGCATATTCATGTGGGATTAAACAGGAGTTAAATAATTATTACTAGGTGTAGTTCTCTTACCTTCAAATAAATGTGATGATTTTGATCTAGCCGGTGACATACAAAATTCAGGTTTCTAAAATAAGAATAATTAGATCTCAAAGTATGAAAATATGAAACATTTTATATTGATCATTTAAGTAATTAAAATCAATTGTTTCTTACCGATCTTTTAGGGACCTTGGACCAATTCTTCATCTTGCTTTTTTTTTGCAGTTGAAAAACATATTTATCATTATTAGCACTATATAAAGAAAAAAATAATTATTCCAGTAAGTTGTACAAAACTAAACTTCAGATGTATATGCAGAAGGAAAGCCCAGTGATGTTTCAGATTGTTACAAAAATTCTTGATCATGAATATTTAGAATTTGAAAATTTGCATTTATACTCCATAATTTCTGATTTGATTACAAATGTATCACTGCAAAGGTTAAGAATAGGTCACACAGACGTTTGGTTATGAAATACTGCAAGTAAATGGGGAGGAGATGGCCTAATGGTATTATTGTTGGAGATCCAGGGAATGTTTGGGCACATGGATTCGAATCCTGCCATGGCAGATAGTGGGATTTTATTCAATAAAAATCTGGAGTTAAGTGTCTAATGATGACCATATCGATTATTGGTAAAGCCATGAGTCTATTGTCGACTGTTGGGAAAACCCAGCTCCTTCACTAATGGTCTTTAAAAAAGAAAGCTGTCATCCTTACCTAGTCCGGCCTATATGTGACTCCAGACCCAGAGTATTGTGGTTGACTGCCCTTTGGGCATTTAGGAAAAGGCATTCAATGCTGGCCTAGCCAGCAACACCCTTATCCTGTGGATGAATAAAAAAAAAGGAGGATATTTGCCAGCATGAGGAGATGTTGGCACAATGATAATGTCACTGTAATAGTCACACATAGAACCAAGATCTGGAGCATAGATTCAAATCTCACCATTGCACAAGGTAGAATTTAAATTCAGTTTAAAAAAATCTGGAATTGAACTGTAACTATTAAACTATCAACTTTTGTAAAAACCCATCTGGTTCACTACTGTCCTCCAGAGAAGGGAAGTTTTCATTCCTATCTGGGCTGTGACTCCAGAACAAAGCAATGTAATTGACTTTTAATTACTCTCAACTTGCTACAAAGTAGCTACTTTATTTAAGGACAATAGATAGACAATAAATAATGGCCCAGTGAGTAATGCCCACATCCCATAAAAGAACAAAAAAAGAACAACCATCTTTAGTTGTTTCATCAATTACCTCCCCTCCATGGAGGTATTTGGTGTCTGCACAATGTACCATTCCTCACAACTCAAACGCTGAAGCAGCCCGTAACTATTTGCTGCAAGACCTTGACAACATTCAGGTGTGGGCTGATAAGTAACATGCAATGTTCACATCACAAATGCCAGGCAATGACTATCTTTCCTTGACTTCAATGGCATTACAATCACTGAATCCACCACTGTCAACATCCTGGGGATTAAGAGTGACCAGAACAGGACCAGCATAGTAATACTGTGACTTCAACAGCAGGTCACAGGCTGGAAATTGTGCAGCTATCTCCATACCCCCAAAGTTTATCTGTTATCACAAAGGAATAAATCATGAGTGTGATAGAATACTACCAGATGGATGCAACTCCAACAACACTTAAGAAGCTCAACATATTCAGGGCAAGACAGTCCGCATGACTGGTAGCCCATCCACCACTGTAAATGTTCACTATCTCCACCACTAATGCATTGTGACAGCAGTTTGTACCATCTACAAAATGAACAGCCACAACTCACTGAAGCTTCTTTACTAACACTATCTGAAGTCACAAGCTCTAGAAGGACAATGATGGCAAATGTATGGCAACACTACCATCTGCAATTTTTACTCCACTATCCTGACTTGGAACCAAATTACTGATCCTTCACTGTTGCTGGATCAAAATTCTGCAGTTCCCTTAACAGCATTGTGGGTGTACTTATAGCACATGGCTGCAGGATTTCAAGAAGGCAAGGGCAATTAGGAATGAGTTATAAATGTTGGATTAGGCAGTGATGTCTAAATCCCAGGAAAGGATCAAAACAAGTACTTTCAGAATCCCATTGTACTTTAGGATTCATTACTTGATAATAAAGTCAATTGCCAGCAGTATAATTTTTCTTTGTTGGGTTGGTTACCTATCAGTAGGCCCCAACATTCGAGGACTGATGTGGTTCCACTGTGGTGTTTTCGCTAAAGGAAAGATGACTGAAGTTGGAGTAGTTGGATTTGTTTGAAGCATAAAGTCATCATCATCATCCTCCTCTTGGCTGCTCGGAAAGCTGGGAAGCTGCACAATGTTGAAGGAAATGTTGAAATTCAAAATTTGTAATTCTAAAACAATTAATATTTGTTTGATAATTAAGTATTTATTATCTGTACTGAGATAAGATTTCACATTCAATAAAATTACTCATTATGGATGCAAGTCAAAGCATGTATCTTGTTTCAGATTTTTGTTTTGAATTTTAATCCAATGTACTTAAATTGAAGAATTCAGTTTATTTTCCCAATAAGCTAGAGTAAGTCATGTCCTGATAATTGGCTAATTGAATAACATTAGCAGAACTTGGAGGTTAGTGCTCACTATTAATTTTTAATAGCACCAAAGATACTTGAACTGTTTTTGTAAATATGCTTCTTAATTGTGTTATACACTACCTACAAATTGTGCTATTGCCTTTATATGAATTCCTCAACAAAAACTGTCCCTAATTTTTATATATATACAAATTTCATGATAAATTCTGAATTTAAAATCACAATGAATATGCTACTACCATCAACCTCAGGATTTCCATCAAAATCTTCAGAGGTAAGGCATTTTGATTGTGCTGTAATTTAGTGGTTTCATAGTACAGAAACTCTGAACAATTGACAAGAATCAAGCACAACAACATAAATTAAAATCATGCATTCTGGAACATTTTGAGAAATATTCTGAATTTATTTGATGTTTCATGCATACAAAAACATCTTACCCCTTCCTCAATGACAGTTATCAGAGAGGTCATTAAACTCTCAAGTGAAATTGATTTGTATGAGGACTTTGGCTGCAAATTGTACAATCAGAACAGTAATGTGGCAATGCAGCATAGAGTCTTTCCTCAAATCCCTCACTGGGTCCTCTTGGTAAACAGCTAATTTGGACAAACAATGAGACCATTGTCATTTGGAGAACAGGAAAAATCAGGAAGATTAGGAGGGCAAAATATTCTGGGGAAAAAGCTGAAATTTTACGACAAAAAGACTTTCTAACTAAATAAGACATGCCTTTAAGGAAGCTAACATAACCCCATTATTTAAAAAGGAGGTAGAGAAAACAGGGCATTATAGCTAGTTTACTTGACATTGGTAATATGGAAAATGCTAGAGTCCATTATAAAAGATCGAATATCAGATCACTTGGAAAATATTGACAGGATCTGACACAGTCAGCATGGATTTATGAAAGGGAAATCATGCTTGACAAATCTACTGGAATTTTAAGAGAATGTAACTAGTATAGATGATAAAGGGGACACAGTGGCTGTAGTTTACTTAGACTTCAAAAGGCTTTTGATAAGGCCCTACAGAAGAGATTAGCAGGTAAAAGTTAAGTCATGAGATTGGGGGTAGTGTACTGACATGGATAGAGAACTCGGCGGGCAGACAGGAAAACAAAGAGAAGGAATAAATTTTCTAAGTGGCAGCCAGTGAATAGTGGGGTACCACAGGGGTGTGCTTCACCCACAGCTATTTGCAATATACATTAATAAGTTAGATCACAGCACTGATACGGTGCAGAAAGAAGACACTGAGCCAATCATGTCTGTACCAAATCTATTCCCTCATGCTAACTTCTGCCTTTCCACCATCTCTCTTTCCTCCATTTCTTAAATGCTGTCTTGAATGCCTGAATTGAACCTGTCTTCACCACATTTCCAGATACGGCATTCCATATCTTTTCTCACATTACCTTTGCTTCTTTTGTACATCACTTTTAATCAATGCCCTCTTGTTCTTTTTCCTTTTCCAAGCAGAAACAGCTTCTCTGTTTAAACAGCTGGCTCATGTTTTTGAAAACTTCAATCAGATCTCCTCTCAACTATTTTCTCTCCAAGGAGAACAATCCCAACCTTTTCACTCTTATCCTCAGAACTCTTATTCTTGTCAATCCCTTCTGCACTCTCTCCAATGAATTCCCATCTTACCAATAACCTGGTCCCCCATCTATACACAATACTCCAACTGAGGTAACACATGTCCAGTACAAATTCAACATCACCTCGTTGTTCTTATACTCTATTAATGAAGCAGAGAACACTATATGCTTTATTAACTGCTCTCTCACCTTTCCTTCAATAAGTTGTGTTCTTTTACACCCAGATCCCTCTGCTCGTGCAACCCTTCAGAATTGTTGTCTTTCAATGTATTTCCTCCAGTCTGAAATTATCCATTAACCCAGTTACCCTATAATCTCTTGATTCCCTTAGTGATATTGAACTTTAACACACTCTTAAATATATTCATTGAGCATGCTAAATATTCATAGACCTAAGTGAAGAACTATTAAAAAAACTCATCTCAATGATTAACCCTTTATCCTGAGACTATTGCTATACACAAGATAACTTTATTTGACTAGAAGCCAAATCCACACTTTTAGTGAGAAATTTATTTCACTTAACCACAACTCATAAAATTAATATTTTTCAGTATTTATACAACTAATTCTCACTGAATTAATCCTTAATTAATATGTCCATCATCTGCTTCCTTCTTCAATTGGGTTTCAAGCATCCTTGAAGAACTTATTAAATGATAACAGATTTAATATTTCCTTTTTAAATAAATAGTATATACACAATAAAACAAAACATATTATAATCTCTTACTTCCACATTAAAGTTCCAAGCATCCTTTTACTGCTATGTCCAACAGTTTCTGAGAGCTTTCTGCTTTGTTTGTAAAACAATTGGACAGTTGACTACTGCTACTCACCCATTCCATTCTCCAGCATCTGCGTTAAGATTGCAACATTGATCCTTTTTTCCATTCACTCATTTTGCGGAGTATACTTTATCCCATAGTGACTTATAAGACTTGATGTTGCAGACATTGGGTATTTCAGCTAAATCCCTTTTTAGAATTTCTTCCAATAATTTTGTGATGAAAAATCTACAAAAGGTACTTTTTACTATTCTTCTGACCTTTTTAGCTTCCCACAAGCAAAGTTCTAAACCCTGCTGCATGCAACAACTCATTCCTGAGATTTGCACAAGAAGCATGATTAAAACAGGTCTCATGTTCCTACCGTACCCTAAAGATGGAAACTTCAAAATACAATGGTTCATTTTTAATTTTTTCAATGTTTTGTTTGTTCAAATAATTTCTTCCAACTTGAGATTTTTCAAAGTTGTACTCAATTCTAAGACTTCAAAACGGCCATCTAGCCTTGTTTCGGTGCTGTGCTAATTCAGCTGTCTAATTAGACTTCACAATTCCTCCATTTCAGTTTCCAAAGCCATTGCATATTTTTGAGAAGCCACACTTTGACTAAAAATAATGCGTTAAGATTTTCCAAATAAAATAGCCAAAATGACACTTGAGGAAAAGGTGAGGAATAGAGCTATTCCTGATGAAGGGCTTTTGCCCAAAACGTCGATTTTCCTGCTCCTCGGATGCTGCCTGACCTGCTGTGCTTTTCCAGTACCACTCTGATCTAAAATAAAAAATGGCACTTGATCCTTTCTGCCCGATTTCCAATTCACTGTAGTTAAAAGCCCCAGAAGTCCAAATTCCAATTTTGAATTCTGCTTTAAGCCCATTTATGAAACTGCTTCTACCCCACATTAAAATCATGTGTTCAGTATAAAGATTCCTGACAGCTATCACTTGTGATACCAGTAAAACATGGCAGAGTCTGCTTTATACTGAAGACAGCCCAGTTTTAACAAAACAGATCGTACTGAGAAGTACCAAACTCTAGAGATATAATTTAGGTCACAGAGTCAGAACGTTATACAGCATACAAACAGACCCTTCAGTCCAACATGTCCATATTGATCAAATATCCCAGATTAATCTAGTTCCATTTGCCAGCATTTGGCCCATATCTCTCTAAACGCTTCGTATTCATGTACCCATCCACATGCCTTTTAAATGTTATAACTGTACCAGCTTCCACCACTTCCGCTGGCAGCTCATTCCATATTCATCACCCTCTGTGTGAAAAGTTGCCCGTTAGGTCCCTCATTTATTTAACATCCAAAGTGTTCCCACTTGGTGTCTCCTTTGGAGGTGAAGAACTGCTTCCATCGTGAGCTAATATTCCTACAGTCATGCATCCTTCATAATAATTGATCCAAGCACCCAAGCATGAGGTCTTAATAAAGCCTACCCAAAAATTCAAAATTGCTTTTCCGCTAATTTGTAAATCTACTCAAATCTCAGTCCCCAGTTTTTCTTCAAAAGCATGTGCTACTAGACTTGCTTTAGCAATATATTTCTCATCAGGAGACACTTTTCCATACGTAAGGCTAAGGCTGATTTGTCTCCAATTGATACCTCTGTATACACTCCAAATTCTCTCTAGTTCTCTAATTCTTCTTGTCCAGCATTTTTTCATTAACATGTCTTCTAATTTGCTTGTGGCCACTTAGACTTAACAATCACATGGGTTTCTGCTGGTGATATCCATGGTTTGTACTACAATTCTTGGCCTTGCTAAATTATGCCTTCTATTCTTGACCTTGTTAAATTACACTCGCCACCTTTTGACCTCCCCTCTTATTAAGAGGATTGTTTTCAGTGATTTATGATTTCTTTTTCAGGGCATTTGCTTCCAGATCCACTATTTGAGCCTAGTTTGTGATTTATTGTCTTCCTATCTTTATACATCATGTTTCCAAAGTTGTACCATGATGTATACCCATATGATGGGTACACATCATGTATACCCATTATACATCATGGGTTCTGACCTTCATCCCTGACATTTATCCAGCTGTTATATTTTCCGTTGTCCTTCCCTGCTCAACTTATAATTGTCCATTTCTCCTTAGCCTAGCCCCGTCTGGTAAATATATACCCATTTTTTGGCAGTTGTCCTTTTAGACTAATGCCTTCATATTAACTATCAGAACTGATAAGTCCATGCCCACTTTGTGCAATGAATATGGCTGGAAAAGGATACTTCCCGAGGAATTTTTTTTAGTGCTATTTTTACACTGGGGTGGTTCGCATGGGGAATGAACTTTTTGAGAAAGTGGTGGATGTGGGTACAATTACAACATTTAAAAGACATTTGAATGGATGCATGAATAGAGTCATACAGCATGGAAACAGATTCTTTGGTCCAAATACTCCATGCAGACCATATTCCCAAACTAAACTACTCCCACCTGCCTGTGTTTGGCCCATATCCCTCCAAACCCTTCCTATTTGTGTACTAACAAAATATTTTTAACAGTTTAACTGTACCTGCATCTACCACTTTCTCTGGCAATTCATTCCACACACTAACCACTGTCTGCGTAAAAACGTTGTCCCTCTCATCTTTTTTAAATCTTTCTCCTCTCATCTTAAAAATATGCCCCTTAGTTTTGAACTCCCTCACCTCAGGGAAAAGATCTTTGCTATTCATCTTATGTATGCCTCTCATTTTTATAAACCTCTATAAGGTCAGCCCTCAACCCCCCCCCCATGCTTTAGTGAGAAAGTTCCCACCCTATCCAGCCTATTTTTTATAACTCAAACCCTCCATTAATAAGAAAGATTTGGAGGGATATGGGCAGGAGCAGGCTGGTGGGACTAGTTTAGTTTATATTCGGCATGGACTGGTTGGACAGAAGGGTCTGTATGACTCCATGACTCGATATTTTGGTACAGTTCAACAACTTAAATGCCAGCACAGATTGGCATTCAACCAAATGAAATTTATGTAGTTTTGCATATAAATCTCTGAATTTCATGATGTTATGTTTTCTGGTATTATTTTCAGTCTTCCTAAAATTTGTCAAAAACTGGCCACACTTCATAAGCATTCAATAAATTATGTTTTTGATAAATTATATCAATGAAAGTTAACAACCTGTCAAAACTTCATTTATGTTCAAATCATCAGGCTCACTTTGTACCCTGCTTCTGTGTGGTGGCAATAGTGCAAAGGCCATACTTCATCTCCTCTCTAGCCATTGGAAAAATGGGGTTGCTTCCATACTATAAGATTCATTTTCAAAAATAAAGTTTGGGTAATCATATCCTGAAACTTCATCTTTTGATTCAACCATCCTCTGCAACCTCAACATATTAGAAGATAACTATTTAAACAAAGATCAAGTTTACATTTAAGTAATGGCTTTATTTCAATTAACCACACTCCAGGAAACGCTCAGCCCATTAATTACAAGCTGCCCATATTTATACAACCAATTCTCATCTAATTTAGCCCAATGAACTTGTCTATCATCTGTTCCCTTGTTCCATTAAGTCTCAGGTATCCCTTTGGACCGTATTAGATGATAGCAAATATAACTTCTAATTTGAGACTCCCCACTTAGGGGAATATAACAGATACTCTCCCCGTCAAACATCCTTAAGAATTTTATACGTTTTAATGAAATGACCTCGTATTCTTATGAACTACGGAAGATTAGCCTATTTTGCTCAATGGCTCTGCATAAGACAGCCCTCTTTCTCAGCAATCCATCTAGTAAACCATTTTGCACTCTAAAGTAAACTTAGCCTTCCTTAGAAATGGAAAGCAAAAATTATACAGTATTTCAGGGATGTCCTCACAAAACAAAGTCATATACATTGTAGCAAGTCTACGTTTAATTTTAATCTGCTTTCAATAAAAAAAAAGTATTCGACAATCATTTTGAATCATGAAGAATTTGATGAGATTATCTGATGCTTTATAATACTGTGAAATGATGTCCTACATTTCCCTCACCTTTATTCGTTTATGCTGCAATACTGCATCATTGAAAAGGTCTTCATGGTCTTCCTTTGGCAACTGTTCCAGGAAGGACCTTACTTGTTGTTTTCTTTTCAGAGTTCCAATATGAGCAACAATTTTCACAGGGTCATCTATAAAGTATGATACATAATGAATAATTATGCTATGAAACCACAAAACTGTTATCTCACCTAATCAGTGAAATCTGAACATTTTGGCAGATAATTTTGTTTTACATCTTGATTATAGAAGGAAATAATTCCACAAGGAAATATAAATACTTATTTTATGGCTTTATTTTGGAAATTGTTTTGAAGGAAAGGAACTTATTTTTTAGCTTAGATTACTTGCAGTGTGGAAACAGGCCCTTCGGCCCAACAAGTCCACACCGACCCGCCGAAGTGCAACCCACCCAGACCCATTCCCCTACATTTACCCCTTCACCTAACACTATGGGCAATTTAGCGTGGCCAATTCACCTGACCTGCACATTTTTGGACTGTGGGAGGAAACCGGAGCACCCGGAGGAAACCCATGCAGACACGGGGAGAATGTGCAAACAAATGTTTTGGATAGGTGGCCCATCAGGTGACAGCACTAGCAGCCAGAGCAGTGCCACCATGCTGGTCCTGCTATATAAAGGAGAGGGATAAAGGGTAGTAGAGCAATATTAATTGGAGATTCGATAATCGGGGCACAGAATTTTGTGGCTGCAAGAGACTCCAGGATGGTGTGTTGTCTCCCTGGTAGCAAGTACATGGATGTCTCTGAGTCTCTTAGGACTATCCTGAAATGAGTGGGTAAAATATTGGCACAAATGACAAAGGTAGGAAGGTCTGACAATGACAATTCAGCAAGTCAGGTAGTAAACTAAAAAGCAGGACCTCAAGGGTAGTAAATTCAAGATTACTCCCCGTGACGTGTGTTACTAGGGACGGAGACAGAGTAGAATTGAACATGTGGCTAAAAGGCTGGTGTGTGTGTATGTGTGTGTTGGGGGGAAGGGGTGCTTTGGATATGTGGATCATTAGGAAGTCTTCCAGGGAAGGTGTGATGTACAAGAAGGATGGATTGCACCTAAACTGGAGGGGTACCAATATCCTGGCAAGGAGGTTTGCCCTTGAGGTGGTGGTGGTAAGCTGCCTTCCTTAATCACTACAGTCCATTTGCTGTAGATAGGTCCACAAGACATTAGTGAGAGAGTTCCAGGAATTTAATCTTGCAACACTGAAGAAATAGGAATCTTTTTCCAATTCTGAGTGGCAAGTGGCTTGGGGGGGATCTTGCAGGTGATGGTGCTCCCATGTATCTTTTGCTCTTGTCTTTGTAGATAGTAGTGCGTTAATAAGGTGCTGTATAAGGAGTCTTGGTGAATTTCTGCAGTGCATTTTGTAGATGGTACAAAAACAGAAATTGCTGAAAAAGCTCAGCAGGTCTGGCAGTATCTGTGGCGAGACATCAGAATTAATATTTCGGGTCCAGTGACTCTTCCTCAGAACACTTAGGTCACTGGACCTGAAAGATCAACTCTGATTTCTCTTCACAGATGCTGTCAGACATTCTGAGCTTTTCCAGCAATTTCTATTTTGTTTCTGATTTCCAACATCCTGCTGCAACTGAGCATCATTGCTGAAGTGAGTGGATGTTTGTGGATGTGATGCCAATCAAACGGGGTGTCCTGTTCTGGATGGCATCAAGCTTCTGGAGTATTGTTAGAGTTGCACTTACTCAGGCAAGTGGACAATATTCCATCACACACCAGAATGGAGCCTTATAAATGGTGGACAGGCTTTGAGAAGTCTGTTTTGACTTGTTTCTACTTTTTGATGACCACATCTTCCCAATTTGATCACTTGCCCCACTATTTAGTATAAAATCTTCTTTAGTATGGACTGCCCTGGTCATACGGGCTTGACTTTCTACAGTACAGGTGTCGGTGTCCCACAGTTCAAATCTAGAGATTTTTACCTTTTGAGATTCTGCTTCTTAATTTAAATGCCACTTCATCCGGAAATAGATGCTGGGCAATCAGACAAGTCAGAGGCAGGGCAGATCATTATTCTGAAGTCCTCCATGGTTCTATCCTGGCCTGCCTTCCTTGTTTTCATTACTTACATGTTGCCTTTTAGTGCCACAAGTATCAATACCAACACTCTCATCTTCCCACCACTCTCCAAATCCCTTCTATGTTTCTGTTCTGTCAAACTCTTTCTCCAATATTCAGTCTTGCATTCTGGTTCCTATAGGGCTTTTTTTTCTATACAGCTCTATAACTCTCACTTGGTCTAACAGTATTCTCTCTGTTACTACTTCTACTCTCATATATGTCATTACCCCTCTTCTCCACACAATAGCTGTTGTTAGTCACCAAGTAATCACACTCTAATCTCTATCTCTATAATTCTCATACAAACATAACTCCTTGATCAAGCTCTTGGTTGTTCTGTCTTCATTGGTTAGGTGTTAATTGTTTGATCACATCTTTTAAGACGGTTTAAAATTTTTAAAAACGTCATCAGCACGATATAAACATAACTAAATAGATTTATCGTATTAACAATAAAAAGACATTCTGCTTTCAATTTTTCCAAGCCTAATATTTGACAATGTCTATTGCTCACTTGTGGCAACCTAGTTCACATATAACTGATGAAGAAAAAGAATGAAATAAATGCATTAACAAAGAACATGAATGTGCTGTTTAGGAGAGGGAGATTTAGGGAAAAAATGTAAAATGCTGTTATATGTACATATTATACAAGATGAAAGGGAAATAGAAAAGAAAGAAAGTGAACAGGCTGATGAAACAAATGCAAGTTTCATTAGCGAGAGGAACAGAACTTCTTCACTGTGGGAATTCCTCGAAGGCAAGTGGCAGTGAATTAAATGTTAATTTCAAAGGAAAATACTGTGGATGCTGGAAATCTCAAATGAAAATCAAATATGTTGCACATGCCTTAGCAGTCAGGCAACATCTGTGAAAAGGACCATTAATTTTGAAGCTCAACATGACCTTTCATCAGAGATATCTGATCAAACAGCGCAGTGAGATACAAAGCAAGTTTGAAAAAGTTCTTCTCTCCAACAGTTTGACTCTTTTACTTTATAAACTCCTTTGCTATTTCCTGTCTTGTACCTGATCAAATATCTAAAAACTAGTCCTGATGAAACATAATCTTAAACTGAAACATTAACTTTGCTACTTTTCAGAGGTGCCTGACCTGCCGAGTATTTCCAGCAATTTTTGTTTTTAACTTATTATATGTGAACGTAACTACCTATTGCGAGTTTTGGATATACCTTTATGTTAATATATAACACTTAAGGGCGGGATGGTGGCCCAATGGTTAGCACTGCAGCCTCACAGTGCCAGAGACCCGGATTTGATACCAGCATTGGGCGACTGTCAGTATGGAGTTTGCACATTCTCCCTGTGTCTGCGTGGGTTTCTTCCAGGTGCTCCAATTTCCTCCCACAATCCAAAGATGTGCAGGTTATGTGAATTGGCCATGCTAAATTGCCAATAGTGTTCAGGTATGTGTGGGTTAGGGGTAGATCTAGAGTAATGGGAAATAGGTTTGGGTGGGATACTCTTTGGAAGGTCAGTGCGGACTTGTAGGGCCGAAGGGCCTGTTTCCACGCTGTAGGGATTCTATGGATTCCAGAATTTTGAATGAAATCATTTAGTGTGGTAATTCTATATAACCATATAGTTACATATAAGATGAAGAGTGCAACACAGTGAATTTCTTATTGTATTTTCAACTCTCGTCACTGGCTGACATATTTCCAAAAGTATTTACAAAAATGAACTGCTCACAAACAACATAAAGGGTACTTACCATTATATTAAAACAAATATTTATGATTCTGACCCACTCCTTCATAATCTTATCCTTTCCTAACATAATATTTGGCAACGTTTATAATAATGAAAAATATTCTACACTACCTCATGTACTAACAAACCATCTCTAAGTGTATATATTCCAACCTTGCTTGTTTTCATTACTGGAACATTTTTTCTTCTGCTTTACATTAGGCCTTTTGGACAACTTCAACTGATGTTCAGATAGGTACTTTTGCTGGCAAGCCTCAGCAGAACGTGTTCCAACAGATGCAGCAACCTTGTCCCAGGAATCAGGTTTAATTTTTGGTATTGCTGAAACAGTTCTATTAGGGTAAAAATCAAATTGAAACTTCATTAAAACCATGTAAAATAAAGATAGCTGAGCTTACAATGTTTTAAAATCTTTTAAGGGACATCCTACATGTATTGTTACGTGAACAAAATAGAACAAAGATGTCCAATACGAACTTTCGGTGAAGATGTGTTGTATTGTGATTGATCTATTCCTTAATGACCAATAATTCGCTTCTGTAGAACTTAAAAGGACACAGTGCACCTTAACACTTTACCAGGCATTTCTGTAAAGAAAATTCTACTTGTGTGCCTTTATTGGCTGCTATTCAGGATCTGAACACTTCTACTCCTTTTCTTTTCTTCATTTTTACCACTCTTTCCTCTCATCATACCTTCTTGCATTTCAACACTCTCAGCTGGCCTATATCCATATATCTTTACTCTCCTGCCAGTATTTCAGCCTGACTCCCTCTTACATAAAGTAGCAGCTTCTCCCTATGCCACTCTTGGCCCATGATGCAAAATATTCAAACATATTCTCTCACTGCGCTTTTCATCTAGTATGGCCACTGCTGGATAATTTTGCCAATTGCTTTCTTGACCAAATCATCCCACTCACTGTTACCTCCTGAGTCCAAGAGCTCTCACTATGTTTGCTAAATCTTTTTCCAGGAAATCCACTGACACGTGAATAAGGTCTTTCCGATCTGTGAACTTGCAAGGAATTGTTCTGATCCTAGCTGATATTATCATGGGAGAGTTGGATCCCAACGTAAGCGAAGCCCCATTGCCCTCAAGGGAGTCCCTCCCCAGCACTGTGTTATAAAAGAAATCACCTTGGCTACAGAAATACAAATTAATCATTAAACTCCCTTAGACATACAGAATCCAAATGCCACAAGTTCAAAATGCAAAAGTCCAAAATGAATGATACTAAAATATATATACACATCGGACACCTTACATCACAGTATGATCTAATCCACAATGTATGAAGGCAGTTTTCTTCTTCATAGCAAGAGAATTCACGCACATGAGCAGTAACTCTTGCTACAATTATACAAGGTCAAATAAGCCCACATTTGAAAACAGTATGTGCAGTTCTGATCTCCTTACCTGAAAAAGCAAATTAGAGTCATAGAGCTGTACAGCATGGAAACAGACCCTTCGGTCCAACCCGTTCATGCCGACCAGATATCCCAACCCAATCTAGTCCCACCTACCATCACCTGGCCCATATCCCTCTAAACCCTTCCTATTCATATACCCATCCAAATGCCTCTTAAATGTTGCAATTGTACCAGCCTCCACCACTTCCTCTGGCAGCTCATTCCATACATGTACCACCCTCTGTACGAAAAAGTTGCCCCTTAGTTCTCTTTTATATCTTTCCCCTCTCACCCTACACCTATGCCCTCTAGTTCTGGACTCCCAGACCCCAGGGAAAATACTTTGCCTATTTACCCTATCCATGCCCCTCATAATTTTGTAAACTTCTACAAGGTCACCCCTCAGCCTCCGACGCTCCAGGGAAAACAGCCCCACCCTTTCGCTCAAATCCTCCAACCTTGGCAACATCCTTGTAAATCTTTTCTGAGCCCTTTCAAGTTTCGCAACATCTTTCCAATAGGAAGGAGACCAGAATTGCACGTGATATTCCAACAGTGGCCTAACCAATGTCCTGTACAGCCGCAACATGACCTCCCAACTCCTGTACTCAATACTCTGACCAACAAAGGAAAGCATACCAAACGCCTTCTTCACTATCCTACCTACCTGCGACTCCACTTTCAAGGAGCTATGAACCTGCACTCCAAGGTCTCTTTGTTCAGCAACACTCCCGAGGACCTGCCATTAAATGTATAAGTCCTGCTAAGATTTGTTTTCCCAAAATGCAGCACCTCGCATTTATCTGAATTAAACTCTATCTGCCACTTCTCATCCCATTGGCCCATCTGGTCAAGATCCTGTTGTAATCTGAGGTAACCCTCTTCGCTGTCCACGACACCTCCAATTCTGGTGTCATCTGCAAACTTATTAACTGTACCTCTTATGCTATAGAGGGAGTACAGCAAAGATTTACCAGATTAATAAATGGGAAGACATTGAATCGGTTAGGATTATATTTTCTGGAGTTCAGAAGAATGGGGGAATCCTATAGAAGCCTATAACATTCTAACAGAACCAGAGAGGATAAATACAGGAAGAATGTTCCTGTGCTTTTTGGGGGTAGGGTATGAGAAGAGAGAAGAGCATGAGAGGGAGTACAGAACCAAGGATCACAATCTAAAGATATGGGGTAAACTACTCAGGAATGGTAAACCTGTGGAATTCACTACTACAGACAGCAGTCAAAGCCAAAATGTTGTATGATTTCAAAGAGGAACTGCATATAGTATGTAAGGCGAAAGGGATCAAAGGATCAAAGCAGGAGCAGTCTATTGAGTTGGATGATTAGTCAAGATTATAACGAATGGCAGAGAAGGCTTGAAGAGCTGAACAGTCTACTCTTGCCATTTTCTATGTTTTTGCAGTAGAAAAACTAATTTCTCTGCCGTATAAATCGATCTTGTGGGACTCTGGAGTATTCTGTTCCTCTGATAACTTGGCCTGCTGCTTCAACATCTTTAATCAACAATAGAAGCAGTGGTCAATGAGTGGTGCATTGAATGCCACTGTTTTGATTGTAGACTCAACATGCACACCTTTGGCACTTATGTCCGAATTTGTTATCATCAGGATATAGTATGACATATAATTTTGCATGTACATAACTACCCGCCTCTGCTGAAATGCCTTGCACATTTTTCTCACACTTCAAACTGTCGTACCTTCTCCTTGTGGATCTCTCACGTTCTATTAAACAGCTGCCTATACACAGCAGTTCAATTTTACTTGATATCAACCTCATTGTTGCTGAACTACACACATCTAGTGCATTTTTCAATGTACTTAATTTAACCCTTTCACAGTCTTGCCCTACTCTAGGCATACTCTTCCAGATTTATAACTCACATCTACCAGCCATACAACATTTTGTTTGTATATCCTGCCCTGTTTGCAATGATGGCAAAATCTTTAACTACCTGAGTCCCAATCTTCAGAACTCTCATATCAAACCTCAATGCTTTATAATTAACTCTAAAAACTTAAATCTACCTTTTTAACCACACCACATCTCTTTTTTTCTCAAAATAGACCACTTTCCTGTTGTCAATTTATTTTATTTGTTCTGCATGGTAAATTTGGAAGCATTATTTAGATTAACAATGTAAGTGTCCTGTTTTCAATGACAAATTCCCAGACAAACACTGGGTATATTTTGCACTTTGTCAATTACTATGCTTTCAATTAACACAAAAATAATTGTTCTAGAACAATTCAAACAGTGTGAGTATAAGCCTTACGAATTAAAGAAAGAATATGGGAGAGCTATTTGAGATATTTAAAATTTAATTACAATAAAAATTCGGAGATTATTTAGCTAAGTATGGGTGACATTGGTACCATAAATGTCTGTTTAAAAAAGTTACAGTCAAATATGTGCAACAAGGAACACTCTATCACAATGTTGAAAACTAAAACAAAGTGATGATCAAGATACAAAAACTCAATACTCATTAAGTTATTGGTAATACAGTCAAGAAATTGGTTTGCGAAACACATATGCTTAAAGATACAGCATACATAGTAAAAAGACAATAAAGTTCAAACTAATTTAAATCATTTAGGTATTCTTACCTGTGTAGGCAACGTAGTTCTTTCTTGGTCCAGGGTTCGGCTTCACTATCAAGGGAATGCAAGGATATGAACTGTTTTGCTTGCTTCTTCAGACTAGATCTAGAATTTGATATGGGGCGGAAGTCTGTAGCCAATACTTTTCTAGGTACAGTCTTTTTATTTGGAACTTTTGTTTTTTCTTTTACAATAACTTCAGTCTTACTTGCTTCAGTCTCTGAAACATCTGATGACAAAAATCTATTGAATTGATTCTCAGTTTCTCTTTGTGAAGGGTGTTGCTTGCACTTTAATGCACTGCTTCCAACATTATGGTGTCTTAATTCTGGTTCCTTTATTGGATATGAAAGAGATTGTTGAACTTTGTCATTTGATGAGCATTTTGAGCCAGTTGTAGTAGTCACTTTGGCATTGCCACTATGTAATACTGTTTTCTGCCTGCCTGTTTTAGAATGAAAAGGAGTTTGAAACTTTTGAACACGAGTGACTTTCTGTCTCCTAGGACTACATAGGTCATTTGAGGTAAGTTCGTCTGTATTATTTTTTCTGATCTCCTTGTTGTTGGGAATAGAGTTGGATGATATCAGTGCCTCAGACAAAATACAATCTTTAGTAATCATTGGAGAGATGTGTTTCAGCTGAACTGAGGATGTTTCAGACTGGGGCTCCGTGCTATTAGTACAGTCAGAATTACATGTAGTCAAAATTATGTGCTTATTTATTGCTGTTTGATTTTGTTTACTGACACACCTTCTGTAGTTTGCACTTCTCACTTTCCTTTTAATCTTAATCTTGACACTCTCACTGGTCTCCAAACTCTCATCTTCTGATTGTCTTGATTCAACAAGTTTTTTGATCAACTTTGAAGAATGTTTCAATCCTGTGGATCCACTAGAACAGTCTTCAAAATTATCACGGTCATTTGTACCCTTTACTTTAGATAAACTACTCATTTCTGCCACAGACATATTTCTTTCTTTGTTTCTTTTGCTTTCAGTATTACCTAACAAACCACTTGATTTTATTGTTCTATTTCTTAATTTGTAAGGGTCACGTTGTTTCAATGTCATGGGTTTCCAATTAAATTTGTCTTCGAAATTATCAGTATCATTTGTATCCTCTATTTCAGGTGAATTGCTCATTTCAGCTACAGACATATTTCTTTCGCTTTCACCATTATCTAACAAACCACTTGACTTTACTCTTATACTTCTTAATTTGTAAGAGTGTTTTGTTTTCCTGAGTTTCTGATTGGACTCGTTTTCAAAAATATCACTTTCACTTGTATCCTCTATTTCCTTTGGATTTACCATTTTTATAGTGGTCAGAATCTTTCCATCCTTTCTTTTCACATTAGCAGTGGGTAGTTCATTTAATTTCACTGTTTTGTTACTTAATGTCCGAGGATCACAAATTGGAGTCAAAACAACAGTTGGGTTTAGGTCACCATATTTTCTATGAGTAGGTTTTCCTGTTGTTGTACTCAATGAACTTTCACCTGTGCTTGAAGCAACCTGTCTTAACAACTGTTTGCGTTTTTGATTTCTTGTAATATATTTCACCCGTTGGTTGTTAGGCTTTTCATTTCCCTTTTTTCCCTGTTTGCAGCCTCTTTCCATCTTCAAAACTGGATCTATTAAAAGACATATGTTAGATTCTAGATCTAATATTCAAATACAGTAGATGTTTACTGTAAAAGATAAATTAGTTATCTTTCAGCATTGCAATCAGTGTTCCATGAGAAATGAGAAATCCACTAAAACAGTAAAATGCAATGGGAATTTTGGACAAATGACAATTTTATTCCATTCTTCACTTTACATATTCCTGGACGTCATACCAAATTACCACATGTTAACTAAACATGTGGTAAAGGTTTGGTTGATGAAATAGATTTCTGTACAGTTATCCTTCAGAAGTGCATAACTGAAGATGATACCTTGAATTTATAAAACAGAAAACATACCTTGAATTTTGTCTATTAAAGTTTTCCATCATCTTGGTGTTAACTACTTCAAAATCGTTTTTCATGGGATGAAAATTGCAAACAATACCAACATTTGGTGCTCATCTTTTATTGCCATTGAACTGAGAGACTTGCTTGCTGCTTTTAGAGGGCAATTAAAGTATCAGCCACATTGCTGTGAATTTGGAGTTACACATAAGCTAAACTGGGTGAGAATGGAAACTCCCATTCCTAAAGGACAATTATTGGCTTTTAAAATAATTGATAAGTCATCATGGTCACAATTATTGAGTCTAGCATTATACATTAGATTTATCAATTGAATTAAATTTGCACGAGCTGTCATGGTGGCATTTGAATCTATGTCCCAGAGCATTAGCGTCAGCTTCTGGAATACTAGACCAGTGATTAGTAGTTGTTTGAGACCTTCAAGAAAATGCTTGGTTTGCATGCTGTTTCATCTTAATAAATACTTGGAAAACAAATATGACAGGAATTTTGATACAGCAATCTTTGAAACAACATTGTACCTGGCAGAGCAGTCAGAGTTAAGATACTGACCAGCAATGATCAAATTGAATTGTGAAACAAGCTAGACTTGCTCACAGAAATTCTCATGGTTCTTAATTACAAGCTGTTTTCAAAAGATATGTACATGGACCTACATGGAAAGCAAAGCTGTTTTGGCAGGAAGGAAAACCGTTTCTTCTTTAAATGCATATGCTCTCATTTGCCTTAATAGCTGATATTTCCTGCATCCATATTTTTTTGAGCTTCTTTAGGGTGCAGGGAACCTTCCCAAAAATTAAATCAAGGGCATCCACTTCTGCAATATATTGTTCTAAAACATTATTCCACTGATACACAAAATAAGTCATTTTTGCTGGGAATGGAGAATTTGAGTTATAAAAATAGGTTGGATTAGATTAGATTAGATTAGATTAGATTACTTACAGTGTGGAAACAGGCCCTTCGGCCCAACAAGTCCACACCGCCCCGCCGAAGCGCAACCCACCCATATCCCTACCTTTACCCATTACCTAACACTACGGGCAATTTAGCATGGCCAATTCACCTGACCTGCACATCTTTGGACTGTGGGAGGAAACCGGAGCACCCACGCAGACACGGGGAGAATGTGCAAACTCCACACAGTCAGTGGCCTGAGGCGGGAATTGAACCGGGTCTCTGGCGCTGTGAGGCAGCAGTGCTAACCACTGTGCCACCGTGCCGCCCACCCTGTTCCCAAACTAAACTAGACCCACTTGCCTATGTTTGGCCCATGTCCGTCCAAACCTTTCCTATTCATGAACATTTAAATGTTGTAATGTACCTTGGCTTGGACATTTTTCATTAGGGTATAGGAGTTGAGGGATGACCTTATAGAGGTTTATAAAATGATGAGGGTCATAGATAAAGTGAATAACAAGGGTCTTTTCCCTAGGGTTGGGACTTCAAAACTAGCGGGCATATTTTTAAGGTTAGAGGAGAAAGATTTAAAAAGGACATAATGGGCTTTTTTTTTTTTTACACACAATGGTTCGTTTGTGGAATGAATTGCTGGAGGAAGTGATAGATGAGGTACATTACAACATTTAAATGTTCATGAATAGAAAGGTTTGGACGGATATGGGCCAAACATAGGCAAGTGGGTCTAGTTTAGTTTGGGAACAGGGTCAGCATGGACTAGTTGGGCTAAAGGGTCCGTTTCCATGCTGTATGACTCTATTATAGTTTATAAAAAGATAATTAAATTAAAGGAACCAACAGAGAATAGTTGGCACCAAAACAAATGGTGCATTCAGAAAATCGTCACTGAATTAATTTGTGCGAACACAATATTTAAACATCATGATGTCACTACATCTCACTCATTTACCACCTCAGTTATGTGGAGAATATAAAAAGTGCTATATGGCTCCACAAATAATCTTCCACATTGCTAAGTAGCAATGTGGAAATAACAGATAGAATTCAATGTGAGTGGATAAAATGCATGCAGATTCATGTAGCCGAATCCCTACAATGTGTAAGCAGGCCATTCTGCCCATCAGGTTCACAGCTACCCTCTGAACAGCATCCCACCCTGTATCCATGCATTTCCCATATTTAACTAATTTAGCCTGCACATTCCTGGATAATATGGGCTATTTAGCATGGCCAATCCCCCTAAACTGCACATCTTTGAACATTTTAGTATGAGGATGATCCTACCAAGTACTTCAGCAGATGGATTTTTTTTTATTGTCCCATTTCAAAATACTCTAATGCTATTTGAATGAAGTTCTTCATGAAAACATACTGTTTTTATTATTGTAATGAGAAATAAATATTGGAAACATAACATATATAATGGGTTCACACCTGGTACAGAAAATGGATATGCAAGGTAATAGAAATGATAAAAGGAGGGACCCAGAACAGACTTAGAGTGGTCGTTCACGATGACTTTAGAAGCACTTCTTCACACAACATGTGGTTGAAATATGGGGGAAACGTCCTTCAAACATCTGCTAAGATTTGATAATCCACCCCCAATTTTGCTCAGACTTCTTGGTGCTACACTCTGTTAAATGCAACCTGGATGGCAAGGACAGTCACTCTCACCTCACCTCTGGAAATCAGGTCTTTTGTCCATGTTTGAATTAAGGTTGTATTACGATCAGGAGCTAAGTGGTTCTGGCGGAACCCGAACTGGATGTCAGTAAACAAGTTATTCCTGAGCAAATATTGTTGGTAGCACTATTGATGACAGCTCGTTTCACTCAGGATCATAGAATTCCTACAGTACAGATATAGAGGCCATTAAGCTCATCAAGACACATCTAGACCTATGACATCCCACCTTATCCTCGTAACCCTGCACTTACCATGGCTAATCCACCTAGCCTGCACATCTTTGGATAGTGGGAGGAAACTGGAGCACTGTCTCCCCACACAGACAACGGAAGAATGTACAAATTCCTCTCAGACAGTCACCAAAGGCTGGAATTGATCCCAGGTCCCTGGTGAAAAGGTAGCTGTGCTAAACACTGAGCCAGCATGCTGCTCCAAATAATCATCGAGAATAGACTGATTGGGCAGTAGTTGACTAGTTTGGATTTTTCCTGCTTTTTGTTTACAGGACATATTTTGGCATTGTTCCTCGTTATTGGCTACATGCCAATGCTGTAACTGTAGTGGAACAGCTTGGCTAGGTATGCAGTAAGTTCTGGAGGTCCAGTCTTCAGTACTATTGCTGGAATGTTGTCAGGGCCTATAGCCTTTGCACTATCCAGCCTTCAATTGTCTCTTGATATTATGAGGTGTTAATCAAATTAGCTGACTTCTGGCATCTGTGATGGTGGGGACCTCTGGAGGAGGTTGAGACAAATCGCCCAAGTGGCACTTCTGGCTGAAGATTGCTGTGAACGTTTTAGCCTTATCTTTTCTATTAATGTGCTGGGCTCTCCCATCATGTGTGAAGCCTCCTCTTGCAGTGAGTTGTTAAATTGTCTGCTATCTTTCATGACTAGATGTGGCAGCACTGCAGAATTTAGATCTGATCTGTTAGCCTTTCTATCACATGCTGCTTGTGCTGTTTGGCGTGCAATAGTCCTGTTCGGTGGCTTCGTCAGGATGACACCTCATTTTAGGAATGCTTGACGCTGCTCCTGGCATGCTGTCATGCACCGCCCATTGAACCCAATATCTAAGGATATTATTACATTTAACTGTCATAATGTAGATATTAACTTTATTTCAGCATCAGCCATTGCATCATTATAATAATAGGTGCTGACAGTTCTGCCACCAACACAACTGTGGGGCCATACATAGTAAATATAAATCAAATATAAAAAAAACTGAGTATATTGTGTGTGTTATGTAAATTTTTACAGAAGCTATATTTTCTTACATCTCTTTCGCTTTTTACTCAGGTCGTCTGTCAATGATTGTCGTTTTCTCTGTTGATTTGAGGTTCTCAAATAATTTCCATCTTTAACATTTGTTTTCTCCTTTTGTAAAATTAAAAAAAAAACAAGTTACTTCAAGTCATTAAGTATTTATTATTCCCTTTATTATAAATTATTATACTTACTACATTGTTTTGTGCGGTGAAAATTAAGTAATCCGTTCCACCCTCATTGATGGTAACGTTCAATGTATTATCAATTACTAATCGTTGTCCCCTCCAGTACTCCAATGGTGCTTTAATGCAACGACCACTACGACTAGTCAGTGTACATCTTTGCATTGACATTTCTGTGGAAACTGTAATCTCTATTGTAAAATAAGGTACAAAAGCCATTTAAACAGTATTAAATATCAGAATTAATGCACATAACCAGTTGCAGAGCAGCAAACATGATGAAATTTAAAATACTTTTGAATTTTGAAAAATGAAAAACAAATTTTCCTGAGATTACCAGGATTTAAATTCTAGACCATTTAATAAATTACAAAATTGGTAAAATAGCTGCTATCTTGCATTATCAAGATAAAATTGTTGGCTTTAGTTTGTTTACTTTAATTTATAAAGATTACACATGCTATGAATTCAGACCAGACTGCCAACTTTACATTATGATCCCAGACTACATCATGAAATTGTAATTTGATCTGGTTTGTGAGCAGTATCTTTTATCTTTTAAGCAAAGGTGATGTGTTCCAGGGGACTTAAGATAATAAGATTTCATCATTTTGAGCAAATATCAAGCCTTTACAATAAGAGCTGGAACAATAATATGATCTATATTACATGTGCAATTTATTTCTAATACCCAGAATTAACGATATAGTAGACACGAACAATACTGTGATTGAACTTACAAAGCACATAAATTTAAAAAAGTACAATTGAGAAAGATTACAACAGTTTTCCACAACTACCTCAGATGCCCTGATGTCATAATTGGTCATAAAATCTCATTAAGCTTCACAAGGGAATATAATTCTTCACTTTTGCCGACCCGGCTTTTAACTCTTGCTCAAGAGCTGTTCACTCATGGACTGCTACAACAAATGTTTCTGTTCCGGCTGATCACCTGCTTTCCTGCATTTACGCTGCCCTGGACTCTGAATACTGCTGTCTAGTACTTACTCACCTGCACATCTCCAACATGGTGCCATCGGCTAGCTTCCCGAAGCAAGATATGTCCCTAGAATTTCTGAATTCTAATCTTCTTTTGTTGCTTGAAGTAAATACTTTTTTGGGGAGTTTCAACCCTCAGTCATCTGTACTCATGTATTATTGACATGAAAATTCTTGTGAGCCACCACAACTTCCAGGACACTTCATATGTCCTGTTAACAATACCTAGCTGCTGAATAGCTTTTAAAGCTGGACTGAGATCTACTGCATCCGACGTGGTCTCCTCTACATTGGGGAGACAGGACGCCAACTTGCAGATCATTTCAGAGAACATCTCTGGGACACCTGCAATGACCAACCCCATCGCCCTGTGGCTGAACACTAATTCCCCCTTCATCTCCATCAAGGACATGCAGATCCTGGGCCGCCTCCATCGCCAAACCCTAACCACCCAACGCCCGGAGGAAGAACGTCTCATCCTCCACCTTGGCACCCTCCAACTAGACAGGATCAATGTAGATTTCACCAGTTTCCCTATTTCCCCTCCCTCCACCTTATCCCAAATCCAACCTTCCAACTCAGCACTGCCCTCTTGAACGGTCCTGTTCATCTTCCTTCCCATCTATCTGCTCCATCCGCCTTCTGACCTACCACTTTCACCCCCACCTTCATCCACCTATCACATTCCCAGCTACCTTCCCTCCAGCCCAACACCCCTCTCATTTATCTCTCAGCCCCCTTGGCCCACAAGCCTCAATCCTGATGAAGAGCTTATGCCTGAAATGTCAATTCTCCTGCTTCTCGGATGCTGCCCGACTGGCTGTGCTTTTCCAGCACCACATTCTTCAACTCTTTTGAATAAGATACAAAACTGGTGGCTGGATATTAAATATTCACGAAGTCTGGGATTGGTTATTCAAAAATTTGATTAGGAACCATTGGAGTGACTTTGTGGGGTTTTCAATGGTTTAATTTTACTGTGTTGCAGTTACAGAGGTAGAAAGGCTGATTGGGTTCAGCTATCTGTCTCCGTGTCATAACAGAGTCCTCAAAATCCAAGTTCACTGGGTAACAGGGAAGGCAAATGGAAGTAGGGAGGTTTTGCTAAAACTATACAAGGCAGAACCACAGCTGGAATACCATAAACAGTTTTGGGTCCCTTATCCAAGGAGGAACAGAAATTGAGTAGGTTGGGCTTGTACTCATTGCAATTTAGAAGAATGAAAAATGACCTTATTAAAACATACAAGATTCTTAGGCGGCTTGGCAGGGTAGACATGGTAACCTTTTCCCCCCTTCTGGAAGAGGCAAAGACCAGTGGGCATAATCCCAGAATAAGAGGTTGCACATTTAAGACAGAGAGGGGAAAGAATTTCTTCTGTCAGAGAGTAGTGAATCTGGGAATTACTTGCTGCAGAGGACTGTTAAGGCTGAATAGACAGATTTTAATTTTTAATCAGGAACGGAATCAGAATTATAAGAAATATAGAATTGAGGATCATCACATCAGCCATGATCTCACTGAGTGGCAGAGAGACTTGATGGACTAAAAGGTCCTGCATGGGAGACTAATAACAAAGGCCATGGAATCTGCATAAATTTGGCAAATTGTATCCAGAATTGGCTGAGTGACAGGAAGCAGATGGTGATGATCAAGAGGTGTTTTTGTGACTGGAGGTCTATGTGGCGTTCCGCCGTTGTTGTTTGCAGTAAATGTAAACAAATTAGACTTCAATGTAGAAAGGTTAATCAGTAAGATCACGGATGATACAAAAATTATGGGGTGGTAAATAATGAGGAGGATTGCCTTAGATTACAAGATGATAGAGTGGGCATAACTGACAAATGGCATTCCATACAGGTAAATGCAAGATAAATGAACTTGCATTCAAGAAATATAAATTGAAGCATTTTCTACATAGTTAAGACCCTCTCC
This sequence comes from Chiloscyllium plagiosum, assembly GCF_037043375.1. Classification (NCBI taxonomy): domain Eukaryota; kingdom Metazoa; phylum Chordata; class Chondrichthyes; order Orectolobiformes; family Hemiscylliidae; genus Chiloscyllium; species Chiloscyllium plagiosum. The sequence goes on from NW_028270146.1 coordinate 40,313,796, forward strand.
CCACAACAAATTGTAATCATTTCATCTTCTTCACTAAACATACACCCCTCTTCCCCAACCCATACAAGTATTTAAAAACTTACCATTATCAATTTTTGACTCTCTCATTCGCTTTTTCTTTGCTGACAATGGAGTCTTAGCCTTATCATGTGGTAAAACTGCATTATCTTGTAAATTTCTGGATTTCACTGAAGGCAGCTTTTGAAACCTGGCATTTTTACTCTCCCTTGTTTTTGAATGACATCCTTTTTCCCTAAATGATGAGAATTTTTGAAATTAAAATTGTTTAGATTAATATTATTTCAATAATTGGTTGTTTGGCTGTTTTTTGATGTCCTCATCAGTAACTTCGCAGACAGGAGGTGTACATAAAATTCATTGGGTGACTTTTCTAAAATGTTTCTATCTACTGTTGGGTCTTTAGAAGATAAATGGCTAATTATTGCCACCTAAGGGCCTCATACCATCATTACAAGTATTTTAAATGATGGTGGGGGGAGGGGTGGGTGGAGAGGAATAGAGAGACAGGCTCATGGCACACAAGAATTTCATATACTTGAAATGCCAGACAAGGCCAGGTACTGGAAAATGGGATAAGAAGAAATGGATATGTAATGACAGGCCCAGATATAATGGGAAAATCTTCTAAGTTGTAAAAACTAACAAATTTGGCCCATTGTGATTTTCCAAAACAGCTTTCATTTCTTCTCTCGGGAAACATTTTTTTTGAATAGTGACCCAAACATTTCCATAGTAACTGATAGCATCTTATTTTCTGTGAAACGTGATCACTATATTCCAATGTATTTTTCTGCTCCACTTTCTTCCTGAAGTGAAAGTGTTCAATTATTCTTGGCAATAACATAATCAAAACATAAGTACAGAACAATCTTGAAATACAGCCATCTTGACAGTTAGCAACTCTGAACAAAAGCATCTCGAAAAACTGTAAATTAGAACAGAGGGTCACCGTCTCCAGCAAGGTTGTGTGTGCCAAAGCTGTAAAGGTTGCCATATAACTCCGAATGATTGCTAACAGCTTCAAGGTTCCTTTTTTAAAAAAAATGATTGAAATACCCTAAGTGAACAATGTTTTATGCATTCAACTTACAACAGATATTCTCGTAAAGTTTCAATTGGTGCATAAAGATGAAAGCCAAATTTTTTGGGAGTTAGCTTGCGTTGTACATAATTTTATGCTTTCTCAGGTCCTTACTGAGATGGCACAAACTTGAAAAAGTATACGATTGGTCCTGAAAATGTTACACTTACTGGAAATTAGTGCTCCATTAACATGGTATTTAATGTACTCCTAGCAGTTCCTTTTAAAATTAATTCACTTTATTGTTATGGCCTTGGAATCTGTTACAATGTGCAGAATGGGGGAAGTGATATTAAAGATATTTCAGAACCTTCTTTAAATAGTCTTATTTTTGACAAAGGAAAATTACTGAACTCATGTCTAGTCTGAGCGCTGGGAGGATATTTCTCAGCGATTTTTCAATATTTACCAAATACACATGAAGCAACAGACAATAAAAATGACAATTGCATTGGGTTGCAAGGAATGTGACTGAGATAATGAGCAATATATTCTGTAAAGATTGTTTCCTTAAAAGTCTTCGCAACCCAACTTGATAATCTTGGACTAGACCATAGCAATTTAAATCAACACCAACTACAGTATAGAAAAGGAAGACTGACATACCTCCTTTTAAAGAATTCTTCAATATACTCCTTCCAATCCAATGGAAAACCCAGAAAAAAATGTTTTAAAATGGAATTAGAGAATCCTGTTTCAAAGAAAAAACACAGTTAAAAGGAATAAATCTAACCGCATTTTTTTCATTGTCATTTAAGTTGACAAGGAAATATTATAGACAAAGGGCTAATCAAGGGTTGAAAGGAGAAAGGGAATAAAATATACCATTGCTGGAATTAAGCGTGTTGACATTTTTCATATTTAAGTATATAAAGTATTTAGTCACCAATCTGAATTGGCATATATTAATTTATAAATTGTAATATAGGCAGACTAAGAGAGTCTCCTCACTATGAACTAGACCTCATAGCTCAAAGACGGGGCTGAATCAAACTTATTTTGGCTCAGTTCAAGTTGCACAAGTTTTTTGGAAGGTTTGGTGAGAACGTTTTCTTACTGCATCTTACCAAACTCACTGTATTAACTACTTACTCCACCCTAATGATATTTCTCAAGTCCAATTTTGCTGCATCATTCCACATTCTGCGCCCAAAATAGCTTACCCCTCAACAGATAACAACCAAAACACTGGCACCCCTTGCATGTGCACCTTCTTTAAAATGTTTCTGTGCATCTGGATGAGCATTTGTATTCTGAAACTTCCCTGTCAGGGACCTGGAGGTCCTGAGGGGATGGGGTGGTGCAAAGGAAAGGAGTGCTATTCTTGAAAACTGGCAAAAAATGCCATGCTACTAGACCATGTCAATGTTGTCGGAGGTCATCACCCATGTAGGTACCACTTCCCGGGTGTGGAGGAACATCCAGCCATGCAGAAAGAACGTCAATTGCTTCTCTGCTCCACCATGTTAAGTACCACACTCTGGTCTCTGCTATCTCACATTTGGGTGCTCTCTCTCTGCCATTTCCCCAATTCTCATTGCGGTTCACACTCTGCCACTCTCACTATTTCACGCTTCCTTCTTTCCACACCTCTCTCACTGTCACCCACCCCATTCAACCCTCCACACCACTAATGCTGCATGCCCTACAAGTTGCCTCCTCAATCTCTTGGAACCTCACACCAGCTTTCTCCCACATGCAACAGCCCTAACAACGATGCCACTCATTGCTATCTCAATCATCACCCCACACGCCCCATTTCTGTCATTACAGTGGCATTGATAGATGACTTTCTGAAGACAATCAAGAGATAAACCTATGTACTGTCAAATGACACATCTTCAAAGCTGCTGAAGTAATTGGGCTAGTTTGTTATTTTTTCTTTTTTTAAAATGTACCCGTTTACCATGTTTATTTGTATATCTTGTGTGTGAATGGGGCTGAAAACAAAAGTATGACTAAACAAAACAAAAAAAAATCAAAGAACTGCAAATGCTGGAAGTCAGTTAGTTCTGAGGAAGAGTTATTGAACCTGCAATGTTTAGTCTGCTTTCTCTTCACAGATGCTGCCAGACTTGCTGAATGTTTCCAGCATTTTTTGTTTTGTTTATGAAAAAGGGTTACTGGGTTTAAATCAAACATTAATTAGATTAACTTATTGTTTCACCTTGCTCTGCTGTAGTCGATTATTCACAACATCTAGTTCTGGTTATTCAAAAAGTCAGGCTCAGAATTAGTGGGGTCAATTTTGAGCATCACTGAGTATTCTACTTTTACAGTTAAAGGCTGATTTGATTTGGCTGTCTTGTCTCCATATTGTAAGAACATGCATACATTTCTGGTGTCACCATAATAAATTTCCTCTGTACCGTCTCCAGTATGTCTGGATCTTTTTTTAATAATATGGCAACCAAAACTGTATGCTGTATTTAGATCTAACACTACTTGCCTACTTTTCATTTCATTCCCAACTAAAGTTTTGTGTTTGCCTTTCTTCAGTATTCTTTCTTAAATCTGGGCAATATAATAAGTGATGTTTCTAATCTTCCTATTCATATTGAACTCTAATTGCAAATTATTTAACCACTTTACAAGCTTACTAATGTTCCAGCAATGACCCTTTTAGAACACCACTTCTTATTTTCTGCCACTTGAATAACAGCCTTGCAGTCTCTGCTTTTTGCCTTAACTTAGTTATTAGTCTACTTACCCTGGTTTTTCATTGCAACATAATCCAAAGGTCCTTTCAGAACATAAATTGAACCAGTGATAGATTTCACTTCAGTTTGTTTAATTCGTTCAGCAATTACATTACTATGCCAGTATATTCCATCAGTATCTCTGTTTGGGAACACATACATAGTGTTTTAATATCCAGTTGAAGAACCTAAAAATATAGTTCCAGATACATTGTACAAATTAACCAACTATGAATCCATTCCCAATTCTGACACAAGCTCATTGACCTAAAATACCTTTTAGGAGGAGTACCAAGCCCACCCATTTTGTCTTTTAATTGGTCACCTCCTTATTGATTTTCTTTTCGAACACTTCATGACAGAGAGCATGTAGCACTGTCAGGTCAGTGGCTCCACCAGGAGGCGTGGATGCTGTTATTGGATGCAGAAGAAGTCAAGCATGTCTCAAGCGAGTAGTGCTCTTGGTTGTTTGCATTTAGGTCCTCAAATAAAGCCTGAAGCTAGCAGGACAATTGAAATAGTGGGGCAACATCTACACCAGAGTTGTAATCTTTTGTGGTTCTGGTCTTTCATTTCAACAAACATATTATTGAGGCACGGAGTTCCCGTCTCTGATAACCACCCAACATGCCACCAGGAGGTTACCTTAATAGAACTGCAATATCTGCATACAGCAGGAGTCAGGCTAAATGGAGGGAAAATATCAATGCCATTGTAAAATTGCTCCCAAATGAGATCTTAAGTGTCCTAACTAATTGCTTGCTTTTGTGGAGAAGGCAGCTGACGCAATTCCTAAGTTGCTCCTGCAATGTGTCACTAGGAGATGAAATGCAATAGGGAGCTGTCTTGTCTCCTAATTTGCATCTTTCTCCAACCTTTTCTCTATGGAAGCAAGAAAACTTAACCAGGTAACTGTCTCTCCTTAGCGCCACACTCAGTCGAATGTGGCTTTGATGTTACCTCACGTCTGGAATTTAACATTTTTGTTTGAACCAAGGCTGTAATGAGGTCAGAATTAAATTGGCTGAAGACTGGCACCTGTATTTCTAGGGACCACTGGAGAAGGCAGAGATGACATGTCTGGCTAAAAATTACTGCAAGTGCTTCAGCCTTATCTTTTGCACTGATGTATTGGGCTCTTCAATCGTGGAGATTGGGGATATTTATGGAGCCTCATCCTGTAGAGAGTTGTTTCATTGTTATCATCATTCACCACTGGATATGAAAGGACTTTAGAGCTTAGATATAACCCATTCTTTGTGGGGTCACTTCATTCTGTCTAGCAATTTCTGCAAATAGTCCTGTTTGGTAGCTTCACCAGGCTGACAGCTCACTTTTAGGCACACCTAGTGCTGCTACTGGCATTCCTTCCTACCTCTGTAGGGAAAAAAAATGGACATCCAAATAAGTTTCAGATATAACTATTGTGTTTCTTGTGAAGGAACATTGAAGAAATGGGAACAATTCTGAGGAAATTCCTTGTCAGTGTTTTTTTCTGACACAGCTCCTTCAGTTTCTTTAAATGAAATAATTATTCTAATTTTACCTGTATTTTACTGTACAATTATTTGAGTGTTTTTGCCTAGAAAGTAAAAACATGCAATCATTTGCTCATCTTTATTAATGTCTAACTTCGCCACACAAATAAATCAGAGTTCTTAAATTTAATGTGAAAGCAACATTAACTCATTGTAACAGGAGGAACATCAAAATTATATCACTACCCTGGATTAGGGGAAACTGGCCACACCACCTGGTGCTGATTAATAACAATAATCACTGTCTCTTGGAGGTCCACTAAATTATTTTTATTTGAACAACTTGTTGACAATATTTACGCTCTCGCATAGAACGGTTACAGCACAGAACGTGGCCATTAGCCCAATGTGTTTGTGCTTGCAAGAGCAAATTCAGCTTATCCCACTATCATACTCTTTCCCTATAGCCCTACATATTTTCATCTTCAGGTGTTTATCAAATTAAAGCCTGATTGTAACCACTTTGACCATCTTCTCTCAGAATCTGCCTTCCAGATCCCAACCACTTGGCTAAAAATGTTTTGCACATTATCAATAGTTCATGAAAAGCAGTAAGCCACTTCAGGATGAGGGGGTTAAAAATGGCAATAGGACAAGAAAACAGGAAAAGTATTCTTTAAAGATTTCTTTCTCTATTTTTTAAACGTAAAGAAATTACCTTTTTCCTTCTACACAAATCTCATTGCTGCCTTTTATCTGTTGGATGATCCATTTGGTGAGAGTAATCCTTTTTTCCTGCATATTTAAAACAAAAGAGTGATACAAAGTTAAATAATCTATGACAAAAATATTTGTCAACAAGATAATAATAATTGCTAAATATTGAAGTTATTCAGAGCTTAAAAGATTTCTCTAAAAACCTAACCAGTATTATCCATTGACCATCTGCTGCTGGTGGGCTGACATCTCAATTATTTAAATCCTAGATATTGTAGGTTACTAGTTAGTTAATGTCCGTTTCTAGTACTGCTCTTATTGAATAGTGTTGCCATCATAAAACCTCCTGATGATTTATACACAAAGACTGATTTCAGAAAACCTCGGAGAATATTGAAATAGGTACCAATTGTGGTGTGAAATTTATTTTTGTGTTGGTGTTGCTGGCTAAACCAGCATTTATTGCCCATCCCCAATTGTTCAGAAGGCAGTTAAGAGCTAACCACATTGCTGGGTCTGGAGTCACATGAAGGCCAGACCAGGTAAGGACAACAGTTTCATTCCTTAAGGAACATTAGTGAATCTGGGGTTTTTCCAACAATCAATAATGATCATCATAAAATCCTAATTCCAAATTTTTATTGAATTCAAATTTCACTGTTTGCCCCATTGCAGGTTTCAAATTCAGACTCCCAGAACATTATCTGGATTTCAAGATTAATAGTCTAGCAGTAATACCACGGGGCCATTCTTTCCCCTAATGTTGAATTATGCTCATTATAAACAGAGACTTTGTCTTCCCTATTCATAAGTAACTTTTAAATTATGCTTATTTGCATATCACCCATCTTTGATGCAAACTACTCACCATCATAACCCTACTCCCTCTGAATTTATTTTGAAAGATTCGCCTTTAAGATTACACATACTATTTGAATAGCTAATTTTCTTTTTGGGTTCTCGTATTAAAATGGAAACTTTAACTCATATGCAATGAAGGTGCTGTTAAACTTTTAGTAATGTGAGGTTAATAAAAACTGTAACTCCAAGCAATCTAACGAGGGAATCAAAGATTATTTGAGGTAGGTGAAAATGTGGTGTTGAGGTTACAGTCGTATCAGCTATGGAGACATAGAAAATAGGAGTAGGCATTCAGCCCTTCATGACAACTCCGCCATTCAATATAACCAAATTAAGGAGACTCTAAAGGCATTTTATACGTAAAGTATGAGCAAGAGTGTAACTTGGAGAAAAGTAGGCCCACTCAAGAACAAAGGAGGGAATTTATGTGTGGAGCAAGAGGAAGTGGATGAGGTCCTTAAGTATTTCAAATTGGTATACACCAAGGAGAAATACATAGATGATGGCAAGTTTACGGTATGTTGATAGTAAGAAGTGGGAGATGTTGGGTGTTTTGAGAAACATTAAGCTACATAATAGGCCTAATGGGATCTATCTCAAAATATTGAAGGAGGCAAGGGAGGAGATTGTTGGAGTCTTGACACAGATCTTGGTATCCTTTTTAGTTACAGACAAGGTTCTAGAACATTGAAGATTAGCCAATGTTGTTCCTTTATTCAAGAAGGACAACAGGGATAACCCAGGAAATTATAGGCTGGTGACCCTTACATAACTGTTAGGGAAATTATGGGAGGAGATTCTTAGGTATAGCATTTGGAGAAGAATGAAGTTATTAGGGATGGTCAATATGCCTTTATGCTGGGGACGTCTTGTCTCTCAAACTTGAGAGTTTTTTCAAGAAAGTGAAGATAATGATTGATGAGGGCATGGCAGTTAATGTTGCCTACATGGACTTTACAAAAGCATTTGACAGGGTCCCTCAAGGTGGGCTGGTCCAGAAGGTCAAATTGCAAGGAACCCAAGACGCGCTGACAAATTGGATACAAAATTGGCTCGGCCATAGAAGACAGAGGGTAGTTTCGGATGGATGTTTTTCCAACAGGAAGTGTGAGAACATCCATTTTCTGCAAGGATTGCTGTTGGGACTTCTGTTGTTTGCAGTATATATAAATTGTTTAGATGCAAATGTGGTAGTCTGATTAGTAAGTTCACAGATGACATGAAACTGAGTGAAGTTGTGGATAGTCAGGAAGGATATCAAATATTTTTAGCAGAAAGTTAGGCAGAAAAAGGGCAGATGGAGTTTAATCAGAACAAATGTGAGGTGATATATATGACCTCCCAAAATGCAAGAGGAAAGTATACTGTAAATGGCTGAAACTTTAGGTTAAAATCACAACACCAGGTTAATAGTCCAACAGGTTTATTTGGAATCACTAGTTTTTGAAGCACCATTTCTTCATCGGGTGGTTTTGGAGCAGAATCATAACACAGACTTTACAACACCAGGATTGCAGTGACATGGAATGTAATATTAAACAAATTTAGCTTAAGTCTTTTATCCTTTAGAATGACCATGTTAGTTTTGGTTTCTTCATATTTAAATTCCAGAACTTTTAAAAAGTTACATTGTCAAGATATCTTTTAACAATAGGTGCCACCTCAGCTCAGATAATGCATTGAAAGTGTGAAGTGTGAAGTCTGTCTGTGTCCCAATATTAGGTCAGACTGATTCTATTTCTAAAATGGGAGTTACAGAAGCTTACATGGATTTATGCAGTTTTTGAGCAAAATAAAAATGTAATTCTGCAAATACAAATTAACCCCACAAACTTATATGTTTGTGTGTAGGGGAGACTGAGTGTGTGTGCATACATGTGGGAGTTTGTGTGGGGGTGTGTGTCTGTGACAGTGTGTATCTATGTGAAAGTGTAATAGGATACAAGTCTGTGAGAGGGTGCATGTGTGGGTGAGTGTGTGGGAGTGTATGTGTGAGCAAATGAGAGAGAGCTTGTGTATGAGAAAGAGTCTGCATGAGTGTGTGGGTCTCCCTGTAGTGGGACATGAACCCAAGGTCCCAGTTGAGGTCATCCCCATGAGTAGCAAACTTGGCAGTCAGTTTCTGCTTGGCCACTTTGTAGTGTTGCTTGTTCCGAAGACCGCCTTGGAGGATGGTCACCCAAAGGTCCAAGGCTGAATGTCCCGGACCGCTGAAGTATTCCCTGACTGGGAGGGAACACTCCTGACTGGTGTTCGTTCATCTGTTGCCGTAGCCTCTGCTCGGTCTTGCCAATGTACCATGCCTCAGGGCATCCTTGCCTGCCGCGTATGAGATAGACAACATTGGACAAGTCACATGAGTACCTGCCACGTACATGGTGGTATCTGTGGCAAAACTCTGACACATCCTCCAGCGTCTGCCATGACAGGGTTGTATGGTGTTGGCCTGAAGGCCAGGCAGTTTGCTGCAAACAATGATCTGCTTAAGGTTTGGTGGTTGTTTAAAGGTGAGAGGGAGGTGTCAGGTAGGTTTTGGCAAGGTGCTCATCCTCAATGTGCTGTAGGCCACAAAGAACATGGCGTAGTTTTTCGCCTCCTGGGAAGTACTGGACAACGAAGGGTACCTTATTGGTAGCAGCTCGTGACTGTCTCCTGAGGAGGTCATTACGGTTTCTTGCTGTGGCACTTCAAACTGGTGGTCGATGAGTTAAGCATCGTATCCCGTTCTTATGAGAGCATTCTTGAGTATTTCCAAGTGTCTATCACGTACCTCCTCATCTGAAAAGATCCTTTGTATGCATAGGGCTTGTCCATAGGGGATAGCTGTTTTAATATGTTTCGGGTGGGAACTACATAAGTGTAGCATAGTGAGGTTATCCGGGTTTGCAGTACAATGAGGTGACCATTCTTGATGAAGATGCATGTGTCCAAGAATGAGACAGATACTAAAGAGTAGTCCACGGTGAGTTTGATAGTTGGATGAAACTCATTGATATTACTGTATAGCTGTTTCAGTGACTCCTCACCATAGGTCTAGAGGAAGAAAATGTTGTCCATATATCTGGTGTATAGTGTTGGTTTGAGGTCCTGTGCAGAAAAGAAGTCTTGTTCAAATCTGTGCATGAAAATGTAGGCATATTGGGGTGCAAATGTAGTCCCCATGGCTGTTCCATGTGTCTGGATGAAGAACTGGTTGTCAAAGGTGAAAATGTTGTAGTCGAGGATGAAGCGGATGAGTTGATATTGAGTACTGAGGCTGTTGCCGCAATGCCATCGTTGTGGAGAATGCTGGTGTACTTGGATGTACCATTCAGCGGTCCAGGACATTCAGCCTCAGATCTTTGGGTGACCATCCTCCAAAGCGGACTTCGGGATACGCAACAATGCAAAGAGGCTGACAGCCAATTTTGGTACCTATGGTGATGGTCTCAATTGGGACCTTGGGTTCATGGAACACTACAGGCGACCCCACTACACTATACACGCTCTCAGACACACACACACACACCACTCCTCCAGACCCTTTCGCATGCACAAAGTCTCTTTCTTATGCTCGCTCACACACACAACTCCACACTCACCCTCTCTCAGACTTGTACTCCATTACACCCAACACAGACACATACACACACACATTGTCTCCCCTGCGTGTGCACGCGCACACACATACACAATTTGTACTTGCAGAATTACTTTTTATTTCGCTCAAAAACTACATAAATCCATGTAAGATTCTGTAACCTCCACTTTAGAAATAGAATCAGTCTGACCTAACATTGGGACACAGACAGACTTTAACTTCACACCTCCAATGCATTATCTGAACTAAGGTGACACCTATTGTTAAAAGCTATCTTGAAAATGTAACTTTAAAAAAGTTCTGGAATTTACATATGAAGGAACTGAAACTAATATGATCATTCTAAAGGATGAAAGACTTAAGCTAAATTTGTTTAATATTTCATTCCATGACACTGCAATCCTGGTGCTATAACTCAAGTGAATAAGGCAGTAAAGGAAGCATACAGCATTCCTGTCTCCATCATTTGGAGCATTGAGTGTAAAAGTTGGCAAATCATGTTACAACTGTATAAGATATTGGTTTGGCCATATTTGGAGTACATAGAACATAGAAGAATACAGCGCAGTACAGGCCCTTTGGCCCTCGATGTTGCGCCGATCCAAGCCCACCTAACCTATACTAACCCACTATCCTCCATATACCTATCCAATGCCCGCTTAAATGCCCATAAAGAGGGAGAGTCCACCACTGCTGCTGGCAGGGCATTCCATGAACTTACGACTCGCTGAGTGAAGAACCTACCCCTAACTTCAGTCCTATATCTACCCCCCCTTAATTTAAAGCTATGCCCCCTTGTAATACCCGACTCCATACGCGGGAAAAGGTTCACACTGTCAACCCTATCTAACCCCCTAATCATCTTGTACACCTCAATCAAGTCACCCCTAAACCTTCTTTTCTCTAATGAAAACAGCCCCAAGTGTCTCAGTCTATCCTCATACGATCTTCCTTCCATACCAGGCAACATCCTGGTAAACCTCCTCTGCACCCGTTCCAGTGCCTCCACATCCTTCCTATAGTATGGCGACCAAAACTGCACACAATATTCCAGATGCGGCCGCACCAGAGTTTTATACAACTGCATCATGACCTCAGGACTCCGGAACTCAATTCCTCTACCAATAAAAGCCAGTACGCCATATGCCTTCCTCACCGCACTATTTACCTGGGTGGCAACTTTCAGAGATCTGTGTACATGGACACCAAGATCCCTCTGCTCATCCACACTACCAAGTATCCGACCATTAGCCCAGTACCCCATCTTTTTGTTATTCTTCCCAAAGTGAATCACCTCGCACTTAGCTACATTGAATTCCATTTGCCACCTTTCTGCCCAGCTCTGCAGCTTCTCTATATCCTGCTGTAACCTGCCACATCCTTCCTCACTGTCAACAACTCCTCCGACTTTCGTATCATCCGCAAACTTGCTCACCCAACCTTCTAACCCCTCTTCCAGGTCATTTATAAAAATGACAAACAGCAATGGTCCCAAAACAGATCCTTGCGGAACACCGCTAGTGACGGCACTCCATGAAGAAACTTTGCCATCAACTACTACCCTCTGTCTTCTTCCATCCAGCCAATTCCTAATCCAAACCTCCAACTCACCCTCAATGCCATATCTCCGTATTTTCTGCAGTAGCCTACCATGGGGAACCTTATCAAACGCCTTACTAAAATCCATATATACCACATCTACCGCTTTCCCCTCATCAACCTCCTTCGTCACCTTTTCAAAGAATTCAATAAGGTTTGTGAGGCACGACCTGCCCTTCACAAAACCATGCTGACTATCCTTGATCACATTATTCCTATCCAGATGTGCATAAATCCTATCCCTTACAATTCTCTCTAAGACTTTGCCCACAACAGAAGTGAGACTCACCGGCCTATAGTTACTAGGGTTATCCCTACTCCCCTTTTTGAACAAGGGAACCACATTTGCTATCCTCCAGTCTTCTGGCACTACTCCTGTAGACAAAGAGGACATAAAAATCAAGGCCAATGGCTCTGCAATCTCCTCCCTTGCTTCCCAGAGAATCCTAGGATAAATGCCATCAGGCCCAGGGGACTTATCTATTTTCACCTTTTCCAGGATTTCCAACACCTCTACTCTACATACCTCAAAGCCATCCATTCTACTTATTTGTGACTCAGTATTCACATCGCCGACAATGCCCTGTTCCTGAGTAAATACTGAAGAAAAGTATTCATTCAGTGTCTCCCCAATCTCTTCCGCCTCCACACGCAACTTCCCACTACTATCCTTGACTGGACCTATTCCTACCCTAGTCATTCTTTTATTCCTAACATACCTATAGAAAGCCTTAGGGTTTTCCCTAATCCTACCGACTAAGGACCTTTCATGTCCCCTCCTTGCTGCTCTTAGCTCTCTCTTCAGGTCCTTCCTGGCTACCCTATAACTCTCAATCGCCCCAATTGAACCTTCACGTCTCATCTTGAGATAGGCCGCCCTCTTCCATTTAACAAGGGATTCCAATTCCTTATTAAACCACGGCTCCCTCGCACGACCCTTTCCTCCCTGCCTGACAGGTACATAATTATCAAGGACACTCAATAGTTGCTCCTTGAACAAGCTCCACATATCATTTACACTCTTGCCTCGGAGTCTACTTTTCCAAGCCACACATCCTAAGTCATGCCTCACCGCATCATAATTTCCCTGACCCCAGCTATAACTCTTGCCCTGTAGTACACACTTATCCCTCTCCATCACGAGAGTAAAAATCACCGAATTATGGTCACTATCCCCAAAGTGCTCACCTACCTCTAATTCTAACACCTGGCCTGGTTCGTTACCCAGAACCAAATCCAGTATGGCCTCACCTCTTGTTGGCCTGTCTACATATTGTGTCAGGAAACTCTCCTGCACACATTGAACAAACACTGACCCATCTAACGAACTTGAGCTATAGCTTTCCCAATCAATATCAGGAAAGTTAAAGTCCCCCATAACCACCACCCTATTACTGTCACTCATCTCCTGAATCACCTTCCCAATCCTTTCTTCTACGTTTCTAGGACTATTGGGAGGCCTGTAAAAGACTCCTAACAGGGTGACCTCACCTTTCCTATTCCGAACCTCAGCCCAAACTACCTCAGAAGGCAAGTCCTCATCCATCGTCCTTTCCACCAGTATCTTTCCACCAGTACTTTGTGCTGTTCTGGTCGTTGCATTATAAGGAGGATGTGGAGGCTTTGGAGAGGATGCATAAGAGATTTCCCAGAATGTTGCTTGACTGGATTTATCTATAGGAGAAATTGGACAAACTGGGATTGTTTTTGCTAGAAGGTTGGAACCTGAGGGGTGGCATGATAGAAGTATAAAAAATTATGATAGGCATGATCAGACTGGATAGCCAGAGCCTTTTTCTAAGCAAAATGTCAAATACTAGGGGCATAGGTTTAAAGTGAGAGGGGGAAAAATTTAAAGGAGACGTGCAAGGCAAGTTTCTTTCTCAACAGTAAATGCTTGGAACGCGCTGGCAGGGGAGGTGGTAGAAGCAGATACAGAAGCAAATTTACGAGGCATTTAATCAATAAACATAAACATGCAAAGGATAATAGGATACAAGCTATGTGCTGTCAGATGGAATACATTTAGAATAATATCACGGTTGGCACAGACATGGCAGACCGAAGGACCCGTTCCTGTGCTATATTCTCACCAAGGCCCTTTACAATTCCAGCAAGACAAACCTGCTCCTGCACTTGAATACTCTCACTATGAAGGCTAATATTCCATTTACCTTCATCACTGCCTGTTGTACCTGAATGCTGTGAATGGCAGAAAAGGTTCAATGACTAAATGGATTCTAATTTGTATGTTGGTATATATTGGAAACAAAGTACAATATTCTGGAAATATTCTAGGTCAAGCCACTCTTCTCTTCTCTCCGAGAATATTGCCTAAACTGTTGAGTACTTCCAGCATTTCTGTTTCCAATAACGGAATTTTAATAGCTCATATTTCAGCTTTCATTATTTGTTGTTACTCAGACTAGCTAAAAAGTTTGAAAAATAAGAACAATATTTGGTTCAATTCTCCCACCATTGAATGATGTGTCATTATTCATTGTCTGACCCCATATTAAAATAGCTATTTGAATAGTTGTCCAGAGTTCACAAAACCATAATCCAAGAAAATTTGGGAGATGGATAGAACAATTTAAACTGTGCTTGCAATTTCAACTCATTTGCAACACTGACAGAGGAGCAAACAGTAGCTAAGGAGCATGATGTATGATCTATTCATTCATGTTCAATCCATAAAGGTCCCAAGAATAAGTCTACTCTAGTAAAGCAGTCTATAATGATAATATTTGTCCAGGCACATGCTTAGCAATGTCAGACCTTCTATTTTTATTAAATAGTGAGATTTTGATGCAAAAGAGTTGCTCTTTTTGGATGGCACTGTCATCAATCAGAAAATCTTGTAAAATGCAACAGAAGTGTTTCAGTTGAAAAGTAACCATGATATTAACATTATAATCTACCTAGTCCTGTTCAGTATTTAGTTACACATATTCTATGATAATGAGTGTCACATAAGTTTTACGTATAAATCTTAAATTGGAAGTGAAAATGAGTGAACTTGTACAGTTCATTCTCTAATTGCAAAACCCTAAATTTTATTTTTTTAAATATGACAGCAATATATGCAGTTTTAATATTATACCAATTTCTTATGAAATGCATACATTTCAACAATCAACAACAGAAAAGCTTCTGCATTTGTATAAAATTCTTTAAACAGTCAACCTATATGTTCACCTTTTTACTTTGCTTACCATTTTACTTTCCAGACCATTAACATCCTCAGGTGTTGATTCTACTACTTCTGGTCCTCGTCTCCTTGGTATATTGATCTTTGGTGATGTCAGCAAGATATTACATAAATTCTTACACTCTTGAATATCATCATTTTCTTTTTTAGAACACTTTGACCTTGTTAGCATTTTTACATTATCTGGATGGACAATCTTTTGCAAGGAGGAAGCGCTAACATCGGTGAAGTCCTGAATTGCACTTTTTGTACAGTTGATTTGGTTACCAGTAGAAACTGAATTTGTGGTGTTTAGCGCGACATCCTGAGACATTTCATTGTCTCCCTCATTGCCATTATCAGTATCCTCATTCAAATAAAGAGTACTCCAATTTTCAGTTTTTTTGACAGTGTTATCAACACTTGATATCGTTGCACTCTTCTGTGAAGCTTCTATACTTTCTGTGGGCTGTTCATTTGACAGGCTCGATATTGTAAATGTTGCTCCATGTTGGTTACTGTGCAGCAATCCCGCTATTATCCAAAATATGAAAATCATTAGGGCAGCAGATTGAGAATATAGTAAAAACACAAACAAACCATCACCCCACCCTCACAAATGCACATTATTAATATAACTAGGGATATTAAAAAGATTTAAAGGTCTTAAACATTCTGCATGTGAGCTGGATTGTATCTCACATGACATCCAAGACGTTATCAGTCATTATAGGGTCGCAATAAAGATGAAGCTAGGTTAGTTTATGTTCAAAAAGGATGACAAATAGGCATATAGTGGAACTGTAAGTGAACCTAAGTGGATATACAGATAATAAACAATTAATGTATTCAGAAGAAAATAAATCCTGCCTGACTAAAATTCTTCATTGTTTTGACAAATGAATGTCTTAAGTGATAAGCTTTACTGTTGTTCATGAATTTTAAATGTCATTTAACAAAATTCCACATTAAAGGATATTAGTTCAACTAAAAAACATTAGACTCTAGACAAAATAGAGTTTTTAGGACTTGTATTGGGGTAGAAGAAATACTCAGAAGGGTGTCACAGAAATAGGTTTTTGAACAATAATTGTTTTCTAACTCAGTTAAATTATTTGACTGAGAAACCCAATGCAAATTGGTCAAATTTACCTACCAAACTAGAAAGAGTGTTGAAATGGAAGGAGACAGATCATAAATTACAGAATGCTCCAGACAAAATGCTGATAGACCCAAGAGAGCTTTTTAGTATCTGGTTACTCAAAACAACTAACCAATGAAAAATAATATTCAGCAAAGCCAACAGAATGTTACATTCTACTGTCTAAATAGTGGAACAGGAAGTCATAGTCATTGAATATGAGGAGTACAAAAGGTTATTAAATTTAAAGGTTAAAATGAACTAACTCAAACAAATGAGCACAATTGATACTGAAAAGATCAAGTAGTCATCTTATTTCTTTTTATGCCAATAGATTTCTTGTTGATCAATGTCCCACAACTGCAGATCAATATACATGTGGTCAGCAGGAATTACTGAACAATCAGGATCAGAAACATAGTTGACATTTCCTTCTGTAATAGTGGCATGGACCACCACTGAAGTCAGTTAACTCAGCAGAAAAAGGGTCACTCCTGAACACTAAGTCTACACAGCTCAGTCACTCTTTGCTGATTTCAGGGCATTCACCAAACAATTGCATTGGAAAGACCCTCAAGTTGTAGGAAAGCACAGAGATGTGCCTTCAAATTGTCCACACTTTCCATGCTAAGATGCTCATTATAAATTGAACCACTAAACAATGCATAAAAAGCATGAGGCAATGCCTGGTCACATTACTTTTGATGGATACATTGTAAAATTGCCATCATACTTCACTATATTTCTAATCTTCCAAAATTAATTGTTTTTAGAATCATCCACCTGTAATATAACATCTGACAATCTCCAGTGTTGACGATTTCCCTCCCAAATGTTTTCCGACTCTTGTTTCTCCGACTTCAATTTTGCCACAATTTTTTTAAAAAAAGGGCTCAGAAATTTATTAGATGGAGAGGCCTTCTGTTATAAAAATTACAGTGAATGCCAAATTTGGATGTATAATCCCTGAATGTGAGATTTCCCATTTTATGGGCAGGGCAAGAGAGACTGGATCATGGGGATGGAATCTAATTCCCATATTCATGGTTCACAGAAGCAAACGAAGAGAAAGTGCAGCTGCCAAAGGCTGATTATATTTTTGCAAGTGGAATGTGCAAGACATGACTTGTGAATTTTAGACCTGGTAGGTGAAGGTCTAAAGCTGCTGGACTACTTTGGGGAGGTTCTGGGCAAGGTCAGACTCCATTTGGAAAAGATAAAGTGCCCTCTGACGATGTTAAAAGCAGATATGAACTTGTATAAAATGTACACAAACTCATTCGAAAGATCAAGAAAGCTGTCAAGCTGTCAAGGGATTTAAAACTCGTGCCCTTTAAATACTTGACAACACAAAAAGCTATGTTAAGTGCTTTTAAAAAATGCTGACTATTTCACTGTCTGTTGACACATGCCTATGGATTATCATAATAAAATTTATCTGACATGATAAATTTCAAACTTTGCACTATCACAGCAGAGTGCTTGTCACCTGATAGTTTGATTGACAATTATAAACACTTTGAGTTAAAAAAAATCACACAACACCAGGTTATAGTCCAACAGGTTTAACTGGAAGCACACTAGCTTTCGGAGCGCCACTCCTTCATCAGGTGGTTGTCACCACTCACAACCACCTGCTGAAGGAGCAGCGCTCCGAAAGCTAGTGTGCTTCCAATTAACCCTGTTGGGCTATAACCTGCTGTTGTGTGATTTTTAACTTTGTACACCCCAGTCCAACACCGGCATCTCCAAATCAAAACAGTTTGAGGTTGGACATAAATTCCAATGTTTGTTTTATAAAAGATGGAAGAATATTAAATGCAGTTAATAGATTTTAACTATTGATTGTAGTTTTATTTTTCCAATAGTTAATTCATTGATAGGACACTTAGCTTTATTTAATATCAGCATGGTATGTGTAAGGACATAGGGTGGTGGAGAATAGATTGGCACTAAGTTGGAACAGGATCTGTAATAGGCTATAGGGTATGTAGAGAGGTATGGATATTATGAACAACTGTGGGTGTGGGTGAGGGCATGAGGAGCATAAGTGAAGCACAAGTTAGTGAGGGGTTGAGACGGGAAAAAAAACTGTTTGCTTTATTGTTCTTTTCCTTAGACTCAACAAAGCACTGGCCCTGCTCAGGCTAAATATGCACTGTCTCGAAGGTTACCCACCATGTCTACCATTTTATTTTCATCTGCTGCCTAGAACTAAATTCCAATTTACTGGAGCACTTATTCCCCAGGACATGTTTGCAGAATTAGGAAATGGAGAGGCTCTGTTCTGAACCCAGGAATAAAAATTTAGGTCATACTCTCCAGTTGCACGCACAAAAATCCTATTGCCGCTCAACTCATTCGTAAGTGTTACTCTTTTATATTTTGGACACATACAAGAATCCCTGTTACCATCTTGCAGATTATCAGGCTGCTTTTCTTGCTAGACTGGAGAGGATGGTGAAGTTAATCATCAGGTTTTAAAAGAATTGGAAATAACTGAAATTAAATGATTTTTACATTAAATATTTTGTCACCTAGAAAATAAAACTTCTGCAAATTATAAGAGATACCCCAATGAATAGTTAGAACGGACTAATCATGTATTGTAAATGTGGATAAGTAAGGAGTAATTTATGTCAACTAATTATCTGAATTCAAGGCAATCGTCAAATGTATATTTAAACAAAGGAAGTATACTGAATGAGGGCCTAGGATCAATGGATATACTCTTGCCTTCCGTTCTGAAAGTTGAGTATTAACACGTTCAATTTCAGTAACTTGAATACATAATCTAGGTGGACAATTCAATCTATATTTTAGGGAATTTTGCATTCAGAGATGGAGACTTTTGATAAAATGTTAAACCAAGACCGCCCTCTCAGGTCAAACTCAAAAGTTGCAGAGACTGAGCTGTGTTCATTTGGTATCACCTTTACGATTAAATTTGCATCAAGACAAGTCGCCTGATCATTTTTTGATGCTGATTATGGAAACTTTGCTGGAGGCAAACAGCTTGCTCAATTTCCCAATATTACCCCAGTGATTATCCATAGGAAATTTCTCGTAGCACGTAAAGCCTATAGTTAAGTAAACTGAAATCATGCAAGAAATTGCAGAAAGATAGCAGGAATAGTCTCTTGCAATTTACACTTTATTTTTTCCTCATGTCCAACTTGGATTAGTCTGATTTGATAACCTAACACCTTGGTACCATCTGATCAAAAATAAGGTCATGTACCATACAAATCAGTTATGCACGTAGATTCCAACTTTCAAAGATGTTAACATTGAGTAAGCTCCAACAGGTCAAATGACGGTAGACATTATAAATAGATAAGAAATAACACCATCAGACTTTACCTTTATGCTCTGAAAGTTTAACTGAAGCCAATGGATTATTGCCTAATTCAATCCCTTGTTTCATTTGTAAAAAGATTTTGGCTGGAGATTGTTGGATCACAGGAACATGGTCCTTCTTGTGTGAAGTCTGGCAACCAATTAGCAGAGTAGGGACTACAAATAGACCACACATTTATATTATACATCTACATCTTACACAAATGTACATAAAAAACACTGTAGATAATTGTGCAACTGGATCAAAATAAACTAGCAGCCATGAGAATGATAGTGAGTGATCAACAGAGAGACCACACTAATTCCCTGCATCTTCTATTAAATGCAAAGGGACTATTTAAACCATGGTTAGCATCATTAATTGTTGAAATTAACTGATTGAAATAGGCTCTATACACTTAATATGGGGCAACGATTCAATATCTGAGCTACAGTCTTCAATCTTCTTTGCTTGGAAGTCCTACAAATGCTCATTCCCAATAAATGGATTAGGGATAAGCAATTGTTTAATTCATTAGTTTTAAGATGATCAAGCTAAAACTGTACCATTGTTAAGTGTCAGCAAATCAATGGTAATAAGGACAAATGGAGGTGACATTTTTTGTTAAGTAGTATGGAATGTTTGTTATGGATCAAGCATTTTTCAGCCTCACCCAGAGTATTGCATGTAGTTCTGGGTGCTACACTGTAGGAACGATGTGAAAGTCTTGGAGAAAGAAAAGATTATTGAGATGGGTCCAGGGACGAAGAGCTTCAATTATGATGATAAAATGACAAAACTAATTGTTGTTTTCCCTTGGAGAAGAGAAGGCTGGTAGGAGATCCATTTGAAGTATTCACAATCATGAGGATACTACCACAAAATATAGAAAGAAAATATTCACACTCATGGAAACAGCTAGAATGAGAGAATACAGATGAAAATGTAGCAAAAGATTGATACGAAGAAATTATATTATGCAATGAGTGATTAGAGTCTGGAATACACTGCCCTAGAATGTGCTGGAAGTTTAATTGAGACATTCAAAAGAGAATTAGACAATTATTTGAAAAGAATGGCATTTGAGATGCTAATTTTGAACCAGTATATGCATGATGGGCCAAATGGTTTCTTCTGTCTATAATAATTCTGTGACGTCTATTCTGTGCAGATAGTGCCACATATTTGAGGAGTTGAATTGTGTTGCATTTCTCTCTAAAGGGTACTATTGTTTAGCATTGAGGGCACGAATCGCCTGTGCAAAAGGCTTCACATTTCTGCAAAATTGTGCAGTGCACTCATTGGATAATTGGTTCAATAGCTCCAGAAAAATGGACGATTGTAATTTGAGTTTGTTACCAATGCTACGATAATTGATAAAGATGCTTGCCACTCCCCACACAGGTGGTGCCAGTAACGTCAAGTCACCTGCTGCAACAGAGCCTTTTTCACCAGGATGCATTTGCACATGTGCAAATAGGAGCCCACAGTGATGTGGCACTGCAAAGCTTGTTCATGTAATTCTGCAATCATTGCATTACTTAGCAGTATAGACTTCTAATTTAAATTTACTTAAATGTGGGAGAAAAATGTCATGAGGATAGGACAGAAGAGGATTAATTAAATAGTTAATTAATTATTAACTATAATGGACCCCGTTGTCTCCTTTCGCATTTCACAATGCCAGAAAACAAACATTGCAGTGTAGTTTAATGTAAAGCTGAATCTAGATAACTGCAATGCAAATTGTGTGATGCAGCTAAGCATCAGAAGCCAGTCAATTTCTTGAATTTCAAAAAGTGGAGTTTTCAAGGATAGTATCCTTTTCATAATCTCAAAGAGGGCATGATATGAGGTAGGTCATAATCTAGAAAATAATACAAATTCTAGGATGAAGTGGAAATTCTTATGGGAACTTTAGAGAACCTTTGACACAGTGGGCCAATGGGAGCGAGGTAAACAGCTGACTGAATATTTTCAATCATACTTAGAAAGTAACTAAGACCCTCACATTTATTGATGGGCCGAGGGGGGGGTGGGGAGGTGTTTGAAGCAGGTTGCGGATGGATTTTAAGAATATGGTTAGCAGTCAAGAGATTACAAATTACAGTTGCGGCCACTCATTATAGTGCAGATAGTGTCGAGGAGGCTCATAGAACCAATGCCAACTCTCTGTTGAGCAATCCAGTCAGCTCCATTCCACAGCCCTGCAAATTTACGTCTCTCAAATACCTGTCTAGTTTTCATTTGAAAATACTCATTGTCTCCATTTCCACCACCCTCATAGGCATAAAGTTCCAAGCAAAAAAATCTTACACTACATACCATCTGCATTGCATGACCACATCATCTAACAGAGCTTTTCAAAGGTTTGTTTTATTTGAAAAAATTAGAGCAGCAAGACCAACCATGTAGCTGGGTCAAAATCGATGGGAAACTGAGAACTGGCACAGCAACGGCTTCAGGTGGATACAAAGCGAATACAACATAGCACAACAGGACAATGGTCAAGTCTCAATGGCAGGCCAAGAATCAAGAAAGATGCTTTCTTATGTAACAATTTTACACAGGAAGTCTATGAATTTCAGATGTCCTAATAGCACTCTATAATCGTTACATATGATTTCCCTTCTAAGTGGAGACCTTTAGAATACCCCAGGTAACATGGTCATACACATTTTACTTCTCAACTTTAACCACTTATGTCATCACTTTCTTGAGGATTGCATCTTTTTAACAAAAGTCTTCTTTAATCAGTATTGTCACTTCAGAGGCAACCGTGACCGCGTTTGGCATCAAGGTAGCACTGACCAAGAGTTACATCAAGGAGCCATAGCAAAATATAGTCAATTAAGATCACAAAGGAACCTCTTCTTTAGCTGGAGTCAAACTCAGCACAAAAGACGACAACACTGTAGTTGGTGGGGGTTAATCTTTGCATTGTACAAGTTCAATTAGATGGTGGCTTAGGCCCAAACATCTTCAGACACTTATCAATGGCCTTCTCTCCATAAGGTCAGTGGTGGGGGTGTTTGCTGATGATTGCAGTGTTTAGTTTCATTTCTAATTCTTCAAATATTGTAGTTGTTTATGGTCACAAGCAACAAAAACTTTGGTTGTTAAGTGACTACTAATATTTGCACCCTCAAGTGCTAGGCAATAAAAGATGGACCATATTCATGTCCCCTTGACATTTATTACCATTTATGCCCGACCACAAACACCCCAGGATCAGCATTGACCAGAAGTTTAATTAGATCAGCCTCATAAATACAGTGGGGAAAAAAAAGTCAGGGGCTGAGAATTCTCAGCTTCTCAAAGCCTTTCCATCAGCTTCAAGGCACATACTAGAATTGTATTAGAATATTCCTATTTGCCTAGATGACTACAGTTCCAACAACACTTATGATGCTGGACACAACAGCAACGAAGGTAGCTTGAATGTACCCGTAACCTTAATGTTTTAAAATTAATTTGTTCATGGTATGCAGGTACCAACTACAGGGCCAGTTTTATTGCTGTTCTCTAATATTCACCTCTTCCACTACCAACACACAGTGTTTGTAGTGTGTACCCCCTGCACAATCTCACACATCAGCTTGCCAAGGCTTCTTCAACAGCACCTCCCAAATGTATAACTTCTACTGAACAGAAAGACAAGGGAGCAGGTGCATGGCAAACCTGCAAATTCCTTCACAGTCACACACCACCCTAGACGTTCCTCGCTACTCCCTTTATTGTCACTGGATGATAACCTATAAAGCTGTACCAACAGGACTGTCAAGAGTACCTCTATCTCAAGGATTACACTGGTAGTATAAGGCAGCAGCTCATGAGTATTTTCTGAAATAGAGTTTCTGAAGCACAATAAAGTCTTGATTCAACATGTCGATCCAGTGAAGTACAATGTACTAAAAATAAGCTGAAGTTGTACTTGTTTCCAATACAATAGCAAAACAAATCATGGTTGTAATTTAGTATGAATCAACCATGAGGAATTTTTGAATAAGAAATCCAAAATAACAGGCGGCACGGTGGCACAGTGGCACGCACTGCTACCTCACAGCGCCAGAGACCCGGGTTCAATTCCCGCCTCAGACGACTGACTGTGTGGAGATTGCACGTTCTCCCCATGTCTGCGTGGGTTTCCTCCGGGTGCTCCGGTTTCCTCCCACAGTCCAAAAATGTGCAGGTCAGGTGAATTGGCCATGCTAAATTACCCGTAGTGTTAGGTGAAAGGGTAAATGTAGGGGAATGGTTGCACTTCGGCGGATTGGTGTGGACTTGTTGGGCCGAAGGGCCTGTTTCCACATTGTAAATAATCTAATCTAATCTAAACATCATTGCAGTTTGGCTCAGCTGAAGGATGAGTTGTCAATTCCAGATCCACTCCAGTACTTGTGTTCAAAATTAGTGGCAAACTGAGGGGAAAGGTTAACCTCCAAAATAGATTAACTTTTTATTTCTTTGCACTGCTGTGTTTGCTTAATCACAAGCACTAATCTTCAAAAGTAAAAACCGAAAAGAACTGCAGATGCTATAAATCAGAAACAAAAACAGAAGTTGCTGGAAAAGCTCAGCAGGTCTGGCAGCATTTATGAAGAGAAATCAAAGTTAATGTTCCAGGTTTCGTGACCTACCTCCCAACTGACGAAACTGCAGTTCTGAGGAAGGGTCACCATACCCAAAATGTTAATTTTATTTCTCTTCACAGATGCTGCCAGACCTGCTAAGCTTTTCCAGAACCTTCAAAAGTACATTGGTTATGAAATGTTTTGGAACTAGCAAACATTAAAACAACAATATAACATTGCTTTAGAAGTGAAACAACTACAAATTCAACTTCCATACGATACCCTGGAATAAAGAAAAGATACCCCACAGCCAGTATGCTTAAAGCAGTGAGAAGAAAATTAGGACTGCAAATGCTGGAGATGAGAGTCAAAATGTTGGCGCTGGAAAAGCACAGACAGTCAGGCAGCTTCCGAGGAGCAGGAGAGTCAAAGTTTCAAGCATAATGGCTTCATCAGCACCATACCTTTTGACTTTGTTGCCTAAAACAGTATCAATTTCAAATAAAATCTGAGTTGCTAAGAAGTTTCCATATTGTACTTGTTATAAGTCATGGAGTGGGGCAGGAGGGAATATAGAAATCATCCATTAGAAGTGGGAATTCAGAATATTGTTGTATCTAATTTTCCTCAATTTGGAGCATATGTTCCAAACAAATGGGTTAAGTTGAAAAGGCAAGGAGAGGCAAAAAGAGTTGAATCTTCATAAGTAGTGAAATGAGCTTAGAACAGACTTAAATGTGACATGCAATAACTTACCAGTGTTAATAAAATATAAAAAATAGATATTTAGATATCACCAATATAAAATGCATTAAAATAGCTCTCGTGTTGAATGATCATTGCTATTATTACATCTTTTTACCATATTTTAATGTAAGTAGCCATGAGACAATAGTCAAGAAAGTTAATAGAAAGCTTTTTTTTGTTACATTTAAGGTTTCAAGATTCAGCAGAAATGTTCAAATTTCAAGGTACATGTGCAGGTTGAGAAAACAGGTTGTCTTAACTTTTGTTAATATTGATTGCACTCAATTCTCGTGTCTAACTGTCATGAAAGCCATTACAAAAGCTCATGGCTTAAAGTGGGTGGAAAAAAAATCTTAAAATGATCTGTTGTATTTCACATTTATTTAGCAAATACTAAAGTGGCAAAGTATGTCGCGACTGACAAGACTGGGAAGATGATGGCCTGATAGCAACGTTACTGGACTTGTAATCCAGAGGTTCAGGCTAATGTTCTCAGATTCAACTTCTATTGTAGCAGTTGGTGAAATGTAAATTTAATTCCCTAATATATTTGGGAAAAATTGCTAACTTCAGCAAAAGTGACAATGAAACTATTGTTGTTGGTCAAAAAATCCAATCTGATTCACTAATGCCCTTGAGGGAAGAAAATTATCATTTTTATCATTCGACCTGGTTTAGATGCAACTCTCTCTACTGATTGACTCTTAATAGCCATCTCTATAGAAGTCACTCAGTTGGATAAAACTGCTGTAGAAAAGATGAAGCAGATTGATTGCAGCGACTCAAGGTACCTCAGTGACAGCTTCTTGAGCACTATTAAAGATAGGCAATATATCCTGACCAACAACACCCACCATCCATGAAAGGAGAGGTGTTTAGATTTTCTTTTGTTACACTATCAAATTATACATAGAACAAACTTGGATTGTCTCATCAAATGTTGGTGCACCAGTACATGCTGCTCAATACAATTAGCTGCATTCAATGATAAAATAATCAATATATTTAATATGAATAACCCTGAATAATAATCAATATTCAGTCAATATTGGTTCATACCTGAAAATGTGTTTTCTATTACACGTCCATTCACAGATGCAACAGCCCCATTCAAACCACAAGTTCTTTTTTGGGGAGTTCGAAGATGGTGATTTTCAGGGATATGAAGATGGTCACCGTGAAGTTTAGCTTTCATTTTTTGGAACATTTTAGCAGGACTCTCACAGACTATTTGCTTGACCAACGTAGATCCAATAGGATTTAAATCAGATTTGACATGACTCTGGCTTACTTTCACACTTGTTGGATCAGAATCTATTATATCACTGATTTCAGGAGGAATTACATGAAACGTTCCCTCATTTTCCAGGGCTGTGGATTGAAGTTGATGAATTACTTGAGGATTTTTCTTAGCTTTTAATGAGATAATAGGGAATGTGTCTGGAGGTTTCAGATTGGTATTCTCCCTTTGGATACTTGTTGAAATACATGGGAGTTTATGTAAGTCTTTTAATGGAGTACCGTTTGGAATCTGATGAAGAGGTACTGATTTCCAGGTTGTTTTCTGTTCTCTGTCCATTTCAGTGTTGTTGAAAATGTTCTTCTTGGATGGAGTAACAGACACCATACTGAAAAAAAATTATTTTCCTTTTCACTTCTACTGTTCTTCACTGGAAATTTATATCTTTTATATGCATCTGTAAATGATCAAAAAACTAACCCTATGTCTCAAAGACTGGATATCCATGCTGAATGAAAAATCTGTTCAGTAAACAAAATAATACTTTTAGTTACGAGCAAAACTGCTTTGCGTGCCCTCAAGTTTCCCCGTCCTCTGACCTCACAGTATCAAAAGCCAGCAATACTTAAAATTATGTAATTAACACAATGCATATTAAAATTATTCAAAATCAAACTCTGCACGCAAGTAGGAATAAGATGTAAATGATTTGAATTTCAACCCATTACAAAGTAGTTAATACAAATCACATTTTTTACTCAGTTAGTAAAAATAAAGTTTAAAAGGTAGCCAATAAGTCCAGGAAGCTAACACTGTCCTTGGAGAGAATCCTGAGGGACAGGATGTACATGTATTTGGAAAGGCAAGCACTAATTAGGGAAAGTCAATATGGCTTTGTGTGTGGGAAATCATGTCTCACAAACTTGGAGTTTTTTGAAGTAGTAACAAAGAGAATTGATGAGGTCAGAGCGGCAGATGTGATATGGATTTCAGTAAGGCATTCGACAAGGTTCCCAATGGGAGACTGGTTAGCAAGGTTAGATCTCTCAGAATACAGGGAGAACTAGCCATTTGGATACAGAACTGGCTCAAAGGTAGAGGACAGAGGTTGGTGGTGGAGGGTTGTTTTTCAGACTGAAGGCCTGTGACCAGTGGAGTGCCACAAGGATTGGTGCTGGGTCCTCTACTTTTTGTCATTTACATAAATGATTTGGATGTGAGCATAAGAGGTCCTAGGGAGTGTTGCTGAAAAAAGAGACCTTGGAGTGCAGGTTCATAAGTCCTTGAAAGTGGAGTCGCAGGTAGATAGGATAGTGAAGAAGGCGTTTGGTATGCTTTTTTTTTTATTAGTCAGAGTATTGAGTACAGTAATTGGGAGGTCATGTTGCGGCTGTGCAGGACATTGGTTAGGCCACTGTTGGAACATTGCATGCAATTCTGGTCTCCTTCCTATCGGAAAGATGTTGTGAAACTTGAAAGGGTCCAGAAAGGATCTACAAGGATGTTGCCAGGGTTGGAGGATTTGACCTATAGGGAGAGGCTGAACAGGCTGAGGCTGTTTTCTCTGGAGCGTCAGA
The DNA here is from genome assembly GCF_037043375.1 of Chiloscyllium plagiosum. NCBI lineage: Eukaryota > Metazoa > Chordata > Chondrichthyes > Orectolobiformes > Hemiscylliidae > Chiloscyllium > Chiloscyllium plagiosum. The sequence goes on from NW_028270146.1 coordinate 40,341,641, forward strand.
GGTTGAGGGATGACCTTTTAGAGGTTTACAAAATCATGAGGGGCATGGATAGGATAAATAGACAAAGTTTTTTCCCTGGAGTCAGGGAGTCCAGAACTAGAGGGCATAGGTTTAGGGTGAGAGGGGAAAGATTTAAAGAGATCTAAGGGGCAATTTTTTCACACAGAGAGTGGTATGTGTATGGAATGAGCTACCAGAGGAAGTGGTGAAGGCTGGTACAATTGCAATATTTAAAAGGCATTTGGATGGGTATATGAATAGGAAGGGTTTGGAGGGATATGGGCTGGGTGCTGGCAGGTGGGCCTAGATTGGGTTGGGATATCTGGTCGGCATGGACGGGTTGGACCAAAGGGTCTGTTTCTATGCTGTACAACTCTATGACTACTTGTCTGTTATGACTTTCCCATTCTGCCCACTTGTACTAGTAGACACAGACATTATGGAACAGTAAATTTACTTACCACTCTCTCAAAATAATGACATTAGATTCTGCTTAACAGGAACTGATCATTTTCTTTTAAAATTAATTGATATAAATTAACTGTCCCAGCGCCTTCCCCCCACCAAGAAATTATCCTTTGGGAGAAAATACAGTTTCCTGATATTGAAATCTGTTCGGGGATTGAAAGTTTTGTAGTAGTCCCTTCTAATCTTATACTAATTAAACAAATTATTTTCCTTACTTTTGTGTTATCTATATTGCAGGGCTTTGACAGGAATTTGCTGAACTACCTAGTATTAAGTAATACAATGATGAAGTATGACTATATAGCAATGTGGAATCCATTCTTTACAGACCTTCACTACCTTTTTGCCCTTTTATGGATGTTAAGGGCAAGTTTAGCAGTTTGACCATAGGCAATTCAGAATTTCCTTTAAGTCTATCAGGTACTGAACATAGGAATAATACAAGACAATATCACACTATCCAAGTAACACCGGTTCTCCCACTAGCAGATGTGAATGCTGGTTGGAAGACTGAAATGAGGTGACAGAGTACCTTTGGACCTTGATCATTATCAGTAACAGTTTTAACAGCTGGCTCATTAACTCACAGGTGAGATCATTAACATAACACATTTCCTCCATTAAGATCACAGTTTGGATGCTGGATTTTTAAGGATTAATTTAGATTTTCAGAACTGAGTTTTCATCAGACACATACTAAAGTAGCTGATATTCCCGATCATGACACTCAGTTTATTTGCCAACCTTGGCATGGGGCTTCCTGCATGTCAGGATGAAGTTTATGCTGATCTTCCAGTTGTGCCCAATATTTCCCAATAAACTCATGACTGTGTGCTAAAATGTGAAGAACTAGTGCTAATTCAGCAGAAATAAACAGAGGAATGAACATGAGAAATAGGGACAGAAGTAGACTATACAGCCTATCGATCCTGCTCCACCACTCGTTATGATCATGACTGATTTTGGGCATTAACTTCACTTTCCCACCCACTCCAGATATACTTTTTCAATTCATTTGCAGGTTGCAAGTGTTGCACGTCCACACAAAAAAAAAGGGGTTTTGTTGAGACAGATGTCTTGAGGGTTTTCAACAACACTATTTACATGCTATAATATCACAGGTTCTGTGCTAATGTCCCTGTACATTATATACACACAACTAACTGGTTATACACACTATGTTGATTCATGTTGTGTCTTAAAGCACCATCTGTCTGGTCTGTAACTGATGCAGGAACACAACATCTGCAATGTTGTCTGACCAATGCTTTTTAACTGAAAGAATGAAGGACGGCATTTTATACAACAGTCACAAAACAGGACTACTGCATGTCGAACAGCAAAAGATATACAGAGCTAAGTGATTCCATAACCGACCACACTGCAGAATTGCACATCCAGTTGTGAATGGGGTGGACAATTCACTGGAGATGATCAGCATATAATTGCATCTCAACAATGGAGGAGCTCAGTACTGGGTGAAGTCTTCAGCAACAATCTTCTACAAGAAGTGCTAAGTAGGTGATCCATCTTTGGAAGGTTCAGTGTTGACACTTCAATTTAGGTGTGCTGCTCCTGGCATACCCTCCTGCACTCTCCATTGAACCAGGGTTGATCCCCTAACTTGATGGTACTGATTGGGTGAGGACATACCAGGCTATGAGCTTACAGCTTGTGCTAGAGTACAATTCTGCTGCTGTTGTCAGCCCACAGCACCTTGTGGATATCCAGTCTTGAGCTGCTAGATCTGTTCAAAATCTGTCCCATTTAGCGTGGTAATGGTGCCACACAGCATAATGGAGGGCATTCTCAGTGTGAAGGTGGGACTTTGTCTCCACCAGGACTGTGCAGTGGTCACTCTTTTTGATACTGCCATGGACAGATGCACCTGCAGCTGTCAGATTGGTAAAGATGAGGTCAAGTATGTTTTTCCATCATTGGTTCCCTCACAACCTACTGCAGTTTAGCAGCTTATAGAAATCATCATAAAATCTCATTCAGCCCAATAAGTCTACACCTACTCTCCAAAGAGCATTCCACCCAGACCCTACCCTATCCTTTGGCTAATCCACCTAACCTACACATTTCTGGACACTATGGGCAAATTAGCATGACCAATCCACCTAACCGGCACACCTTGGTACCGGATACTGGAGCACAGAGAAACCCATGCAAACACAGGGGGATTGTACGTGTAGACTCTACACAGTTGCCTGCAGTTGGAATTAAACCTGGGTCCCAGGTGCTCTGAGGCAGCAATGCTAACCACTGAGCCACTGCACTGCCAGTAGTGCTGCTGTTGAGCTATTCTTGCTGGTGAACATTGAAATTCTCCACCCAGAGCACACTCAGTGCTTCCTCTGAATGCTGTTCAATGTGGAGTAATACTGATTTATTAGTCAAGCGAGGACAGTACTGTACATCATATTCAGCAGGAGGTTTCCTCGCCCATGTTTAATCAGAGGGCAACTTGCTGCTGACTGTATACTACTGTACTGCCACCTCTGTCGAGTCTGTCCTACTGGAATAATAGGACATATCCAGGGATGCTAATGGTAGCACTGGGACATCGCATGTAAGGTATATTTTGTGAGTATGTCTACGTCAGGTTGTTGCTTGACTAGTCAGTCCATGAGACACTTGCCCCAATTTCGGCATTAACCCCCAGATGTTAGTAAGGAAGGCTTTGCAGGTTCAATAGAACTGTTTTGCTGTTGTTATTTCTGGTGCCTAGGTCAGTGCCAGGTGGTCTGTCCAGTTTCATTTTTCTTTTAGACTTTGTAACAAATGATATAATGAGTGGCTTGCTCGGCCATTTCAGAAGGCAGTTGAGAGTCTACCACTTTGGAGTCACATCTCTGCCAGATCAGGTAAGTTTGGCAGATTTCCTTCCTTAAAAGGACATTAGTGAGCCAGATGGGTTTTTCCGACAATCACCCATGGTTTCACGGTCATCACAAGAGTCTTAATTTTAGATATATTTTATTGAATTCAAATTTCACCATCTGCTGTGGCAGGATTCAAACCCAGGATCCCAAAATATAAGCTAAGTTTCTGCATTTACACTCTAGTGATAATATCACTAGCCTCCCAAATTACTCATTTTTTCTCAAGACAGACTACCTGGTCCATTGTTTCTTGCTTCTTGCATACCCCACTTCCAATTCCTATGAATAAAGGAGCAATATTTGCTACTTTCCAATCTGATAGAACTTTTCCATTATTTAGTCTTCAACGTCTAAAATTAAGCCCACAGACCTAGAGTCTGCCCCCAGCTATGTCTGTTCATCGGTATTCTTTCCATAATGATTGTAACTTGAGTTATTTTCTTCCTTCCAACTCTTGATTTCTAGCTATTTTGTATTCTTCAGTGAAGACGAAAGCAAATATTTGTTTCCTTCATCCACCATTTCCTTTTCTACAAACTCACCGAGGATGTGGATTAGTTTAGTTGGCTCGACAGCCAGCTTGCACGTAAAGTGATGCCAACATGGGTCAAATTCCCTCATCGGCTGAGGTTACAATAAAGGATTCACCTTCTCAACATCGCCTGAGGTATGGCTACCCTCAGTTTAAACCACCAATCATCTTTCACTAAGGAGAGCGTTGCCCCATGGTCTGACAACTTTACCTTACTTATGTTTTTCTTTGTTAAACAGCTGTAGAAATTATTACAATCCATTTTTATATTTCTGGCAAGCTTGTCTTTCATCATTAGATTTCTTCCTCTTGATTAATTTCAATCATTTTCTCTGGCCTTCTTTACAATTAGCCCAATCACTTTGACACAATTATGTGCATTTTCCTCAAGCCTGATGCTTTCCTTAGCTTATTTAATAAATAATAGATGGTAGGTCCTCTCTTGAAGCTTCCTTTCACTAGAAATATATTCATTTTATATGTATTTGTATATATTTATTCTGAATATTCTGAAATACCCCTGCAAATTCAATGTTTGTGTAAAGATTTGTAGCTTAGGTGCCAGTTGTCGTGGTTGTGGGTATGATTGCCGAGCTGGGAAGTTGATTTGCAGACATTTCGTCCCCTGTTTAGGTGATATCTTCAGTGCTTTGGAACCTCCTGTGTCTTCTGGAATTTATTTGGTTCCGTTTCTGTTGCTGTGTTTGTTGTGGCCACTATATTGAGTCTAGGTCAACGTGCTTGTCTGTGGCTGAGTGCCATGCTTTTAGAAATTCTCTGGCTGTCCTCTGTTTAACTGGTCCTCAGCCACAGGTCTCCATCAACAAGCACTTTGACCTAGACCCAATATACCAGCCACTATAACAAACAACCAGAACTGGCAACTGGAAACAGCGGAAACAGAACCAAATAAATTCCAGAAGACACAGTACAGCAGTGCTTCACAGAAGACTCCAAAGCACTGAAGACATCACTTAGACAAGGGATGAAACATCTGTAAATATACCTCCCAGCTCGGTCAACATACCCACAACCACTATCCCTGTAAATATTGGTCACTGTTTCTCTATTGGCCTACCCCTGAGACAAGTCTCCTGGCTCACTTCAGCTTTCATGCCCTCACAGTTGCCCTTATTTTAAGTGCAAAATATTAGTCTTGGTTCTAACATTGTCTTCTTCAGACCACATGTAAAAAAATGAATCATATTTTACTTGCTGATATCTCTATGCACCTTTTACCTGAGCAAATTAATTAATCCTGTCACTTTACACATTATTAAATCTAGTGTAATCTGCTATCTGCTCATTTCCAGGGCATGTATCCTATGAGATGGTCTCAAAAGCCTTATGAGCAGCCAATGTTTCATAGTGGTTATTATGAGGTTGTCTGTGGATCACTCCTATTAGTAACTTCCCCTACTATTCGTCAACTCAACCCAAATCGATTGTGGACCATTCATCTTTAACTATTTCACCAATGACATCTTCTGAATATCATTCACGATCTCCACAACAACTATCAGATCGTGTTTATTGCCTTCATCCTATTTTAATGATCCACTGGTCAAGATTAGCAGAATGTGTATTCAGGAACATTTTAAGGAAATTCCTGACTGTCTGATGGACTAGATTCTACTACATTAAAGAGAACCTGGAGATACAGGAAGTCAAATCTACAAAGAAAATCACCATTGATACTGATATCAAGCTGGTGAATCATTGCCAAATTATTAGATATTGGATTGTGTCATCAGGGATTCCCACCTCGATCTTAACATACTAGTCTGAAAACACCGGATCTCAGAGCTAAGCAGACTCAAGCCCAGTTCGTACTTAAGAGACAACCTGGGAACAAAAAGTGCAGTAAGCTGACCCTCTTGTGGCCCAATGATAGTGGGCCTACTCCTGGACTGAGTCCTGGATTCAAAAATTACCTACTCCAGATGTGCATAATAACATTTCTGAACAATTTAATTAGAAAAGTAGGTTAAATAGAGAAAAGTGAAATTTAATCAGGACAGTGTACATATAAAGAAAGTGTGCTACAAGTTAATTCTAAAAGGAAAATTGTATTTTTCTTTATTATTATTTACCTGTTCATAACATTTAATGAAATTGAGTTGGACTGGTTTCAAGTTTTTCACCATTTAAAGAGAACCCTGATTTACATTTGTATACAATAGAGTAAAGTGGGCGGCACGGTGGCACAGTGGTTAGCACTGCTGCCTCACAGCGCCAGAGACCCGGGTTCAATTCCTGCCACAGGCGACTGACTGTGTGGAGTTTGCACATTCTCCCCGTGTCTGCGTGGGTTTCCTCCGACAGTCCAAAGATCTGCAGGTCAGGTGAATTGGCTATGCTAAATTGCCCGTAGTGTTAGGCAAGGGGTAAATGTAGGGGTATGGGTGGGTTGCGCTTCGGCGGGTCAGTGTGGACTTGTTAGGCCGAAGGGCCTGTTTCCACACTGTAAGTAATCTAATCTAATCTAATCTAACTATCAAAACGGTCTTAATTAACAATAATCACTTGTGCCTAAAAAGTAGATCTTGAAATTATTTTGAATTTTTCAACCTTAAATCTGGTATTATATTAAATTTAAATGGTACTGAAAACAAAATTTGAAAACCTTGTTACATATTCAATATTAACTCATTATGCAGTGCATGAATTAACACTCAAGGAATTAAAACAGGGCCACAGAAGGTCATTTCTCAAAGATGAAAATGTAATCAATGCCTGACAAGTAGATTATAATGGAATTCATAAGGATCTTTAAGTCTACTCTCCATTTAATTGAGATTTTTGCTATTTTGTGTATATGCAAGAAATTTGTTTTGGGAAGTGGTAGGTGAAACCAGAACCTAAGAATCCTAGGTATTTGTAAAAAGCTCAAACAGAATTTTTTTTATGCTGCAGTTGTTGATTTGGAACACAAAAATAAACCACACACAAAAAGAAATAAGGTAGCCAAGCTAAACAATTAATTGCACAATTTATTGGTTCTTACTGATTCACTAAAAAGAGACAGCATCTGATTGTGAAGATGACAGATTTGTGATCTTGATTTATAGATGCAAATTCACAAGTTTGAGGACATTCAGAAGTTTGCTTGACGACAAGCATCATAAGTCATTAATGAATAACTATGTGTTCTAATATATTAATAAAGGCTGCAGTTCCTTGACATAATTACAAATAATAAAGACCAGTCAACCAAACTCAATTCATCCATGTGAAAAAATAATAAAATTGTTATCAAAACACGCAATTGTTTAAAAGATTCCAGAACTTTTGTCTCTGCTACTTTGTCTGCACTATCTCCAGCATTCAAGATACAGTCTGTCCAGAATACGAGCAGGCTTGCTCAATCTGGACCTGTACTATTATTATGTAGTTTAATATTGTGTTGCCTTGCAGCTTGCTTTTCTGCCTTACTTTAAATGGTGTGTCTAAAATATCTAGACCCAAGGCTTTTCTCCAAATTAGACAGCAGTACGTCCTAGTGTAGAATGGAAGCAATCATTTAGCCTCTCTAGCCTGTTCCACATTCAATGAAGTCATGATGGATGTGCGATTCAACAATGTAACCACCTGTGTCCCATATTCCTTAGTATCACTGCTAACAAAAAAAAGTTTAAAATTAATGAAAGATCTAACAAGAATTATTATTTGTAAAAGAGAAAAGCTCAAGGGCTAAGGCTACTTCAGCACAACCTCCTGGATCCCTCTACCTACCTCGCTGGTAGTCACACCCTTCTGTTCCTGACCAAATGTCAGGTACAAAAGTTAAAAATCACAACACCAGGTTTATTTAGAAGCACTAGCTTTCGAAGCACAACTCCTTCATCTGGTGGTTATCATCAGTTACAACCACCTGAAGAAGGAGCAGCGCCCCGAAAGCTAGTGTTTCTAAATAAACCTGGACTATAACCTGGTGTTGTGTACAACCATGAAAACTGTGAGCCAAACAAAAAACACCTCTTCCCCATTGCATTAAATTCCATGAACTATATAATCACTTAGGCTGTGTCCTACTCTGAATGTGATCTCTCCTTCACGACCAGCTAAAACTTATTGGTCACCTTGTTTTATAACTTATGCCAATTTGCTGGCCCCTCCATTGTTTCCGGGTTTTACCAATTAGAAAATACACTGCTCTTTTATTTTCCGGTCTTAAATGGATGATTTTACATTCATTTAACATGCAAAGTCAACTGTCACAGTTTTGCCAGTTTACTTAAATCAACATCCTTTTTGTGAATTGCACGTAATGCTACCTATTTGTGCATCATTGGCAAATTAGCATATGTTGCTTCCTACATCACAAAATAAATATATTGAATAACTCAGGCTATAATACAGACTCTTGCAGGAGATCATTAGCCAATTAGAGCATTATTCCCTCTCTGTTTCTGATGACTTGACCAAATCAGTACTCCCTCTCCAGTGCAACTGTCAACTTCTTGAACAATTATGTTTCAGCCAGCTTCGTAACCATTTCTAATATGATCTCATCCTCTATAACTTGAGGCTTATTCAAGAGGTTTCACATGCAATGCAGGTAGAAACCTTTTGGAAGAAAAGGTGCATCATCACCTTGGATTTATTTCATAATTATCATGGTTTCTCATTTCTTAAGAAAATTAGTTAAGCAGCATTGCTTGAACTCACGTTTCCTGCATTTAATAATAGTCAGGTTTCAAATGTCAGATATAAACTGATTTTGTCACTTCTTGATTATGGTAATTTATTGGCCAACTTTCACTCTGCTGGGATCTCCTCCATATCCACCATCTGTCACATGATGATTGCCAGTACTAAACAAATAACTTTGCCCTGTTAAGATTTAGCCATCTTGCCTTTATTAAGATCATTGAGATTACCTAGCTACGTTTTAGAGTAGGAATGATGTTCATATCTTCCCTTTTGAGTAATGGGAGAAACTAAACATTAAGAATATTTGTTAAATTGCATCCTTCAGGTTCAAGCCAATTAACATTCAAATATATGTCACATCATTTCAAATTGTGGCCATGGTCACAGTACCAAATCAAATTATTACAGTTTCATGGAGCCTCATATTATCTATTTAATATGCTTTCTTGTGAACCAGTGAACACTTGCAACTTTTTTCACTGGAGCATGGGAGGTTGAGAGGTGACATTATAGAGGTTTATACGATCATGAGCGGTACAGATGGGGTTAATGATCGGTGTCTATTCCCTAGGATGGGGGATTTCAAGACTAGGGGGCACATTTTTAAGGTGAAAGGAAAGAGATTTTAAAAAGACATTGAGATAATTTTGTTTTAAACAGAAGGTGGTTTGCCTGTGAAATGAACATCCTGAGGAAGGAATGGATGTGGGCATAACTGTCACGAAATGACAAAAGGAGGGAATGAGAAATTCTATAGCCTTAAAACTTGCTCTTAAACATTTAGACTGAAATGCAATATTGAATTATAGAACACATTTGCTGCACACTAGAAAAGACAGGCAGGGATTGTAAGGCAAGAACATTTGCCTTAACAGCACTGAGTCTGTTCTGTGTAGACATTCACAGCTATTCCCTTGTGAAACTAATAAGTGTGTTTGATTCTGACCTTGAAACAAAACTTGGTATCAATTAACTTCTCTCCCTTAATGTCCTTCACGGTCATCTGTCTAGTTAAGAACATGCAGTGTTTTTGTAAGCTTTTTATATAAAGAAGCCTGTTTGTGACAGGACAGCAAAGCAGCATGCTAAGGCTCTTGAAGAGCTGGTGCCCTACTCTCCTGGGTTATTAGAACCTAGTTAGTTTAGCTTATAGGTATCAGTGTTATGTTGTAACAGTGATGCTATTGGTAAATAAAGGGGATATCTATAATTAAGCTAAACTGTCTGTGAGGGGTTTATGGTCCAGGAACGGGCAGTTGGGACTGGTGTAGTTGACATGGACTGGTTGGACTGAAGCATCTGTTTCCATGCTATATGACTGACTTACTGCAGTATTATGGTAGTCCATTTGCCCTCTATTTTTATTTCATTTGCAAACATACTCAAATAGTCTGACAGCATATTTGTATATTTATCACAGTTGGTTTGGCTAGGATAATGATTTTGATTTCCAACTAGTTAAGACATTTCAGACAAAGTAGGATAACTGATTCATTGGACGTTTCATGATAGACATTAATGAATCAGCTAAAATGTTCTCTTCCACAGTTGCACTGGGAATCACGGCACAGTCAAGCTGTCCATGCTTTATTAGCAATGCAGTTATGAAAGATTAGATTATAAACATTTTAAAGATCCTTGTTTAAAGAGAAAGTGAATTGAATATTTTAGTTCATACTGCAAACAATACACACATTGTAAATCGCTCCAGTCCAGAATGTATAAAACCACCATTTCTGGATTTTGGAATTTGGTGGTAATAGAATGATGTTGCAATGCCTAACCATAAGAGGGAGAACATGAAACACCATCAGTTATAAGCATTGATCTGAAAGATAAAATACGCTAAAACACAAATTTGTAATAAAATATGTTTTACTAATCCAAAAGATGTATTCTGTCATGCTTCTAGCCCCAAACTATATTAAAGCAATTGTGCAAGTTGTTTGTGGCTGCTCAAAAAAACTTCTGGACAACTGGTATTTCTGAACAATCAATTTCAAGACTGGAGAGCTGTGTATCTTACCATTCTAGACTGCAGCCTGATTATTTATTTACCTAATTCAAATAAAACTATCTGTTGATTCAAAACTTGTAACAATTTAGGGAATGTTCATTTAGACTATTAGTTTGTTGGAAATGAATCCAGATGCATTTGGTGCAGTCCAATGCTAAAGTATAATGTTGCATTTTATAATGTAATTCCCAGCTTATAGAAAGGCTACAAAGCACAGGCAGTAATTCAACCCAAGCAAGATTAAAATAGTCTTTCTGGAAACTGGGAACGAAAGCACTGAAAATGCTGTAACGAACAAGTCAAAGTATCTTTGCCTTTTTAGCTTTGTGAATTTCCAAGTTCGGATAAAAGGTCACACAGCTGAAACAACTTTCTCTCTCCACAGCAATTTCTGCAGGTCTACTTTTATCTCTCAGAGGGTATTCCAGCTTGACTCATTTGTCCATTCTTTCCCCATACTTATGCTATGGTTTCCCCTTTAAATGATTATCTAATCCCCTGTTGAAATTACATGCATCTCTACCATCCTCTCAAGCAATTAACTCCACATTATAGACAGATGCTGCAAACATTTTTCTCCTCATCACCTTTGGTTCTTTGTCTGATCACTTTGAAGATGTATTTCTAGAATTCAACTCTTGCATCAATGTCTTGACCTCTCACGATTTTGAATAACTATAAAAATCCCTTAATTGCTGAGGGAATATGAGCTGGTAGGAGTAAAATGAAGAGGATAATATCAAAAGGCAATAATCTTGGATTACTACTCAAAATTACTACGCAAAAGGCTAAATAAAGCGAGTGTTAAATAAGTGGTTTAAAGATTGGCATGAGAGAAATAGGTTACAAATCATTGGGGTCTGGCCCCAGTACTGATTGGCACAATTTTACTGTCAAGTCATATAAATAAGGTGATAGAGTGAACATTAAACTAAATAGTGTGGGCAAAAGATCATATTTAGGATGATGTAGTACATTGAACAGATAAGGCAAGGCAAACGTGAAGTGTAGCAGTAAGGGAAATGATGATTAGAGCACGGCAGGAAGGAATAAAGAATGAAAACCCAAGAGTGAATCAGCAGATAAAGCTTGAGTTTACAAAAACATTTAGTAGACAGAACTAAAGTTTCCATATCTGAAGGCATATGTCATTAATAGGTGATATAGTAGCACACTATTGGTGAAGTACACAAGAAAAAATAACGGGGTATATAAAAAAGGAATTGTGGATATCGGAAATTTGAAACAAAAACAGAAATTGCTGAAGCAGGTCTGGCTAGATCTGGAGCGAGCGAGACAGAGCGAGCGAGAGAGATAACATTTTGAGCCTATTGGTCAATCTTCAGAATGAATGAAAGCTTGTGAATGGATATGGAGATACAAATGGGTGATTTTGATCTGCATATGGATCAGACAAATCATATTTACAAGACTTGTCTCTTAACGTGTTTTTAAAGAGTACTTTCACATCAATTTCTTATCTTCGAGAGCAGACATTACCACACCTGGTAATATGCAATGAGACAGGATTACAGCAATTAATGACAGTGAAAGTGCACCTTGACAGCAGTGATTGTAATATGATCAAATATTTATGTTCAGCTTGAGGGACAGAAGAGTGAATCTAAGAAGTATTTTGAATCAGGACAATTATGAAGCATGTAGACACAAAGTGAAGTGGGAAACTAGAATACAGGGTAGATCATAAGAGATTCCAGAGCATAACATTTAAGGTGATGAGAGTGAATATTCAGAAAAGGTACAGTTCACTTTTGGTTCTTTGTCTAAACACTTTGAATATGTATTTCTAGAGCTTGAGAAAAAATAAACTTCAAGGGATGGATGCATCATCCACAACCATCTAAGGAAGTTAAAGAGTTTGCATTTAAAGAAAAAGGCCATAATGATGAGTGAAAGTCAGAAAACTGGACTCAAACCAAAAAGAATGTCACGGTGGCACAGTGGTTAGCACTGCTGCCTCACAGCGCCAGAGACCCGGGTTCAATTCCCACCTCAGGCGACTGACTGTGTGGAGTTTGCATGTTCTCCCCGTGTCTGCGTGGGTTTCCTCCAGGTGCTCCGGTTTCCTCCCACAATCCAAAAGATGGGCAGGTCAGGTGAATTGGCCATGCTAAATTGCCCGTAGTGTTAGGTAAGGGGTAAATGTAGGGGTATGGGTGGGTTGCGCTTCGGCAGGGCGGTGTGGACTTGTTGGGCCGAAGGGCCTGTTTCCACACTAAGTAATCTAATCTAATCTAAAAAAATGTCAAAGATGACTAAAAAATGAAAGCTAAAACGAAATATAAAAAACAGATAGTAAGTGTTCTCACTGAACAATAAGTTTGCAAATGGAGCACTATGTGGGAAAATGTGAAGTTGTTCATTTTGTAAGGCATAATAACAGAAGAGGATTATTTAAATGGAGAAAAAAGCCAGCTGAAAGCAGTTATAGGCAGAAGCCGAATAGCCTGGGGCTCTTTTATCTTGGAGCATCAGAGGCTGAATGGTTACCTTATGGGAGATTTACAAAATCATGAGGGGCAAGGAAAGAGTGAATAACCAAGGTCTTTTTCCCAGGGTAGGGTAGCCCAAAACTAGAAAACATAGGTTTAAGGTGAGATGGGAAAGATTTAAAAAGGTACCTGAGTCGTAACCTTTTGGTGGGTATATGGAATGAGTGGCCAGAGGGAGTGGTGGAGGCAACATTTAAAAGGCATCTATATGAATAGGAAGGGTTGAGGGATATGAGCCAAATGCTGGCAAATGGAACAGTTTGGAATATACTAGGACTCTAATTATATAGTATTGTCAATAGGTTTGATAAATGCTGAGAGGATGTTTCCCCTGATGAGAAGGTATAGGTCCTGATGAGAAGGTATAGGTCCAGATGACATAGTCTCAGAGAATTTAAGACTGAGATAAGGAAAAATCTTTTCCTCCCTGAATGTTTTTGGAATACCTTGCAGAGCCCTTCTGTATATTTCCCTAAATGCAGTAGAGGCAGGGTCATTGAACACTGGAAGGCAGAGGAGGTACATTTCTGACTATCTTTAACAAAGGAGTAAAATGCTTTTCAAGGTTAGGCTGAAATGTATAGTTGAGGCCACAGTAAGAACATCATGTTCTTGATACTCCTGACTTATTCCCATAACTTTTAAGGACCCTTGACTGCAGGTCCTACCCCAGTTTGCTTTATTAACATGCAACACCTTGTGTTTATCTAACTAAACTGAATCTGGAATGTTGTATAGCGCAGAGCTGTACATTCCAGTTGATCAAGATCTCACTGCATTCCCAGATAACCTGCCCACTATTGCACGAATCTTAGTGTCATCTGCAACCTTACTAACCATAGCTTCTAAATTCTCATCCAAATCATTTTTATGAATCACAAATAACAGTGGATCCAGCACCTATCCCCATGGCTCACTGCTGGTCACAGGCCTCCAGTCTCAAAAAACAATCCTCTACCACCAACCTCTGTCTAAAGGTCAAGCCAATTTTGTATCCAATTAGCTAGCTCTCCTGGACCCTGTGAGGTTTAACCTTACTCCACAGCCTACATGTAGTATCTCAAAGGTGTTGCTAAAGTCCATGTAAACAGCATCTACTGCTCTGCCCTCATCTACTTTCTTGGTCACACTCTCAAAAAAACTCAACCAAATTCATGAAATGTTATTGCCCATACACAAAGCCATGCTGACTATCCCATATGAGTTTTTGCCTCTCCAAATACCTGTAGATCTTATTTGTCAGAATCCCCTCTAACAATTTACCCATCATAGATGTTAGGCTCACTGATGTATAGTTCCCAGGCATTTCCCTGCAGCCTCTCAAAAATGGCATAGTGGCTAATGTTGTTTACATGGACTTTAGCAAAGCCTTTAATGAGGTACTGCACAGTAGGTTGTTGAGTAAGGTTAAATCCCACAGGATCCAAGGACAGCTAGCTAACTGGATACATAATTGGCTTGATGGCAGAAGACAGTTTTTTTTAGACTGGAGGCCTGCGACCAGCAGTGAGCGACAGGGATAGGTGCTGAGTCCACTGTTGTTCGTGATTTATAAAGATGATTTGGATGAGAATTTAGGAGGTATGCTTAATAAGTTTGCAAATAACACTAAGATTGGTGGTATGGTGGACAGTGAAGAAGGTTGTCTGGGAATCCAGCGAGATCTTGATCAACTGGGCCAGTGGGCTGAGGAATGATAGATGGAGTTTAATTTAGATAAATGCAAGGTGCTGCATTTTGATAAAGCAAACCATGGTAGGACCTACGGTCAATGGTCAGGCCCTGGGGAGTGAACTAGAACAAAGAGATTTAGGGGTACAGGTTCATAGCTCCTTGAAAGTGGACTCACAGATAAACAGGGCATTGAAGACAACTTGGCATGCTAGCTTTCATTGGTCAGAACATTGAGTATAGGAGACGAGATATCGTTTTGCAGCTGTACAAGACATTTGGAGTAATCCATGCAGTTCTAGTCGCCTTGCTATAGAAAGGATATTATTAAACAAGAAACAGCACAGAAAAGATTTACTAGGACACTACCTGAACTGGAAGGTTTGTGTTACAAGGGGAGGTTGGATAGGCTGAGACTCTTTTCCCTGGACCACAGGAAGCTGAGGAGTGATCTTATTGAGGTTTATAAAATCATGAGAGGCATAGATAACACTGATGGGGAACTAGAGGACATAGGTTTAAGAGGGGAAGAGACACAAATGGGTCCAGAGATGCAATTCTTTCACACAGAGGTAGTGGTGGAAGTTTAAGAAACATTTAGACAGGTGACATGGATAGGATAGGTATGGAGGGACATGGATCAAGTGCAGGCAAATGGGATTAGTTAAAATTGTGGAAACTGGGTGGCATGGGCAGGCTGGGCCAAAGAGCCTGTTTTCATGTTGCAGACCTCTATGACTCTATTAGAAACATGTCCAGCTCTGCACTATACAACATTCCAGATTCATTAGCCAGACAAAAGAAATACAATTTTCACGTGTCTTAAATGGATGACTCCTTATTCAGATTAAACCCTCTGGTCACAGACTCTTTTAGAGAGGAAATAACCTCTGCACATCTACCACATTAAGTCCCCTAAGAATCTTAAATGTTTCAATAAGACCCCCTCTAATTCTTCTAAACTTTAATGAGTATAAGCTCAACCTACTGAATCTTCCTTCATACTCAATCAACCAGGTGAACCTTCTGTGGACTACTTACATTGCTGGGATAGCTTTCCTTAGATAACAGGACCAAAACTGTTTATGGCATGAGTCAGTCCACAGCCAAAATGCCATGTAGTGTTTTAGTAATACTTAGGACTATGAGACAAAGACGCAAACATAGGCCAGGCGAAAGTGGGTACTGCAGATGCTGGAGATTAGAGTTAAGATTAGAATGGTGCTGGAAAAGCAGAGGTCAGGCAGCATCCGAGGAGCAGGAAAATTGACGTTTTGGGCAAAAGCCCTTCATCAGGAATGAGGCTGGGAGCTTCGGGGGTGGAGAGATAAATGGGAGGGGGTGGGGCCGGGTAGAAGGTAGCCGAGAGTACAATAGGTGGATGGAGGTGGGGGTAATGGTGATAGGTTCGGAGAGGAGGGTGGAGCGGACAGGTAGGAAGGAAGATTGACAGGTGGGAGAGGTCATGAGGAAGGTGTTGAGCTGGAAGGTTGGAATGGAGTAAGGTGGGGTGGGGTGGGAGATGAGGAAACTGGTGAAGTCCATATTGATCCCATGGGGTTGAAGGGTCCTGAGGCGGAAAATGAGGCATTCTTTCTCCAAGCGTCGGATGCTAAGGATAGTGGCGATGGAGGAGATCCAGGACCTGGATGTCCTCAGCAGAGTGGGAGTTGAAATTTTTGGCCACAGGGCGATTGGGTTGATTGGTACGCATGTCCCGGAGATGTTCTCTGAAGTGCGCTGCGAGTAGGTGTCCAGTCTCCCCAGTGTAAACGAGACCGCGTCGGGAGCAACGGATACAATAAATGATACGTGTGGAAGTGCAAATATAGGACATTCAGGTCATCAAATCTGCTACACCATTCAATTCAATCATAGCAGTGACAAACCTCAGCTCAACTCAGCTGTATATTCTCCATAACCCTTAAATGCCTGACTGATTAAAAATGTCCATCTCAGCCTTCAATATAACCCAACATCAACAGGCTTCTGTGGTAAAGAATTCCACAGATTTATAACCCTCAAGAAATTCCTTCCCATCTTCATCTTAAATGTAAAACCCTTTATTCTCAGATTGTGTCCTCTGGTCCTAGACTGTCCCGCAAAGAGAAACAAACCTTTCCATATCTCCCTATCAAGTCCTTGAAGAATCTTGTACATTTCCAGAAGGTCACATTTTTAATAAAGGCAAACAATCCATTTGCTTTCTCTTTAACCCAATGCACTTGAGATTAGCTTTTTGGGATTCATGCACGAGAACACCAAATTCCTCCACTGCAGCTTTTTGTGGTAGTTCCCAAATTAAATATTACTCAACTCCTCCATTCACACTGTCACGGTGCATCACTTCACATTTTTGCATGTCATATTCCATGTCAAGTTTCTGTCCGCTCACTCAACTTGTCTAATTCTCTCTGTAACTGTTACCCTCCTCTTTGTGTCAACTTCAAACTTGGCAGTAATTAATTAATATCATCCAAACATATAGTAAATAACTCTGGACCCAGTACTTATCCCTGCAGTCCTCCAATAGCCTCCTGTATCCCAACAGAAGTTCATTAAAGAAAACATAACACCTACCCCTGCTTTTAATTCAATTAGCTCCTTTCTGAACTATTAACATGCTTCTGAGAGTGTAATTCAACATGATACCCCGGCTGTGGTGAAATTAACGCTTTCTTTTATTATCCTATGACCGTACGAGCTACACGTCAACAAAATATTGTTCAAGGATCCATGCTGAGGCACAGTTAATGCCAGTCTTTCATTAAGTAGATAAACAGGGGGCTGAATGAACACAGCAAGCCAGGCAGCATCAGGAGGTGGAGAAGTCAACAGTTGGATATAACCCTTCTTCGGGAATGGAAGAGGCGATAGGGGAGCTGCAGATAAAGAGGGGGTAGAGATGGGAAGGGTTATGGTCAGGTGAGGAGTGAAATGGTGAGGTAGTAATAGGAATATGGGTGGTGGGTACAACAGGTTGATTGATGGGAGGGTATCTGGTTGGTATGTAGAAGGAAGGGCCGGTAGGAGGAATAGAAGGCATGAAGCAGGGCTGAAAAAGGAGTTAGGGGATGGGAAGGACGATTATTTGAAATTGGAGAATTCAACATTAAGTCCTCCAGGCTGTAAGCTGCCCAGGCATAAGATAAGGTGTTGCTCCTCCAATTTGCAGTCTGATTCGCTGTGGCATGGGAGGAAGCCGTAGTTGGACATGTCAGAGAGGGAGTGGGAAGGTGAATTGAATGGGCGGTGACCAGGTGGTCAGGCTGGCCCTTACAGTCCCAGCTGAGATGCTTGGCAAAACATTCCCTTAGTTTATGTTTAGTTTCACCTTTTTATCGGGAACTCTCCAAAACCACACCCTACCTCCTACTTGATCACAACCCCACCACGATCCATCAAGCCACTGTCACCCACATTGTTCGTGTCCTCATTGCCTCTAGTGATCTCCTCTCCACTGCCTCAAACTTCAATCCCACAGGTGCGCACTGCCCGTTTCTACGTACTCTCCAAGCCCAACTACCCAGCCAACCCATGGCCTTTGCATGGTCCTGCCCCACCGAACTCATTTCTTCCTACCTCGACTCCATTCTCTCCCCCTTGGTCTAGGCACTTCCACCTACATTTGGGAAACCAACCAAATTCTCCAACTTTTCAGAAACTTCCAGTTCCCCAGTCCCAAGCACTTCATCTTCACTATGGACGTGCAGTCCTTACACACATTCATTCCCCACAATGATGGCCTGTTGACCCTCAGTTTCTTGCTGTCCAACAGACCCATCCAGTCCCCTTCCACCAATACCCTCCTCTGCCTCACCAAATTAGTCCTTACCATCAATAATTTTTCCTTCATTTCTTCCCATTTCCTCCAAATCCAGGGGCACTCGCACAGGTCCCAGCTACACCTGCCTCTTTGTTGGCTACGTCAAAGTCAGTCTTCAATACATACAGAGATACCGTTCCCTAATTCTTCCCTTATTACATGGATGACTGCATTGGTGCTGCATCCTGCATCCAGGCTGAACTGAAGCAGTTCATCGAATTTGCCAACAACTTCCACCCGACCCTTAACTTCACTTGGTCAAGATAAGAATGAGACTGACAGGGTAGTTGTTATGGGGAACTTCAACTTTCCAAATATTGACTGGGAACACTATAGTTCAAGTACTTTAGGTGGGTCAGTTTTTGTCCAATGTGTGCAGGAGGGTTTCCTAACACTATGTAGACAAGGGACGAGGCCACATTAGATGTGGTACTGGGTAATAAACCCAGCCGGGTGTTCGATTTGGAGGTAGGTGAGCACTTTGTTGATAGCAACCACAATTCGGTTATGTTTACTTCAGTGATGGAAGGAGATAGGTATATACCGCAGGGCAAGATTTCTAGCTGGGGGAAAGGCAATTACAATGCAATTAGGAAAGATTCAGGATGCATAGGATGGGGAAGTAAACTGCAAGGGATGGGCACAACTGAAATGTGGAGCTCATTCATGGAACAGCTACTGTGGATCTTTGATAAGTATGTACCTATCAGGCAGAGGGAGTTGTAAGGAAAACCCTAAAGCTTTCTATAGCTATATCAGGAATAAAAGAATGACTAGAGTAAGATTAGGGCCAATCAAGGATAGTAGTGGGAAGTTGTGCGTGGAGTCAGAAGAGATAGGGTAAGCATGAAACTAATACTTTTCATCAGTATTCACACTAGAAAAAGACAATGTCGTTCAGGAAAATACTGAGATACAGGCTACTAGACTAGATGGGAGTGAGGTTCACAAGGAGAGGGTGTTAGCAATTCTGGAAAGTGTAAAAATAGATGAGGCCCCGGGCCAGACGGGATTTATCCTAGGATTCTCTGGGAAACAAGGGAGGAGATTGCTGAGCCTTTGGCTATGATCTTTATGTCGTCGTTGTCTAGAGGAATAGTACAAAAAGACTGAAGGATAGCAAATGTTGTCCCCTTGTTCAAGAAGGGGAGACAACCATGGTAATTATAGACCAGTGAGCCTTACTTCTGTTGGAATAGTGTTGGAAAGGGTTATAAGAGATAGGATTTATAATCATCTAGAAAGGAACAATTTGATTAGGGATAGTCAACACAGTTTTGTAAAGGATAGGTCGTGCCTCATAAACCTTACTGTGTTTTTTGAGAAGGTGACTAAACAGGTAGATGAGGGTAAAATGGTTCATGTGGTATATATGGATTTCAGTAAGGTGTTTGATAAGGTTCCCCACAGTAGGCTATTGCACAAAATACGGGGGCATGAGATTGAGGGTGATTTAGTGGTTTGGATCAGAAATTGGCGAGATGAAAGAAGACACGAGTGGTGGTTGAAGGGAAATGTTCATCCTGGAGTTCAGTTACTAGTGGCATATTGCAAGGATCTGTTTTGGGTCCACTGATTGTCATTTTTATATATGACCTTGATGAGGGCATAAAAGGATGGGTTAGTAAACTTGCGGATGACACTAAGGTTGGTGTAGAGTTGTGGATAGTGACAAAGGATGTTGCTGGTTACAGATGGACATAGATAAAACAGTAACAGGAATAAAATGAGTACTGGGCGAATGGTAAGATACTTGGTAGTGTAGATGAGCAGAGAGATCTGTGTCCATGTACATAGATCCTTGGAGGTTGCCACCTAGGTTTATAGGGTTGTTCAGAAGGCATACAGTGTGTTAGCTTGTATTGGTAGAGGGATGGTGAGCTTCGGAACCATGAGGTCATGCTGCAGCTGTATAAAACTCTGGTGTGGCTGTGCTTGGAATGTTGCCTATAGTTCCAAGCAATAGACAATAGGTGCAGGAGTAGGCCATTTGGCCCTTCAAGCCAGCACCATCATTCATTATGATCATGGCTGATCATCAACAATCAGTATCCTGTTCCTGCCTTATTCCCATAACCCTTGGTTCCACTATCTTTAAGAGCTCTCTCCATCTCTTTCTTGAAAGTACCCAGAGACTTGGCCTCCACTGGCAGAGCATTCCATATATCCACCACTGTCTGGGTGAAGACGTTTCTCCTCAACTCTGTTCTAAATGGCCTATCCTTTATTTCTAAAATGTGTCCTCTGGTTTTGGAGTCACCCATCAGCAGAAACATGCTTCCTGCCTCCAGAGTGTCCAATCCTTTAATAACCTTATACGTCTCAATCAGATCCCCTCTCAACATTCTAAACTCAACGGTATACAAGCCCAGTCGTTCCAATCTTTCAACATATGATAGTCTCACCATTCCAGGAATTGACCTCGTGAACCCACGCTGCACTCCCTCAATAGCCAGAATATCCTTCCTCAAATTTGGAGACCAAAACTGCACACAATACTCCAGGTGCAGTCTCACCAGGGTCTTGTACAGCTGCAGAAGGACCTCTTTGCTCCTTTACTCAATTCCTCGTGTTATGAAGGCCAGCATGCCATTACCTTTCTTCATTGCCTGCTGTACCTGCATGCTTGCTTTCATTGACTGAAATACAAGGACACCTAGATGTCGTTGTACTGCCCCTTTACTTAGCTTGACTCCTCTTAGATAGTAATCTGCCTTCCTGTTCGTGCCACCAAAGTGGATAACCACACATTTATCCACATTAAAGTGCAGCTGCCATGCATCCATCCACTCACCTAGCCTGTCCAAATCACCCTATATTCTCATAACATCCTTCTCACATTTCACCCTGCCATCCAACTTTGTGCCATCAGCAAATTTGCTAATGTTACTTTTAATGCCTTCACCTATATCATTAATGCAGATTGTAAACAGCTGTGGTCCCAGCAGCAAACCTTGTAGTACCCCACTGGTCACTGCTGGCCATTCCGTTTATCACTACTCCTTGCTTCCTGTCAGTCAATTTTCAATCCAAGTCAGTATTTTGTCCCCAATACCATGTGCCCTAATTTTGCTTACTAATCTCCTATGTGGGACTTTATCAAAGGCTTTCTGAAAGTCCAGGTACACTACATCCACTGGCTCTCGCTTGTCTATCTTCATAGTTACATCCTCAAAAAATTCCAGATTAGTCAAGCATGATTTCCCCTTCATAAATCCATGCTGACTCTGACCTATCCTGTTACTGCTATCCAAATGAGTCATAAGTTCATCTTTTATAATTGACTCTAGCATCTTTACCACCACTGAAGTCAGGCTAACCGGTCTTAATTCCCTGTTTTCTCTCTCCCTCCCTTCTTGGAAAGTGGGACAACATTAGCTACCCTCCAATCCGCAGGAACGGATCCTGAATCGATAGAACATTGGAAAATGATTACCAATGCGTCCACGATTTCTCGAGCCACCTCCTTAAATACCCTGGGATGCAGACAATCAGGTGCTGGGGACTTATCAGCCTTCAGACCTAACAGTCTATCCAACACCATTTCCTGCCTAATATAAATTCCCTTCAGTTATTCCATTACCATAGGTCCGATTGCTTGTGTCTTCCCCAATGAAGACAGATCCAAAGTACCTATTCAACTCTTCTGCCATTTCCTTGCTCCCCATAATAAATTCACCCATTTCTGTTTTCAAGGGCCCAAATTTAGTCTTAACCATTTTTTTCTTTTCACATCCTAAAAAAGCTTTTACTATCTTCTTTTATATCTTTGGCCAGTTTGCCTTTGTACCTCACTTTTTTCTCTACGCATTGCCTTAGTTATCCTCTGTTGCTTCAGTTTCCCAGTCCTCCAGCTTCCTGGTCATCTTTGCTATGTTATACTTCTCTTTTATCTTTATACAGACCATAACTTTCCTCGTCAGCCATTGGCCCCCCTGCCACACCTTAGGATCTTTCATCCTCTTTGGAATGAACAGATCCTGCACCTTCTGCATTGTATTCAGAAATACCTGTCATTATTCTTCCACTGCCATCCCTGCTAGGGTATTGCACCATTGAACTTTGGCTAGCTCCTCCCTCATAGTTCCATAGTTCCCCATGTTCAACTGAAATACTGACATTTCAGATTCTCCCTCTCAAATTGCAGATTAATATTTGTATTATGGTCACTACCTCCTAATGGCTCCTTTACTTTGAGGTCCCTCATCAAATCTGGTTAGTCGCACAACACCAAATCCAGAATTGCCTTCTCCCTGGTAGAATCCATCTCGGAGGCACTCCACAAACTCCCTTTCTTGGGGTCTAGTACCACCCTGATTCTCCCAGTCTACCTGCATGTTGAAAACCCCCATAACAACCGTAGTAATACTTTTGCAACGGGCCAATTTCAATTCCTTGTTCAACTTACACCTTACATCCAGACTACTGTTTGGGGACCTGTAGATAACTCCCACTGGGTCCTTCTACCCTTAGAATTTCTAAGCTCTATTCATACTGACTCTACACCTTCTGATTCTATGTCCCCCCCTTGCAAGGGACTGAATATCATTCCTCACCAACAGTCACTTCATGTAGGAAGGATGTGGAAGCTTTGGAAAGAGTTCGGAGGAGGTTTACTAGGATGTTGCCTGGTATGGAGAGAAGGTCTTACGAGGAAAGGCTGAGAGACTTTGAGGCTGTTTTCGTTAAGAGAAGGTTAAGAGGCGACTTAATAGAGACATACAAGATAATCAGAGTTAGATAGGATGGACAATGAGAGCCTTTTTCCTTGAATGGCTGGCACGAGGGGACATACAGGGGTGATAGAAATAGGACAGATGTCAGGTGGTTTCTTTACTCAGTAGTAGGGGCATGGAATGTCCTGCCTGCAACAATAGTAGACTTGCCAACTTTAAGGGCATTTAAATAGTCATTGGATAGGCAAACGGACGAGAATGGATTAGTGGAGGTTAGATAGGCTTCAGACTGGTTTCACAGGTTGATGTAACATCAAGGCCTGAAGGACCTGTACAGCACTGTAACGTTCTGTTCTCTAGTTTATGGACTGACATTTACAATAAACTCTCAGACACTCATAACTACCTGGACCATACCTCCTCCCACCCCATGTCCTGCAAAAACTCCATCCTGTTTTCCCAACTCCTCTGTCTCCATTGCATCTGCTCTGATGAGGAGATATTCCACTCGCAAGCATCCCAGATGTCCACCTATTTTAAACAACATGCTTTTAACCCTGTCACTTAGGCAGCCCTCTAGTGGGATGGGAAAGATATAAAAGGGATCTAAGGGGCAACATTTTCACACAGAGGCTGGTGCATGTATGGAGTGAGCTGCCTGAGGAAATGGTGGAGGCTAATACAATCAGCATTGATAAGAGCCAAGTGCTGGCAAATGGGGCTAGATAAGGTTAGGATATCTGGGCAGCAAGGACGAGTTGGACTGAAGGGCCTGTTTCTGTGTTGTGCACCTCTGTGACTCTAGACCCCACCAAGAACATCTTCCCCTTCCCACCCCTCTCTGCCGTCCACAAGAACCCATTCAATTCAATCACTCCTTAGTACACACCACCAACCATCCCCCGAGTAGATGTTCACCTGCCTCTCCTCCAGCCTAGTTTATTACATTCGGTGCTCCTAAAGTAGCCTTCTCTATAAAAGGTGAGACCAAATATAAACTAAGGGAACGTTTTGCCAAGCCTCTCAGCCAGCCTGACCATCCATTTCAATCCCACTGCCCACTCCCTGTCCAACATATTCACCTTCAGCCTCCTCCATTTCCACAGTGGATCAGACCACTATTCAGAGGAACACCACCTTATCTTCTGCCTGGGTAGCCTACAGCCCAGAGCTGTCAACATTAGAGTTCTCCAATTTCAAATAACCTTCCTATCCATCCCCACCTCCTCCCATTAACTCTTCTAGGTACCAAGCAGATTTACCCCTCCCATCAACCAACCAGGTCATAACCACCATCTGTATTCAATTATCACCACCTCATCATTCTGCCCCTTTCCCCACCCGTAACCCTTCTCTTCCCCCTTCTTTATCTGCACCTCCCCCTAACCCCACCCCCATTCCTGAGGCAGGGTTATGCCCGAAATGTTGACTTCTCCACTTGCTAATGCTCCCTGGCTTGCTGTGTTCTTCCAGCCTCCGGTTTGTCAAATTTGGATTCCATCCGTTGTAGTATTTTTGTCGCTAGGTATGTTGCACCTAGTTACTTCATCAAAGCACCAAACCAATAAATCATTTCGTACAGTTAGGAAACATAGGGACAAACCAACATTCCGCAGCAATTCAACTGTCTGAATGAGTCAACCCAACAACGTAAGAGAATTTTTTCCAGGCAACTTAAGTCAACAGTCTGCAGGTCGCCCATCATAACCAGGCATTCATTTCATAGAGTTCCCTCCATTTTCTCCGCCCGCATTACTGATTTTGACCAAATCGCCCAAACGTATTTGGGGTCACGGTTAGATAAGTAACTCTGGGCCGTCCACGTCTCGATAAAAAGGGAATGAATTAAACTTCTATTGCAATTTTCCCTATGTAGCTCCAATTTTGCTGTCATTGTATGGGAGTGAGCATACACAATACAGTCAGCGCGAACGACTCCTCCCCCACCATTTCCAAGCACCGCGAACCCGTCCTTCCGTCCTCCCTTCCCTCTGCCTTCTGAACGGGTAACCTCGTCGATCTCCGACTCCAGAAACAAATCCGTTAACTTACCCGCACTCCCGTGTCTCCCGCAACAACCATTTCAAACCGAAAAAATCGTTAGGAATGTTCGAATCCAAGGCATCGGCACTTGATTGGACCTTGGCTCTTCGGCCAGCCCAATGAACGCGTGGGACGTCACAAATAGACCATGTGCGTATGCGCTGAATGGCGCGCGGTTCCAGTGATGAGGTTCGCGCACGCGCAGAGTCGATCATATGATGGTAGAAACTTATGGTAGGTAGTAAATTTTCACAAACTGTCGGAAAATATGATTTGGAGATGCTGGTGTTGGACTGGGATGTACAAAGTTAAAAATCACACAACACCAGGTTATAGTCCAGCCTGGTGGACTTTCACTTGGTGTTGTGTGATTTTTAACTTTGTCGGAAAATAGCATTTGTACTCGTTTTAACGTTTTTACTGTGTTTATGGTTTTATAAGTTGGAGTTTAGGGTACAAAAACGGATATTACGCAAAAATCCCGCGTTTCAGACTAGGCCAGTTCTGGTAAAATGTTTTTGGGGGTGGACATAGATCAGAATGAAACCAGAGTAAGGGACTTCAGCTCTTGTGGAGAGACTGACGAAGTTGTGATTATTAAGAGTGTGCGGGAGATGTATTCAAATCTTTTTCCCGACAGTTACTAGATTGATGAAGACACTCTCTAACTTCAAAAGACACTGATCTGTTAATGTTGATCTCGCGTAGCTCACTCCATTTGCAATGTAATGTGAATGCCTCTTAAGTTTTTTTTCACAACCTTTGCTCTGAACATCCCTGCTTCACTCAGATCCCTCACCTGCCTGTACTGCTGGTAAACAAAGCTTTTCACTGTACTTTGTATATGTTACAATTAATCAAAATCAAATATCTTAAAAAGAAGAGGTGAGTATGTTGTAAAGGAATAGGTTATATGACCTGGAATACACTTTGTAAGGGTGGTGCTAGATTCCAGGAAACTGCAAGGGGTTTGGGGATGGAGAAGAAGTGCTGGAGGCAGGATTGAAAAAAGGAAGTAGGGAATTAAGGCTGTAGGTAAAAAAAAAAGAGGATTGGGACTATTTGGTTGAGTCCTAGCTCAGTCCTAGTGGGTCAAAAGGTGGTTAGATGCAAAGTGTCTTTTGAAATTTGTGTGAAAGTGCATGAAATTTGCCTTTTAAAATGAATATGATTATTTTAGTTTCATGGATACTTTTTAAAGTTAAAAATTTGCAAAATTGTTGAAAATGATTCTTCATATTCTCTAGATTCGACATTTGCAATACTTCTGGCTCGTCTCCAACATTACACTATCAATCTGACGATATCAAAATCATGTTGTCTATGTCTCATCTTGAAGCAAATCCCATTCCCTTCCTGTTGGGGAAAATATTGGGTCTGGCATGAGTTAACCGCACATCAATTTATTTGGGGAGAATTTAAAAAACCTTTAAGATGATGTAAGCAACTACATTAGAAAGAAGTAGGGAATTTAATTAGCTTGATTAGGTAAGATTCATTATATAACTCGTTTTGTTTATATTTTAAAATGATTGTCAGGTTAAAAATAATTAAAACACACGCAAGCAAGTTTGAAAAGCTGCTGAAATAGGAGATTGCCATACATGGTTATTGAGAGAGTAGATTAAGACCAGAAACTTTAGGCACTGCTACCATTTTTGATATATGGGAAATAAGTTATTTGTCTGAATCAGACTGTTTTGGAATTTGAATATGTATTGTCTATGTGACTTAGAATGTTAAAATTAAAAATCTGATAGTTTTTGCTGATGGGTAGTATACTACTTCAGAATCCTCTTCTGGATACATTCTCAAAATGTTGGTTTAATAAACGATTGTTAAACCTGTACCTGAGACTCATAAGATTATTTTGTAAATAGGTTGGCATGGTGGCTCAGTGGTTAGCACTGCTGCTTCACAGCACCAGGGTCCTAGGTTCAATTCCAGCCTTGGGTGACTGTGTGGAGTTCGCACGTTCTCCCCGTGTCTGCGTGGGTTTCCTCCAGGTGCTCCGGTTTCCTCCCACAGTTCAAAGACCTGCAGGTCAGGTGAATTGGCCATGCTAAATTGCCCATCGTGTTAGGTGCATTAATCAGAGTGAAACTGGGTGGTTTACTCTTCAGAGGGTTGGTGTGGACTTGTTGGGCCGAAGGGCCTGTTTCCACACTGTAGGGAATCTAAACAATCTAATTTAATACCTTTCTGTCTTTGCTGATCTGCACCAGCTACCAGTCAAGTAACATTATAATATTTAAATGTTAATTCTTATTGTCAAAGGTCTCTCTTCTGCCTAGTTCTGCAATTTCCACCAGGTCATGAGCTAACCATAAACTGTTTCTTTGGTCTTTTTGTGTATCTGCATTTGCTCTGGATTCCCTGCCCACACCTTGTGGGCGGCACGGTGGCACAGTGGTTAGCACTGCTGCCTCACAGCGCCAGAGACCCGGGTTCAATTCCCGCCTCAGGCGACTGACTGTGTGGAGTTTGCACGTTCTCCCCGTGTCTGCGGGGTTTCCTCCGGGTGCTCCGGTTTCCTCCCACATCACAAAGATGTGCAGGGTCAGGTGAATTGGCCATACTAAATTGCCCGTAGTGTTAGGTAAGGGGTAAATGTAGGGGTATGGGTGGGTTTCGCTTCGGCGGGTCGGTGTGGACTTGTTGGGCCGAAGGGCCTGTTTCTACACTGTAATCTAATCTAATCTAAAAATCTAATCTAAACACCTCTTTAACTCCTTTTTTTGACCTTCAAGCACTCCCTAAAGTTTACTCATTGACCAAACTCTTAATCATTTTGACCTATTATCTAATTAAGTGGTGCAGGTCATACTTATAATGCTAGGGTGTTTCATGACATTAATGGCACTATACTAAATTGTTGAAGTCATAGGCTTCAGTTTTGTTTTGCAAAACATATAAAAGATATATTGGAGGTTGAATATTGTCTTATTGTGAAATACAATTTTGTGGATACTGTGTATTTAGAAGTAAAATTGTATATATTTTCATTATGGTACAATTGACTCATGAGTTGGTTTTGTGTGCACTTGTCAGTTTTTAAAATTATTTACATTATGTGGGCACCTTTCACGATCTCATGGTGACCAAAAGTACAACACTTCTTTTTTGATCCAGCCTCTGGAACAATTGCAAATGTGGTAAACCATTCACATCCAGGGTCAAAAAGAGCAGTGAGATGAATAACCAAGTTATTATAGTGGTATTGGTTGAGAGATAAATAATAGCCAGAGGGAACTGAGAGTGTTCTGTCAGTATTTTCATGGGATCTTTTGCATGAATCTATTCATAAAGAGTATTTAAGATCTCACTTAAGAGCTCTAACAGTGCAACCGTTTGTCTGTTTATCACGTATAACCAAATAGTGTTTAATTTTTATGGCTTTCAATTATGGGTTAGGTTGTGAAGTTAGCTGATGGAAAAATGAAATTTTGAGATGTGGTTCTGCAGTTACAGCAAATAAGTAAAGCAATGGTAGAAATGTCTTTACTGGGAAAGAGATGAAAATGTTTAAGTACATATCCATTGCTCCTTTTGTACCCTACTGTTGTCCCGAGACAAGAAAGTGGATTTGTATATGAGTTTTTAAAAAAGTTAGAATTCAGTGAATTTTTTTTTTCTTCTGAATCTAAATCTACATTGACAACTAATACAAAATATTTGAAGAGTCCTCGTCAAGTATTGTGATATTTTCTTGTTTTCTTGTAGATGTTAATATGGAAAATATTGGTACAGAAGCAATTAATTGGATGTATTAAGGAAGAATAGAATATGGAAAAACCTCATCACTGGTTAAACCTACCTCAGGATATATTGTTGGAAGTATTTAGATATCTAACACCAGAAGGAAAAGCTAACGTCCGTGCAACCTGCAAGTACTTACAACAGTTAATTGATCACCCTACTTTATGGACGAACGGTACAATTGTCCTGAAAAGTTTACCATGCTTTAACTCGTTCTTTTGGAGAACACTAAGAAAAAGGCGAATAAGATCTGTGGTGATTAAGGAAGCAACACAGAAGCAACGACAGAGGATGGTGAATTTACTACCTGACCTGACAGCTGTTACTATTGATATGAAAAAAAATTTGGAGAGTCTAAGCACTTTGAAATCACTTGCAAACTTACAGAAATTACAACTGAGTAATAATTTAAAAGTGCTAGATCAAAAACTGCTAAGAGAAATTGCTTTCTTCAAACAACTGACTCATTTGGTTTTGTGCACTTCAGTATTTATCCAGGACAGTTCATTGCACCACCTTGCAGAATTATCAAAATTACAAGCATTGACACTTCACGCCAGACAGAAAAGCCCTTCTTTGATATCACTTCGCTATGTTTTGTTTCGATTGCCAAAACTGAGGGAACTGTCACTAAGTTCTGTGGAAAATTGGGAGAATTTATCATTATGTTTTACCTCACCAGAAATGACAACTCCTAAACTGACAGGTAAGTAAAAGGCTATAGGAGAAGAATTGCTGTGGAGATTTTATCAGAAAATATAAAAATAACAACAGGTAAGAAAAGACTCAGCTATCAGACATTTGTCAGACGTGTAACTATGATATTATCACAATGCCAATGCATCTGACCCACCTGGCTGAGACTAAAACCCAAGTCTCTATGTAGCGGAAAAAAGAGTTAGCTTTTCATGCCGAAGACTTAGCATCAGGATTAGAATGTTGGGAATGTAATAGGCTTTAAGCAAGTGAAAGGGGTGTGCTTGCAGGACGATGGGTAAAAGGGAGGAAATTCTGTAATAAGGTGGTAGGCAGGAGCGATTAAATGAGAGAAGTGTCCACAGGGCAAAGGAAGTGGCAATATGACAAATAAAGAAATAAAAGATGACTATAAGAGGTGTGATTGGCACAATCTTAAACAGATGCTGCTTCACAGCAAAAAGAGGAACACAAAACCTGAACCAACCAAGATAAACAAACTAGAACAACTGTTGAAATCTAACATTGTTGAAAAAGATATTAAGTCAAGAGGTTGTGAAGTGCTCAGCTGAAAGGTATTCTTGGAGCGTGCACAGAGCTTCATTGAAATACTAAGGGCAGAAAGATAAGAGTGGGAAGTAACTGCGAAAGTAAAATGACATATATGTCTGGAATTTGAGGGTCACACCTTTTTTCAGGTGTATATTTTGAGTCTATGCAGTGGGCCAAAAGGGAAGAAGAAAGGCAGATGTGTTATGTGGCAGTATTCTCAAGGATCTGCTGTCCCTTCTTCTGGATGCTAGGGATTGTGAATTAGAAAGTGCTTCCTGAGATCCCTTCGCAAGTCATCACAGTGCATTTCATAGATTAGATTAGATTAGATTAGATTAGATTCTCTACAGTGTGGAAACAGGCCCTTCGGCCCAACAGGTCCACACTGAAACTCTGAAGAGTAACCCACCAAATTCCTTTTTCCCCTCTGACTAATGCAATTTAAGCATGGCCAATTCACCTAACCTGCACATCTTTGGACTGTGGGAGGAAACTGGAGCACCCGGAGGAAACCCATGCAGACACAGGGAGAATGTGCAAACTCCACACAGACAGTCATCCGATTTTGGAATTGAACCCAGGACCCTGGTGCTGTGAGGCAACAGTGTTAACCACTGAATCACCGTGCCACCCCCATTAGTGTAGCCAATTGGAAAGACACCTATTAAATTTCTGATGTACACTGCTACTGTGCACTGGTGTTAGTGAATGGGTCCATGAATAAGAAGGATTTAGAAGGATATGGGCCAAACACTGACAAATGAGGCTAGTTCAGTTTAGGATGTCTGTTTGGTATGGACAAATTGGACCAAAGGATCTGTTTCTGTGCCAGTATAACTTTACATAAAGATACTTGTCATGCTCATGACTTGTGCTTTGAGACGGTGGGTAGACTTTGAGGAGTGGAGGTCAGTTACTTAGATTAGATTAGATTAATTAGATTGTGGGAGGAAACCAGAGCACCCTGAGGGAACCCACGCAGACATGGGGAGAATGTGCAAACTCCACACACACAGTTGTCTTAGGCAGGAATTGAACCCGGGTCTCTGGGAAGAAAGAACAAACCTCATTCTCCGAAGTTGCGCACAATTACACTTCCAAGTTCCCAATTGCCTATCCTTTTTCTCTCCATTTGTTACAATTCCTTCTTCTGTTGCTGTTGATTTGCTGATCTGCTATGGACAGAAATGTTCACTGCTTCTCATCCTGCTCATACCAATTGGTAAAGGATCCCATATTTATTACTTCAAGTTAAGAGGTATCAAGTTAAATGTATTTGTCATGTTTGGCAGTGTCAATAGAGAGAATGCAGCATTTTGGGTCCAGTGACCCTCCTGCAGACCCCTTTATTCATTCTGAAGATGAGTCGCTGGACCCAAAACGTTCACTCTGATTTCTCTCCACAGATGCTGCCAGACCTGCTGATTTTTTTTTTTCCCCCCAGCAATGCCTGACTTTGTTTTTTTGATTTCTAGCATGCACAGTTCTTTGGGGTTTTTTTGTTTTGCCATGATCAAAGTCGCAAATTATATTCTGTAATTATGGTGCACTATGTATTCTTATCTTTGCTGTAGCCTTTGATCTAATCAACGACAATATATTTTGTCAAATTGCTTTCGGGGAGTAGTCTTTGCTTCCATTCTTGCTTATCAGAACAATGCTAGAATATCTCTTAAAATGGTATTTGATAACAGGATGTGTATAATTTGTGTGTCTTGCGATCTCTTTAATTTTTGTATATGTGCCTTAACAATGAAATAATATTTATTATATGGTATAATTCAACTGTGTGATAAAATTTCATCACTGATTAGCCATCAGCGATGTCACAGGAGATTTGTTACTTTGATGTAATTTGGTAAACTAACCTTGTTATTTTGAAAATGT
Source organism: Chiloscyllium plagiosum (assembly GCF_037043375.1). Classification (NCBI taxonomy): domain Eukaryota; kingdom Metazoa; phylum Chordata; class Chondrichthyes; order Orectolobiformes; family Hemiscylliidae; genus Chiloscyllium; species Chiloscyllium plagiosum. The sequence continues at coordinate 40,373,825 of NW_028270146.1, forward strand.
AAGTAGCACATGAATCAAAAACAAAATGTTTGTGTTTACAGAATGTGACAGTTTTGAGCCACAGTACATCTCTCACCTTCAATTAGAGAAGTTGAGACTTTTGAATAGCATCAATGGTCCACTGTCTGAGACAGCACTCGAGCAGTTGTCGAATGTCTGTAGTTTTTCTGTGAGCCTCAGCAAGCCACCTATGTTAATGAACAGCAATTTTGTGCACAGTATGTTGGAGAACTTGCCAAACATCACTGAATTGGAACTTAGCTGTGAGTAGATTTTAGAAATAAACTTTATTCGTGTATAGATGTTCCTTTTAAAGCAAGGAATCTGGGAAAATTTAAATGTGTCACCGATTTATTAAGCTTTTTTGATATTGATATAACCTTTTGATCCATTTCCTGATGTATGTTAGAATATATTTATAACAAGGCATGTGTCTGGAATGTATTCTGTTTTTATCATGTTCACTCAATGTTTGCCACATTTCCAAATTCACTTGCAGAATTGTTATTATTTTCTTTTTTTAATCATAATTCCATTTATAGAGCCTGTGGAATTTCTGAACTGCTGAATATTTTAAGTGTTTTGAAGAAATTCCAGTACATTTGTTAGTGTTTCAGTCAAACTTTTTTTTTAATATAAAACAGTATTTCCTCCTATAGATTGCCAGATGAGATGCCCTGGAAGAAAGTAATTAGTGCACCATTTGATTGGCATTATTGCAATTATGACTGCTGCACCTACCATAATTTGCATTTATATAACTCCTTTTAATGAAGGAGCAAGATACTTCTAATCATGAGGAAGAAATGGATGATGAGACATAGGATGTGAAGACAGTTTTGAGGAGAGAATTCTGAACCATGGAATGTAAACATCCGAAAGAACATCTGATAGTGGTATGAAAGGGCAAAGGAGGAGCTGCGATTGGTGTTGATGGAGCAAGTACACAAGCTGGCATTAGAGACAGCACATTTGGAGGTGAATTGTAGGCAGCAAGCAGTTAGTGAGTGAAAGGGCAGTAAAAATGACATCATAATAATCAAAAGAAAACATAAAATCTCGTTAGAAAGTTTTAGTGACAAAATACTATTGCCAACAAAAGATGTTGGTGAGATCACATAGGGCAGTAACCTGTGCAGAAACAAGTTTTTAGTATTAGGGGTCAGCATTAAGGCCTGAGTTGAGAGATTTCTTCATGTGGAAAATTGTAAATATGTGATTGCTCAGTTATTGACTATGTTCAAGGCTGAAATTGATAGGACTTTAGATTCTTCAAGGAACCAATATATAACTTCACTCCCCCTTTGATCTTAAGGACAAAAATAAACTGTGATCTTATAACGATAGAGCCAGCATGAGAGGCCATCTAGCCTAATTCTGCAACTATGCTTAAATTCTTCTCAGAAGAATGTAATGGAGATGAACAATGCAGCTACATCCTCTTTTACATTCTTCCTTTACTTTCCATAGAGCTATGTAATCTAACAAATAATAAGGAAACTTATCTGCACCCTGCTATCCAGTCTGTGGGTATTTATGTGAAAGCAACCTAGGTCATGCATCTACTTGAATTCAGTTTTGTTTCTCTCTTTGTCTTTGTGTCTTTGCATGAAGACCGTACTTTATTCATGTCAAAAATGTTCCGCTCATGGTAAAATTGGGAACCTGCACTAGGGAATAAAATCTGCAATTGACAGCTTACTTTCTATCATGAATTTAGAGCGGAAATGTGTTGCACCATGCTGGAGAAACATTTGGCTGAGCTTATTCGAATTTCACCACCAGTTGGATGATAACAATACAGCAAAATAACAAAACCATAATCAATCTGGTATTGTAATTAAGGAAGTAGTAGTCAATAACCTGAAATTGGAAGAGAAAGCAATTTCAAAAGTAATTTACAAAAAATGCAATATCCAGAATTTGAAATACAATGAATCCACATTTAAGTATGTGGTTGTTTGAAAATCATAATGTGAAGTGAATCCAGATTATTTCAGGAATCATTGCTTAAACTGGAGTTGGGTTCCTTCAGACATTTTCTTGCCTGGAAAAGCCAATTGCATACTGAGAAAGCAGCTGTTACCTGCACTGTTATCTGCCACTAGTTGAAGCCTATGACTTCAGGGTGAGTTCAAAACAGAAGCCCGAAGAAGCTGAAACTAGGAGACGCCCCCTGTGGTGGCCACAGATCTGAAGGACTTTAAAGATATTTTTAAAAATGGTGTGGGAGTGGGAGCCGGAGTGGAAGTGTCTTAGAGTGAAAGCAGAGTCAAGACTGAGAACTAGGCATGAAACAAGTCCAGCAATGAGGCCAAGACAAGTAGTGAGCAAATTTGACCTCATGGCAATGAAGATAGGAACTGTAAAAGTAAGAATGGAGGAAGGATTGGGGAAAGAACAATGTTGGGATTCAAGGTTAAGATGGAAGTGCAGTGGAAATGGACTAGGCAGATCATAGAGTGGGAGGTCTGTGGCAAATAAATTTAAAGTGAAACTCATCATTGAATGGATATACTAAAGCCTAAATCACTTGAAGAAATTACTATTACATTACAAGGTTATAATTTCCCTCTAATCTAGTATTCATTTAAAGTTGGTAATTGGTTTAGAGAATATTGTATTTTTCTTTCAGATGTTTGGAACTATGTTTATGTATTCAGTGTTGATTGAACATTCTGTAAATTTGAAATAACAACGGAAAATGCTGCATGGATCATGTGAAAGGGAAAATAAAAATATTTTGCATTTATACAAAACTTTAATACATCTTAAGTTGTTCCAAAGTTTAATATATTCAATATTACTTTTTAATGCATGCACACTTTTTTGTAGACTTTGATAGACAACTTGCTAAACAATTTGGTTTTGAATATGTTGGTTGAGAGAACATTAAAATAACTCAAAATCTTGAAATCATGACATGTGATACTTTGGATTCACCTGAGTGAATTAACAGAATTTTGGCCTAAAATTCAAAACACACTTACTGCACAGAAGTGTCAGCTTAAATTTATCTCAGAAGCCAAGCAGATACAAAGATGATTTGCTACAGGTATTCAAAATACTAATCATTTTAAAAAGTATTTCAGAAAAAACGTAAAAGGGTTAGTAACTAGAGATTAAGATTTAAAATGATTGGCAAAAGAATATGAGATAATGTGAGGAACATTTTTTTAACAGTGAATTTTAATCTGGAATGTGCTGCCTGAAAGGCTAGTGGAAGCAGATTTAATAGTAATATACAAGGGTACTTGATAAATGTTTAAAGAGAAAAATACTACGGTTCTTTGGGGAAAGGACATGCGAATGGAATTAATCAAAAAGTTTACCAGGGACTGGTAAAGTCACAATGAGCCACATAATTGTCTTCTGAGCTGTAACATTTAAATAAATGTTCTGGATTTGTTGCATAACTCCAGTGTCTTCTGACTAGGAAGTAGGAGTGCTTTTAGCAGACAGTGTAGGGGAGACGATGGTGTTGTGGTAATGTCACTGGGCTATTAATCCAAAGACCCAGATCCCAGATTAATATTCTGGATACATGATTTAAAATCCCACCTCAGGTTGATAGAATTTAAATTCAATTAATCAAATATCTGAAATTGAAAGCAAGTCTTGCTGTGTGCCCAATATTTTCTTACATATTCAGTCTGAAGAGTTATGGAATTGATTGCGTCAACATTGTGTGCCCTTTTTCTTTGGATGCTGACTTTACAAGGTATATATAAGAGGAGCAAAGTTCTGAAGGAAGATTTTTTTTTCAAATGGATTCAGCCATTTATCATTTAAATTATGTACTTATCAGGGACTGGACCTCTTACTGAGTATGTGAAGATTTTGCCATCAGATCTTGCAAGCTTGGATTTAATAAATACAAGACTCTCCAGTGTGGATGTGCAGCTTATATCAGATTCATCTGGGAAAACTCTTAAACATCTCGGCTTGGTGATGTGCAGTGGTATGACTGAAATAATGCTAAAGCGGTTGCCACAACAGTTTCCTTTTCTGCAGAGCCTTGACCTTAGGTAAATTATATTTGTATAAATGTACATGTATAAATGGAAGATTGTGGATGATTCACAGCCTTTTCTTTTGGCTTGGCACACTGAGATGCCCAACTTTGCTGAATTTAATTCTGTTAGGACCACGGTCAGAATCTGGGATAATCTTAATCTAATGGCTGAATACTGTGCTAACATGATGTTTTTATCTGCTGAACCATTAGGAATATCCTGCCACGGCAGCTGTTTTTTAAATCAGAATGATTTTGTCAAATTGCAGATGTATCTTTTATTGCATTAGACAAGGCAAAGAGAAATCTCTAGGTCTCGACATAAGTTTCTGTTAATTGAGGTAATTGGTCTTGGCAGTATCAAGATTTCTAGACATTGCTGGAGTTTTCTCTTTGCATTACATTAGTTAAAGAGAGTTACAACTACTATTCAGGCAGTTTTAAGCATTAGCTGATATACTATCAATTATATTTAACTTTTGATCACAGGACAAACAAAGAAATTCAAAACAGTGATAATTTAAAAATTTTGTTTTCAGTGAAGATTGCCAAAGTAATGCAAGCTCTTGTGTGACACAAATAACATCATCTTCGTTTTCATTCTCTAAATCTTCATCTTTCAGATGTTTCATGAAGTATTGTTTAGACAAGCAATAACACCTGCTAGAGAAATTTCAAACCTACAAAAATGGCACAATGGAGCAAGAGTTTGTGTGTATGCCAAATAGGCACCAAATTAGCAGTTTTCCCATTTTTGCCTGTCTTGCAATTCAGATAAGAAGATCAAACTGTTGCAGGTTTGATTAACATTTTCACAATGAGCTGCAAGCATTAAACACCTATTCCTCTGTAGTTCCTTGATTTCGTGAAGAAAAAAAAGTGAATCTTGATATTGCTATTAAGTAGAGCCTGTTGAGGGATGTGGTTTGGTATCCTTGGATGTATTTCTGGAAGAACCGGACCCATAAATTGTCCTAAATTAGAAATGGTCATGACCTTTTAAAGAGAGACTTCCAATACTTCCTTAATAACTGCTGGTTAGCCTCTGTGCCTGGACAAAGTTGGAACAGCAGTTTTATTCATTTGTCTTTGAAAGTTGCAGTCAGGATCCTGAAACTGTCATAGAATCTCAATAATGCATTTTGGACCATCCTCTATCGCATTTTGTTAGGGTTGCTTGATGCCTACATAGAGGCCTATCTGAATGTTGATTTAGTCTTGACAGTTGGGTGCATAATATCTACACCAGGGTTCAACTGTCAGTTGCCACGTTAAGTATCTCAAAATAAGTCTTTTGCTTGAAAATTCAAATTATCGATAAGCATAATTTCATGCTAGAGATTAACTCAATACTGGTTGTAATTCTGAATGAGTATAAACCAAATTATCAATAATCCTGTAATTCTTTCAAAAAAAAAATCCTTGAATTGTGTAGGTTTAATTTTGAACTATTGATCAAAACATCCTATGTGTTAATCTCAATAGTCAACAAATCAAATGTACTGAGATTTTGTTTTGAACATCAGAGTATTTAAATATGTGTAGTTATGCTTTGTTTTATATTGCCTTAGTAAATGCCTATGAGAGGACACTGTCTTGCATCTTTGAGTCTTACGTTGACAGAAGAAATCGGTTTGGATCGATTGCAGGATTGGAGAGTTTTGAGAAGATTTGTAGCTCAGGTTGAGGTTCTCGATGTAGGTTTGCTCACTGAGCTGCAAGGTACGGTTTCAGATGTTTCGTCACCCTACTAAGTTACATCATCAGTGAGCCTCCGGAGACTCACTGATGTTATCTAGTATGGTAACGAAACATCTGGATTGGAGAGTTTCTTTTGCAAAATTTTTATTGGTGCTTAATCTTCTGGGCAATGCAAGAAATCCAAAAACACCTGGATATAGGATTTGCAGAGTATACATCCACGATGCTCTAGGCATCATGGGTATGGCCAAGCTGGATGGGCCAGCTGGCTTATCCAGTATGTCATTAGGAATGAGGTCATAAGACACAGCAGAAATTAGGCTATTCAACCCATCGAGTATGCACCACCATTCAATCGTGCCTAATAAGTTTCTCAACCCCACTCTCCCACTGTCTCCCTATATCCCTTGATTTCCTTGATCCTCAAGAATCTGTTTATGTTAGTCTTAAATATACTCAATGACCTGGTCTCCACAGCCTTCTGTGACAAGGAATTCCATAGATTCACCACTCTGGCTGAAGAAGTTTCTCCTTACCTCTGATCTTAAAAAGTCTTCCCTTTACTCTAAGGCTATGCCCCTCAGGTCCTAGTCTCTCCTACGAATAGAAATAGCTTCCCAATATCTACTCTGTCCAGACTATTCAGTATTCATTATGTTTCAGTTAGACCCCCCTCATACTTCTAAACTCCATCAAGTATAAACCCAGAGTCTCAGCTTTTCATTCCTAGGATCATTCTTGTGAACCTTCTCCGAACACACTCCAAGACCAGTAACATCCTTCCTGAGGTATGGGACCCAAAACTGCACACAATACTCCAAATGTTGTCTGACCAGGGCATTAGAGATGTTGTGGTTCTGTTCGCTGAACTGGAAGTTTTTGTTGCAAACGTTTCGTCCCCTGGCTAGGCGACATCATCAGTGCTTGGGAGCCTCCTGCGAAGCGCTTCTTTGATGTTTCCTCCGGTGTTTATAGTGGTCTGTCCCTGCCGCTTCCGGTTGTCAGTTTCAGCTGTCCGCTGTAGTGGTTGGTATATTGGGTCCAGGTCGATGTGTTTGTTGATGGAGTTTGTGGATGAATGCCATGCCTCTCGGAATTCCCTGGCTGTTCTCTGTCTGGCTTGCCCTATGATAGTAGTGTTGTCCCAGTCGAATTCATGTTGCTTGTTGTCTGCGTGTGTGGCTACTAAGGATAGCTGGTCGTGTCGTTTCGTGGCTAGTTGATGTTCATGTATGCGGATTGTTAGCTGTCTTCCTGTTTGTCCTATATAGTGTTTTGTGCAGTCCTTGCATGGTATTTTGTACACTACATTCGTTTTGCTCATGTTGGGTATCGGGTCCTTCGTTCTGGTGAGTTGTTGTCCGAGCGTGGCTGTTGGTTTGTGTGCCGTTATGAGTCCTAGGGGTCGCAGTAGTCTGGCTGTCAGTTCCGAGATGCTCCTGATGTATGGTAGTGTGGCTAGTCCTTTTGGTTGTGGTATGTCCTCGTTCTGTGGTCTTTCTCTTAGGCATCTGTTGATGAAGTTGCGCGGGTATCCGTTTTTGGCGAATACCTTGTTTAGGTGTTCCTCTTCTTCTTTTTGCAGTTCTGGTGTACTGCAGTGTGTTGTGGCCCTTCTGAATAGTGTCCTGATGCAGCTGCGTTTGTGTGTGTTGGGGTGGTTACTTTCATAGTTTAGGACTTGGTCTGTGTGTGTGTGGCTTTCCTGTATACCCTTGTAGTGAATTCTCCGTTTGGTGTTCTCTGTACCATCACGTCTAGGAATGGGAGTTGGCTATCCTTTTCTTCTTCTCTCGTGAATCGGATTCCTGTGAGTGTAGCGTTGATGATCCGGTGTGTTTTTTCTATTTCCATGTTTTTAATGATTACAAACGAGCACCCGAGCTACAAATCTTCTCACAAACTTTGAACACTTACGGGCAAGAGACGCTGAGACAAGCCAAGAAATGGGAATCCTGCGCTAACCGACTAAGCGCCACATACGAACAACTCCGGTTCCTACACGAATGCCGAAAGAATCGAATCCTTCCACAATGTGTCAGATACAGACCACCAGTCAACAACCCACAAGCCAGGGAAACAGCCAAGCAGAACGGATTCAGGATGATCCAGGTAATGATTACAGACGCGCACAACCGACTTCACAGATACAGACATGAAATTGCGCGCCAAAAGTCGTTAATTTCAAAAACCACGAATCAGGAATGGACCCGGACCATAGAACAGGCTGTCACCATAGGACAGAAGAGGACAACACACCGCAAAAAAACAGCACTAAAAGAAAAAAATGGCCAAACTAACACACAACAAAGAGGACACTACAACACACACCTGGGTTAAAAACCTCCCCCACAGACAGCTCACAGACACGGAAAGAACAATACTGGCCAAGGGACTCAACTACAACCAGAGGGATGCCAAGACAGCAGACTTCCTAGCAGCACTAGAATGCACACTCAGGAACAATGGACTGACAGAAGAGACACAACAAACAGTGAGACAAACGGTCGTACCTATGATAATAAGGAAAAGACAAACACATAACCTCAACACCAAGGAGAGGGAAGCACTGAAATCACTAAGAAACGATAAGAACAAAATCATACTACCAGCAGATAAAGGCAGAATGACGGTCATCCTAGATAAATCTGATTACATCCAAAAAGCACAACAACTACTTGCAGATATCAACACCTACCAAATGAAGGAATTTGACCCCACACCACAACTCACCAATAAGATAAATAACACACTAAGAAATCTACAAAAAAACGGACAGATAACCAGAGCTGACCTACAAAGAATGAAACCGGAAAGCAACAACACCCCCAGATTCTATGGATTACCTAAAGTACACAAACCAGACATCCCACTCAGACCCATAGTATCACTGCCAGGGACACCATCATACAAACTGGCCAAAGAACTACAACAGAAACTGAAACACCTGGTCAGCGGATCCAAACACTCTATACAATCAACACCGGAATTCTTGGACATCATCAGAAATATACACATAGACAAAGAAGAAACCATGATATCATTCGATGTGACGGCACTGTTCACTTCGATTGACAAAACCCTAGCCAGAGAAACAATAGCCAACCTACTGGACATACAGAACAGAAAACAGGACGCTGAACCTATCAACAAAGACGGCATACTTAAACTACTGGACTTGTGCCTCACAACACACTTCACATTCAACAACCAGATATACGAACAAATCGACGGAACACCCATGGGATCACCAATCTCGGGACTCCTAGCAGAGGCACTTATGCAAAGGTTAGAACAAACAGTCTTACCACAAATTCAACCCAAACTCTGGGTCAGATATGTCGATGACACGTTTGTAATCATTAAAAACACGGAAATAGAAAAAAACACACCGGATCATCAACGCCACACTCACAGGAATCCAATTCACGAGAGAAGAAGAAAAGGATAGCCAACTCCCATTCCTAGACGTGATGGTACAGAGAACACCAAACGGAGAATTCACTACAAGGGTATACAGGAAAGCCACACACACACAGACCAAGTCCTAAACTATGAAAGTAACCACCCCAACACACACAAACGCAGCTGCATCAGGACACTATTCAGAAGGGCCACAACACACTGCAGTACACCAGAACTGCAAAAAGAAGAGGAACACCTATACAAGGTATTCGCCAAAAACGGATACCCGTGCAACTTCATCAATAGATGCCTAAGAGAAAGACCACAGAACGAGGACATACCACAACCAAAAGGACTAGCCACACTACCATACATCAGGAGCATCTCGGAACTGACAGCCAGACTACTGCGACCCCTAGGACTCATAACGGCACACAAACCAACAGCCACGCTCGGACAACAACTCACCAGAACGAAGGACCCGATACCCAACATGAGCAAAACGAATGTAGTGTACAAAATACCATGCAAGGACTGCACAAAACACTATATAGGACAAACAGGAAGACAGCTAACAATCCGCATACATGAACATCAACTAGCCACGAAACGACACGACCAGCTATCCTTAGTAGCCACACACGCAGACAACAAGCAACATGAATTCGACTGGGACAACACTACTATCATAGGGCAAGCCAGACAGAGAACAGCCAGGGAATTCCGAGAGGCATGGCATTCATCCACAAACTCCATCAACAAACACATCGACCTGGACCCAATATACCAACCACTACAGCGGACAGCTGAAACTGACAACCGGAAGCGGCAGGGACAGACCACTATAAACACCGGAGGAAACATCAAAGAAGCGCTTCGCAGGAGGCTCCCAAGCACTGATGATGTCGCCTAGCCAGGGGACGAAACGTTTGCAACAAAAACTTCCAGCTCGGCGAACAGAACCACAACAACGAGCACCCGAGCTACAAATCTTCGCACAAACTTTGAGCCTTATAGAGCCTCAGAGGTACATTTCAGCTTTTATATTCAAGTCCTCTGAAATTAAATGCCATCATTGCATTTGAGATTAGATTTAGATTACTAAGATTAGATTACTTACAATGTGGAAACAGGCCCTTCGGCCCAACAAGCCCACACCGACCCCGCCGAAGCGCAACTCACCCAGACCCATTCCCTTACATTTCACCCCTTCACTTACCGCTACGGGCAATTTAGCATGGCCAATTCACCTAACCTGCACATTTTTGGACTGTGGGAGGAAACCGGAGCACCCAGAGGAAACCCACGCAGACACGGGGAGAATGTGCAAACTCCACACAGTCATTCACCTGAGGGGGGAATTGAACCCGGGTCTCTGGTGCTGTGAGGCAACAGTGCTAACCACTATACCACCGTGCCGCCCATTTGCTTTCCTTTACTACAGGCTCAACCTGCACGTTTACTTTGAGAGAACCCTGGACTAGAACTCCCAAGACTAGAACTTCAGACTTCTAAATTTTCTCCCTATTTGGAAAATAGTCTATGCCTCCTTTCTTCCTAACAAAGTGCATGACCTCGCACTTTCCTGTATTGTACTCCAGCTGTCACTCCGTTACCCACTCTCCTAACCTAGGTAGACAGGCAGGAGGCTGGAAGAAAACAGCAAGCCAGGCAGTATCATGAGGTGGAGGAGTTGACGTTTGGGGTTTAACCCTTTAGGACTGGGGGTGGGTGTAGGGGGAACTGCAGATAAAGGGGGTGGCAGTGGTAAATCTAGTAGGTGGAAGGGAGCCACCTACTGGATGTAGTTTTGCTTGCTTAGCTGGAAGGTTCATGATCAGATGTTTCATAAACATACTAGGTTACATCTTCAGTGAGCCTCCGGACGAAGCATTGCTAATGATTCCTGCTTTCAGTTTATATGTTTGGGTTTCTTTGGGTTGGTGATGTTATTTCCTGTGTTGATGTAATTTCCTGTTCTTTTTCTCAGTAGGTGGTAAATCGGGTCCAAGTTAATGTGTTTGTTAATAGAGTTCTGGTTGCAATGCCATGCTTCTAGGGATTCTCGTGCGTGTGTCTGTTTGACGTGTCCTAGGATGGATGTGTTGTCCCAGTTGAAGTGGTGTCCTTCCTCACCTGTACGTAAGGATATTAGTAAGAGAGGGTCATGTCGTTTTGTGGCTAGCTGATGTTCGTGTATCCTGGTGGCTAGTTTTCTGCCTGTTTGTCCAATGTGGTGTTTGTTACAGTCCTTGCACAGTATTTTGTAAATGACATTAGTTTTGCTTGTTATCTGTATAGTGTCTTTCAAGTTCATTAGCTGCTGTTTTAGTGTGTTGGTTGGTTTGTGGGCTACCATGATGCCAAGGCATCTGAGTAGTCTGGCAGTCCAGACAAACCAACGGAACACACACAGGATTTCCGATATCAGGGTTCTTAGCAGAGACAGTAATGCAGAGACTTGAACAAATAGCTCTGCCAACCATCCAACCCAACTTTGGGTCCGCTACGTGGGTGACACCTTTGTCATCACTAAACAAAACAAATTAGAGGAAACCTTCATGACCATCAATAATACCCTTAGCTGGCATAAAATTCACTAAAGAGGACAGCAACAACAAACTGCCATTCCTAGATGTCACAGTACAGCAAACAGCCAATGGGGAACTTGAAACCAGCATCCACAGGAAAACAACACATACGGACCAAATATTGAACTACAGAAGCAATCATCCCAACATCCACAAATGAAGCCGCATCAAAACATTATTTCAACGAGCCACCACACACTGCAGCACAGAGGAGCTACGCAGAGCAGAAAGAGATCACCTATACAGTGTATTCAAAAAGGATGGGTAACCAACGAACACAATCTGCAGATTTCTCTGCAACAAACCCAAAACACATCCAGAAACCCTAGCCACTCTCCCTTACATCAAAGACATCTCTGAAATGACAGCCAGACTACTCGGACCCCTTGACATCATGGTAGCCCACAAACCCACCAACACACTAAAACAGCAGCTAATGAACTTGAAAGACCCTATACAGAAAACAAGCAAAACTAATGTCATTTGCAAAATACCTTGCAAGAACTGTAACAAACATTACATTGGACAAACAGGCAGAAAACTAGGCACCAAGACATACATGAATATCAACTACCCACAAAATGACATGACCCTCTCTTACTAATATCCTTAAATACAGGTGAGGAAGGACACCACTTTGACTGGGACAACACATCCATCCTAGGACAAGCCAAACAGACACGCACGAGAATTCCTAGAATCGTGGCATTCCAACCGGAACTCTAACAACAAACACATTGACTTGGACCCGATTTACCATCCTCCTGAGAAAAAGAACAGGAAATGACGTTACCACAGGAAATGACGTCACCAACCCAAAGAAAGCAGGAATCATCAGCAAGACTTCATCTGCAGGCTCACTGATGTTACCCAGTATGTTGACAAAACATCTGAACATGAACCTTCCAGCTCTGCGAGCAAACCTACATCCAGAACCTCAACTTGAGCTACAAATTTTCTCAAAACTTGCACAGCCACCTACTGGATTCATTCCTCCCATTGACCAACCTCCCATTGCCTATCATTACCTATCCCCACTTCACCGCCCTGCTCCCACCACCCCCTTTATCTGCAGCTTACCCTACACCCACGTCCAGGCCTGAAGAAAGATTACCGAAACGTTGATTTCTCCAGCCTTCTGCCTGTCTAGTTTGGATTCCAGTATCTGTAGGTTTTTTTTTTTGTGTTTCGCTCTCCTAACCTGTCCAAATCCATCTGCAGCCTCCCCACTTCCTCAATGCTACCTGTCCTTCTACCTATCTTTATCTCATCTGCAAACATAGCCAGAATGCTCTCAGTTTCTTCATCTACATCATTAATGTATAAAATGAAAACTTGTGGTCCCAAAACTGATTCTTACGGAACATCACTTGTCATCAGCTGCCATCCTTTTATTCCCATTCTGTGCTTTCTGCCAGACAGCCAAGCATCTTGCCTCTGACACCTTGGGGCCCATTTCTTACTCAGTACCCTCTTGTGCGGCACCTTGTCAAAGGCCTTCTTGAAGTCAAGGTAGATAACATACATTGGCTGTCCTTGATCTAACCTGCTTGTTATTTCCTCAAAGAACTCTAGCAGATTTGTCAGGCAATACCTCCCCTTGGTGAATCCATGCTAACTTTGTCCTGTTTTACCATACACTTCCAAGTATTCAGAAATCTCATCCTTCACAATGGATTCCAGGATCCACAACAGAGGTTAAGCTAATTGGTCCATAATTTTCTATCCTTTTCTTTACTCCCTTTTTAAACAGGGGTGTCACATTTGTGATTTTTCAGTTTTGGGATCATCCCTGGGAATTGGGAATTCATTTTACTAGTGATTTCATAGAATGGGAATTACTTGAATTATCAGTTTGTTTTGGAAGTTCTTGACAAACTAGTTGCTTAACTTTATGAATAAAGAGAAATCTTTTGAGTTTTTAAAAATAGATTCCTGCATTTTCTCACTAAACTGCATGATTTTGTTTTCCTCTCTTTTCAGTGGGTGTAGATTGTTGAAACCAGACATTTTGGTTGGCTTTGCAGAGTTGGCATTTCTAAAGGAAATCGTAATTTCAAACCATCCACATTTAACTGATGTAATACTGAAGCAGTTTCGAACTTTAACTGACAACAGAGTGTATGTCACACAGAAGAACAAGAGAAATCACGATAGATGCGATTGTTATTTTGTTTTTGGTCTGTGAGTGGACAAAGCAAAATGTTTCATGCGTGATTAAGGTATAAGGTTGACTGAGAACTGAAGAAATGTGCTCATGACACAGATGGACTGGATTCACAACTATCATGTTAAACGTCTGGCAAGCGGAAATCCATGAAGTCAAATGACAAGCTTATTGATATGTGCATACCAAGCATTTTAATTTAAAATTGTCAATTGTCATAATAACAAAAGTCATTTATAGTTTGGTAAAACATTTATTCAATTTTATTATTGTGTTTGTTTATTATTCTATATTACACATGTGTATGACCACCAGGGGGATCTCTTGCACAAGTTTCACATCATTGTGATTTTAACCCTTGAAGAACTACACTTTTTAATATACCTTTCATTATAGAGACATATTCTCAGGTTTCCAAAATTGTTTTCCGTCTTTGCCAGGGAATATTTGTTTGTCACAAGTAGGATTGATAAAGCTATATGGAGAATCTTAGCAAAATCTTCAGATTTTTTTTTATAAGAAAGAAGATAATAATGTTCTTCTGAAAGAGACTTGTTTCAGTTGAATACAAGATGGCCATAAATCTCTCAATGGGAATTTTATTCTCTACAGTCTATTCTAATATAACATGATAGTTCTGTTCCTGTGCGATCCCACGTTATAAGAAAATCACATACCAACACCATTTAAACCAATGGGACCGGAATCGCATTAGTCAATACAGGTAAGGAAAGTTCATGTTTTATAAATAATGGCCTAAACTCTTCAATCACATTATAGTCAATTCATGTTGAAGAAACATGCATTATAGCAGAACTGACTGTAATAATTTTAATAGTAAAATTAGCAGTAATATGCAATACGATAATCATAGTCATACAACATGGAACTCGACCCTTCAGTCCAACCAGTCCACACCAACCATGTTCCTAAATTAAACTAGCTTCATTTGCCTGTGCTTGGCTCATCTCCCTCAAAATCTTTCCTATTTGTGCGCTTATTCAAATTTTAAGCATTATAATTGTGATGTTAATGTTCATAGTCTCACTAATGGCAAGTTGAGGTGGTATTAATGTCTGAAAAGTCTAAAATAAATAAACTTTATTTTAACTTTTGATCTCTGCTGTGTGGACAGTTGGCAAGTTGAGTTTAACAAGACTCTTAATTTAATAAATAGATTTTTTTTAATGGATAGAATAATTTTATGAGAGCATTTGATTAGCAGCAGTTCCAAACTGTGACAATACACAGGATGTCAGAAGACTGGAGCTTGGCTAATATGGTGCCAATATTTAAGGAATGTGGGAAGGAAAAACCAGGTAACTATAGACCAGTGAGTCTGACATCATGATGGGCAAGTGGAGGGAATCCTGAGGGATGGGATTTACATGTATTTGAAAAGGCAAGGACTGATTAGGGATAGTCAACATGGCTGTGTGGGAAATCATGTTTCACTAATTTGATTGAATTTTTTGAAGAAGTAATGAATAGGACTGATGAGGGCAGAGTGCTGGAAGTGATCTATATGGACTTCAGTAAGGCGTTCAACAGGGTGCCTCATGGTAGACTGGTTAGCAAAGTTAGATCATGTGGAATACTGAGAGAACTAGCCATTTGGATACAGATCTGGCTCAAAGGTAGAAGACAGAAGGTGGTGGTAGAGGTTTGCTTTTCAGGGTTGCCTGTGACCAGCAGTATGCCATAAGAATTGATGTTGGATATAATGCTTTTAGTCATTTATATACATAATTTGGATGTGAACATGGGAGGTATAGTTAGTAAGATTGGCGGTGTAGTGGACAGCAAAGGAGGTTACTTCAGAGTACAACAGGATCTGGATCAAATGGACCGAGAAGTGGCAGATGGAATTTAAATTAGCTAGATGTGAGGTTAGCTAGAGGTTTGCATTCTGGGAAGGCAAATCAGGGCAGGATGCGTTCACTTAATAGTAAGATCCTGGGGAGTGTTGCTGAACAAAGACCTTCGAGTGCAAGTTCATAATTCCTTGAAAGTGGAGTTGCAGGTAGATACAATTGTGAAGAAGGCATTTGGTATGCTTGCCTTCACTTGTCAGTGCATTCAGATTTAAGCGTTGGTAGTACATGTTGCAGCTGTATAGAACATTGGTTAGGTCCCTTTCGGAATGCTATTTGCAATTCTGGTCTACCTGCTTTAGGAAATATATTGCAAACATGAAAGGATTCAGAGAAGATTGACAAGGATGTTGCCAGGCATTGGACGGTTTGAGTTATAAGGAATAGAGTGAATAGACTGGACCATCCAAGGCTGAGGGGTGACTTTATCAAGGTTTAGGAAGTCATGAGGGTTATGGATAGGGTGAATAGCTAAGATCTTTTCCCCGGATGGGGGAGTCCAAAATTAGAGGACATAGGTTTAAGAGGAGAAGAGAAATATTTAAAAGGGACCTAAGGGCAAGTTTTTCATGCAGAGTGTCATCTATGTATGGAACGATTTGTTTTATTGTCACTTGTACTCAAATACAGTGAAAAGCTGTGTTTGTGAGCAGTGCAGACAGTAAGCAAGGACATATAGATCATAGGGTGAAAATAAAACTTGGACTGAATAAGGCCTACAGAGCTACCAGAGGAAATGGTGGAGGCTGGTACAATAAAAATGTTTAAAATAGCAAGGTTTTAGGGAGATATGGGCCAAATGCTGACAAATGGGACTAGATTGATTTAGGATACTGGACTGAAGGGTCTGTTTCATGCTGTACAACTGTATGACTCTACATTACAGAATTACTATTCAGGTTTAGAGATCTTTGCTTTTGCAGATAATGAATGACTGTGTACAGATATCAGAGCCCAGGTTAAAACAGAGTCTGTAACAGTGGAAAGTGAGGACTATAGATGCTGGAGATCACAGTTGAAGAGTGTGGCGCTGGAAAAGCACAGCCAGTCAGGCAGCATCTGAGGAGCAGGAGAATCGACATTTCGAGCATAAGCTGTTTCTGTAATGGTGCTGTCCTCTGTGGTATCTGCAGTGAGATGTATTACAGATTCTAATTGTGATGTAACTTCATCTTTTTCAGTATAATCATTTGTGCAGTTTAGGCATCATATTACTGACGAAGGCAGAGAATAGCAAGAATTTCTGGTTTGCATTCATGAAAATATTCTATGTGGTTTCAGTCTATTGAGGAATGAGGAACTGCTGGACTGGTTCTGGGAATGAGGTTGGGCTAAGTGAATCAACTCAGTCAGGGATAATTTAGGGGATCGTGATTGTTGCATAAGAAGATTTAGTTTTCCCTCAGTAAAGGTTAAGGAACAAGCCAAAGTAAGAATAATTAGGTAGAGGGAAGCTAGTTTCACTAGGGTAAACGTAGATCAGCCTAGATAAATTAAGAGTCATTGATAAGCAAGCAAAACTTGAGTTGGGCAATGAGCTCCCCTGAAAGGATCCAAGTAGTCAAGGTATATGACCACAAAAGGAAAAGGGTAGGGCAATAAATGCAGAGTTCCTTGGATGGCAAAAAGCAATCGAGATTATGTTAAAGCTGAAAAAAGAAAGGATTATGATGTCAGGCGGATAATTCAATTGAGAACCTGGGTAAATTTAGAAAGTTCAGAGAGAAATTGATGAAGCACGTAAGAAAAGCAAAAGAAGATGAAGACACTGGCATCTAACACTAAACAAACAACAGAGTCTTGTGATAAAGCAGTAAGTCTCTATCCCTGGGTGAGCAGTTCGTGTTGAAATTCTATCTATTCTGGAGGTGTGTCACGATGTGTCCAAACAGGTTAATTGAAAATAACTTTGAGTACCTAAGTCTGTGGCACTGTGACAGAGTCCTTACTCTGGGCCAGGAGGTCCACGTGCAAAAGAACAAAGAAAATTACAGCAAAGTGGGCGGCACAGTGGTTAGCACTGCTGCCTTACAGCGCCAGAGACCCGGGTTCAATTCGGCCTCAGGCGACTGACTGTGTGGAGTTTGCACGTTCTCCCCGTGTCTGCTTGGGTTTCTTCCGGGTGCTCCGGTTTCCTCTCTCAGTCCAAAAGATGTGCAGGTCAGGTGAATTGGCCATGCTAAACTGCCTGTAGTGATAGGTGAAGGGGTTAATGTAGGGGTATGGGTGGGTTGCGCTTCGGCGGGGCGGTGTGGACTTGTTGGGCCGAAGGGCCTGTTTCCACACTGTAAGTAATCTAATCTAATCTAATCTAAAAAAAGGAACAGGTCTTTCAGCCCTCCAAGTCTGTGCTGATCCAAATCCTCCACCTAAACCTGTCATCTATTTTCTAAGGATCTGAATCCCTTTGCTCCCTGCCCATTCATGTATCTGTCTAAGTGTCATTTAAGATGTATCATCATGCCCGCCCCACCACACCATTGATATCGCATTCCAGGCTCCCACTACCCTCTGCATAAAGAACATTCTACAAATATCTCCCTTAAACTTTTCCCTTCTCACTTTGAACTCGTGACCTTGAGTAATTGAGTTCCTCCACTCTGGGAAAATGGTCACTGTTCTCCATTTTGAGAAACTCCATTCCACCTTTACTCTCTGTATCCTGTTGCCCAGCCAGTTCTTTATCCATCTAGCTGGTACACACTGGATCCCATACGACTTCACTTTCTCCATCAGCCTACCATGGGGAACCTTATCAAATGCCTTACTGAAGTCCATGTACATGACAGGCTCATCGGTCTATGATTACCTGGATTATCCCTGTTATGCTCCTTAAACAAGGGGACATCATTAGCAATTCTCCAGTACTCCAGGACTTCACCCATATTCAAGGATGCTGCAAAGATATTTGTTAAGGCCCCAGCTATTTCCTCTCTTGCTTCCCTCAGTAACCTGGGATAGATTTCATCCAGACCTGTCGACTTGTCCACCTTAATGCCTTTTAGAATGCCCAATACTTCCACCTTCCTTATGCTGACTTGACCTAGAGTAATCAAACATCTATCCCTAACCTCCATTTCTGTCATGTCCCTCTCCTCAGTGAATACCGATGCAAAGTGCTTGTTAAGGATCTCACCCATTTTCTCTGACACCGCACATAACTTTCCTCCTTTGTTCTTGAGTGGGCCAACCCTTTCTTAGTTACCCTCTTGCTCCTTGTATATGAATAAAAGGCTGGGATTTTCCTTAACTCTGTTTGCTAAAGATATTTCATCACTCCTTTTAATTCCTCATTTCAGATTGGTCCTACATTCCCAATATCTTCCAAAGCTTCATCCGTCTTCAGTTGCCCAGACATTGTATGCTTCCTTTTTCCTCTTAGCTAGTCTCTCAATTTCACCTGTCATCCATGGTTCCCTATTCTTACCATTTCTATTCCTCATTTTCACAGGAATATACCTCTCCTGCTCTCTAATCAACCTCTCTTTAACAGCCTCTCACATATTGAATGTGGATTTACCTTCAAACAGCCGCTCCAAATCTACATTCCCCAGCTCCTGCTGAATATTTGTATAGTTGGCTTTCCCCCAGCTTAGCACTCTTCCTTTAGGACCACTTGTAAGTGGGTTAAAAACAGATGTATCTGTTTTAGAACAGAACCTCAAACCAAAGATAACCTTTTAAGATAATGTTAAAAATCACACAGCACCAGGTTATAGTCCAACAGGTTTAATTGGAAGCACTAGCTTTTAGAGCACTGCTCCTTCAGGTAGACCTGATGAAGGAGCAGCGCTCCGAAAGCTAGTGCTTCCAATTAAACCTGTTGGACTATAACATGGTGTTGTGTGATTTCTACCTTTTTACACCTCAGTCCAACACCGGCATCTCCAAATCTTAAGACCATGTGTAGGTAAAATAACTAGAGAAAATCCACAGCAAAAAGCAGCAGAGGTGGTATATCTCTAGACAGAGAGCGAAAACTTTTAGTCTTAACACTAGAGCTGAAAGTGTATTTGAGGAATAGGAAGTCAGAAACCATGGTCATCAGACAATTTGATCAACCAAGATCTTATACTGTCAGAATGCCTGAAAGGACATTTGGGGGGAACAGGAAGTCATTGATGTTGTGCAAGCCAAGAAGTGAGACTGAGTATAATTATCACAGAATTTGGGACAACCAATCCTGTGGTAAATCAGAAACTGTGCAGAAAGGTACAACAATTCCTGACATGTTACAACTTAATCATCCTTGTATTGAATAGAAGCGGACCACATTAAGGCATCCAATCATAATTTCAGATTGCCTTAGTCTGTTAGGTTCAGACTTTGATGTGGGAGGGAAGGATTGATGGTGATAACAGTAATGATGATAATGAGGTTATTAATAACATTAATGATTAGCAACTGTTAGTAAAAGCAAACTACTGGGATAATGTCAGTCAGATGGGGAGATATGTTGAGGAAAGGTATGGGGTAATAAAATTCATGTAAATCATGATGATATCACTGATCACATGATAGCCACCAGTCAGAGAGAAATCATCAGAATAAAATGAGAATGTAAAAAGAGATGTCTTAAAGAATGCTCTACAAACTAAATTTCTTATCCTGCATTGTACAGACACAAATAAAGTGGTTTAACAGCACATCCATTGTTAAGAATGTAATTTAGAGATAGCAAGCAAACAGTCTTAGGGACAATATATGTGCAGATATCCACAGCTCAGTGATATGCCAGACCTGTATCTCATTGTGCAGGTATAAGTATTAGTTTAAAGCACAAGATAAAGCATTTACAATACCATAAATTGCTAGTTACTGATGACATCAAGGGATAAGGCGATAGTGTAGGAACATGGTGTTTGGGTTGATGATCACCCATGATATAGAACGATGGAGATAGCTCAATATGCTAAATGCTTCTGCTACTATGTTTCTACAAAGGCCCAATTCAATCCATTCCAGTTGTGAAGATTAAACGATATGTGGGAGTAAGGAAAGATAGCAATGGACTTATGAATTTAGAAGGCCTTGCTATGATTATTCGCTCTTTCATTTAAACGTAGGCTACATGCTTTTAAAGATAATTTACTACTTTGTCAATTGTAGCTTTTTAAAAAAATTTGACATGCTTTGCTTTGAACTCACTTTTGAGCTTGCACAATTTGGTACCATTATGGCAGCTTAGTGACTTTTTCATGTGGTTGCATATCTCATGGTATAAGAGGCGATACTTCACATTTTTTATAACATTAGACCAGGGCTAGTTGAGAACAGTTAACAGGAAGGGAAATTTTTATAGGTAATTTTATGGTATTCTATTTTCCAAATGAATAACACTGGAAAACACATGATACCATAGTGTATTCCAGATTTTACTTTGTTTGCTGCCAGTGAAATATATTTAAAATGTGAGTAATTTTCTGAGTAACCATAACATACGTTAAGGGGTAAGTTTAAATAAACTTTTAATAATTTTTGAGGTTGATGATAATCTATATCATTTTGATATATATTTTTGATGAAAATCCTGTTTGATCAAAAAAAACTGCAATAATCAGTTAAATGCTGTTAAATTTAATTTTTATATTGAATTTAACAACTGTCATAAACAATCAAAAATCAGTGAGAAACAGTGAGGTCGAATATTTTCAATTCTGGTCACTTTAGGATGCTGATTTCTCATTCTATCACTGTGTTGACCTGAACATCAGATACAACAGCATTCACACTGAGGCAGACACAAAACAGGAACTGTTAAACTAATGATGCATCTGTTTTAGCTTAGATTTTGGTTGCTACAGGGCTAGCCAGTCTCCATGGATATGTGTAAACCTCACTGGTTTTCACTAGTAAGGTTATTGATTCAGAGTCAATTTGCTGAACGTGCTGGAAATTTCATTGCTTCCTAGCCATTGCTTTTTAAAATCAATTTGGAAGAGTTGGCTGAAATTCCTGGACATATCCTTTGAGGTGAATCGAATGTTTGAAACTTGTGCTGGTTTGTTTCATAGTGTGGTCCCAGAAGAAATTATTAATTCACTTATTTCTATTCTCTAGGCATAACAGCTTACTCCTTCACAACTTCCTCATGCAATTGTTTCCTGAATAACATGTAATTTTATTCAACATTAAAATTACAAATCCAGCTTGTGTTTCAAATACTTCCTTGCTATTCTCCTCTAACTCGTATAATGCTTAGGATCTATAGTTGTTGGCACCCATTTGTATTGCTTTGTGTCAAATTTCCTTAACTTCCCCAAAGCAAATCTCCCCTGTGTTTCTTTTGTGCTCCATTTTCTTTCACATAAGTGCATCTGGAGCATAGCCAGCAGAGGAGCTCAAAGCCACTTCACCCTTATGTCATTCATAACAGTGCTTTTGTCCTCAACAAGAAAACCCATATGATGAAAGTTTTGAAAAAAAGCTATTAAATCGTACTTAATGTTCAGAGTTGTTCCTCTTCCCAATCTAAATCCAGCTAGGAAATACAAATTCCCATACCAAATATTGCACTCATTTTGTCTTTACAGCCTTAATTCTTCAGGAAGCTTTCTATTAGAAAAAAGATATTGCTTTCTTTTGTACTGCTATCACATAATCTGCACCACTTCTTTTCAATGATGTGCTGGTGCTAGTTTCCCAGTCTATGATCAACATTTGCAATAGATTTTGGCTTGGTGCATTATCTAAATACCAATGCTAGTGTTTTGTCTTCTTAAGGAAATAACTGTTCTAACTTGTACTTAGTAAACCACTAATTCCAGTTTACCCAAAAATAAAGGTGGCCTACCAACATGCAATCAATTACTCTTACTCTTGTATGGAATGAAACAGATGTACTTGCAGCTACTTCACATGACCATTCTGAAACTTTTGGAACTTCAGATAATTAATGCAGCATTTCATGTTGCTCAAGAAACTAGCCTTGATTTTGTTGTAGTTTTGATTTGGCAGTAACTCATTTGATTCTGCAATGTTCATGCGTTATCGAAGCAGCTCACTATAGAAGAAGCTGGCCAGCATGATTCTCATCTATTATTTTATAGAGCTAATATTCATTCTTGAAATAAAAGAAGCACCATGCAAACTAACAATTTACCAACTAATTTTGAAAGTTCTGCCAGTTTCACTCATTTTTAAAAAATATAATATCAATAAAGGTGTAAAAAAATAAAGTTGCCGTAGTCCTAACAGATCAGAGGGCTTCTAGATCATTAGAGAGAGAGAGAGATGCCTAGTGGTGGTTTCACCTGAGGGTCACTATGCCTCAGGTGAGGGGAGAGGTTGAAGAGAAGAGTCCTTTATGATAATTTCAGTTGGTGGGAATTAAGCCCATGCATTGGGATAACTCGGCATTATTGTCCAAACAATTGAACTAACCAATCCCCAACAGTGTAGTCATAACAGCACAGCCATCAACAGCTTTCCATTTTGTATTCAGAAACAATTTTACCAAACAGTTATACATCAAATCTATCACTGGTAAACATCCATCAAGGGCTTCTTGACCTCCACAAAGGCTGATCCATAATTGCTTGTTTGGAGTAATGAAGTTGTGCATCAATAGTCATGAAACAGTTGCGCGGAAAGTAAGACAGTACATTCTGTACCAAATTGGTAATAATAATATAGTCTTTTGTTTAATACACATTAGTCAGATACCAGCGAGATCAGTCAAATAACAAACAAAGACACTTTTGCAGATTAAATCCTTAGGTCTAGCATATTGGACATTCACACTTAATATTCAACAGCTATTATAGAAATTGAACATTTGATTTTAATATAGCTGTGCTCTGACAAGCTCTCTCTGAATTACTTGATGGCCTGGTTTCTAACACCCATTCTTTCACCAATGCCCATCTACAAAACAATATGTTTCCTTGAATATTATTAAGTTAAATCTTACAATTACACATAGGCATTAACACGTAAGCAGATAAGGTCTGCATTGAAAGGTGAAAAGCTTGGAATTAGGAAGTCATTCTCACCTAACATTTCCAATGAGTTGATGAAATCCATTTAAACCATAAATTGCCCTGTTACAGTTTGGATTTTTATTTTGTTGCAAGTTCTTAAATTGCAAATCTGTTAACTTGAGAGGGTGAAGAAAAGACTTACAAGGATGTTGCCAGGACTGGAGGGTTTGAGCTATAGGCAGAGGCTCAATAGGTTTGGGCTTTTATCTCTGGAGTGTCGGAAGCCAAGGGGTAACCTTAGAGAGGTTTATAGAATCATTTGGGGCATGGGTAGGGTGAATAGCCAAGTTCTTTTTCTGAGGTTGGAAGATTCCAAAACTAAAGAGCATAGTTTTAAGGTGAGAGGAGAAAGGTTTAAAAAGGTCCTGAGGTGTGGCTTTTTCACACAGAGGATTGTGTGTGTATGGAATGAGCTGCCGGAGGAAATGGTAGAGGGGACTCTATTTACAACATGTGGATGGGTATATGAATAGAAAACGTTTAGAGAGATATGGGCCAAATGCTGGCAAATGGGATGAGGTCAGATTGGGATGTTTGGTCAGAGCAGACAAGTTGGACCGAAGGGTCTGTATGACTCTACCACTCCTGAGTAAAGCAATAATGTGCTCACTTATGCCCAGTTTGGGTTCCACTAGGGTCATTCAGCTAATTTTATTATAGTCCTAGTTGAAAATCTCAGAAAAGCCAAATTCCAGGGAAAGTGACTGCCCTTGACATCAATGTGATGTTGGATTGAATATGGCAGTAAGGAGCCCTAGCAAAGCAGAAGTAAGTAGCAAATGGGGAATTTGCTGAGTGGAGTCATATTGAGCATAAAAGAAGTTGGTTGTTGGAGGTTGATCATCATTGTCCCAGAACATCAGTGCAGCCATTCCTCAAGATAGTGTTCTCGGCCTAATCATTTTCAGCTGCATCACTAATGGTCTTCCCTGTATTCATTAAGTCAGAAGTGAGGATGTTCATTGATAATTGATAATGTGCAGCACTATTCGCAACTCCTCAGACATGGAGGCAGTCAATATCCATATGCTGCAATACCTGGACAAAGTACATGTTTTGGCTGATATATAGTAAATAATATTTGTGCCACACACATGCCGTGCAATGAACCTCTTCAACCAGAGAGAATCTAACTATTGTTCTTTGATTTTAATGGTATAATCATTGAATTCCCATTCCCAATATCCTGGAGATTACAGTTGACAGAATTGGACTAGCCTTTATACAGAGTGCCTTCAATAGCAGGTTAGAGGCTAGGAATTTTGCAGTGAGCAACTCAGCTCCTGATTTCCAAACCCTGCCTAACATCCACAAGGCACAAGTCAGGAGTACAAAGCATATTCTCTCATTGCTTGGATGATTGCACCTCCAAGAACACTCAAGAATCTTGACACCATCCAGGCAAAAGTAAGCTCTTGATTGACACCCTATCCATTACCTTCAGTTTAACTCGCTTCACCACCGATGCACAGTAGCAGCAAGGCAGACAATCAACGTGATCTACAAAACAATCTACATGGCTAGTATATGAAGCCATTAATATTAGAAATGATAGTAAAAATTTCTTCCAATACATAAGATACAAACGAGGGGCAAAAATAGAAATTGGGCCACTCCAAATTGATGCAGGAAGGCTAGCGATGGGAAGTAAGGAAATAGCTATAGAACTTAATAAACACTTTGTGTCAGTCTTCACAGTGGAAGACATGAGTAATATCCCAATAATTAAGGAGAGTCAGGAGGCAGAGTTGAGTATGGTAGCCATTACAAAAGAGAAAGTGCTAGCAAAGCTAAAAGGTTCAAATATTGATACATCTCCTGGCACCGATGGGCTACACCCTAGAGTTCTAAGGGAGGTGGCTGAGTAAATAGCGGAGATATTGGTTGTGATCTTTCAAAAATCACTGGAGTCAGGGAAAGTCCCAGATGGTTGGAAAATCGCTGTTGTAACCCCCTTGTTCAAGAAAGGATCAAGACAAAAGATGGAAAATTATAGGCCGATTAGCCTAACCTCGGTTGTTGGTAAAATTATAGAATCCATCATTAAGGATGAGATTTCTAAATCCTTGGAAGTGCAGGGTCGAATTAGAACAAGTCAGCATGGATTTAGTAACGGGAGGTCATGCCTGACAAATCTGTTAGAATTCTTTGAAGAGGTAACAAGTAGGTTAGAACAGGGAAACCCAGTGGATGTTATCTACCTAGACTTCCAAAAGGTCTTTGATAAGGTGCCTCATGGGAGACTGCTGAATAAGGTGAGGGCCCATGGTGTTCAAGGTGAGCTACTGGCATAGATTGAGGATTGGCTGTTTGACAGGAGGCAGAGAGTTGGGATAAAAGGTTCTTTTTCAGAATGGCAGCTAATGACAAGTGGTGTTCCGCAGGGTTCAGTGTTAGGCCACAGCTGTTCAATTTATACATTATTGATCTGGATGAAGAGACTGGGGACATCTTGGCGAAGTTCGCTGATGATACGAAGTTAGGTGGACATGCAGGTAGTTCTGAGGAGGTGGGGAGACTGCAGAAAGATTTAGATGATTTAGGAGAGTGGTCCAGGAAATGGCTGATGAAATTCAATATGAGCAAATGCGAGGTCTTGCATTTTGGAAAAAAGAATACAAGCATGGACTATTTTCTAAATGTTGAGAAAATTCATGAAGCCAAAGTACAAAGGGATCTGGGAGTGCTAGTACAGGATTCTCTAAAGGTTGTTTTGCAGTTTGAGTCCATGGTTAAGAAAGCAAATGTAATGTTGTCATTTATCTCAAGAGGGTTGGAATATAAAAGCAGTGATGTGCTACTGAGACTTTATAAAGTTCTGGTCAGGCCCCATTTAGAATACTGTGTCCAATTTTGGACCCCACACCTCAGAAAGGACGTATTGGCACTGGAGCGTGGTAGGCCTGGAATGGTAGGCCGAACATACGAGGATTTTGGGATTGTATTCATTAGAGATTAGAAGGTTGAGGGGAGATCTAATAGAAACTTATAAGAGATTGTATGGCTTAGAAAGGGTGGACGCTAGGAATTTGTTTCCATTAACCAGGAAGACTAGAACTCATGGCCACAGCCTTAGAATTAGAGGGGGTCAGTTTAGAATGGAATTGAGGAGACATTTCTTCAGCCAGAGAGTGGTGGGCCTGTAGAATTCATTGCCACGGAGCACAGTGGAGGCTGGGATGTTAAATGTCTTCAAGGCAGAGATTGATAGATTCTTCGCCCTTAATTCCTTGCGAGACCATGGGGAGAGTGCGGGTAAGTGGAGTTGAAATACCCATCAGCCATGATTGAATGGCGGAGTGGACTTGATGGGCCGAATGACCTTACTTCCGCTCCTATGTCTTATGGTCTTTTGATAGCCTGCAGTAATTCAAAAGGTGTCTTCAACAAAACCCTCCATATCCATGGCACCTATCACCTACAAGGACATAGACAGCAGATACATAGGAACAACACCATTTGCAATTTCCCCTCCAAGACACACTATCCTGACTTGAAACTATTTTTGCATTCCTTCACACTTGCTGATTCAAGAGGATGCGCTTAATACCTAAGGACAGCAACAGTGCAAGAAGTCAACTCACCGGCATTTTCTTGAGGACAATTATGGATTGGCATTAAATGCTGACCAACTCAGCAATGCATATTCCCATGTATAAATAAAGAAAACATCTGGATTAAACTTATACCCTCTCGACAACACTGGTTTCTTAACAATTTAAAAGATGCAATTCTATGAAGTATCGTTTCATCTCAATAATCTGGCATGGGGTTATGCGTTAACAGGAAATGTGTGTAAATGTGTTCTGCTTTGAGTTGCAAAGTAAAAAATTATGTCCATGATTATTTGAGCAACGTTATTATCAGCATGAAGAGAGTCAAATTTAACTGAAGATCGAAAACAAAATCTATTGTGCAAAGGCATGGAAATTAAAGGTTTTATTTGAAGAACTGCAGTTCTTTATTGCAGACTATTTGCTTTGCAAGGGCTGACTTTTACAAATAGAGTTTGATTGCTGTTGAGCAGAAATAAAGGACTCAACCTCTATCATTTTTCCAAAGTCACTTGTCCATTAAAACACTTCTGTTCTTCGTTTTGCAATCACATTCAGAGTTTTGCCTGTTCATTCCTATTCCATCACAATTTAAATGTCCAAATTTCAGAGCACATACACTGTACTCTGCTCTAATGCCACAACCAAACAAAGGATCATTCTTTCCCTTTGTTGTTTGCACTTTTTTACTGCATTATACAGAATAAGAATTTGAAGGCAACATTGTTTTGTTTGAAAATGCAAATAATGAATAATTGAAATGACATCAAATAAATTTATTTGTAGTGCATTCATTGGCAAAATTGACAAAGCAATATAACCGCACAAGAAAAAAGTATAGTAGATGCAAGAAGCTTTTGGATTGCTGATGTGGAATGTGGAAGAAATACCTTTTTAATGTTATAAATATGTGTGCAATATTTAGCAGATGGCATTTCAACTGGAGCTTTGTCTGCTGTGTATTTATAAGCTTTTACTGTTTTTAAACCCTTTTACACCTTTAGATGGATATACGAGTTTCAATTCAGGACTATTTTGAAAAATAGCAGGAAAGTTATCCCTAGCCAATACTTATTTTTCAATCTTCATCCCAAAAAGCAGGTTATCTGGCCATTATTACTGTGCTGTGTGTGGGAGCTTGCAGTTACAAATGAGCTATTATGGCTCATTCATTACAACAGCTACTTCACCTCAAACACATTTTATTGGTTGTAAAGTGCTCTGAGACATGCTTCTGCAGACATGAAATGTACTTTGTACCTGTAAATGTAAGCCTTTTTATATCATGTGCAAAATTCTTGGATATTAACCTCTGCTCAAAGTTGATCTTGTTTTCTGCTGTTTTGTAATAAGAAGTGTACCAACAATGAAAAGAAGCCCCTTTTTTACTGTGATTTGTCATCAGAAAAAGAGGTGAGCTCCGATGCAGATTACTTGCATGATGCAGTAATACTGTACGTCATGGGTGCTCGTGAAATGTTAAAGGCGGGAAAGGACCCATATGATGGAAGAATTTGTAGTAAGAATTTGTAATAATATAATAATACAAGTTAAAGGAAACTCTACATGTGGTATGCTAACAATAAGCACCAGTGATGCACCATGCTTTGCTACGTAATGGGGGAATATAGGTTCACATTTGAAATTCACTCCACCGAGATGTCTAAAAAAAAGATGTTTTGTAATTTGAGAATTCAGGGGAATGTCAAGGTTGATCGTGCATAAATCATTTCCAGAAAAATTGATCTCCCAATCTCTTTATCAGCAAACGGGATCTGCTACTGAGGAACCATTGCACTTGGTAAATTGTATTTAGATATTTGAGGATGTGAACTCAAACTGAGAATGGTGAAGCCAATTTATTGTGGCTATTCTATAATATGACGAAGGTGGACATTGTTATGTGGTGTCATTGTATGTACAGACCAGTGATGGGTCAGATTAATTGGAAGCTATTTTCGCAGTTCCTTAAGTAATGAATTATAGATGTGGAGAAAGTCAATATTCAATGTTCCCCATATTTTAGAACTTCCATTGAACACAAAATTGCACTTTATGTTGAATTTCAATTAATCATTTTATAAAACATAATGAAAGACACAAATATTGAACATAACGCAATATAAATTATTTGAAAATAAGGGGCTGGATTTTCTGAGAAATGACAATGTTCTGAGAGATATAGAGCTGCAGTTCCGTAATGATGGTTCTATTCTAGTACAGAACTGTTGGAAGGAGACAAACCCACCCCCTCTTTCACAGCAGTCAGCTGCTGTATTCTGATATTTCAAGTTCTTGACAGTCACTTTGACAGCTGCTGTCAAACCTCAGGTACATAAGATGTGTGCTGTTAGGGTGCAGACAGCGTAGGATTCTAGAAATGTAGGGGAGAAATAAGGTGCCAGCTAAGTAGAGAACCAGGTGGGTAGGCTATCAGGGTACCAGATATGTAGGGTAGCAGCAAAGAAGAGTGCCAGCTAGTAATGTGGTATGATACCTGGGATAGGATGCCAGATCAGTAAGGATAGGCTTCCAGCTAGGTAGGGTGCCAGCTGCATAACGTGCCAGTTAGGGATGGAATAGATGCAAAGGGTAGGTTACCAGATAGGTGGGGGGGTAGGCGCCACATAAGTAAGGTTCCAAAGTACCAGATAATTAGTGTGTCAGCCGGGTAGGCTGCCAGCTGGGAAGGGGTAAGGTGTCAGGTGTAGATTGCCAGATGAGTAAGGGCTAGGGTGCTAGTTTAAATAGGATGCCAGCTGGATATGGGATAGAGTGCCAGGTAGGGGTGGTGGTATGGTCAGGCCCAGAGGAAGTGTACTGCAAGTGAGGTAGGTTTTGGGTTAGGTTGGGTGGGGTGTGAGAGCAGTGGTTGGGCATTGTGGAGGGAAGTTCAGATTTAGTCTGGTCGAATAGGGGAAGAGAATGGATCAGGTCAGGGTTTGTGGGGTATATGCGGGTTTGGGGGAGCCGTAGTTGGATGTGTGTAAGGTAAGTTTGGGGTCAGTAAGCATCTACTCAGGAGTTAGACTGTGCATTTAATAGTCTAACTTTTCCTGAGTAACTATTTTATTTAATTTCATTGGAACTATCCAAAGCCTCTGATTTCAAAGGAAGCTTTCAGAGGGTTCCAGGTGTAGATCCGTCAGAAAATTCAATTTCCTGGCCAATTGTGTCAGAGTGTGTTGTGATAAGGATTTTTAAGAGGTCCTATGTGCAGCTCCCATCTACATTGGAATAAAGGTGGTCTGGTCATCAGAAAATCCAGGAAAACATGTCCACTTCGCTCCGTGAATTTCTTAACTTGAGTAGCAGTCTGTATTTTAATCTGTTAATTTTGAGTATTTGATCACAGATCACCCCAGAGGTACGATTAGATAATTTAATTAAAGTCAAACTGATAAAAGTGATTAGTGGAAGACAAAGGCTCTGAAATAGTTGGTTTGAGATTGTGTGCTTGTATATGTATTAAATTTATTAATGAAATGCACATTCATAAAAGCTAAGATATTAAAGTGCTATGGTTCACTGAAACAGGATGCTCAAAATTACGAGTTGAGGTTGTAACTTAATTTTCTTTTCAGATTTTTAAGTTTTGATTTTCATAAATGATAATCATTTTACGTGCAAATCCACAACTCAGAATGTATGCAGACTCAGATTATAAAATGTTGCAATACAGAAATTCTGTTTGGTCTGTTAAATCCGCCAAGCATTTTGCTTTATATGGGCCAGCTACTCTATTCCTACTCTGCTGTTTACTCTCCATAATCTTTAATATACTTTTATTTACAAAGAACTGTCTATTTCTAGTAGCATTTGTGGATAATTTTCTAATAATACTTATGGCAGAGATTTTTTTTCAAATTTTCCTTTTTGTTCTTTTTGTGATGCCTTAAATTTTCCCTTATTACCATTTTGCAGACCAATGGAAACCATCGACCACATTTATCCCATTATAATTCTTTGTACATTTAAAAGCCTTTCTCAGGTCACTTTTCAATCTTCTCAGTTGTAATGTATCAAAAAAACTAACATCTCAAGCCTTTCTTCATAACTAGAATGCCTCAGCTACTCTTGTAGTATGCTAATAATTCTATACTGAACACTCAGTTTAGATTAGATTAAATTCCCTACAGTGTGGAAACAGGCCCTTTGACCCAACAAGTCCACACCAACCCTCCCAAGAGTAACTCACCCAGACCCATTTCCACCTGACTAATGCACCTAACACTATGGGCAATTTAGCATGGCCAATTCACCTGACCTGCAGGTCTTTGGATTGTGGGAGGAAACTGGAGCACCTGGAGGAAACCCACACAGATGCAGAGAGAATGTGCAAACTCCACATAGACAGTCACCCGAGGCAGGAATCAAACCAAGGTCCCTGGTGTTGTGAGGCAGTGGTGCTAACCACTGAGCCACCATGTCACCCCTTTTGCTTTAATATCCTTAAAATATTTGTCCAAAACCATTTATCATACTCAAAGAGGAACATAACTGTGGTCCTGTGCCCCTTTACAAGATAAATGTTACTTCCATGTATTTACACTATACCTTTATGGATACAAAACTAGGATTTTGACTACCTCTTTTGTCCTTATTTACTACTGCTATTTGTTTGAGCTAATGCATTTGCACACCAAAGTCCCTTTACTGATATATTTAATTACATTAAATTAAAGTGTAACATTTTCCCCTTTGTTGAAACATTTCTTCACTTTCCTCTTTACTTTAACTTGGATCTTACCTATGTGCCAGACTGCTTGACTACTCAATAGTTCCTGTGATCTTTCACACACTTTGGCAAAATATGTCATATTCCTTTATAATTCCAATGATTGTAAACTGAGTTCTTAAGACATAGCAAATTAAAATGGCTCAACTTAAACTCTTGGAGAACCAGTCACCAAATATTACCAGAGTGTGTAACTTTCCTTTGTACCTGAATAATTCATCGCTAGGAGACGTATAGTAAACAAAAAGTCACCAGATCATAAGGATGCTTTCTCATTAGGTGCTTTAATCTAAGAGTCACTGTGCCTCAGTTGAGGGAATAGGTTGAGAAGAGAAGTTCTTCATGGTCAGCTTAGCCTGTGTCGGACACAGTAGGTGCCACGCTACATCACAAGGTAACTGTCCAGCCAACTGAGCTGGCACCAAGGCACAGGAAAGCTGCCTGGCCAGTAATAAACTAAAACTGAAGAAATAAAAATGCGAGGTATGTTGGCTCAATAAAATGTTTAAATGACACACTGACCTTTTGGGATATGTTATTAGCTTGCTCTACTTGTCTCACCTGTGTCAAAGCATGATGTAGATAAAATGCAGGTTAGCTCATGTTTGAATTTTTCAACATTTCATGACATCAACTATCTTGAGGATTAAAATCCTAAACAAATTTTTTATGGTTTATACATTCTGTTCCCTGGAAAACTGGAAGTAAGGCAACTCAAGATTGTTTCCATCCGTCTGATGTCAATGGACTGGGCTGAAATTATGTTCTTACCTATGTTGCTTGATGTTTATCTACCAGTAGACATCTTCGTGTCAACATTGGGACTGAACCATGTAATTGTATAAGTGTATATGCCCTTTCTAGGGAGGATCAGGTAAATCATTCCACAATTTTGATGTCCTCGGAAAAAATGAGTGAGAGAAAATTATTTGACAAGTCTTGATTTTAAAAGCGTGAATGTAGAGAGCACAAAGATTATAGTTAAATTGATGTGAGTTGTGGTTTGAAGACTCAAGTGGTAGAAAATAATAAGTAATTTGATGTCAGTGCAGAATATTTTGATTGACAGATTGACAAAAATCTGACCAACATTTGAACAAGATGAAAAGATGGCTACACAGAATAAGAAATGAGGGATTATGACATCAAAGGTTTACAAGTTTGTCAGATTGATATCAAGGGAAATAAAGATGTCAGAATTTTACCTGAATTTAAAATTTATTTAACTATGTTCTCATTGGAAGTACTTTAACCTGCATGAAGGCATCTCTCTGGAAATGATAGAGGGTGCTTCTATAGAATAGGGGCAGATAATTATCCATGGAGAAAAAGACAACTTTTACCACCCCAACACTGTATAAAGCCTTATGAAACTAACAATATCAAAACTTTTAAACTTAGGTGGTTGTATTTCCAGATCCAAGTCAGTCAGTGTTGCAAAAACCAAGACCCCTTTCTTTGTGGATAGAGTTTATTAATCACTCCAGCCTTGCAGCTCCTTCCATATGCCAGTCATGCTTGTTCTCTCTTTATATCTACCTATTGATGAATTAAGCCCAATCTCCTGCTTAACTGCTTGCTACCTTAGGAGAAAGTGAGAACTGCAGATGTTGGAGATCAGAGTCAAAAGGTGTGGAATAAAATCTACCTTCCATATTCCCCGTTCTTTAAATAAAAAAGGAGTGGAATTTTCTGCCTCTCTTGAGCAGCTTAGGCAATGGTGAAATAGTTGGTGAAAAGTGGTAAACTAATTAGAATTACAAAGTCAAGAAAATTTTTTTTTTAAGATTAGATTACAGTGTGGAAACAGGCCCTTTGGCCCAACAAGTCCACACCGACCCGCCGAAGCGCAAACCACCCATACCCCTACATTTACCCCTTACCTAACACTACGGACTATTTAGCATGGCCAATTCACCTGACCTGCACATCTTTGGACTGTGGGAGGAAACCATAGCACCCGGAGAAAACTCACACAGACATGGGGAGAATGTGCAAACTCCACACAGTCAGTCGCCTGAGGTGGGAATTGAACCCGGGTCTCTGGCACTGTGAGGCAGCAGTGCTAACCACTGTGCCACCATCCCACCCAACACTTCCCTTCAGATTTAAAAGGTGAGGTCAGAATGCTACTAATGAATGGCAATTACCTTAATTCTGTATATTCAAATCTCATTATTAGCTGATTAGCTCATTTCTTTTCCAATTCTCCTTTCCTTTTCCAATAGCTAGACAGCACCAATTCCCAACATGAAGTGGGGTCTTCATCCAACTGCTAGATCTCTGGGTCTTCATCCAACTTTGTCTTCACCACAATGTTCCTGCACGCTCCATGAATGCCGTCTTCTCCTATACTTCGTCCAAGCAAGTCAGCAAAGGCAAAC
This sequence comes from Chiloscyllium plagiosum, assembly GCF_037043375.1. Taxonomy (NCBI): domain Eukaryota; kingdom Metazoa; phylum Chordata; class Chondrichthyes; order Orectolobiformes; family Hemiscylliidae; genus Chiloscyllium; species Chiloscyllium plagiosum. The sequence continues at coordinate 40,408,236 of NW_028270146.1, forward strand.
TATCAGCATCACCACATAATAATGGTTGCTTTTAGACCAACTTACCCAGCACTTCAGACCTTCAAGACCTCAGTTTGGAGCTCAGGACACCAATGACTTGCATGCTTCTGACAGGTTACTTTGCACACAAGGACACCAATGCATGTATCGACACAGGATGCACGAAATGACTTTCTCAGAAAAAACCTCAAGCCTGAGGATGGATTTCTTTGGACTGGGTCACTGATGGAGTGATTACAGTGAAAGAAGGCAATTAAAGATAGAAAAGTGCTCTCATAGAATGCACGAGAGGACAGGGAACTCCAGAAGATGGCATTTTCATGAGCTACTTTCACTGTAGCCTCTGCATGAGAAGTTTGTATGGGCAACAAGACATGCAATTTGTAAAACCATAAATTCAAGGAGTGAATTGAGGACATTGGTGATTATATAAAGGGATAGAACAGAAATGGGGGAAGCTGAAAAATCACTGGGGACAGAGACAGCAACACAAAAGGGAACATAAAATTTATGGTAATTATCGTGTGTGTCAGATGCAATCTTGAATGACTGTGTGCTCCCTTGAAAAGCTAATATGTAGAATGAATATTTGCCTTTGGATATGTGCAGATTTGTCACTGATTTCATACAGTCACTGACAAGACATTTGGCCATTCCAACTTCTTTCATTCTTGGGATATCTGAAGAGGCCGCTCATCTCTCAGATGGATGCACCATCATCAGATTCAACAGCAACAATGGCACTAGACATTTTAAGAGTGCAAGTGCATATATGCTTGCACAACTGTAAGAAACTTGTCAATAATGTGCCACCCATACCACCTATATGTTCTCAGTAAGTTTTTTTTTTACTTTTCCTTTGACTTTATGTAAGCATTGTCAAGACACCAGCATCTTGGCAAGGAGCCTATTGAGTAGTTGTTGGCCTGGAAATCTTAGCAGTTGGTACCATGGCCATTGGCTGTAAGGGTCGAGTCCTGTGGAGAGTATCCTGCCCAGATGCAGTCTTGTTCTCCTTAGCGAAACCTTCAGCAGGCTTTGGCATCACAGGCAGAGGGCAAGTGGAGTGGCAAGACACTTAGAAGTGTCATGAGAGGAAGCTTCAGAGGATCCTGTGATCTGGCTCCCCTCCCGCTGGTACCTGCTGGCACTACCCTGTCTCCCTGAGAAGAAGGCAATCTGGGGTGAGGTGAAAATCCCTGTCCTCCTCTCATTTTCCTATTGATGCTGAGCCTCTATGGTTATATCGGTAGAGTGCAAGTCTATGTGCACATGCAGCAGATTCTGGATCTAGGTTTCCATGACAGTAGCTGAGGCAGCTAGACACATGTGCTGCAACCAGCACAGTACTGATAATATTGTGCAGATGTACATTTTGATGCAGTGTATTGAATGACTCTGATAAATATGCCTTCTGTTTGTGTGCTTGCTTATGCATTTTGACAATATCATTAATGACTGAAATCATGGGATCATCTTCTTCCTGGAGCTGAGGAGGAGCCAGCAGTCTTTGAATGCCAGAGACTTGCCAGTGTTGTGCTAACTAGATTGTGTTCCTGGGTAGAGTACATATCGAGGTGAAAGTCTCTGAGCTGGTAGAGGGTGCAGGTGAAAGCCTTGTGAATGCAGTCTGACGGTTGAGTGGCATCACAGAGGGAGAAGTGGAGCTGAACAGCACTCAACTCATTGATATTGAGGTTTGCTGGGTGCTGTTGGTTCCTGCATACGAGAAGAGAATTAGCTGTGTAAGAGAGATAAAAGCTTGTGCAGTTTAAAAATTAGTTAGTGAAGGTAGTAATGAGCTTCCCAGCACAGCATAATGAACTGTAACGGGCTAGTTGCTAATGGAATCCCCACATGAGCAGTCATTTTCTTCTCTGGCCATAACCATCACCGTCTTCGCCTCACATGGCATGATGAACCCAATGTCCGGCACATTTTCCAGCAGCCTTTATCCCCTTGGCCCCATTGGGAGACATTTACTTTTATGATGAGAATAAAAGCTTTCCTCAGTTTGTCCTGGGATTGTAGTTTGTATTTAGCTTTAAATGTCTGAACAGAGTGTGTAAGACTGGTTAACCTGTACATGATACATCACTGTATACAACCAATTGTTGCCAGCTTTCCAATATTTTTTGAATGGCATCTTTTATTAACTTATCTTCTAATTTGTTTGTAGCCACTAAAATTTCTCAGTCTTAAGGACTTCTACTGCACATGGTATTCCCAGCCTATTCTTTAGTCCTTTTTCTTGTCAAGTTATGACCTTTATTTATTTTACTCTGGAATACTCTACAATAGCTCCCCCTCCTATGATCAGAACTCATGTAAAGAATCCAGGTAGAATTTTAACCAATTCACACCACATCATGCGGACATGCATCCACCATCCAATTCAATGCAATTATGAGTTTACAACTGAAGCATTCCTTCCTGTGCCGAGGTATTTAGTAACAATTGAAATTCTGCTGCCTGATCGGTGTCACCAGTATCATACTTAAAATTCTGTCCTGCGTCTAAATTCAAACACCTTGTTATTCCCATTAGGCTAATTTGTTGCATAATGGTGTTTTGAGTTGCATCTAAAGTATCAATTTCCCTTCCCTCTGCATTCCTGGGGTTCATCTTTCAGTCACAGTTCTCCAGTTCCCACTGTCAATTATAATTGGCAGAGGTATCTCCATCTGCACTCCTTTTAATTATGTTTCTCCTTCGCATTGGCACTTCCTGCCTGTGTTGCCATTAAAATTGAATTCTTCATTCTTTCTGTTAAAGCCTATGTCCCACTCAAGTGATGAATGCCCTGGGGAATTAATGTTCTTCTAGGAAGTATCTTAAAGATTCTGACGTCTGTCCTAAAAGTCTGCCTCTTCCTGAAAATGCAGTTCTTACTGATATTAGAAATCTAATCCTGTTTGATACTTTAGCACTATCCAGCAAATTAAAGGGAAACATGGAATAGAAAATTTCAAATAGAGATTTCATAATTTCCACATTATAGATAGAGTTCTAAGGATGTACAACATGAAAATAGATCCTTCGGTCCAACTTGTCATGTCAACCAGCTATCCTAAATTAATCTAGTCCCATTTGCAACCATTTAGCCTACATCTCTCTAAATCCTCCCTATTCATGTACCTGCCCACATGCCTTTAAGATGTTGTAAATGTATCAGCCTCACCACTTCCCCTCACAGCTTGTTCCATACACTCACCACTCTCTGTGTGAAAATATTGCCCCTTAGATCCTTTTTAAATCTTTCCCCTCTCGCCTTAAACCTATGTTGTCAAGTTTTGAACTCCCCCACCGCAGGGAAAAGACATTGGCTATTCACCCTATCCATGCCCCTCTTGATTTTATAAGCCTCCATAAGATCACCACTAAGTCTCCGACTCTCCAGGGAAAATAGGCCCAGCCTATTCAGCCACTTTCTATAGGACAAACCCTCCAACCTGGCAACATTATGTATCCTTCTATAGAATATCCATCCTACATTCTCAATTTTTCAAAATCTGGCCATTGCTCATGCATGTTTAGTAGATCTTCTTTCTTGTATGTTTTATAGGCATATGTACTATACCTCCCAGGTATGTTTTGGGTGGAGGGGTATGTAACACAAGGAGGTTAACCAGCTTACAACCTTCCTATGTATCCCTAAACTCATCCACATATTAAAGAGGATGGATGTGAGCCAAAATCATCAACCACAATTAAAGGTCAATTGAGTTTGTTAAAGTTCAGTTGACCCCAATATTATGCTGCCCACACCGTAATGCAATTAGCATGGGCAGGTTAGTGTAAGTTGTCAATCTGTTTCTTTTTCAAACTTTAAAATAGCAGGAAAAAATTAGGGCATATTATCTCTGGAGGCACCTAGTCCAACGACCATACTTAAAATCTATGAAGAATCAAGCCAGATGAATCTCGGGAGGTAATCAAAATTGAGCTTTATTAAAAACTCACTGAGCAAGTCATATAAACTTTATTAAAAGTATAAAATTCATTTTGAATTCCACATGCACACATAATCAGCATATAAGTAAAAAGAACAAGGTACATGGATAGGAAAAGTTGGGTGGAGAAAACAATTAATTTTTTCAAGTGGAGGAATTATACATTTTAATATTGGTTTTAAACTTGCAGTTTGGGATGGGTTGTTGTGATAGGAGTTGGTGTGGCGATTGCAGCAGAATTACTGTTGTTCTTCTGTATGGAGTTGTCTTATGGAGTTGGGTTCACTGTTGATTTTTCTCTCAGGGAAAGATCACCTTTGCAGAGTTAAGAACACCATCTCCAGAGAGAGAGAGAGAGAGTCCATCTTTCTCATATTACTGTATATTACTCCCCTTTTGTAGTCGACACAACAAGTTTATAATCATAGCTTCTCATGGCAGAAAGGGTTTTGATGTGTCAATGCCAATTGTTGGCTGACATTGGGGAAATCTATTTTTAACAAAGAGTTTCAATAGTCTATTGACAGCCTTTGCTGTTATCCCTTGAGACACATATGGGGATTTGATATAGATAAGGGGATTTCAATCCTCCTCTTTACATAATGAGTTTCAGATTGAAGTCTTTATTCTGGCAATGCCTATAATTGAGAAAGTTCATCCCCAGAGACATTTGAAGGTCTCATTATGAGCAGTACATTCCAAATGATGAATATGAACATCCAGGTAATTAATTATTCTCGGATAGGCAGTTTCACATTATTTAGACAGTCCTTTGAATATTTCTGTGAACTTGGCTCCTTTCAGATAAGATGCCTTTGGCAGTAATTTTTAAAGTGCCCTAGCTCTTATTTAATTGTATTTTCTGAAACCAAAGTCCAAGGTTTTTAGGTTAGTCAATGAAATTTAAAGATAAATTGCTCATATTTTATACCATCATGACATTCTTAAAAAAAACTTAAGACCTCAACTGTCTGTAAATGTACTGAATTCTCTGTTCATTTCTCAGCTTTCCTTATCCAACTCTGGGATCAAGTCTAACTTATCCATTTGTCTTTCAATGCCTTTGAGTCATACAGCACAGAAACAGAACCTTTGGTCCAACGTGTCCTTGCCGACCAAGTTTCTCAATTAAACAAGTCTCACATACCTGAATTTAGCCCATATCCCTCTACACCTTTCCTATTCATGTACCTGTCCAAATATTTTTTAAATGTTGTAACGGTACCTGCATCTACCACTTCCTCTGGCAGTTCATTCCACATATGAACCACCCTCTGTGTGAAAAGGTTGCCCCTCAGGTCCCTTTTAAATCTTTCTCCTCTCACCTTAAATTTTATGTCATCTAGTTTTGAACTCACCCACCCTAGGGAAAAGACCTTTGCTGTTCATCTTATGATTCCATAAACGTCAATAAGATCTCATCTCAATCTCCTTTGCTCCAGTGAAAAAAAGTCCCAGCCAATCCAGCCTGTCCTTTTAACTCAAAGCCTCCAGTCCTGGCAACTTCCTGGTAAATCTTTTCTGAACCCTCTCCAATTTAATAATATCCTTCCAATAGCAAGATGATCAGAACTGAATAAAGTACTCCAAAGGTGTCCTCACCAAAATCTTGTATAACCTCAACATGACATACTAACATATATACTTAAGGACAAAAACAGAAATTGCTGGAAAAGCTCAGCAGGTCTGGCAGTATCTGTGGGGAGAAGCCAGAGAAGCCTGTGTTGGGAAACCCTTCCTTAGAACTGTCCACAGAAGCTGCCAGACCTGCTGATTTGGAGGTCACCTGATGAAGGAGCAGTGCTCTGAAAGCTTCCAATTAAACCTGTTGGACTATAACCTGGTGATTTTTAACTTTGTAGACCTGCTGAGCAATTCCTGTTTTTGGTTCAGATTTATAACACCTGCAGTTCTTTCGGTTCCTATACTCACTGAAAAGCATGCTAAAAGCCTTCTCAGCCACCCTGTCATTCTGTGATGCAACTTCCAAAGAGCTATTTACCTCAACGTCTAGGTCTCTCTGTTCGAAAACACTTCCCAGGGCCCTAACATTAACTGTATAACCTGCCCTTGGATTAATGAAATACCTCATATTAATCCAAATTAAACTCCAACTGCCACTCCTCAGACTATTGACCCAACTGACCAAAATCCCTTTGTAATCTAAGATGACCTTCCTCACTGTCTATTATACCACTAATTTTGACGTCATCTGCAAACTTACTAACCATGCCTCCTAAATTCTCATCCAAAGACAAAAAAAAGTGAACCTAACACTGACACTTGTGGAATACCACTGGTCGCAGGCCTCCAATCACCATTGAAAAACCACCATTGAACACCTACCTGTGTCTCCCACCATCAAGCTAAGTTTGTATCCAATTGACAAGCTCACCCTGATCTTATGTGATCTAACTTTAGTAATCAGACTACTATGTGGAACCTTGTCAAAGACTTTACTACAATAAATGTAGACAACATCTACAGCTCTGTCCTCATCCATCTTTTTGGTTATGTCCTCAAAAAACTCAATCAAGTTTGTGAGACACAATTTCCCACTCACAAAGCCATGCTGACTATCCCTAATAATTCCTTGCCTCTTCAAATACATGTAAATCCTATCTCTCAGAATTCCCTCCAACAATGTACTCACCTCTGATGTCAGACTCACCGGTCTACAGTTCCCAGAATTCTCCTTACAGCCTTTCTTAAGTAAAGGCACAACATTAGCCACCCTCCAGTACTCATAAGTAGCTGTCAATGATAAATATCTCTGCTTGGGGCCCTGCAATTTCTTCAATAGCTTCCCACAATATTCCAGAATACACTTGATTTGGGTCCTGGAGATTTATCCACTTTTGTGTTTTATTTAGGATCTACAGCATTCATGGCAAGTGGTTTCACTGATTGGGCCTGCAGGGTGGGGGTGTCCAAAACTAGCGGGTATAGATTTAAGGAGAGGGGGAAAAATTTAAAAGGGATTTAAGGGTAACTTTTTCACACAAAGGGTGGTGCGTGTATGGAGTGAATTGCCAGAGGAAGTGGTGGAAGCTGGTACAATTACAACATTTAACAGGCATCTGGATGGGTATATGAATAAGAAGGGTTTAAAAGGGCATGGGCCAAATGCTGGCAGGTGGGACTAGATCACTTTAGGATATCTGGTCACGTAGAGCAGTTGGACTGAACAGTCTGTTTCCATGAAGTACAGTTCAATGACTCTATGACTCTAGCCTATCTGCACTAATGTAAATGTGCAGAACTTTGGATTTGTAAGCTGTCAATGTTGCTGTCTTAGAATATCAAGACTGCAGTAACTAGAAATCATCTAAGAAGTGCAGTCCATCAGAGAATTATACAACAAAAACTAATTGCCAGTGAAACTCAGCAGTTCTGGCATAACCTGTAGAAAGAAAACAGAATTAACATCTTAAATCCAATGACTCTTTGTCAGGATTAATGACTGTTAATAAAAGTGGTTTTATGCTGAAGGCGATATTGATAGGGTGGGGTGTGGCATGGGGAGTGAGCAAATAGGGGGAGATGGAACCCAGACAGTGAGAGAGATATGCATGAGATAGACAAGCAAGGGGATTATGGATAAAAGTACAGGGCAGAAGAAGAGCTGAAGAAGTGATAATAAGAGCAGAAAATGGATGACATGTACCAAAAGCAACTTATATAATGTGATAATGGGCCTAAGAGTATGAAAGAATGAGTGACTGTACGAAAAGCAACCTACAGGTGTGGGAGTGGGTAAGACTCTAAAGTTATTGTGTTGAGTCCTAGAAGCTGTAAGGTCCCCAAATGGAAAATGAGATGTTGTTGTTCAGGCTTGTGCTAAGGCTCCCTGGAATACCACAGCAGGCATATGATAGAAATAAAATCAGAAATTGCTGGAAAAATTCAGCTGATTAGGTAGCATCTGTGGAGAGATAGCAGAGGTTAACATTTCAGATCCAGTGACCCCTTTTCAGAACACACTGTGGCAGAAATATTGGCCAGGAAACATGGTGGTATGTTGAAGTGACAGGCAACTGGAAGCTTGAGGTCAATTTTGAAGACAGAATATAGGTATTTTGTCAGGACAGCGGTAGACGTCTGGTTTGTGGCCAATGCCAGTCTATGCCTTAAAATGGCGGCGCTCAGATCCGACATAGCGCACCATTTGGAGGATGCTCAGGTGTGCGATGGAATCCTGTTTGCATTTACCCCTGCCCGGACGGAATTTCACATAGGCCCCAAGGTCCTGTACTTCCAGTGGGAGCCTGTGCCCCACAACCTGAGCCGCCTCCGGAACTTTATTTTTGTTAGCTTCAGGGATATATCACGATGGGTCCTGTTTAGACTGCTGCTGCACACCGTCCACCTCTTTCCTTCATCCACCGCCCGGACATGCCTTAGCGTACCCATTTATCACCGGGCGGTGGGGATCCCCAATGGAGGGCTCTCTATGCAGGAGTCCTCCCCCTTTCTCTCGGGGACCTGGGGTGGAGGGTGCTGCAAGCAGCATTCCCCTACAACTGCAGATTGCGGTGATTCACGGACTCCCAGCCCAACTGCTTGTTCTGTGATGCTTTGGAGACAGTGGACCTTGGATATATTGGTGTGGGCACTTGCACTCCCTTTTTAGTTTTCTAGAAAACCTTCTCCTCTGCTTTTGGTTGCACTTCAGTCCCACACTCCTGATCTTCGGGCACTCGATGTGGAGGGGGGAGGGTAGGTCAGAGGACCTCCTCGTGGGTCTGCTTCAGGGCCTGGCCAAATTGGCCATAAACAGGTCCGGGCAGCGGGCCGTAGAGGGGGTCGTTATGGCTGATTGCCTGCCCCTCTTCCACGGTTACGTTCAAGCCCAGGTGTCTCTGGAGAAGGATCACGCATTGTCTACCAACACCCTTGAGCTATTCAGGGAGAGATGGGATCTGCAGGGAATGGAGTGCTTTATTTCCCCCTCCAGCTCTCTTTTGATGTAATCCCTGCCCTTCCCTTCACATTTTTGATCATGCAGCATTTCCCTTTGATGAGAGGGGCACTGTTTGTCACTGGCCACTGGTGTTTCCTTTCTTCCTGGTGGTGGAAGTTGAATAAAGATTGGTACACTGTTGTTTTTCACTGTGTCTTACACCTGCACACACACAACATGGTTGCTGGGGAAAATGGGGGTAGTGTGGGGTGCAATTAAAAAAAAGAAAAAAAGAGAAAAAAATTAAGATTTACACACCTTTGTTCTTTATAGTTTCCTACACAAACGCACACATGACATGGATGCTAGGGAAAAATAAGCACTACTGCATAACTGGGGTAAAGAGAAGAAAAAGAAAAAGAATATATAACCAGGAGATTTAGAGTCTCCTCAGTTTAGGGAACTGACTGTGCTGGCTGGGGCCACAGTCAGTGTGTTACTGACAGTTTAGCAATCGAAACTTTTTTTGGGGGGGTGGGGGGAATCTGATTCCTGAACTGGCTGAATAAACTGCCAGTTTATTAACAAAAACAAAGTACAGGTATTTTGGGAAGCTGTCACCCAGTCTGTGTTTTGTCTCCCCAGTGTAGAGGAGACCACATTGTGAGCAGTGAATAAGGTAGATTAGATTGAATGAAGTACAGATGAAATGCTGCTTCACCTCGAAGGTGGGTCTGGAACCCTGGATGATGGGAAGGGAGGAGGTAAATGGGCTGGTGTTACACCTTCTGCAGTTGCATGGGAAGGTGCCATGGCATGTGGGGAGGCATTGGGAATGGAGAAGGAGTGGACCAGGTTAAGAGATTGTATGACCTTGATGAAGACAGGTGGCTGGAGCCTATGAACTGGAAATTCTGAAACTGACATAAACATTTGAAGAATCGCAGATGTAAGTGAAGATGGACTGGACAAGGGAAGACAAAATGGAGTCATTGGAGGAAGAAATACGTTCTGTAGGGTAACAGCAGGCAGAAACAAAGGGTCTGCTTATGCAGTCCTGTTTGTGGATTTTGGGGAGAAGGTAAAAGTGGGCTTCTCCTCCTCTACTTGGCTGAGCTCATCTCACTTTAACCAATTTCTCATTTAACTCCTCCCATTTCCTTCAGGTCAAAGGAGTGGCCATGGATTCTGGCATGGGCTCCAGTTATGCCTGTCTCTTTGTGGAATATGAGGAACATTCCTTGTTCAAGTCCTATTCTGGCCCCGACCCACAACTCTTTCTCTGGCATATCAATTATATCATCAACGGTACTTCCTTGTCTCGTCCTGAACCGGAAAAGTTTATGAATTTTGCTTCCAATTTCCACCCCACTCTCACCTTCACCTGGTCTATCTCTGACTCCTCTCTTCCCTTCCTCAATATCTCTGTTTCCATTTATGGGGTTTGGCTGGCCACCAATATCCATTACAAACCCATTGACTTCCACAATTACCTTGACTACATATCCTCACACTTTGCATCCTGTAAAGACTCTATTCAATCCTCCGTCACATTTATTCTGATGATGCCAACTTCCTAAGTGGTGTTCAAAACTGTCCACCTTTTTCCTCAACTGAGGATTCCCCACTATTGTGATCAACAGCGTCCTTAGCCGTGTTTGACCTACTTTCCACCCTCTGCCCTCACCCTTTCCCTCCCACAACACTGATAGGGTCCCTGGTCCTCGTTTTCTGACTCACCAGACTCCAGAGAGATATCACGAATAGACACATATTCCCTTCCCCTCCTTTGTCAGCATTCCTTAGAGGCCATTCCCTCTGGAACACACTGTTCGCACTTCCTCCACCCCCATACCCAAAAACACCCGTTGCACTCTCCAATGCAGCTGAAGAAGGTGTAACTCCTGCCCATTTATCTCCTCTCTCTGCACTATTCAAGGTCCTAGACACATCTTCCAGGTGAAGCAGCGATTTACCTGCCCTTCATTCAATCTATCTACTGTATTTGTTGTTCACAACATGGTCTTCTCTACACTGGAGAAATGAAATGCAGACTGGATGAGCACTTTGCAGAACACCAAAATTTGTCCACAAAAACGATTTTGAGCTTCCATGAGCCCCAACCAACATTTCTGTCGGAGACCTGCTGTAGTGTTCCAGTGATCCTCAGCATGAGCTCCAAGAAAAACATCTCATTTTCTGCTTGGGGACCCTGCAGTGTCTAGGACTCAAAATCAAGTTCAATAACTTTAGATCCTTCCATTTTTTTTTACCCACTCCCATACCTGTAGGTTGCTTTTCGCAGAGTCACCCATTCTTTAGTACTCTTAGACCCATTATCACATTATATAGGTTGTTTTCGGTACATCTCACCCATTTTCTGCTCTTATTATCACTTCTTCAGCTTTTATTCTGCTGTGGCCTGTTAGCCATAATCTTCTTGCTTACCTATCTCATTCAAATCCCTCTTGCTGTCCAGGCTTCATCTCCACCAATCCAGTCACCTCTTCCCTCAGGCCCCTCCTAACACAGCTACAGACAATTCTGATGGTGAGTTAGAATCAAAACATTAACTTTGCTTTCTTCCCACAGATACCAGACCTGCTGTGTTTCTCCAGCAATTTCTGTTTCTCTTTCAGATCTCAGACATCTGCAATTCTTTGTTTTATTTTACAGTATTTAAAGAGCCTGACATCCCACTTCAATTGAGTTCCACAAGTTGATTAGAAGCAGAGATCACCAAATTAATGTAACGTTATGCACAACCAACAACTCTCTTCCTGATGTGCTCCCTCCCGAGGTGAGGATTTCTGCCAGGAACATGAATTTAGAAATTACCTTTAATATCACCTTGCCTCCTTTACATCCTCTCTGGAACTCTGGTATACTCCACTACAATGGAGGGGTGGCAGTGGTTGGGAGGGTGTGGGCACAGCAAAACTGGGCTTGAGTTTTGGTCAGCTGGCTGCCTGATAGAAACACAATCATAGAAACATTTCTAAACAAACTCAAGAGAATTCTGTGAAACATCAATCTTGCTCTGGTCTTCTGTTGACCCATAATGGATGCACATCTTGCCTTTTGAAATTATAAAAGGACATTGATAGATTAAGTGAGTGGGCGAAACTGTGAAAGACAGAGTGGGGAAGGTGAGAACATCCCTTGAGGAACTGAGGAAGATTTTTAAAGTGCGAATTTTGATGGAGCAAAGAGATTTAGGAGCCTATGCACTATACATAAATCACTAAAAGATAGTGGATTGCTGCAAAATGTAATTTAAAAGGCTGATTAAATGTGAGGCTGAAAAACTGAGGACTGCAGATGCTGGAGATCAGAGTCAGAAAATGTGCTGCTCGCAAAACATAGCAGGTCAAGCAGCATCTGAGAAGCAGGAGAATTGACGTTTTGGGCATAAGCCCTTCATCAGGAATATGGGTGGGTGGGGGTGGGGGTGGTGATGAGGTAGGTGGGAAGATGATATGGAGATGCAGGTGAGGGGTGATGGTGGTAGGACGGAGAGAAGGGTGAAGTGGACAGGTGGGAAGGTAGATGGACAGCTAGGACAGTTCAAGAGGGTGGTGCCAAGTTGGAAGGTTGGATCTGGTTTGAGGTAGGGAGAGGGGAGATAAGAAAACTCATGAAATTGCTGTTGATGCTGTGTGGTTGGAGGGTCCCAAGGCAGAAGCTGAGGTGTTCTTTCTCCAGTGATTGGGTGGTTTGGATTTGGCAGTGGAGGATGCCCAAGACTTGCATGTCCTTGGTGGAGTGGGAGGGGGTGTTGAAGTGGTCAGCCACAGGGCATTGTGGTTATTTGGTGCATGTGTCCCAGATATGTTCCCTGAAACGTTCCACAAGTTGGCGTCCTGTCTCCCTAATGTGGAGGAGACCAAAGGAAGGTGTCGGGAGTGGAGGGTGGGTTGGTGTGGGGCATGGACCTAATGAGGGAATTGTAGAGGGAATGGTTTGCAGAATGCAGGTAGGGGTGGGGAGGGAAATATATTTCTGGTGTAGGGTCTGATTGTAGGTGTCGGAAATGGCAGAGGATGATGCTCTGTACCCAGAGATTTGTAGGGTAGAAGGTGAGGACGGGGGTGGGGCAGTTCTTGTGCAGTTGGAAGGGTAAGGTTCAGGAAATGGAAGCGATGCGCTGGAGAGCATTGTTGACCACATGGGAGGGGAAATTGTGGTCCTTGAAACGGGAGGCCATCTGGGATGTCCTGGAGTGGATTTGTTGCTCTTGGGAGCAGATATGGCAGAGGCAGATGTATTGGGAGTAAGGGGTTATGTTTTTACAGGACGGGGTTTGGGAGGAAACTGTGGTAACTGTGGGAGTCCGTGGGTTTGAAGTAGATATGTGTGTTGAGTTGGTTGCCAGAGGTAGAGATGGAAGGGTTCAAGAAGGGGAGGGAGGTGTCCGAGATGATTTAGGTGAGGTAATTTGATGAACTGTTCAACCTCCTCATGGAAGCATGAGGTGGTGCCGGTGCAGTCATCAATGTAGTGGAGGAAAAGGTGGGTGATGGTGCCAGTGTAGCTGCAGAAGATGGACTGTTCCGCATATCAGATGAAGAGGTAGGCAAAACTGGGGCCCATGCGGGTGCCCATGGCGACCCCTTTGGTCTGAATGAAGTAGGAGGATTCAAAGGAGAAGTTATTGAGGATAAGGACCAGTTCCACCAATTGAATGAGTGTGTCGGTGGAAGGATACTGTTTGGGTCAGTGGGAGAGAAAGAAACGGAAGGCTTGGAGGCCTTCACCATAGATGGAAGTGTGGAGGAACTGGATGTCCATGGTGAAGATAAGGCGTTGGGGGCCAGGGAACCGAAAATCATGGAAGAGGTGGAGGTGGAGGATTAAATGTTGCCTTCAAATCAGAGAGGGCTGGAATACAAAGGTTCATAAGAAAAAGGAAAAACTGTGCATTTTTATTTCAACTTTCAAGATCTGAGGACACCCCAAAGCCAACTATATAGCCAATGAAGTACTCTACTGAGATTATAAGTGGCCTCTTATAGGTGTTTGAGTGACATGGGCTATTGCGAGATTTGTGGCAGAATTGGATGAGAAGTCCGGTGGGGTCTATCTCTATGTCAGGAACATCTCACTCCGTCTTTTATGTTTTTCACAGTGGGGTGGCAGCTTTCTCGCTCAGCAGAGGCAAGTTGTCAAAGGGAGATTACAGCTTGTTAAGTGCCTCAGCTTTATATTCAGATTTCTATATTATTGAACTCCCCAAACAAAGAAAACTTGACATGGAAACCAAGCTGCAGGTTCAGCTTGCCACTTACTCCAAGTGACCTCCTTGTTGTGTAGAATCAAACTGCAGCCCAGGGCATGATTCACAGGCATCAGCCTCATGTACAACCTCATGTCCATGGGGCATTAGCATCCTGCACGTGCCACATTGCAAGAACATCTCTGTATTCTCTGTCTATGCCATGATGTTTAGATTGATTCTAATCTAAAATGTGAGATAATGGAGTTTTACATAAATTCATGCAGTTTTTGAGCTCAGAGTTCTACATGAATGTAGACATGAATGTAGGCATAGACGTTCACCATTGTTAACAGCTAACCTGAGAATGCAACTTTTTAAAAAAAAGTTTTGTGATTTACACATGAAAGAAGTGAAACTATCACTGTATTCTAACAGATGAAAGGCTTAACAGACAATCAATTTTTCAATGTATAATTTCAATTACATCACACTGTAAAGTTTTGCTATAAATTCTGTGTTAGGATTGAGCCCTCCACTATCATCTGATGAAGGAACGTCGCTCCGAAAGCTAGTGTGCTTCCAATTAAACCTGTTGGACTATAACCTGGTGTTGTGTGATTTTTAACTTTGTACACCCCAGTCCAACACTGGCATCTCCAAATCATGACTATTCAGTTAAAAATCACACAACACCAGGTTATAGTCCAACAGGTTTAATTGACTATTCAGAGGTGAGTGTGGATGAGAATGGAATACACCCCACATGCCTGGATGAGTGCAACAACAATCAAAGGCTTTGCGGCATCCAGAGAAAAGCAGCCCACAATCTATAAACATTCACTCCCTTTACCGCTGACATACAGTAACAGCAGTGTGCACCATTCACAAGAAGCCCTGCAGCAATTCACCAAGATTCTTCAGGCAGCATCTTTCAAATCCATGATTACTTCCATCAAAAAGGACAAGTGCAGCAGGAACATGGGAATACTGCCACTTGCAAGTTCCCCTCCAAGCCACTCATTCTCCTGACTTGGAAATATATCGCTGTTCCTTCAGTGCAAATGATATCAAAATCCTGGAATTCCCTCCTAAGCAATACTGTGAGTCTACCAACAGCACATGGACCGCAGCTGATGAAGAAGGCAGCTCACCACCATTTTCTGAAGAGCAAATATGGATAAGCCCTGCCAGTAATGCCCACGTTCCCTGCTTGAATAAAAAGTAGGATTCTTAGAATCTGGCATTCTGTTTTTCTCTGTTTCATGCTGGCTTGTGTGTGTATGTGTGGGAGGACAAAGCTAAACAGCTCTCTGTCAATCAATTAACAGTTTGCCTTTAGAGGACCGATAATTTGCAATATCCTAATTGACGTTAAAAACTTGATTTGGAGGCAGCCCATTTCATTTTCTCTGTACATTTATCACAAAGACTCTGCAACATTGCTCTCAAACCATTTATCATGAATTGAAGTGTGTCTCTTCACCATTCTTGCATTAATCAGATCATGGAGAAAGTAAAGAATGCCTTTTCTCACCCTTTCTCAAACATCATTGAAAATGTTTAATCCTCTAACAAGACAACATGCTGATACCTTGGTACTTTTTGAACTGGGTCATTTTCAATGTGGATGCCCTAGTTGTGCTGGTGGCGAGTTCGGAGTTGGCAATTGTTGTCTCCTGAACCTGATCAACAAAAACAAATAGTAACCAATGATAGATGTTGCTGCTGCTGGCAGAAGAAAGGAGGCAGCTCAGCTTACAACACAGAGAACTGACCAAACGGTCAGCTAAAAAATATTGCAGCAGATCGCACACAAAAAGTGTGAGTGGCAAAATATTTTCATCATCAAAAACATGATTTAATTGTTCCAGTTTGATAGTTGTGTACCATGTTCAGGTTTGGCAATCTGCAAACTGAACAGGAACTACAGATTGTCCACAGAGCCTGGATTTTCCTTAAATTCATCAAGGACAATACTTGTGTGGCTACTTGAGGTTTCTTTATCTGGAAACATTATGACTGATTTCATGAAAACGAACAGGAGCTCTAATTCTGAAGTGCAAGACATTCCTAAACTGCAAGCCCCAGCAAAAAAAAAAGAAAGGAGGTCTACAGTAGTAACGGATTATCTGTTCCTTGCCTAAGGATGATGTCTACTCAGATTTGTGGGGTTTTGTCCTGATTCTTGGCCTGTTGATCTTTTGGACATTTGGGAAGGGCTTCAACCAGCTAGTGGGATCCAGTTCACAGAATTCGTTTTCCTTCTATCCCACTACATTACTTCATCACCAAATGGTTGGAAATTAAAGTGTGAACACAGCTGAATGGATAATTGTGTTCACGCTGAAGGATCGGAAGCAAGCTCCTTCTAAGTCAGTAATATCAATGTCATTATGCTTCAAAGGGAGCTGCAGAGTGTTTCAACTGTTTTTTCTATCCTCCACAGAACATTCTCCATTTGGGAGAGAGGAGGATCTGTTGGGAGGGCTGGTTTTTGGCTATCACAACACAGTCGACAAATTCAGAACTCAGCAAGTCACCACTCTTAAAATGTTACTATTGACGAGGAGATCTAACTGCAGGTCAGCTGTGCCTGTCCTGCCTTCTATAAACTATGGCAGTGAATGTTTGACAATAAAAACCTCGTCAATCCATGAAAGTCCATTAGTGTATCATCACTATGTTCTTGTAATGAGAACTGAACTCATATCAGCAAGACATAAGAGTGTCTCAAAACATTCCAGCAACGGAACTCCCTCCCTATCAACATGGTGTGCATCCCAAACACCACAGACAGTAAATGGTTCAAGATGGCAACTCTTCTTCTCAAGGGAAATTAGGGATGGGCAATAAAATGGCGTAGCCAGTGTCACCCACATCCTGTGAATGAATAAAAGAAGTCACTCCTCTATATCTCTGAATTCAATGGAACATCAGTCGAACAAACCCTTGTGTCCTTTTGAAGCCAAGTTCGACAAGCCTTCTGCCTAAATCCATGCAGAATATTTGTGGAAATACCACTTTTATACAGCAGAGGGTGCTCTTTTACCTTGGTGTTCAACTGCTTGATTAAGTCAGTATGAAGCTATTTTGCATTTCAACTGATCTGTGGAATAATTGACCTTCAACTGAATAATGCTGTAATTCTGTAGAGATTAGAACACATTTTCCTTTCTAAAATACTGCAAACAACTCTCAGGAACTATTATCTGGTGAAAAATCTAAAAAATCATAAAATTAAGGTAGTGTTGAAATGAAGGTTGAATTTCCATTCAAAAACAATTCTTGTCTTCAAATGAATCGCTCCTAATCTTCACCATTAGGATAGACAAGAATATAATCATGCATATAGATCCTGTGGCTTTGGGATGATATCTGTCAATGTGAGTGATTATCGGGAAATGATTTTTGTCAGCTGAATTGGCAGGTCTCCAGTACATCCATTGTTAGCACATATTGTTCTGATGAAAACAGAAGACATTAGCATTCTAACTTGTGACTGAATATGAGACGGGGATTGTGAGGAATAGTTAAGTTAATGTACAAATATTAGATCAAAGTGACTAGGCCAAAGAGCTTGTACTGCAGTTACATTTCACAAATAGAAGTCACAAATTCCGTATACATGCCATGCTGTTGTGATGTGAATGTGTTCCTAAGGACTGTAGTTGTTGTTTAAAAGTGCCAAAACTGTGTAAAAACAGCCTCCGATCGTTTGGATGAGTTTTGCTGGAAGTGATTCAGGTGCAGTGATTTCAGATTCAATGGTGTTTCTTCAGAAAAATCAAGCCACATTGTCAGCCATGATGGCATTTGGTATTTCAATGATGAACAAAATCTTCCCACAGAACAGAAAAATGGATTTTTAATATGATTGCTACCCCTGAGAATTATAGTGCAGCTAGAGAAAATTTAAATGGTTTAGACCTTGAATTAGCACTCTGGAGGAAAGTCACAGAGAAAGAATCCATTAGAGATGCCAATTAATCATGATTACAGAATTCTTTAGGTCAGTTTGATTGAATTTTCTCAATTTGAAAGAAACCCAGGAGTAACGAGGTAGCAATTCATTTTGGGTGGTCATATAATCCAGTCATTGCCAGACGTTTAGTTCCAGTGACTGTAATTTACTTGAATTAATTCCAAATCCATTGATAACTCTTACTGAACAGAAATCTATCAATGTCCACAAAACCTTCAATTCGCTAAGCCTCCATAAATTTGGAATAGACAATCCCAAATTTCTACTAAGCTTTGTGTCAATGTGATACTTTAAGGGTTTTGGATCTCACAACACAGTTCCATCAAACAAAATAAATGGTAATGATTTTAGAATGAAATGTTAACAGTCTATAATCTTCATCAATTGTGGACTTCCTAAATTAATTCTAATATTGGGTGCTAATACATCAAATGAGTTAAAGGAATTCAGTGTTATTAATTATGTTGTCTCACATATACTTAATGCATTTGGACAAAATTTCTCATTCTTCTATTGTAATGTATATATTAACTTCTTTATTTTAAACAGTTAATACTTCAAATAAAATATCAGGGGGTGGGGCAATTTCTTATTCATTCATTAAATGCTTGTTTAATGATATTGCTGAAAATAGTTTGTGCCCTTTGTTTCAAACCTTCAAAATAACATAAACAAAAACAGAAGTTGCTAGGAAAACTCAGCACATTTGGTAGCATCTGTGAAGAGAAATCAGAGTTAATCATTTGGATCTGGTGACATTTCCTCAGAACAGTTAATAGTCTAGCCTGTACTGTGATTGTTCAGCCCTTTGTCCTTGGAGTATCCATCCTCATAACAGGGCAGCACGGTGGCTCAATGGTTGGCACTGCTGCCTCACAGTGTCAGGGACCTGGGTTCGATTTTAGCCTTTGGCTGTGAGGAGTTTGCAAGTCCTCCCTGTGTCTAGATTTAAATTAGATTAGATTACAGTGCGGAAACAGGCCCTTTGGCCCAACAAGCCCACACCGACCCGCCGAAGCAAAACCCACCCATACCCCTACATTTACCCCTTACCTAACACTACAGGCAATTTAGTATGGCCAATTCACCTGACCCTGCACATCTTTGGACTGTGGGAGGAAACCGGAGCACCCGGAGGAAACCCACGCAGACACGGGGAGAACGTGCAAACTCCACACAGTCAGTCGCCTGAGGCGGGAAATGAACCCGGGTGTCTGACGCTGTGAGGCAGCAGTGCTAACCACTGTGCCACCGTGCCGCCCACCGTCTGTGCAGGTTTCTTCTGGGTGGTCTGGTTTTCTCTCACGATCCAAAGATGTGTAGGTTAGGTGAATTGGCCATGCTAAATTGCCCATAATGTACAGGCATACCTAGGTTAGGTACATTAATCAGGGATAAGTATAGAGGAATGGGTCTGGGTGGATTACTCTTCAGAGAGTCAGTGTGTACTTGTTGGGCTGAAGCTGAAAATGTGTTGCTGGAAAAGCGCAGCAGGTCAGGCAGCATCCAAGGAGCAGGAGAATCGACGTTTCGGGCATAAGCCCTTCTTCAGGAATGAGGAAAGTGTGTCCAGCAGGCTAAGACTGCTGGACACACTTTCCTCATTCCTGAAAAAGAACTTATGCCCGAAACGTCGATTCTCCTGCTCCTTGGATGCTGCCTGACCTGCTGCGCTTTTCCAGCAACACATGTTCAGCTCTGATCTCCAGCATCTGCAGTCCTCACTTTCTCCTTGTTGGGCTGAAGGGCCTGTTTCCACATTGTAGAGAAAGAAAATGCTGGACAAACTCAGCAGGTATGACAGCATCTGCGGAGAGAAATCAGAGTTAACATTTTGAGTCCAATGATCCTTTGACAGAACTGCCAAACGTTAACTCTGTTTTTCTGTCCATAAATGCTGCCACACCTGCTGAGTTTCTTCAGCACTTGCTCTTTTCGTTTTAGATTTCCAGCATCTGCAATTCTTTGGAGTCTTGGGGTCATATAGAGGTATAGAGAAACAGACATTTCAGTCCAACTCGTCCATGCCAACCAGATAACCTAAATTAAGCTCGTCCCACTTGGCCCATATCCCACTAAACCCTTCCTATTCATATACCCATCCAGATGCGTTTAAATGTTGTAATTGTACCAGCCTCCACCACCTCCTCTGGCAGCTCACTCCATATATGTACCACCCTTTGCATGAAAAAGTTGTTCCTTAGGTCCCCTTTAAACGTTTCCCTCTCACCCTCAACCTATGCCCTCTAGTTCTGGGCTTCCCCACCCCAGGAAAAGACCTTGTCTATTTACCTTATTCATGTCTCTCATGGTTTTATTTTAGAGCGTAATGCAAGCTCTAGTGTGTTCTGCCATGGATATGCTCTTGCTGTTGATTGACAACCTCAGTGTGACTGCACATGTCGACCACTTCCCTGATATTAAGAATTTGGTCTCAAAATAGATATCCTCTCCCCATAGAACCCCTTATGCTTAGCACTGTATTTAATTAGTCTGTCTTTTAGTTGTGTAAATTCGCAGATTCTTGCAAGGAGAGTTAATGAGATTACCTATTGATCAATGGACTGTTTTCTACCTTGGGCCTGAATATTGAACATTTACTGTTCATAGGTTGTATTCACATGGGGTTCAAAGCCTGCCTTCAGGGCCTTTAAAATGTCTATTTTTTTCTGTTCTGTTCTTCAGAGCAATTTGGGCAGAAATCAGCACATGGTCAATATTAGTGCATTTCCTGGAGTGTCACTCTCTGCTAGGCCTAGTCAGTTTTCTCTTGCTATCTTCATGTTTCATCACCCTGCCCCATATCACCCCACTCATTGTATTCTCTCACTTGCTGTATGGATATATACCACAGCTGGGATATCCCAGGATTCCTGGTGCTGATGCTGTCTTTTAAGCACAGCCATGGACCCACACAAGTATTGGTATCCAGATTTGCGTTTCACTGTGCAAGCCCTGGTAGACCAATTAAAAACAAATGCTTCTCAGAGTACAAGGGTGTCACAGCTTGATTACACATGCAAGTGCACATTCTTATATCTATTGAGACATAATTTACCCATCCTTAGCCTCATCCCATCTTACAACCCTGTTTAACATGGGACTATCACATACTAGAAAGCCTTCAAATAGCTCAAAACATTCACTTGTATCCAACTACACCAAAACAAACAAACAGAAGCAGATAGAAGCTGCATTATCCTCTGGGAAAAGAAACAGACTGCATGCATTTCAAGCAACAACAAATTTACAGCCAACGAGTGATCACTGCACCCAGCTCATATCTACTGGAACTAGGTGTCAATTAAAACTTCTTGGAGAAAGTGAGGACTGCAGATGCTGGAGATCAGAGCTGAAAATGTGTTGCTGGAAAAGCGCAGCAGGTCAGGCAGCATCCAAGGAGCAGGAGAATCGACGTTTCGGGCATGAGCCCTTCTTCAGGAAAGAGGAAATGAAGAAGGGCTCATGCCCGAAATGTCGATTCTCCTGCTCCTTGGATGCTGCCTGACCTGCTGCGCTTTTCCAGCAACACATTTTCAGCAGTCAATTAAAACTTGCCTGCTCTCTAGTGCTTGTGCTGCAGATGACTTGAATATTGATGGAATGGAAGCCTTTCCTATTGACAAACACAGCAGCGTTATGATATGGGCCTTCCCAACATAACGTGCACACACTGTCTGTTGTATCCTGCACCTGGGGAAAGCCAGTTGTGTTGGCAAAGTTGACTGCCCAGATGGTAGCACTGATCTCATCACAGAGAAACAAAATGAATTACTGTAATTTGGCAGCAATTGCATCAAATTGCACATTGCCTTGATATATTTGTAGAGAGAGATCCTGCACAGGTCCCTGGTGGCTTCTTCGAAGGAGCCAGTTAGAATCATAGAATCTCTGCAGTGTGGAAGCAGGCCATTCAGCTGATCAAGTTGACACTGATCCTCTGGAGAACATCCCACCTGAACCCATCCCCCTACCCTATCCCATAATCCTGCATTTCCCATGGACTAATCGACCTAGTGTGCACATCCCTGGACATTATGAGCTATTGATTATTGCCAATCCACCTAACCTGAATATCTTTGGACTGTGGTGGGAAACCAGAGCACCCGGAGGAAATCCATACAGACACAGGGAGAATGTGCAATCTCCACCCGGACAGTTGCCCAAGGGTGGAGTCAAACCCAGGCCCTTGGTACTGTGAGGCAACAATGCTAACCACTGAACCATTGTGCCAATTTTGCATAGGAGTTGAGTGTGGCTGTCACCTTGCAGGTCACTGGGACAGAATAGCTACCCGGTCCTGGGACATCCTCAATTTGCAGTGACACTGCTCCTCCCTCATCTGGAGGAAATGGCATTGAGGACAATAGACTCTGGGCAACCTGTTCCACCTCCACATCCTGAGGGGACCTTCAACTGTAACCTCCTCAGGTGGAGTCTGTTCAGTACCTAATGGAGGTTGCTGCTGTCCTGGGCTATTGTAACATCTGGGGCTCTTCTATTTCTCTGTACCTTTGTTGTCACACAATGACAGCAACGATATCCCTCCTCTGGCTGGATTCATCAGACGAGTTGCAATGCATCTGTGCGAGGAGCAGGCAAAACAGAACAGTTCCTTAGCAATATGAGCAGTCAGCTCTCACATAAATGATAGTTTAGCATATTGTTCCATACAGTGGCACATGGAAGATTCTGATAAGGAGGACCTTGAAATGTCTATAGATGCAACCTCTACATCAGGACTTTATTCTGATGAGGGCAGTATACATCAGATTGTAATGAGACAGTAGGGGTTTGTGAGTGCTGCATAAATACTGAAGACTTGTACTCTCAGCCCCACATCACTCAAGAAAAGCATCTTTGCATGTAAGGGCATGTTGGTGAATGCCTCCAGTTCATGGTTACAGGGAAACACTTCCAGTCCTTGTCAAATCTCTGAGATCTTTCAGTATCTTTATGCTTTGTGGCCCACAGGGCCTCTTTTAAGGTTGCTTGCTAGTAGCTTTACAGAAATGACTATCTTTAATCTGCAATTGACCAATGGCATGGTCAAGATTGTGCAGCATTTACTTCCCTCATGGTTATATAATAGATGTAGTTCTCACGCACAATCATATATTTGCAAATGGCTGCAACGTGTACTCTGTAGCACCTAGAGTCATAAAGTGATAGGGATGTACAGTACGGAAATAGACCCTTCGGTCCAACCCGTCTGTGCCGACCAGGTATCCCAACTTAATCTAGTCCCATATGCCAGCGCTTGGCTCATATCCCTCTAAACCCTTACTATTCATGTACCCATCCATTATAAGAATTGCAAGATAACCAAGAATATAGTCGTTGCTGCACTGAAAGCATTACAATAGAAGGAGAGGTGATAGATGTGGATAGATGAGGACAACAAATCAATGATTTGAATCACTAGCTAAAACCGAATAGTTAACCAAAAAGCAATTAGAGCAAATTGAAGGAGCTAGGAGTCAAAGGGCCTACGAGGAAATTGATCAGATCAGAGATTAGTAGAAGTATGTTATGCAGATCCTTAATGAACTATAAAACAGTGACTATAATTTTGAAACATGGTACCACATCAGTAGCAATATCAGATTTCACATTTAGTTGACCGCTAATTTGATTAGCAACCCAGACATAGGTTAACATTCAATCTCTAGTAATTTTACACTGGGAAGTTTTGTAATGCAGTAGGTAGTGCCCTGCCTCTGAGGCAGGAGCTGTGGGTTTGGGTCCTGCTCCCTGACTTGGTAGACAAGCTAGATTCTTTTATAACATGGTCAAAAAAGGTTCAGTTTCTATCGGGCCTTCCAATGTGTCAGTGACAGGTGGTAAGAGCAGGACAGACTCCTGGGTTAGGCATCCTTGATGCAGAATCAAGATTCGAGTGGTGCTGGAAAAGCACAGCAGGTCAGGCAGCATCCAAGCAGCAGGAAAATCGACCGTTTGGGCAACAATCCTTCATGAGGGGTTTTTGATTCCTGATGAAGGGTTTTTACCCAAAATGTTGATTTTCCTGCTCCTTGACCTGTTGTGCTTTTCCAGCACCACTCTAATCTTGACTCTGCTCTCCAGCATCTGCAATACTCACTTTCACCATCCTTGATGCAGAGTAACATTTGTCAAGCTATAGCCTTTGGTGAAAAACTGGTGGGCTATTCCAGGAAAAATTAGCCATTGAAACAGACAAAAGTACAAGCTACATATGCCTCATGCACAGCTAGATGTGGGAAGAAAAATGAAAATGTCTCATACTGCTTCACATAATATGGGTTTGAATTTGTTTATAAATCTACCGAACTTCAATTTCAATACTATTTTATAAAATTATACAATTAATTGTTGGGGACATGCTCTGTCCATACCTGTGTCTAGGCATATATACAATGTCCTCCTGCTCAAGACTGCTCCACAATGGCAAAATAGAAGAAAGGCAAATGAAATACATTTCCTCCTAATCAGCTCTATGTTCCTCTTTTTAGTTTCAGATGGGTGCCTGGGGTATTAATATATTCTAAGCCAAGGTGGCAGTTCACTTTTCAAACATATTTTTGTTGTAGATAAATGTGAAGGCGGCACGGTGGCACAGTGGTTAGCATTGCTGCCTCACAGCGCCTGAGACCCGGGTTCAATTCCTGCCTCAGGCGACTGACTGTGTGGAGTTTGCACGTTCTCCCCGTGTCTGCGTGGGTTTCCTCCGGGTGCTCCGGTTTCCTCCCACAGTCCAAAGATGTGCAGATCAGGTGAATTGGCCATGCTAAATTGCCCATAGTGTTAGGTAAGGAATAAATGTAGGGGTATGGGTAGGTTGCGCTTCGGCGGGTCGGTGTGGACTTGTTGGGCCGAAGGGCCTGTTTCCACACTGTAATCTAATCTAATCTAAAAAAAACAAAACAAATCTAAATTGTTCTCTGTAATAACTCAGGAAACTGACTGGAAAGGAATGTAATTTATTGTTGAAAAACAAAATAGGGCCACTACTCTTGGCATACCTAGCTTCATCACAGCCTGGGACAGGCAGTTCTGCAAACCCTTCCATGGGTCTTCTTCATAAAGGGCTCAGGTGTTGAGTTCCAGCTGGGCAGGTTACCAAGGAAACCCATACTCAACAAGCCCCACAAAGAGATTAATTAGTGATTTGCCATGGACCTTGCACAGTCTCCAAGTGTTTTGTTGAAAAAAAAACACACAGAAATGGTCTCATTATTCAGGAAGGAATAATAACTGGGATAATCGTGTTTCTTCTACATCAGTGCTATGACCCATGACGAAAACTAGTGAGGAGGAGAAACACAGCGGATATATCCTTTTTGCAACATAAACAGAATACATGGCATATTCAGGTAAGGTTTTAAAGATCTCTCATCATTTACATTTATAACTTGTTCTGAGGAATAAGCTACTCAACATCAAGATTTGCAGATGACAGCAAAGTAGGGATGTAGCTAAATGAAGGAAGAACATAACACAATAAATAAAAAGAAACTTTACAGAATGGTGACAAATAAACTTGAACACAAATAAGTGTGAGGTGACACACTTTGTCAGAAAAAACAGAAAGTTATCACCACTTTAAATAAAAGACAGGATGAAATAAAAATAGAAAATACTGGAAATGCTCAGCAGATCAAGTAGCATCCATGGAGACAGAGGAACAGTTAACATATTCGTTTGGTACCTTTTGATCAGAACTGGGAAATGTGAGAAACATAAAAGTGTTTAACCACATGTAGGTGGGAGCATGGGTAAAAAGAAGAAAAGTGAGGATACGAATAGGGTGGAAAGTAGGAGAGAAGGCCATAAGTGCAAGACCAAAAGAGTGACAATGGGACAAATTTAATTAGATTAGATTCCCTACAGTGTGGAAACAGGCTCTTCGGCCCAAACAGTCAACACTGACCCTCTGAAGAGTAACCCCCCAGATCCATTTCCCCTCTGACTAATGCACCTAACACTATGGGCAATTTAGCATGGCCAATTCACCTAACCTGCACATCTTTAGACTGTAGGAGGAAACCGGAGCACCCGGAGGAAACCCACACAGACATGGGGAGAATGTGCAAACTCCACACAGACAGTTGCCCGAGGCTGGAATCGAACCTGGGACCCTGGTCCTGTGAGGCAACAGTGCTAACCACTGAGCCACCGTGCCTAATGGGGACAGAGATTGCAGTCAAAAATTATTGAACTCAATGTTGGGTCCACGCTGTAAAATGTCTAGTTGAAAGGTGAAAGATAATTCCATAAGCTTAAGGTAATAGCTAGTTAGCTATAACAGTAATGTATCTAAATAAGGGAGTATAAGAAAATTACTTTACACAGAGATGGTTTGAATGTGGGAATAGTGACCACAGGAAGCAACTGAGACACGTAGCTTAGCTGTGTTCAAATGGAAACCAGACAAACAGAGACTTGTGTGAGAATTCCTAGAAACATGACATTCCAACTGCAACTCTATTAACAAACACGTTGACTTGGATTCCATATACCATCCCCTGAGAAAAAGAACAGGAAATGGCATCACCACAGAAAATGACATCACCGACCTAAGGAAACCTAAACACATAAATAAAAAGTGGGCCATACCACCAGTGCTTCATCCGGAGACTCACTGATAATGTTACCTAGTATGATGACAAAACGTCTGAGACCGAACCTTCCAGCTCAGTGAGCAAAGCTACATCCAGAATCTCAACCTGAGCTACAAATCTTCTCAAAACTCTCCAGGCAAATGTGTCTTATGCTTCAGAGATTTGCTGAGATGACACACTCGGTTTTATTTATAAGTGCTTTTGAAAGCATCTGCTCTCTCATGCTTCCAGTTTCTTCTTCTAGTTTAGTTTATGTTTCTTTGTGACCACACTCAGGCCAGACTAAAAGCACACTGAAATATCAAGTCACCCCAAGCTGGGTTTTGTTGGGTACTGCAATCCAGCCCACACACCACAACCCACTTTAAAGGGGATGGAACCCTCTTACATTTCCCACATTATTTCAAGAGCCTGCATTAATTGCTTCAAGGTGAAACTTCCACTGGTTTCTCAAACCACTGGTTAGGGATTGCAAACTCCAGCCCACTTAATCAAATACCGAGCAATTAGACTATTGACCAGTACAATGAGTACATGAAAGAATAGGGAACAGAAAGAAGTACTGGTAGGTTAAGATAAATTAAGTGCAATGAGAAGGGATTTGTATGGCGTATGATCGGGTAACACAGATTAGTTTAGCAAAATGTGCTTCAGTTTTGTATGTTCTGTGTAGTTCTATGTAAAATGTTAATTCATGACAAGAGTTGTTGATCAAAATATCACGGGAGAGCTTTAAAACAAAATGTTGTCTAGTGCTGACTAATTGAAGTAAATTGTCGAGATATGACTGATCCAGCTTAAAGACTCCACAATTTCACCAAGTATAACACTCTATTGGCATTTGTGTAAAATATCATCTTTTGAAGTAAAGGTAAATTTGCCATAGTCTTACCAGACCATTTGGCTGCTTTCTCTTGAGAGAGAGATGACTGGTGGTGGTTTCACCTACAAGGAGAGAGGTTGAGAAGGAGAATCCTTCAAGGTAACCTCAGCCAGCCTATGCTGTTGGCATTACTCTGCACTGCGAGCCTGCCAATCAGCTAACTGAACTAACAAACTCTTCTTCAGATGTGAAAGTAATTTCAAAGCATTCATGTTACTGTAACACAACTGACATAAAAAAATTGTGAATTATTGGCACATTAAAAAATTATTGGTCATTAAAAATATTGTCATATTCAGCATGCACTATTTCTGGGTTGAAGTTTACCATGAAGGTCCAGCAGTCAAAAGGAATAGAAATTAGGTCTGGATAGACGAACTTCTTGGAAAATACTAGAAGTCATTGATCTGAATCTGATAAAATTATCGTTAAAAATGAAAAAAAGATAGATTACTGTGAGTTGCAAAACTATACCATGAATAATTTATGCATCATTTCCTGTCATTTCTTTGATAAAATATTGTCTTTTTCTTATGAGATAAATTTATTAAAGCTTGGGTTATTAAGTTTTGAATTGTTATGTCAGCTTTTAATGCCAAAAATGATAGATACAAATACATCTCTTTAATGTGTGTGGGAGATTGATTTTCTGAGTATACAATGGGACTTCTTTTATTCATTCTTGGGATGAGTGTTTCTCTGGCCAGATCAGTATTTATTGCCCAGTCCTAATTGCCATGAGCAGTTGAGAGTCAGCCACATTGCTGTGGGTCTGGAGTCACGTGTAGGCTAGACCAGGTAAGGATAGCAGTTTCCATCCCAAACAGACATAGGTGAACCAGATGGGTTTTCCCAACAATCAACAATGGTTTTACAATCATTGTTAGACCCTTAACTCCAGATTTTTTAAAATTAAACTCAGATTGCACCATCTGCCATGATGGGATTTGAACCCTGCACCCCACCTGTGTCTCTGGATTAATAGTCTAGCAATAATATCACTAGGCCATTACTTCCCACTCTATATGTTTTTAACATCCCTGAACTGAACATATGTTGTGCACTCATATGCTAAGTTCTGATAGCTAGTTCCCAGTTGCTAAGTTTGAACTATGAACACATATTTCCTAGATGTTCTTGACGACAAGCTCATAAGTAAATGGGAATATTCTTAATTGTGTTGTGGTTTTAAACATCGATTTTAGGGATACTGTTACTTAATATTTTAATGGATGCAAACTATATACAGTTACAGGGAGGTTTGAAATCACTTGGTGAAAAATGTGCACACACGTAGCCGATGTGATTATGACTCGGATATTACTTTGTTGCTCGAAAGCATTGAGCTTCATTAAATCAAACTTGAGATTAAATGTTTTATACAACACTGAGTGAGAATTGGATAGCTAATTAAGGAATGAGCATGAAATTTATATCAGGAGCTGAAGTTAAGGAACTTATTCTCTATTTTCAGCTTTTTTCACGTTATCAATATTGTTACATTTTATTTGTTGTGGATGTCGTTGGCTACATCTACATTTTATGCCCAGCTTGAATTGCACAGAGGGTGATTAAGAGTCATCCACATTGCTGTGTGTCTGGAGCCATATACAGGCCAGACCAGGTAAGACTTGTATATTTGCTTCCCTGAAGAACATGAGTAAACCAGGTGTGTTTTTATAACAGTGGCTACGTGATTGTCATTCGGCCAATTTTTCAATCCAGATTTTATTGAATTCCAATTTTACCATCTGCCGTTATGAAATTCAAATCCATGTCTCTGGAACATTAGCCTAAATTTTTTAATTGCAAGTCCAGTGACATTATCATTACCTCACCATCTTGTCTACTCTATTAATTCAGCTAAGGTTTCTGGTTATAAAGAAATGGATACAGTTACCAATTTTTGCCATTATGTACAAACCTGATTCAGTATAGCTCAACTAATGGCACAAGAAATTTCATTAATTTTGTAACAACAATATGGATCAAACCAATTTGAAAGCTAAACTTGGGGCTGAATTTGAGGTCATGTTGCGGCTGTACAGGACATTGGTTAGGCCAGTGTTGGAATATTGTGTGCAATTCTGGTCTCCTTCCTATCGGAAAGATATTGTGAAACTTGAAAGGATTCAAAAAAGACTTACAAGGATGTTGCCAGGGTTGGAGGATTTGAGCTATAAGGAGAGGCTGAACAGACTGGGGCTGTTTTCCCTGGAGCGTCGGAGGCTGAGGGGTGACCTTATAGAGGTTTACAAAATTATGAGGGGCATGGATAGGGTAAATAGGCAAAGTCTTTTCCCTGGGGTCAGGGAGTTCAGAACTAGAGGGCATAGCTTTAGGGTGAGAGGGGAAAGATATAAAAGAGACCTACGGGGCAACATTTTCACGCAGAGGGTGGTACATGTATGGAATGAGCTACCAAAGGAAGTGGTGGATGCTGGTACAATTGCA
The DNA here is from genome assembly GCF_037043375.1 of Chiloscyllium plagiosum. Classification (NCBI taxonomy): domain Eukaryota; kingdom Metazoa; phylum Chordata; class Chondrichthyes; order Orectolobiformes; family Hemiscylliidae; genus Chiloscyllium; species Chiloscyllium plagiosum. Next base: position 40,438,232 of record NW_028270146.1, read on the forward strand.
ACATTTAAGAGGCATTTGGATGGGTATATGAATAGGAAGGGTTTGGAGGGATATGGGCCGAGTGCCGGTAGGTGGGACTAGATTGGGTTGGGATATCTGGCCAGCATGGACGGGTTAGACCAAAGGGCCTGTTTCCATGCTGTACATCTCTATGACTATGACTCTAAAAATCGCCAAAATGTCAATTTCAGTGGCTTCGTGGTGTGTTGCTCTCTGTGAATGAGTTATGTCATGCAATTCTCCACAGCTCACCTCATAATGTTTGCTCCACATCTCTATGATACTGTGATCATGCTACCTTGCATTCACCAATGACCAAAATGCTCTCCTATGCCAGGACCTGCTGGGATATTCACTGTTGGTGTATAATGTAAAACCCATCTGTCCACCAGGCCAATCACAGACAGGTATAAATAGCCTTTCACAGTACACGAGGCAGAAAACAAGAAAAGTTTCTGAGGCCAGATAGATGTCATGGTTGATACTTCATTGCAAATAGATGCATGATGTGTCTGATTACTGACATTGTAATTGTAGCTACAACAATCAAGCTTCAAATACTCCCTGTTTTTTATGCTATATCATGTTTGAATCATATCTGAGGAAGTTCTACTCTTTCCCTCATGCCTGGCATAATATAACATCTCTTCATTGTTCAAGACTGATGGTGGCTATCCCTGTAATTGCCTTGGAAACGCAGCCTTGATTGCTTTGTAACCAGACCCTTGACTGATCTCTGTGCAGCTCCCAACCAATTTACCACTAATTTCCTGTCTGGTTGCAGTGAACTTAATGGTTGTGGGCATTAATTATATGGCCCCCACATCCTGAATGCTCCCTACACTACTGGCCATAGTGCCTCGTGGCAGAATAGGAATTTGCATATTAAAAAGTTGAAATTAGGTACTAGTAAGACTAAAGTGCATGCCCAAAGACCTCTCACCCTCTTGTGGCAGAGTGGTAGTGTTCTTAGTCCTAATCTAGGAGGTCCATGTTCAAGTCCCTTCTGTGCGATAACATTGTTGCAAGGTTGATGAGTTAAAAATAGGCCTCTCGCATCTCACTGTTCAAACTTTGTGAGGAAAATTAGGCTTGTTTTGTCTCAATGTTGAGAATCTCAATTTTTCAATATTGCTACATTTTTCCAACTGAATCACCATTGCCGATGCCATTCAGAGGCTGGGAAAGTCAGCCCTTGCAATTTGTACTTCCTGCACTACCCCTTCACTGTGCTGAATTACCACGTTATAAGCTATTTTGTTTCATTTTAGGATTTGCAAGCAAGAACTGAAGGTGCTTAAATTTATTTTTCCCCAAAAATATTACATCGAGACAGCATTTACTTGTCATCCCATATTAGATTAAATACCACTTGTGTAGGAATTGTCACTTGGCTGACACATTAAATCAGTACTGAAGAAGGGCTGAAACCAAAACAGAAATTGCAGGATAACCTCAACAGGGGGTCTGTCAGAACTGAAGAAAGGTCACTGGACTCAAAACGTTGGCTTAGATTTCTCTTCACAGATGCTGCCAGACCCGCTGAGTTTCTCCAGCAGCTTCTGTTTTAGTTTCATATTTCCAGCATCCACAGTTCTTTATTTTCTTTTGCTGAGGGAGAGCTGCACTGTTAGGGGTGCCATCCTTTTGATGAAATGTTAAATGGAGGCCTCAGTTGTTTAGGCATTCCAGATGGGTAAAGAGACAGGTAACACTGAGGAGGTGGGGAGGCTGCAGAAAGATTTGGACAGGTTAGGAGAGTGGGCAAAGAAGTGGCAGCTGGAGTACAACGTGGGAAAGTGTGAGGTCATGCACTTTGGTAGGAAGAATAGAGGCATTGACTAAATGGGGAGAAAATTCAGAAATCTGAAGTACAAAAAGACTTGAGAGTTCTAGTCCAGGATTCTCTCAAGGTAAACTTGCAGGTTGAGTCAGTAGTTAGGAAAGCAAATGCAATAATGGCATTTATTTTGAGACAATTTGAATATAAAAGTACAGGTGTACTTTTGGGGCTCTAAAAGGCTCTGGTCAGACCACATTTGGAGTTTGTGCACAGTTTTGGGCCCTATATCTCAAGAAGGATGCACTGGCCCTGGACTGTGTTCAGAGGAGGTTCACAAGAATGGCCTCAAGAATGAAAGTCTTAACATATGAGGAATGTTTGAGGACTCTGGGTTTATACTCGATGGAGTTTAGAAGGTTGAGGAGGGATCTAATTGAAACATACAGAATATTGAATGGTCTGGACAGAGTAGATGTTGGGAAGATGTTTCTGTTGGCAGGAGAGACTAGGACTCGAGGGCACAGTCTTAGAGTAAAGGGAAGACTTTTTAGAATGGAGATAAGGAGAAACCTCTTCAGCCAGAGAATGGGGAATCTATGGAATTCACTGCCACAGAAGACTATGAAGCCCAGGTCATTGAGTAAGATTGAGATAGATAGGTTCTTGAGTATCAAGGGGATCAGGGGTTAAGAGGAGAAAGTGGGAGAATGGGGATATGAAACTTATCAGTTATGATTGAATGGTGGAGCAGACTCAGTGGGCTGAATGGCTTAATTTTTGCTCCTATGGTCTTATAGTCTCACAATGCTATATGAAGGGAGCTGATGAAGGTGCTGCCACCAAACTCTTTAAGTGTAGGATGTAGTCTGATGAATAAAAAATAAAAAATAAACACTTCCTGGTCTTGCTAGAAGAGTCTTTGACTTTGAGGAAAAGCAGTTGTTAGATTTCACTCCTTTGTGATTCTAAAATGTTACATGTACAAATTCATGTGACATCATCAGAGTGAGTAATGCATATGGCACTCCTCAATATGAACCTTTCAGACCCATATTTAACAGTTTACTGCTCAGGTAAATACAAAGTTGGAATGTGTGTACACAGTGCAGGAGATGGACGCCTCCATTAACTAAGGCCATTGTGATTCATCAATGCATGCACAGTTGAACCTGTGATAAAACACTAGCACTTGATAGCAGCTGAAGTAAAAAAGGGTAAAAACAATGACTGTAGATGCTGGAAACCAGATTCTGGATTAGTGGTGCTGGAAGAGCACAGCAGTTCAGGCAGCATCCAAGGAGCTTCGAAATCGACGTTTCGGACAAAAGCCCTTCATCAGGAATAAAGGCAGTGAGCCTCAAGCATGGAGAGATAAGCTAGAGGAGAGTGGGGGTGGGGAGAAAGTAGCATAGAGTACAGTGGGTGAGTGGGGAAGGGGATGAAGGTGATAGGTCAGGGAGGAGAGGGTGGAGTGGATAGGTGGAAAAGGAGATCGGCAGGTAGGACAAGTCTGGACAAGTCATGGGGACAGTGCTGAGCTGGAAGTTTGGAACTAGGGTGAGGTGGGGGAAGGGAAAATGAGGAAACTGTTGAAGTCCACATTGATGCCCTGGGGTTGAAGTGTTCTGAGGCGGAAGATGAGGCGTTCTTCCTCCAGGCGTCTGGTGGTGAGGGAGTTGCGGTGAAGGAGGCCCAGGACCTCCATGTCCTCGGCAGGGTGGGAGGGGGAGTTGAAATGTTGGGCCATGGGACGGTGTGGTTGATTGGTGCGGGTGTCCCGGAGATGTTCCCTAAAGCGCTCTGCTAGGAGGGACTGAAGTAAACCAAAGTTCTTCAAGCAGAATATTTCTGAGTTAAGGTGAGTATAGATGGCTCAGTCAAAGCAAATATGCAATAGTTTTTCTCCGATCAATTGTGGCTAAAGTGGCTTTGTGTCTTAATTGAAAGAAAAATATATTGTCAGTCCCAAATGAGATTAAACTGTTTCATATTTTAAGAATTTCTGTATGAGCTTGAGTTCAAAATGAGTCAGAAGGTCTTTACATTTGAATTTCTCCCTAAAGCCCTTTCTCCAAAAAACACTTGTAGTTCTCTGTCTGTGTGACTTCACATGCACTTATATATAAGAAATTGCTGGGGAAACTCAACAGGTTTGGCAGAACTGAAGATACAAGGTGTGAATTTAAAAGCAACTGTCTGGCTTTGAACATCTGCATTCAATGCTCCAACTAGTGGTGACCTTGGCCGCAGTTGCAACTTTACAAAATATCCAATGGTACTGCTGCAAGGACTGCATGACAGTTTCCCGAACTGCTGGTGAACTCCATCAAAAAGATGATTGAGTAATACATTCGTTTTCCTGCTTGTGTGAACTTTCTGTGCTCAATTTAGTTGATATATTTGTATACAAAATAAGAGTGATTGTTCTTATTGGTTGCTAGGTGTCAGGATATATTAGGATCATAGCAAGTTTATGCATAAGTGCAAATTCAAATGTAACTTGAAACATTAACATGATTCTCCCGCCATATGCTACCAGATCTGCTGAGTATTTCCAGCATCTTCTTTTTCAGTTTGAAATATCCCCAACCAGCAGTATTTTGCTTCTATAAATATGTGGGATTTTATTTCTCATACTAAATTGTGCAAAGTCTTTTTGGGTATTTAAAACCTCACTTATTAGGAAATACTCTAAGCAAGAAATTCTAACTGCAAATATTGCACCTTTTGTTAACGTAACAGTAAAAATAGTTTATTAACTAGATTACTAACTGGGTTGGGGTAAAGTCTTTCAAGTAGCAGCAGCCACCACCATCCAAGGCACTTCTCATAATAAATGCATAGGCACTGAGCCAGAAAAAATGGTAACAATAAATAATCAAAAGCACAATGGATTGGGAGGGTTGAATAAGCTTTTCAAAAGACAGAGGAGATGTGGAGACAGAAAGGTTTAGGGAGATTGTAGAACTCAGAATGTTGCAGATGGCAGGATCAAACAGATTGTGGAAGTAAGTTAGACAAAGCCATGAAATGATTTAATTGAAGAGGATTTTAAATTTAAGGTGTGAGGGTTGTGGAATCTATATGGCTTAGTAAGAGCAATCATAGTTTGGGTCACAAATCAATTGTATCACTCTGTTTAACTTGAAATTTCATTGTAAAATTGCAGGAGGTTCAATTTGTACTTCCAACCTATTCTAAGTGTGGTTTGTAATTCAGTACGTAAGATAGAATAATAGAGTCATAGAGGTGTACAGCATGGAAATCGACCCTTCGGTGTAACCTGGTCATGCCGACCAGATATCCCAACCCAATCTAGTTCCACCTGCAGATATTGAGATTATAGTAGAATGCAGGAATATTGAATTTTATATTCAATTTCTGTTTTGCAGTTTTACTGTATCTTATCTTGATAATGAACATAAATGTATAGAATTTATAGACAATAATGTGGAAGATGTTCAGTGAGTCCGAAGTCAGTGGAAACTAAGTCTCTTCATTTGGTCAAAATCTAGAGTTACTGTAAGAAACTGGAAATTACTCATAGTATTATCAGACTACAGTTCTAATACACAGTATCATTTTGGACTCACACAACACTTAAGATTTGTCTTAAGGCTCTTTTAGCTTTAAAGACCTAAGAAAATTGGGCAGAGGGAAACAAAGTGCAAGAAACCGATAATAACCTCATTGTCTTGCCTTTATACTAGTGCCCTGGTCTGTTCGTAATTTAGTCTATTTTGTGGCCACATTTTGGTGATATTCCATCGTACAAGGGTAATAAACAGAAGAAGGGATTCGGCTTTCCATCATAACCATGCATTGGCATTCTTGCTTGTTAACTAATTCAAAATACAAATCTGATAAATACGTAAAGGAAGAAAATCTCACTGGGCTATGGAGAAGAACAAGAAGATGACTCTAATTAAGTATCACCATCAAAAGCACAAACGCTAAAGGATCTACCTCGTTCCTGTCCTGTTTCTCATTTTCATGCAGTCCATCAGCAATGCCATCAATAGACAATAGACAATAGGTGCAGGAGTAGGCCATTCTGCCCTTCGAGCCTGCACCACCACTCAATATGATCAGGCTGATCATCCTTAATCAGTATCCTGTTCCTGCCTTATCTCCATAACCCTTGATTCCATTATCCTTGAGCGCTCTATCCAACTCTTTCTTAAATGAATCCGGAGACTGGGTCTCCACTGCCCTCTGGTGCAGAGCATTCCACACAGCCACCACTCTCTGGGTGAAGAAGTTTCTCCTCATCTCTGTCCTAAATGGTCTACCCCATATTTTTAAGCTATGTCCTTTGGTTCGGCACTCACCCATCAGCGGAAACATGTTTCCTGCCTCCAGAGTGTCTAATCCTTTAATAATCTTATATGTCTCATTCATATCCATTCTCAGTCTTCTAAACTCAAGGGTATACAAGCCCAGTCGCTCCAGTCTTTCAGTGTAAGGTAGTCCTGCCATTCCAGGAATTGACCTCGTGAACCTGATTGTGTGCAGTTTTGGTCGCCATACTATAGGAAGGATGTGGAGGCACTGGAACGGGTGCAGAGGAGGTTTACCAGGATGTTGCCTGGTATGGAAGGAAGATCGTATGAGGAAAGACTGAGACACTTGGGGCTGTTTTCATTAGAGAAAAGAAGGTTTAGGGGTGACTTGATTGAGGTGTACAAGATGATTAGGGGGTTAGATAGGGTTGACAGCGTGAACCTTTTCCCGCGTATGGAGTCGGGTATTACAAGGGGGCATAGCTTTAAATTAAGGGGGGGTAGATATAGGACTGAAGTTAGGGGTAGGTTCTTCACTCAGCGAGTCGTGAGTTCATGGAATGCCCTGCCAGTAGCAGTGGTGGACTCTCCCTCTTTATGGGCATTTAAGCGGGCATTGGATAGGTATATGGAGGATAGTGGGTTAGTATAGGTTAGGTGGGCTTGGATCGGCGCAACATCGAGGGCCAAAGGGCCTGTACTGCGCTGTATTCTTCTATGTTCTATGTTCTATGTTCTATGAACCTACGCTGCACTCTCTCAATAGCCAGAATGTCTTTCCTCAAATTTGGAGACCAGAACTGTACACAGTACTCCAGGTGTGGTCTCACCAGGGCCCTGTACAGCTGCAGAAGAACCTCTTTGCTTCTATACTCAATCCCTCTTGTTATGAAGGCCAGCATGCTATTAGCCTTCTTCACTACCTGCTGTACCTGCACGCTTACCTTCATTGACTAGTGTACAAGAACACCCAGATCTCTCTGTACTGCCCCTTTACATAAATTGATTTCATTTAGGTAGTAATCTGCCTTCCTGTTCTTGCCACCAAAGTGGATAACCATACATTTATCAACATTAAACTGCATCCGCCATGCATCTGACCACTCACCTAACCTGTCCAGGTCACCCTGTAATCTCCTAACATCCTCCTCACATTTCACCCTGCGACCCAGCTTAGTATCATCAGCAAATTTGCTAATGTTATTGCTAATACCATCTTCTATATCATTAACATATATTATAAAAAGCTGCTGTCCCAGCACTGATCCCTGCGGTACCCCACTAGTCACTGCCTGCCATTCCGAAATGGAGCCGTTTATCACTACTCTTTGTTTCCTATCTGCCAACCAACTTTCATTCCAAGTTAGTACTTTGCCCCCAGTACCATGCGCCCTAATTTTGCTGACTAACCTCCTATGTGGGACTTTATCAAAAGCTTTCTGAAAGTCCAGGTACACTACATCTACTGGATCTCCCTCGTCCATCTTCAGAGTTACATCCTCAAAAAATTCCAGAAGATTAGTCAAGCATGATTTCCCCCTCATAAATCCATGCTGACTCTGACCTATCTTGTTACTAGTATCCAAATGTGTCGTAATTTCATCCTTTATAAGAGACTCCAGCATCTTTCCCACCACTGAGGTCAGATTAACTGGTCTATAATTTCCTGTTTTCTCTCTCCCATCTTTCTAAAAAAAGTGGTACAACATTAGCCACCCGCCAATCCGCAGGAACTGATCCCGAATCAATCGAACTCTGGAAAATAATCACCAACGCATCCACGATTTCTCGAGCCACCTCCTTCAGTACCCTGGGATGTAGACCATCAGGCCCCGGGGACTTATCAACCTTCAGACCTAACAGTCTCTCCAACACCAATTCCTGGCAAATATAAATTCCCCTAAGTTCAGGTCCTTCAGCCACTGTTACCTCAGGGAGATTGCTTGTGTTTTCCCCAGTGAACACAGATCTGAAGTACCAATTCAATTCTTCTGCCATTTCTTTGTTCCCCGTAATATATTCCCCTGTTTCTGTCTTCAAGGACCCAATTTTAATCTTAACCATTTTTTTTGCCTTTCACATACCTAAAAAAGCTTTTACTATCCTCCTTTACATTTTTGGCCAGTTTACCTTCGTACCTCATTTTTTCTCTGCATATTTCCTTCTTAGTAATCCTCTGTTGTTCTTTAAAAGCTTCCCAGTCCTCAGTTTTCCCACTTATCTTTGCTATGTTATACTTTTAACTTTATATGTTTCTTAACTTCCCTCGTCAGCTATGGCCACCCTGCCTCCTCATAGGATCTTTCTTCCTTTTTGGGATGAACTGATCCTGCAACTTCTGCATTATACACAGAAATATCCGCCATTGTTCCTCCACGGTCATCCCTGCTAAGGTATTGCACCATTGAACTTTGGACAGCTCCTCCCTCATAGCTCCATAGTTCCCTTTATTCAACAGAAATATTGTCACTTCCGATTGTACCCTCTCCCTCTCAAATTGCAGATTGAAGCTTATTGTATTATGGTCACTACCTCCTAATGGCTCCTTCACTTCGAGGTCCCTGATCAATTCTGGTTCATTGCAGAAATAAATGAATCAGTTCTTACATGTACATTGATGATATGCAGCTCTACCTCATAGTTATTTCTCTCAGCCCCCTTCTGTCTCTCAACTCTGAGACTGCTTTTCTGCTACTCACTACTAGATGAGCAGTAATCACCAACTTAATCTTGGGAAGACCAAGGTCATTACCTTTGGTGCCTGCTGCAAATTCCATTTTCTTGCCACCTACACTCTGGTATGGATTTCCTTTTTAACAGAAATATTGGGTACTGACTGAATGGCAAGAATACAGCTGAACGAATGGTGCAAATAAACATGAATATGTATGATCTGATAACCATCACAGAGACATGGCTGTAGGATGATGTAGATGGGGCGCTGAATATTGAAGGGTACATGACATTATAGAAGGACAGAAAGCTAGGAAAACGTGTAAAGGTGGGTCTGTTAATTAATGATGGTCAGACCACAATAGAGAGTAATAACCTAAATATGGGAAGATAGGATGTTGAAGTGTTTTGGATAGAGATGAGAAGTCAAAACATCATTTGGGAATGGTGTACAGGCCTCTTATTTTCATTGAATTTGACTTCCTAACTGTGAACTGACCCTGCATGTTAACCAGAACTAGGATTCCCAAGTCCCTTTGCGCTTCAGATTCTAAAAACTTTCTCCATTTAGAAAATAGCCTATGCCTCTATTCTTCCTACCAAAGCACCACTCTCCTAGCCTGTCCAAGTCCTTCTGCAGCCTCCCAGCTTCATCAACACTAATGTACCCTCCACCTACCTTTGTGTCATCTGCAAACTTAGCAACAATGCCATGAGTTCTTTCATCCAGATCATTAATGTATAACGTGAATAGTTGTGGTCCCAATGCTGACCCCTGTGGACATCCACAAGTCACTGGTTGCCATTCTGAATAAAAGCCCCTTTATATCCATACTCTGCCTTTTGTCAGCCAGCCAATCCTCTACCAATGCCAGTAGCTTGCCTGTAACACTTCGGGTTATTATTTTATTTAGCAGCCTCCTGTGCGGCACCTTGTCTAAGGTCTTCTGGAATCCAAATAGATCACATCCACTGGCTCGCCTTTGTCTAATTTGTTTGTTACCTCCTCAAAGAATTCTAACAGATTTGTCAGGTATGACCTCACCTTGATGAAGCTTAGCTAACTCAGCCCTGTTGAATGAAGGACTTCAAAGTACTCTGAAATCTCATCCTTATTAATGGACTTGAAAATCTTTCCAACGACTGAGGTGAGGCTAACTGGCCTATAGTTTTCTGTCTTCTTGATCCCTCTCTTCTTAAGCCAGGGGTGTTACATTACCCATTTTCCAGTTCTCTGGGATCCACCTGACTCCAGTGATTTCTGAAAGATTACCACCAATGCCTCCACAATTTCCTCAGCTATCTCCTTCAGAACTCAAATGTGCAGCCCATCTCGTCTGGGTGATTTATCCACCTTCAGACCTTCCAGCTTTCCCAACACCTTCCTCTCACTGATGACCATTGCACTCATCTCTTCCTCTTGACTCTCTAGACATTCTGGTATGTTACTGATGTTTCCACTTTGAGGAGTGATGCAAAGTACCTGTTCAGTTCCTCTGCCATTTCTTTGTTCCCCATTACTACTTCTCTAGCCTCATTTTCTAGTCGTCCAATGCCTGCTCTTTCCTCTCTGTATCTTTAAGATATCTAAGAAAACTCTTGCAAACTTTTGTATTACTTGCTAGCTCACGATAAAATTTCATCTTCTCCCTAATTTTTGCTCTTTTAGTTATCTTCTGTTGGTTTTTAAGGGCATCTTAATCCTTTGGCTTTCAACCAGTCTTCACTGCATTATAGGCTTTTTCTTTTGCTTTTATGCTGTGCTTGATTTCCCTTGTTCGACATGGTTGCATTGTCCTCTCCTTGGTATGTTTCTTTCTCCTTGGGATGAATTTGCTGTGTCTCCTGGATTACGCTCAGAAATGCTGAATAAATGCTGCTCCCTGCGAGTCTTCTCTGCTTAGCCCCACCTCCAATCAACTTTGGCAGCTCCTTCCTCATGTCTTTATAGTTATCTTTACTCAGTTGTAATGCTGTTTTATCTCATTCCAGTTTCTCCCTCTCAAACTGCAGGATGAATTCTATTATATTATAGTCTCTCCCCCCTTCAAATTCTTTCACCTTAAGCTCTCTAATCAAGTCTACACATGGCTAAATCGATAATTGGCTCTTCCTAGTGGGTTCTATCATAACCTGCTCCAAAAAAAAATGATGTTGTAGATATTCCACATATTCCTTGGGACCCATACAAATTCAATGCCTTCTGATTCTACCTCACTTCTGGTTTTTGATTTAATTTCATTTCTAATCAAATCTGGCCTCTTTGCCCAGAGGCCATTCTGTACTTTTGATAGGATGTGTATCCCTGGATATTTAATTCTCAGCCTGGATTTCCTTGCAGTCACGTTCTGTGATACCCACAGCATCGTACCTGCCAATTTCAATCTGCGCTACAAGTTCATTTACCTTGTTTAATATCTTGTGTTAATTTAAGTACAGCACCCTCAATCCTGAAATGACTGCCACTCCCTTCTCATTGTTGTCCCCTTGCACGGAGTTAGATTGCTGAGCCTTCCCGTATTCTATTACTTGTTGTGGAAACTTTAATCCTGGAAATAGTTGGAAATCATGAATTGAAAGGAACAGGGGGCTCCCAAGAGAATTACAATTACCAGGGACATTAAGGGCCTCACCTGACCACTGGCCTGACCACCTGCCTTTCCAACAGGGGAGAAATGCTCCCTGATCAGGGATCCAGGGCACCATCCCACTGGTTTGGAAGGGCCTCCATTTCACTTAATCAGGGGCCAATCAGAAGCAGAAAGTGGAGATGAGGAGTGGAGTGGAGCGACTGAACACTTAAAGGTCTTATTGCTACCATGTCCAGAATGTCTGCAGTTTATCTCCTTGGCGAGCAATTAACTGCCAAGGTGAGGAGGAGGAGGCAAGTATGTCTCCAGACCCAAGTTACCACCTTCCACACTGACTCGTTAAGAGGGAAGATTCAAATTCTCTATCTGCTTGGACCAGTCTCAGGCTTGTTAACATGAATGAATAGAAACATTTGTGTATCCTGCAGCGAGTGACAGTATTAAATGCTATTTGAAACTACATGGCTGGAATGTTATTATTTAGCAGGATCAGTTATTACTGTGAATTCATATTGGTTTTGAAGCATGATTGACCGTTGGATTAAAGCAACTCACTTCTGCAGATTGTACTTTTGTCTGAAGTAAGCATATGTCCCGTTATTGCCAACCCCTCCTTTACAACACATTGTGAATTACTGAATGTCCTTGAAGGAATTGCAGGAGCAGCAGGGATAGTAACTAAGGGAAGCAGAGTGTCCATTCTGAAAATGCATTTGGCAACTAGATGTACTGATGAGATGCAATCACATCTTCTCTACAATGCTGTAATGGTGCATTCAGTAGTTTGTATTTCTTTCTCACAAGACATCTTGAAACTGATTTAAAAATCATGATAGTTTTGTACTGCTGTTGTCAATTATCGACAGGGGAGTGCGACTAGATTCTGAGGAATTTTACATTAAATAGAGGAAACTTTATCAATGGTGTGAAATCTGGATTGAAATGTAAGCAAACCCTGATTCACATATGAATTAGTTAAAGCTGATTAACTCATTGAAAGTTGGCATAACCTCTGGGATCAGAAATTCTGAGTTAAATTCTCCGCTCCCACAAATCCAAATGGGTTGGTTGAAAACGTTTCTTTTTAGAAGTAAACATTGCTGCTCTCACAGGTTCTGTGAATGAGTAAATTTTATGATGGCTGAAAAGATTTTCTGGGATAATTTCAGAAATAATCTGCTGCAGTGCAGGTTTTGGTGTGAGCTGACTGGATGAGTAAATCTCTTGTTAAAGTTTGACATATTAATATTTAGATTTATGCAGCATCTTATGTCAAAATGTCTTGAAGTGCTGCACACAATTAATTACTTTGAAATGCAAAACAGTTACTTTGGCAAAACTGCACTGAAATGAAACGGAGTAATTGATAATAATTGTTTTTCTAAAAATGTGGAGAATTGCTAACTTGAATATATATGTATCTCTTTCAATTGCCTTGTACAATAGAAAACATTAGAATTGTTTTCCTAGCTGAAATTAAAAGTGTGTTTATTTCTGTTAGAGAGTCAGAGTCAGAGAGATGTGCAGAACAGAAACAGACTCTTTGGTCCAACTCGTCCATGCCAAACAGATACCCGAAGCAAATCTAATCCCATTTGCCAGCATTTGGCCCATATCCCTCTACTATAACACTCCTATTCATATTCCCATCCCGATGCCTTTTAGATGCTGTAATTGTATCAGTATCCACCACTTCCTCTGGTAGCTCATTCCATATATGTACTGCCCTCTTTCTGAAAAGGTTGTCTGTTAAGTCCCTTTTATATCTTTCCCCTTTCACCCCAAACCTATGCCTTCTAGTTCTAGACTACCCCACCCCACTTGTCTACTTACCCTATCCATGCCCTCATGATTTTATAAACCTCTTAAAGGTCACCCCTCAGGCTCCGCCGCTTGAGGGAAAACAGCCTCAGCCTATTCAGTCTTTCCCCATATCTTAAATCCTCCAACCCTGGCAACATTGTTGTAAATCTTTTCTGACCGACAGGAAGGAGACCAGAATTGCACGCAATATCACAAAAGTGGTCTAACCAATGTCCTGTACAGCCACAACATGACCTCCCACCTCCTATTTTCAATGCTCTGGTCAATAAAGGAAAGCATACCAAATGCCTTCATTATCCTATCTACCTGCAACTCTACTTTCAAGGAACTATGAACCTGCACTCTTTGTTCAGCAACACTCCCTTGGACCTTACCATTAAGTGAATAAGTCCTGCTCTGGATTGCTTTTCCAAAAAGCCATCACCTCACATTTATCTAAATTCAACTCCATCTGCCACTCCTCAGCCCATTGACTCATCTGATCAAGATCCCGTTGTACTCTGAGGTAACCTTCTTTGCTGTCTGCTACACCTCCAATTTTGGTGTCATCTGTAAACTTACTAACTATACCTCCTATATTCACATCCAAATCATTTATATAAGTGATAAAAAGCAGTGGACCCAGCACTGATCCTTGTGGTACACCACTGGTCAGAGGCCTCTGGTCTGAAAAGAAACCCTCCACCACCACCCTCTGTCTTCTACCTTCAAACCAGTTCTGTATCCAAATGGCTAGTTCTCCCTGTAATCCATGAGATCTAACCTTGCTAACCAGTCTCCCATGGGGCACCTTGTCGAACGCCTTACTGAAGTCCATTTATGTCACATCTACCACTCTGCCCTCATCAATCCTCTTTGCTACTTCTTCAAAAAAACTCAGTCAAGTTTGTCAGATATGATTGCCCACACACAAAGCCATGCTGACTATCCCTAATCAGTCCTTGCCTTTCCAAATACTGTCCTTCAGGATTCTGTCCAGCAACCTGCCCACCACTGATGTCAGGCTCACTGGTCCATAGTTCCCTGGCTTTTCCTTACTACCTTTCTTAAATAGTGGCACCACGTTAGCCAACCTCCAGTCTTCCAGCACCTCACCTGTGAGATACAAAATATCTCAGCAAGGGGCCTAGCAATCACTAGCCCAGCTTACCACAGAGATTAGGGCACACCTGATCAAGTCCTGGTGAATTATCCACTTTTATGCATTTCAAGACCTCCTCCTCTGTAATATGACTATTTTTCAAGATGTCACCATCTATTTCTATATCTTCCATGTCCTCCTCCACAGTAAACACTAATGAAAAATACTCATTTAGTATCTCCCCCATTTCCTGCGGCTCCACATGTGGGCTGCTTTGCTGATCTTTGAGGAGCTCTATTCTCTCCCTAGTTACACTTTTGTCCTTAATGTATTTATAGAGTCCCTTTGGATTCTCCTTAATCCAATTTGCCAAAGCAATCTCAGTCCCTTTTTTTGCCTTCCTGATTTCACCCTTAAGTAAATTCCTTCTGCCTTAATACTCTTCTAAGGATTCATTCAATCTCTCCTGTTTACAACTTCCTTCTTATTCTTAACCAAAACCTCAATTTCTCTAGTCATTCAGCATTCCCTACACCTACCAGCCTCTCCTTGCATCCTAACAGGAATATACTGTCCCTGGACTCACGTTGTCTCATTTTTGAAGCCTTCTCATTTTCCAGCTGTCCCTTTACCTGTGAAAATCTGTCCCAATCAGCTTTTGAAATTTCTTGCCTAACATTGTCAAAATTGGCCTTCCTCCAATTTAGAACTTCGACTTTTAGATCTGGTCTACCCTTTTCCATCACTATTTTAAAACTAATAGAATTATGTTTGTTGGCCCCAAAGTGCTCTCCCACTGATACCTCAATTACCTGCCCTGCCTTATTTCCCAAAAATAGGTCAAGTTTTGTACCTTCTCTAGTAGGTACATCCACATACTGATCAGAAAATTTTCTTGTACACACTTAACAAATTCCTCTTCATCTAAATTCTTAGTATTATGGCAGTCCCAGTCTATGTTTGGAAAGTTAAAATCCCCTACCATTACCACCCTATTATTCTTAACCGAAATCTCCTTACAAAGTTGTTTCTCAATTTCCTGCTGCCTATTAGGGGGTCCATAATACAATTTTAATAAGGTGATCATCCCTTCT
Source organism: Chiloscyllium plagiosum (assembly GCF_037043375.1). Taxonomy (NCBI): domain Eukaryota; kingdom Metazoa; phylum Chordata; class Chondrichthyes; order Orectolobiformes; family Hemiscylliidae; genus Chiloscyllium; species Chiloscyllium plagiosum. Next base: position 40,453,561 of record NW_028270146.1, read on the forward strand.
TTATTTCTCAGTTCCAACTAAATAACTTTCCTGAATGTATTCTCAGGAATATCCTCCCTAAGTACAGCATTATCAAAAACTCCACTCCCCCTCCTCTTTTGCTCCCCTTTCTATCCTTCCTGTAGCATTTGTATCCTGGAACATTAAGCTGCCAGTCCTGTCCATCCCTGAGCCATGTTTCTGTAATTGCAATGATATCCCAGTCCCATGTTCCTAACCTTGACCTGAATTCATCCGCCTTCCCTATTAGGCTTCTTGCATTGAAATAAATGCAGTTTAATTTATCAGTCCTACCTTGTTCTCTGCTTTGTTCCTTCCTGACCTGACTGTTCGACTCGCTCCTTTTCCCAACTGCACCATCTCATATTGATCTCTTTCCTCACTATTTTTCTGGGATCTATCTCCCCACCTTACTAGTTTAAATCTTCCCGAACAGCTCTAGCAAGTCTCCCTGCCAGTATATTAGTCCCCTTCCAATTCAGGTGCAATGCATCCTTCTTGTATAGGTCACTTCTACCCCAGAAGAGATTCCAGTGATCAAAAAATGTGAACACTTCTCCCCTTCCCTAGCTCCTCAGCTACACATTCATCTGCTCTATCCTCCTATTCCTACCCTCACTGGCTCAAAGCACCGGGAGTAATCCATATATTACTACTCTCGAGGCTCTCCTTTTTAAATTCATGCCTAACTTTCTATATTCTCCCTTCAGAATCTAATCCTTTTCCCTTCCTATGTTGTTAGTTCCAATGTGTACAATGGCCTCCTACTCGTCCCTCTCCCATTTGAGAACATTCTGCACCCTTTCTGAGACATCCTTGATCTTGGCACCAGGGACGCAATACACCATTCTGATTTCACTGCTGGCCGCAGAAACATCTGTCTTTGCATCTGACTAGACAGTCCCCTAGCACAATCAATCACATGGAACCCAATGTACCTCTCATTACATTAGAACCATTCTCAGTACCAGAGATAATCTCACATGACCAACACTTGTGGCAGACTTTACCCTTCTCAGCCGTCAAAAGAAGTGCAGCAGACAACTGCATCTGACCTCCCAAACGTTCTGAGGCTGCATTCCCATCAGCCCTCGCTGATGGAATGCTATCAATCACACAGATTGCTTTATTTAGAAATGTGGCTAGTTAAAAATAAATATAAATTGTATGAGTTATAGATAGAGCAAGACAAAGATTGAAGTGTGCTCTCTATGAATAAAATGTAAGGAAACGTCTTGAAAAAACAAATAAGGTTACTTATTGATGTTGACAGATGAATTGGTTGCCAGATGAGGATTAGTAATTCATACAATGGGCAAAGAACTGGGAAGGTTTCTACATCAAAGAGAGGGAAAATAAGAACTGGTCAGAAGAGAAATACAGTTTGGATTGGAAGATGGGAATTGATTGATTGCTTTAGAAGATTTTGAGAAATAAGAGATTTATGCCAGAAGAGAAGAGAATGGAAAGAAAATGAGAAGCTGCCAAAATTAAACACAGTTTGAGTGTCTCTAAGGAGAAGACACTAACAAAGAATTGTTGTGAGGGATGCGCTCTTAAATCAATGGAGACAGGTCTGCAATGAAGATAAGGTAAGTTATGCAGTTTACCTATAAAGGCTAAAGTTAATGATGTATGGGGCAGGTAGATTTTATATGAAGGAGCTCTAAGAGGCCTACTCTGGTTCAGCAAGCTGAAATAAAAAATGCAAACAAAGACAGGGGAGAATTCTTAATAAAAACAACAAATGAAGGGAAAGTGAGTATTCATGATAAGTTCATTACTGAGAAAGTGAGGACTGCAGATGCTGAAGATCAGAGTCGAGGGTGTGTTGCTGGGTAAGCATAGCAGGTCAGGCAGCATCTGAGGAGGAGGAGAATCAACGTTTTGGGCACAAGCCTTTCACCAGGAATCTGATGAAGGGCTTGTGCCCGAAATGTTGATTTTCCTGCTCCTTGGGATGCTGCCTGACCTGCTGTGCTTTCCAGCAACACACTCTCAACTAAGTTCATTACTTGAAGGAGTTAGAAAATAAACATTCATTCAGCTATTCTGATCATTGTTTAAACAAGTTAGAGCAAAGGCAAGTCTTTTTAAAATGATCCACTGACCTGGTGATTTTTCCAACAGTGATTCCAGGTCTGGCCTGTCCCAAATGTGTTGAGGCAGCAGCTCTGCAGCCAAGATGAGGGAATTGTCAATTCTGGCAGGGAGGGCTAGGTGAGTTTGGTTAGGTTGGGATGGTGGAGGAGGAGAGATGGTAGGGCTGTGCCAGTTCTGGCAAGGTCGGATCAGGCCAGACCGAGGCTAAAATGTCATTTCTGGTAGAGTTGGGATGGAGGAAGGGTGGGGTTCAGGTCCAGCAGGATCAGGTGGGTTCAGGGAGGGATTGAGGTTTGAATCTGGCAAGGTTGGTTTGAGTTGGGGCAGGTGGGTGGGTAATCTGTCTGGTTGAGGGGGCATGGTTGGTCAAGGGACGTCAAGAGTCAGCAGGGTGTAGCTCGCAGGTGGTCAATGGTGAGCTGGGGCTCAATTTCATAGTTGCCCAAGAACTAGAGTAATATTTGTCACCCTCTAACATTTTCTGGGCAACAATCAAGCTTAAATGAGTCTGAACCATATGAATTCTATGACTTTAAACGTCTTTTTTGAAGGATTCTAGATGCATTAGAATTGCCCATTGGAGATTTTAATTTCCTTGACAATTCCAAAGAATCAGCCACAATGGAAATATTGCACCCCAATGTGCAACTGCAGTTCAAGCTGTTCCAATGACTATCAGGCCATTGGAATAGGTACACCATTAGTCAGTGATACGTTCAATTGTCAAAACTGATAAACTAAACTTTTTCTTGGAATTATCTGCAGCAAGATAGTAAATAGCCTCCAAAATGTTAGAGTTGGGTCATGCCTGCATTTTACAGGAAAATTTGAGGGTTGTTTCCAATAAAACAGGAAAAATAAATATGTGAAGGAGCATCTAAGAACAAATGGAAGAATTAAGTTGATGGTGATTGGAGTTAATTTAGTTAAAAGTCAAAGTCGTAAAATAATAGAATGAAAATGATTGATATTTGTATTTTGGTAAGAATCTGTAATATGGAGCTGGGAATCTGGCAAAAAAGCTCAGAGATGAAATTTAAGAAATACTTTTTACAATAAAGTTTTAGACTAGATTCCGTACAGTGTGGAAACAGGCCCTTTGGCCCAACCAGTCCACACTGATCCTCCAAAGAGTAAGCCACCCAGACCCATCTCCCTCTGACTAACGCACCTATCACTATGAGTGATTTTAGCATGGCCAATTCACCTGACCTGCACATCTTTAGACTGTGGGAGGAAACCTACACAGACACAGGGAGAATGTGCAAACTCCACACAGGCAGTCACCTGAGGCTGGAATCAAACCTAGGACCCTGGTGCTGTGAGACAGCAGTGCTGACCACTGAGCCACCTGAAAAGTTTATTTGTAAAGTTTATTTGTAAAGTTTATTAACCTGTGTAATTGATACTGATCTGACAGAAATATCCAAAAATGAAATGGAGAGGTCCATGATTTATTGGTGAGTGAAGAGATTAGTTTTGTAATAGAGAAAGGTGACAATAGCATATTTTCTTGAAAGATTTCCTAAGTGATGATGCTATCTTGATTCACTCAGCAGAAGGCATGAAAGGTGCTTAGAAAATCTTGTCACTCAGTGCTAATCTGGTAGAATTTCACACAATTGCTGTTCTTCCAACTAACAGAAATAACACTTCTATTGAGGACTGTTTCATCTAATTACTATTGATCCCAGAGTCTGATATAACCAAAGATGACAATCTGCATGGCTTCTTTTGTTCATGAAGTACAACTTTCTCAAATGATTGATATTGCCTTGGGCAAATGTTTGAAATATAAACTAAGTCTGGAGTTGTGTGATAAGATTACTGATACTTAAGATTTACAAAGCCTCTTGTTGTCAAAGACATAGTTAAAGGATTTTGTTCATTATCATAAAAGCTAAGTGTTTTTTCTTTGACTAAAATTTAATCAAGCGTGTCTGAATCCCAATGAATTGGTGTCTGTGGTGTTTCTCATGTGATGTTGATCTGCCAATTACTGACTGTATTTGTTTCTAAGTTACCGGTATGCAAATTAATTTAGTGGAAGTATGAGCTTTTAATATATTTATTTGTCTTTTAAATATTTAATGACTGTGGTTGTAATTTGTACTATTATCTACATTTAAAAATCATATCCAGAAGGCGGCAAGGATGGTTGATATGGGAAATGAAATAAGTCTCATTGATGAAATATAGTGTAATTGTCTAGCGTTAGGTAAGAGGCATTTTGATGAGGGAGAGTAGAGGAAGCTTTAATCTGCATCTAGCTAATTATGCATTATCTACAGCTGCTTCCTCCTGTCACAGATTGCATGCTATAGTAAACAGTTACTTCCCGGCAGTAACATTCCTTACCTTGATGAATATTCAAAACAGAATATGCTGTAAATTTACACCAGATCAGAAAAGAAAACGTGAACTTAGTGTTTCAGTTTGCGTTCAAAAAGGGAATCTCCATCTAAAATAATAGAAACTATGTTTTGTTTTTTTACATGACACTTGTGTACTAACAGAGTTTTAATATTATTTCTGTTATGACACAGCAATTACAAGCCAAACCAAATCAACCTCACTATTACTGGATTCACAATACAGAGAAATTAAAACATTCAAAATTGCCTAGCTGTTCTGAACCAGATTTCACAAATAATAGATCTTGGACATCAAGTTTATAATTTAAACAAAAATTAACATTTCATGTTAAAAACATAGCTTAAGCAGAAGACAGGTAAACTTCAAGACAATCTAATTATATCTATGATCTAAGGTCAATCTCCTTTGATTATAACCCCCACTCAAACACCAGCAGACAGAGTTAAAGGCGAAATTAAAGAAAGAAAAAGGTACTATAATTTGCCTGTGCAATAACCATTTAATGATGAATACCAGGCCATCATGCAATCCTTACATGGTGGAATGAATTACAGGCATGCAAGACTGTGATTCTTACTTGATTTCTAAACAAACCAGTCAATGCAAACAGCATCTCCAGACCTCTGGAGACTTATCACTGAGATTCTTTTCTCAGAACTTTCAACAAGTCAATGACTGGAGAGTAACTAGAGAGACATATCTGAAAGCCCAGTCCAGTCTAGAAGCTTCTAAAGCAAAACAAAAACAAAACTGCCTCCTGCCTGAAACCCAGTCAGAGATAATCCCCTCTTTGGCTTGTTTGTCTTTTTCTACACTCTCTGTGGTTGGCTGGCCAAAATCCCTTGATTGACCATTTCAACATGCAACCAGCGGCCAGTCCCTGAGCATAATACCTCGGTGTCAAATTGTCTATGGTGTTCTTGGAGCAGTAATTAACTTGGATCATCTTTCCAGGTCAGTCTTAACAGCAAATCTCTTTTGTCTCTCCTTTTTAAAGTGAACTCTTCAAGACCACGGTCAGGATAGCGGAGGTGAACTTGCATGGCAGGTAGTATGAATGACACTTTACAGTAAGATATTCTAGGTATGGGGGTGTTTGCCAGGTTCACCACGTCTGAGGGCTTGGCTCATAGCTGTCTATGCCCTGTCATTTTAAAAGTTCAGATGTTTCTTGAATGCTATGAGAATACCAGCCATCACCTACTCTTAGGCAGCACGTTCCATATTTCTACCACCATCTGGGTAAACATTTTTCTTAGACCCCCTCTAAACCATTTACTCCTCATCTTATGCCCCCTTGTCTTTGACATATTTACCATGTGAAAGATTCTCATGATTTACTCTATGTCTCTCATTGTAACCTTAATCCAAACCCCCTCTCAGCCTCCTCTGCTCCAAGGAAAACAAACTCAGCCTATCATTTCTCTCCTCATTACTGAGACTTTTTATCCCAGGACAACATCCTGGTGAATCTCTACTGCAGTTTTACATAGATCTCGTTGTACTACGCTATTCTCCTATATTGTTTCCATTTTATTATGTGGAATGCCAGAAGGGACACAATGCAAATAAAATAAGTACTCCAGGATTGATTTTTTCAAAGTATCCTAGTGTGTTTGAATGAATGAATTTCCTTCAATAAAAGAAAACAACTTCTGCTCAGTGACAGTAATTATATTTAAGATAATCTTGTGATTGTTGGCTTTCAAATTGAGTTGCCCTGGGCACAGAATTACTGTTCAGGTGTTCATTGTTACTGTCAACATATATAAGATATAGCTACTTGGTTGAAAACTATGGACAACACAAAGCGTCAGGATCATTGAACTATTGTGTTTCATTTACTAGGAGGAGAAAGTGAGGTCTGCAGATGCTGGAGATCAGAGCTGGAAATGTGTTGCTGGAAAAGCGCAGCAGGTCAGGCAGCATCCAGGGAACAGGAGAATCGACGTTTCGGGCATAAGCCCTTCTTCAGGAATGGGGAAAGTTTGTCCAGCAGGCTACTAGCCTACTAGCCTTGGAACTAATGTAAAGATGGCTGCCCTGACCAGGAATCTAGCAGTGTTATAATCTGTCTATAATGAAATGTCATTTGACTCACTATTCCAAATCTATGTAGCAGCAAAATATGTATTTTCATGTCACTGAGCCTGAAAAATGCTGTATGGATATTATAACAAATCCAATATTTCTTTTTATAACAGTATATAATAAATGAAGAGTGAGGCCAATGAATGAAATGGAACATCAGTCAATATTCTTGTGTAATGAAGCTCTGGTACATGATTGAATAGGTTCTACAGTGGAATAGGGGCAAAGGACTGATGAAAACATGGTTTGAATGCACAGTGCTTTATTTAAATATTCTATTTCACATTGAAAGTGTTTAGTTATGAGCACTCATAGATAATACATAACATTAAGCAAACTTCATTCATTACATTATGTTTTATTGTACATTTTTTGGTGAATTGAATAATTTGATAAATTATTTTGTTTCTTGGTTTTCTGTTTCTGTCAGGTGCAAAGAATTTTGAGGGTGTACTTGTCAGAACTTAAAAAGCACAGTCCACCACCTTTCGTTCTGCTGACATTAGTTTTAACTATTTAGTCGCTGTTAGTTGTCATTTATAATGGCTACTAGTTGACCAACCAAAATCTTAGACGGTATTCTGATAATTATAAATAATTACCATGCTAACTCTTAACAAAATTTCTACAAAACAAAGAGGCAAAGTGGAATGTGTCAATAAATAATTAGCTTCAGAGGCTATAGCTTTAATGTATTATGAAAAATAAAATTTCAAATTTGAATATAATTAATTTTGTGGTCTAAAAATAACTGTAATCTCTTAAATAAATTCGAGTGAATAGAGAATGCATTGATAAGTAGGATTTACTGAAAAGCTATGGGAATGTTAATGAATGCTAATGTGGTTCAGTCTTGATTACCTTCACAGAGGTGAATCTAAACAATGCTAACAAGAGGTTTAAGGTTTAATGTGGGGGAGAAAGGTTTAAGGTGAGAAGTGGAAAGTTTAAAGGAGATGTGCAAGGAAAGTTTGTTTTCAACAGAGGGTGGTAGGTACCTGGAACATACTGGCAGGGGAGGTGGTAGAAGCAGATACAATAGCAAAGTTTAAATGCACTTAGGAAGAGAATAGTGGGATACAGACCATGAGAGGCAAACGAGATTAGTTGAGAATAACATTATGGTCAGCACAGGTGTGGTGGGTCGAAGGGTCTATTCCTGTGTTGTACTGTTCCATCTTCTGTGCTGCATGAGACACAAGTGATAGTTGTTCACCTGGAACTCATCAGGTCAGGGATGCAAGAAACAGACGTGAAAAAGGGGATGCCAATTTAAACAACATGACTCTTCATGTTGAACTCAAAGATTTACGATGTTTCTTTCTCCATAAATGCTACCAGACATGTCAAGTTTCTGGTTACAGTTCAGATTTCCAGCATTTGCTGCACTTTGATTTTATTTTACTTCTCGTTTGTCTGCTTTTTTGCATCCTCGTTCTGATAAAAGTGCACCCTTTCCATAAAGTTCAGCTTCTGTGCGACAAAGAAGTGGATCTGTCTATATATCTGTCTATTTACCCGTGCATGCCTGTCATGTAGGAAATAGTAACAAAGTAGTTATGTTACCAAATCTATCTAGAGACATATGTCCAATGCCCACCAAGACATATCTACTTAAAATTTTATTAATTATATGAATTTGGAATCATAAGCTGATAACAATAATGGGATCATGAAACTATTGGACTGTTATAAAACAATCTGGTTCACAAATGTCCTTTATGTAAGGAAACCTGCTGCCCTTACCCAGTCTGGTTGATAACCCGCATCTCGAATCACAGCTTTTAAAGTCTTGTGAAATGAGCTAGCAAGTTGTACAAAATTACTATGACTGCATCCTGCTCACTCTTGTCTCAAAACTAGGAGGTCATTCCCATAACCTAACATAATAACCTAACATTGACACATTGAAATGCCTTTCAGGTCTTACTTACATTCCTTCATCATTATTCCTGGGTCTGTACTAGTCCAGTTGCAGGAGGAATTGGCTCTAGGAGTCGTCAACATTGATTCTGGACCCTATGAATCTAAGGTTGAGAGTGTGGTGCTCGAAAAGAACAGCAAGTCAGGCAACATCCAAGGAGCAGGAGAATCAATATTTCGGGCATAAGCCCTTCATCAGGTATGGCTTATGCCCGAAATGTCAATTCTCCTGCTTCTCAGATGCTGCCTGACCCACTGTGCTTTTCCAGCACCACACTCTCGACTCTGATCTCCAGCATCTGCAGTCCTTACTTTCTACCTATGAATCTAATATCAGTCAAATATTGGCAAGGAAATCTCCTGCTCATTGACACTTTACGATCTTCCTCAGCTGATGAATCAGTATTCCTCCATGTTGAACACCATTTGAAGAAACACTGACAGCAGCATGGTATTCCCAATGGCATACTTCAATGTCCATAACCAAGAACAACTTCGCTGACTAAGCTGGCTGAGTGCCTGAAGGTCAGAACCTTTAGACTGAGCTTACTACAAGCAGGGAGATAACCAGCATTAGGTTCCATTTGGGATATTGCTAATTAATGATTTCAGGACAAGCGATATGAACTAGTTCCCCTTTTCATTTAAGCTCTCTTCCAGAGTTCCCTTGAATTTTTTTTAATAGTTCCACTGATCTGTGAGGCCTTGTGTTGCAGTGATGAGAAGTCAGTGCCATGTCTGGCATCTATCGTTGTGTGCAGAACATTGGAGTAGCTTCACACAGCTTTGAGGGAATACTAATCACTTCCCATTTGGGAATATTTCTCCTAAATGAACTTACATTATAAAATGAATTAATTTAACTAAGCTTTATTGAATTAATAAATAATAAGTTTATTAAGTAATAAACCTGAGAAGAATTAGTAATGCAACACATATAGATCAGAAGCAAGAGGTGAGTGCAGAAAGATAAATGTTTATGAAAAAAGAATCAGTCTCTGAATTGCCCGTGGAGAGTGGATAATTGAATATTGTGGCTATTATAGTGAACTTTACCAATTTCATTGACATTGGCAGGTTAACAGACTATTTCAAGATTCTTAATTTTGCAGTTTGTTTAAGATTCTGTTGTTCTGATTCCTTTCAACCATGACCGAATTCCAGGTGAGAGATGGTCCTATTGCTCTTCTGTTTCCTTTGTCTGGCATTGCTAGCTGATCAGCTGCTAGCACTCATAGTGAGAGAGACCCTTTTATCAGCAACATAGGGGTGTATAGGGGATAGTCTATGACTCAAAGGGAAAATAGACAATGTGCCTGTAGTTTGTGCCATAATCTGCTGGGGGTGGCTTGCTGTGAGCAGATGGCCATCAGTCTTTGTGGTCACAGAGTTGACAGTCCAGTCTATTTGACTTTCCTTTTTCCTTCTTCAAAAGTTGTTGTTTAAAGTTCCCTTTGCATCTTTAATTGTGAGGATATAATTAGCTCGTGAACAACCACTTGATTTATATCAGCAGCCAATTTTCACTGTATCAGCCATCTTTTACAAAAGTACACTTGGAAGTACAAGTTGAAAATGCGGGGAGAATGCGGGTAAGTGGAGTTGAAATGCTCATCAGCCATGATTGAATGGCGGAGTGGACTCGATGGGCTGAATGGCCTTACTTCCGCTCCTATGTCTTATGGTCTAAAATATCCATTGTACTTTGGATTCTGATCTGTGCTCACAACATTATTGGACTTCATCCGAACCAACCATCTGTCACAGATGTGTCTGTCATGATGGCGTTGTTAGGACAGACACATGTGGAGACAATACCCTATACTCACATTCAACACACTTTCCACTGTGTTTTGTGGCACTAATACCATACTAAATAGAATAGATTCAGAAAGAAATCCGATAGCTGAAACTGAAATAAGATGAGAAGTTGCGGCCTATCAGGAGTAGCAGAATTTTATATCCTTGCCTTGGGATATCTGAATAATATAAGTTACCTGTATCTTATATGTTTACTTCAGCAAAGCTCTTTTTGACAGGGAGCAGTGTTTAAAAAATTACGGCAATGGGAACAACATTCCTTTGACAATACATTTTACAATTGTAGCAGTCCATTCCAATTTGCAAATGCAATGTGGTGAATTCATATTGACTTTTCAACAAATGACTTTTCATTGATACACTGTTGGCTGACTGCTTTGGTAATGACAGTTTCTTCAGCCATATTGGGTGCCAATAAGGCAACTTACACTAGGTTGCCTTACACTGCAGCTCCCTGTCCATTACTCAGTAAACAAAGTTTAGATGTTCCAATCAAGGTTCAGTGACTCTCTTCTCTTTAATGATAAGGTACCTGTGAGGAGCTACCTTGGAATATGCAACACCTGTTGTCGAATTATGCCCACTCATTTGGTTTAAACATAAGTGAGCTAGTTCCATACAGAAAATGTTAATAAACTTCTAATAATTAACCACTCTAATGAAACTCATTCCGAAGACATGGTCGTTCATCAGTCTAATATGTCATGTACTCATAAAATATGTCATGAGGGCCGATCCTATATAAAGCAGCTGATCACTTGTGAAATATCGTGTTTTATCATCACACATAATGTGGCACACAAATCCAGCACGATTGTTGTCTCAAGAAGATTGTTAGATGTTGAGCTCTTTATAACAAGCACTTTATCCCTCTGATCAATGGCATGTTTATTTATTTATTTAATATATTTATTTAACTTAGGGTGTCGGTTTACTCGCTGAGCTGTAGGCTTGATATCCAGATGTTTCATTGCCTGGCTAGGTAACATCATCAGTGGCGACCTCCAAGTGAAGCGAAGCTGTTGGCTCCTGCCTCCTATTTATATCTTTCTCCTGGTTGGGGGTCCACAAACACCCTAAACCTCAACCTGAGCTACAAACCTTCACAAACCTTGCATATTTATTTAATTTGTTGTCACTTGTCCCTAGGTACAATATAAAGTGGATAATGTTGCCACATTCCAGTGCCATCTTGGATATGTTGGTTTCGCTGGTTTGCCCATCACAGATGATGTGTAGTGTAGTGTAGTGGTTGGTCTTGCCAAACAATAAATTTCTTTGCTTGAGGAAACTTCACTGAAGCATACCATTCCATTGCATGTAGTGGTCTCTGTGTTGTTGAGTATGCAGACCCTTGTGGAGGTTCAGAGGTTCAGCAGCCAGCTGGGAAGCAGGTGAAAGCTCTGCATCACATATTTTACGCAGACCTGCTGCATCTTGCTATAAAGGCACTTGGTGGGCTAGCCATGTTCCTCCATTGGCATCAAGAAACCATGTGGCAGAAGTCCTGCTTGCTGAAAGTTGCTGGTCAATCAGAGATCTTTTTTTTCTTATTCATTCACGGGATGAGGACATCGCTGGCTGGGCCAGCATTTATTGTCCATCCCTAATTGCCCAGAGGGCAGTTGAGAGTCAATCACATTGCTGTGGTTTGGAGTCACATGTAGGTCAGACCCGGTAAGAATGGCAGTTTCCTTCCCTAAAGGGCATAAGTGAACCAGATGGGCTTTTCCAACAATAGATTCATGGTCATTATTAGACATTTAATTCCAGCTTTTTATTGAATTGAAATTCCAGCATCTGCCATGTCAGGATTTGAATCCAGGTCTCCAGACCATTATCTGGGTCTCTGGATTTACAGTCTGGCGATAATCACACTAGGCCATTGCCTCCCCACGGTAGCTCTTCAGTACTCAACTGTGCCACTGGAAAGGTGGAGGCTGCTGCTAGTACAACACACTGCTCAGGCCTCAAGATCCCAAGGGACCCAGGCACCAGGTGGAGGGAAATGGGATGTGGAGTGGGGGCAGTGGCAGAGAGATTCAGCAGCAAGGGCAATCATGTAGCTCTCAGTGAGCCACCCATTACTCAGTGCTAATTCTTTAACTAAGTACCATTGAAGAAAAGATCCTCCTCCTCCACTAGAGTCCACAAGCAGCTATCCATAGGCCTTTCTACTCTTAATGAACACAAATCTTTGCCCATACTTGACAGGTAAAGATTTCAGCTGCCGATCTTTCCTGAAAGTACTGGTGTTGTTTAGACTATCCTCATGTTATGCACTTTACGTTCTGTCTCTATAACAGCAGCTCAGGTACGACTGTCAAATTCTCAGAACTCAGTGCAATTTGACACTTCATGATAAGTGCATTCAGATGTGCTGAGGTTTGAAATAATGATCAGAAGACGTTGACATGCTTGTGAATTGTGCTACAATGTGGCTAAAGAATGTGATGATTGTTACTTTTCAGTGTAAGATTTTGTGTTGGCTAGACCCATGAACCCCTTGGCTCCCCTGTGAGAAGCTAAGAATAGCTGTTACACAAGCCAAAATTTCCCCTTGGACAACCGTTGGTGGTGATTCCCACGCAGAAAATTACTGGATTTGAGAAGCTAGTCATCATTCTTATCCATTCTTTTTCTTACATGCTGACAGGAATTTGTTAAGTCTGTACAAGACAATTTTCTGATTCAGTATGTGGATGTACTGACTAGAGAAGGTGCAAAACTTGACCTACTCTTGGGAAATAAGGCAGGGCAGGTGACTGAGGTATCAGTGGGGGAGCACTTTGGGGCCAGCGACCATAATTCTATTAGATTTAAAATAATGATGGAAAAGGATAGACCATATCTAAAAGTTGAAGTTCTAAATTGGAGAAAGACCAATTTTGACGGTATTAGGCAAGACATTTCGAAAGCTGATTGGAGGCAGATGTTCACAGGTAAAGGGATGGCTGGAAATGAGAAGGCTTTCAGAAATGACATAACGAGAATCCAGAGAAAGTATATTCCTGTTAGGGTGAAAGGAAAGGCTGGTAGGTATAGGGAATGCTAGATGATGAAAGAAATTGAGGGTTTGGTTAGAAAAGGGTTAAAAGGCGACACGGTGGCACAGTGGTTAGCACTGCTGCCTCACAGTGCCAGAGACCCAGGTTCAATTCCCACCTCAGGCAACTGTCTGTGTGGAGTTTGCACATTCTCCCCGTGTCTCCCACAGTTCAAACATGTGCAGGTTAGGTGAATTGGCCATGCTAAATTGGCCGTAGTGTTAGGTGAAAGGGTAAATGGAGGGGAATTGGTCAGGGTGGTTGCTCTTCGGAGGGTTGGTGTGGACTTGTTGGGCCTGTTTCCACACTGTAAGCAATCTAATCTAAAAGAAGGAAGCATATGCAAGGTATAGACAGGATAGATCGAGTGAATCCTTAGAAGAGTATAAAGGAAGTAGGAGTATACTTAAGAGGGAAATCAGGAGGGCAAAAAGGGGACATGAGATAGCTTTGGCAAATAGAATTAAGGAGAATCAAAAGACTTTTTACATTAAGGACAAAAGGGCAACTAGGGAGAGAATTGGGCCCCTCAAAGATCAGCAAGGTGGCCTTTGTGTGGAGCTGCAGAAAATGGGGGAGTTACTAAATGAGTATTTTGCATCAGTATTTACTGTGGAAAAGGACATGGAAGATGTAGATTGTAGGGAAATAGATGGTGGCATCTTGCAAAATGTCCAGATTACAGAGGAGGAAGTGCTGGATGTCTTGAAAGTAGATAAAGGACCTGATCAGGTGTACCCTGAGAAATCTGTGGGAAGCTAGATACGTGATTGCTGGGCCTCTTGCTGAGATATTTGTATCATCGATAGTCACAGGTGAGGTGCCGGAAGACTGGAGGTTGGCTAACGTGGTGCCACTGTTTAAGAAGTGTGGTAAGGACAAGCCAGGGAATTATAGACCAGTGAGCCTGACGTTGCTGGTGGGCAAGTTGTTGAAGGGAATCCTGAGGGACAGGATGGACATGTATTTGGAAAGGCAAGGACTGATTAGGGATAGTCAACATGGCTTTGTGTGTGCGAAATCATGTCTCACAAACTTAATTGAGTTTTTTGAGGAAGTAACAAAGAGGGTAGAGTGGTAGATGTGATCTATATGGACTCCAGTAAGGCGTTCGACAAGGTTCCCCATGGGAGACTGATTAGCAAGGTTAGATCTCACGGAATACAGGGAGAACTGGCCATTTGGATACAGAACTGGCTCAAAGGTAGAAGACAGAGGGTGTGGTGGAGGGTTGTTTTTCAGACTGGAGGCCTGTGACCAGTGGAGTGCCACAAGGATCAGTGCTGGGTCCTCTACTTTTTGTCATTTACATAAATGATTTGAACGCTAGCATAAGAGGTACAGTTAGTAAGTTTGCAGATTACGCCAAAATTGGAGGTGTAGTGGACAGCAAAGAGGGTTACCTCAGATTACAACAGGATCTTGACCAGATGGGCCAATGGGCTGAGAAGTGTCAGATGGAGTTTAATTCAGATAAATGCGAGGTGCTGCATTTTGGGAAAGCATATCTTAGCAGGACTTATACACTTAATGGTAAGGTCCTAGGGAAGGTTGCTGAACAAAGAGACCTTGGAGTGCAGGTTCATAGCTCCTTGAAAGTGGAGTCACAGGTAGATAGGATAGTGAAGAAGGCGTTTGGTATGCTTTCCTTTATTGGTCAGAGTATTGAGTACAGGAGTTGGGAGGTCATGTTGCAGCTGTACAGGACATTGGTTAGGCCACTGTTAGAATAATGCATGCAATTCTGGTCTCCTTCCTATCGGAAAGATGTTGTGAAACTTGAAAGGGTTCAGAAAAGATTTACAAGGATGTTACCAGGGTTGGAGGATTTGAGCTATAGGGAGAGGCTGAACAGGCTGGGGCTGTTTTCCCTGGAGCGTCGGAGGCTGAGGGGTGACTTTATGGAGGTTGACAAAATTATGAGGGACATGGATAGGGTAAATAGGCAAAGTCTTTTCCCTGTGGTTGGGGAGTCCAGAACTAGAGGGCATAGGTTGAGGGTGAGAGGGGAAAGATATAAAAGAGACCTATAGGGCAACTTTTCCACGCAGAAGGTGGTACATGTATGGAATGAGCTGCCAGGGGAAGTGGTGGAGGCTGGTACAAATACAAAATTTAAGAGGCATTTGGATAGGTATATGAATAGGAAGGGTTTGGAGGGATATAGGCCGGGTGCTGGCAGGTGGGACTAGATTGGGTTGGGATATCTGGTCGGCATGGATGGGTTGAACCGAAGGGTCTGTTTCCATGTTGTACATCTCTATGACTCTATGACACTATCTGATTGGGTCAGTTCCTCTGACAATGTAGTCCATCATTGTTAAATGTAATTTGTTTCTTCTTCTTTCCTATTTCATCCAAACAGACTGCTGACATGGGTCGAGACTTGAGCTGAGTGACCTGTTCTTCGAGAACGCCAAGCCACCCATAACACAATTCTAACACATGCTGATCAATTAACTTGCCAGGGATTATGATGGGCTTGAGGTTCAGCTCCATGTGATCTTTGGGAAAGTGAGGTTACGGGATTAATTTAGTGTCAGTTCCGTATTGTGCTGCCTGTCATGGAATGCTGCCACTATCACCTCTTGGAAACCTGCTGACCCACATATGTGAAACTGAGTATTTTTATGTTTTATTATTCACATAACTTGTAATTACGCAACATTGTGAAAGGGAAACTTCAATAGATGGAGTTGGTGCTTATTTGCTTATACTGAAAGGTGAAAGAGGTCCTGCTGCACATTTAGTCCACATTGAGTCAGATTTGATGCAAACTAAAGCTGCCAAAATGAATCAGTCACATTACTGTTCCTCAGTGCTAACCTTTGAGGAGTATTCTCTACTGCCTTCTTTCCTCTGATAACAAGGATACTTACAACATTTAGTGTGTGTTAAACTGTCACCAGTTTTGTACTATGGCTATCTGGGTCATAACTATTAAAAGACATGCCTGATGCCAGACTCAAATACTTTAATCTTTCAGGTCTGGAGTTCAAACCAGAGTGAAAGACAGCAGAGCTGTCTATTGTAATACATGATTTCCTCCTACACACTTTCAATGGATTGTTTTTTTTCCCACTGTTTCAGTATTGGAGTGGCCTAAGTGAGATTACAATAAGATTAAGACTTCACTTTGCAGCCCTAATGCTTGGTCGCTTAGCTGTACAATGAATGGCTGCCAGTTATTGGTTACAAATATGAAGTGGTTGACCATTAATGTCAGGGTGAAGAAGTAAAAACATCGTTTCAGTTGACTTTCTGCAGGCCATTCACTAAATTGAAATATCATTCCAGTGAATTGATACATTCTCTTTATGGGAAAACATCATTTTCTTAATGTTGCAGTTTGAAGGGTATAATCAACTTATAATGCACTATAAATACAACTCTGTAAGTTTGTAACAATGGTGGAAGGCAAACAGCCATACAGAATGAACAGCTTTGTGAAAATTATTTTCCATTTTTAAAATCTAAATAATTCATTTTCAAATAGGAGTACATGAAAGTCTTAACTATGTTGTTAGCTTGCAAAATTTTACTGACTAGATTGTAACACAAATTAAAAAATTCACAAATAGGTTTACCACATACATGGATACTGTCTATACATGTATTAAGTGTTATTGGATCAAAGTTTACACAGTTTAGATGCAGAGTAAGATGTTTACAAACCTTTGCTAAAATATATAATTTCTGCAACACTCAATTTTAAAAGGGGAAGAATTGAATTTGCCTTTAAATGTTTCAAATATTCAATACATCATAAGTAAATTCATTTGCAATGTTTTTTCGAACAAAAACAAATTTAATCAGATTTTTACTAATTGTTTTATAACTTGAAAACGCACACAAGCATGGATATTTTCAATAAACATTCAAGCAGAGTATAATTAGATTTTAACAATAATTCATTAATTTCAAGATGAATGTGAATTGTAAATAAAATGTTGTCAAATAAAAATTAATGGTCCAGTTCGCCCAATGGGACATTTTTAGTTGTGAACGATAAATTTCTTTTTTGCACTCTGTTTTATAAGAATTTGTAACTTACAAGTACTTTGAAAATTTGTAGATCAGTTTGCCTGCTTTTGGAAAGGAATTTATGAGATTAGAACCAATAAAATAATAGAAAGAAAATCAGTGGCTATTTGTTGTACTTTATGTTTCATGTATTCTGTTCTTAAATCAGTTTAAAGAAGGTGAGCAGCATTACCATTGCATCATTATAAACTGCCTGACTTTAGAGTTAGAACATGCTGTTTTCCAAATTGCTTTCATTCTTACCCGCGGAGAGAACCACCAGCTGTTAATATGCATCAATGTTTTGCACTTCTTTGTTAGGTCTGTAGTGTTACTCGATGTCCAATTTAAAACACAAACAAAAGATGCAACCCCAAGCATTGTTCATTTTGAACAAATCATCTATGCATGTTTAATAAAATAGCTGTTTGTTTTCAGAGCAGCTAGAAATAATTGGTAAGGCATGTCTCTGATGTTTAACTGTTTGCCTACTGTTACTTCACGGGCCCAAGGGCATGCCAATGTGTGGAGCAGGATTAAGCAATATTTTAAATGGAGATTAAAGGCACACGAGGGTCTCACCCACCTTTGGAAAATGGGTGAGGAACCACTGTCAGTTCCCTAGGAAAGGCCGAATGCATTAAAGTTCCCATCAGGCACTTAATTGGCTACTGTTGTGCCTGCCTTGTGATTGAGGATCTCGGGAATATAAATTACCCTTTGAGAGCTGCCAGTCACTTAGAGTCACTTAGAGACCAGTAGCTCTTCGTTGCTATCAGTGCCATCTGTAGAGGAGGTAGCTATCATTAGCGCACCCACCAGAGGGGTCGAGGACTTACAAGGGACTGTAGTACAAAGCTAGGTGAGGCATGATAGGGATTGTATGAGGGAGGTCACAGGAGGTGGTGGAAGGAGGAGTCAGAGACAAGAATAGGGTGTGAATGTCATCGGTCACTTGTTTGTGATGCTGAGTCACTCGGTCAGACACTGCATTCCTTTCAATGGGGGGGGCCGTCAAGGAGGCTGCTGGTATACATATATGACAGGATTTGATGGGTGGCCAGTGGGAGGCTTGGAAACAGTACTCATTTAATTCCCAAGCTACCCCTACTTTGCATGGGGTCAAGAATAATTGGTATCACTTAACCCATTAATGAGATTAATTGACACATTTCATCAGTGGGTAGAATTCTTGTATTGGGCCCTTCACTCTCCTTAGTTTGGTATAGTTGTCCCTAACTTGGGAAACATATATAGGTACATCCTCCCAATTTTCACATCATCCCAGTACTGGAACGCTCCAATAAATTCTACCCAATTATCCATTGAAGGAAAGCAACAATTTTATATTATTGCTGGCTGATATGTTTGGCTCATATACCTGATCTCCACCTAAAGTTCGAGTCGGTGGCTTCTGTGTCCTGGGAATGACTACCTAAAGCCATAACTAAAGGTGACTTGAATACGCTGATCATGGGCCAAACACCAATTGGCCTCAATGATGGATTTTCTCATCGCTTAAATGAACAAATGTTCAGAAAAATAGGAAAAACATGAAGAAAAAGACTATATTAAAGTATAGATTTATACTGCCTTATGTGTGCCATTAGATCCAGTCTTGACTGGCTTAACCAATTGCAAATATGGCTGATGAAGTCAGTATTGGAGGGATGGATGGAAACATTCTGAATTGTTCTGAAGAATCTTGACTTTGTTCTACTCAAATGTCAAAATCACTTGGCAACAGGGTCTTGGCCATTTGGCTCTATTGTTTTGCCATGTACAGAGGAACCTCGATTATCCAAAGGACACAAGTGGACAGTATTTTGTTTGGTCAATCGAATTCCAGATAATCGAATGCCAGATCATCGGGACCTTGAGATCTTGCCAGATAATCCGATATTCAGAAAATCGGATGCCAGATAATTGAGGTTCTTCTGTATTGGGATTTGCCTTGCTTGCTGTGAGGTTGACTTTCTGTTTGACATCCTGTGGGATATCCTGTGGCAGGGGTTTTCATGCTGCAGAGTTTCCGCTTCTGTAATCCTGGAATCCCCCATAGAAATACATGACTAACCCAGCAAAGCTGAGTTCTGATTAATATGCTATCAATGCCATGTACGCAGCGATAAGCAAGAACCTCTGCAAGGTTGACCATGCTGCTTGATGTTGCAATTAGATGGTGAAAATGGAGTGCTTCTGACTGCTTTATGTCAGTAGGTTGCACAAATCTCACACCCATTAACAAATTATGCAAGAATCACTGACTGTTAAACTTTGACCATTGTTCTGAGATGACCTCCATGTTTTTTCTGAGGTTTGTGAATGTATCTGCCAAATGCTGAGCTTGTTTTTGCCAGATGATGGTTTATTTAATCATTTGTCAGAGCCTAATTGAAGAGAATAGTCCCAAGATGGCAAATTTTTGGTACTGAATGGAGGGGTGTGTTGTTCCGAATGACTGTACGGTTTTTCAGTAGGTGTTCAATATGAATTGATACAAGATCTCTGTCTTCTTCGTACAGATGAGTCTCATGTTCTTATTCAAAGTGTCATTGTTACGTCCTTTAAGTTATGCATTTCCTTCCAAGCCTGATTGCTCTTCCTTTCCTTATAAGGTATTTGTCATTTCAGACCTCTCACATTGGGGTAGCCATTTTTAATCACATGGGTGGCACAGTGGCTGAGTGGTTAGCACTGCTACCTCACAGCACAAGAGACCCACATTCAATTCTACCCTTGGGACACTGTTTGGAGTTTGCACATTCTCTCTGAGTCTGTGTGAGTTTTTTCTGGGTGCTCTGGTCTCCTCCCATAGTTATAAAGATATGCAGGTTAGGTGGATCGGCCCTTGCTAAATTGCCCATAATGTCCAGGCATGTGCAGGCTAGGTGGATTTGCCATGGGAAATGCAGGGTTACAGGGATGGAGTAGGATGTCGGGTCTGTGTGGAATGCTGTTTGGAAGGTCATGTGGACTTGATGGGTCAAATGTCCTGCTTCCACACTGTGGAGATTCTATGATTTTGTCAGGCCAAAGTATTTTGAGGCTATGACAAAATAATCAAGAAGCAACTGAAATAAAAACAGGAAGTGCTGGAGAGTCCCAGACAGTCTGGTCCCATCAGTTGAGAAAGAAACCAAGTTAATCTTTCCAGCCCAATGTCCCCTGGAGTATGTTCTACAAGAGCACAGTCATTTGTTAACAAGATTTCACTCGGTAGCTGTTCATTAACCTTTGAGCAAGCCTTTAGCCTTTACAAATTGTTCTGACTTGTATGTCTACTCCCCTGTCAAGATCTTTGCATATGTATTGAAGTATGGCTGAAAGTATGTGAGAGTCAGAGCCAAATATAAAGCCTTGGTTGCTGCCACTGGTGACAGGAAAGACATCCAATTATGCCCCAGTTTGCATTACACTGGCTATCATGACATTCTGAAATGAGTGAATGACATTGATCATCTTTTCCTGGGAAGCATATTTGTGCAGGGTAAGACAAAGTAGTCCACAAAAACTTGGGGAAAAATAGCAGGACAATGAGCTGTATTCTCAGTTTTTTGAGATTGACAGTAGTGTAATCCTCTGGGGTCTCCCAAAGAATAACTAAGTTTGTTTTTTTGCTCAACATAATGTGGATCCAGCAGGAAAACAATATTTTGTTGGCTCCACAACAATGCATTTGATACATGCTCATTCACCCTAACTGTATCTACTCATGTACTGGCTCAGATGCTGAATCAGTTGACTTTGGAAAGCTTCAGCTGTGAGCTTAAACAAGAATTGTTTTTTTTCTCTCTCTTTCTGTTTTTGTTTTTGTTCCTGTTTTTGTTTCAGATCTCCATCATTTGTAATTCTTTGTTTTATTTTCGGATATGAGCTTCATTGGCATATCCAATTTTCCAGTAGCTATCCTCAGTTTGCTGATATAATAGAAATGAGACCTGAGACTTGAAAGGAGAATTTTTAGGTTAGGCTATGGGTGTAAATTTTCAGCATGCCTCCGGTTTAGTGCCAGTTCTGAGTGATAAAGCAAATCTTTAACCCTTGAAGTTATTTTACAGAGTAACAAAATTTCTGAGAAAGTTTCCTTGGAATTTTAATATTTCATGTTTCAATTTACTGTCATTCTAGATTTTTAATTTATTACACACATTTAGCAGAGGAAATACATTTGTTTTTTTTTCTCCCTTATTTTTTAACTTTGTGGAAGACCCAGTCTGTTTTATTAAGTGCAGTGGTTTATATCAGATTCTTTGACATTATCTGCCTACCTTGATAGGTGCACAAATACATTTATCATGCACTACCATTAACCTTGCAAGGTAGATGTGTAAGCACATATGTTAAAAAATCATACAACATCATGTTATAGTCCAACAGGCTTATTTGGAAGCACTAGCCTTCAGAGCTCTGTTCCTGTATCAGGTGGTTGTACACCCCTTTGTACACCCCATTCCAAAACTGGCACCTCCAAATCATAAGCACATATGGAAATTCTAAAATGGCAACTGTGAAATTTCAAAGGTAACGGAGTGAAAATTGTAGAATGTCAATCTTTAAATTTCAGCTCTGACAGGTTATACAGTATTCTACAGGTGGCATTCTTATGGACTAACAGGACTAAATTATAAACTTAATCCTCTGCTTCTATGGATCATCCAGGAACTCTACTCACTGGAGATGTGGATTCGAGCTACAAAGTTGCACCTCAGTTATCTGACCTGCAATCCTATTGGGAGTGTAGAATTGTAGAAACACCTCTACAGGGTTTGTTACAATCTTCAACACATGTGCTTACAATAATTCTTGTAAATAATTCTCATCATTGATCAGAACTTTATTCAGCTACTTTACAAGGGGAGTACCTAGCAAGGCTTTATCTTTTATGATGAACAAATATGATGGAGTAGACATTTCAAATATTGTTCTTGAGAATGTTGGACTTGCTAGAATTGCTGAAAGTCAACAGGGATAACTGCACACTGGTACTAGATTCTGGTATGGAAAATTTGATTCATTTTGCTCAATTTCCTGCTATACACTGGTGCCAGTCAATTGTGTAGAGTTAAGCACAGTAATAGGGATTTATCTCCAACTGTGTTCATTGCTATTCTTATTTGTCACCTGCTAATTTCATATCAATGTCTTCAATTGCTGAAGTAACAGTTTAGATGCAGTAATTTGTTCATTTGACCATTATTTATGGCCATTGCAGTTTTAATGACCTGTGTCTAGCCTCTTTCACCTTGTGTCTTCTATGCTTTATGATTTGGAAGATCTCGAAGGAAACCGTCTCTCTTTATTTTATCCAGTGAGTCAAATACAACCCTGTACATTACTGCTTGCTTCAGAAAAAGCCCTACTTCAAGAAAGAAGTGCTTGATGATACATTGAAATGAACTGTCAAAACACTTAATTGTTTGTGCGCAGTATCATCAGGGTGGTGCTGACACATGCACTCTCTTCTTTTGTCTTTTCCCTTTCAGACAGGGGGAAAAAAAAAGCCTCTTCTCTCTTCCCTAATGAACAAAAACAGGATGTGTACAGGTTCTAATTGTACAGGATTAAAACAACTTGCTTCATGTAAATCATTCAAAGGAAGAAATTAATGAACCTGCACTATAAGCAGCTGCTCAATACTTAGTAAGATTATTTTACCTGTATTAGGCAGAGAGATATAATTTCAAAGTTCTTGCCTGGCTAGTTACAAAGTAGTAAGTGGTTCTGCATGCTATTCCCACTCAGATCAATCCTGTATATTGTTGAAACATATTCTATTTTTTTTTGTTTTTATTGAGGTGGAAGCAATTTTAATTTTTAAGTGACCTTTATGTAATTATGCATATTGTGTTTAATAGAACAGAAACAGTGTATGTGTTAATTATTTTCAAAAGAGAAAAGAGTAGGAATGCTTAAACCACCTCAATGGAGAGATCAATGACCTGGGGGCATCAATTTATGTTAAGGGGAAGAAGGTTCAGAGATGTGAGGAACAATGTGTTCACTCAGAGTGTGGTGGGAATCTGGTATCTCACTGCTTGTAAGGATGGTGGGGGCAGGAACCCTCATAATATTTAAGAAGTATTTCGATGCCAAGGCATTCAAAGCTATGGGCCAAATTTTGGAAAATGGGATTTGAACAATTAGGTGATTGTTTGTGGTTGCAATAGACTGGAGAGTCTTTTTATGTTCTGCCTATCTCTACAACTCTATGACTTTATGTAAATCAAGTTTGAACTAACCAAAGAACTTAATGCTTGAATAAAATACTTAATTTAAAAGCCAATTTGCTTTTACATTGTAATAACACACAAAAAAGTAAAACATAAGGCTCATGGAAGATATTACAGTTTTGCGTACATCCAGAAAATGGCATCATTCATTTGTAGCACTGTTAATAATGAAGAGCCCGGTTTTAAACATTACATCTGTAAATTAGCAACTATCAATCTGTGGTTAACAATTTGTTAATATTTACAAATACAATTTAGTCAATGTAGGATCGAGCAATTTCCCCATCATCTAAAATACTGGACAAAACCCTGGACCTTTTCAATATCTAAACTATTGGGCATGATTTGAAGATGCCGGTATTGGACTGGGGTGTACAAAGTTAAATATCACACAACACCAGGTTATAGTCCAACAGGTTTATTTGGAAGCACTAGCTTTCGGAGTGCTGCCCCTTCATCAGGTGGTTGAGAACGTTGAAAGCAAGTGCTTCCAAATAAACCTGTTGGATTATAACCTGGTGTTGTGTGATCTTTAACTCAAATATTGGGCAAAACCCTGAACTCAGGTTGCAGCAGGTACACAACAAAGCTAGCAGAATGGGAATTTCTATCTGGGACTACTGTTCAGCCAGGAATTCCAATTTACACCTCGACTCTGAAAGAAAAATCAACCAACACTGACAAGACTCTAGCACAAGCCAACTTTTACACCTCAGATTACCCAGATAGTTTGGGATATTCAACTTCAATCAAAATCCATTCACACATACTTTTAATGATCAGGAAACCAATTGGCTTCAGAAGAAAAATCACAAACACAATGGACAGCACAGATTTGAGGGGAGATGACAGGGCACACAGTCTGTATCACTGCCAGCCCAATCTCACTTGGGAGAAATAGCAAGCTTCTGCACATACAGCTTCCCCACAGTCTTCTAGCTCCAACAAGCAGCTTCGGAACGAAGATCCACAGAGGCTGAACAGAGAAGCTGAATTGGGAAGCTAAACCAAGAGCATCATTGGAACAAAGGACATCCAAGATGAGGGAAGCTAACCAAGTGCTATCTGAACAAGAACTACTCAACACAGCCTGTTCTGAATAAGATTTGGAGATGCTGGTGTTGGACTGGGGTGTACAAAGTTCAAAATCACACAACACAGGTTATAGTCTAACAGGTTTATTTGAAGCACTAGCTTTTGGAGCGCTGCTGCTTTATCAGGTGGTTGTGGAGTATAAGATCTTAAGACACAGAATTTAGAGCAAAAGTTTACAGTGTGATGTAACTGAAATTATATATTGAAAAAGACCTGGATTATTTGTTAAGTCTCTCATCTTTCAGAATAACAATGTTGGTTTCAGTTCTTTCATATGTAAAATCGCAGAACTTTTTCAAACTTACATTCTCAAGTGAACTTTAACATTGGTTTCATGTCAGCCCAGATAATGCATTGAAGGTGTGAGGTGCCCTGTGTGAGACTGTGTGTACTATAATATTCAGACTGATTCTAATCTAAAAAATTGATTTACAGAATCTTACATGGATTCATGCAGTTTTTGAGCAAAATAAAATGTAATTCTGCAAGTACAAATTCACCCCCACAAGCTTATATGTGTATGTGTGCATATGTGTGTGTGTATGGGGGTGTGTGAGGGGGGGGGGGGGGGGGGGTGGTGGGAGGGGTGGAGGGGTGTCTGTGAGAGAGTGTGTGTATGTGTGTGAGTGTGAATGTAAAGGGGTATAAGTCTGTGAGCGTGTGCATGTGTGTGTGTGAGTGTGGGAATGTACGTGTGAGTATAGGAGACACAGTTTGTGCCTAAGAGAGGGTCTGCGTGAGTGTGTGTGTCTGTAGGACTGTGTGTATATAGGAGTGTGTGTGTGTGTATGTATGAGTGTCTGTGTCTGTGTGTGTGCGTCTGTGTGTGTCTCTGTGTGTCTGTCTGTGTAGTGCAGTGCGGTCACCTGTAGTGTGACATGAACCCAAGGTCCGGGTTGAGGTCATCCCCACAGGTACCGAACTTGGCTATCAACCACTAATCGGCCACTTTGCGTTGTTGCCTAACCTGAAGTCCGCCTTGGAGGATGGTCACCCGAAGATCTAAGGTTGAATGTCCCAGACCGTTGAAGTGTTCTCTGACGGAGGCAATAGTCCTGTCTGGTGATTGTTGTGCAGTGTCCATTCATCCGTTGCCGTAGTCTCTGCTCAGTCTTGCCAATGTACCATGCCTCAGGGCATCCTTGTAGGCAACGCATGAGATAGACAACGTTGACTGTATCACATGACAATCTGCGGCATACATGGTTGGTGGTGTCCCCACGTGTATTGGTGGCTTCTGTGTCGACACTCTGACACGTCTTGCAGCGTCAATGGTGACAAGGTTATGTGGTATTGTCCTGAAAGTCCTGGAGCACTGCTGCTTTATCAGATGGTTGTGGAGTATAAGATCTTAAGACACAGAATTTATTCAGTTTGCTATGAACAATGATCTGTTTGAGGTTTGGTGTTATTTAAAGGTGAGAAGTGGAGGTGTGGGGAAAATCTTGGCGAGGTGCTCATCCTCATTGATGATATGTTGCAGGCTGTGAAAAACATGGCGTAGTTTTTCAGCTCCTGGGAAGTACTGGACAATGATGGGTACCCTGTCGGTTGCAGCACGTGTCTGTCTCCTGAGGAGGTCATTACGGTTTCTTGCTGTGGCATGTCGGAACTGGCGGATGATGAGTTGAGCATCGTCGCCGTTCTTATGAGGGCATCCTTGAGTACTTCCAGGTGCTTGTCTTGTTCCTCCTCATCTGAACAGATCCTGTGTATGCGTAGGGCTTGTCCACAGGGGATGACTGTTTTAATATGTTTTGGGTGGAGGCTGGAGAAGTGTAGCATTGTGAAGTTATTCGTGGGTTTGCGGTAGAGTGAGGTTCTGAGGTGCCCATCCTTGATGGAGACGCATGTGTCCAAGAATGAGACAGATGAGAGTAGTCCATGGTGAGTTTGATGGTGAGATGAACTCGTTGATATCACTGTGTAGCTTTCTCAGTGACTCCTCGCCATGGATCAAGAGGAAGAAGATGTCACCAATGAACCTGGTATATAGTGTTGCTTGGAGGTCCTACATACAGAAGAAGTCTTTTTCAAACCTGTGCATGAAGATGTTGGCATACTGGGGTGCAAATTTGATCCCCATGGCTGTTCTGTGTGTCTGGATGAATAACTGGTGGTCAAAGGTGAAAATATTGTGGTCGAGGATAAAGCGGATCAGTTGTAGGACAGTGCTCGGAGATTGGCAGTTGTTGGTGAAACACACTCAGCTGAAACACATACACAACCAACACAGACAGACAGATGCACACACACAGACAGACGCGCACACAAACAGACACAGACACAGATACACAGACACTCCTACACATGGACACTCATACACACAGACACACTCCTACAGGCACACACCCTCCTACAGACCCATACACTCATGGAGACTCTCTCTCATACACAAGCTCTCTCGCATATGCTCAGACACACTCTCCCACACTCACACGCACCCTCTCCATGCACCCTCTCACAGACTTATACCCCTTTACACTCACACTCACACATATACATACACTCTCTCACAGACATTCATACCCCCCCTCCCTACCACACACACACACACACACACATACACAGACACACACGTTTGTGGGGTGAATTTGTATTTGCAGAATTACATTTTATTTTGCCCAACAACTGCATGAATCCATGTAAGGTTCTGTAAATCCATTTTTTAGAATAGAATCATTCTGACCATTGTGGCACAGACAGCCTCGCACAGGGCACCTCAAACCTTAAATGCATTATCATGACACCAATTGTTAAAGTTCACTTGAGAATGTAACTTTAAAAAAGTTCTTATGAAAGAACTGAAATCAACATGTTTATTCCCAAGCAATCCAGTTCTTTTTCTATATATAATTTACATCACACTGTAAACTTTTGCTATAAATTCTGTCTTACAATCTTATACTCCACAACCACCTGATGAAGGAGCAGCACTCTGAAAGCTAGTGCCTCCAAATAAACCTGTTGGCCTATAACCTGGTGTGGTGCAATTTTTAACTTTGCTCTGAACAAAGAGAACTGACAGCAAGAACGTGACCAACTGCATTTCTCAATGGTGAGCTGAAATTCCTGAGATCCCAAAGTTACAACCTAGCGAGCAGGGAAGGGAAGAGTCAAAAAAACTGTAGATGCTGGAATCCACAGTAGACAAACAGGAATCCAAAATAGACAATCAGGAGGTTGGAAATGCGTAGCAAGGCAGGCAGAATCTGAAGGTGCAGAAGTGAATATTTAGAGTATAAGTTTTTTTCAGGAATGGAGGACACATCTAGTCCTGAAGAAGAGTTATATATAAAATGTTGATAAATAAGGAGAAATTATTTCCAATGGCAAAAAATTGATAAGCAAAAGACATAAATTGAAAATAATAGACAAAAAAGAAGAACTGTCAATACAATAAGATGCCTGAAAATTGGTGGTAGAAGGAAAATCAATAATGACAACCAAAATGATAAATGCTGGAATGGAAATTATTTGCTGTGCTTTGGGGAAAGGGACTAATTGGATAGCTCTTTCAGAGTCAATACAATCAATATAGTCATGATGACATCCTTCTGTGCTGTCTTACTCATCTTCTCAAAGGAGCTTTCTCGATCCTTTGAGAGTTTCCAAACATTGGCTTTTGCTGTGACTTGACTATGGAGAAGGGCAAAGAGGCAGGCCCCAAGTCGACCTCATCCAGAACACAGTTCAACATGTTGTTGATGCTTTTCTGAACTAAATGCTCACCAGCCAGCTCGAACTGGACCCCTACTGTATCATTCTGTGAATACAAATCTCGTTGTGATTCAATAAAGTTCAATTCAGTTATTTGGATTCAATTAGAATTATTTATTTTAATTATGTACACTTTAAGTGAAAGTATTGAAAAGCTAGGCTGAAAGAATTATGCTTGATCCATCAAAACCCAACTTCCAGGACAATAAGGCTACAATAAAGCTGACTTATGCACACAAGTGAAGCAGTTTCTATTTTGCAAAAGTGATAGCAACATTACTCTTGAGTCAGCTACTGATCTGACTTGAAAGTGGTATGAGACCATTTCAACTTTCTTGACTGACACTGCAGGGTACAACTCCAGTGTGGTTTGAAAGTGTTCACTCTGTTGGGTCCTCTTTGAATTTAGTGAGTCTGTTGCAGAATCCTTTTCAATGATTTTAAAAGCAGATTCTCTGACTTACATGATCGATACAATAAATATTTAGTGGCTGGGAAGCTGAACTGAATGAATATACGTATGTATGGAAATCTTTCCTGGTGCGCAGGCTACTGGTTATGGCTTCAGGCGATTCACATTTTAATAGCAATCTTGCTGGCAGCACTTCCCAGTGGGCAGTTCATATTTCCTGACTACACATACACAATAGCTGCAGTCTAATTCTCTAATGTAGGATTTCATAGTCTCAATGATTTTGCCCCTTATTATCATGCTTAGTAGCTTTACAAACATATCACTTTTTGAGCAGACATATTTCAGCTATCTAGTCTAAATTTGCAGTTCACTAACTCCTTTATCTGATCTTGCATTCTTGGAGAACAATTCTAATGAAATAATGAAAATAATTTTAATTTTAAAAGTTTAAGCTAGTTTTTCCTTCTCTTAGGCAGCACCTTGGGATTGAGGATAATCTGCTTCCAGCTCTAAGGTTCTGCAATGACTGATAAATTCATTGTATTATCTGACGCAGATCCTGTTACACTGTGGGAAAGGCTGTTTGATAAGTTGAGTAGATAGATTGTTTGGAGTATGTGCGCCCCATCTGATACTTACCTTTGCCTCTCAATGTTTCTGAAAAAACCTATAGAAGTGCTTGGTGCCTTTCCACATGACCTCTCTGCATTTTGGTTGGTCCATGAGTTGATGGGTCTGTTGACCTCTTCAGGGATCCTTTCAGGACAGCGCAAAAGCTTTCAAGTCAGCACTACATCATGAGAGTACTGATAGGTCTTATATAAGAACATCTGTAGCAAGCAAACAGAATAAATATGTGAAATTATTATTCAATAACCTCAGAAGTAAAATTGGATCAAATGAAAAGCTAAGCTTAATAGATTTTATAAAGTAAAATAGAAAATACATTAAAGTTAATGTAGTCTGGTTGATCTACCTATTTAAATTCCAATCTCTTAATGATTACTGTCAGAGACAATTTCCCTTGCAAATTTAAATATTCTTTGTCATTATAAAAGCTGCAATAGATATGTTCCAATCCAATTTCATGTATTTGCATGTGGTTTGCATTATTTTTGAATTTTAATAAATCTATTATTTCTTTTGCGTGGTCAAGATCTCTGAAGTGATTGCACAAGGAAGGCTTCATTCGCCCTCATGGCGAATAATTTTCTGAACGTAAACCTGCAGAACTTCTCATGATACTTAACAGTGAATAGTTTTGTAGCTTCATGGGAATATTGAAAAGAATGGTGATTTGCAAAATGATGGTTGAACTTTTGAAACTTGTTTATGTTGCAATTAGCTCAAGAACTTGGACACATTGTGAAGGCTGACTATCCAATGCAGGACTGTGGGAATGCTACACTATCGGAGATGCTGTCTTTTACATGATTCAGGCTCCCATTTGGCTTCTAAGCAGGATATAAAAGATTTACAATGATATTTCAAACAACAGTGGAGAGTTAACCCGGGTGTCCTGGCCAGTATTTATCCCTTAATTAACATAATGAAAGCAGATATTGCGTGTCCTTGATAGGTATGTCCCTGTCAGGCAGGGGGAAAGCGGTAAGGTAAGGGAACCGTGGTTTACTACAGAAATTGCATCTCTTGTTAAGCAGAAGAAGGAGGCTTATGTGTTGATGAGGCAAGATGGTTCAGATGAGGCGATGGAGAGTTACGGGATCAGCTAGGAAGGATTTACAGAGAGAGTTAAGAAGAGCAAAGAGAGGACACGAACCGTCGTTAGCAAATTGAATAAAGGAGAACCCTAAAGCTTTCTATTGGTATGTAAGGAAGAAGAGGATGACTAGGGTGGGAATAGGGCCAGTCAAAGGCAGAAGTGGGAAGTTGAAGGTGGACCCTGTGGAGTTCGGAGAGGTGCTAAACAAACATTTCTTATCGGTTTTCACTTAGGAAAAGGAGAATATTGTAGAGGAGAAGAATGAGGTACAAGATATTAGACTAGAAAGGATCTCGGTTAGTTATGAACGGGTGTTATCAAATCTAGAAGGAGTGAAAGTAGATAAGTCCCCTGGGCCAGATGGGATATATCTGAGAATTCTCTGGGAAACTAGGGAGGAGATAGCAGAGCCTTTGGCTTTGATATTTGGGTCATCATTGTCTACAGGTTTAGTACCGGAGGACTGGAGGATTGCAAATGTTGTGCCCTTATTCAAGAAGGGCAGTGGAGATGACCCAGGTAATTATAGACCAATGAGCCTTACTTCTGTTGTAGGAACAGTTTTAGAAAGGATTATAAAAGATGAGATTTATAATCATCTAGGAAGCAACAATTTGATTTCAGATAGTCAACATGGTTTCATCAAGGGCAGATCATGTCTCACAAACCTCATTGAGTTTTTTGAGAAGGTGACCAAGCATGTCGATGAAAGTAGGGCAGTTTGACGTGGTATACATGGACTTTAGTAAAGCCTTCAATAAGGTTCCACATGGTAGGCTGCTGGAGAAAATGCAGAGGCATGGGATTGAGGGTAATTTAGCAGTTTGGATTAGAAACTGGCTTTCTGAAAGAAAGCAGCAAGTGGTGGTTGATGGAAAATATTCAGCCTAGAGTCCGGTTACTAGTGGTGTGGCACAAGGATCTGTTTTGGGACCACTTCTGTTTGTCATTTTCATAAATGACTTAGACGCAGGCATAGGTGGATGGATTAGTAAATTTGCAGATGACACTAAAGTTGGTGGAGTAGTGGACAGTTTAGAAGAATGTTACAGATTGCAGGGGGACTTGGATAAACTGCAAGATTGGGCTGAGAGGTGGCAAATAGTGTCAATGCAGCTAAATGTGAGGTGAAACACTTTGGAAAGAATAACAGGAAGGCAGAGTACTGGGACAATGGAAAGATTCTTGGTAGTGGGGATGGGCAGAGGGATCTTGGAGTCCATGTACATAAATCCCTGAAAGTTGCCACCCAGGTTGATAGTGCTGTTAAGAAGGCATACAGTGTGTTAGGTTTCATTTGTAGAGGGATTGAGTTCTGGAGCTGCAATATCATGCTGCAACTGTACAAAATGTTAGTGCGGCCACACTTGGAATATTGTGTACAGTTCTGGTCGCCATATTTCAAGAAGGATGTGGAAGCATTGGAAAAGGTGCAGAGGAGATTTATGAGGATGTCACCTGGTCTGGAGGGAAGGTCTTATGAGGAAAGGCTGAGATACTTGGGTCTGTTCTCATTGGAAAGAAAGCAGCTAAAAGGGGATTTGATAGAGACATACAAGATGATCAGAAGATTAAATAATGTAGACAGTGAAAGTTTTTTTCCTAGGATGATGACGTCAGCTTGTACAAGAGGCCATAACTACAAATTGTGGGGTGATAGTTTTTACCCAAATGTCAGAAGCAGGTTCTTTACTCAGAGAGCAGTAAGGGCGTGGAATGCCCTACCTGCTAATGTAGTTAACTCAGCTACATTAGGGAGATTTAAACAATCCTTGGATGATCACATGGATGATGATGGGATAGTATTGGGAGACGAGCTGAGAATAGTTCATGTGTCGGCGCAACATTGAGGGCCAAAGCGCCTATTCTGCGCTGTATTGTTCTATGTTCTATGTTCTAAAACATACCTTCTGTTAATTCTTGCTGTTATTCTTTATTAACGCAAATGTATAATGTACAATAATGATTGGTAATCGATACAAGGGGTTCTTTGTTGAAAAGCAGGACAATTCCAGGAAAACTCTTCATTCATGTGTCACCTGCTGATCAATACAGTTACAACTATTATCATATATGTTAACTTCCATCACTTTCTGCGATGATATAGTATAAATCGTTTACATATTTAACACATGCAAAATTATATGCACCTTAATGCAATATCACAGTAATGATCAAGTTGCTATTATTACAGTCTACTATGCACTAACTGACTTTTGCACTTCTTACGTTGCAATAATAATTAGACTTTGATAGGTACTTCATTGTCAGTAAAATGTTTTAGGATGTTGAGTGGTCATGAAAGGTGCTATACAAATGCAAGATTTTTTATGATTTTAGCTGTAGGAAGCATTATTGTGATTAGAGAAAAGACAATAAAAAAGTGAGCAAAGAAACGCAAGGTATTTTATACATAAAACCTCCTTTATCCCATCGAGCTTGATTATAATATAAACTGCACTCTGCTTTACCCATAATGTAACTATATTATTCTATTTCTTTTCATGCTGCATGACCTTTATCTTCTTCTAAGTGATACCAGGCAGGTTAAATTTCAGGTGGGAAAATTGATCATATTTGATTAGCTTGGGTGAAAGATCAGGAAGTGGAATAAGTTTGCCAAAAGCCCAATGGGTTTTGAGATTAGGCTTGTGACATGAATAGTATTATAACAATTTGATACCGTATGAATAATACTGTCATTTTAGTTAAGAGTTGTGCAATCTTCTGAGATTATATGAATTTGCATAATGATTTCAGTTGCATTGTGCTGACTTCTGTGGTTGTATGAGCCTATGGAGCACCTGTCAGAAACTGATCAAAATTCTGTGGCAGATATGATGAAGAGAAAAGAAAATTGAATGATTAATCTATTAATATAGCCTGAGTAAAAAATTACAGTATTAATGTTCAATCACATAATAATTTCCTTAATGTAATAGGAAATTAAGGATCCAAAGACAGTAATCAATTTAAAATTTCTCGCAACTGTTTTTAAATGTGGTATTTTGATGTTTGCACTTTTCACTTACTGTTCTAATTCAAACATAATCATTTTTATTTCAAAATCGACATTACCATGTTAAAAAGGACCACAAAATAAGTCACGTCATAAGACAATTTTCCATACTTCTGCTGGCCTGGAATGCAGGCAGTTAGAATGTTAAATTAAATGACTTCAGTTTGTAATTACTTTACAGTAGATTTTTGGAATAGTTTAAAGAAGCTGGGAGAAAAATCCATATCTTGAGAATTGAAATTGGGTTAGATATCCGGCATGAAAATAACTGCTGTGTATATAAGTGGGATGTTGAGTCCAATTCCTGTCCGGGAAATCTAGATTTGTTAAAGGTTGAAGAGAAAGACCAGTTCCATATGGAGCTTGATACTGCTATGAGTAGGATCCCTAAGTCAGAACACCTTTATACACTCAATTCTGCCTTTTCCCAACTAAACTCATTAATTAGCTGTTTGCAATTTCATTACTTTTACTTGTAGTTAACAGTATTCATGCGGAATCTTAATCTCTGCCTTTTGAAAGTCCATATAAGCTACATGCATTGATAACCTGCTGTCTACCTCTTTTACCTCTTCACAAAATTTAATTAGACTGATCAGACATGACAAATCCTTTACAACTTCGTGTTAGCTCTCTTTTCTCAGCTTAAAGTTCACTAAAACTGTCATTAGAATATAGAACATAGAAAAGTACAGCACAGAACAGGCCCTTTGGCTCACGATGTTGTGCCGAGATTTATTTCCTAATGTAAAATATAGTAACTTAACCTACGCACCCGTCAACTCACTGCTATCCATGTGCATGTCCAGCAGTCACTTAAATATCCCCAATGATTCTGCTTCCACCACCACAGCTGGCAACGCATTCCATGCATTCACAACTCTCTGTGTAAAGAACCTACCTCTGACGTCTCCTGAATACATTCCTCCTAATATCTTCAAACTATGACTTCTCGTACCAGCCAATCCTGCCCTGGGGAAAAGTCTCTGGCTATTGACTATCTATTCCTCTCATTATTTTGTACACCTCGATCAGGTCTCCTCTCTTCCTCCTTCTCTCCAGAGAGAAAAGTCCAAGCTTATTCAACCTTTCTTCATACGGCAAGCCATCCAGTCCAGGCAGCATCCCTGGTAAACCTTCTTTGCACCCTTTCCAAAGCCTCTGTATCTTTTCTATAGTAGGGTGACAAGAACTGGACACAATATTCCAAGTGTGGTCTCACCAGGGACTTGTAGAGCTGCAGCAAAACCTCACGGCTATTAAACTTGATACCCCTGTTAATGAAAGCCAAAAGACCATATGCTTTCTTAACAACCTCATCCACTTGGGTGGCAACTTTGAGGGATCTATGTACTTGCACACCCAGATCCCTTTGTTCCTCCACACTGCCAAGAATCCTGTCCTTAATCCTATATTCAGCATTTGGGTTCAACCTTCCAAAATGCATCACTTCGCATTTATCCAGTTTGAACTCCATCTGCCATTTCTCAGTCCAGCTCTGCATCCTGTCGATATCGCGCTGCAGCCTGCAGTAGCCTTCTATACTATCAATGACACCTCCAACCTTTGAGTCATCTGAAAATTGATTAACACACCCCTCAACCTCCTCATCCAAGTCATTTATAAAAACTACAAAGAGCAGAGGCCCAAGAATGGAGTCCTGCAGGACCCCACTCAACACTGTCCTCCAGGCAGAATACTTCCCATCTACAACCAGAATTGGCCTTCTGTCAGCCAGCCAATTCTGAATCCAGATAGCCAAATCTCCCTGTATCCCATATTTCCTGACTTTATGAATGAGCCTATCTTGGGGAACCCCATCAAATGCCTTGCTAAAGTCCATATACACCACATCCACTGCTCAACCGTCGTCAACCTGTCTTGACACCTCCTCAAAGAACTCAATAAGATTTGTGAGGCATGACCTGCCCCTCACAAAGCTATGCTGACTGCCTTTAGTCACACTATGGTCTGCCAAATAGTCATAAATCCTATCCCTCAGAATTCTTTCAAAAACTTTGCTGACTACAGACGTAAGAACTGACTGGTCTGTAATTGCCAAGGATTTCCCTATTACCCTTCCTGAAAAGAGGAACAACATTCGCCTCCTTCCAATCCTCCGGTACAACTCCTGTGGAGAGTGAGGAGGCAAATATCCTCACCAGCGGCTTAGCAACCTCCTTTCTCGCTTCCCGGAGCAGCCTAGGATAAATCTGGTCTAGCCCTGGGGACTTATCAATCTTAATGTTTTCCAAAATTTCTATCACATCAACTTCATCAATCTTGATCTGGTCAAGCCTGTATCCCAGCTCCTCTAAGTTTTCATTTACAACAAGTTCCCTTTCCTTGGTGAAAACTGAAGCAAAAAACTCATATAGGGCTTCCCCTATCTGCTCTGACTCCACGCACAAGTTCCCTCCGCTATCCCTGATCGGCTCTATCTTCTCCCTGATCATTCTCTTATTCCTTACGTATGAGTAAAGTGCTTTGGGTTCTCCCTTATCCTTCTTGCCAAGCCTTTTTCGTGCCCCCTCCCGGCTCTCCTCAGTCCATTTCTGAGCTCCTTTCTAGCAAGCCTGTATTCCTTTAAAGCTGTGCTAGATCCTTGCTTCCTCCACCTTATGTTAGCTGCCTTCTTCCTTTCGATGAGAGGTTCCTCTGTTCTAGACTTCCAAGTTTCCTAATCTTACCACTTCTTACCTGCCTCAGAGGAACAAATTTGTGCATTACTCACAACAACTGCTCCTTAAATAATCTCCCCAGTGCCCTGTGGAACAATTGCTCCAAGTCTATACTTCCCAACTCCTGTCTAATAGCGTCATAATTTCCTATTCCCCAATTAAATATCTTCCCTCAGTAACTGCTCCTTTCACTATCCAAGGCTATGGTAAATGTGAGGCAGTTGTGGTCACTGTCACCAAAGTGCTCTCCCACCACGAGATCTGACACCTGTCCTGGCTCATTGCCGAGCACTAAATCCAAAATGGCCTGTCCCCTCGTCAGCCTGTCTACATACTGAGAAAGGAAACCCTCCTGAACACACCTGACAAAAACGGCTCCATCCAAACCATCTGCATTTAGGAGGTTCCAGTCGATATCGGGAAAGTTGAAATCACCCACAACAACAACCCTGCTACTTATGCATTTTTCCAGAATCTGCTCGCCTATGAGATCTTCAATCTCTCTACTGCTATTAGGTGGTCTGTAGAAAACCCCCAATGTGGTGGCTGTTCCCTTGCTGTTCCTAACTTCCACTCATTCTGACTCAGTAGACAAACCTTCCTCAACAACCTTTGTTTCTGTAGCTGTGATGCACTCTCTGATTAGCAATGCTACACCCCCTCCTATTTTTCCACCCTCCCTGTTCTTTGTAAACGTTCTAAACCCTGGAACATCAAGCAACCATTCCTGCCCCAGTGAAACCCATGTCTCCGTTATGGCCACAACATCGTAGCCCCAAGTACTGATCCATGCACTCAGTTCGTCACTCTTATTTCAGACACTCCTTGCATTAAAGCAGACACACTTTAACCAATCCCTTTGTTTCATCGCATGAGAAACCTTCCTGATAGATTCAATATATCCTGTCACTGTCCCGTCTGCAACTGACCCCCTCTCAGACATGTGGCTCTGATTCCTACACCCCTGTCAAACTAGTTTAAATCCTCCTGAATCACACGAGCAAATCTCCACTCAGGACATTTGTGCCCCTCCAGTTCAGGTGCAACCCATCCTTCATGTACAGGTCCCACCTTCCCCAGAAGGTATCCCAATAGTCTAGGTATCTGAAGCCCTCCCTCCTGCACCAGCCTCACAGCCACGTGTTAAGCTGCATTCGCTGACTGTTCCTCATCTCACTATCTCGTGGTACCGGTAGCAAACCTGAGATCACTACTCATCCTGCTCCTCAGCTTCCAACCTAACTCTCTGTAGTTACATTTCAGATCCTATTATTGTACTATTTCAAGAATTTCCCAATAACAGATCTTGAAATGGAAAATTTAATGTTTTCCTGTCTCTTCCTAAATATTGAAGTTTGAAAATTTCCATTGTACAGGAACATTTTCGAATGAAGATCACTTTGGAACATTATGACTAAAGCAAATTCAATTTCATAATCTTTGAAATTAGTTAAAGCCAGGAAGTGTAATCTATCACAGACTGAAATACTCTGTAGGTTTGTCAGATCCAGAACCATTATTGTTTTCATTCTAGTTACTTGCTTACATTAACTTGTTACGACACCATGGTGAACCCTTCAGTTCATTAAACCAAACACCCAGAAAAGCTCACTTTGCCTTGTGATCTGTTAAAATATGAGTGACAGAGAACTCCCAAATTCCACTATTTAAAGAAAATAATATCAATTTATTCTTTAACTCGAAAAGTGAATATTAAACAACTATTCACAAATCTAAGCCCCCCTTTCTTTTAACTGCTTATTACCTGCCTCCAACTCTATAACAATATACTATTTCAATGAAACAATTATTAAAATGACATCAACTTTAATTTCAAGATCATACAGTGGCTGCTGTCTTTGGTGTCTGTCTTCACTCAGCTGAAGATCTCTTTGGGTGGTCTTCTTTCATCTACTGCAAATATGTTTCGTGCGAAAAGGTCCCTTTGATAGAGTGTGTTTCAAATGGCAGTTGCTCTGTCTGACTTTCAAAATGCCTGTTTTTTTTAAATACCCCCAACATCAGATCGTCTCATTGGTTCTTGTTGACAAAACAATAAATTTAAACTTGATTGGTTTTAGTCAGCAATTTAAACTGATTGGTTAACTTCGAATTGTTGTCAAAACAGCAACCAAATCAGATATCCATTGTTGCAAATTTTCAATTTTCCAGTACACGAGCTAGTCATATGACAGGTGCTTGTAAGTTCTCAGTGCAAAGCAGCATTCACACTCTCTTAAAGGTAGAATAGACACCTTCAACTTCCTAACAAACCCCCAGGTGTTTTAGGTCTTGAATTATTATTAGTTTTAGATTAGCTTAGATTACTTACAGTGTGGAAACAGGCCCTTCGGCCCAACAAGTCCACACCGACCTGCCGAAGCGCAACCCACCCATACCCCTACATTTACCCCTTACCTAACACTACGGGCAATTTAGCATGGCCAATTCACTTGACCTGCACATCTTTGGACTGTGGGAGGAAACCGGAGCACCCGGAGGAAACCCATGCAGACACGGGGAGAACGTGCAAACTCCACACAGTCAGTCACCTGAGGCGGGAATTGAACCCGGGTCTCTGGCGCTGTGAGGCAGCAGTGCTAACCACTGTGCCGCCCTTTTTTATTGACAAGGTGTGAGAGTCATGGAGGTGGAACATGAGTGGCGGAATGAAAGGCTGGCTCTCAGGTGTTGAGGGAACAAGAGATCCTGAATGTTAGGGCTTGTGGAGGTTCTTTGATGTTCTGGGTGGGAAGGTTCAGAGAAAATTGGTTTCTGGATACTGGAGATGTGAAAGTGAACACTGGCTGTTTAGTTCTGAGGCCCTGGATATTGAAGTTGTGTTCAGGATTCCTGGATATTTGTGAGGTCGGGGATAGGGTAGGGGATATTTTGACTCCTGGATAAAGTGCAGCTTGGGCTCACTGGCTTCTGAATGTTTCAGATGTTGAATGTGGTGATGGTATTGAAGACTCCCGGCATTTGGCAATGTTTACTCTCTCAGTTCTCTCCAGTTTAGTTCTATCTAGTTCTCAAAGACCACCTCCAACCAGTTTTGTTCGCCTCATCTGTCTGCTAGTTGTTAATTGGCTGGCTAATGAGAAATCACATGTGAGTGCAAGTCAGAGCAGGACAACCTTTGCTATCCTTTAGAGTGACAAAATAAAACACTTAGAAATTGATTTCTGGTCTCTGCCATTTATGCTTAACTGATTATTACAGTGGCACAACATATATTTGGATTCTTCAATGGACTGTTAGTTACGGGTCTTCGATAGAGCAAGAATGAACTCAATGACTGATTTTAAAGTCATAAGATGCAGAGCAACAACTCACTGAGACACCTGTTGAAGGCACTATCAAATACATATCCTCTACCATCTAGAAGGAGAAGGGAAGAAGTTACATAGAAACACCACCAACTGCATGGTAACCTTCAAGCCACTCAGTATCCAGATCTGGCATAGTAGCTGGATCAAAATTCACTGAACGCCTTCCTAACAGGACCACAGATGTACCTACACAACATAGACTGCAAAGGTTCAGGAAGGCAGCTCACTACTACGATAAATGATGGCCTGGTCAACAGCCCCCACGTACCATGAATGAGTAAATATAGAAATAATAGCAAATTAGACATGAAATATGCTCTCTGTTGTAAGTAAGAAGATACATACCTATCAAAATGAGGTGGCTTATTTTAAAAAGAAAGGACAATTTCTAAGTTGCAATATGAGGAGGAAGAAAATTATTGATAAAGTATATAGTCCGGAAGGATAGCTCCTGACAACAAGAACCTTCTGTGAATTTATGGTTCAAGCCTGCTGTGATAAAAGACAGCTTTCAGCTCTCACATAACACAGGCTTGAAACTTAAATCTAGCTCTGAGTGTACCCCATAGTGAGCTGATGTGTTCCACTGTAATTGCTTTTCAATGAATTGGTCACCTGAAAGTAAAAGCTTCAGTGTAATGTTGCCCTTTGTGTGTTCATTTAAAAAAATAGTAGATTTGAGCAGAAAACAGTGGATGAAAGCTGCAATGGAGTTCTCATTCATTATTTTAAATACACTATTTTTTCCCTCTGTTCCTAAATATGTGAAAGGAATGGAAGAATATCTTGGGGGAAAAAAGTCTTGCTTCCGGGCTCTGGATCTTGTTACAAGACTCTTGAAACAAAAGCTATGCTCTTAGCCAATGGTAAAGCCATGGTATGAACTATAACACAAGAAGGAAATTCTAAATCCAAACAGAATTGCCACCTAAATGGAAAAAAGTTCTAGAGCTGCAGCAGAGGCTGTTGATGATATTTGTTTGAGTTTATATGGAAGAAGTTTCCCTCATCTCACCCATGAATTCCTTTCAAAAATATAAATGGACTGGAAGGTAATGAAATTATGCAATAACAGAAAATGCCATGAACCGAATAGACAATAAAATGCAGACAACAGATGTAGTAATGGAACCAGAGAAAAGGCAAGTGGCTATAAATACACTTCAACCACAGCTTAGAGGTTGCATGCTTGCCTTTGAATTACTCATGTGTTCAAGTCTCACTCCTGAGACTTGAGTGCATGATTTACAATGTCACTCTCTCTAATGGAGTGTTCCCCTTTGGAAGGTACTTTTTTTCTGATGGAATGTTGTACTGAAACTCTTTCAGGTGGATGTAAAATATCCCATTTTGGCATTGGAAAGAGGAGGAGCCCTCCTAATTCTCTTAACAATATTTATCCCTCAATCAATGTTGTTAAAACAGATAATCTGTTGACTGCTCTATGTAGGATCTTGCTCTGTGAAAGTTGGAGCCTTGGTCAGATCGCTGTCCCTTTATTTTAAATGTATAGATCTTTGCAGAGGCGGAAGCGGAATGTTATTGCATA
Source organism: Chiloscyllium plagiosum (assembly GCF_037043375.1). Taxonomy (NCBI): domain Eukaryota; kingdom Metazoa; phylum Chordata; class Chondrichthyes; order Orectolobiformes; family Hemiscylliidae; genus Chiloscyllium; species Chiloscyllium plagiosum. The sequence continues at coordinate 40,494,712 of NW_028270146.1, forward strand.
TTCCCCGGCAGAGGCCTCACCTTCATTCCCCTACGCTCTCGGATTAACGAGTTCAACACGCGGCGAGAGATTGAACAATTCTTCCGCCGCCTTCGCCTCCGCGCCTACTTCTTCAATCAGGATTCTCGCCCACCCTCTGACGACCCCTTCTCTCGCCTCCAACACACCCCATCCACCTGCTCCCAGGAGGACCAGTTCCAATACCGAAAAACCCAGATGGCCTCCTTCTTCAAAGACCACAATTTCCCCTCAGACGTGGTCGACAATGTTCTCCACCGCATCTCCTCCACTTCCCGCTCCTCTGCCCTTGAACCCCGGCCCTCCAATTGCCACCAGGACAGAACCCTACTGGTCCTCACCTACCACCCCACCAACCTCCATATACATCGTATCATCCATCGTAATTTCCGCCACCTCCAAACGGACCATACCACCAAGGATATATTTCCCTCCCCTCCCTTATCAGCGTTCCGAAAAGACCACTCCCTCCATTACTCCCTCGTCAGGTGCACACCCCCCCACCAACCCAACCTCCACTCCTGACACCTTCCCCTGCAACCGCAAGAAATGCAAAACTTGCGCCCACACCTCCCCCCTCACTTCCCTCCAAGGCCCCAAGGGATCCTTCCATATCCAGCACAAATTCACCTGCACCTCCACACACATCATTTACTTCATCCGCTGCACCCGATGTGGCCACCTCTATATTGGGGAGACAGGCCGCCTACTTGCGGAACGTTTCAGAGAACACCTCTGGGACACCCGGACCAACCAACCCCACCACCCCGTGGCTCAACACTTCAACTCCCCCTCCCACTCCACCAAGGACATGCAGGTCCTTGGACTCCTCCATCGTCAGACCATAGCAACACGACGGCTAGAGGAAGAGCACCTCATCTTCCGCCTACTACCCCTCCAACCACAAGGGATGAACTCAGATTTTTCCAGTTTCCTCGTTTCCCCTCCCCCCACCTTGTCTCAGTCCCAACCCTCGAACTCAGCACACCTTCCTAACCTGCAATCTTCTTCCTGACCTCTCCGTCCCCACCCCCACCCCCACTCCAGCCTATCACCCTCACCTTATCACCCTCACCTTAACCTCCTTCCACCTATCGCAATTCCAACGTCCCTCCCCCAAGTCCCTCCTCCCTACCTTTTATCTTAGCCTGCTTGGCACACTCTCCTCATTCCTGAAGAAGGGCTCATTCCCGAAACGTCGATTCTCCTGCTCCTTGGATGCTGCCTGACCTGCTGCGCTTTTCCAGCAACACATTTTCAGCTCTGATCTCCAGCATCTGCAGTCCTAACTTTCTCCTGTTACCCTGCAGGAAAAGATACAGGACTGATGAGATGATATGAGGGTGGGATGGTGACTCAGTGGTTAGCATTGCTGCTTTGCAGTGCCAGGGACCCAGGTTCAATTCCAGCAACTGTCTGTATGGAGATTGCACAGTCTTTCTCAATCTGCAAGTGTTCCTTGGGTGCTCTGGTTTCCTTCCCAAAGATGTGCAGGTTCGGTGGATTGGCTGTGCTAAATTGCTCATTGTGTCCAGGCTAGGCAGAATGACCATGTGAAATGCAGAGTTACAGGGATGGGATAGGGTGGTAGGTCTGGATAGGATGCTGTTTGAAGGGTTGGTGTGACTCAATGGGCTGAGTGGCCTGCTTCCACACTGCAGGGATTCTATATCAGCTTCTGTTTGCTTTACCCACCCTGTGCAAAATTTTCCTGAAAGGTCTTGTCAGAACTGAGTCCACAATGCCTGGTTTCTAATGTCAATTAATTTCACATCATACTATTGCCATTAGGAAATTGGCATCTGTGACATGCAGTATCACTTCAACGGAAATGAAATGTGGGTGGCACGGTGGCACAGTGGTTAGCACTGTTGCCTCACAGCGCCAGAGATCTGGGTTCAATTCCCGCCTCAGGCGACTGACTGTGTGGAGTTTGCACGTTCTCCCCGTGTCTGCGTGGGTTTCCTCCGGGTGCTCCAGTTTCCTCCCACAGTCCAAAGATGTGCAGGTCAAGTGAATTGGCCATGCTAAATTGCCCGGAGTGTTAGATAAGGGGTAAATGTAGCGGTATGGGTGGGTTGCGCTTCGGCGGGTCGGTGTGGACTTGTTGGGCCGAAGAGCCTGTTTCCACACTGTAATGTAATCTAAAAAAAAACTAATGTAATCTAAAAAAAAAATCCTTGCCCAGAATAAGTTCTTCTCAGGAGCAACATTGTCCTGTTCCCTGGTGCCTTGCATGGCGGATGTACTGATCAATAGAAATGGATGTGCTAATTGCTTTCATGCATGTGCGCCAAATCTCAGAAACTGGGCCAAATGCAGGCCTAGATTGTGGCTTTAGGAGTTTCAGGATAATTAAGGTGTTTTTTTAAATCACTGGCATTTTAGTCTCTTTTACTTACTACTGCACACAGTTTTACTAGAAGTATTTCACTCTCAAATGAAACATGGCTTCCACTGAATGCAGCCTTCCCCTTTCAGTGATTTGATGTGTTAAAGAAACTACAACTGGAAATAAAATCAGAATAGTGTCAGATATTTGAATTTACTTTCGTTGTCGTTGTATCAGAATTTTACATCATTAAAGCCAATCCAAGTACAATTTAGGATTAATTAGCCTTGATAATTGTAACAGTTGTTAAGACTGGATGAGGAGAGCTGCCTCACAGAGCCAGGGACCCAGATTTGTTTCCAGCCTTGGGTGACTGTCTGTGTGGAGTTTGCACATTCTTTCCTTGTCAGCATGGGTTTCCTTTGGATGCTCCTGCTTGCTCTCACACTCCAAAGATGTGCAGGTTAGCTGGATTGGCCATGCTAAATTGCCCATAGTGTCCGGGGATGTGCAGGCTTGGTGGATTAGCCATGGGAAATGTAAGGCAAAGGAGTGGGTCTGTGTGGGATTGCTTTTTGGAGGGTTGGCGTGGACTCGATGGGCTGAATGTTTCTACACTGTAGGGATTCTATGATTCTAAGAAGAATAGGTAGTTTCAAAATTCCTCAAAGCCCTTGAGGGGGTAGGTTTTAATCTGAATCTATGAGAATTTAATTGCTGACTTGTAGCTTTAGCAGTGGAGAAATTTGTAGATACCCTTGAGTACTTTGTGAATGGTTATTTCTCCAATTTGCTTTATCACCGGATGCCCTTTCCAAGAGGCTAAGAGAAACTGTTTGAGAGAGGGGGAGCATCAGCAATTAATAAATGTAAATTATCAATCTCTGTCTTGAATTTACAATTGAAGCAAGACTAGTTGCTTCTGTACTCAAAGCCTCTTGCAATAAAAATCTAATATACCAGTTGCCTTCCAAATAATTTGTTCCTAGCTTTCACTGGCTCATGAACAATGACACCTAGGACCCTTGGATGTCTACATTTTTGAATCTCTCTCCATTTGAACTGCCAGAGGAAGTGGAAGAGGCAATTAATATTACAATATTTAAAAGACATTTGGGTAGATACATGAACAGGAAAGATTTAGAAGGATATGGGCCAAATGCAGGCAAGTGGGACCAGTTCAATTTAAGAAACCTGGTTGGCATGGATGGGTTGGGCTGAAGGGTCTGTTTCCGTGCTGTATGACTTTATGGCTCTATATTAAGAAATACTCCTCACCTTACTAGCTCCACCTGAAGTGGCTAACCTCACATTTAACCACATTATATTCCATCTGCCATGTTCTTGCTCACTCACCCAGTCTGTCTAAATCCCCTTGAAACCTCTTTGCACCCCCTGTCTCAATTCAAATTCCCACTAAGTTTGTATCATTGCCCTTGAAAATATTACAGTTGCCTCCTGGATCCTAATCATTGACACCTTCCTGGTGCCAGGGTTAAGGATGTCACAGACAGCAGAAGATCATTCTTCTTGGGGAGGGTGAACCAGCAGAGATCATGGTCCATGTTCATTCTAATGACTTGAATTTGAAGGGAGATGAGGTCCTGAAAGCAGATTTCAGGGAGTGATGAAGGAGATTGAAAAGCAGGATCTCTGAATCTAATATCTCAGGACTACTCCCATTCCCACGTATGAGTGAGCAAAGGAAAAGGAGAATTGAACAATTGAACATCTGGTTGGAAAACTGGTATAGGAGGTCCATAGCTCCTTGAAAGTGGAGTCAGAGGTAGATAGGATAGTGAAGAAGGTGTTTGGTATGCTTTCCTTTATTGATCAGAGTATTGAGTACAGGAGTTGGGAGGTCATGTTGCAGCTGTACAGGATGTGGTGAGGCCACTTTTAGAATATTGCATGCAATTCCGGTCTCCTTCCTATTAGAAGGACATTGTGAAATTTGAAAGGGTTCAGAAAAGATTTACAAGCATGTTGCCAGAGTTGGAGGATTTGAGCTACTGTGAGAGGTTGAATAGGCTGGGGCTGTTTTCGCTGGAGCAGCGGAAGCTGAGGGGTGATTTTATGGAGGTTTATAAAATTATGAGGGGCATGGATAGGGTAAATAGGCAAAGTCTTTTCCCTAGGGTGGGAGAATCCAGACCGAATGGGCATAAGTTCAGGGTGAGAGGGGAAAGGTCTGGAAGAGACCCAAGGGGCAACTTTTTCACACAGAGGGTGTACGTGTATGGAATGAGCTGCCAGAGGAAGTGGTGGAGGCTGGTACAATTGCAACATTTAAAAGGCATCTGGATGGGTATATGAATAGGAAGGGTTTGGAGGGATATGGTCCAGGTGCGAAGGGCTTGTTTCTGTGCTGTACATTTCTATGACTCTATAAGGCAACAGATTTCTGAGGCAATAGGGCTGGTTCTGGAGCAGGTGGGATCTAAACAGGATGAACAGATTTCATCTTGGCAGGACCAGGATGAACATCCTCATAGGGATATCTACTAATGCTGTTGAGGAGCTGTTTGCTAGAGAATGGGACCCCAAGTGGGGCCTCAGATTTAAGGGAAGCAAAACTAGTAAAAAAAAGTGGAGGAGTAATAAGCAAAAAAAATGGCCGATGAAATATGAAATGGCAAAAAGGGTTTAAAAGTCTGAACAAAAAGCACTTTTTCTGAACGTACTTAACATTCACATAAGGGTTGATGATTTAAACACACAAGTTGAGGTAAATGATATGATTTAAATTCCATTATTGAGACATGCTGCAGGGCAACCAAGATCGAGAACGGTATATCAAAAAATATTCAACCCTGAGGAGGGATTGATAAAAATGAAAAGGAGGTGAGTAGTACTCCTAAGAATGATTGACATTTGTGCTTTAGTAAGAGACGATTTTTGATTAAAGAATCAATATACAGAGTCAGTTTGCGTGGAACTAAGAAATGGCAAAGGGTGGCAAACATTGATGGGAGTTACATATAGAACACCAAATTGTGGTGTTAATGCTTCACACAGAGAAATTCATGAAATTAGAGATTAATGTAATGTGGGCCATACTTCAATTTGCATATTGTCTGGGTTAACCAAATCAGCATTAATACTGTGGAGGATGAATTTCTGGAGTTTGTATAATGTGGGTTTCTGGAACAATTGAGGCTTCAAGGAGATTGGGTGAGTGGGCAAGAACATGATAGATATAATATAATGCAAATAAATATGAGGTTAGCCACTTTGGTCAGAGCTACTAAGGTGCAGAGTATTTCTTAATATACACCCACAGAGTCATACAGCATATAAACAGACCCTTCAGTCCAAATAAAGAATAGGCCATTTTGGATTAGGTAGAAGAAAGTGAGGATTGCAGATGCTGGAGATCAGAGTCGGGAATATGGTGCTGGAAAAGCACAGTAGGTCAGGCAGCATCCGAAGAGTAGGACAATTGACGTTTCGGGCATAAGCCCTCAGAATCATAGAGATGTACAGCATGGAAACAGACCCTTCGGTACAACCCGTCCATGCTGACCAGATATCCCAACCCGATCTAGTCCCACCTGCCAGCACCAGGGGCATATCCCTCCAAACCCTTCCTATTCATATACCCATCCAAATGCCTTTTAAATGTTGCAATTATACCAGCCTCCACCACTTTCTCTGGCAGCTCATTCCATACACATACCACTCTCTGCGTGAAAACGTTGCCCCTTAGGTTCCTTTTATATCTTTCCCCTCTCACCCTCAACCTATGCTCTCTAGTTCTGGACTCCCCGCCCCAGGGAAAATACTTTGTCCATTTATCCTATCCATTTCCCTCATAATTTTGTTAACCTCTATAAGATCACCCCTCAGCCTCTGATGCTACAGGGAAAACAGCCCCAGCCTGTTCAGCCTCTCCCTATAGCTCAAATCCTCCAACCCTGGCAACATCCTTGGAAATCTTTTCTGAACCCTTTCAAGTTTCACAATGTCCTTCCGATAGTAAGGAGACCAGAATTGCACACAATATTCCAACAGTGGCCTAACCAATGTCCTGTACAGCCGCAACATGACCTCCCAACTCCTGTACTCAATACTCTGACCAATAAAGGAAAGCATACCAAACGCTGACTTCACTATCCTATGACACTAAACTGGGCAGAAATTTAAATTGCAAGGAAAATACAAGGAGACTACAAGTAAACATGGACAGGTTCAGTGAATAGGCTACAACCTGACAGATAGAAAATAATATAAATAAATGCAATGTAGAACAAAACAGAAAGGCAGAATATTTCTTAAGTAATAAGAGGTTGGGAAGTGTACCTGTCCAAACAGATCTGTGTCTTTGTTCATGAGTCACTAAAAGTTAGCCTGCAGGAATAGCAAGCAATTAGAAAGGTAACCAATGTGTTGGCATTTATTTCAAGAAAATGTGAGCAGTGACAGGTCATCAAATGGTATAAAGGTCTCTTAGCTGGGGCCACTTGACGCAGGGCATAATAATGAAGTGATGTGCCTATTTGGAACTGAACAGTTTACTAATCATTCAAACAATGAGATCTATATAAAACATATGGCAGGAGCTTTAATAAACATTTGCTGTATCATTCAGTGCCACATTACCTACCTCTTGTTCTTATGTTATGGGAGCTTATAGAAGCATTGCTGCAAGAGGTACAGATACATTGTGGGAGCAGTACACATAAATGTCAAGAGCCTATTGACAAGTGTGTGGCAAGATGCTGCAGCAAGGAAAACACTCTTAGATGATCATCAAATTAGTAATGGCCTTTATTCCAATTGAAGCCTTTAGCAATGATCTTCCGGATGAGAAAAAGGACAATACAATGATTGCCTTGCTTGAAGATATATGTCAGCTTGGAGGTACAGCGACAGGGTACAACAGTTAAATGCTTTAGGCTGTGGTCAGGTGACCCATGACCCACAGGATTGTTACAGAAATTATTGACACATTTTCATGAACAGGGATAAAAACTCAAATTGTGGCAATCAAGTTTAAACCTAGCTGGACTCTGCAATTTGCAAACTGCTAGAACTGACAGTATTCATGCAGCTCAGCCTTAGACAATCAACTTCCCACCAAAACCAGACAGGCCTGGAACTGCCTGGCCAGGTGCTAACAGCCACATTGTTTCAGAATGAGCCATTGGTTCTACCTCCAATGATGCTTCTTTGTTAGAAGAATGCTACACAGACTTGGTGGTGCCCAGCTCTGTAGGAGGCCAGAGGCAGAGTGTGACAAGGCTAGCACTTGACAGTTGAGGGTTCAAAACTGCGAACTCCAAATATGGGAAGTTGTCACCTAATTGGATCTTCCTGCCCCTGTCTGAAGCTAGTATTGGTCACAAGCCTCAGAATCTTTAAGAAGGATGTGAAGAGGGGGCTTAAAGGAGTAACCACGGGCCCATATTGCTTTGGTTTTTTCCCTTCTTTAACGGTATCTCCAGAGAGACCACCTCGGTGAGTAGACCTGAAGACTAGAACCAGTCCTAGATGAGAGGGGAAGCCGAAATCAATGACTGCAGAGCCTAAAACATAAGTTTCAGAAGTGGTTAGCTGGTGTAGATTTGAGACTGTTTACTGAAGAGCCCTCTGAAGAGACTGACAGGTTGAGTTAAAGTATATTGGTAGAGTCTTGTAAATATTGTTTTATCAGATAAAGTGCTAATTAAAGTTGCATTGGACCATACCCTTGGACTCTTGTTCCCTTTTGTCTGTCACATTATGTAACATGCCTGAGCTAAAAGAGTTACTGCAAATTTAGTGTAGCCTACAGAAAGTCTGCAGTAGTGGGTAGAGTGGGTTCTTTCTTGACTATATGTGTTTTTGAGATATGTCTCTTGATTACACTTAAAATATAAGCCAAACCTATTAATTTAACCTGGGGTAGTGTTTTGTAGAGGAATAAGATGGTGTTATTTTCTGTGTTTGTAGATTGTGAAGAAGCAAAAATGGCCTTTAGTAGGGTGATATGCACTTCTGGTCAGATGTGAGAGTTTAAAGAGTGTTTAAGGGTTACTGCAGGTTATATCTGCAATTAATGCTATTGGCTGCAAATCCTTTCAGAATGCATGGATCGGTTGGAGAGACAGTTAGAGACAATGAGGAATTTGCAACAGCAACAGTATGTGATGGATGGCAGTTATAAGAAGTGGGGAAAGTCTCAGATACAGTCACATAGATGGGTTAACTCCAGGAAAGGTAAGAGAGGTAGACAGCTAGTGCAGGTGTCTTCTGTGGCTATCCCCATTTCAAACAAGTATACTGTTGTGGAAAATGTAGGGGGTGATCAATTCACAGGGGAACGTAGCACGAACAGCCAAGTTTCTGGTATTGAGACTGGCTCTAATGCAACGAGGGGTACGTTGGATTCCAAGAGATCAATTGTGTTCGGGAACTCTCTAGTCCGAGGCACAGACAGACGTTTCTGTGGCCAGCAGCGAAAAAGCAGAATGGTGCGTTGCTTCCCTGGTGCCAGGATCAAGGATGTCTCAGAGAGGGTGCAGAATGTTCTCAAGGGGGAGAAGAGCCAGCAAGAGGTCATTGTCCACATTGGAACCAACGACATAGGAAGGGAAAAATTTGAGATTCTGAAGGGAGATTTCAGGGAGTTAGGCAGAAATTTAAAAAAGGAAGTCCTTGAAGGTAGTAATATCTGGATTACTCCTGGTGCTACGAGGTAGTGAGGGCAAGAATAGGAGGATAGAGCAGATGAATGCATGGCTGAGGAGCTGGTGTATGGGAGAAGGATTCACATTTTTGGATCATTGGAATCTCTTTTGGGGTAGAAGTGACCTATACAAGGAGGACGGATTGCACCTAAATTGGAAGGGGACTAATATACTGGCAGGGAAATTTGCTAGAGCTGCTCGGGAGGACTTAAACTAGTAAGATGGGGGGTGGGGGTGGGGGTGGGGAGAGGGTGGAGGGGGAGTGGGACCCAGGGAGATAGTGAGGAAAGACATCAATCTGAGACTGGTAGAGTTGAGAACAGAAGCGAGTCAAACAGTCAGGGCAGGCTAATAGGACTAATAAATTAAACTGCATTTATTTCAATGCAAGAGGCCGAACAGGGAAGGCAGATGAACTCAGGGCATGGTTAGGAACGTGGGTCTGGAATATCATAGCAATTACAGAAACATGGCTCAGGGATGGGCAGGACTGGCAGCTTAATGTTCCAGGATACAAGTGCTACAGGAAGGATAGAAAGGGAGGCAAGAGAGGAGGGGGAGTGGCATTTTTGATACAGGATAGCATTACAGCTGTACTGTGGGAGGATATTCCTGGAAATACATCCAGGGAGGTTATTTGGGTGGAACTAAGAAATAAGAAAGGGATGATCACCTTACTGGGATTGTATTATAGACCGAGGAGAAAGTGAGGTCTGCAGATGCTGGAGATCAAAGTTGAAACTTTATTGCTGGAACAGCACAGCAGGTTAGGCAGCATCCAGGGAACAGGAGATTCGACGTTTCGGGCACAGGCCCTTCTTCAGGAACCTGTGCCCGAAACGTCGAATCTCCTGTTAATTCCTGAAGAAGGGCCTGTGCCCGAAACGTTGAATCTCCTGTTCCCTGGATGCTGCCTAACCTGCTGTGCTGTTCCAGCAATAAAGTTTCAACTTGTATTATAGACCCCCTAATAGTCAGAGGGGAATTGGAAAACAAACTTGTAAGGAGATCTCAGCAATCTGTAAGAATAATAGGGTGGTTATGGTAGGGGATTTTAACTTTCCAAACATAGACTGGGACTGCCATAGTGTTAAGGGTTGAGATGGGCAGGAATTTATTAAGTGTGTAAAATTTTCTGATTCAGTATGTGGATGTACCCACTAGAGAAGGTGCAAAACCTGACTTACTCTTGGGAAATAAGGCAGGGCAGGTGACTGAGGTATCAGTGGGGAGCACTTTGGGGCCAGTGACCATAATTCTATTAGATTTAAAATAGTGATGGAAAAGGATAGACCAGATCTAAAAGTTGAAGTTCTAAATTGGAGGAAGGCCAATTTTGACAGTGTTAGGCAAGAACTTTCAAAAACTGACTGGGGGCAGATGTTCACAGGTAAAGGGATGGCTGGGAAATGGGATGCGTTCAGAAATGAGATAACGAGAATCCAGAGAAAGTATATTCCTGTTAGGGTGAAAGGAAAGGCTGGTAGGTATAGGGAATGCTGGATGAATAAAGAAAGTGAGGGTTTGGTTAAGAAAAAGAAGGAAGCATATGTCAGGTATAGACAGGATAGATCAAATGAATCCTTATAAGAGTGTAAAGGCAGTCGGAGTATACTTAAGAGGGAAATCAGGAGGGCAAAAAGGGGACTTGAGATAGCTTTGGCAAATAGAATTAAGGAGAATCCAAAGGGTTTTGACAAATGCATTAAGGACAAAAAGATAACTAGGGAGAGAAAAGGGCCTCTCAAAGATCAACAAGGCGGCCTTTGTATGGAGCCACAGAAAATAGGGGAGATACTAAATGAATATTTTGCATCAGTATTTACTGTGGAAAAGGACATGGAAGATATAGACTGCAGGGAAATGGATGGTGACACCTTGAAAAATGTCCATATTACAGAGGAGGAAGTGCTGGATGTCTTGAAATGCATAAAGGTGAATAAATCCACAGGACCTGATTGGGTGTACCATAGAGCTCTGTGGGAAGCTAGAAATGTGATTACTAAGCCTCTTGCTGAGATATTTGTATTATCGATAGTCACAGGTAAGATGCTGGAAGACTGGAAGTTGGCTAATGTGGTGCCACTGTTTCAGAAGGGTGGTAAGGACAAGCCAGGGAACTATAGACCAGTGAGCCTGACATTGGTGGTGGGAAACTTATTGGACGGAATCCTGAGGGACAGAATGTACATGTATTTGGAAAGACAAGGGCTGATTACGGATAGTCAACATGACTTTGTGCGTGGGAAATCATGAGTCACAAAGTTGATTGAGTTTTTTGAAGAAGTAACAAAAAGAATTGATGAGGGCAGAGCGGTAGATGTGATCTATATGGACTTCAGTAAGGCGTTCGACAAGGTTTCCCATGGGAGACTGATTAGCAAGGTTAGATCTCACGGAATACAGAGAGAACTAGCCATTTGGATAGAGAACTGGCTCAAAAGTAGAATACAGAGGGTGGTGGTGGAGGGTTGTTTTTCAGACTGGAGGCCTGTGATCAGTGGTGCCACAAGGATCAGTGCTGTGTCCACTACTTTTTGTCATTTATATAAATGATTTGGATATGAGCATGAGAGGTACAGTTAGTAAGTTTGCAGATGACTCCAAAATTGGAGGTGCAGTGGACAGCGAAGAAGGTTACCTCAGATTACAACAGGTCCTTGACCAGATGGGCCAATGGGCTGAGAAGTGTCAGATGGCTCTTGGTAACTCATGAATGTGTCTCGGCTTGCCCCGGGGTATTTTCCTGAGGCACTGGGGTGGATTAGAGAGGGGGCAGTTTCAGCAGCAATGACACTATCTGTGGCAGCAGAGTTGAGAACAGACAGCTGACGTCTCCACAGAGAGTGAGATAAGTGGAGGACTCGTCAAAGGCTGTTGAACTTCTCACTTATTCCTTTACTTTCCTAATTTAAACTAAGAAAAATTTAATGTAAGCTATTACCTATTTCTTTTTTTTTCTATTCTATGAAGGAATGCTAAACTTTTTAAATCTTGTTTCTCTTACTGCTTTGTACTGAAGTCCTTTTTGTACCGAGGTACCTAAAATGGCACAATGTGTGGTTGCATTATACTATTTATCACTGTACTCCTGTACTTCTGTACTTGAGTGCATGTGTAAATAAAATCTAAAATCTAAAACTCTGGTCAGTTAAGTGTCAGCCACGTTGCTGTGGGTTTGGTGTCACATGTAGGCGAGGTAAGGATAATGGTTGACTTCTGAATAGCAGTATTTAAAGTAGATAAAGTAATCATGGGCTGAATGCATAAAAATTAACTAAGTGCTAATTTTGTTGAGTTTCATGGAGGGTTTCTCTCTGTGAACTTTAGTGAGCTATGTCTCACCATTCTTTGTTGCCCATGTCATTAGGTGTATATTGTGTCTCTGTGACACTGCTCTCCTGCTTATCAGCGGCAGTTGTATTCACCTTGCTGGGACTTTATGAGATTTCCACGATCATTTAAGGGAAGTTCAAATATCTTCCCGAAAGAAAATTACTGAACCAGATTATTTTCCCTAAGAATCTACAATTGAATCAGTTGAAATGAAAGACATTCTTAGATGTTGCTCTGTTCCACATTGGCGAGAACCAGGGTGAGCAGGTGAAATCTGCAACTGCTGAAGATGAGAAACTACAAGAATTAAAAAAAAAGATATTTAGGGATGGTCTGACAGAATTAATGAAGCTCCCATGAACATATTTTCATTTGCACCATCAGAGACAAACTTGGGTATATCACTGGAATGTCATTTTCAACAGAAAACAAATCAGAAATCATACAACACCAGGTTATAGGCCAACAGGTTTATTTGAAATCACAAGCTTTTGGACCAGAGCCCCTGAATCTGATGAAGAAGCTACGTTCTGAAAGCTTGTGATTTCAAGTAAACCTGTTGGACTATCACCTGGAATTGTATGACTTGTATTTTTCCCAAAGCATAGCCAACCTGCCTTTTTTACTTTTAAAAGTTGTTTATGAAAAGTCCAGGATTTTGGTCCAGTATTTTAGCTGCTAGGGATTTTTGCTCAATCCTGCAATGTCATGCTGCCATCTTAAAGGTATTGTGCCTTTCAGTGATCTGTGCAATAATACAACACCCCTCCCTCCTTCACCCTTTAAAACATAGGAAATATGTTCTGATGAATCTACACAAAGATGCACATCAATACATTATCTTTACACATTAAAATAGTACTTGGGTGGATCTACAATATGACCAGACCTAGTACTTATCACGATTATCACAACATAACTGTGTGGTTTTACTCTGTGATGTACTATTTGTTGTTGTGGATGAATGTGTATCATGATATATAGACGTATGGTTGCTATCTGTCATATTTCAGTATCAGAAAAATCCTTTATGTGATCGATGGATGGTCACATACAAATTGGATATGTCATCTGTTTTGTTGTAAGATTTGACCATCATTTTTGACAAATTTGAATGACTTGGGCAAGACACAATGTCATATTATCTTTATATGAATACCTGGGTTTGCATAAAGATCTTGAACTATAATAGTTTGTCCTAAATTTGATTTTAGTTTGTTTAATGTTACAAATTTAACAGGAATTACTGCACTTCTAACAATATTTCCTTCTATGAAGAGCTTTTATGTGACTTGATGTACTAAAAGTCAGTAGAAGTTTATTATTAATATTATTTATTAAGTATGTAAGTTAGCTCGCTGAGCTGGAAGATTTGTTTTCAGAATTTTTGTCACCATACTAGGTAACATCATCAGTGAGGGTCTCTGGTGAAGCACTGGTGGTATGTCCCGCCTCTCTGTTTATAGGTCTTGGTTTCTTAAGGTGAGTGATATAATTTCCGGTTCTTTTTTTCAAGGGAAGGTAGATCCTTCCTAGGACAGGCAAAACAAAGACATGCATGCAAATTCTTATAGGCATAGCATTCTAACCAGAACTCCATCAATAAAAACGTATCAACTTAGACCCTATCTACCTTCCCTTGAAAAAAAGAACTTGAAATTACATTACCCACCTTAAGAAACTAAGACCTATAAATAGAAAGGGAGGACATACCACCAGCACTTCACCAGAGAGTCTCACTGATAACGTTAGGCAAAAGTGAGGACTGCAGATGCTAGAGATCAGAGTCTAGATTAGAGTAATGCTGGAAAAGCACAGCAGGTCAGGCAGCATCCGAGGAGCAGGAAAATCGCGTTTCGGGCAAAAGCCCTTCATCTGGATTTCCAGCACCACTCTAATCTTGTCACTGATGATGTTACCTAGTACGGTGACGAAATGTCTGAAAACAAACCTTCAAGCTCAGCGAGCTAACATGCATACTTATCATCAACCCAAGCTACAAATCTTATCAAAAATTGCTAATATTATTTATTAATTAGGGTTTTAATTGTCCAAAAACACTAGATCTATGCATATTGGTTCATTTTTCAACACTAATCAAAACATCTTCTGCATCGTTCAGCAGAGGAGAAGGTGAGGAAGGAAAACAATCAAGTCTTTTAGACTTTCAGCCTCATGTCATTTTTGGTTTGATTTTCCATAGATGACAGTCTCATAACTGTCACTGTTTGACTCAAGAGTTTTAATATTTTCAACTTGAGTTGACTGAAAAATGTTGAAAGAGGAACACATTTTCCATATGCTTGCTGAATCATGTTCTGATTGTCCTCCTAGCCTTTGGATGCCAATTATTGGCAGCATTGTTATGTGAGTGAAGGAGTCAATTTAATGAACCAGTTATTAGTCTGGAGGGAAACATGAAATGTCGTGAATAAAACAGCTTGCTGAGGAAGCAATTGAAAGAACCCATTTCCAAAGCAGATGAATTAAGCTGTGCAGGAAGACATTATTTCGGAGCTATGATAAAGTTACATGAACTAAATGTGCAATGATGGTGAAAAAGAGAAATAGGTGAAGCTGAAAATATGAAAACTTAACAAGGTCTGTACCGAAATTGAATTTCAGGGTTGAAGTTAAATTGCATTTGCTGGCATCACAATCAAACACTGCACAAAACAAATAATCCTACCAAAGCTTGTTATAATGAATAAATGTAAGCTGTGGAAGCTACTCAATAGTACTGTTACATTATTTGAAATTCGGAATATCTGCACTGTAAACTATTCTAAATTATTTTGGTAAAATGTTAATCTTTGTTCCTACAGTATTCATTGTTAATAGTTTTTAACTGTTTCCTTCATGCCCCATTTGTGGTTGTGTCATTTCAGGTTGTAAAATAATGATATCTTGTCCATTATCATTAGAAAATAAATAATTATCACATTTATGGGTGAACTTCCATTGGGTTTCTCCTGTTTGCTTGGCCTAACTTTGCCAGAGGACATGGATAAACCATGGAAAATGGCAAGCATTTTTCAGGATTTTCTACAATCTTTTACCTCGGTAACCAAGAAGGAGTAAGAAATATTTCGCCACTTATCGGATTTCCAGTTCATTACGTTTCTCACTATCTGTGTTAAGGGAATAGTTCTTTATGCCTTTTATAATTTCAACATCAAATTAGCTCTCTGCCAATATTTTTGTACCAATGCCTTTTCATCTTTGTTAGTTTGTTGAGTTTATCAATTACCCCCTCACATCTCCTCCTTAAATATCTGTCATTTTTTTTGTCTCTTCTTCCAGTGTCATGATTACTTTACAGTGTGGAAACAGGCCCTTCGGCCCAACAAGTCCACACCGACCCGCCGAAGCGCAAACCACCCATACCCCTACATTTACCCCTTACCTAACACTACGGACAATTTAGCATGGCCAATTCACCTGACCTGCACATCTTTTGACTGTGGGAGGAAACCGGAGCACCCGGAGGAAACCCACGCAGACACGGGGAGAACGTGCAAACTCCACACAGTCAGTCGCCTGAGGCGGGAAATGAACCCGGGTCTCTGGCGCTGTGAGGCAGCAGTGCTAACCACTGTGCCACCGTGCCACCCACATGCCCAATATGTTCATTTTCCACATAAATACTGAGGATAATGTAATTACTTGGTATTTCTACCATTCCACTGTCATTACTTGGGAGTTTGTCATGTGCATCCTTTAGTAGCCATATTTTTATTATTTATATATCAGTAGATACTTTATTTCTTTTTATATTCCTTGGCAAGTTAATTTCACCTCCAAATCATTTTCAAATTTCTACATGGATCAGTGTAAGTTTTCCAGTGTGTCTCTCCTGTTTGCTTTTCCTTTTCTTCTTGATTTTCAAGCGAGCTGTTTCTGTTGATTTCTTAGTTCCTTATGGTTAATGCAATGCTCAGATCTAGCCCATAGATGACTATGCCAAACCTTTCTTGTCTGATCCTGGGGAGAATTGATTAATTATTAAGATTGAGACACACCAGGTGGTTTCCCCTTCCATTGACCATCTGACTGTGATGCAGATATTCATTTTCAGATTATGTCTTTATAGGAACTCTTGCAGAAATTCACTCCATAAAGTTTGGTAGAAATGCCATTGAAATCCCAGATATGGTGCACATGTATCTTCCAGAGTTTTCACAGCTCCTCAACTGAAGTTATGACTGGGGGATCATTTGTGGAAGTTCATCTCAATAAATGTTTTCAAATTGTAACTACATTTTCACTTTCAAATACTCAAAGAAAAAACATTTTTTTCTGGACAATTCAGTGACTTTTCAACTGGAACACTAGAGTTTGAACTTGCAGGTTTTCTGTTACTTGAATATAATTAACATGAATGACTTCTAGTGAGAATGGAGTTTAAAGAAATACCATAGAATATTTATCCAGTTTTACACTTTATATTATTCAAACCTGGCTGATTGCTTTATGTTGATGACACTTACATGGCCCCCAAACAGAAGAACAATCATGTTCAGATGAATATTTAATTGCCTTGCTTAAGTAGTTTAACCTTAAATTCAATTTCTAATCAAATATTTATTCAGTTTCCTTTAAAGAGATGATCAAAATAGCATCAGTCATTCTTGGTGGCAATCCAATTCACATTATCTATTACTCAGTGAAGGAAAATGTCATGTAATCTTGATTGAGGCTTGTTAACTTTAGAAGTAGTGAGCTCAAAATTACACACAATATTCTAATTGTGGCCTTTCTAATGACCTTTGCAAGGTGAGAATAAATTATACCCATTTATAATCAAGTGTCCTTGAGATGTATTCTAGTACTAGATTAGTTTTGATAATAGTTTGACAATTAATAGACATCTACTCTTATTTTTAAGTGATAATTTCACAATCAATACTTTCTTTCAAAAAGCAAAGTTCCAAAGAAGTTATGCTTTATTTTAACTGTTTCCTGACCTCTCCTTCCATCTTGTTAACATTTTAAACAGGTATGCCTGGGAGTATATTAGCTGACAACTTTAATTTGAAAACAGCTCTTTGAAAATTCAGAAAAATAAGCAAAGGAGACCATGTTATTTTTCATATCCCTGCATTGTCAGTTAAATTTTATTCCAGGAATATATTCAAACAGACATTTCTTTGCATATTCAAGTTACCAGCATGAAACAACCATGCAAATTCAGCTCATGTGCAGAATCCAAGCTGGATCTGTGAAGTTTACTTGTATTAAAATTCAAACAGCTTCAGAAAGTAGGATTCTGGGATTTCTCTATCTGCATCTCGGAAAGGGAGGCAACTTCAAAGGATGCATACAAGTCTACTCAAATCACTTCCAGGAGAATTTAGATTAAGTGGAAAGCCTTGATCACAGAAAAAGACTTGGATATTCACGATATCAAAATTGCATGACCACTGGTCCACACTGCTGAAGACACAAGTTTGTCTGATGAAGAAACTGAAGCTTGGAACGATCAAACTTCTGAATAGCAGTAGTTAGAGTTTAAGTGTATAATTATGGGCTGAATGTCATCAAAAATTGACTTAGTGCCAATTTTGAGTTTAATGGAGGGTTTCTCTCTGTGAGCTCCAGTGAGTTTTCTCTCATAGTTCTTTGTTGCTCATGTCATTATGTGTATATCATGTCTCCACGACACTGCCCTCCTGTTTATCAGTGGTAGTACTATTCACCACTGTTGGAACCTTATTGGATTTCTGCTATCATTTAAAGGGGAGTTGTGCACCTGGTCAAATGCTGTCAGCCACAAGTAGCTCTAGGCACTCACTGGACTCAAAACCTTAACTCTGGTTTCTTTCCGCAGATGCTGCCAGATTTGAGTTCCTTCAGCATTTTCTCTTTGTGTTTCAGATTTCCAGCATCAACAGTTGGTTGTTTTATTCTCCTGGAAATCACCCTTGGAAGGCATCCAAACCTTGAAATGAAGCAGTCATATGAGTATTCTTACAGATATTGACATTGTGGAATATTCCAGGGAACCTGGTGCAGATCTCCAAGATGTTGTACCAATAATCACTGATGACTCAGATACTGATGGATTGGAATCTTTTTCTGTTTTGATGAAATCAGCCATGTTATGATATGGCACTCTCAACACAATGTGTGTACAGTTTATAGTGTCCTGCACCTAGGAGAAGCCAACTAAGTTGGAAAAACCTACTGCTAAGGTTACAGTCCAGACTTCATCATGAGGAAATGAGAAGAGGTATGATCTGGCACAAATTACATCAATAACAGCCTTGAAAACATTTGTGTTGACAATTGAGAGATCCCACACAGTCCACTATGGATGCTTTTTCACACAGAGGGTGGTATGTGTATGGAATGAACTGCCAGAGGAAGTGGTGGAGGTTGGTACAATGACAACATTTAAAAAGGTATCTGGATGCACAAATGAATAAGAAGGGTTTAAAGAGATATGGGCCAAGTGCTGGTAAATGGGACTAGATTAATTTAGGTTATCTGGTCAGCATGGATGAGTTGGACTGACGGATCTGTTTCTGTGCCACAAATGTCTATGACTCTATGACCATGGAATGCCTGTATGTGGACCATGAACGTTGTGGACCTTATTCTGATGTATACAGAACAAATCCAGTAAGTTAGTGAAACCTGGTTTCCCCTTTCCCACTGCTCATATAATGCAAGAAACGCATAATTGCATAGAAGATAATGTTGTCAAATTCACGGTGAGAATAAATAAGTGCCATAGAACATAGAACATAGAAGAATACAACGCAGTACAGGCCCTTCGGCCCTCGATGTTGCGCTGATCCAAGCCCACCTAACCTACACTAGCCCACGATCCTCCATATGCCTATCCAATGCCCGCTTAAATGCCCATAATGAGGGAGAGTCCACCACTGCTACTGGCAGGGCATTCCATGAACTCACGACTCGCTGAGTAAAGAACCTACCCCTAACATCTGTCCTATACCTACCCCCCCTTAATTTAAAGCTATGCCCCCTTGTTCTTACAGACCTGGGATTTTCTTCATGAATTGTGGCCTACAAGTAACTTTATTCCAGGTCATCTGGAATTACCATTGCTTCACGAAGATGACTATGATCAATTTTTATTGACCAATGACATGGTCAATATTGCTTGTGGCCAGCAACTTGTATTCAATATTACGTCCACAGGCGGAATATTCTGATTGCAGATGTGTTTAACCTGTAATGTGTAAGTAACATATTAATGTAATGAAGGGCTTTATGCTGCTCATAATTTGAAGATGTACCCTCCAACAGGAAAGCAAAGTACTTACTCCATCCACGCTGGGTGTCATGACAATTCGTTTTTCATTTCCATTATGCATTAGTAATTCAGATGAAGATGGAAGGCAACATGGATTGGTTTAGAGTCATAGAGTCACTGAGATGTATAGCACTGAAACAGACTCTTTGGTCCAACTCGTCCATGCCAGCCAGATATCCTAACCTAATCTAGTCCCATTTGCCAGCACATGACCCATATCCCTGTAAACCCTTCCTATTCATGGATCCATCCAGATGCATTTTAAATGCTGTAATTGTACCAACTTCCACCACTTCATCTGTCAGCTCATTCTATACACACATCATTCTTTGCGTGAAAACGTTGCCCCTTAGTTCCCTTTTATATCTTTCTCCTCTAACCTTGAACCTGTGCCCTCTAGTTTTGCCTCCCCCACCCCAGGGAAAAGACCACCTGATCCCCAAGCCTTAAAAACTTCTTTCTTCCATACTCCCTGTTGACCCATTCCCTCCCAATATTTTTGTATAAGTCTTCATATTCTCACTTTTCCTCCTGAGCCCCAGGGCCATAGTTTATTTATGCTAGCTATCATGTTGCAAAGTTCCCTAAGGGAGCCAGGGTGCTGGTCTGCATCAATGATCCTCCCAACTTGGCAAGAACTCTTGCCCTCCAATGGCTGACGGACCACTGGGAGATGGAACAAAAACCCTCAATATTAAAACAAATGGACAAAACCCTGAATTTTTGGGCTGAGCCCTGGAGTTTCAAAGCTTTTAAAAAGAAAAGGAACAGTTGGACTGAATTCTGCAGGAAACACACAGCATAACGAGCAGAATGGAGAGTGTATTGTTCAGCCTGGAATCCCAATTTACATCTCCTCTCTCAAAGAATAAATTAACCAAAACCAGCAGAATGTAGCCGGAGACAGTTTTGACATCTCGGGCTATATGGTGCCGACAGTATGGAACTTAGAGACACTTGACATTCAACCTCGATCAAAACCCATTCACACCCACTTTAGCCATTACAAAGTCAATTAACCTTAGAAGAGAAGATTAAAAGCACAGTGTAAACTACAGAATTGGCGCGGAGATGGGAGGCCCTGATCTCAGTTGAAGAAAGACCTTTCCAACAATAAACTCCTGCACGAATAGCTGCCTCACAAGCTCTTCCCCCCTCCAAATCAAGCCTGAGGGAGGCAGAGTTGAGAGGCTGAACAGAGAAGCTCAATCAGGATGTTGAACCAAGAGCATCATCAAAACAAAGGACAATTGATAGAGGGATGCCAAACGAGAGATCCACAGCAGAACAGGCTGAACAACTCACTCGACCAATACCACAAGTCCTCAGACATAGCGTGAGGTGAAAAACAGGCTCACTAACCAACAAAAGTAAAGGAAACCAGGTACTTACCAGATAGACTCAATATACACCTGAAATAGCTGCACAGAGGGCAGCATCCCATCACCAAATCTCCCTTTATTTACTTGTGTACAGTACACTGGCTGTGGCCAACCAGCCTGGAGTCAGTCCTCTAAACTGAGGAGATTCTAATCTCCTAGTTATATAGATTTTTTTTCTTCAACATCATACAAATTAACATGACCCACTAACAGTTAACAGTGAAAAATAACTACAAAGAAACAGGTTCTTGAAATTAAACACCTCAAGTCCCCCTGTAACCAACATGAAAAACAGTACACAGAACCAACAAAATGGGGCAGCATGGTGCGTCTCTGGTTTGCACTACTCCCTCACAGTGCCAGGGACCCAGGTTCGATTCCATGCCCGGGTGACTGTCTGTGTGGAGTTTACACATTCTCCCTGGTTTCCTCTGGGCGCTCCGGTTTCCTCCCACAATTCAAAGATGTATAAGTTAGGTGAATTGACTGTGCTAAATTGCCCATAGTATTCAGGAACGTATAGGTTAGGTGCATTAGTCAGGGGTAAACGTCGGATAATATGATATAGGAACAGGTCTAGGTGGGTTACTCTTCGGAGGGTCAGTGTGGACTTGTTGGGCCGAAGGGCCGGTTTCCACACTGTTTGGATTCTATGAAAAAATAAACCATATTGCAATCCTCCAAATAAAAACACACAGCGAATAGCTGAAAAACAGTGCATTAAAGGAAACCCACATGCCAGCACTCCCAGTGAAATTAACTCTCCCCAGTTATCCTGTTTTTTTTCTTCCTTTTCTTTTTGTAAACCCCCACTACCCCCAAAAAGCAGTGGTGCTTATTTTTACCCCAGCACCCATGTTGTGTGTGTGCAGGTATAGGACACAGTGAAGAAACAACAGGTGCAGAAATCATTATTCAATTTCTACCACCAGGAAGAAAAGAAACACCCGAGTGGCCAGTGACAGCAGTGCCCTATCTTAACACAGGACACTACCTAAGTGATCGAAATAGTGAATAAGGGTGTGGAGTAGGATTAAATAAAATCTCCTGGTTAGCAGGACTTATACACTTGATGGTAAGGTCCTAGTGTTGCTGCACAAAGAGACCTTGGAGTGAAGGTTCATAGCTCCTTGAAAGTGGAGTCGCAGGTAGATAGGATAGTGAAGAAGGCGTTTGGTATGCTTTCCTTTATTGGTCAGAGTATTGAGTAGAGGAGTTGGGAGGTCATGTTGCAAGTGTACAGGACATTGCTTAGGCCACTGTTGGAATATTCCATGCAATTCTGGTCTCCTTCCTATCAGAAAGATGTTGTGAAACTTGAAAGGGTTCAGAAAAGATTTACAAGGATGTTGCCAGGGTTGGAGGATCTGAGCTACAGGGAGAGGCTGAACAGGCTGGGGCTGTTTTTCCTGGAACGTCGGAGGCTGAGGGGTGACCTTATAGAGGTTTACAAAATTATGAGGGGCATGGATAGGATAAATAGACAAAGTCTTTTCCCTGTGGTTGGGGAGTCCAGAACTAGAGGGCATAGGTTTAGGGTGAGAGGGGAAAGATATAAAAGAGACCTAAGGGCAACATTTTCACGCAGAGGGTGGTACATGTATGGAATGAGCTACCAGAGGAAGTGTGGAGGCTGGTACAATTGCAACATTTAAGAGGCATTTGGATGTGTATATGAATAGGAAGGGTTTGGAGGGATATGGGCCGGGTGCTGGCAGATGGGACTAGATTGGGTTGGAATGTCTGGTCGGTGTGGATGGGTTGAACCGAAGGGTCTGTTCCTATGCTGTACATCTGTATGACTCCATATTGGTCAGCCAGAGCTTTCCTGATTGGTCAAGGTTAATAACACCAACCAAGGATCTTGCAGCCAACAAAATCCAGCCAATCCAATCACTATGACACCTAACTGCAAACTGAAAAGGGTTGTACAGCTCAAAGTCCTCAACTGCACTCTTGGTACGGAAAGCCAGAACAGCTAAGCGACCTTCAAAACCACCTTCTCAGTGGTGAGCATAAACTCCTGAAACCCCAATGTTCCAACATAGTTAGCAGTGGCAGGTGGTGATATCAATGCTTTGGGACCCTACTGCCAGGAATTCTTGTTAAGCATGTAAATTTAAATACTGTTTGTTTTCTGTAAATCAGTGACTAGTGTCTAATTAGTGTGTTTTAAAGTACTGCTGTTTCCTGTATGTTAATTGTGTTAATTTCCTTGGATTTATCATATAACCTATTTCTTGTATTATAATGACCCTTTCTACCTTAACTAAATTCAGAGATTCTCTTGCTATTAAATGCCTGTCTAATGGGTCTTCATTTACATCCTCATAAATAAGTCCAGTGGCCAGAACCGGGGGTCTGTGAATGATTCAAACTACTTTAAGATCAGGAAAATAACTGATTGTAACCCAGTATCCTCCCCCCCCCCCTCACATTGAATGTTCACATATTGGTACTGCCTGACAACAGTCCTTTGGACTTGAGAAATAACTATTCCCCCTAGGCTTTGAAACACATGCAACATTGTTGCTGCATACATTGCTAGCACATGCTGCACTTTGAGATTCAGCAACATGTCTGTCCCCTTGTCTAAACATTGCTGGAAAACATGACAGGCTGTCTGGTTTTGTATCTGCAATTAAAGGCCAGGCAATACAGAAGTAATTTGAAGCTGTAAGTTCTGAATGAGGTGACAATATATAAAAAGATAAGGCAAGACAGAAATGCTGTGAACATCCAAGTAGGCACAAGGTGAGTGAGTTCTAAAGAGAGCAAGTGAAGAGCCCAGGGATGCACCTTTCACCATGCGTGTGATGAGTGTCTGTCCCTGCTTACAAAGCAACATGGCAGCAGCATTGTAACATAGGGCGTCTTTGAGCTCCAATGTGCAATATTGAAGTGGTGAACTGAAACAAAACATTTTATATATGAACCTCTGTATTAAGATAACTTCCTTAACAAAAAGTGTGAAGGAAAATAAATGAGTTTAACAGGATGTAAAATTTACAGGGCATTGGAGGAAGAGAATAATTATTTTGTTCTTTTTATTGAACAATGATTCAGTAATATTGCTACAGCCTGGTAATCAGCTTTGCAATTGCCCTGCCAATCGATGATGTATTATCCAGAGCATTACGGCAAGAAGAGGGCAACACATAAAACAGTAATCATTAACTGTTAGTGATTAAACAGACACTTCATGCATAAAAAAGTAGAAATTATATCAATGATGGGGCATGATTTTCTGACATTTGCAGGTGTTTTTAATGATTGTATTATGATAATGTGAATCATCAATATTTGTGTGCTAAGTTAAAATTTTCAACAATCCTTCAAAGGTTTACTACTCCAAGAAATGTTAAGTATGAAGCATCTTTATAACACCCTCACCCTCAAAAAATGAAGTGCCGTTTTTAAACATGTCCCATTGTAAAGCTTGGACAAAGTTGTTTAAAGATTACAAGTATTTGCACACTGATTCTGATTTGCATTTTACATGTAGCTTGTAAAATTATGTCTGATACCTTCTCAGTATTTCAAACGTAATTTTTCAGATATTTTAAACAAAGTTACATATTTGATAGTCGAAAATTGTGGCACTGGGAAAGCACAGAGGTCAAGCAGCATCCGAGGAGCAGGAGATTCGACATTTCGGGCATACACCCTTCATCTGGAATGTGATATTTGATAAATCATTAGCAATTATGCTATTTTCTCTGCAATGTGAACAATTCTTAATCAGTAAGGCTGAATTGCAAACACCGATAAATTAGTCTGGTAGTTTGGAAGGTAGCTATGTTCACCGTTATACTTGTGATTTTCTTCAGAAAGGTTAAGAGATTATGATCAGTATATATCTGTGACTCTTTATAGTGGTGATAAATAAATGATTCAAAATGTTTAAGAGCAGTGTTTCTTCCCTAACTGTAAAGTATTTCTTTTGGTATTGATCTAGTTCTTTAGAAAGGTATCTTACTAGCTTCTTTATGTCTGACCCATTTTCTCATAATAGAATTGCATCAATTCTCAAATCACGAGCAACAAATGTTACCATGAAGGTCTTAATGAAATTTGGTACAGCTAACTGGTTCATTGATCAAAGTTGCTTTCAACTTCTCAGTACATATCTGGTACTCCCTGACCACATTACCTGAGCTTTCTTTTGTAGTAAATCTGTCAGTGGAGCAAATCCTGAATAAAATCTCAATTCCTTGTTTATTTTCAGGGATAGGGAACTCGACCAGTGCTTGTACATTTGCTGTTCTTTACAGAATTTCTCCTTACCTTGCTTTGAGCCTGAAGAAAGTTATTTTTGCCTTTGCAAATGTAGTTTTGGCAATGTTAATCACCAAATCAGCTAATTTTATTTCTTAAATAATGCCTCAAATTGTTCTAAGTAGTAATCCAATTGCAATTGTATTTTATCATAATTTTAGTTGAATTGTTCAGAGATAATATTACATGCCCGTGTAGCAGGTGGGACTTGAACCTGAGCTTCCTGATACAAAGTTAGGGAACACTACTACTGTATCACAAGAGCCCTTAAACTAGTACATCATCAAGGCAAATTACACAATTAGGAATGGTGGTTTCCACTTGATTCATTAGTCTTTGGGAAATTGCTTAACCACTTTAGATAAAATGACATCCTAGATTCATAGAGTCATATAGCATAGAAACATATCCTTTGGTCCAACTCATCCATGCTAGCTAGGTTTCCCAAACTAAGTTAGTCCCATTTGCGTGCATTTGGCCCATATCATTCTAAACCTTTCCTATTCATGTACCCATCCAAATGACTCAAGTGTTGTAACTGTACCTGTGTCTATTTCTTCCTCAGGTAGTTCATTCTACATTTGAACCACCCTCTGTGAGAAAACGTTGCCCCTTGGGTCCCCTTTAAATCTTTCTCCTCTCACCTCAAGATTATGCTCCCTAGTTCGGAACTCCTCAATTCTAGAGAAAAGACTTTTGCTATTCACCTTTTCTATGCCTTCATGATTTTATAAGATCCGCCTCAATCTCCTAAAAAAATACCAGCTTCTCCAGCCTCTTTTTATAACTCCAATCCTCTAATCCCAACAACACCCCTGTAAATCTTTTCTGAACCCTCTCTAATTTAATAATATTCTTCCTATAGCAGGGTGACCAGAATTGCACACAGTACTCCAAAAGTAATCTCACTAACATCCTATACAACCGCAACATGACGTCCCAATTCCTAAACTCAAAAGATCTGCGCAATGAAGGCAAATGTTCCAAATGTCTTCTTTACCAATCTGTCTACTTGTGATTGACTTTCAATGAACTACATTCCTGAATCTTTATAGGTCTCTCCGTTGTACAACACTCCTGAGGGCCCTACTATATACAGTGTAAGTCCTGCTCTTGCTCATCTTACCAAAACAGAACACCTTGCATTTATCTAAATTAAACTCCGTCTGCCACTTCTTGGCCCATTGGCCCAAATGATCACGGTCTTTTTGTAACCTTAGATAACGTTCTTCACTGTCCACTCTTTTGATGTCATCCACATACACACTAACCATGCTTCCAATGCGCTCGTCCAAATCATTTATATAAATAACAAACAACAGTGGATCCAGCACAGAATTTAAAAAGATTGCTTGATGTGTCCAAGGCTGATATTTCTTTAGTTATGTGTGCTAAAGGTACTTGCCATTAATCCTTTTAAAAATCTGATTTGGTAATAAATCTGCACTGCTAAATTTATTATAAACAGACTCTCAAGTGAGGAGTTGGTTGCCTGCTTTTGTTATTGCATTGATCTTCCTGTGGTCTATGCAGCCGTTGAACCATCAGACTTAGGCACGTAAACTACTGGGGAACTCAAACAGCTTTGACTGGGTTCAAATAGGTGACTTGCTAACATGTATTGGATTTCTGCTTGCACCCTAGCCTGTTTCTCTGATCTTAGTTTTAAAGATGCTGTTTTGCAGGAGAAGATTCTCCCGCACCCACATCACGTATGGCTGAAGTTTCAAACCCTGGTTTGAAACTACAGACTGCTTCAAGTTTGACCAGTAACCCTGTAAAGTCTTTCATTCTTCTGCTTCTAAAGATGAAAACGTGGTATCTAACTTTTCTAATAGTTCAGTGATAGCTAATCAATAGAGAGAGGTTCAGTTTGGGAATTGTCTGGGCATCTCTTTGCCTCATCTTTACTGCTTGTTCATCCACTAAAGTCCATACAACATGACACGTCTATGCTGGCTTATCCTCCTCCTGATAGTAATATCAATTAAACATAACGATATGACATTGTTGATTATTTTAAGAGATTACCATTGACCACAAAGGAGCTTGACTAGCCATATAAATATGGTGGCTTCATGTACAAGTCAAAGGCTAGGAATACTGCAGGGATCAACTATCCTTTTGACTCCCCAAAACCTGTCCATCATCTACAAGGTACAAGTCAGGAGTGTAATGGACAAAGCATCTCACTTGATTGAAACTGCAACCATATTAACTTCCTCCCTCTCTCTACTGGTGGTTCTCAGTAGCATCAGTGTGAACCATCTACAAGATGCTCTGCAGAAATTCACTGAGTCTCATTTGACAGCACCATCCAAACTCACAGCCACTACCATCTAGAAGGATAAGGGCAACAGATACATGGGAATAGCACCAGCTGCAAAATCCCCTCCAAATACTCACCATCCTGACTTGGAAACATATCACTGTCCATTCAGTGTTGCTGGGTCAAAGTCCTGGAACTCCCTCCCGAATGGCAGATCATAAGTTAGTTCATCACCACCTTTTCAAGGGAAACTAATGACGGGCAATTTCAGTGCTGCCCCCATCCTATGAATGGAGAAAAACAACCTCAAGTTTCACTTGCCCCAGTTGAGGAATTAAGAGTTACTTTTCCTGTGCTGACAAGTGTTTAAATTTGAAACATAAAAATTGCTGGAAAAGCTCAGCAGGTCTGGCAGCATTTGTGGAGAGAAATCAGAGTTAACATTTCGGGCCAAGAGACCCCATCTGAGGAAGGGTCACTCAACCCAAAACATTAACTCCAATTCCTCTCCACAAATGCTGCCTGATCTGTTGAGCTTTTGCAGCAATTTATGTTATTGTTTCTGATTTACAGCCTCACCCTTTCTTTTGGCTTTTATTTAGTATCTAACCTTGGTCTCAGGTGCAGAGAGAGTTACAGTTTGGTTTGTTCTGCTGTCTGCATTGACCTGCTTGCCCTCATGCATCCCATGTACATACCTCACAATGGAAACACACACACTTTCCACATCACTTTACCATCAGCATCTTTCCTTTAGGCCTGCAGAGGAGATCCTGTCAGTATGGATTTATGAAGGGGAAATCATGCTTGACTAATCTTCTGGAATTTTTTGAGAATGTAACTCTGAAGATGGACGAGGGAGATCCAGTAGTGTAATTCCTCAACTGGGGCAAGTGAAACTTGAGGTTGTTTTTCTCCATTCATAGGATGGGGGCAGCACTGAAATGTAGTGTACCTGGGCTTTCAGAAAGCTTTTGATAAAGTCCCACATAGGAGGTTAGTGAGCAAAATTATGGCGCATGGTATTGGGGGCAAAGTACTAACTTGGATTGAAAGTTGTTTGGCTGATAGGAAACAAAGAGTAGTGATAAACGGCTCCATTTTGGAATGGCAGGCAGTGACCAGTGGGGTACTGCAGGGATCAGTGTTGGAACCGCAGCTTTTTACAATATATGTTAATGATATAGAAGATGGTAGTAGTAATAACATTAGCAAATTTGCTGATGATACTAAGCTGGGTGGCAGGGTGAAATGTGAGGAGGATGTTAGGAGATTACAGGGTGACCTGGACAAGTTAGGTGAGTGGTCAGATGCATGGCAGATGCAGTTTAATGTGGATAAATGTATGGTTATCCACTTTGGTGGCAAGAACAGGAAGGCAGATTACTACCTAAATGGAATCAATTTAGGTAAAGGGGCAGTACAGAGAAATCTGGGAGTTCTTGTACACCAGTCAATGAAGGTAAGCATGCAGGTACAGCAGGTAGTGAAGAAGGCTAATAGCATGCTGGCCTTCATAACAAGAGGGATTGAGTATAGAAGCAAAGAGGTTCTTCTGCAGCTGTACAGGGCCCTGGTGAGACCACATCTGGAGTACTGTGTGCAGTTCTGGTCTCCAAATTTGAGGAAAGACATTCTGGCTATTGAGGGAGTGCAGCGTAGGTTCACGAGGTCAATTCCTGGTTTGGCGGGACTACCTTACGCTGAAAGACTGGAGCGACTGGGCTTGTATACCCTTGAGTTTAGAAGACTGAGATCTAGAAGATCTGATTGAGTTATATAAGATTATTAAAGGATTGGACACTCTGGAGGCAGAAACATGTTTCCAATGATGGGGGAGTGCCGAACCAGAGGACACAGCTTAAAAATACGGGGTAGACCATTTAGGACAGAGATGAGGAGAAATTTCTTCACCCAGAGAGTGGTGGCTGTGTGGAATGCTCTGCCCCAGAGGGCAGTGGAGGCCCAGTCTCTGGATTCATTCAAGAAAGAGTTGGATAGAGCTCTCAAGGATAGTGGAATCAAGGGTTATGGAGATAAGGCAGGAACAGGATACTGATTAAGGATGATCAGCCATGATCATATTGAGCAGTGGTGCAGGCTTGAAGGGCAGAATGGCCTACTCCTGCACCTATTGTTTATTACTTCCTATCCCTTTGAATCCCTGGCAATATACTTTCTTTTCACCCTCCCACCATCTCATTCATGTAGGGGTTATGGAAGAATGGTTTAGATTTGTGGACAAGGCCCATCATCATAGACAGTCACAGCTGTCTATCTGGTTGTTGCAACCTTCCAGTTTTCTACGTGAGTGACTACCAATAGAGCGAGTGACTTCCTAGTTCTTCTAGGACTGTTATTTCCATATGTGAAGCATATGTTGTCTCTCACATTAATGCCCGCATCCAATGGTCTTCACATTCTGCTGCAGAGTTACAGGATAATGTTATGTAAAATCTAGGATTATTTGCCTGCAATTTATTTATTGTTTTAATTCTAGCACTCTTGTTGCACAGTGATAGTGTTCCTCTCTGTAGACCAGGAGGCCTGGCTTAAAATCCCACATGCTCCAGCAATGCGTGATAACATCTTTACAGATTGGTTAAAAAAATTGTTTTAATTCTGATGTCTTAGAGGCTTGGGGGCAGTGCTAAACAAGAAAATCAAGGCTTCTGCTACCTAACAGGTGTGGTCAGCTAATTAACTAACTGGATTTTGTATTTGCAAGTTAGGATAGGGATCTGAGTCCCACGACTGAGTGCACTGGTACTGAGTGGTCAAACTACAAAGCTTGGTGAAAGGGGAATTTCCCTATTTTCAGCTTTTTGGAAACCACGAGTTTAAAAACTCAACAATTAGATTGAGCTTTGAAATTATACAAGTGTGACATTGCATAAGCTCATCAATTAGTACTGGAATCCAACATGGGACATGTAGCAGCTTTGGTCAGTGAGACCAAGTGAGTATTTCAATTGTTCAGTCTTTACAATAAAGAAATTAGTTTAGATTAAACATTGTTGGTATATCTTTATAGTCTTTTAACCAGAGGAATTAAATGGAAAGAGAATAATTGAAGGATAAGTTATCACAAGGCAGCTTAGCCAGGGGGACTACTCCTCCTGTATCAGGTGGGAAGTCAGGCACGTCTCCAATGTCCAGGATGATTACCTGTGCAGGAAGTGTATCCAGCCGCAGCGAGTGTAAATCAACATTACAGATTTGGAGTGGCGACTGGATTGGCAGAGGATTATCTGCAAGGCTGAGACAATCGAAGATAGCATATATCGTGAGCTGGTCACATTGCAGGTAAAGAGTGCACAGGTAGAAAAGGAATGGGTGACTGCTGGTGTAAAAACTGTACACTTGGATCAGCATTGGCAATCTGGCATTATGCCCCACTAGCAATGTAATGGCACAGGAGCCAAAAAGCCATGATTATAGATAGCATAGCTTATATTCCATCACAGATATAACCCCATTATCTACCCTGGTTGCAGTTTAATCATCAGACCACACATTTTATAATCTGCAGTTAAATGCTCTGTCTAAGAAAACACAAGTCTGTCTGCAATGGTCACTGGATACCTTTCATTCCTGGCAGATGGAATTGGGGTGGAAAACTGTTTCTCCTGCACCCCCCATTAATACCAAAGGGCTCTGTAGCAGGGTGCTCTTCCTGAGAAGGGTGCTCCTTTTCCTCTTGGTTGGAGGTTGGGGGGAGGGGGGGGGGGGTGGGAGGTGCAACTGCTGGCCCTGGTCCTCCTGCATATTCTTAGGTAGGCAGCCAATAACCAACATCCACCAATGGCTGGCTGCAGGACTCTCTATATTATTACTATCATGAGGGAAAGGTATTCGTAGATCTCAGAAAAATCATTGGAGGAATATGCTGCAATGAGGGCTGCACACACCCCTCCACCCAGTGAGACATGCAGCAACCCAATAATGAGGGCTGTACCTCCATCATTCATTTAGTTTTAGCCTCAGCATGGGCACCAACTTGGTGAATGTGCCACACTAGCCGAGTGACCAGCATGTTAGATTAGAAAGGGAGTGTCTGCTGCATTCCAGCTGCCTTTCCACCTCAGACCCACATCAAACATTCAACATTTCATTGTATTCAGCACAGCTCCTCATTAAACTTACATTACAGGTATTAATGCAAAGGTGTGAACGTCCCTTA
The DNA here is from genome assembly GCF_037043375.1 of Chiloscyllium plagiosum. NCBI lineage: Eukaryota > Metazoa > Chordata > Chondrichthyes > Orectolobiformes > Hemiscylliidae > Chiloscyllium > Chiloscyllium plagiosum. The sequence goes on from NW_028270146.1 coordinate 40,526,466, forward strand.
GAAGTTGCATGGACATTGGGTCACATTTGGCCAGGATTTGCACATTTTAAGTCATTCTGCCAATGTTGGTATCATTGAGATGGCAATGTTTAATTTGCAAATGAATAGCTTGGGTACAAGTTGCTTTTGAACAGTATCCCACCCCCAAGAACCTTCACTCTGCATGACTAACAAATGGGCAATGAAATGATTACAAATTAACTGTACCTTGGAAAAAGCCAATTCATGTATTTGTTCCTTCAACGGGGAGTCTGCTTTCACTATCAAACTGACACTTGCTCTGCCCGTTGTTGTCCCAGACATTTTGTAGTAGCGCATTGAGAGAACAAAAAGTGATGGAAGGGAATGTAGTTCACGTTTGATACCGACAGCACTGGGCTCTGCCTGGTGACTGACTGCCCTCAGAGATCCTCTAAATCCCCCTTTACCTCAGACCAACCCGACAACCCATTTCCACACACCCCACCAGATCGAACTTCACTTAAAAGTGTGCTCTCTGCCACGGAACCCAAGCATTACATCTTAACAATGCCCATTCTGATTCTCTATGTTCCCACTCTGGAGTCCACAGTGGTGATAACTGCTCCAAATCTACCCCTCTCCAGTACCCTACAATGTCCTATGATACCATTCTACATGTCTCATACACCTGGAAGTCCCTTGAGTTGGTCTTTGGGAAATTTATAGCTCTCTTCTGGATATTTTTGATCATTTATGTAAAGATCAAAAGCATTACAGATTACCTAATTCATTACTTATTAATATTAATTTTACAAATGGCAAACAAAAGTTTTTAAAGTTCCTTTCTTAGATTCTCCTATTGCTTAATATGAAAAATAGAGTTTCCATGATAGTTATAATTCAGTAAATCAATTAGTGCCCGATCCATAACAAACGTTTGCATTCAATTTGTCTTTGGAGGTCTTCGCGCTTTTTTTTAGAAGTACAGTGTTTAGTTCTAACTCAGATAAGAAATTACTTTAGGATAAACAGTTTTCAATCTCACATCATATAGACAGCAACCCAAAGAGTCAGTTCATAAGCTTGTCAGAACATAACACAGCAAAGGGCATAAATGAGACTTGTCTGAAGAAGGCTTATTTAATTTGTGTTCACCTAGATACCAATTCAGGCCTTCAGAAAGGATCCTCTGGGCTAGGAAAAGGGCCATTCAGTTGATGCCATTTTAGTGAATGGACATAAGTATGAAGGCATAGTTGCAGGTCAATACTAATTGCATGCTTAGGTCTAGCCAACACTATTGACAGAGTGAGCAAAGTGAACCAAACCACAAAATCTGTAACAGATTTGACTCTCAGTTATATTAACTTTTCTTTCCTGTTTTTCCCCCTCTATCCACTTCCTTTCATTTTTGTATGTTGCTGCTCATTTATTGGATGTGGCTTCTTTAAGAATGCTGCTTTGAGAATTACAGGCTTGGAGATTCAAAATTGTTAACTTGTAGTAGCAGGTTTCTACCCATAGGTTGTAGTCACACCAAATGTGTTGATGCCCTGCATCTTTTATTTTGGTGTCTGTTTGAAGAAAGGAAAAAAAAGGAACCAGTTGCAATCTGGACATGGTTAAGACTTCTTGCTTTTTATAGTATTTTTAAAGCCATATTTTCTTTCAAGCAAACAATGTTTTTAAGAAAAGTCAAACCTTCATTTTTTTTTAAAAAATCACAACTGCATAGTGTCACAATTTTCTGAAGAAAGAGACACATAGTCAACACATTAATATAATCTGTACCAATGATTTGGAGGAAGGAAACAAATGCACTGTAGCCAGATTTGCAGACAACACAAAAACAGGTGGAAAGGGTTATAGATTAGAGATATACTGATATGTTAAATAAATGGGCAAAAAATTGGCAAATGAAGTATATAGTGGGAAACTGTGAAGTTGTTCCTTTTGGAAGGCAGACCAAAGGTGTAGAGTACTGTTTAAATGGAGAAAAACTGTGGAAAGCTGCAACATAAAGGGACTGGAGGTAAATGTGCACGAAACACAGAAAACTTGCACACAGTTTGGCATCTTCCTATTTAAGGAAAAATATGGTTTCATTGGAGGCAATTCAGAGAAGGTTCATTAGGGTGATTCTTGGTATGGGGAAGTTGTTTGATGAGCAAAGGTTTAATAGACTGGGACTCTACTCACTGGAATTCAGAAGGATGAGAGGTGATCTCATTGAAACATATAGCATTCTTAAGGGGCTTAACAAAATAAATACTGAGAGAATGTTTCCCTTCATGGGAGAGTGTAGGACCAGAGGGCATAATCTCAGAATAAAGGGACCATTGTAAGACTGAGATGTGGGGAAATTTCTTCTGTCAGAGTGTTGTGAATCTTTGGAACTCCTTGCCATACTCAGCTGTGGAGTAGAGCTCTTTTTTATTCACTTGTGGGAATGTGAGCATTGCTGGCTGGCTAACATTTATTGCCTATCCCTAGTTGCCCTTAAGGTGGTAATGGTCAGCTGCTTTCTCAAACTACTGCTGTCCACCTTTTTGTGGGTTGACCCACAATGCCATTATAGAGGAAATTCCAGGATTTTGACTCAGCAACAGAAAAGGAACTGCACTATATTTCCAAGTCATGATACCGAGTGGCTAGGAGGGAACTTGCAAGTGGTGTTGTTCCCATGCATCCACTGCTATTGTCCTTCTAAATGGATGTGGTCATGGATTTGGAATGTGCTAAGGATCTTTGGTGAACTTCTATAGTGTACCTTAAAAAGATAGACACTCAGTAGCACCAGTGTGTACTATGTTGGAGGGAACAGAGGCTTGTGGATGTGGTTCCAATCAAGCAAGATGCATTGTCCTTGATGTTGTGAAACTTCTTGAGTTTAAGACTACAATAAATAGGTTCTTGATTAGTAAGGGAATTAAGGTTTCAGCGAAATGAGAGGAAAGTGGATGTGAGGAATGTCAGATCAGCCATGATCCTATTGAATGATAGAGCAGGCTTGAGGGGCTGAATGGCCTACTCTTGTTCCTATTTCTTATGGTCTTATAGATCAGGAGTCTTGGTTTTGATTGTGTTGGTAACTGCAGCCTTTTATTTTTAAAGGTAATCCTTGAAGTTTTTTTGTATCTTGATAGACTTTATCTGAAAATAAATAATCTCTGCCTTTTGGCTGTCAATTCCCTAGGACATATGTGTACAGGTGTCTGTATCCACAGCAGCTGATGCTTTGTTTTCTTGCTGTACAGGATTGTTATCCAGTTGGTCTTCAATTAGTTTCCCGCATATTTACCACTGAGATCTTGGAGTCTTTTCACTGTAGATGACCACCATTGTTAGCCATTATCTGTGGCTTGCCTTCAGCAGTTTATCTTTATCTGATGCAGCAATGCTCACCTTATCCCTCATAACAGAAGAAACTATTGATAATGTGATACTGAAGAATTCAGCAGACATTAATTACAACTCACTAGTGTAGCCAAATATTGCATTCACAGGTACATCAATGCCTGAGTTCACGATAATTTGTCTGGTTAAAAACAGCAGGGTGGATCGCATGATCCCCAATAACATAGCATCAGAGATCTTTCTGCCCCTTCAGTCCCATGCTATATTGTAGTGATGAAATCATGTGCATGTCTCATAAAGGTACACTGACATATGGACTGTGAACATAACAACAGCTACATCCAGGAAAAATAGCTTCATCTATCTGGCTCCCAGTTATTGATTTATTCTTGATGTCTGTGGGAAAATCCTGGCCAACATGACAGTTATCAGTACATTTTTGAAAACCTTTTAGAAGTTTCTTGATATTTAAGTGGCATCATATTAAACCTTAGCCTTATATATAAGTGGAGATTTGGCCTCTTAGCTCCTAAGTAACTTTATTTCGTGGCAGATTCACACTCTGTTTGGTGTCATTTTGATAGAATGGCTCTATTATCCTTGCTTTTAGTTGTAGAGCTATTATACATTGACAGGAGATGGACAGGGATGTTTTAATTACAAATCTTCTCATGCTCCAAAAAGAACATAATTATCACCATTCTATAGAAAACTGTCTTGCATTTTGGTTAATCACTAATAGTATACTATTGAAAAAGGTGAATGTTGAAAAATGCCTAATGGCCTCTATAGTAAATTACTGTCCATGGTGTCATTAAAAACATGAAGTGGAAATGGAACTAGCACTTTTATCATTTGCAGAGAGAAGTTTTTTTTCCATTCCTCTAATAAGGACTTGTGGAAGGAGCAACCATATTTACTGAAGAGAGACCATCAACAATAACTACACTCAAAAAAAAATTTCATTATTGTGGAGTATCTTACTATGTCCTGCAGACATGAAAGATTTGATTATAAATCCAATTATTTTTCATCTTATGTTATCTTTAATAAAAGTAAGGTCTTAATGCTATTGTCTTCTTAAAAGAAAAAAACAATTCACATCAAGTTTTTAGTGGAAAACGAGTCTCATAAATGTAAACTCTAGATTATATCGAATGAAGCATTTGAATAGTGTCATTAACCACATGCTTGTACCAACATTTCTTACGGAAGGTGACATATGTGACTAAATTATCCAATTAGTACATTTTCAGTGAATATAATTAGATCCTTCGCATTTGTTCACTCTGTCATGATGAGGCTCTGGGTTCCAATAAATAGTAGCTTGTGTTTGGGTAAATTTGCTGTGACAAATGCTTTTTTTTTGTGTATTAGTTCTAATGTTTTGTACTACTGAAAGTTAGACAGGATAGATCACTAGAGAGTCTTAAAAGAGCAGTGTGTGTTTTACACAAGGTTTAGCTTGTTGCATGATACCTTTAGGTATGCTTAACATCAATTAGTTATTAGTGATGACCACTATGAGAAGCTGGATATGCCACATTGTTCAATATCAATACAGTATGTGTGTATCTGTTTTACAGTTTCAAACTTTAAAAAAAATACCCAGGAGCAAACTATTATAAAATCACAATGGTGCCTTCCACCTTCCAGAGGGTTTCCCCACATTTTGCACATAAGATGGATACTTTCTCCCCGATAAAGTATTGCTTCCCTGCTTTTTACGGCCTAATACCTTGTACGAGAAAATGTGCACTATTTTGAAAACAGACTTCTGTGGCTGTTGTCTTAATGACGTCTCCCATGAAAACCATGGTTTATATCCTGAGTGTCCCAAGCTAAGAGTCTTAAAATTCTATCTTTCTTTGTCGATTAAAGTCCTCTTAAAAATCTTTTATATTTGTCCTTTCATTGATGTAAATAACCTTTGCCTCTTTGCGGATACTGCAGTCTTGGTATAAAATTACTTTGCTGTATCTACAGTAGCTGTGCCTCAGAGCCTACACAAGACGGTGGCAATTTTCAGTTCGAAGGGTAAATAGGCCCCTTTCCCTTCTCTCATTCACACCTTGGTCTTTGCATTGTTATTGTTGTATAAAGATTTTTTCCCCTCTTCCTCAAAAATTTCGACCTTTACTCTCCGAGTTTTTAATTGCTCACTCAGCATTCTTTTACTCTGTTGCTTTTCAGAATGCCCAGCCTTCACTTTTTTTCCCCAGCACACAGTCTTCACCTCAGACCTTTAAAAAGCACAGGGAAAATATTTTTCTGATGAGATACTTTCAACTTGTCTTTTCTCCCATGAGTGCTGCTGACTGTTTGCTTATCCAGGAGAAAAGTGATGACCGCAGATGCTGGAATATCAGAGTCGAGAGTGTGGGCCTGGAAAAGCACAGCAGGTCAGGCAGCATTCGAGGAGCAGGAGAATCGATGTTTCGGGCATAAGCCCTTCATCAGGAATGAGGCTTGTGAGCCAAAGGGTTACAGAGATAAATGGGACGGGGGTGAGGCTGGGGAGAAGGTAGCTAAGAGTGCGATAGGTAGATGAAGGTGGGGGTAATGGCGATAGGTTAGAGAGGAGGATGGAGCGGATAGGTGGGATGGAAGATGGACAGGCCATGAGAGCAGTGCCGAGTTGGAAGGTTGGAACTGGGATAAGGTGGGGGCAGGGAAAATGAGGAAACTAGTGAAATCTACCTTGGGACCCTCTAACCACAAGGTAGAAGATGAAGTGTTCTTCCTCCAGGTGTCAGATGATTAGAGTTTAGCGATGGAGGAGGCCCAGCACCTGCATATCCTTGGCGGAATGGAAGAGGGAGTTGAAGTGTTTGGCTAGGAGGCAGTAGGGTTGCTTAGTGAGTGTGTCCTGGAGATGTTCTCTGAAGCGTTCTGCAAGTAGGCGTCCTGTCTCCCCTATATAAAGGGGACGACATTGGGAGAAACGGATACAGTAAATGATGTGTGGAAGTGCAGGTAAATTTCTGATGGATGTGGAGGGCTCCTTTGGGACCTTGGATGGAGGTGAGGGGGGAGATGTGGGCACAGATTTTGCAATTCTTGCAAGTGGCAGGGGAAGGTGCCAGGAGGGGAGGGTGGGTTGGTGTGGGGTGTGGACCTGACAAGAGAGTTGCAGAGGGAATGGTCTTTATGGATTGCAAATAGGGGGCAGGAGGGAAATATATCTCTGTTGGTGGGGTCCGTTTGTAGGTGGCGGAAATGGCCGAGGATGATGTGATGTATCCGGAGGTTGGTGGGATGGAAGGTGAGGTCCAGGGGGGGTTCTGTCCTTGTTGCGGTTGGAGGGGTTCCAGCGTGGAGATGCGGGAAGTGGAAGAGATGTGCTGGAGGGCATCAACCACATGGGAGGGGAAACACCTCATCTTCCACCTTGGGACTCGCCAACCACACAGGATCAATGTGGATTTCACCAGTTTCCTCATTTCCCTTCCCCCCATCTTATCCCAGATCCAACCTTCCAACTTGGCAGCACCCTCTTGACCTGCCCATCTTCCTTCCCACCTATCCACTCCACCCTCCTCTCTGGCCTATCCCCATTACCCCCACCTTCATCGACCTACTGCACTCTCAGCTACCTTCCCCCCAGCCCTAAACACACCACCACCCTCCCATTAATCTCTTCACCTCCTTGGCTCACAAGCGTCATTCCTGATGAAGGACTTATGCCTGAAACGTTGATTTGTCTGCACCTCGGATGCCGCCTGACCTGTGCTGTGCTTTCACTGTTTGCTTATGCATCTTAGCTGCTGACTTACATTCTGTGTTTTCTTGAAATGATGATGGTCTTAAAATGGTGAACTCAATTGTCTTTTATTTTCTTCATCTGGGTTATCTGATTTTCTCCATTACTTAAAAAAAGGTATTTCATCGTTGATACCCATTTTATTGGCCGTCAAGTTGTATTGGGCTCTGGATAACAACGTCTGGCAGCTCGTGGTTGTGATAGTTTACGCCTGCCAATCTGGTTTTTAACACTTTTAAAGAAAACATTAATCAAGTTAAACCGCTTCTGGTAGGGCACTCAAAAACTAAATTTAAACATACAATGAAAGATTACAAATCTAAAATAATGAGAATAACATCATTTAGGGTGATGATGCACCCAAGACCCTGCAGTGCCTACAGGTCTTTAAAAGCCTCTATTGTTGTGGTTCTGTTCGCCGAGCTGGGAATTTGTGTTGCAGATGTTTTGTCCCCTGTCTAGATGACATCCTCAGTGCTTGGGAGCCTCCTGTGAAGCGCTTCTGTGATGTTTCCTCCAGCATTTATAGTGTTTTGTATCTGCTGCTTCCGGTTGTCAGTTCAAGCTGTCCGCTACAGTGGCCGGTATATTGGGTCCAGGTCGATGTGCTTATGGATTGAATCTGTGGATGAGTGCCATGCCTCTAGGAATTCCCTGGCTTGTCCTATAATAGTAGTGTTGTCCCAGTCGAACTCCTATTGCTTGTCATCTGAGTGTGTGGCTATTAAGGATAGCTGGTTGTGTCGTTTCGTGGCTAGTTGGTGTCCATGGATGCGGATCATTAGCTGTCTTCCTGTTTGTCCTATGTAATGTTTTGTGCAGTCCTTGCATGGGATTTTGTACACCACATTGGTTTTGCTCATGTTGGGCTCGGGTCCTTTGTCCTGGTGAGTTGTTGTCTGAGAGTGGCTGTTGGTTTGTGTGCTGTTATGAGTCCTAGTGGTCGCAGTAGTCTGGCTGTCAGTTCAGAAATGCTCTTGATGTATGGTAGTGTGGCTAGTCCTTTGGGTTGCAGCATGTCCTCATTCCAATGTCTTTCCCTTAGGCATCAGTTGATGGAATTGCGGGGGTATCCGTTTTTGGCAAATACATTGTATAGGTATTCCTCTTCCTCTTTTTGCAGTTCTGGTGTATTGCAGTGTGTTGTGGCCCTTTTGAATAGTGTCTTGGTGCAACTTCTTTTGTGTGTGTTGGGGTGGTTGCTTTTGTAGTTCAGGACTTGGTCTGTGTGTGTGGCTTTCCTGTATACCCTTGTGGTGAATTCTCTGTTCGGTGTTCTCTGTACCATCACGTCTAGGAATGGGAGTTGGTTGTCCTTTTCTTCCTCTGTGGTGAATCGGATTCCTGTTAGTGTGGCGTTGATGATCCAGTGTGTGTTCTCTATTTCTGTGTAATAATTAAAAACAAAAGGTGTCATTCACATATCTGACCCAGAGTTTGGGTTGAATTTCGGGTAAGACTGTTTGTTCTAATCTTTGCATTACCGCTTTTGCTAGGAGTCCAGAGATGGGTGAGCCCATGGGTGTGCTGTTGATTTGTTCATATATTTGGTTGTTGAATGTGAAGTGTGTTGTGAGGCACAGGTCCAGTAGTTTGAACCTATCAACAAAGACGGCATACTCAATGTCCTGTTGTCTGTTCTGTATGTCCAGCAGGTTGGCTATTGTTTCTCTGACTAGGGTTTTGTCGATAGAGGTGAACAATGCCGTTACATCGAATGAAATCATGGTTTCTTCCTTGTCTATGTGTATATTTCTGATGATGTCCAAGAATTCCTGTGTTGACTGTATAGTGTCTGGATCCGCTGATCAGGTGTTTCAGTTTCTGCTGTAGTTCTTTAGCCAGTTTGTGTGATGGTGTCCCTGGTAGCGATACGATGGGTCTGAGTGGGATGTCTGGTTTGTGCACTTTAGGTAGTCCATAGAATCTGGGGGTGGTGTTGCTTTCAGGATTCATTCTCTGTAGGTCAAACCTGGTTATCTGTCTATTTTTTTGTAGGTTCCTCAGTATGTTGTTTATCCTATTGTTGAGCTGTGGGGTGGGGTCAAACTCCCTCTTTTGGTAGGTGTTGGTATCTGAAAGTAGTTACTGCGCTTTTTGGATTTAGTCTGCTTTGTCCAGGATGACCGTCATTCTGCCTTTGTCTGCTGGTAGTATGATTATGTTCTTATCGTTTCTTAGTGATTTTAGTGCTTCCCTCTCCTTGGCGTTGAGGTTATGTGTTTGTCTTTTCCTTGTTGTCAGAGCTACGATACTTTGCCTCACTGTTTGTTGTGACTCTTCTGTCAGTCCATTGTTCCTGAGTGTGCATTCTAGTGCTGCTAGGAAGTCTGCTGTCTTGGCGTCCCTGTGGTTATAGTTGAGTCCCTTGGCCTGTATTGTTCCTTCCGTGTCTGTGAGCTATCTGTGGGAGAGGTTTCTAACCCAGGTGTGTGTTGTGGTGTCCTCTCTGTTGTGTGTTAGTTTGGCCATTTTTTTCTTTTAGTGCCATTTTTTTGCGGTGTGTGGTCCTGTTCTGTAATATGGTGACAGCCTGTTCTATGGTCCGGGTCCATTCCTGATTGGTGGTTTTTGAAATTAACGATTTTTGGTGTGCAATTTGTTGTCTGTATTTGTGAAGTCTGCTGTGTGCGTCTGTAATCATTACCTGGATCATCCTGAATCCGTTCTGTCTGGCTGTGTCCCAGGCTTGTGGGTTGTTGACTGGTGGTCTGTATCTGACACAAGGTGGAAGGATTTGATTCTTTCGGCATTCGTGCAGGAACCGGAGTTGTTCGTATGTGGTCCTTAGGCGGTTGGCACAGGATTCCCATTTCCTGGCTTGTCTTAGCGTCTCTCGCCCGTAGGTGTTCAAAGTTTGCGAGAAGATTTGTAGCTCGGGTGCTCGTTGTTGTGGTTCTGTTCGCCGAGCTGGAAATTTGTGTTGCAGACGTTTCATCCCCTGTCTAGGTGACATCCTCAGTGCTTGGGAGCCTTCTGTGAAGCGCTTCTGTGATGTTTCCTCCAGCATTTAAAGTGCTTTGTATCTGCCGCTTCCGATTGTCATTTCCAGCTGTCCGCTGCAGTGGCCGGTATATTGGGTCCAGGTCGACGTGCTTATTGATTAACACACTCAGATGACAAGCAACATGAATTTGACTGGGACAACACTACTATTATAGGACAAGCCAAACAGAGAACAGCCAGGGAATTCCTAGAGGCATGGCACTCATCCACAGATTCAATCAATAAGCACATCGACCTGGACCCAATATACCGGCCACTACAGCGGACAGCTGGAACTGACAACCGGAAGCAGCAGATACAAATCACTATAAATGCTGGAGGAAACATCACAGAAGCGCTTCACAGAGGCTCCCAAGCACTGAGGATGTCACCTAGACAGGGGATGAAATGTCTGCAACACAAATTCCCAGCTCGGTGAACAGAACCACAACAATGAGCACCCGAGCCATAAATCTTCTCACAAACTTTGAGCCTCTATTTTGTTTACATCATCTTCTGTCTGCTGAATCCGAGATCTTAGTCCAACTGCAGTTGTTGTGTGTATATTCGCCGAGCTAGGAATTTGATTTGCAGGTGTTTTGTCCCCTGTCTTGGTGACATCCTCAATGGTCTGGAGCCTCCTGTGAAGCGCTGCTGGACTGTGTCAGTTGGAATTTATTTGGTTTCATTCCCACTGCTGCTGGTTGCCAGTTCTGGTTGTTTGTTGCAGTGGTCGGTATATTGGGTCTAGGTCAACGTGTTTAATGACGGAAACTATGGATGTGTGCCGAACCTCTAGGAATTCTCTGGCTTGTCCTATTATTGTTGTGTTGCCCCAGCTGAATATGTGGTCCTTGTTATCTGTGAGTGTAGGTACTTGGCCGGCACTTTCGTAATAATTAAAAGAACAGAGATCAAGAGCACACACCGGATTATCAACACCAGGTTCACAGGTATCAGATTTACGAGAGAGAGTAGAAAATTAACAACCAACTCCCATTCCTGGATGTGATAGTAGAAAGAAAACAGAACGGGAAATGCATGACAAAAGCGCACCGAAAAGCCACCTACATGGATCAGATCCTGAATTATAACAACAACCACCAAACACACACAAGAGAAGCTGCATTAGGACCCTGTTCAAAAGGGCTACACACTGCAGCACTCCCTGCATGCCAGAACCCAACACTTACCGCTCTACTTTATATTAAAAAAATCTCAGAAATGACAGCTAGACTCTTATGACCACTCGGATTTATAACAGCATATAAACCAACAGCCATGCTCAGACAACAACTAACCAGAACAAAGGACCCAATACCCATCATAAGCAGGATAGATATGGTGTACAAGATTCCATGCAGGGGCTGCATGAAATACTGTATAGGACAAACAGGCAGACAGCTAGCAATCTACATTCATGAACGTCAACTAGCCACTAGACGCTGTGACCAACTGGCCCTAGTACCTATACACAGACAACAAGGACTGCAAATTCAACCAGGACAACACAACAATAACAGGACAAGCTAAACAGAGGACAGCCAGAGAATTCCTACAAGTACGGCGTCCATCAATAAACACTTTGACCAGACCCAATATACCGACCACTGCAACAAGCAACCGGAAGAAACGGGAACGAAACCAAATAGATGCCAACCGACACAGTACAGCAGCGCTTCACAGGAAAATGCACAGCACTGAGGATGTCACCTAGAAAGGGGACAAAACATCTGCAAATCAAATTCCCAGCTCAGCGCACATATCCACAACCACGGCAACCGCCACACGAGCTACATAGTTTTGCACAAATCTTGTCTAATTGCCAGTGGTAGAGGACAGGTCACAAGAGAGTCTTAAGAAAAAAAACCAAGAGGCACTTAACAAGCTATAGCTTACATAACAAGCTATAATTCAGTGTAATAGCAATAGATGCAATTAATAATAACTCGTTAGGCACAATTCAGGAGCCAGTTTTATCACGTTTGTCTCGATTGGGACTTTATTATAAGACTAACTATTTCTCCACCTAAAGACTGTGCAGCATTATCAGGTGGAGCTAGTCCAACTTCAACATTAACTGATTCAGAGTCATTGCCTCACACAATACATTCCACATGCAGTTTGCTGAGCTGATCAAACAACCTGTAATAAGTTTGGAAAATTAACTCCTCAAGTATGTGTAGTTGGATAGACCAGATTAGTTAAACAATTGACTCCCTCATTTATTCAGTGCGGAGCTAACAGTCAAAAATTACATCCATTGCAAACAATTTTGGTAACTCTCCACTGGCACCTGGAACCATATGTTAATAAAATATAGGGCCTGCAAGGTAATTCTCTCATTCTATCTTACTTCCAACCTAATTCCTCGGAGATGGGGTTGGGTGATAGTGGGGATATGGTGGCATACATTTTCCAAATTCCTCGAAGTGGCTAAGACATATTTAGCTGATTGTGGGCTGCATCCTTCTGATAAAGCAAGGGTCAAGTCTCTAAGCAAGCACAAAGGCCCTCCATATCTATCTTGTACAATAATTACCACAGGGCACTGTATAGAATATCTCCCAACTCTCTCTACCTGCCTCCAAAAGCCATTTTCCATTTCACATTTTGGCAAGTTGGAATGAAGATGCTCCATTTTGAGATAATTTCTTTCTCACTTCCCTGCTGTGGCATCTACCTTCAAGTTAGAAGGTCTCTGATTGACCTTCCAGCTTTGTGAGCCCATCCTCTGGTTATTGACCAGCTGCTGTAAAGAAAATCACAATAGCTGACCGTTTTCTCTTCCAATGTGATCTTCAGACTCACAGTAGAGCATGATGGGGAGGTTCAGAAGCTCACAGGGAAAATCCTGTCTTAGAATTTTGTTTATGCCATATGAAATATGCAAAAATTGAATTTTTTGTGATTACCAGACATCTGACAGTTCAATCCTTTTAAAACACTAGTCACAGTGATTAACATTATATTACTGTTTATGATAAAGGAAGATTAAGCCCCACAGTTAATGTTATGTACTTAGCCCTTTAGTTCCTTTTCCTTAGTTTAAACCTTTTCAAATACTTATAAATCACAGTAATGAAAGAAAACTAATTTTAAACTAACCTAGTTGTCCTTTCCAGACTATTGGAAAACATTTAAAAGGAATGCAGAGGTTCTTGTGGCATAGTGGAAGTGTCACTACCACTGGGCTAGAAGAGCAGGGTTGAAAGATGTGTTGCTGGAAAAGCGCAGCAGGTCAGGCAACATCAAAGGAACAGGAGAATCCATGTTTTGGGCATAAGCCCTTCTTCAGGAATTGAAACGTTGATTCTCCTGCTCCTTTGATGCTGCCTGACCTGCTGTGCTTTTCCAGCAACACATTTTTCAGCTCTGATCTCCAGCATCTGCAGTCCTCACTTTCTCCTAGAAGAGCAGGGTTCAAGTCTTCTGCTGAAGAATCACCAGAATCAAAACATGAACACTGCTTTGTTCTCACAAATGCTGCCAGACCTGTTGGGTTTCTCCAGCAATTCCTACTTCTGTTTCAAGTCCTACCTGGTCCAGGTTTTTCATAATAGGTCTGAACAGGTTCCTTAAAAGTCCTTAAAAAGGTGTGTAGGAACTGGGTGAGTATATACAGTATTTGAAGCTGCTGAGACAAGTTGTGAAAGATATTTAGAAATCTTACTTCCTTGGGATTGCAAACAGCAGCATAGTGGACAAAAGCAAGAAACTCCTACTAAACTTTATTAATCAATGGTTAGGTTTGAGCTGAGACATTGTGTTTAATGATGGACATGACACTTCAGGATTGATGTGGAAACCTTAGAGAATATACAGGAGACATTTGCTAAAACAGTACTTCAGGAGTTCAGTTACATGGACGGACCAACGGAGTTGGTGCTGTTCTACCTAGAGCACTGTTTGATAGAACAGAGTTTGGTATAATAAATAAGAAGTGAAAAATGATCATTACTAGAGGACATATATAAACCGTTAAAGGAACCAGAGGCAGTTTAAGGAGAAATCTTTATGCAGTGACATGCTTTTATCTAAAATGCAATATCTGAAGGGATAGTGTAAGCAGAATCAATAATAACTTTCAGAAGGAAATTAGATGGTTACATCAAAGGGAATATTTTGGGGATGAGAAAGAAAGAGCAGGGCAATGGGATGAACTGGATGGCTGTTTCACAGAGTCAGGACTGGCAACATTGGTTTTTTTTGTACTGCCTCATTTCATAATTTTATGGTTCTTTTGGATAGAAGTCAAAAGGCTGATTGCTTGTGACATGATTTCCACTTTTTCATCTAACATGAAGACAGTAGATCTAAATTACTTTGATAAAAGGTATAATTTCAGATAGATATTCAATTTGATGACAAGGTTGGTGAAGACATCTGCAGTTAGTTTTACTGCATTGTGCCTTAAAAATAAATCAGCTTTACTTCTTGATTTGACATGTGAAATCCAGATAACGAACAAAAAAAATATTGCCAGAGGTGAATGTTGCCACTTAGAGTTAACTTGTATGAGTAGGCTTCACCTGCTGATCAAACAGAATCAACTAAAATATTCACAAATAAAAGGATCCTGCAAAAGTGCTAGTATCAGTACATTTAATAATTGGATATCATTGCACAATGGGAAAAATGTTCTCTGGGACACCATAGCTGCTGGCAAAAGTTGTGCTCAATTTCCATCTGCTCGTCTCTCCTGGCTGTAATTAATTTCCTAGGGCCATGATCAATAGAAACACACACTGGGCAACATGCTAGTGATAGGCTTGACTTGAGTCCATTAGCTTGCAATGTGGCCATTTATGAGACAGCTAAGAGGGACTAACTAACAATTGTGGAAAAGCCAAAAAGAGATTTTGTAATCTTGACGTGAGAAATCTTTATGTGAAGGAGCAGAAAGCAGCTCATGTATTAACAAGGGCTAGGAACATCAAATGTTGAATGGGTCAAACTGCCATAATGAAACAGTTCATGTTCTAATCTCAATGCCTTTGCATTTTTTGCTATATCAGAACTAGAAATAGGTGGTTGATTACCATGAAACAACTTTTTAGTTGTCCAGCATGACTTTTAAGAATGGCTTAGATTTGCATCTCACATTGACCCTGCACCATTTTTACGACAATTTACTCAAATTGGTCACTGAGATATGGACTAACAGCCAAGCTTGGTTCACCACCAACAGAATGCAAGAGATTTTCTTAAAAAAAAGGAGAAAAATAAAATGTTATTGCTGTGCAGCCAGAAGGAACAGGAGTTCCCTGATTAAATAGCATTTGGGTCCATCTCCCATACACATTGTTGACCTTCACTGTACCCCCCTCATCACCATAGGGGCATCTACGCACCTGAGATGATGGGGCAAATGGCTTTATTAATTCTGGAAAATGAGCTCACTATCTATCGAATCTAGAATAGATTCTAGATGATCACCAATTTTGGACCCTAACAAGCAAAAGTCAATTTCTACCCCTTTATCAATTCCTGGTGGCTTTGGGGAAGTTTGTATCAAACTTAAAGTATTGAGGATGCTGAAACATTAACATCCTTGTTATACCTTGGTTCTCTGAAGTCTGGCATTGATCAGGAATATTTGGAATTTTAAATTTTGTGAATGGCTAACTTCCTTTCAGGGATCTCAGGTCCTGTAAGGTACTCCACTTTCAGTATTGATTTGAAGCAAGCAGGGTATTTTCAGTCCAGCAATGATTGAAGATTCATTGTCACTGTTGTTCCATTGCTTGTAGGAAAGATGTAGAGTTATGTAGCATGGGAATAGATGCTTCGGTCCAACCCATCCACGCTGAATGTAATCCCAAACTGAACTAGTTCTTGCTCCTGGCCCATATTGCTTCAAACTTTTCCTAACCATATACTTAGATAAGTGTCTTTTAAAACACTAACTGCCCACATCCAACACTGTCTCAGGAAGTTAATTTCACATGCAAACCACTCTTTTTTAAAAATACATGAAAGGCAAATTTTATACACTCTACCCTTGCATCTTAAAAATCTGCTCTCTAGTCTTGAAACCTCCATTCTAGGAGAAAGACACTTACCATTAGCTCTACTTGTAGCCCTTATAGAGTTATAGAGATGTACAGCATAGAAACAGACCCTTTAGTCCAACTCAATGCTGACCAGATATCCTAAAATTATCTAGTCCCATTTGCCAGTGTTTGGTCCACATCCCTCTAAACCTTTCCTATTCACATACCAATCCAGGTGCCTTTTAAATGTCACAGTTGTACCAGCCTCCACTACTTCCTTTGGCTGCACATTCCTTCTGTGTAGCAAAGTTTCCCTTTAGGTTTCTTAAGTCTTTCCCCTCACTTGAAACCCATGACCTGTAGTTTTGGACTCCCCCATTCTCAGGGAAAAGACCTTGGCTATTCACCCTATCCATGTCCCTCATGATTTTTATAAACCTTTATAAGGACACCCCTCAGCCTCCAATGCTCCAGGGAAATCAGCTCCAGCCTATTCAGCCTCTCCCTATAGCTCAAACTCTCCAACCCTGGCAACATCCTTGTAAATTTTTTGAATCCTTTCAAGTTTCACAATATCCTTCTTATGGTAGGGAGACCAGAATTGCACACAACAGTCCAATGATGGCTTAACCAATGTCCTGTGCAGTTACAACATGACCACTCAACCCCTATACTCATGATTTTATAAACCTTTGAAGTTATTCACATGATGTATAACATAACACATAGCCCACTAAATGACAATGACTTAATTCACTTCAGTAATGAAAACATACAAAACAAAGATTGTAATAGCCAAGAAGCTGGACGACCTGTAGGTTTTCTGAACACAAATCAAATTCCCATCTACAATGTTAATTGCTTGCCACTCCTTCAGATGCTGATGAACCTGCTGAACATATCAAGTATTTTCTAATCATACAAAGAAAACAAGAAGATGCTCTGCCCTCAATATCTCAGGCTGGTAATCCTCACATATAATGATTTAAGCACAGTTCTGTGGGTCACTGTGACCTAATAATTTAAATGAAGACCAGTAATGCATGGCTTAAATCCTTCAATATTATATTAATTGGTTTCAATGGATATTTAGACCACAGAATTAACCAAAAGGATCTAACCTACTTCCTACCTCTAAACTATTAATTAGTGAGAATGTTTTAGACTGCATTCTGAAAATTAAATAGGGCTTCCTGGTAATTTAAACTAATTATCATACATAATGCCTGCTGGACAAATGCCAAAATCATGATATTGTTTTCAATCTTTTGATATTTAAAGTGGATAGTAATGGTGTTTACCACAAGTAGCCTCAGTTTGCAGCTGGCATATTTGAATGGTGAGAGCACAGTTATTTTTTGCTGCTTAATATTTCAAAGAACTGCCCCCTAATATAAACAGCTCAGCTCTATTCATCTGCTGCATTGAAGTTTTTATTCCTTTTATCTCTGCACACTACAGATATCATTGGACTGAACAGCTGGGAGATGTAATGGAACCAGACAGTATAGTAGGAGAATGTTATATTAATATCAATAGACTGAGTCAGTGCATGTCATCAGTGCCATTCAGTGTGGTGTTCAGGAGATGTAAGTGAATCAGATTGTTTCAGGGTACAACACGTCCATAACTCTAGGGTGCCTCAGTACTCTCATAATTTTGACTGTACATGTTACATTCACAACATTTTTGAATCAGTTACTTATCCTACATAATCCCCACTCACACTTTAAAAATAGAAATGAAACTGAATCTACAGAGAAGATCATACAAACACCATTAGGTTGCACTTTTATCCTTTTTTTGACCTTCCCATATACGTGGCCAGCATGCTACAAGCTCTGATATTCTGTTTCATTTCGAGAGTGTACATGCAAGTCAGAATGCCAGAAACCAATGTGTTTACCAGATAATCTTCACAAACAACATTTTGTTAATTTTTGGCTATCAACACACTGTTCCTCCCATATCTGCCCTTTGAGAGATTTGGAGATGGAAGAGATAGCAAAAAGACACACAAGGCTAGTGTGCTCCTGTGGCCATATAACATTACCAAAGAAGGGAATGCTATTTGCTCAACTGCCTTTTGATTTTTTTTTTCTTTTATTTTTTTTCTTTTTTATGGTGTGTGTGTGTGCAGGTGTGAGACACAGTGGAAGACACAAAGTGCACGAATCTTTATTCAATTTCCACCACCAGGAAGATAGGAAAACACCCGGGTGGCCAGTGACAAACACTGCCCTTCACATCAAAGGGCAATGCTGTGTGATCAAAACAGTGAGGGGGAGGGTAGGGACTAAATCAAAATAGAATTGGAGGGAGAAATGATGCACTCCACTCCCTGCGGCGCCCACCTCTCCCTGAACAACTCCAGGGTGTTGGTCAACACCGCATGCTCCTTCTCCAAGGACACCCGGGCTCTAACATAACCGTGGAAGAGGGGCAGGCAGTCGGCCCTAACGACCCCCTCCACGGCCCGCTGCCTGGACCTGTTGATGGCCAGTTTGGCCAGGCCCAGGAGCAGACCCACGAGGAGATCTTCAGACCTGCCCTCCTTCCTCCGTACCGGGTGCCCAAAGATCAGGTGCGTGGGACTGAAGTGCAGCCAAAAACAGAGAAGGTTTTTCAGGAAATCAGAAAGGGAGTGCAAACGCCCACACCCAATACATACGTGGTCCACGGACTCCACAGCGCCACAGAACAAGCAGTTGGGCTGGGAGTCAGTGAACCACCGCAACCTGCGATTGCAGGGGACTGCTGCATGCAGCACCCTCCACCCCAGATCCCCGAGAGAAAGGGGGAGGACTCCCGCATAGAGAGCCCTCCACTGGGGATCCCCACCGCCCGGTCAACTGCCTTTTGACCAGAAGTAGTCACTCAGTTAAGAAAGTTAAGGTAATTAGTTGGCTTATTGATGGGCACTTCAGATAAGAGGTAGGAGCAGATGAAGATCATTCAGTTCTGAGCCTGCTCCACTATTCAATCTTGGACTTTAACTCCACTTTCCTGCCTGCTCTCCATATCCCTTGATTTTGTGTAAAATCAAAAATCTAACTTTCTGAGCTTTAAATCTTAAGTGTACTGAATGAAGGAGTACTCAAAAACATCTGGGGTGGAAAATCCAAAAGGTTCAGAGCTACTTGAGTAAAGAAGTTTCTCCTAATCTCAGTACTAAATTGATCAATCCCTTGACCTGGGTTTGTGCTCCAATCATGTAGATTCTGCAGGGAGACAATCTCTCAGTGTCTACATGGCCAATCCCCTTCAAAATCTTGTAAGTTCCAATTAAATAACCTCTCAATCTTCTAAATGTCAGAGAATGCAAGCCCAATTTATGCAATCATTTTAGGATAACCACCTTATTGTAGGAACTAACATACTGCTGTACTTCCTTTTGAGCCAAGCATATCCTTCCTTAAAAAGCACTCAAAGCATTAACAGGATTGGACAGAGTCTATGCCTACTATACGGTGTTGGTATAAGTGTACAGATTGTGGGTCAGTGTTTTGTACAAGCTAATTACAGAATATTGTGCTGGTTGCTTAAATCCATTCTCCCCAATTTCTTTCCTGTGTCTCCTTTAGATGTTCCCTTTCTTCACTCCTGCAGCTTGCTTTTCCTCAGCTTCATGACTTTGCATTTCTCCAAATTAAGTATCATCTTCATCACTAGGGTTTAATTCCTAACCTGTCCAGATCTTTCTGAAGTTGATCATTGAATTCCCAGCTAATCTACGTGATTTCCTAATTTGGAATTTTTGGCAGACTTGGGGAGTTTGATTCCTATTCAACCAAATCATCAATATTTGACGAGACCACAACAGACTGTGGCTCATTGCTGATCTCCTCTTTCCAAGTTAATGTGGTTCATTTAACATGTACCCTCTGACTTCATTGGTTAGGTATCCACTTCAAAATCCTCCCTCATATTCCATCTCTTTGTACCTCATATAATAACTTCCTCCTTGGTATTTTATTAACAGCTTGGTTAGTTAAATTTAGAATTCCCCTTAGCAACTAATCAATTAGGTCTTTCATGATTCATCATGCAAAATCTAGGTATTTTTATTGTTTATCATTATATTGCCTCACTGTCCTCTCAGAATACTTTGAATTATTTTCTCACTATGCCAAGGCCGTTGGCCTATTGTTTCCTTAATTGCTATTTTTAGTTTTTACAAATTGGGAACTACATTTTCTATTCTTCAGTCTCCTTTACATTTTAGTGAGCCTTTAGATATCCATAATTTATCTCCACTTCAGCATTCCATTTTGAAGTCAGGTCCTCATGCTTTGATCTGTTTAATTTTCTCTCATTGTGACTCCTTTTAGGTAATTTCCCTTTGCTCTTTAAATTCGAACTAAGTGTGAGGATGGCAGTATTCCAACTTGTTAGCAAACGCAGTCACAAAGAAGTCATTAGTAATATTGACTCTTCCTTGGTCATTTTTTAAGTCAAATTCTCCTGGGCTACCTCAGGTGGGCCACTGTTTCTTTATCCTCTGTTTTTTTCTCATCTGTTTATGGAAGCTTCCAATATTCCTTTTTTACTGTTTCCTGCCATATTAAAAATATTGTTATCCATTTCTGTTCCCTTTGTCCTTACCCTTTCCTACACTCATCCCAATTCTCAATTATCTACAGTTTTAACATATAATTTAAGACTATTTAACATCCTTCCCTTGTTGCTTATATTGGTTCCCGACTCTTGTTGTCACTCTTTAGTTCACTGATATCTAACAGTTACGTATTATGGCAGTCCCAGTCTACGTTTTGAAAGTTAAAATCCCCAACCATAACCACCTTCTTATTCTTACAGATAACTGAAATCTCCTTCCAAATTTGTTTCTCGATTTCCCTCTGAATACTGCGGGTCTATAATACAATCCCAATAAGGTGATCATCCCTTTCTTATTTCTCAGTTCCACCCAAATAACCTCCCTGGATGTATTCCCAGGAATATCCTCCCCAAGTACAGCCACAATGCTATCCCTTATCAAAAACGCCACTCCCCCTCTTCTCTTGCACCCTTTTCTGTCCTTCCTATAACAGTTGTTTCCTGGGACATTAAGCTACTGTCCATCCCGAAGTCTTTGTAATTGCTATTATATCCTAATCCCATGTTTCTCACCATGCCCTGAGTTCATCCGCCTTCCCTGTTAGGCCTCTTGCATTTAAATAAATGCAATTAAATTTATCATTGCTACCTTATTCTCTACTTTGTCCCTGCCTACCCTGACTGTTTGATTGTCTCCTTTGCCCAAGTTCACCATCTCATATTGATCTCTTTCCTCACTATTTCTCTGGGATCAATCTCCCCACCTTACTAGTATCAATCCGCCCCAGCAGCTCTTGCAAGTCTCCCTGCCAGAATATTAGTCCCCTTCCAATTCAGGTGCAATCCGTCCTTCTTGTATTGGTCACTTATACCCCAGAAGAGATTCCCGTGATCCAAAACTGTGAATCCTTCTCCCCTCCACCAGCTCCTCAGCCACACATTCATCTGCTCTATCTTTCTATTCCTACCCTCACTAGTTTGTAGCACTGGGAGTAATCCAGATATTACTACCATCGAGAACCTCCTTTTGAAATTCCTGCCTAACTCTCTCTAATCTCCCTTCAGAATCTCAACCTTTTCCCTTCCTATGTCATTGGATCCAGTGTGTACAATCACCTCCTGCTGGTCCCCTCCCTTTTTGAGAACATTCTGCACCCTCTCTGAGATATCCTTGATTCTGGCACCAGGGAAGCAACACACCATTCTGAATTTTCGCTGCCGGCCACAGAAACATCTGTCTGTGCCTCTGACTAGGGATTCGCCTAACACAGTTGATTGCTTGGAACTCAATGTACCTCTCATTACATTAGAGACATTCTTGGTACCAAAACCTTGGCTGTTCATGATACATTCCCCTGAGAGTCCATCACCCCCTAAATTTTGTTTGAGATGGGGAAAGCCACAGAAGACTCCTGCATTACCCGCGTACCCCTCCTAGCTTTCCTGCAGTTAACCCATCTACCTGAATGTATCTGTGGCTTTTCTCCCTTCCTATAACCATCCATCACACTCCCTTGCTCCTGTAAATTTCTTATTGCCTC
The DNA here is from genome assembly GCF_037043375.1 of Chiloscyllium plagiosum. Lineage (NCBI taxonomy): Eukaryota > Metazoa > Chordata > Chondrichthyes > Orectolobiformes > Hemiscylliidae > Chiloscyllium > Chiloscyllium plagiosum. Next base: position 40,548,626 of record NW_028270146.1, read on the forward strand.
TAACTGCCGGTCCAACCGATCCATGCGATCTGATAGGATTCACAACCAAAGACACTTGCCACTGACATAATCATCAGTAACATGGAAACTCGCCCTAAACTCCCACATCAACAGGATAAGCACATCACTCTACTAAAGGCCATCTTTACTCCTTCACAATGTACAGACCTAGAGAATAGCACTGTCTTATTGCTCTAAAAAAACTGCTCCAGGCTAATAATTATTGTTTATATTTTTAAAATTTAATCAGGAGACAGATTTTAATAAAACAAAAAGATCAAGAAAGAACCCAATCCCCTCATCATTATAGATTTACAGCAAGACTACACTAAAAATCTATGCGCCTATCTGTTCCTATGCTGTGAGCTCTCTCACACAGGTTCCTCCAAGGTCAGCTGTGAATATTGCTGTTTGCTAATTTTTCCAAGACACACTCCAATGTCCAGAGATACATGAACTCAACAGCAAAGGCAGTAACTGTGCAGATTCACTTCTGTGTCAGACAGGAGTATTTAATAATGTTCACCAGAGTCTGGTCCTCTTGCTTTGTTGTCATGTGTTGGGAATTATAGAAAGCCATTGGCATTTTTTTCAAGAATATGTACACCATTTTTTGAATGCAGAGTTGAAGAATGCAATGACTTCTGGTGAAAATGTCACTTGCTGTGCCCTGGGAAATCTCTTAGGCTAATATTCAGGATGATGGTAATCTTACCAGCTGTCCTCAATTATGTCAATTGTCTTGTGTTTGCTGCAGTGAGAGATTCAACTCCATGAAAAGGTGGGGCCTCCTCACAAACCAGTTTTCTGTAAATTAAGCTTCTGAGCTTCTATATTTATGTGAGATAAGCTATTCTGTGAATGTCACCTCTGTCTCTAGTCTCTGCAGCAGTAACTCTATGGACTACTGTTTCCTTCTCCTCATCTTTCTGCTATAACAGCTGTTCAAGCAGCAAACCTATCAATAGTTATTAAAGATTTCTGATGAAAACGTGCTGTTGACTTACCGAACAGCTTCACAAAAGATGACTGTTACCTTGAGTAGCCAGAACTCGCAAAAAGCTCAAAAGAAAACATTTTGACTGTCCAAATAGCGGACAAGTGATTTACCCACAGTTAGCTTTGCAATGAGACATGGAATTGGTCGAAAAGAGCCTATAAACTGTGAAGAATATGTTGAAAGAAGTTTTCATTGGTTTCAAGCATGGGTACTAGATGTCAATCAGATGTGCAAATTCAAAATGGCAACAGTGGAATTCTGCAGCATATGCGAGTGTGAAATTGATACTAATTTTCAATGCCTTAACTTTCATTTCTGCAGGTTCTTCAGTTTAATTTTCCCTGCCATTGCATATATCTTTACACTTCCAGCAATAAGTGACATTCAGATCCAATGGCTTTTTTTCTGTGCATAATAATCACTGTATCTCTCATTTACATGCATCATTCATCAACATGAATAATTTTGCACTTTGTACATGTAACACACACCAAAGTATTGTATTAATTGCTACAGCTCATCGACATTTCTGCTAATGCTTACACTGTATGCTATTTGGTCAATTTAATACCTGATAAGTATTAGATTTGCTGCAGACTGGAATTTGAAAATAAAAGATCTGTCACAGCTTCACTTTTCTCAAAGCTGCTAAATTAAACTAAGCTCACTGATCTGAAGACCTTGATATTAATGTCCAAAGGAGTGTGGTTAAATGAGAGAAATGAAGAACATGATCCTAAAAGGCACGCATGTGCCATTACCATTTTTGTAGTGACAGGATTCGTGGTGTGTGAATCTGTCACTGCAGAGTGGGCAAGTAATTTATTCACATACAGTAAGGGAAGTAATAAGCGGGTAATTTTTCAGGTTGTTTGGCCATAATAATAACAAGGACCAGTGCTTAGGCCTTATCAATTTTTTCTAATAGTTTGGATGAAAGGATCAATTGTAACTCCCCAAGTTTGCTGATGAGAGGAAACTCAGTGGGAGAGTACCCTGTGAGGGGGACACAAGCTCTGGAATCTTGTGGACATAGTAAATAATTGAAGTCAGGAACCATTTCCAAGTCCCAACCATGTTGGTGTCTTGCATCCCTGCAACACCAGATTCATGCCGGAAGCAGGCAATCAACAGAGAGCCTCTGGATCTGAACAGAGTTTCCTGATAATCTCCTGTCTCCCATACCTTCAAAGTTACGCAAATAATATGGACAAGACTGTAAATAGATACAGACAGGTTATGTGAATGGGGAAACAAGTATTAAAATGGAGTTAATGACATTGTTCCATTTATTTGTAAGATGCTGCCTGACCTGCTGCGCTTTTCCAGCAACACATTTTCAGCTCTGATCTCCAGCATCTGCAGTCCTAACTTTCTCCTGTTACCCTGCAGGAAAAGATACAGGACTGATGAGATGATATGAGGGTGGGATGGTGACTCAGTGGTTAGCATTGCTGCTTTGCAGTGCCAGGGACCCAGGTTCAATTCCAGCAACTGTCTGTATGGAGATTGCACAGTCTTTCTCAATCTGCAAGTGTTCCTTGGGTGCTCTGGTTTCCTTCCCAAAGATGTGCAGGTTCGGTGGATTGGCTGTGCTAAATTGCTCATTGTGTCCAGGCTAGGCAGAATGACCATGTGAAATGCAGAGTTACAGGGATGGGATAGGGTGGTAGGTCTGGATAGGATGCTGTTTGAAGGGTTGGTGTGACTCAATGGGCTGAGTGGCCTGCTTCCACACTGCAGGGATTCTATATCAGCTTCTGTTTGCTTTACCCACCCTGTGCAAAATTTTCCTGAAAGGTCTTGTCAGAACTGAGTCCACAATGCCTGGTTTCTAATGTCAATTAATTTCACATCAATCTATTGCCATTAGGAAATTGGCATCTGTGACATGCAGTATCACTTCAACGGAAATGAAATGTGGGTGGCACGGTGGCACAGTGGTTAGCACTGTTGCCTCACAGCGCCAGAGATCTGGGTTCAATTCCCGCCTCAGGCGACTGACTGTGTGGAGTTTGCACGTTCTCCCCGTGTCTGCGTGGGTTTCCTCCGGGTGCTCCGGTTTCCTCCCACAGTCCAAAAGATGTGCAGGGTCAGGTGAATTGGCCATGCTAAATTGCCCGTAGTGTTAGGTAAGGGGTAAATGTAGGGGTATGGGTGGGTTTCGCTTCGGCGGGTCGGTGTGGACTTGTTGGGCCGAAGGGCCTGTTTCTACACTGTAATGTAATCTAATGTAATCTAATCTAACAGAATAACTGTTGGAATTGCCTTTCTCACCTGGTAGCCAGCAAAATTGCCAGTCTCAAATAATCATAATTTCATCTTACTGTTATTGCCTTAAATACCCATTCCTCTACCCTTCTGTTTAACGTTGGATGTAGATCTTCTGTTAACATATCACAAATAATGTATGTTAGGTTATCATGGGGCGGCACAGTGTCTCAGTGGTTAGCACTGCTGCCTCACAGCACCAGTGTCCCAGGTTCGATTCCAGGCTTGGGTGACTGTCTGTGTGGAGTTTGCACATTCTCCCCATGTTTGCGTGGGTTTCCTCCCACAGTCCCAAATGTGCAGTAGGTGAATTGGCCATGGTAAATTGCCCATAGTGTTAGGTGCATCATTCGGGGGAAATGGGTCTGGGTGGGTTACTCTTCGGTAGGTCAGTGTGCCTGGTTGGGCTGAAGGGCCTATCTCCATACTATAGGAAATCTAATCATAATGCTGGACATTCCCTCCTCCTTCATGTAGACTATTGGAAAGCCAGTTCAAAGTGTAATTTCTAAATTTACATTTCAACTAAGTGCATGCAAAAGAATATTTAAAGACTAATGTTCTTTGGCTAACCCTTAGCAGTGACAAAATATAAAAGTGGTGCTGCTCAAATATTGCTTTAAAACAGTTGTAGTAAATTGGAACAAGCTGATGTCTGCTTATGTCAAGAATGAGGAAATAGTGTTTTCAATATTAAATTTATTCACAGGACAAGGACATCAGAAGCTAGACCAGGATTTATTGCCCACCTCTAATTGCCCAGAGGGCAGTTAAAAGTCAACCACATTGCAGTGGTCAGGCCAGGTAAGGATGGCAGTTTTCTTAGCTAAAGGGCATTCGTACAACAGATGGCTTTTTCCTGACAATCAACAATGGATTCCATTGTTATAGATGTTAATCCAAGGATTGGGCAACCCAGCAGTGAGGGAAGCTGGAGATGCTGATCTCACAAGCTAATACTAATACTCCCGGTAGGTCAGGGCGGGTGAGAGCATTTATAAAACACTAGCCTCTCAAGGAAGTATTTGGCTCCTCTCAGATAATCATAGCCTCTCTCTTTCTAATGTCACAACCACCTGATGAAGAAGCAGCACTTCAAAAGCCACTGCCTCGGACCTGTTGGACTATAACCTGGTGTTTTGTGATTTTTAACATTCTTCTGGGAATTAATGTAATCTCATGGGCAAAGACAGGAATTCACTGTGACATAGCATGTGGATTTTGTAGCTGTGTAGATATTATGAAGATCTACAAATATAGTGTCAATACCTATAATGCTGCTATGAATCTTGAGCAGTAGATTAACCTAATACTAGGATGCTCTCATTAAATATCTCTAAATCAACTAATTGGATTCCTGGGTTTTGATAAACTACACTGTCAACTATTAATTATAAGTATTTATTATTATTATTTTTTAATGCTGTTCCTACGCTTATTCAAGGTGGTCCTTTGTGAATAAGATCCAAGTAACAGATTGTGATGTCTGAATTTTGCTTTACATTAGTGATTATATTCCTTAGGCTGAGTGTGTGACTGATTCTCTTGATGCTTCTATTTTAAGTATAATCAAGTTTTGTGAAGCCATATTTTCAAAATCAAATTCCCAAATATTTTGTAAAATGGCAGAATTTATTGCAGTGTATTTATTCTTCATGTGGGGACTAATAAACCAATGCCTGCAGAATTTGGAAAAGTTGAAAAAAAGAAAATCCCTCTGCTTAAGCCTGCGCTGTCTTCAGTCTGTTATAAAGTTATTAGCTTTTAATATGAAACTATATTTTGAAATTCTTGTGATAGATAGCTTACCTTAACAACCTAATTTAAAAATGAAATCTGATTATGTTAGTAATGATTCAGAGCTCTAATGACTGAGATTGAGTCCAACAGAACCATCCAAAATCAAACTCATCAATGATAGATGCATAGCCTGTCAAACCATTGACAATCAGATCCTTCATTAATCAGACCCATCAAGAATCTGACAGGTCTACAACCATAGTGAAATAACTGTACAGAGGCTAGTATCTTGTCACCAAATTCCCTTGTTTATTTAAACGTGCACAGTATATGGGCTCTGACCAGCCAGTTCAGAGCCAGTCCTTAGAATGAGGAGACTCTCTGAAACTCATGTTTAGATCTATCAGCCAGAGCTCCCTGATTGGTCTTGGTTAACAACCCCAAACAAGGATCTCATAGCCAATGAGATCCACCTGGCTGTCATTCCAATCACTGCACAGAGACAACAATTTGCCTTTATATAGCACTTTTCATATCATAAAATATCCAAGGTGCTGTATGTATTATCAAACAAAGTTTTAATCTGAACTGTAAAATGAGATATTAGGAATGACTGGTAGTTTAGTCATTCATAGAGGACATGATAAGTGTCCAAGAGGAAAAGATGCAAATAAAAAAGTGGAGAACTCTACCAAGGAAGTTCCAGTGCTTAAGATACGAGAAGCTAAATACATGGCTGCCAATAAAGGAGTTATTAAAATCAGAAGTGCTTAAGAGCCTGAATTGGGAAAGTATGTTGGTCTTAGGGGCATTTGTATGTTTGGAGGAAATTATAGAGATGAAGAAGTTCAAGGGCATAGAGGGATTTACAAACAAGGTTGAGAATTTTAAAATTGGAAGTGTTGCTTAATTGGTAGCTAACATGGGTGAGTGAGCACAAGGGATATGGGAGAGCTGGGCTTCGTGCAACTTACTCACAGGTAGCAAGATGTTGAATGATTAAGTTAACAGGAGCTCGAACGAAGGAGATTGGTCTGGAGTGTGTTAGAACAGTCAGGTTCAAAGCTTGAACAGACAGGGATGAAGATTGAAGCAGCAGATGAGCTGAGACAAAGGTGGAGAAAGGTGAAGTTACAGTGAGGAAATAGTCAATGTTAGACATTGCATTGATATGTTCCTAAAGATTAATCTTAAATTCAGGTATGACATCCAGAGTCCAGTTCAACCTCAGCAGACAGCTGTCAGAGGAAGCGAATGGGTTAGTGGCGAGGGAATAGAGATCAAGAGATAAAGACCAAGATTTTTGTGGAGTCATGGAGACTCAGCAATCTACCCAAAATGGTGCTAGATCCCTTGAATCCAAAGCCCATTTTCAAATAATTCTATTGAGACAATAGGAACAGGAACTTAATATTGGGGGAAACCCAAAATTAGCAAGGCCCTTTGAACTCAATGTTGAATTCAAATAGACCCATTTTTGCTGGAGAGATAGGGCATTGGTTACATAACTTGTGGCTTATGAGTTTAGCCATGTTTTTCTTATTAATTCAATGTTTGTGGGCTACCCTGGCTGTGCCAGCATTAATGGTTAATCACTATTTCCCCTTTCAAATGTTGTAGTGAGCTGACTTCTTGACTGTTGTAGTTCATTTGGTGTTGTTTAAATAACTTGATTGTGAATTGTCAAGTTGTCAAGTTATTAAATAGTTTGCATTTTAAAAATTGAGAAATAAAACCCTGCTTGGCTCAGTATGAATTGAAAAAATCAGTTTTAGAATTTTACGTAGTTATTTGCTGATATAATCTTAACTATTATCTTTATAGCATCATTATTGTTTGAATGCTTCCAGAACCTATCATTATCTTGGTGTAGGATGACTGACAAATCTGTTTGTCTTTATAAAGTACTTGAAAGGATTTAAATTGGCTTTCATGAATGAAATTTCTTTTGATATTACAAAGTCAGTAATATATATTTAGAACTTTCTTCTCATATCAGCGCAATTCCTGAGTGTGCCCATGGTAGATACTAGGCGATTTGGCATGTAAGACAAAAAGACAAAACTCAGTGGATTGGGAGCATGAATTGGCAGTAATTTGGCTTGGGGCTATAGGCACCATGGAAGTGGGTGTGTGATTAAAGTTGGCATGTGTGGGTAGGAAGAGTAGGTTGGGATTAAGAGTGTGTGTTAGGGTGCTTAATATTTAACATAACTAGAACATGGTCCAATGAACATAAACTGACATTTTAACCAGTCTGCCATGGTACTTGGCAGAGAGAGTGACTGCCTCTGATCTGGCTTGGGACCAGAAAGCCTGACTCTAAATTGCATTGCACCCATCAAAATGTGGGTTACTTTACCCCAGGGTGGGTGTAGTAAGGGCTGGAAGTCTTCTCAGGTAAGACTCTGGGTCAAAAGTCCAGGCTTTGGCTTGTACCTTTCCAGTGTTTAATTGGAGAAAAATTCTGCTTCTCCAGTATTGGATGGTGTCTGTACCAGATGACAATCTTGAAATAGTGAAGGCATCAAACGAACAGAGATTAGATGAAGGAAGTCACCAAGACCCATTGGCAGTCAGTGATCTATATAGTTGATTTCAGCTACAGTCTGACAGTTTGGAGGATTTTGCTTAATCTTTCCATAATAGCCTTTTGATTTTGTACTTTATAATCTAACATTTTCTAAAACTAGATGGAATGGAATATGTCACAACAAATGTTGTAGTTATCGAGATTTCCAGCTTATTTGTATTTTCACTTATTTTCATCTTAACAGCCCAGTTACCAAATGGGAGGTTGAAGGGACAAGAAATTGAAGCCTGGAGAGAGAAGTGTTGACAATCACAGGAAGAATACAGAGAAAGGAATATGGGAATAGATTGTCTATTGTAGCAAATATGAAGTTAGAAGGGAGTTTGGTGGGTTAATAGTTGTAGGAGAGTTGAAGTTAGTGACTGGGACGGTTCTGGGGGTGTTGATTGTAAGTAAGTAAATAGGCTGGCAATACAGCAGGGAGGAAGTTTAATGGAAACTGAAGGCTGGGACAGGGGAAGTCCCACAAGGAATGCTGCAGAAAGCATTTCCCACCTCCATTTCACTGCCGTGTCCTCTGGTGTAATGTTCCACGCAACATCTGTAAAATTGAAACAGACTCCTAATTCCAAAAAGGGGATCTGACTTAACAACGTTAAAGTGTCCTGCACGACGCAAAACTCACTACTCTAATAATGGTAAAACACATGCACTCAATGTGTGGAGATTATGTTCCTTCTTTCATATTTTTAACTGGCCCGAAGAATTTCACCCACCCATTGTCGATGGTTAGTACCAACACCATTGTAAACATACTCTATCTTCTTTTAAATATTTAGAACGCTTGTATTCTTTTATCCTGTTTCCATGATGTCTATGTTTCTAGATTTTGGGAGACAGTTCGACTTTTTTATGTCAACTCTGGGTATTACAAAGCTTTCTCCTAAACAAGGTACTCGGAGCACCAGTCAGACAGGAGCCAAGCAGCTTCTTAACTTGAGCTACAATTAAAATTGCAGTCAAATATTTCTTAAATAAATGACATATTCCAAATGTCTTCCTCCCCATTCCAAACTCATTGCTGTGTTGCTTTCCAATTCAATTTTTTCTGTTTAATTTGAAAAATGATGTCATGCAGATCATTCCTAACAATGGGTTCTTTTCCAACATTTTATTCAGAAAGAGTTCAGCTGTGGGTCATCTCAAATTCCATTGATTCTTTTAAATGAATATACCCTCCAACCTGAAGGCATTCAAAGTGTTTCATTCAATGGTCACTTAGAAGTTAAAATTATATCACAAGAAACAACATCTTCCACTGAACCAATGTTTTTCTGTCAATAGATGTCTCCTGGCAACATGCCAGCATCTCACTATTATCTTGTACTGTTGGATGTATTTCAAACATTTGTCATAATCTTGGCTTTTAATTTACTTCCCACAGTTGTACAACTAGAACAGAGGCAACCTATACATCTGTAGAGATTTTAAGGATGGTCACATTTTTGCAAAAGTAAGTGTTGCGATAGTCAAGAGAGATTTAGTTGGATGTTTTCCCTTCTTTTCCCACTTTTCAACCAACCACAACAAAATATGTTTAAGGAAATGCCTTCATGCCTTGAGTGTTTGGTGACGCTCAAGAACAGCTATTGAATGGGTATTTGTTATAACTTAAAAAAATGTTTAATTCATAATACCCAAATCTAACTGCAACAGCTCCCTTGCTTACTTACACAAGACATACACATGCCATCGAAAGTAAATGCTAAAGAAGTAGCATGCTGTTAGGGTTTTAATGATCCATTAAGTTATGGTACTACTGCATTTTGAGGTGTAAACTGAAAATTTTGGCAATTTCTTTTTGAAGAAAATAGGGTTTGAATGTTCTTGGTGATGAATTCATGGTCAGCTAGTCCTTGTAGGTTTTTGGTTTTACTACAGTTCAAGTTGTTGTCAAAACCCTGCAATAAACCCATGGCTTAGTTCAGTAAATTGACAGGAGGATAGTTCTAATTCTCTGCCCAAGGAATAATTTCTGGGTCGGATTCTTCCTTTACTGTGAAGGGAAGATAATTGCTTTTTTTTGAGTCTCTTTGTCTCCTAGATCACTCAAGATGTATTTACTCTCAAGATGTATTTCCTCTCAAATATTTCCTACATGTTGGTTTGTGTCATGTAACTATTTTGGTCATGTTCCTATTGTCCACAAAATTGGTCCCTGATGATGTGAACTGAAAATGTGTTGCTGGAAAAGCGCAGCAGGTCAGGCAGCATCCAAGGAGCAGGAGAATCGACGTTCCGGCATGAGCCCTTCTTCAGGATTGAGGAAAGTGTGTCCAGCAGGCTAAGATAAAAGTTAGGGAGGAGGGACCTGGGGGAGGGGTGTTGGAAATGGGATAGGTGGAAGGAGGTTAAGGTGAGGGTGATAAGGTGAGGGTGATAGGCCGGAGTAGGGGTGGGGGCGGAGAGGTCAGGAAGAAGATTACAGGTTAGGAAGGTGGTGCTGAGTTCGAGGGTTGGGACTGAGACAAGATGGAGGGGAGGGGAAATGAGGAAACTGGAGAAATCTGAGTTCATCCCTTGTGGTTGGAGGGTTCCTAGGCGGAAGATGAGGCGTTCTTCCTCCAGCCGTCGTGTTGCTATGGTCTGGCGATGGAGGAGTCCAAGGACCTGCATATTCTTGGTGGAGTGGGAGGGGGTGTTGAAGTGTTGAGCCATGGGGTGGTTGGGTTGGTTTGTCCGGGTGTCCCAGAGGTGTTCTCTGAAACATTCCGCAAGTAGGCGGCCTGTCTCCCCAATATAGAGGAGGCCACATCGGGTGCAGCGGATGCAGTAAATGATGTGTGTGGAGGTGCAGGTGAATTTGTGGCGGATATGGAAGGATCCCTTGGGGCCTTGGAGGGAAGTAAGGGGGGAGGTGTAGGCGCAAGTTTTGCATTTCTTGTGGTTGCAGGGGAAGGTGCCGGGAGTGGAGGTTGGGTTGTTGGGGAGTGTGGACCTGACAAGGGAATAACGGAGGTAGTGGTCTTTTCGGAACGCTGATAGGGGAGGGAAGGGAAATATATCCCTGGTTGTGGTGGTCCACCTCCAAACGTCGATTCTCCTGCTTCTTGGATGCTGCCTGACCTGCTGCGCTTTTCCAGCAACACATTTTCAGCTCTGATCTCCAGCATCTGCAGTCCTCACTTTCTCCCTGATGATGTGAACACTTGCATACAATTGAGTTTGAAACTCAGCTATGTGCATCCTCCTGCAGTACAGTGCATTTCTTTCACATTCTCCTTTGTGGAATTTCTTTTTGTAGCCACTAAATCTGGATGGTCATTGTATATTATACTTGAATGCTTGGTGTATAAAAAAACTGCTATCAAAAACTGCAAATATCGACAATACAAAACAAATGCACCAAAGGAGGCCATTGTCAAATTCATGGAGTTATGCTTGAAAATCTGTAGAAGATAATATTTGATGTTGATTCCACAGAAGATATCTGTGGCATTTTTAATATCTCTTTAAGGAAATATTCAAATAGATTATTTTCATTTTAATGTCCAAAACAGACGTGCAGGCTACTGTCCAGCATTGAACAGTTTAACCTATAACGTGCCGTCAATATTGACTAAGCAAAATCATGGTGCACATGCATGGTCTTGCCAATGCCCTTACCAGTATCAACACTGCAGAGAGACATGTCAAATGCAAGCTTCTCATCCAGCCATGCTCGAAAGTGATTGTGAGATTCCTGACTGTAATGATAAAGCCTATAATGAACCATTTAAACCTCAAAACAACGAGGAAGTTCATCAGACCATATTGTTTCAAGATAAATTGGCTATTCTCCAACTTGGTTTTCTAAAAAGTAAAGCATCAACCTTCTATAAATTTGGAAGCATAACCATATGGGTTTGACAATGTTATGGTCTCCTGTGGTGAGTTGTTCTGCATTTGTCAATATGTATAGTATTTCATAGCAGTTTTTTTATATCAACCATCAAAAAGCGTTCAAATATGATGAAATTGCAATATATACATTAATCAATCAAATCCCTTTGTACAATATTCCCGTGCTTTATAAAAAAAAGCTTGTCATTTTATTTTATCATAGTCATACTGCAGTAACAATTTCTTAAATCCATCTCACAGTTTGTACTTCATGAACTATTTATAGCATTAAAACAAACACAATATCACTTTATATTTCTCTGGACACCAGGTTCTTAGACATGAATCAAAAAGCACCAAAATAGTTTGACACTGCTTGAATTATCATCATATTTCTAAAAATGCTCAAGGTATGTTCAATTATATGTTACTGTTGGTTCAAGAAAACTTTATTTGTTCAATTATAATATTAAAATTTTAGAATTAAAGATCTTTTCAATACCAAGAGCAGTAAATAAATATGTGCTGAAGATATTTCATCAGATGATCCCAATGAAAATCAAATTTACAATTAAAATTAATGGCTATTACATGCTTGTTTTAATAATGTTCTGCATTAACATTAATCAAATCACTATATGAGTAAGAACATCAGTTTTACACTAGAAAATGGTTCTGCAGCCTTCTCTTGATTGCGTAGTAACAATTCCAGTCTGAAACATCTGAGTTTAATATTTTCTTCATGTTGTAACAAAAGGAAATTAAAAATGCTGAAGATCTGTCTTGCCATGGAATTCTGTTAACCTTTTGAGGTTGCTTCTCCACATATTACTTTTTATCTCCATCGGATGTCAAATTAAGCTCCAGAGTACCTAAATATCCATTAACATCTTACATTAAATATTCTTAACTATTTGTTTTCCAATACATCACATTTCAGATATCTTAAATGTTTGGGAGCTTTTAAAATTCAACCATATCCATACTATTCCCAACCAGTTATTCACTACCTCATTTTAAAGGTGCTAATTGTTTACCTGGGGTCAATCTGACATGAGTTGTAGCTTCTTCATTGCTCATTTTTAAGCCATTAGAAACATACCCAAAGGTATATCCAAGAGTAGGGAAATGAAATGAAAAAGGTCTCTACACAGTTTAAATGGGTATAATGGTAATCTCTATTCCTGATGAAGGGCTTATGCCCGAAACGTTGATTGTCCTGCTCCTCGGATGCTGCCTGACCAGCTGTGCTTTTCCAGCATCACACTTTCGACTATAATTGTAGTCTCCATTAATATACACAGTGTTCAAGCCATTACATTGGGATACTTTGTCAACTTCAAACAGCGCCTGATTTTCTTTGAGGGAATGCTGAATACTGCACTTCGTCACCTACAACTGATGTTGTGAAGGTGTCTCATGGGCTAACTATATAGTCAGGAGGAATGATGCTGTTTCAGTGACCATGTAATCTGCTCTAGGAAGGCAAATTCCCTGCCATTGAAGTTGAGGAGTGGTAGGCACTGTCTCGTAATAAGCAAAATATTATATTAAAATGTTTCACTGCAGTAAATCTATGTATATCCATGCAAGCACACAGAATTCACTCCAGATGGATCAATGACAGTTGATGTCAGGGATGTAACAAAGTCAGCAGCATTCACACTTTGCTGTTCAAAGTCCATTTCGTGTAGGAGGATGAGGCATGCTTATGTTTTGTCTTCAAACACCTTTGCAGAGGAAGCTCTGTGATCTGCAAAGTGATAAGGAAAAGATGGCTTGATAGCATCATTATAGCATTCTGTCCTAAGTGTCAGCATATGTTTTCATTGTAGGCTGCCTGGCATGAAGCCCATGTCAGGAGGCACAGCTGCCCATCCAACCTGTTCCCTATCACAGAGATCCAAATAACACCATGTAGGAATGCCTAGTCAAACTGCTAATGTTGGACAATTTGTCAACAGTCATCACATCTTTTGAAGTGAGTAAACTTTCAGAAGAAATGGCTTATGGCTGAGTTGTGTTTGATTTTGTAATATTGACTGCATTAGCCCCAATCTGCTGGAAGTGCACACAAATAGTACACTGGCTGGCAGCATGTTGGAATTCCCAGAAAACAAAACGCAGCATTACCTTTATCCATCAACAATAGGACAGAGTGAGGGAATAAAAATGGTAGCCCACTTCACTGTTAAATATGAATTATGAAATCCTAACTAAGGGTCAAGTCTATTCTGCAGGTTGTGATCCATCCTGATCAGACCAATTCTGTACGTTCAGGAAGATCTTTGATTGCCTTCTGTTACTCATACATATGATTGTTAAGTGCAAGGTAGAGGGTGGGTACCTGTTTCATCAATATGAACTGGGATATCTGTGGAGGGGAAATATTTGGAGTTTATAATCAACAATAGGGTAGCTGATCATCTCATAAAATTTCAGTTAATTAGGGTGAGTCAACATAGATTAATGAAGGGTAAGTCATGCCTGACTAATCTCATAGAATCTTTTTGAAGAAGTGAAAAAGGTGATTGACAGAGGTAAGTCAATGGATATAGTTTCTATGGATATCTAGAAGGCATTTGATAAGATCCCACACAAGGGACTCTTAGATAAGTTGGAAGCCCACAGAAGTGACAACAAATTATTGACATGGATAGGAAATTGGTTGAGTGGCAGAAAACAGAGAGTTGAAATAATGGGCAAATAATCAAATTGACAAGATCCTGTATGTATCTGATCAATGAAGTGTCTGAAATGATTTTTGGGCAGGAAAGTTTTGCAGTTTGATCCAATTGCTCTACAAAAACATTAGTAACACAGATGCAATCAATGGATGGGAACTGCAAAGTTTCCTGATGAAATATAGAGTCAGGCAAGGGTGTCTTCCCTCCACTGTCCCTTGCTTAGAAGAAAAATCCTCTGCCAAGTCCAACAAGTAAGGTGTAAACTTTAGAGAAGTAACAATCTCAGGCAGCTAGTACCTTGACGACGTAACTGTTTTCTGCTTGGATCCACTATCAGGTCATAGACAGATGGACTTCTCTGAACTGTTTGAACTCACATCAAGAGTCAAAGTGAGATGCAAAAGTGAGGTCATGTTCTTTGCAAACTTGGCAGACCAGTCCATTGTTTCTTTCACTGTCAGATCAGACAACCTGAGCCTGAGGACATGACTCACAGGACCAGGGCATCAGACAAAATTAGAAGGAGGAAATAGCCAAGGGCCAACCAGGACTGAGTATGTGCGAGTGACAGTCCCTCTCCAGTACAGTTAATAATCTGGGCATCAGGTATGTGCTTCTGATGGCATTGCAGTACATAATGCAGTTCTGGTCCATCCCTGCCATTATACCCACGTCCAACTCTTCATCACCCTTCTAGTCCTCCATCTCCCCTCTGACTCACTACAACCATTTCAATTCCTGCCAATGCCACTTCAATACCCATACCACTCTGATTCTTACATGACATAGTGTTCGCATTCTAGAATCTGCCACCAAACCCAATTATCTTACTCAAAAACACACTGCAAAGCTACTTAAATAGACTATAACCTCTTGGCATGTTAGTGGCTAAAGATGTACCAGAAAACAGCAGTAAATGCTACAAAAAAAGGAGCACAGCTTGACTTCCACCCAATGATCCCATGCATCAAAGAAGGTCTCTGTTGGAAGATGGCTGTGCATTTCTAAAGTGGCCAGGCTTGAAAGCAGTGCTGTGGACTACAGTGGTTCAAGAAGGCAGCTCACTATCATCATCTCTAAGGCAATGAGGGACGGATAATACATGCTGGCCTATCCTGCGGTGCCAAACCAGATGAATACATGAAAGAAAAGTCCCAACCAGAAATACAGAGACACATCTTTGGAAAAAAAAGTAAGAGTCAAGTGCATGGCATTATGACAGTGGATGTAACTCCTTGGAAGATTTGCTCCAATGAGTTGGCAGCACGTTTTGCATATCAGACGATTTTCTTTTCTCACTAGCTCAGAAACAAGTGTTTATGTATTTGTCTAATATCAACTCAAAAGATAAATTATGTAAACTTTTTGTTATATATAATTTCTGAAATGAATTCAGCTTGAGTGGTCATAGTGTATGGTGTGTGCTTTGCTAAGTGTTAGATCCAACAGAAATAAACGATTTAACAGCCAGCACATTCCCATTGCAGACACAACAATAAAATCACTTACAAAATAATTAACTAATTATTATTCAGTGTGCTATTCATATTCTGATTCATTGATCCTTTAAAGCAAGCAACTATTTCTACTTTGAAAACCCATTCTTTCAGCTTTAATGTTGGCAATTAGAAAGAGAGAAAGCAAGTGGAAAACTTAAAGATCAAAAGCTATGGAAATTTTATAGAGAAATAGTGAGAATAATTTTTTAAAAATTAGACTCTGAGAAAATAAGCAAGAGGCAACATGGATGTAGCTGAGCAGGAAGGCTTCTGAAATAACTACCAAAATTACAATGTAGGTGATGGAGGAAAACCCAGAGATTTATATTTATTCGAGCTTTGCGACATAAAAAGCCATATTTCACAAAGCCATGTCCAAACTCACAAATATGTGAAACACTCTGTGATTCTGTAAGATCCATATTTATTGATGGACAAATTGATAAATGTACATGGAAGTTCATTTGTATTGGTCATTGATTAGTAACAAGCAAATTGGTCACTTGAATTACCCATTTAGTAGAAACTTATCCTCTCAGTATTTCTGATACATTGGAGAGTATTTAGGAGTTGGAAGATCAACTTTTTGCACAGTCTATGAGCAATATCCCCAAATAGCTGACTTCAAACTGTTTCTCTTCTAGAATTTCACCCTGAGTGTCTGGTCCTCGGAGTTGCACAGATCACACTTGTGACATTATTTATAGACTCTGAGAGCCATAGTGTTATCCTGAATCCCATGTGATCTAACTTTACTAATTAGTCTACCGTGCAGAATCTTGTTAAAGGCTTTATTAACATCTATGTAAACAATGTCTATTGCTCTACCCTCATCAGTCTTTTTGGTTACTTCCTCAAAAAACTCAATCAAGTTGGTGAGACATGATTTCTCTGACACAAAGCCACCCTTAATCAGTCTTAGCCTCTCCACATGCATGTAAATCCTATCCTTATCCTTAGAATCACCTCCAGCAATTTACCCACCATTGATGTCAGACTCACAGGCCTATAGTTCTCAGGCTTCTCCTTGCAGCCTTTCTTAGATAAACGCACAACACTAGCCACCCTTCAGTCTGTCAGCACCTCACCCAGTTATAGGTGATACAAATATCTCACTAGGGGCCTAGCAATTTCTTCTTGAACTTCCTACAATGTCCTGGGATATACAATACTAGATCAGGTCCCAGAGACTAATGTCCCACTGCACATAATATTGCACATAATAATTTTATTAGCATGGTTCATGTTCACCACTGGGATTATTGGAAGAAGAGAAATTCATAAAATCTTTAGGGATGAAGTTTAACTTTTGGGAGTCACAAATCCTAGTATGATTACTGGGTACGATGACTCTTTGCTATCGATCCATGGCAGACTAATCCAGAAACATTGAAAGCTTCTATCAGGCTGCAGATGCTGAGCTACCTGGTGTTGTTTTTCTGAAGGAATGAAAATTCTAAGGCACTCAAAGCATCTCCTCTGCCTGTTGAGGAATGGATTTTGGTTGCCGTTTGAAAACTGAAAATTGGACCACACAGGGTCAGATGGATTCGTAATCCTGGCACAACGTTTTTGTAAATGAGCTAAATCTGAAAGGATTAATACTGAGAAGTTCCACAAGCACCACCCAATATGATGACATCATATGAGCTTATGGATAGAAAAACTTGGGGTGCCAGAAGATTGGAGGTTGGGTAATGTGGTGCCATTATTTAAGAATGGCTGTAAGGGAAAGCCAGGGAACTTTAAACCAGTGAGCCTAAGTCAGTGGTGGGTTTCTGAGGGATAGCATTTATATGCATTTGGAAGGGCAAGGACTGATTATGATAGCCAGCATGGATTTGTGCATGGGAAATCATGTCTCACTAACTTGATTGAGGTTTTTGAAGAGGTGACAAAGAAGATTGATGACGGCAGAGGGGTAGACATTATCTATATCAACTTCAGCAAAGTGTTTGACAAGGTTCCACATCGTAGACTGATTAGTAAAATTAGATCAAATGGGATCCAGGAAGACCTAGCCAATTGGATACAAAATTGACTTGACAGTAGGAGACAGAGGGTGGTGGTGGAGAGTTGCTTTTCATATTGATGGTCAATGACCCGCGATGGCAATGCGCCAACCCGAAGACATCCCGAATGGTTCCAGTGCACATGGCCATACCATTACGGCAATTATCAGATTGTGATTGCAGGTCCTTGCTGTGCACATATTGAATGCTGAGCTTCCTGCAATACAACAGTGGTGACACATTATAATTACTTAATTGGCTATAAAACATTATGTGACATCCTGAGGTTATAAGAAGTGTTGAATGTAAATTAACTGACAGATGTTGAGACATTCTGCTCCTGGAAGAAAGTTGGGCAGCTTGATTAAAAGGCCTGCAATCCATTCCAAATGATTACTGCTCAGGCATTGTAGATGAAAATCTATACAATTATTCCAGTTGCTGTGTCATATAATTCAACTTCAAATGTGTAAGATTGTAACTGAGATGGTGTGAATGAAATTCTTATCTATTTTATCAGATGAACTGAACACTTTAGAGCATTTTGTTTAAGGTTATGAATTCATAATCTATAGGGAACATTGAAACAGACCAAAAATAAGAAATATTTTTGTTTTGTTGGAAAAGTTGTGAAGTATTAATAAAGTTGTTTATTCCCAAACAGTGCTTCAATGTTATCAACCAGAAACCTTTATCTGTCAACTTACATTGGGAAGAAAATAATCAAAGCCAGAAGGTTAAACCAAAATAGTTTCAAATTTGACTCTTAAAAAGGATATCTATCAGTACAAGTAACAAAAATATGTTTTCCATCATATTTTTGCAACGTTGCATCTATAGATGTAATTAGCCTATATGCTTACAATTCATATTTGTGATATATTGTGAATGTTGTGATAAAAACTAGCTTAAACTCCCGTTAACACAATAAACACTGAAGAAGGGACTTCTTGTACAAAGGATGACCTCAATATAGTATGGATGCTGGTGCTGATTTAAACATTCTGCTGGGGAGTCTATTTGACATGTGAAGAAAAAAAATGGAAGGATATGGGGAAAGTGCAGCACAATGTATTTGGCGAGATAGGGTTCTAGCATGGACACAATGCATTAGTACATCTATAATTGGATGGAATAAATATAAGATATCATGTGTTTGGTCAGGCAGTTCAAGTTACCCTACAAACTAAGAAACTTGTAAAAAGGTTTTGTTGAATGGTGCTATACACTTGAATTCAATGAACAACAGAGTCTAACAAACCAATCTTATTTTGACAATCTACTTTCCTAATCTCAACCCCAAAGCAACTCTTTCTAGACTAACACAAGCAAAAATATAGCTAGACCAACAATTGGTGCATCACTATTACAAGAACATTTAGATTGAATATATGATTTGGTAATATCAGTGGAGAAGGCTGAACTGGTGCAGATGTCGTAGATCTCAGTCCACCTGTAAAGTAAGGAGATAAGGCCCTGATATTTACAGCGAGGCAATGAAGGAGTAGAGATGGTTAAGGAGAGAAGTTTATGTAATCGCGTGAAGTCCTGCTGACCCTAGCAACACAATCAGATTATAATTTTTGGAATGTATTTCTTGTAGCCAGCTAGAGTGAGAATCAGCTTCTGGCACCAGGACATAGCTTAGCATATAGAAGAAAGAAGTGAGCTGAGGAGACCTCGATAAGAACAGCCTAGAGAGATGAGATGTGGAAGGCATATTGATAATGGAGCCAGAAAAATCAAGTTTTAGTGGAAGGACATCATTAGGTACCTGTAGACTTTGAGTGGTGTGGAGGAGAACATCACAGGAGAATATGAAGAGTTGCAAGGGCAGGAGTGTGGACATCATGAACTGGAGAGAAAGTTCAGCCTATGTACAATCTTGATGAAAAGATTAGGTCTTAATTTAAGGATTTGGGTTAATGTTGTCCTTGATGCCACTAATAACAGGAACAGGTTACATTCACATTGCAATTCTGACATTAACAAATTTTTCCCATTTCCAATTTTGTCTCATGACAGAAAACATTTCTGACCCTCGGCACTGATGTCCCTACAGCTCCCTGACTGACTTACCCGTAATCCTGGACTGATCATATTTAAACTTCAGGACTGACTGTGAATCAGTGCCTGGTCTACAAAGGCATTGATCCCTGGACTCAGGTAGTACAAAGTGCCAGGCTGGCAGTGGGCGACCACCTGGACTGGAATTGAATGAACCACATGACTGACTGTGGTGGTACTTCCTGACTGACCTAGTTTCCCTTCAATGTTAGTTTCCTCTTGAATTTGTATTCTTGTGAAGTGTTCTGATGAGTGCAAGATGAAAAACTTCAACAAATTGTGTCTTTTTACAGCAATACTGAAGTTCTGTACCACTTAGTTACTATTTAGATACTGGATATCTGCATTTTCCCCGTTGTGGATCATGATATGTGATGATACTATGACTTTAAGAGGTGTGGCCAACACTGAGGAAATGGTTAACACAACTTGCAGGACATAGTTAAGCAGATCCCCACCAGACCTTTGACTACAATGGGATTGATCACCATCATTGTCCTCATCACTACTCTGACCTTTCACTTCCACTTCCGCCATTTTAAGTTGACTTTTGAATTTTCAGCTCCAACCTGTGAAGTTCAAGAATTTTCTTTTATTCCCTTTCTTCTCCTTTCATTTCCTTTCCTTTTTCCTCTGCTTTTAATCAGAATTCAAACTGTTTCATTTCCTTTCCATGATTAAGCTGCTTCATTTGCAGCAGAATTTAACTATTTCCAATGATTTCAACAGCATTTCTGGCAATCGTAAATACAGAGCTATTGCTTCAATACCTCCATTTCTCGCATGGACAAAGGCAAGCCAATTCCAGCTTGTCTGTTTATTCTAAACCTTTGGCTTGCTCACTTTCTGTAAACTTCTGAAGTGACTTCTTCCATCCCTAGGAAACTTTTCGTAACTGAAAGCCATTACTGCATGAGGTACGCCCTATTTAAACCAACTGAATTCAACACCCCCCAAAAAAACAGAACATCAACACTCACCACTTTGAGTACAAAGTTAAAAATTACACAACACCAGGTTATAGTCCAACAGGTTTAATTGGAAGCACACTAGCTTTCGGAGCTATAACCTGATGTTGTGTGATTTTTAACTTTGTACACCCCAGTCCAACACCGGCATCGCCAAATCATCACTTTGAGTACAATAGTCTTAAATCCAACCTGGAATTAGAGATTTTGATCCTGGCAAGAACCCCCATTTTGTTGTGGACCGGATCAAACCCCATCAAAATGTATTAAGAAGATATTATACATTTTTCTTATTTTAAAAGTAAATATAAGGCGCTGTGTTCCAGATACAATTCAATTGATCCAGCTACAAAATGTGCTTTATTTGTACACTATAATTAAAATACAAATAAAATAAAAATAAAAGCATTGACTTAACTGTAACTCTGTTGAAATGCTTAACAAAATACTATATATCTTAACTACAGCTAATGAACTGTTCCAGTATAGTAATATCCCATAAACACAGCTTTGGTTAAAATAGAATATGCCAGCTTTTAGCTGAAACAAAGAGAGTAGTAAAAGCTTCAAGTTTCAGTTTCAAGACCCCAGCAACTGATTCTGAAGGCTAAAAGTAAAAAAAAACTGCTTTTGTGGGAGTTGACTCTGCTCATTCAGGATGCTTGGCTTGTTCCAACTTAAAAAAAAATCCCAAGGTTTCAAAAGCTGTTTACTTTATTGGCTTTGGAGCAGACTGCTTTGCACTCCTGTGTCAATGTTTCAAACAAACAAAAAGGACAAAATGCATCTCTTAAAGTCATTGTACCATTTCAGACAGCAGAAAGGATTTTACGTAGTTTGGTTGGTAATATTCTTCATCACTAACTGCACAAGGCATTTCATGTTGTATCAACAGATCATTTTCCTTTTGTGCAACTCGCGAAACTTGTGTTTTCTCAAATTATTGTAGTCATTTCCATTAGAAAAATTGAAAGGTTTGTGATGTACATTGGACAATAATGCATATTTCATCAAATACATTTCAACATTAGCACATGGATATTGAGTCCATAGCATCCTGTCATCAATGCAGCTACTGGAGTTGGCAACACACGACAATGTGTGATCAACGGATCAACAGAACTGAATTATATGATGCTGAAGGTTGTAAACCAGTACAACTGCAGTCATCTCCTATATTTATATCATCTTGTCTCTAAGGGCTTTGGAAGCCATTAATGAGGAAACATATAAGGAGTAGGTCAATTGACATGTAATATATTACATCCAGGACTGCTTGCACACAAAAAAAATTGATGGGCAAAGTAACAGAAAAACCAAAACCAATAAATATACCTGTGCAAAGTGGTTTAAACACTTTTCAAAACCACTTTATAATGAATATTTCAGATTCTAAACCTTATGAATTACACATGGCAGCTATGCTAAGTAGCAAGTAGATGACAGCATTTTCTATTTTTGGAATAAAGTTCATTAATTTCTAATGAAGCTGGAACAGGAGATGCCACTGTTATACTGTGTAGATCTAAGTCTAATTTAGATAATGTCATTCTGACACTTTTTGTTAGTCTCGCTTTCTATCATTCAGACTGCTTTCATTTATGAATAAGTTGCATTCATAAATAAGCTTCCCCAAGACGTGTCAATCAGTGACAATGGATTCTGCAGAAGCTGTCAGTGAATCAGAACCTAATTTTCTCATAATCCAGTTGAAGCACATGCAAATGCCCAAAACATTTAGCACATTATATTCCATTGAAACCTCTGTATTTAAACTTGATCATATAATAAGCCATCAGCAATTATTTCATACATGTAACTTGAGACTGGCACTTCTTTATGTTGGTAACCAGGCGTGAAAGTAAAACATTGATTTGTCAGCATGCGCTGGTGTCTCTCCTTTGCAAACAATGGAAAGAACCAGAGACTGAATTTTACCTGTAACTGAAATATGGACACAGTCAGATATCCCATGACACCAGGTTATAGTCCAACAGGTTTATTTGAAATCACAAGCTTTCAGACACCACAGAGGTACATTAGTTCATCTCTTAGTTTATTGACTAGACTCACTGTGTGTAGTGTCTATATCCCTCTTTAAATTAAATTTGTGCTTTTGGGTTTGAGATGGAGCAGAGAAGTAAGGTAGAACCTTTTTGTATAGTGAGACAGAATGACTGGAAACTCCTCTCTTGACTCTCCAAAGTCTGTCCACCAACTATAAGGCATACGTTAGGAGTGTGATGGATGAGTGCAGCTCAAGAAAAGGCACTCAAAAAACTTGACAGCATCCAGCACAAAACAGTCCACTTTATTCACAAGTATCCACTTCCTCTACCACTCCCTCAGTAGCATCAGTGTGTACTATCTACAAGGTGCAATGCAGAAATTCACCAAATGTCCTTACACAGCGCTTCCCAAACTGATGACTACTTCCAAGTAGAAGGACAGCAGATACATGGGAAAATCACCATCTGCTCGTTCCCCTCCAAACCACACATTATCCTGACTTGGGATGTCTTACAGCAACATATCCATATCCTTCATTGCTGACTGCTAATAACCAGTCAGCAATGAAGGATATGGATATGTTGCTGAATTATAACAGTGTTAAAAACTATAATGGAATAAAGCAGTGCTTTGAGCCTTGGTGGAGTTACTGCGTGACAGTCAGCAAGTAAGCAGCCCTTAGATGCCTTCTGGTCCAATCTGTGAGCTGGATGTTGGTCCTGCTGCATAAAGGATCATTGCAGCAGAATTGCAGATACAGTCGCCAGTGCACTCCATACTGCAGCAAACTATGGTGTAAGTATATCAATGACACATTTCGTATGCCAGCATCCGTGAACATAAGGTTCACATGGCTGTTGCCCATGGAGTGTTCCCTGAGATGTTGGTGCTGGATGTCCAAGATGGCAAGTGGTAAACTGGACTCACCAGGTACCTGCTCAGAGATTCACGTCAGGCAATCTCAGTGTTTCCTTGCAGCGAGTGGTTGGATAGGAGACTGCATGTTAATGAGATGTGTATTTAATAGGCTGACAACAAGCAATGATCCCCTTAACAGAGATCTCGTTATTGCCTAGTGGGAATTTTGTCTCATTGCCTGGATCTCTGTTGAAGAATGAAACTGACCATTCCTGACATTGAGAAAGGCCTCACTGGAGTTCTCACAGATAGTCCGCATAGTTCAGGCCCAGATAGTCCGCATAGTTCAGGCCCCAAAAAGGTTTCACTCAAGATGATTATATACTGGAAAAATTTGACCTGATTAGAGAGAACCAATATTGATTTGAAAAATATAGGCCATGACTAATTAACCTAACATAATTTTCCAGGAAATTACTGAAGTGCTGGCAGGGAAATGCCCTGGGGGTAGCTGAGATAAGCTTCCAGAGGACATTAGATAAGGTTCTATGTTTGTTGAAACAGCAAGGTGAAGGTGTATTAAGTTATATAACATATAATACAATACAACATAACACAGGAATAGGCCCTTCAGCCCATCAAACCTGCACTGATTCCTAATCTTTATTTTGACTCGCTATTTACTACCCGTGCATGATAGCTATCTCTCTGTTCGCTTCATGTTCATGTACACATCAAAATACACTTTAAATGTTGCTAACATCCTGCTTCCACCACTTCCATTTAAATTTAACACTTCTCATGTATTCCCACTAGGCAATAACGAGATCTCTGTTAAGGGGATCATTGCTTGTTGTCAGCCTATTAAATACACATCTCTTTTGGTGAACACAGATATGAAGCACTCGTTAAGGATCTCTCCCATTTTCTTTGGCTCCACACATAACCTCCCTCCTTTATCCTTGAGTGGGTCTATTCTTTCCCTAGCTACCTTCTTGTGTCTAACATATGTATAAAATGCCTTGGGATTTCCTTAACTCTGCTGGCCAAAGACATTTCAGAGGCCCTTTCAGCCCTCCTAACTGCCCATTGAGTTCCTTCAACTTTCTCTATATTCTTCAAAGACTTCATCTGTTTTTAGTTGTCTGGTCCTTAGGTATGCTTCTTTTTTCGACTCAGCTGATAATTTTCCCTGTCATCCAAAGCTCCTGAATCCTACCGTTCCTGTCCATCATCTTCATAGGAACATGCCTGTCCAGCACTTTAATCAACAGTTCCTCAAGAGACTCCCACATGTCAGATGTGGATATACTCTCAAACAGCCACTCCTAATCCACATTCTTCAGTTCTTGCCTAATTTGTTTATTGTTGGCTTCCCCTAATTTAACACCATTGTCCAACGTTTACTATTGTCCTTATCCTTAAGTATCTGAAAACTATGAAATTATGGACACTATTCCCAAAATGCTCCTCCACTGACACTAAAAAAACCTTCCTAGACACACTTAACAAATTGCCCCCATCCAAACCCTTGCAGTAAGGGAGTCCCAATAAAATGGGAGAAGTTAAAATCACCCACCAAAACAACCCTGTTATTTTCACATCTTTCCAGAGTTTGACTACATATCTCTTCTTCTATCTCCCACTGGCAGCTGGGAGGTCTGTAGTACAATCCCAGAACTGTGATTACACTCTTCCTATTCCTGAGCTGTACTCATAGTGTATTGGTGTAAGATCCCTCCAGGGTGTCCTGCCTCCACATGCTCCTGAACCAAAAATGCAATTCTTTCACCTTCTTTGTCTCCTTCTCTATCTTGTCTACAACATCAATATCCTGGATCATTCAATTGCCAATCCTGCTGCTCTTTCAACCATGCCTCTGTGATAGCACCAACATCAGAATTGCTTGTATTAATCCAGGCTCTAAATTAATCTGTTTTACATGTTATACATCTCGCATTGAAGCATAAGTTGTTGATGGATTAGTAGAAGATGGTGTGTGAATGCTTCTGTGGGTCAGTGGTAGTGTCCTGGCTCTGAGCCAGGAGGCCTATCCTCAAGTCCTACTTGGTCCAGAAGTGTGTAATAACATGTCTGAACAGGTTAATTAGAAAAAAAATCAAGGAGATGGAGAAGCACATTAATAGGATTGTATTCAAGTTAGAATGAATTCACAAGTGGTATAATGCTGATGGATAGATAGATTAGATAGTAGATTACTTACAGTGTGGAAACAGGCCCTTCGGCCCAACAAGTCCACACCGACCCACCGAAGCACAACCCACCCAGACCCATTCCCCTACATTTACCCCTTCTCTTCAGCTATTTAACAAATTTAATGTTGACTTAAGTAACAGAATAGAAAGGCATGTTTACTGATAATATCAAGATTAGTAAATAGTAAGTCAGGTAGATGGAGGCATAAGGTAACAAAGAGACAATGATAGATTAATTGAGTGGGTAACCATTTATTAAAATGATGGATTTTAATGACAGGTAAGTCTGAGGTAATAAGTTTTTGACAATAACAAGAATCGATACCAGTGTTAAATAGCAAAACTGCAGGAATTTGGAGATTTAAAGAGGTTTGGAGATTCATGTGCACAACCAATAATGTACACAACAGCAGCCTTGTATCTTTCTGCTGTTTAGTGACTCTACGACAATGTGATGTAACCTTCAAATCAGAGCAAGGTCATTTAGAAGAGGAGTTGACTTCTTTGCTCAATTAACGGAACAGTATGGAACAGTCTTCCAGAAAAAGCAGTGAATGCGATGTCAACTAATGCAATTAAAATTGAGGTTTTTTAGATTTTTGCTAGACAAGAGTATACAAAAACAATTGGAACCTGCATGGAAGGATGGAAATAAGATACAGAAGAACCTTGATCTTATTGTATGGAGGAACAGATTTGAAGCACTGAGTTGACTCCTCTTGATCCTGTGCTTCTCTGTAGCTATGTGGCAACAGATATTTTCTATTTCTGTCTGTTAGTACATGTTACAGGCAATCGATGTTTCAAAAGACTCAATGTTATTATCAATAATTATCCATGTTATTATCAATAATTAATTCTGCTGAGTCAAATAAAAGGGTTCAAGAGGGGGTTTCTCTCTGTGGAAGATCAATTTTTTGCTCTAATAAAGCCAACATTCGGCTAACATTCATTTCTTTCAGAGACAAAAATAGAAATTGCTGGAAAAGCTCAACAGGTGTGGGAGCATCTGTGGAGTGAATTCAGAGTTAATGTTTCAGGTTGAGTGAGCCTTATCAGAATGGGATTCGGAGGAAGGGTCAATCGAGTTCTTTCGGTTTTTATTCATTTCTCTCAGTTTGAAACATTTTGTAATTTCTTCAGCTGAAACTAAAACCAATAAGTTAGGAAGTTTTGAGTCTGCTGTCCCCAGCCACAACATTTTTCCCACTGTTAGATCATGGAAATAATTATAGCTCAGCCCGAAATGTTGATTTTTCTGCTCCTCGGATGCTGCCTGACCTGCTGTGCTTTTCCAGCACCACACTCTTGGCACTGAAGTGGAAGACTCTAGACTAAATCTTTGTTGTTTCTTCTAATGTTTTACACTGAAGGTCAGTACATACGGGGTGGTATTTGGGGGAATGTGATTTTACAGATCCTGTAAGGATGTGAATTGCGATGTTTGGGATGCCTTAATTAAGTGGGATATGAAATCTTTGTTGCCTGATAGTGGGTTGAAACATATGACAAACTCAGCAATGTGTTTACTTCACATTACATTCCAGGAATACTCAATGGCATGAAATGTTTTTATTTAAATTCAAAATACAATTAGTGGCCCAATAGAATCTTGACTCACGTTTGATTAAAGGTGGTGATCACTCTTATAACTGGGCAAGTCCTTCACTTTTTACAATGTTGAATATCTTGGATGGTTATGTAGATTCCAATCATTCTTGCTGGTATTAGTCTAGGGTACTGACCCGATCCTGATGAATGATAAATAGATTTATGACTTAATAGCTTGCTACATTTCATCTACGATACATAATTGTTTCTTGTGAGACATTAAGCTCAACCTAAGAGTAAATACAGAAATTTAGCTAAATTCTGTTAACACCAAGAACAACCACTCGAGCACACCCTGGAAACTGGTTAGCTTCAGCCAAGAATCATCTTTTATATCATGGTGACTGGAGGTCATCTCGTGATGTCAGTTAATCCTTTCAGGTCCTAGTTACCTAATGTAACATGCATTGATCAGCTTTGTTTAGTTGTGTATCAGGTCAGTAGTTTACCTTATCAACGAGAAAAGGGATCAGGCTAATGGCAGCTTGAATGGAGATTCTGAACTGGCAAGCTTGATTCACCAGTGGGAGGGGTGTGGTATAGGGTCAAGGGGTTTGAGAAGAGGGAACAGCCTAATGGTGTAGGGATGGTGGGTACAATCTGTCCAGCTAACAAAATGAAGTGCCTAAAGGGCAGAGTCAGTACTGTGGGTCTATCTTAGGATGTTGGCTGGTAAGTCCTTACAGGGCTTTTGAGTTCAGCTAAAATTCTTTCCACTTAGACTGACATTGGATGCACAATTTAATAATGCACAAAAGGGAGGGTCAATGGCATATAAATGTCCTGAAAAGTGGAGAGTGCAACACTGCACACTAACATGACATTCACTGAAGAGTGAACAAAACAAAACATTGTTTCTCCAACAACATAGGACATGCCCCTAACTCCTTTGTAACGATTAATGCATGCAAACCATGAGGTGTATCAGCTTTTAGTTTTACACCCTCTCACATTCTTTTGTTTGTGCAGACTTTTGAAGTCATGCAGTTTAGAAAGAAGATTGCAGGTCAGTCTATTTAGGTCTGTAACTAAGCCAGTCATAACAAAAAATGGTGATGCATAGAAGTGAAACCAACATAAAATGAAAAATTTACAAGTGAAATTAAATTTTTAAAAATATCTACTTCGGCTTTATGCTCTCAGGCCTTGTGTTAATGGAAATGGAGTTGACAGGAAAGTTTTGGCCAGAATACAGCACCTCTCTGTTTGTCCAGAATCTCCGATATGATCGACTCGTAGTTGCAGCAGTGTCAAATGCTGCGATTTCATCACTGAAAAGCTTCACCACCGCAGACTCCATCAGATTTCACCTGAATGACAATCAAACGTTAAACATTACTTGCAATCATCTTAGAACTAGCTAAAAGCGAGAGAGCAGAAATGGCTATAGACCTCAGGTTATGCTATTGGGAATAATTCCTCTTTATGGGTGGAATTGGCCATTATAGAATCTAAGTTTGGCATTAGGTGTAGAAGAGTGTGTGACTGCTGCTTGGCAGTGCGGGCGCTGAGGGGGTTAAGTGGGTTGGCTTTTCTTATCTGATCATTCAACGTGTTAAATATGAATGCACGAGCAGCTTGGCGAATCATATGCTGGGGTAGAAATGATGTTCCCCACTCCCCCCCCCACCTCCCCTCACGTTCGCCCCCAACTCGCGCCCCCCCCCAAAAAAATTGGTACCTTTTGGGGTCAAAGTTCCTGGTGCAGTAATGACAAGGGAGTTAGACAGCCAGTCATTCCTGGTCATTCTCTGTGAGCCAGGGACATCATTTGGGCTGACAGGATGGATGCCTGCAGCTGAACAGTCTGGTCCTTCTAGCTTGTCCAGTCAGCTTGCCTGATGTTCACCCATGGTCAGCCTCCCTGATCTGTTCCCATTACAGTACAACATCTCTCCCTCGGCCATCCTCTGTGCCCTGTGCTATGTACTACTCTTGACACTTGATCTCCATCATGATATGGCATAGATGAACTCTGCCTGAAGAGGACAATGCACTGGCTCTCATTACAAATGCCTGCTAGTACAGTATCTCTCCTGTTGTCTGCTTCTATAGGCAGTTGGGAATCTAAAGGCATATTTGCTTGCTCACCCCAGAAGAATATAATTGGGAGGAGGAACTCTGTCCTGGTGAGCTGTCTTTATAATGAACATGCTTGATGTGTAAAAGGGCTACCTGAGGCCTGCTTTTAATTGCAAACAATCAACTTGCCATCAGTAAAACCTGATTTTCGGCCTCTTACCTGCCTTGTTTCCAGCTCCTGGGAGCAGTAAAAGATTATATAAAGCTCAGTAGCATTCAAACATTTCTTGCAAAAGATTCTGAATTGAATATTTGTTTGATGCTATAAACACAATATTGAATTTATGAGGTCTTTAGATGCAGTCTCCTGATATCAAAGCCAGTCAGAATATTTGGAAATTTTCTGGTCACTATAGACTTCTTTTTCATTCTCTTCATGTGCAGACCTTTAAGTGAGGTTTACCATTCTCTGATTAGGCTAGTTATGTGGAAGCACAGACTCATTAGTGTTTGCTTTACAATGTATCCCATTGCTCTGGATCGCAAATATTTTGATTTAGTTTGTGAAAGCACCGATACTTGCCTTACACTTGTTCAGGCATTCACTTTGCAAATAATCACACCACTCGTTAAGAATGAATAAGAGCCTAGTGTGTTTGAACTGCGAAGTACAAAGTCTCTACCTAAGGCTTTTCAAAAACATCGTAAGACTATAGATCTCAAAAGTTTATTCAAATGCAAAATTTTTCCTTTTTCTGCAAAATAAAATCTGTAATGTTCAAAGAGATCTCCAGGGTGTTATTTTCTTTCATTGCCTAAAGCTAAAATAATAGAATTTTTCATGATTTAAATTGGAGGTTTATCCCATAAGGGAGATAGCAATGTCTCATCCATAGAACTTTAATCTTCAGAAAATTCCCAATCTCTTGGAGAATCATCTGTGAGGGAAAGGCCACAAGACTTTTAATCTTGTGGTGTAGAGCTTTTGCTTTTTATGGAATAGCAGTTTGTTGTTCAATCAGAAGGCAGTTGTTATGATCATGGGAAAGGAGTCAATTGGCTTTTCTCTTGCCAATTCAGTGTGTGTTTAACTGCCTTTCTGCTGTGATTATATAAAAGGCACAGTAAGTCTTTTTTTAAGAGAAAAAACATATCTATTATCGTACTTAAACAGGCCTAAATACAATAACAAAATACCACTCTGACTTTCTCATACATGGTCATACTTGGAAGTTCTCTAAAAAGCAAATAGATTGTAGTGTTGAGAGTATCAATTAAGCAAGATAAAAGTCCAGTCAAATTAAAGGGCTATGTAGTTTCTGAAGGCTGGCTTCAGGCTTAATTCAATGGCCCACTACATCAGTTATCCTGATGCTTTTCATGTCAAAGCAATTTAAAGATGCAGAAGAACCGTTTATCCGTTCTTCTGGAGACAGTCATGTTAAGTTGATTTCTTTCAAAGAGCTGTGTGTAATGACGTCGGACGCAGTCACAATTGGCAGACAGTTATCAAAGTGTTGTAATGTTGGTGCAGAGGGAGCGAGAGAAAAGAATGAACCTATTCTGGATCTTGTTCCATTGGTGTCTCAGCTGCTTCTTATGTTAAAAGAAAATTACTTAGAGGATTTCAGCTCTTATCAAAAATCATTTTGACATAATACACGTTTTCATGACACAGTAGCAACTTGGGTTCTGTTTTCATTGCACTTGTTTGGTTTTACTGTATTGAGAGGTTGGCAACTTTATCTCCCCATTCATGCTGTTGAAGTGGCGGATTCTATTTTAGAAATAGGTTAACCTGCAGATATAAAAAGTGAATCCCTGCTTCAGGAAAAAGGTCCTTTTTAATGTGGAAATCAGGGCCACATATCAGTTAAACCCTAAATGCTATTTTTTTGATGAGAACTGGCCTGCCCTCAAGATCAATTGGCACTAACAAGTTTGAGGCCTGGCTATTATAATTTGACAGATGGTGCCAAACTGGCATCAAAATGCATCTCACTATAATTAGGTCTCAAAACTAGGCTGTGTGCAGAATAAAGGGAATACTATCTTTATGCTAAGTTTAGCTGCTAAGGAAATGTGAAAGGAGTTATGTCATAGTGACATGTAGAACTGGAGACTGAGTCTGTAAGGTTCCAGATTACGTCCTCTTTTATCATTTTCTGTACATAATTATATTCCATAAAGCCTGCTGTTGTTCACTTACAAAGGTTTATATCTCACAGGGCAGAGTGCCTAAATGTGTAGGAAAAGTGTTTTGTGATCATAGTAGCTCTGTTAAGTGGCATGGGCACAGATAATTTTAAAAGCCCTTTAATCAAATTAATATTTAGGTCCTTTTTTATTTCAGAAGACCTTAATTTCTATATATGAGGGGCCTATTGCTTGAAATAGGCAGCACTTTGGGCACTTGGCATCTTCCATAAAGTCACTGACAGCATTGTTTGAATTGAAGGGATGTTGGTGAGGTTACTGACCTTAGACAGCAAGCGCAAGGAGATTAGGTTGAGCTTGTCTAAAACACTAGTTAGACATCAGCTGGATTACATGTACAATATGGGTGTCTGAGTTCTGGATGAATGTGAAAGCAATAAACAGAGTGCAGAAGAGCTTTGCAAGAATTGTTTCAGAGATGAAGATCTACCTGAACCAGAAAATGTTACTGTGCAGGTACAGGAAGCAATAAAGCATGCTAAGAGAGTGTCATAATTGAATACAAAAGAAGGGGGTTAAGATGGGAGTCCACTGGTGAGACTGCATCTGGAGAATTGTGTGCAATATTGGTCACCTTATTTAAAGAAGGATGTAAGTGGCTTGGATGCCACTCAGAGAAAAAAATGAGAGGACTGCCTTGTGAGGCTAGGCTCATATCCACTTGAGTTTGGACAACTGAGAGGCAATTTGATTGAAACATTTGAGACCCTGAGGGATCTTGATGGGCTGGATGTCAAAAAGAAATCTTGTGTGAGAATCTAGAACTAGAGGTCTCTTTTTAAAAATCAGATGTCATCCATTTAAAACAGAGATTAGGTGATTCGTTTCTCTCAGAGGTCTTTGCTCTTCTCATCATGAAAAGGTGATAAAAGCAGAATCCTTGAATATTTTTATGGTAGAGTTAGATAGATTCTGAAGAAGGGCGTACGCCCAAAACGTTGATTCTCCTGCTCCTTGGATGCTGGCTGACCTGGTGTGCTTTTCCAGTAACACATTTTTCAGCTTAGATAGATTCTTGTTAAGCAAGAAGGTGGTTTGTTGGGGATGGTATGGAATGCGTCTTGGATGTTACAATCAGATTCACCTTGATTTCATTGAATGGTGGAGAAGGCCTGAGGGGCTTAATGGCCGACTCTTGCTCCTAATTTGCATGTTCATTTATCCCTATAGATCAAATGTGATGATCCGTTGGAGACGCTGAGTCTATTTTTCCTGCGGAGGAGTCTGAAAGGAGATTTGATATAAGTTTTTAAAATAACAGGGAGTTTGGAAAAAATAGCTTGGAACAAACTGTTCCCACTCATTAAAAAAGTTAAGATTGAGAAGGACAAATTTAAAGTGGTTTGAAAAAAATCAAACATGATGTGAGATAAATGTTTTTTCACACAGTGAGTAGTTTGGATCTGGAATGCACTGCTGTTAACATGGTGGAAGTAGGTTCAATTGAGTCATTGAAAAAGTATTGGAAGACGAACTGAATAGAAACAAGGTGCAGGATTGTGGGGAAAAGAAGAATGGCATCAAGTTATAATGTTCATTTGGAGAGGCAGTACAGACTCGATAGGCCTGCTTCTGAACCATGATAATTCCTGTGAATCTCTGATGTTGTACCCGGGCCCTTAATACCCCTTAACTAGAAGTGAAGGTAGTGAAATATCAACCATATCATTTGTAAATTCAAGTCAAATATAAAACTAAAATGCAATAAGGGATTTTTTTCCCAGTTTTAGTAATTTTGATATCAAATCACTATCAAGTGTAAACTAAATTGTCCTATTTTGTGTGGCTTGCAAATAGGTAAAACTCAGAAAATTACAAAAATAGTTCAAAATGGCTGCCATGAATAAAATAAGTTAGAACATCGTTTGCAATTCAAAAATTCCTGAACATTGATTTTAAATTTATGAATTGTCAAGATCTAGATAATTTAGTTAGGTAATTTGGCGAACTGCTTGTTCTTGCTGATATATTTAACCAAGATTTATAATTAACTAACAGCAAAGTACTCTGAATGTTGGAGAATAAAGTAAAAACAAAAGTGCTGGAGAAACTTAGCAGGTCTGGCAGTCTGTGTGGAGACAGAAACCACCAACATTTCAAGGCCAATATGGCTTTTCTTTGGAATTTTGAAGAAAAGTCATATTGGATTCAAACCATTAACATTTTTCCCCTCTCTATACCTGCTGAGTTTCTTAAGCATCTTCTGTTTTTACCTTGTAGTTAACACTGCACTGACATTAAAACTAACACATTTTGAAGGATACTTTACCTTGCTGCAAAAAGGAAACTTGGATGAAATTCTTTGATTGTTTCTGAAGTAAGAAAACTTTGTAATATCAGTGGACTAAAGTGAGAAAGGAATAGAAGGATTTGGTCATGATGCTCATTACGAGTGTGGAGATTGCTTGATAGACCAGGTGGTATCTAACAAATATTTTGTTTATAAATAGGAATTCTTTCTGCAGTTCTCTTTATATCATAAAAAAACTTATTTTGTTGGAGCTTATCTCAAATATCTCATCTAATATTAATTTAACTGAAGTTATTCAAAATTTCTGGGGTGAAATATATTCTAATCTTAATACATTATTTTCCCATCTTATATGTAACAAGCTCTCAGCATGTGGTTTATGAGATATGATTTCTAATCTTTCTTTCTAAGAGATTATAATTGCGCCAATTATATTTCTTTACTTTGGTATGATTCTTGCATCCAAGGAGCTTTGGCAACTTCTTCCCAAAAGCTCATACTTTCATTTTATTTAATATTCATACTATTTTCTATCTAGTCATCTGTCCTTTTTTACAATAGTAATTTACGTATTGCCTTCTCCTCTTAGTATATAACTGATATATATTCTATTGTGGGAATCAATTTTGAAAAAATATATCCATCAAAGTAAAGAGAATTAAGGAATTGGGTAATCCTATTATGAATGTTCGTTGCTTAGTGGATATTTTTAATTATAAAAAATGCACAAAGCAAAGAAGCATATATAATTAATAAAAATAATTCTTAAAATTTATTCGTAATAATTCACTGCTTTACTTTTCCTAATCTCCTCAGTCAACTACTTACATCCATGTTTCAATGTTATCCCTGTACTCCTGTATCAATTGGGTTTGTATATTTGCAACAGTAAATCTTCGAGACACCTTTTTTTCATTTAATGTTCTCACAGTTTCTTTTCCAAGGATTATTCATTGTTCTCTTCTCATTGCATTAACCAGCAGTCCTAAATTTTATTATCCTTACTTTAATTGCTGTCACAAGATTGAACATGATGACATTATCATTCATTGATAATACAACACAGAATAAAATGTACGGAACATAAAATCCTCAAAAGCAGTAAATCTTCCATGATTAGGTTTATGACAAAATGCCAGATGAGTTATAAGCTCTTCCCTCTTATTCTTGATAATCAGCTGGGTCACGAGGACAGTCTGACATTAACCTGATGAAATTACTGTTCTCTTCTGAAAGTTCTCTATGTCATTATACTCAGATAGAATCTATAGCACAGAAATTGATCATTTGATCCAATTACTTTATTCCATCTTTATAATCCAAAATACCTTCCCTTTTAATGCATCTATATTATTTCCCTCAAGTGGTACCAGGACCCTCATGATTTTTATACCTGTATCAAATTTTCTCTCAAATGTCTGTTGTCCAAGAAGTTGTCCCAACTTCTCCAACTACTCCATGTAACTGATGTTCCTCTGCCCTAGAACTATTCTTGTAACTGTTTGCTGCACCTTCACAATCCTTCCAAGAATGCAGTGCCTAAAATTAGACACAATAATTAAGTTCAAAACGAATCAGTGTTTTTAAATCAGTTTAACATACTTTTTTTTGTTTTTGAGCTCTGTTGTCAAAGTGTAGAATGCTTTATTAGTGACTATATCAGCCTGTCTTATCATTTTCAATGTTTTTGTTATTCTGTCAGGGTTTTTCTGGCTGGGCCTAAATTTATTGCAATCTCTAACTGCTATTGAGAAGGTGGGGGTGAGCTGCTTTCTTGAACTGCTATAGTGATTGGGGCATAGGTGCAATTAGGAAGGAAATTCTAGTGTTTTGACCCAATGACAGTGAAGGCACAACCATATTTATTCACATGTACCCTAAGATCACTCTGATACTGCACTCTCTTAAAAAAATATGCATTTTTAAATTGTATGTCTGCATTCCTCTGTCCAAAATCAAATACTTCACATGCTTCTGTGCTACATTTCAACTGCCAGTTGTCTGCTCATTCCACCATACTGCAGATGTCCTTTAAACGTTCAGCACCATTCTCCTCAAGATTCTTTTCCAAATCTTTGAAGTTTTATATTGACTGCATATTTTAAATTGTACCCAGAGCACAAAGACCTGGAATGTTAATATACATGAGGTAGACAGGGAGGTGAATACTGATGCCTAGCAAATTCCTCTATCAGTTTAAATATTGCTAAAAGGAGTTAAGACATTGAAGCTTTTCATCTTGCACTCATCAGCACTAGGACACAAGGAATAGACTTGAAAAGTGTATACAGCGTGAGAAGAGGATGCTGATTTGTTCGATGATTGTTTGCATAGAAATGTCACTGTCAATCTTAGTTTGCAGACCAGGCAGGTCAAACTGATAGGTCAGGCAATTGTCTAGGAAATGCAGCAGAAATTGGCACTCTGCAAGCCCCTCTACGTTTTCAATGAGAAAAGTGCAATATATCCACAAATTCCTTTTGCCTACACAAAACTGGGAAGCACTACCAAACAATTGTCCTGTCTAATAAACAATAGTTCATCATTTCCTACCACTTACCCAATTTTGAATCAATGTTGCTTCTATCCCTGTAATTCCATGAGTTCAGAATGCCATCTAGAAGGTCATGTACACTTCTACATCAGCAGCATTTGCCCTGACAAAACCTCTCTGTTAACTCAGCAAAAAAACTCCTGCATGTTATTTGCATCCTTTTTTAACAAGATTAGAATTTACAATTCTCCTGTCATCTGACATCATCTATGAATCTAGGAATTAAAAGATTTTTGTCAGTGCCTCTACAGTTTCTACTCTCACTCCCCTCAGTATCCTTGAATGCATCTTACATGGTCCTACAATTTTACACATTTCAAGTATGTGAAATACCTCCTGTTTCACTATTATGTGAGCAGTGTCTCGTTGTTTGGTCATGACAAATTCAAAGTATAATTTATTAACTCATCTTCCCTCCATATACAGATCCCGTTTTGATCCAAACTGGTCTCACTCCTCCTCTCACTACCCTTTTGCAACTTAGATGTTGAGAGAAAGCTAAGTGTTTAGATTCCCTTTAAAATTAGCAATCAGTCTATTTTCATGTTGTTTCTTTGTTTCTTCCTTTTCTGCTTTGAAACTTCTACATTTGGCCTGGTTATTGTAAAGATTATTTTAGCCACCTTTTATCTATTATAACCATATTTTTTCTGCTTCAGACTAATCTTTATTCATTTCATCTGAATTTATTTGCTCTACTTTTTCACTTTGTTGCAACATATTTTGGCCTTGTTTGAACTCTCTCTTCTTTAAAGGCAGTCTATTGTTCATGTGCAGTTTCTCCCGTAAATATTTGATGTCAGTTTGTCTGGAACAGGGCTCAAAATGCAGAGTGATAGGTGAACATGCCCTGAAATTCCTCAAAATGCTGCAAGGCCATAAGGAGGGAGGCTGCAAGTGCAGAGTGAGACGAAGTCTGCAAATTGAGCAAGAGGTAAAGGTTAAATGAGTTTTTTGTATGTCAAATGTGTACCTGTTATATTGAAAACAAAAACTGTTGCTAACATACACCTGCTGCCTTGTGTCAATTTAAATATTGTAGTATCTAAGAAATTAATGCTTTCTTTGCGTGTTGTGGCTTTAAGTTTATTCGAAGGTTGATAATTATTCCGAAACCAAAAGAATTGCTGATGCCGGAAGTCAGAAACAAAAATAGAAATTGCTGGAAAATCTTAGCTGGTCTGGCAGCATCTGTGGAGAGAACCTCGGAGTAAACATCTCCCATATAGTGACCCACTTGCAGAACTGTTCTGAAGAAGGGTCACTAGACCCAAAATGTTAACCCTGATTTCGCGGATGCTGCCCAACCAGCTGATATTTTCCATCAATTTATGATAATTATTCAGGATGCTTGATTCTGCTTCTGTGAGAATCCAAATATCCTACATGTTGTCATAAATGCAAAAGGTATTATTATCTCATAACTACATGAAACCAATTAAATGAGTTAAAAAGAATTAAAATGTATCTCCTGAAAAACAAAAGGTCGCAGTTGAAAATCAAAAAGTCGCCCTCAAAATGAAAATTAAACCGCAGCCTTTGAAAGGAAAAAAAAGATATATCTTGTACTCTGATCTTGGTCTGCAAACCCTATTGAAGTTTGTTTCCCTTCAGTAAATTATTATCACTCAGAATTGTTAAATCTCCTTAAAGGTGGTACGAGTATTATGTGGTATAATTGTTTCAGTTTATGTATTCTACAATCATTTCTTTTGATGTAAGTAATTTTTGGGAGTTATTAAAGAAATTTGACTAAAAGGTAGCTGTTCAAAATATGAAATAATCAGAGGTTTTAAAGCATCTTCTTTTCAGTTTCTTTACTATTGCAGTGTAGATTAATACCACATAATACTCGTACCACCTTTAAGGAGATTTAACAATTCTGAGTGATAATAATTTACTGAAGGGAAACAAACTTCAATAGGGTTTGCAGACCAAGATCAGGGTACAAGATATATCTTTTTTTTCTTTCAAAGGCTGCGGTTTAATTTTCATTTTGAGGGCGACTTTTTGATTTTCACTTTTACCAGAAAAAGTGAAATTTTTCCCATATAGATCTTGCATCTTTGTTTTAGCGTTTTCAGATTACAAAAGGTTTCCTAGAACACTCTACTTTTGGATAGCGGGGAATACCTATAAAATGAATTTGGGGAACTTGCCTGCTAATTAAACTTATAATATAAAATGGTCACACTAGCTTCAACACAAACATTATGTTGATTCATCATGATTTTCATATATTTACAATAAATCATTCTGTGCGATCAAGCCTAGTATGGTGTATTTTCAAACCTGTTAATGACATTAATCTACACTTCGGATTTGCGCAAAAAAGTACTAATGTAGGTCTTTCGTATAAGCGAAATGGCGTAAAGCGAACGTTTGAAAAGCAGGGGATATATGTTTTAACTTTCAGGTACATGTATATGCACAGTTCTGTGAATGTACAATGGAGAGTTAATAGTATAACTCTGTGCTGTTCGCTTGCACTGGTGCAAGCTGGTATTGATCTGAAAGTGTAACTACATATAAAACGCAACCAAATTTCATGGTTGTGTGATACATTGGAGGTAAATTTATCTTACCACATATAAATCATGACCAATCATTAATTTAATTGCCCCTAAACAGCCAATAAGTGATTCAGAGATCAATATATAATACTGTTTATATGCCCTCAAAACTGATTGAACTTACATGGCTAAATTCCATCTTTCGCCTTTTTCATTTTGAATGCTCAACTTCAATCTCATTAACCATCTTCTTCTGTATAAGAAACTGACATTATTTATTTTCAGGGTAACATATCTGATGATACAATTCAAAACACCACAGACGTCAAGATCAGAAGACAAGTTTGATTTTTGAAATCTAAGTTATATTTTTGGCAGTGCAATGGAAACACATAAATAACTCTGTGGTGTGGGGCTTAGATCTGAAGATGAATATGTATTTCCATAAATAAGGTTCTTCTTTTCATTGATATTATAATTCTTATCCAGAAACTTAAATCTATCACTCCAATATTTCTCGATGATCTCTGGAGAATTCATGCATGTTATTTATAAAATGCAGCAAAGAAATTTCTCACAAAATGATGTGAAAACTTATTCATAATATTTTCTCAAACTGTCTGCAGGGTTTGGCAGAGTTGATTACACCATCATCCTTCAACATTTCTCAACTGTCACCTAGATAAGACTTCTCTTGATTTCATTTGATTCGATTCGATTATCATTGTCACGTGCACCTAGATGCATTGAAAGGTTTTGTGTGGGGTAGGCCTTATAAAATGTTCTCTACAGTCCGCTGGAAAAGGACACAGGCTAATAATACCTAAATGGCAGTCTTGTAACTTGATATAATCCTTTATGGGTATTAATTGTAGCATACTTCTGGAACTCCTCATCCAGTTGTGATTGCAGGTTGGCCTGGCTCATGTTCAGCTTCGTAAAGGACAGCCCCGCTGCCAATTTTGTATAGAAGCCCCCTATGCGAGGGATCAGGTAATTATCCAGCTGCGAGAAGTGGTTTACCGTTGCTTAAAATCCCCACAAAGACGAAGTGAGCCATCAGGCTTCACTATCAGTATGACCGGTGCTGCCCATTCTGCAAACTGCATTGACTTGATGATTCCTTCTCTCTCCAGCATCCTGATTTCCACCTCTATTTTTGCCTGCAAGGCAGATGGCACTGGGCGAATTTTGCCAAAATCTCGGAATTACTTCCTGGTCTGCAGGTAAAGTGGCTTTAACCCCATTGATAGTCCCAAGCCCTTCCTGAAAAATCCCTGGGTATTTCACTTCAACTTCACTGAAGCAGCCATTTTCCAACTGAAAAATATTGAGCTAATCCAGGTGAATTTTTCTCAACCAATTCTGGCCCAATTGACTTGGGCCCGAGCCTTTTATTACCATCAGTGATAACTACACCAACTGTTTCTCATAGGAGACTGGAACAGAAATTGTGGAAAATGTGTCTAAGTGTTGCTTCTGCAGAGGTCAGGTACTCAGAAGTCAAAAAGACTCAGTGTGCGGAAGTGATAAGACCCAGTGTTGCTTCAGCAAAAGTAATAAGACTCAGCTATCTAGGGGAGTTGCATGCTAACAACAGGCCACAGACAGATGTGGTAAGCCGATTAGATTAGCAGCTGCACAGAGCAATACAACTGTCACATATGAGGTAAAAGGGGAGGTACAGAGAGGCTTATAGAAAACTGTATAAATGTGCATTAATATTATTCAGAAGGGTGCCTACTTTGTGGTCACCCGGGCTTGCAAGAACCTATGAATAAAGACTGCTTCGGAATTTGACTCGGACTAAAATTATTTGACAGTGAGCTTCGTCTCTCACAAAATCATATCCTTAATCTGCAATGGTTCCCTAGTAGATGTCACTACGCAATTGAATTGTTCCAACCCACATGTAGGGGGACTTTCCAAAGTGTGTACTCTCCTGGGTACCAGTCTACAAGTTTTCCTTCTCAGGTCTAACCTTACAAGACTCCTTTGCTGTCTCAAGTCCGTATACCGGCAGCAACTACAATGGCTTGCCGGCCTAGATCCTGAAGAACTGTTTAGCCATTTGGCTGAAACTTGGCTTTGTTTTGGGATTCTGCTGTGAGCTGCCCTAAGGCCCCTGTGCTTAGGATATGCCCTGCATGAGGCCATGCGATTGCCAATGCTCAAGTTGTGTTCTCCAAGCTCAGTCAGACAGGTGAGGGTGTCCACTTCCTTGTAGTTTCCATGCTCCACTTGCCACATTTTCTAATGACCAAGACAGGTATAGAGCTTGTTTGAAATCCAGTTAGGCTTCAGTCAGTAGGTGCTTCAGCATTGGTTACATCAATTATCCCAGATGCCAAACCTGGTGGCACAGTGGCTCAGTGGTTAGCACTGCTACCTTATAGCACCAGGATTGCAGGTTCGATTCTAGCCTCGGGCGACTGTCTGTGTGGAGTTTGCATATTGTCTGTGTGGGTTTCCTCTAGGTGCTCCGGTTTCCTCCCACAATCCAAAGATGTGCAGGCCAGGTGAATTGGCTCTGCTAAATTGCCCATAGTGTTAGATGCATTAGACAGAGGGAAATAGATATGGGTGGATTACTCTTCAGAGGGTCGGTGTGGACTGGTTGGGCAGTAGGAAATCTAATCTAATTTCTCAGTATCTCATTCATGGTTAACCCCAAATCACATGCCTGTGCCAGTCGTCTCAAACTGTCAAAAATCCTAGGATGGACTCTGTGCGAGATATGCGGCTGTCCAGCCCCATCTCCGGCACTTTTATTTCCCTTCCCAGGAACAAAGACACGGAGGAGTCTGTCCAAAACTTTTCATTCAACTTTGCAAAGTCGGGTGCAATGCCTCGTGGGTACACACCCCTTAATAATAATCTCCACACATTATATACACGTAAATGTGGGCTGGGTCTCCTACTGCTGTCTTGACCAACGAGTGCTAGGGTTCCCCACTGTTTTCCTTATTTGGGTTCTGGTGCCTGTTACTCACTTGGCCAATCAGTGTTTGAGTTCCCCGTTCTTTCCTTATATGGATGATGTTGTACAACTGTGGTTAAGGGCGGTCTCTCAGCTATCGAGGAAAGCTGTTACAATTGTTTCATTCATAAAAACATGGGGGAGGTCCGGCACCAGTTTCGAGTGTCTGCTTGTGTTTACTATAAGGCACTTGTGTTTACTATAAGGTAGAAAAGACTAAAATGCAGCTAACCGTTTAAAAATTACACTACCCCCTACAAATCCCCCGTGTCTTTTCTTACGACCTGTAATTTTTAAACCGTAAGTTTCTTCTCCAGGGTGTTTAATAACTCCCGAGCTTGTTCATCAAACTGCCCGTCTCTAATACTACCCCCGCCCAAGAGGGATTCACGTTGTTCCATCTCGAGATTCATTCGTTCAACCTGCCCATAGGGAACATCCCTCTTAGTAAGGGCGGTTTCGATCAGTCGTTGTGTTAATCCCCGGACGCAGGGAATAACGCAACACCCAAGGGCAGTGAGTACCCCTGCCACCACTATACATGAGACAAGAAAGGGAACGACTACCCCCGTCCATTTACCAAACCAAGCTTCCAACCAGTCCGTGAGGCCAGAGTCGATACCCGAGTTTTCGGTCAGTTCGTCCGCCAATGTGGTGAGTCCATCCAGGGCGCGGGTGATGGACCCATCAGGGGCTGTGTTGTTGGGGATGAAAGTGCAGCACTGAGTGCCTATCATGACACAAACACCCCCCTTCTCTGCCAACATCATGTCTAAGGCCAACCTATTTTCCCACGTCATCCGACTAGTGGCGTCCAGTTGTTCTGCTATTCCTTTCACTGCATCCCGGGTATAATTAATGAACCTCTGCTGATTGTAGTAAATATAATTAATCCAATCCACGTTCTTATTGATAGTCACCCACCAGAACAGTGACGACTCAAAACCCGCCGCTATCTGGTTCCTAGCCTTGTACTCGTCAGGAACACCCCTGGGGACCCCTATGGCATCTAAATATATGTTATCATCGAAAGAGGTCTCCAAAGCTCTCTCAGTTCTTCCACTGGAACGGGCTTGCTCTTGTTTTTCGAATGCCAGGGTGAATGGGATGGCCAATTGAACAATTGCACAAGTGCCCGTCCATTTTCGGGGCAGGGTCTGTCGCAGAACCCTCCCACCACAGTACCACCAGAGGTCTGCCCTAGGCACATGAATGTGGGAGTAATTCCCGCCCCCAGTAGTTTCATTGACCAGCCGAATTGATCCGCTGCACTTGTCAAATGTCCCCACATCGTTGTCCCACTGTAGTCCCATCCGAGAGACGCAGGCCTGGTGCGTACCCGTTACCCCCGAGAATGATAGCGGGCGGGGCGCCCCCTCAGACTTGACGGGGGGAAACTTCAAACTCAAGGGTCGACAAGTGGAGTCGTTCCAGGCCTCTCGGTCCTGGTACAGCCTTATCATGCAGTCCAAGGCTCGTGGGTGTTTCTCCCATCCCAGCGGGAATGGGACCACCTGAGGGTTAGGGCGGGCACCCGTGCATGCGTAGCAATCACTCTTTTTCATGCTCCTCACAGTATATTTGACCCATTCCATCCAGGCATTCGCCTCCCCGTATCCCGTTTCTATTTCAAAGGTCTTTTCCAAATCCGTCACCTCAATTATTCTAATCTTTCCCTGCTCATCGGTGGCAGATGAGCCCCCAGACTCAGCTTCAATGACCGTGATATACGTGCAGCACAGCTGCACCCCCTCCTGTCCTGCCTGGCCCCCAACTCTAATACCCAGTATCGTTCCATTAAGGCTCGCCCCGTTGTTTCCCAAGTTCTTTATGGTCAGATAGAGCGGATTGCACTGATTCTGCCCACAATCCTGTCCAGGGGTGATGGGATCACGGACAACTGACACCATAGCCTGGACCCCGGGGGCTGGAGGCCTATGTATGCCTTCCCTACCATGCAATTGTAATACTAACGCCTGACCCTGGAATCCCCTTTCTCTCTCTAGGTTCCGTTTAGTTTGATTCAGTTCACTTTTAGTCCTGCAGGGCACCAACCCACATAGGTCTAAGCTAAATGTCTGTGTTGGCTTGTTGGCAAGCACGGAGATGGAGAACCACTGACGGTCCTCTACTTGTTTTTTTCGGAGGCCAAATTGGGTAACACGCACACTATGACCCAGCCCAAGGATAATGGCAAAGCAAGTTAACAATATGATTGACCGCATTTTGTCGCGACACCTTTAGCCAAAAGGCACAGTTCCTTTAGACTCGCCAAAGTCCGATTAGTTTGTTCTCAGGGTCTCTGTTCCTTAGCTGCCTTTGTCAGAGAGGTTCGTTCATCCTCCGTTGGTTGTGGCACTGGTCCCTTGACTCGAGTGTAATGTGTCCAGCCCTTTTCGGCCGTACGGACAGCCGTTTCGGTCGTCAAAAGTACCAGGAAGGGACCGTTCCAAGTTGGTTCGAGGGTACGCTGCTTCCAGTTTTTAATTAGGATC
This sequence comes from Chiloscyllium plagiosum, assembly GCF_037043375.1. Taxonomy (NCBI): domain Eukaryota; kingdom Metazoa; phylum Chordata; class Chondrichthyes; order Orectolobiformes; family Hemiscylliidae; genus Chiloscyllium; species Chiloscyllium plagiosum. The sequence goes on from NW_028270146.1 coordinate 40,593,012, forward strand.
CACTGACCCGGCTTGACAGTGTGCACCGCAAACTCGAGGGGCGGCGTCTGTGCCAAAAGTCCCTGTTGGCGTAAACGAGATAGAGCAGACCCCAGAGCCACCACATATTTTTGCACAAACATATCCCGAGACACGAATACAGGAGGTTCCCCCTTCGGCCCATGGAACGGGAGGCCAAACAGCATTTCGAAAGGTGAGACGCCCAAATCCCGCCTTGGCTGGGTGCGAATTTGCAATAGGGCAAGGGGTAGGCATTTGGTCCAAGGCAGGCCGATTTCACTAGTGAGTTTGGTTAGCTGCTTTTTGATGGTCTGGTTCATTCTTTCGACCTTGCCCGAGGAGGGGGGATGCCAGGGGGTGTGCAAATCCCAGTCAATCCCCATTGCTTGCACTACATTCTGGAGGACGGTCGAGGTGAAGTGGCTCCCCTGGTCAGAGTCAATAGCGCGGGGTAGCCCAAATCGTGGGATGATTTGTTCGAGTAGAATTTTGCTAACCTGAGTTGCTGTTGCCGTGGCAGTGGGGAAAGCTTCCACCCATCCTGTCAGGTGATCTACTATTACTAATAGATACTTCAGGCGACCTATGGGGGGGAGCTCAGTGTAATCTACCTGGACATACTCAAACGGCCTATAGGCCGGACTCCTACCCCCATGTCTTGCATGCTGCCGCAGCCCCCTTTTGTTAATCTTTCGACATGTTATGCAATCTCCTGTGACCTGCTTGGCTACCGTGTACAGACCAGGGTGAGCATATCGGCGCAGGAAGGCATCACACAGTGCCTGGACGCCCCAGTGACCCCCTTGGTGTAGACGGGCAATAATGTCCCGCGTCAACGGTCGATTTAGTAGCTGGCGGCCATCGGGTAAGGTCCACTTCCCTTCCCTATCCTTTGTACCCCCCAGAGACACAAGAAGAGTTTCTTCTTTGTCAGTAAACGTGGGCACTTCGGTAATTTCGGATATCTGGGGAATCCTTACCAGGCAGTTTATTACTTCCTTCCCCATCCCGGCCAATTTTGCCTGTTCATCTGCCAATTGATTCCCCAGGGTCTCTATTTTATCATCTTTCTGGTGCCCTTTCACATGTACTACAGCAATCTCTTATGGCAGCAACAAATCCTCCAAGATCATGGCTACTAGTTCCTCGTGGACCAACTCCTTTCCTCTGCTATTTATCATTCCCCTTTCCTTCCAGATCTTCCCAAAGGTGTGTACTACCCCAAAGGCATACTTAGAGTCAGTGTATATTGTCCCGGCTATTCCCTTTAAATTCCTCAAAGCCCGGTGCAAGGCGTACAATTCGCACGTTTGTGCGGACCAGGCATTCGGTAGCCGTCCACTTTCCACTAATTCCCAACCAGTCTCACTAATGACTGCATAACCGTTGTGTCTTTTCCCATCTATCACTCGAGAGGACCCGTCAATGTACCACCGCCTTCCTGCATGTAAGGGGGTGTCCCTCAGATCTTCCCTCACTTTACTCTGGTACTCTATTATGTCTGAACAGCAGTGTTTCAGTTCCTCCTCCCCTTCCCCTTTCCAAAGGAAGTCCGCCGGGTTCTGGCAGCCCCCGACTTCTATTCGGAGGTCTTCTCGGTCTAACAATATGGCTTCATATTTCAGAATTCTCGAGTCAGTCAGCCACCTCCCGGCCTTCTGATTCAGGATGGCTCTAACCTGGTGGGGAGTAGTGACTGTCAAGGGGGCCCCGAAAGTCAACTTCCTGCTTTCCTCTACCAGCTTTGCCGTGGCTGCCACCGCTTGGACACACTCCGGCCACCCTCGGGAGACTGGATCCAGAATTTTTGACAGGAAAGCCACGGGCTTCCTTTCTCCCCCCCAATCCTGGGTCAATACTCCAAGAGCGGTTCCCTTTCTGGAGTTCACAAAGAGACGAAATGTCTTACTAAAATCTGGCAAGCTTAAAACAGGTGCGGTCATCAATTTTTCTTTTAGAATTCCAATTAACATTTTCTCCTCCTCCTCCCATTTTATTCTATTGGGTGCCTTCTCAATGAGTTTTAGGTACAAGTCTTTAGTAAGGGGGGCATAGTCATCTATCCATAACCGACAATAGCCTAAGAGTCCCAAGAACTTCCGCAACTCCATCTTGGTTGTTGGGAGGCCTAGTTCGATTATTGCCCGCACTCTTTCTGGACTTATTCGTTTCTGTCCCTGGCTTATCAAGTGTCCCAGGTACTTAACCTCTTTCTCGACATATTGGAGCTTCTTCTGACTCACTCTTAACCCCTTCTCAGCTAGGTAATTTAACAGGGCATTAGTCCCAAGTAGGACATCCTCCTCCGTGGGCCCGGATAAAAGGAGATCGTCCACGTACTGTATAAGCTTAAGGGCCGGGGACAAGGTTAGTCCCTCCAATAATTGTTCCAGAATCTGCCCGAACAGAGTCGGGGACTCAGTGAATCCTTGGGGGAGCACGGTCCACCTGTACTGCTGTTTTCTACCAGTATCAGGATCCTCCCATTCAAAAGCAAAAAAATCCCTACTGTCCTTGTCCAGGGGACACGCCCAGAAGGCATCCTTTAAGTCTATAACACTAAACCAGCTGTGGTCCGGGGGTATTCGCCCCAGAATAGTGTATGGGTTCGGTACCACGGGGTGCCGTACTTGGACAATTTTATTTACTTCCCTTAGGTCTTGGACCATTCTGTAGCTCCCGTCCGACTTCCGGACCGGCAGGATGGGGGAATTGTATCGTGACATACAGGGCTCTACCAAACCATCTTTTATTAGGTCTTCCATAACTGTCTTCAGACCCTGCCTCCCTTCCCAAGAGATGGGGTATTGGCGCACTCTGACGTCGGGGCTCTGGGGCTTTAATTCATCCACAGGTCGAATTGCGAGTCCCCCCCGGTTCCCTTTGGCGACCCAAACCCTAGGGTCTATCTCTGTCAATCGGGACTCACTAAGGTATGACATGGTAACGGCTAATTCATCCTCTTCTCCCACTTCTATTCGTAATCCAAAACGGACTATCAAATCCCGTCCCAACAACCCATAGGGAAGATGGGGGAGGTGAAGGAGTTCCACCTGGAGCTCCTCCTCCTCCAGCCGCAAGGGTTGTGGTTCGAATATTTTCGCACTAAAAACCCCACCCTTAACTCCTGAAATGTTTAATGTTTTAGCTTGGAAGCCAACCCCCCTAGGATGGAGGGGGATTGAGGACCTGCCGGCACCTGTGTCAACTAAGAAGGTAACATCTTGTCTAAATGGGCCCACCCGTAAATTTACCAGGGGTTCTTGGTAGGCCCGTGTTCCGATCCTCCCCTGACTTCCCTAATCCATTTGTTCACGCTCCATTTCATACATCCCTTCTCTTTCCCTTTTAAACTCGGGACAATCCCTTTTGAAGTGTCCCAGTTTCCCGCAATGGTAACATCCGGCCATTGGAGGCTGCTCAAATCCATAAAATCCTCCTCTCTCACTTCTGCCCCATCTCGCTTCTCTCCCTCTCCAACTTTTCTTCGACGTTCCTCTTTCCACCCCATAACCTCCCTCCCCCATTCTGGTGGATTTACAAGCTTCCCGTACAGCTGCCACTATCATTTTTGTCTTCTGTTTCTCCCTTATTACATCCCTCTGAACGTACACCTTCTGTGCTTCCCGTAATAATTCTGCAACATCTTTTTCAGCCCAATCCTCCACTTTCTGTAATTTCTTCTGAATGTCAGGCCATGACTTAGTCACAAAGTGCACCTTAAGCATGCCCTTGCCTATTTCCCCATCGGGGTCTAAACCTGAATACTTTCGTATGGACTCCCGCAAACGGTCTAAAAACTCACTCGGGGATTCATCCTTTTTCTGTCCAACTTCGAATGCTTTCGCTAAATTCCGCTGTTTGGGCACGCAGGTTTGGATCCCACTGATTATAAGGCTTCTGAGATCTGTCATATTGGCCCGTCCCCCCGCGTCGTTATGATCCCACCGGGGGTCCTCTAAGGGGTACTTCTGCTCTCCACGCTGAGGGCCGTCCTGATGCTCCCTATCCCAAATGGCCATTGCACTATTCCGGATCATAACAATTTCATCGTAATTAAATAGTATTCTCATCATGGCCTGCAGTTCAGCCCATGTGTATATACTGGGCCCCAGAAATTGATCCAGTTGTATTCCCACACTGATGGGGCCGTCCAGTAGACGGGGTAGTTCGTTACGGAGTTGCCGGATATCCCCAGAATTTAAAGGTTGTACT